>NC_139351.1:20774171-21974171 GCF_055883805.1 Amblyomma maculatum | reverse complement strand
TTGCTGTGTCAGCTACCCTTACAAGCACCACAGACATTGTCAAGTTACCATATCAGGACCTCAAGACAGACATTAAAAACATAATTCGACGGCCATGGTAAGATGAATAGGACACTGCAAGTGAGAATAAACTACACACAATTATACCGAGGATAGGCAGGTACATTACAGAAAAGCGAGAGATCTTCAAAGATGTACATTGGTGCAGGCTGAGAATAGGTCACACGTATACAGCACATTCATACTTCTTAACAAACTCTCCTGCACCACACTGTTCGAGATGCCGTGACCGGCTCACAATGATCCATGTTTTAATTGAATGTCAGAGACTTGATCACCAAAGGAGAGGTCATTTTCCCGAATTGCGCAAGAAACAAATACTCCCACACCCGCTCATTTTTCTTGCAATGTTTCCTTTAGAAATAATTTTTAAGTATTTATTAAAAGTAGGCCTTTCATGTGTAATTTCTTTACAAACGTGGGCTTTAGCCCGTTTCATTTACTTAGATGACAAAGTTTCTTTTAAAGAAAATGTTGATGAGGCAGCTTAACATTTTAAGATGGCTCCTTTTAATTTTTTTTCCCAGGCCACTATACGCCGGGAAGCATTTTTGAGGCCTTCTACACCACAGTTTCTAGATTATTCACCTCGAAGAACAAACTGTTAGGCTCTACACAATATCGGTTTACTTACGTCAATAAACATCACAACCAGGACATTTTATTTTAAGTTGACCCTTCGCCTTGTGTTTGGCGCCCTTAGGCCTAAAATTCGCTTGCACCATGAAAAAATCAGTCCATCATCATCATCATTTTTCTAAGAATTCGTGCAGCAGCTTCAAAACATGTGGTGAGCGTCGTCACGCTTGCTACCACGACATAGCTGCGCCTTTGAAACAGGGTTAAGCGAATACTCTCAGTGCGGTCAGGCTTTGTTTTGTAATGTTTATTAATGGAAGCATCAGCATCTTTCATAACACTATCATAATCGTCTCGAATATCGCTTCACATATTTTCCCTACCACTTATTTTCCACTTACCTCGTGCATTCCGCAGCTGCAGCAGCCAGCACGTGGGCGGTTATATTTTCAGTGCTGCAGTGACAAAAAACTAGGCTCCGCGTTAGGCATATCTGTAGATAGTGCGGCTTTTTCCGTCATGTATTTTGTTAGTAAATGCATCATAATTATAAAGTTATTGTCACTGTCCAAGCATCACTTCGATAGCACGGGAAGAACAACGGAAGTGTATGCGCCTGATCTGTCTACAGCGCTGTTTTATTTTTAAGTAAAGTATCCGATGCTCTAGGCCTCGTAGACAAGGCTGAAGTGCTGTGCGCCTTTGTATTGCAACCATTAACGAGGTGAATGGTTGCCAGATTTTCAGTATAATTTTTTTGGCTGATTTTCAAATAAATATTACACTACTTTGCCATTGGCGAAACTTTAACTGGGGCTAAAGAGCCGCGCTGGCGTAACCACCTAGAGACAGACCGCACCGCGGCGGTGTGGCATTGTTCAAAGATTAAAAACAATACTGCTGAGGCGAAACTAGAAATGCCATTTCCAACTTGAATATTGGCCCAGAGTAAACAATTTGGAGCCTACTTAACCGGCAACAGTTCTACCCCTGTTTAGCTCTGTGCCAATTTTTTTTTATAAGCAAGTCAAAATTATGGGAATAGCATACATTTGCGAAAGTTGGACAAAGATGCTTCACATTTAATGAAGACCATGCGACGGAATGCTAATAACATAAGCTCAACTTTTATAGCTCTTTTCTTACATCCCACTCACTCGCAAAGGTATTGAAGAAAAACTGAGCAGATGCCAATATATTTTAAAGAATCTGAAGATCACTGTTTTCAATTGGATGAGGTATATTCAAGTCCCATTCAAATAATAAGACTAAGAGTAACAAAAGTATTCATCCTTATATTTTGTGGAGTACCTCAAGAGAGTGTATAAGGCCCCGTTTTGTTGAATTTGTACATAAATGACAAAATTCATATTGACAAATGTTCATCATGTATGCTAATGATAGTAGTGTGTTTATTACTGGAATTGACCTCAATGAGACTTGTTCTCCTTGTTTCAAAGTGCCTAATATTAGGCACACAAAAAAGAGGAAAACATTTTTTTTTCGAGCCAGAAATAAGGAATAGTATATAAGAGGGAGTTAACGATCTTCAATAAAGTATTGACGCTGTGGAAACCCACACAATGCTTAGCGTGAAATTTTTTCATTGAGTCGCGAAGTTTGTGCAAACATTACCAAACAGATTTCTTCAGTGGCTGAGCAGTATCTTGATGTACGGTCCGTCCCCAAAAGGTTAAACTTTAATTATACAAAGCCCCACACATAAGGTTTTGTAGTTTCGCGTGGGCAAGTACCGCACGGGTAAATATAAAGTAATGGTTCTGTAGTAAATGTGGATTCCATACATAAACAGTACTGACTGCCAGTTGACAAGACACCTCCTTGGAAAATATAACAACTAAATTTTACCAAATACTATGAGTGCCACTTGAATGTTTACTATTTTTCTTAGCAGGATAGTCAAATATTTCTTAGCTCGATGATACTGCTGCATATAAAGCTACTCCCATTTTTAACCAAAACATTCCTAACTCTGATTTGTTCCACATTTTCACTTTGAGTATATTCTATGATCAATAAAACACAAATTTTTGATCTTACTGCAAACACTTAAACAGGTATCTTTGAAATCGCCAAAACATCAAAGAATGCAAGTTTTCCAGATGTAAAATTAGAAATATACATTTTCGGCAACCAAAACATGTTCCAGCTGGTTTCTAGTTCATGAACCTTTTTCTACATAATGCAACTTTTATTTTACTGTATTCTTAGCTGACGTCTGCTATTCCCTTGGAAATGACTCCAAGGCCTAGGTGAAGTGCTAGCTGGAACATTTTATTTAGCCCTCGAGACTATATAATATGCTGGTAAACAAAGAACTGAATCGAATTGAAATTACTGGTTCCAAATTAGACTTTAAAATTAGTTCCAAAATGCTTAACAGTCAAGACGTTTGAAATCTAATGTTTATGTCTAATTTTACCAGGATATCATACGCGTCTAAGGGGCATTCTATGATCATAAGCTTGCTTCAATTTTTTAGCCAACACACACAGACGCATACGATGCACCATTTAAATGTAATTCGAATTTCACTTTCATCATGCATAACAATGGTCCATTCAGGCTGCACATTTATTAGTAGTGAAACTTCTAACCAGTAAGATGACCACAACTTAGCGGTCCATAATGAAGTTAAATTGCTTGTTTACAAACAGGGAAAACTACGCAGTTGGGACTGAGTACGCATTCCAGCTGGGATGTTATCAAAAGCCAGAAGACGTGTATATGGAAAATAAATTGGGACGAAAATTATAATGGGAAAGCCAAGTGGAAAATAAAAGGATGCCCATTTGGAATGAGGTCTTTACTTGAAAATGTAAATTCTGACTAGAAACTCAACTGGATAACATAAAACTGCCCATCAGGATGTAGACCATATTCTAGAAATGAGGTATTAAAAATTTAAAACAGCAACGACTAGTACTGAAGTAGCCGAATGAAGTGGCCACTCAGGCCGAAAAATAACGTTAATTGGTTGTGTGCTTTTACATTTGTTCCCCATTCAGATTCAGTGGAAAGCTCAATCGGCCACAACCTTGTGTTTTTCAATAAATGCACAACATCTTGAAAGTCTGTCGAAGCTCCGAGAAGTGCTCTTGCAGCGCGAAAAAGCTATAGTAGGTGTGGGCGCCTATACTTCAGTGGTGCTCCTGCCAAGTAAAGAGGAATAAAGCAGATAACTGCTATCCTTACTACCGGCACTATAAAGGTCCTCCTTAGCGCCACCGCATTTTGCCTGGTAGGTCACGAGCCTTCAGCTTCATGGCCATGCTTTCTTATTTTTATTAACTTGTAGGAAGTATAGGTTCTTCAGTGGTCTCTCATGCAGCACTGCATGACTGATCCATTCATTGGATAGCTGTTAACCGACGGAAAGATTTTTCATGTCATGGGCGGCACATAATCATCATCGATAAAAGAGGCTACTTGTCACTATTCAATCTTTCTCTCTTTCTTTACACTTCTTTTAGCACTCTGTAAAAATAATATTGCAAAAAAGAAGCTAGCTTAGTTTACACAAACCGACATAGATATTGGTATAACTTGAAACATTTTCTAAAACGAAAAATAAATGCATGTGATGGCTCACAGCCGTTGTTTTTTGTAAAGTTGTGTTGCTTCATCGGTAATACTTGAACAACGCGGATAGCCTTCCGACGTTACTTCGAAAAAACAATAATGTGTTCAAGGTACCTATTGCATATAAGTCTCACTACCTGTTGATGGTTTGCAACACAGACGGAACAATAAATATGAGGGAAAAAGTGCAGATAGTGCCCATGTTTGCTGCCCGCATGACCTGTTTATTCATTCTTCTGTATAGTATGAAAGCACTACATTTATAGCGCGAACTAGGGCCTGCGGCACCCGGTGCATGAAGTGTTGTTTGGCAACATTCCCCCCTCACACAAACACGCCAGCTCAAAACCACCATCTACTTTATCCTCAAGGCTTTCTTTTATGGCGAAGTCCGTTCTTCATATCACACTACATAATGAAAGCCGAGGAATTTTCCCCTCTTTTGCTTTGAAGACCTCCACATAACAAGCATACACCATACTTTACAAGAAGCGCAACACCAGGACGACGGACAGAAAAAGGAGACAAGACACACCACAACACAGACACTAACTTCCGACTGGCGAAGAAAGCCAAAAACTACGTCGAACGAAACCTGAGCAAAAGTGGCGCATGCGCTGACCGAAGAAAAAAATAACTATAAATTGAAAAACATTTGCGAACAAATGGGAGAGTACGGACGTTTTTAACCCAAGAAAGCCAACTCTTGTTTAGACAAGGAAATGGAAGAATGCAAGGCAGCAATCTGTGCAGCTTTCACAATTTCCCGAGTTAGCTTATCTCTACTCTTGGCAACGAGTGAGCATTTCTAAAAAGGTACGCTCTTTCAATCATTGCAACGCAAAGCTAGATTGCTGCCGGTATATGTCTTCATGTTGTTTTTGTGCTCCCGAAGCCTTTCGTTCAGGCACATACCAGATTGTCAAATTGTCCAAGATTGCCTCAAGAGAGCGGAATATTGTACAGAATGCCCTTAGTACATTTAAGAAATCTTTTCCTGTCACAGGTGGTACATTGCTGCTTTTGGGAGAGATGTGCGGAGGGCAGGCATCTTTTGCATAACACACTGAGTTGCTCTGTGGCTTAAAACGCCCCGCGAACGTTTCCCCTTTTTCATATTTTCTTGAGATTGTGCGCGCGACAATGCATGTAAAGAATGACAGCCAACTTGCTCTTCGTTTCTTCTGTAGTGCCACGTTTTTCCGAAGTCTGCATTTTTCGGGCTGTTTTCGGTGACTGAACCCTCCAAATTCTTAGGGTAACCCGCTTCAAGGAACCTTGTGAGTTGTTCATGAACGCTGGATGTACATTTGTGGGGGCAGGACTTTTCAAAGGCGTTTTCCGTGCACAGGTTAATAATGCGTTGCTTCACGAGTTTAGAATGTGCTGACGTATATGGTAGAAGTGGTTTGTTGGCGCGAGGTGAATAGCATCAGCAAATGTGGTCGTTCGTCAATTTAAACTAAATATTAAGAAATGTTATCTAGGAGTCAGTAGGCATTTCGCTAGTCAATAGTAGCGGGTGAAAACACCCTTTACAATGCTCAAAATGACGTAACGGCCTCAAGGTTCGATGGTGTGCTAATTTATGAAAGTGGAGCGCAGATAAAACAGCAGTTTTAAAAGACTATCAACAGGCAGCCTTGATTCATTTTAAAATGCCACCGCACCGTAACGAAGGATCGATAGATAGATAGATGGATTTATTTTACAATTTTACAGCATTAACAACCTCTGAATTTCTTACAAGACACGGGTCATTGACAGGCAAAATATGAAATTTTTCTTAGAGAAACAGAGCGATTGACTTCTGTCAAGTGTCCTGTTCAGAAATTAAAACCCTAAGGGGTGCATCGACTTCATGAGTCTTTGCGCTGAAAAACACAGAATTCTAGGAAGAGGCGCTTGTTATTTGTAATGCTCTTTGCCACTTTTTCAAGATTGAGCTTGTCACATAGCTGCATGGCTTGTGCATTGCGCTTGGGAAGGGAGACCTTCCTACGACCCTTAAAACCTATGTCGCAGCTCGGTGGACATTCTCATCGAATGCATCGTGAAGAATGCAGCAAAAACTCTCTCTTTTTCAGAGGGGAGCACACAAAGTGACCGTTCTGCTTTCGGAGATTGCCTTGCAAACTTGGAACCAAGGGCCCATGCCTCTGTGACGTCCTGCTAAATCGTGACACCGTCAGGGACGAATACTTTGTTCACCTTGCTAGGGCACTTAGGGGAGCACCGGGAGCGAAGATTTTTCAAATCGACTTGCTAGAGAGCTTCGTTTGACGCTCTGCTAACAGCAAATGCTCGCGAAGCTGGCGCTTTGTGGAATTTCGTGCAAGAGCACGTTGCAGGTGCATGGCTAAAATCCCTCCCGAAATGCATGCGTAACGGTGGAATTCTAATTATCTTGCAAACCCTTCAGCAGTACCCTGCGGAAGGACTCAATCCAATATAGACCTCTCACGTTGTCAGGTAGAATAGCGGAGAGGATGCAGAAAGCAACAGACCATGCTCTGCAAACTGTAGCAGCAATCAAGGATACGGTCGCATATGGGTTTTAGAAGACATGTAAAGAGATGCCCGAAGAACTAGAAATATGATTCACCAGAGTAGAAATTTGGGCAAGTCGCTACTGATCAATGCTATATAAGAAGCGCAACACCAGGACGACGTTGTTGTTGTTGTCGCTGTAGGAAGAAGGAATAGAAAATGAACGGGCCTACTACTGGCTTTGTAGCTGAGCCCCCTCAGCTGCCTCGTGCGGACAGAACAGAAAATAGAGAAAAAAAGGAGAGGGAGAGAAAGGCGCGCGCGCCGCAACAGCCGCCGTTCACCACAGAAGCAGTGGTGGGTGCAATGACGGCGCACAACATAAAAATTCGGTGGCAAGGTAGCCCCCACCGCCAGCGGGGGTGACCTACCTGTCCCAGCCCCATCAGGGCCAGGAACAGCCACCCTTTTCCCCCCAGGACGATGGACACACACCGCCACACAGGCGCTAACTTCCGACTTGTCTAGAGTTACTGCCATTTGCATTCCCATAGTTAAACGCGTGCCAAAGAGCGCCACGCGACTATAGCGATGGTGTACTGTCCAAGCCGACACTTGCCAAAAAACGTGTGACAGATGCCGCGCCTTTCCTCTGCTCTAAACTAGCTATTGTACGCAGCCCTCCACTACGGCTCCTCTTTCTCTCTTTCCCCTTCATTCCCACCTACCGCCCTTCCCTACGGTGTCCATAAAAACAAGTGTAACAGATACTTGCCTTTCCTTTCCTGTGAACCAATTATTACAATATTATGTTGCACTGCAATGAACGGTTGCACATGGAATCTCTTTTGGCACCTCCTAAACAAAACTAAGACCGAGTCACACCAGCACGATCGCTTGGCCTGCCTAATACACGCCACCACACTGCAACAAGGAAAAGACGTAGTTATCAAGAACCTGGAAGCCAAGTATCTGCCATACACGCCAACGGAAACCCACCCGCCATACGGGGAGCTGCCCAACGCGTGACTCGACCGAGACATTACCATTTGAGAGGTACGGGTAGCACTGCACGAGCTCAACACCCGCTTAGCAGCCGGCCCCGATCTTATTACCAACACGATGCTACGAAACCTCGACTATGCATCGATCGAGGCCCTAACCCGCTACTAAAACGAATGCTGACGTTCGGGCAAGCTCCCCTGATAGTGGAAAACGGCAAGAACAATCCTAATCCCGAAATCGGGCATGCCATCGGTCATCGGCAACTTGCGTTCCATCTCGCTCACGTCCTGCGTGGGCTTGGTGCTAGAGCACGTGCTTGCAAACCGTTGCCAAGAGTACCTGGAAAAGGAAAACCTATATCCGAATACGATGATCGGTTTCAGGCGCAGACTAAGCACACAAGACGCCATGCTACAACTCAAACAAGAAATACTCGACAACAAGATACAAGACAGCAAAGTAATTCTGGGACTTGATATACAAAGCGCATTCGAGGAAGCCAAACACTCAGCCATATTAGCACAAGTATCGAGACTCAACATGGGGGTATAGAGCTACAATTACATACAAGACTTCTTGTCCAACCGCACGGTGGAAGTGCACGCCGGAGACCTTATGTTCCCCGAACACAAGCTCGGCAGCACGAGCACCCCGCAAGGTTTAGCCATCTCGCCTTTGCTCTTCAACCTTGTCATGATCGGAGTAGCGAGGGCAGTAGAATGGACCGGCGTCTGGCATACGATCTACGCCGACGAAATTACCCTGTGGGCGGCAGGCGGCGCCGACGCCAGCATTGAGCAGCAGCTCCAAGAGGCTGTTACTGCCATCCAGCAACACCTTGACGTCACAGGCCTAGTGTGCTCGTCCGCCAAATCCGAGCTCTTCCTCCTCAACTATTAAAACCAGGACAGAAACGCGCTCCCCCTCGGGACTGAGATCACATAAGGATCGTGAGTGACTGCACCGGGGCAGCGCATCCCCGAAGTTCACAGGATCAGGGTGCTGGGCCTGCTACTAAACAAGAACGGCCGCAACGACGAGACCATCAACAAGATTACCACCAAGGCAATGGGCGCTATCCGGCTCATACACCGAGTCTCGACACGACGGGCAGGCATGCGTGAAGACTGCCTTCTGCACCTCGTCCAGTCGTTCGTGATCAGTCACATCGCCTAGGTTGCGGCCTACCTCAACTGGCAGGTCACTGTCAGGACAAACTCGCTGATCAGACGGGTTTACAAGACGGCGCTGGGGTTAATGGAAACCATGAGTACGGATCAGCTTCTGCAGCTCGGCGTGCATAACATCTTAGAAGAAATAGCCGAGGCGCAGCTCACTGCGCAAATGGAGCATCTCTCTACCACCAAGACAGGACGCAGGATATCGACGTCTCTGGGTTACAATCCCCGAGCTCCCAGTCGGCAACCGTGTAAGATCAGCGATGAAGCGTGGGCCCACATCCACGTAGACCCCATCCCGAAAACCATGCACCCCGAGTACAACCAAGAACGGCGGCAGGCGCGGGCCAAAGCCCTCGTCGAGCAGCACGCCCAGGAACCGCATGCCCGGTTCGTGGTCGCTGCAGAATATAAGCGAGAAGAATTCGTGGCAGTGGCCGTTGCGGCGGCTACCGGCATCAAGATACCAGCAGCGAGCGTGAGGTGCACGGACGCCACAGACTCCGAGGAGGTTGCCATCACCCTGGCGATCTCGGAGGCCGAGTGTCGCACCGTGCTCAGCGACTCGAGGAACGCTGTGCGCAACTTTGCCAAGGGGCGAGTGTGCGCGTCGGCAGCCGCCATCATCAGTAAGCTCCAGCTCCAACACCGCGGCAACACTATCCACATCAAGTGGTTCCCGGCGCACGCGGGAGATTGTGCATCCTCACCGAATCACGAGACAGCCCATTCGGCGGCGCGAGCGTTTACCTTCCGCACCCCCGAGAGGGACCGTTCTGAGTGGTGGTTCGAAACAAACGACCGAATGACCAGTTACGAGGAAGTTAATAAATTTTACCGCCTAGATCGATGGACAATGCCGCCGCCTCACCCGGCACTTATTCGGGAAGAAGCGGTTATCCTAAGGCAAATGAAAACAGGGTCACTCCTAGCCCTGGCAGTGCTACACGTCCTCCACCCAGACATTTACACGAGTGATATGTGCAGTGTATGTATGTCAAGTGGGTCCGGCGGACCAATGGCACATCATGTGGGAATGTGCCAGGTTCCCGACCAAAGCTCCATCCAGGACATACCCGCCGGAACTTCAAAGTGCTGTGCAAAATACAGACAAGGACATTCAACTATGGGCCCTCCAGCAGGCCCGGGGTGCGCTCGAAAAGCAGAAGCCTCACAACCCACCACAAACGAGCCAAATGAGATAGTGCAGAGTAGGGCATAACCCCGGGTCGTCGCTTGGCCAGCGTCACGACGCTTTAGACCGTCGTTTGCCGGCTCCATAATAAAGTTATACATACATACATACATACATACATACATACATACATACATACATACATACATACATACATACATACATACATACATACATACATACATACATACATACATACATACATACATACATACATACATACATACATACATACATACATACGTACATACATACATACATACATACATACATGCGTACATACATACGTGCATACATACATACATACATACATACATACATACATACATACATACATACATACATACATACATACATACATACATACATACATACATACATACATACATACATACATACATACATACATACATACATACATACATACATACATACATACATACATACATACATACATACATACATACATACATACATACATACATACATACATACATACATACATACATACATACAAGAGGCAAACTATGAGAGGTAAATGGTAGGAAAGGGTGGTAGACTTTTGCCCTTTTCTTCTTAAGAGACCGTCTAAATTCTAATTTCATTTTGCCAAGTATGGCTCCCTTAGTGGTCAGGTCAGAGAAATTTGAAATGACGGACTACCTATGCAAACTGGACTGCCTACGTCCGGTTACCTCCATTCATAGCCACAAACATTCCTAGTCGTAAAGTATGTTCAACAACTCAAACAAACAAGAAGACATTATTTGGTAGAAGAAACTGTGAAAACCGGCGTATATGTACCGAAGCAGAAGAAGAAGAAGAAGAATTTGATAAGAAGAAGCATCCGTACCACGGGGGAGAAGAAGAAGAAGATATTTCGAAGCGTCTCTTGCCGCCACTAGGCAGAAAATATTACACCATGGAACTTGCATGTGACGGTGATACTCTGGCTCCTTCAGCTGTGGCCAAGCGAACACCAGGCCGAGGCCGAGGACGTGTTCAGATTCCAAGCCTCAATGCACGAGTCTTCGGAATGGAATCACCGCAGCCGCCCCTCGAGCTACTACCCAGCGTTCAACTTTCTCAGACTCTGACAGCAACACAGGTACCTCAACCTTCACTCCATTTTGAGAACTAACCAAACAACATTTGAGAGCTATCATAGACCGCTCCCAGGAGTGCAGTCGTAAACCAACGCTGCGTTGTATGAGAAATGCTGACCACAGAGACCTTTCTTTTTGTGGCATCCCGCTACCTGTGGCTCTATGCCGCAAGCAGCCAGAGTACGTTATTAAGAGGAAAGCCTTTAATGGCTCATACTGTCATGAAGAAAGTGCGTCCCGCTTTTGCGGCGGCTGTTACGTGGCGTTCCTTGGCTCTCGTTAAAGTGTGGCATTGCAGATGGCAGGAACGCTAGACGAGATGAGACTCCTGGAGGAAAGGCGGCGAATCTATCACACGCTCTCCGATAAGCGTGCGTTTGAATGGTACGCCATCGCTCCTGTCGCGTGCCGTTTTTAGCGCTCGTTCAAGTGTGCGATTGCAGACGGCAAGAACGCTAGACAAGGTGAGACTTGTATTTTGCCTTTCACTACTTTAGTCGCTAAACTCCCTCGTATTATCAAGGCGATATCCTGTTTTGGTTCATGCTGTCGTGGACAAAGTGTGTGCCGCTTTTGAGGCGTTCTGATTGGCCGAGGCGGGGTGCGTTCTGATTGGCTGAGGCGGGATGTGTCGCTCCCATATGCAATGCCACACATGAATGCGCGCTCTGTGAAACGTGGCTGTCCCTGGCTCTACGGGGCTGGGACATGTAGGTCAACGCCGCTTGCGGCGGGGCTAAACTGGCACCAAATGTTTGCGGCGGCTGTCGCGTGGCGTTCCTTGGAGCGCTTTCAAATGTGGGATTGCAGATGGCAGGAACGCTAGAGAAAATGATATTTCTGGAGGAAAGGCGCAGTATCTTTCTCCGACAAGTGTGCGTTTGGATGGTACGCCATCGCTCCTGCCGCGTGGCGTTCCTTGGCGCGCGTTCAAGTGTGGGATTGCAGATGGCAGGAGCGCTAGACAAGAGAACACAGGCTTTCTCCCTTCCCTTAGGGCGCGGTTCAGGTGTCCACAGCAACAGGTGTGACAGGTACTGCGCCTTTTCCTTCATCTGACAAATTAAAAAACAATTCGTCTTTCACTACTTCAGTTGCTGAAGTTCCTCGTAATTTTTTAGAGCGCAGCTCTTTGGCGGCCGTTCCTGGGTTTCGCGGCGGCGTCGGCGTCGGCCTCGTAACCAGTTCCGCCCCCCTTTCAGCCCCCCCGTTCAAGCCGGCGCTTTGGCCACCGGAGCCTCGCAGGAGGAGGTGGGGGGTACACTCAGCGGCGAATGATGGGGGCAGGAGCGCGAGCAGCTACCGGAGCACACGAGGAAAAAAAAAGGGGGTCGCCGGAGGCAGCGCTAGCAGCGACTGACTGACGTCGCTAGCTAGTGAACACAACGTGCTGCGTAGAACACCGTCGTTGCCATGCAGAAAAAGGAGACCCCCCCCCCCTCTCTTCCTGAGTGGAGGCGAGGGTGCTCACCGGTTGCGGAAACGCCGACCCGCTCCGCAAGTATGCGGGCGCACCGAGACGACCGGTCCGGAGGTGGATACAAAAGCGCTCGCATCTTTCATCCGCAGAAAGCAACCGTACAGCGGCGGATCACGGTGCGTGCATCCCGTTCTCACTCGCTTCCAGGCTCGCTTCACTCGCTAGCGGCGTCAGCGAGTCGCTATCTGTTCGTTGCGCAACGTTCCTATGGACCCACGCGCTGCCTCCCGCAACCTCCCGATAACTCAATTGCTCTCTTCATTTCACGGACCACAAAGCTTCTTTCATGACAGCCAAGAACTGTTAGTGGAGTGTTTCTTGAAGGAATACGTGTGAAAAATTAAAAAAAGAAAGAAGTATGCAATTGTGCTTATGTGCCTTGCTCGAAATCCTTGCCTCTTTTTTTTCTCTATTGGTTCACGGGAAAGGAAAGGCGCTGTATTTGTCACATTTGCTCTGTGGGCACCTGAACCGCGCCGTAAGGGAAGGGAGGAAGGTGGGAGTGAAAGTGGAAAGACAGAAAGGGGAGCCGTACTGGAGGGCTTCGGAGTAATTTCGACCCCCTGGGGATCTTTAGCGTGCCCTGACATCGCACAGCACACGGACGCCTCTTTGTTTTGCCTCAATTTATCGAAAAGATGAAACAGCTGATGAGCTGCGCTCAAATTTCGCATTATTTCCCTTCCTGTGAACCAATTTAACTTAAGTAGCATAATCGTGGGCATTTTTTGTTGACTCCTCACTGAAGCTACACATGCCACGACAGGGACGCGAAGTCCCGTCCTTGTGCTCATTGTCTGCTCCGTTCTCACAGTAATTTGGAATATTGACACCATTTACCTGCTGTGCGCTTCCAGTAGTACAATATCTCCACCTAAAAATTCATCGAATTTGTGCTACGTGACATATGAACATAAAGTGGTATGTGACAAATGAACATATACTACGTCAGGATCAAGCATGATAGATTATTGGCTAGGCCACTTCATTACTCAACCCAAATATGCGCACAATTGCTTTGCACTGTAGGTGAAAATCAATGAACCCATGTACTGTGCGATAAGATTGCACGTTGAACTACAGGTGGTGGATATTGCTGAAGGCTTTCACAATGGCGTCCCTATAGCATTAGTCGTGTAGAGATGTTGAATCCTGTTAAAGAACGCTGAAACTTCTCCCATTCTGTCCTGCTACATTGCGACATCCTTAATTCTGAATTTAGCTGTTGCCTTATTTGCCATGATAGGTTAGACCAGCATTTCAAAGCGGCGGCTTTAAAATTGTAGCGGAACTGGAATATTAAAGCGCGATGGGGCGAAAGCGTTTGTGGCGAAATGGTTGTTGTTGTGGCTGTAGGAAGACGGAAAAGAAAACGCACGGGCCTGCTACTGGCTCTGTAGCTGAGCCACCTACGATGCCTGATTGATTGATTTATAGGAAGGGAAAGGCGCGGTAACTGTCTCACTTGTTTTTTGTGGACACCGCAACCGCGTCGTAAGGGAAGGGAGGAAGATGGGAGTGAAAGTGGAAAGAGAGAAAGAGGAGCCGTAGCGGAGGGCTACGCAGTAACTGGGGATCTGGGGATCTTTAACATGCGCTGACATCGCACACCACACGGACGCCTCTTCGTTTCGCCGATTCGGAAGTGCGATTCCCCTGAACTGACCCGTCACTTGCGCGGCGTTTGCGTTAGTTTCTTTACCGTTGTATCGTTGTACCCATCTGCTTGTAGAAACTGCCCCAGGATCCTAATTTGTTCGACTTTCGGCAATGTTTGGCCGTCTACTGTTGTGTTGATGTTTACCTGGCGTTTGCACCTGAGCGCCTTCGGTTTGTAGATAAACAGTCCGGATTTTGTCGAGAGCACAAGAGGCCCCTTTCGGCCGCGTTGGACACCGCGGTGTCCGTCGCCGCCAGTAAGTGTTCCGCGATGCTCGTCTCTCCCCTGCGTGGCCCACAGGTTGAAGTCGTCGGCGTATATGCTGAATTTCAAGTTTTCAACCTTCCTCAGTTCTACCGGGATGTTTCGCATGGCAACATTAAAAAAGGACGGGGACAGCACCGAACCTTGCGGCTTGCCCCTGCTTCCTATTTTGACGGTGCAGGATTCAATGACCTGAAACTTTATTGTTCTACCCGACAGGAAGGCTTTTACATAGTCGTATGCCTTTTTTCCGACCCCCAATTCTTGGAGGCTAGAAAGAATCTCCGCGCGTTTTACGTTACCGAACGCCTTTGTCAGGTCTAGACCTAGTAGTATCCTCGCGTCCCTGGTTTCGCTGATGTATCTCAAGCGGAGCATTACGTCCTGTGTGCAAAGGCCGGGCCGGAACCCAACCATTTCGTGCGGCTACAGGTCGTTTAGCTCCATGAAACACGTTAGTCGCGTTTGGACTACACGCTCCATCAATTTTCCTATACATAACATTAGAGAGATTGGTCGTGAGTTCTCTAGTTTCGGGGTTTGCCTGGCTTCGGTATAAAAATTACGTTTGCCGTCTTATACAGTTGTGGGAGGCGGCCTCTGTCCCATGCGACGCGCATGTATTTCGTGAGCGTGCTGATGAAGGTATCGTCCAAATTTTGGAGAACCTTGCTTGTGAGTCTGGGCTGGGAGTCAATTTTGTTTTTAGGCCTAATATTTAGGCGCAAACCTCTGCCTCCATCATCGGCGCGTCAAGGGCCTCTTTTGAGTGTCCTTCGTAATCCGGCAGGGGTAAGGTTTGTTTGTCGCCTACGTACATGTTAATTAGTTTCGCCATGAGTTCCTCGTCCGTGCCCTCGAACGCGTGTCTGGCTTTCGTCAGTCTTAGTCTGATGCCCGACTGAGTTTTCGAATTGTCAGGATCAAGTAGGTGTCTGAGTAGGCTTCAAGTATTAGCAAGGCTCATATTCCCTTCCATCTCGTCGCACCTCCTACACCAGTTTTGTTCGCAAAGGTTTACTGCGTAATCTTCAATTTGTTTCTTATATCTTGCTATCCTTCGCCTAAGGCTCCTGTTCCATCTGTGCGGCCGGAGACGCCTCTCCATGCCGTATTACGCTTCCCACATATGAAGGAGTTTGCTGTCAACTGTCACCGGCGTGTCGTCCTCTAGAGGGTAGCGGTTGCTTTCTCGACATGTTTTTTAAGTGTCTCGGACCATTTTTCTGTTTTGGATTTCGTCTCCCGATTCGCTGTTTTCCCTGATTTCCCTGTTTTCCCAATCGGCGATTTTGGGGTTTTTGAAGCAACGTGTTTTGACACCCTTGCAGAGGGTGAGAGCCAGAACGAAGTGGTCGCTGCCGAAATTTTGAGCTATGGTTTTCTAGAGCGCTTCTGCCATTTTTTCCCAAGGGTAAGGTCCGGGTTGTTGTCTGCACTGACACTGTTTCCCATCCTGGACGGACAGCTAGGGTCCGTCAGGATGGTGAGGCCGAGCTCATGTATATAATTCCAAAGTTGCCTACCCTTGGGGTCGTGTCTATTGTAGCCCCATTCTTGGTGGGCGGCATTGAAGTCTCCTGCAATTATAGGAGGATTGTCTCCTGCCGTTCTGATCACTTTGCGGAAGAGGGCGCCGAAACGTACCTTTCTTTGCTGGGAGGTGCTATAGACGATTACGATGAAGAGACTAGGCTCTTCCTTGCGACCAGTGATAATTTCGATTAATACAGCTTCAATGTCACGGAAGTTGGCCGCATGCTCGACTACTGCTATGTTCCTTTTAACTAGCGTGGACATGCCGGATTACCCCCCCCCCCCCCACCCACCTTTGAACGCCTAACATCAAGATAACTTGGGTAGACCTTTTCCGGTTGTGATTTTTTTTTTGTGGCTGTGTAGGAAGAAGGAAAAGAAAATGCACGGGCCTGCTACTGGCTCTGTAGCTTAGCCACCTCCGCTGCCTGATTGATTTTTTTATTGATTTTATAGGAAGGGAAAGGCGCGATAACTGTCTCACTTGTTTTCTGTGGACGCCTTAGCCGCGCCGTAAGGGAAGGGAGAAAGGTGGGAATGGAAGTGGAAAGAGAGAAAGAGGAGCTGTAGTGGAGGGCTTCGGAGTAATTTCGACCACCTGAGGATTTTAACGTGCGCTGACATCGCATAGCACACGGACGCCTCTTCGTTTCGCCTCCATCGAAACGCAGCCGCTGAGGTCGGGTTCGAACCCGGGGGCTCCGGCACAGTAGTCGGGCGTCTTACCACTGCACCACCCCGGCGGGGCCTTCGCTGCCTCTTGTAGACAGATTTAAAACTGATTTATTTATTGGAAGGGATAGGCGTGGTAACTGTCTCACTTGTTTTCTGTGGGCACCGCAACCGCGCCGTAAGGGAAGGGAGGAAGGTGGGAGTGAAAGTGGAAAGAGAGAAAGAAAGAGGAGCCGTAGTAGAGGGCTACGGCGTAATTTCGACCACCTGGGGATCTTTAACGTGCGCTGACATCGCACAGCACACGACGCCTCTTCGTTTCGCCTCCATCAAAACGCAGCCGCCGAGGTTCTTGCAGGCAGAAGAGAAAGTAGAGAAGAAAGAAAAGGAAGAGGGAGAGAAAGACGCGCGCCGCAACAACAGCCGTCGTCCACCACCGAAACGGTGGTGGGTGCAATGACGGCCTACAACAGATAAAAATGCTGTGGCAGGCAAGCTCCCGCCACAGGTGGCGGTGACCTATCTGTCCCAGACCCATCCGGGGTGAACGGCTATAGCTAAAAGTATTGCTTCGCTCTGCTACAAGTGCTGTTGCAAGAGCGCTCGCGTTCGTTGGAAGCCGCGGCAGTCCGACTGCCACACCAGAGTCTTCATTTTTACGGCGCTAGTCATTTTTGGTGCATTTGTGTCATCGTCTTTTCTAATGTAGTCAACCTCTTGGCGAAGGCGTTCTGCATTGCAGTGAATTGCGTCTACATTTGATTTAAGTGGTGTGATGTCATACCAGACGACGGCGGCGGCTCCGCGGCGAGCGCCGGCGTCCGCCAGCTATGCTGGCTGCTAGGCAACGGCTGAAGGCCATTCTGTGCCATTCGTGGCCAATGCAGGTTTCGCTACAATATGAATGTCTAAAAATAGTGTTGAGCACAGAGAATCTAAGCCTATTGTGTGTACTAGGAAGCGGGTTTCATGAACGCCCTTTATTTGTGTCACAGAAGGCGAGATATATTTGCACCTTTTAAATTTGTAAACTATGTAAATTGATTTATTGGTTTATAGAATATGCCATGTCGCGGTGGCGCAGTAGTCAATATTCTCGACTATTGCTATGATGTACGCGAGTTTCTGCTGGGGCTCCAAGACTGCTGTTTCAATGTGGGTGAAACCAATAGGCTTCCGTGTAACAATGTCAGTGTAGGTTAACTTACACTGTAGCCCTCAACTATGCCACTTTCTCACTCGTTGAGTCCCCTGAGGCTTACGCGTTCTTCAGTGCAGATTCTGCAGGGGCCCGGAAATGTTTGTTATAAAAAGTTAGAAAATTTTCAATATCTGTCGCACTTGTGGTGGACGCCTGAACGACCCAGACAGGAATTGGAGGAAGGTGGAATGAAAGAAGAAAGAGGAGGCGTAACGGGAGGCTTTTAATAATCTCGACTACCAGAGGATCTTTAAAGTTCACTGACATCGCACAGCGCACGGTCGCCTTGGCGTTTCGCCTCCATCGAAATGTAGCAAATCTTTGTTGAAATTTCCTTCGTATTGGGGGCGAATCTGGGGTCTACACTATAAAATGACATATCCTGTGTACGTCGCCGAGTGGGCACAGAGGTTAATTCCCCATAGCAGTGGGTTTGGTGCACCATGTTCTAGCCCCGACCGGGGAGCAAAGAGAGTGTACTCTATGGCGTAAGAGGCTAGGGCAGATGGAAATGCCCCTAATCGTAGCCGCTGTTTCGAGAAAAGCGGCCGTGGAAGAAGTCGTGGCAAAGGTTTGAAGGAAACAACAAGCGGCCCTACTCGCTCTCCGAACGCCGACCACCAACTTCGACAGCCGATCAGGAGACTGATTATCAACAAAGTTCGACAGCTGGCGACGAATATGATCGTCACAAATTTGAAGAGCAGGTTAACAGTAACACTAACACAAACTTCAGCAGACCAAGTTAGCATCCCACTAGGCTTTCGCCTTCATATCTTATAGATGTATTCAAACCTGGCAATTTATTAATAATGCGTAAGCATTGTATGGCTATGTAGGCGGGTTTCTCGTGGTCATCAGCTTGTCCTTGTTGTAAAAGAGTTTGTGGTATATCGGAAAATTAATGGAATCATCATATAGAGCGTCAAGTATAGGGGTGCAGGTTGCAAAATGGTTCAGTACTTATATATTTACAGCTACTTTATTCATTAATACATCGAAATAGCCGGGAGGAGTAATGTAGACGTCGAAGGGGTCACGCTTTGCTTGATTTGTGTGGTCTAACATTCGAAAGCATCAGAATAGGAGAGATGCCGCAGTGGACGATTCCGGTAAATTTCGACCACCTGAGGTTATTTAGCGCGCACTCACATCGCACAGCACAGGGGCGCCTAGAAAAGCGACCGTGGTATTCGACTTCCTGTAACCTAGTCCGAACTTCTTGCAGCGGGAAATTTGAAATGTTTGAAACGGAATGAGTGGTTAAGGCCATCATTTGCGTGCACTAATGGGTGGA
The DNA here is from genome assembly GCF_055883805.1 of Amblyomma maculatum. Lineage (NCBI taxonomy): Eukaryota > Metazoa > Arthropoda > Arachnida > Ixodida > Ixodidae > Amblyomma > Amblyomma maculatum. The sequence continues at coordinate 21,954,845 of NC_139351.1, read as the reverse complement.
AAAGGTTAGAAAGTGTGTAGAGATGTAATCAACGAACTGCTGTCTGAAAAATTCCGAGATCACTGCAGAAACTCCAGATTCTTTACACAGAATATGTAGATTCTGCGGCAACGCACTGCAGAATCTACAGTGCAAAAATGCGAAAGCCTGAGCATTGCTGCTGCACATGGTATATCTCGCGTCCCTTATCGAACACAACTAGCGTTCCATTGAATGCATCAAAGTTCACTTACGTTCTATAATTGATTTGCAGGAATGCAAAGGCACTGTATCTTTCACTGACTGAATTCCTCTTACACATCTCGATACCGACACAGCAACCCTCCGGGTTAGGCATTTCTCCTGTGCAGCATCTGCAGTTATCTCGGAACATTTTTAGAGTGCAGCCCTTTGGCGCCCGTTACTGCGTTTTGCGTCCTCGTCGCCGTCGGCCTCGTAATCGGTGACTTCAACGGCCTTGACATCATGACATGTTGTGACTTCAGCATGATGCCACATCCAGCCGTGTCTAATAACCGGAAGTAACATTGAAGTCCATCCGGTCATGACATGACTGGTGATGACGTCACCAAAATATTCAGGCATATTCTATTAGAGTGCACAATAGCTGGGACGAGGAGGCTTTCAGAGTTTTGCAGCTGGAAATATTAAGTCGAACGTCCACGGGCAGAACTATACCCGAAATGTTAGGCCTGCAGGTAGATAGGGGACTACGAGAAAAATCAAGTATCCCAAAGGACTGCCGAGAAAATATAAACATTCCCCCCTCCCTCGTAACATGCATCCCATATTCAACACAGAGAGGAGGGAGAACAGAGCAGAAGCACTAATCAGACGCTTCGATTCGATGGACAGCAAGTAGGTTGCGTACGTGGAAGAGGCAAGTGGCAAAACGGGGGCGGCGATCGCCTCGGTGCTCGAAGGCCGAGGTGCCCTGGTATCTGCCGCCACCCTTAGAAACCGCAACGCCGAAACGGCTGAAGAAGTTGCAATTGCGCTCGCTTACGAGAGAACGCAAGCCAATTTCATAATCAGCGATAGCAAAATGGTTGGTTGGTTGGTTGGTTCACAGGAAGGGAAAGGCGCAGTATCTGTCACACTTGCTCTGTGGACACCTGAACCGCGCCGTAAGGGAAGGAATGAGGGTGGGAGTGAAAGTAGAAAGAGAGAAAGGAGAGCCGTAGTGGAGGGCTACGGAGTAATTTCGACCACCTGGGGATCTTTAACGTGAGCTGACATCGCACAGCACACGGACGCCACTTCGTTTCGCCTCCATCGAAACGCAGCCGCCGAGGTCGGGTTCGAACCCGGGAACTCCGGCACAGTAGTCGGGCGTCTTACCACTGCGCCACCCCGGCGGGGCGTTAGCAAAATGGCAATTTAGAATTTTGGAAAGGGTAGGGTCTCGCCGGAAGTGACAGATTCTGGCCAGAAGACGACTAAATAGAAAAATTTGCTAATTTGGACCGCTGCACACAAGTCTTTTTTTGGCAGCGAAGCGGCCCATGAGTTAGCCCGTGCTCTCTACCTCCGGGTAACTGTGGAGCCGCCCAACTGCCGGACAATGGACGTGCGTCTGCAAAATTACACGGAGATTCTTCAAAATTACAGGTTAAGCAGGAGACTGGTGCCACCACCGGATAAAAGTCTATAAAATAGGGAGGCAGTCGCATGGCGGCACCTGCAAGCTGGGAACTTTGTAAACCCGGTCTGGGCATATTATGTCCAGCTGAACAGTAGAAGAAACGATAAATCCAGGCACTGTAGGAAGAGAGGAACCCCCGACCATATAATCTGGGACTGTGCTAGCTTCACAGGGGCTAAAACAAACAAATTGCAGAGAAGCCTGGGAAGCCCTGCTGCGGAGCGAGGTCCCTGCAACAAGGCATCCGCCTGCGGAAGAAGCCGCGAAGGGCCAAGACCTCTTTGCCTGCTTCTGACTGCGGAATCCTCTTCTCCCGCTCCTTAGGCCTGCGTGCCGGGGGCGGGTATTGAGGGCTTTCTTATCTGGTGGAAAAATAAAGCTATCACATCACATCATGCATATACGATGCTGAACCCGCCGGTTGTTCGATCCAGGCGAGGCGCCTTTCATTTGGCGCTTCCATGAACTCCGCACCGTAGAGCATATAGAAATAGACGGATTACAGCAGGTATCAGTGGCGTTTAAGATTGGTTGACAGCAAAGGTAGGACGCAGTATCTGTCAAAACTCTGCACGGACACCGTTACCGAGCTGTAAAGAAAGGTGGCACTGACAAAAGAGAGAAAGAGGTGCTGGGGTGAGGGGATGGTTGAAGGCTTCCGGCGACAACAACGCTTCCTTCACTACTGTCAGGAACTGTTATTGGAGTGTTTCTTGACGGCACATGCGTGAATAAGTAAAAAAAATATTCTTATCTCTAATTGTAGATATATGTTTCGCTTGAAATCTGCCTCAATCTATCGAAAAGGTGGAACAGCTGATGAACTGCGCCCAAATTTCGCATTTGGAAGTAGCTGATTTGTCAGCAAATGTTTTCGACTTAAAGTAACCTCTCGGCACCTAAACTCTAAGACCACAACCATTAACCTTCTAATAGAACGTAACAACATAAGCTCATTCACGGGAAGCTTTATTAATGCCTAAGGATTCTATGGCTATGTAGGCGGGTTTCGCATGGGCGTGGCGCTGTTGGAGCTGTAAAAGGGGAACCAGTTGGTATATCGGAACAAGAATGTTGCCATCCGATAGCGCGTCAAGGAAACGTGTGCAGGTGACAAAATGGTTGATGTGGGTAGATTAGGTAATCGTGAAGAGGCCATTAGGTGGTTTACAATAAAGGAAAGGCTCGGTATCTGCCATCCCAGGAATCCCGCTGACACATGTCGCGGACAAACACAGCAACGCTCGGGCCTACGCATTTCTCCAATGCAGATACAGCAGTGATCTCGAAAAATGTTACACTAGCTTATGCATCTCGCCCAGTCTGAAAACACCCGGCGTAGTAGTACCAGTAATATCAGTGGGTACAGTGTGTCGGAAATTATTGCTGTCTGCGTAATGCCTCGTGTGAATACGAACTGTGCGTAGGTTTGTGGATCAGGTGAGAAAGGTAGCGTGAACAACAAGTCCGTACCTGGCGATAACGGGGAATATTTAATATATTAAGTGGACTTCGAGTCGTTGGTGACTTATCTGCGCTCAGGCCTATGATGACTAATCAATGCTCCAGATTGATTGGATAAACTTTATTGGGGAAAATTGGGGTTAAGGGTAGGGGGTTAGGAAAGAGCAGAAGTCGGCGGTCCTCTGTCCAGGAGCCCATTGGCCTCAGCAGTGGCTCTGGCCCGCTGTACCAGCATGAGCTGATGCTGTGCATCCGAGTCGGCGAGAAGGTCCTCCCACTGCTCAGGACTGGGGCTAGCTATTTAGGGCATTATGAGGCTTGCCCTACATCCCCATATTGTGTGGTATAGTGTAGCAATATCTCCGCACCAGACACATTCGATTTTGTATTGTGTTGGCCTTATCTTGTGGTACAGGGTTATGTGTTTGTTTGTAGGTGTAGGTGCAGTGGTGGCGTAGCGGTAGAACATCCGCCTCGTATGCAAGGGGACCGGGGTTCAAATCCCGGTGCCGCGCATTTTCCACCGAATTTTAAAAAAAAACATCCGCGTGTCGATGAAATTGCATAAACAGATTTGGGGTGCGACCTGATGCGGGTGAACGCCTACGGCAACGCACTCCCTCACTAGAACAGGAGTTCGCCACCCTGGAGCATTAACTGGCCGCAACCTCTCATGATTGATTCCATAAAAGCCAGGTAGCCCTTGGCTTGTTGCGGCCTCTTCCGCCAGATTGATGGTGCGGTGCTAGATCGCAGGGTCTGCGCTTCGCAGCAGGGTATCCCAGGCTTCTCTGTTTGTAATATTTTGCCCTATCCCTGGAGATTGTGGGCACTCCCAAATCAGAACTGTGACGTAGCAGGGGGTGCTAAGAATTCCTGGCTCCGCTGGATAGGCAGCCATTGAAAACTGACCCTGGCAACGTTTAACGCTGGAACCCTAGCTAGTGAAGCTAGTTTCGCAGTGGGTGGGGGGGGGGGGGGGGGGAGGGGCTGTTAGAGGAACCAGAGGGTATGAAATAGGATGTCATAGGGCTTAGTGAGGTTAGGAGGCCGAATGAGGTATATACTGTACTGAAGGATGCGCATGTACTATGTTATCGAGGTTTACCGGAGAGGCGACAACTAGGAGTAGGTTTCCTTGTCAATAAGTATATAGCGGGTAATATAGATGAATTCTATAGTATTAATGCTAGGGTGGCAACATCGTAATTAGGCTTAAAAAAACGGTATAAACTGAAGGTTGTACAGGTCTATGCACCTACATGTAGTTATGAAGACCAGGCGGTTGAAAGCTTCTACGAAGATGTAGAATCAGTCATGCGAAAAGTAAAGACGCAGTATACTGTACTAATGGGCGACTTCAATGCCAAGGTAGGGAAAAAGCAGGCAGGAGACAAGGCAGTAGGTGACTATGGCATAGGTTCTAGGAATAGCAGTGGGGGAGTTACAAGTGGAATTTGCAGAGCGCAATAACTTAAGAATCATGAATACCTTCTTCAGCAAACGAAAGAACCGGAAATGGACATGGAAAAGTCCTAACGGAGAGACTAAGATGCAATTGACTTCATACTGGGTTCAACCCCCGCCATTATGCAAGATGTAGAGGTAATCGGGAAAGTGCGATGCAGTGACCACCGGATGGTGAGGTCCCAAATTAGCCTTAAATCTGAAGAACGAACGCAACAGATTAGTAAGAAAGAAACCCATCAACGAATTAGCGGTCTGACCGTGAAAGTGTCCCTGCTGTCTGGCTCGATATTTGCGGTTTCTGCGCCATTGTCGTCTTTTAGGGTATATCCGAGTTTCGAAGTGAGAGCGCGGCATGGTCTGTTGTCTTCTGATGTGCCAGTCGAGCATAGCTTCACTATGTTCTTCGAAGGTACAGTGCATGCCCAGAGTGTCAAACGTGCTTTTAGAGGCATGTGGTGGCAATCCTAGAGCCAGTTTGTATGGCTTTCTGATTAGCACGTTTATCTTGTTCCTTTCCGTCCTGTTTGTATTAAGATATGCGAGTCTGTAGATTGAGCGTGGGATGACGAGGGCTGTCAATATCCGCATTGCGTCTTGTTCATTTATCCCCCTTCTTTAGTTTGTTATCCTGCTTATCATTCTAGAGATTTGGTTGGTCACAGGGGTAACATATTTGATCGTGTGATCACGCTCGCCTCCTTCTTGTAACCACAGCCCTAGTAAACTCATTTTGTTGTGTGTTGAGTCGGGTGTCCGTTCATGATTATGTCGATGTCCAGTGGTTTGTACATGCCAGAGTGTGATCTTTTGTATTGTGATTACTCCGGTGAGCACTGCATTCCCCTAGAACGAGCGAAATCCTCAATTTCTTGCGCAGCCAGTTGTAGCCGTTCTTTTTTCCCAATGAACCCTCTCTGGGTTCATACTGTTACATCGTCTGCGCAGATTGCATGTTGTATGAGTTATATGTTCCTGAGTCGTCTCGCTGTCCCTGTCATGGCAATGTTGAACAGTATTGGAGATATAACTGATCCTTCTGGTGTACCCTTGGGGTTTTTTCTCCTTTCTGACCGTATGTTATTATTCCCAATGATGGCTGCTTGCTCTGTACATTAGGAACGCTTTGATATACTTAAAGGTCTTTCTTCCACACTTTGTTGCCGAGAGTTCCCCGAGTATCGCTTCGTGGCTATTGTTGTCAAATGCGCACTTCAAATCTATGGTCAGTATGATGGTCTCATTTCTTGCCGTTATTCTGTTTATGACAGCCTTCTTTAGCTGCAGTAGGACGTCCTGTGTAGAGAGCCAGGGCCTGAAGTCGAACATTTTGTGCGGAAACAGGTCATTGTCTTTCTTAAAGCTTCCCGCTCACGAGGTCATCGAAATGGATGCGAGTCCATCCAGATTAGGTGGTTTGCTTGGTTTGTGGATCATTATGATCTCCGCGTGTCTCCATTCCTCGGGCACTAGGATTACAACCCAATACATCTACAAACAATATCTTGAGCGTATGGGTTTCCAATATCCTTGAAAAGCTCATTGAGGCTGTAACGGCCTCGCAATACGAGAGACTGTTGCGTAGTCGCAGAATTTTAGAGAAACTGGGCTATGAGCCGCAAGCATGCTCCATACGTACAGACAATGTTTCTAGACAGGTTAGGGACAATTTAAATATACCTCCACTCCCCAAAAACATGCGCCCCGTCCACCATGAGAGCCGGGGGAGTGATAGAGCAGCAGCGCTGTAAGCCCGTTTTGCGAGCAGACAGGCATCGAAACTAAAATCGTCTATAGTAAGGCAAGTCGTTCAAGCCAGACACATATTAGCAATACTGTTTTGTTGGGTTGCCTTCTCGTCCTTGTCTCCCTTGCACATTACTTCTGATATATATATATATATATATATATATATATATATATATATATATATATATATATATATATATATATTGTGAGCCTTCCATGGATGTTCTTTAATTTGTTCATTCCATGATCTTCCTCTTTCATTTGTACAGGGTGGTCCACTCTAAGTGCGAACACGGCTCCGCGTGGCCGCGCTCCGCGGAGCGCCAGCGGATCCGGCGCCTTCACGCATCGAAGCAAAGCCGCGCAGGCGCACAGGGGCCCGGGGGAGGAGCTTCGTGTCGTCTGCTACCGCGCTGGTGCGAGCGATGCAATGCAATGCAAGCGAGCAATGTGCGCAATGCAAGCAATGCCAGCATTGCAAGCGAGGTGTGCGCTAGCGCGGTAGCAGACAACATGAAGCTCCTCCCCCGGGCCCTTGTGCGCCTGCGCGGCTTTGCTTCGATGCGCGAACGCGCCGGATCCGCTGGCGCTCCGCGGAGCGCGGCCACGCGGAGCCGTGTTCGCACTTAGAGTGGACCACCCTGTACAAATGAAAGAGGAAGATCATGGAATGAACAAATTAAAGAATATCCACAAAAGGCTCACAATGTATATATATATATATATATATATATATATATATATATATATATATATATATATATATCGCTGCATCAATTTAAACGGACACTGCTAAGCTATGTTTATTCTGCTCTCAGCTCTTTTATTTGCTATTTTACCGCCAAACTGTCAAGTTCCACCTGTGATCAGTTTTAGAATCTTTGCTCTTCCGCGCAAGTTTAATCTTGTTGCCTGAAAAATGAAGTGCTGAAGACGGAATTACTCATTCATGTCGGTGACATAAGAAAAAATAGAACCGCTCGTTCTGTGTTATCTTCCTTTCATCTTTAATTATTAGAAAGCATTACTTCGCTATGTTCACAGATTTCTGTCCGCAGACCGCGTCAGCAAAATCGTGTCCTCAGCAGTAGTGAGTAATTGAGATGTGGTGCAGGTTATTCAGTTGTGTAAATCGATAAAAGTTGACGTATTGATGTGTCCGGAAAAATATTTAGGCCAGTCAATTAATTAGGTATATATTTAGAGGCAAAATTGTAAAAGTAAAGGCGAAAATGGTCCATTAGCCAATGGCTTGGCGCCACATTTGAATGTATCAATTGCTAAATAAAGTTAATTACGTCAGTCAATTAGGGTGTCGTCAAGATGTATCAAATACTAAATACGTAACGAATTAATCAATCAATTAAGGCGATGCCAAGGATTTGACATCATGCAACCTGAAGTCGAGGGAAAAAAAAAGCATAGGAAGGGATTGGCGTGCAATTTGAAAGTACCAAAAACTGAAATAGTTAGGTAAGTCATTTAGGGTGGCGTCAGGGATGTGAAGTCACGCAACCGAAAGTAAAGCCTAAAATGGCATAGAAAGGCATTGGCGCGAAATTTGAAAGTGCCAAAGACTAAAATGGGCAAACAAGAAGTGAATTATTGTGACGTAGAGAATGTAACGTCACGCAACCGGATGTAGATCTGAAAGATGGCATAAGAAGGGATGTACGCGCAATTTGAAAGTAGCAAAGACTAAAATGGATAAACAGGAAGTGACTTAAGCAACTTCAAGCAACCAGAAGCGACCAAAAGCAGCATCCATGCTTTTGTATTACTGCAATGCAGATTGTGTACTTCTCTTTCTGTGCCCTTCATACATATATATATATATATATATATATATATATATATATATATATATATATATATATATATATATATATATATATATATATATACGAAGGAAAGAAGCCAACAGTCGGCGAGGCCAAGGAAAGCATTGGGAATTATGTTTTATGTCTTTTTTTGATTTTTACTTGGACAATAACAGAAATTAGTGATGTAATCTGCTTAGGGGAAAGATAATTAAACACAAAGAAGAAAAAACAACGTACCGATGGTGGGGACCGAACCCACGACCTCCGAATATCGCGTCCGGTGCTCTTCCAACTGAGCTACATCGGCCGCTGTCCCCCCTGCTACTTTCTCGGGTATAAATGTTGTATGTATACGAACCTTGAGAGTGTTCACCAGCGCCACCCTCAACCATAGCGGTGGACGTGGAACGTCCTGTGTTACCGCCAGCGTCACGTAGAACGTAATCAAGAGCGAGGGCGAAAGCTATATATATATATATATATATACTGTACTTTGTTGTATTTATAACTACTGTACGGCGCAAGGAGGCTTTATAAGGCCCATCTCTGACGTACCAATGTCTCCGTGCAGGATGCGCCACTCGCTTTCAGCAGCAGAAATGGACACGTTACACACCACGAGGGTGGTCTGCCGGTCACCATCACAGCGCGCTCCGCCCAAGGAGGACCCTTAACCAGAGCGACACCAACAAGGCTGCAAGAACATAGTGCGTGCTTTAAAACATGGTGTAGGTGCGGTTCGTAGATTAAATGATTGACAGTTGATACAGGGGAATATTTGCGGCGCTTCTTAGCAACCAATGTGTGAAAACCTAACATTTTATGTATAACTCATCATTGTGTGGTAGTTGAGAATTCCTTTTAAATATAGAAGAAGACGTCCGGTTGTTATTACTGCTTTGATATCACCCAGATAAAGGCTAGTTCTTTTCACGTGAGTGCTGCAACCCATCAATCTCATAACGCAAGGAGTTTGCGCCACTACCAAAACGCACACAACATAGTTGTCAGAATGCACTCCTCAGCGGTTTTTTTGAGGCGATTGTCTTTCTAGGCTTATGGTTGCGTCTGTGTCTGTTCGCCAGGATTGCCCGCCGCATGACATTACAAAGGAACAATCTTTCTCCTACGGGAACCCAGCCACTATACCTTCGGATATATCCGAATGGGCTTCATATTGGAAGCAGTCTAATGGGCACAATGAGAGAGATGACAGAGATAAAGCAGAGCAAACAATGACACCATAATGTCGCTATTAATGTAGAGTGGATTTAAATGTTTTATATGCTGGCAGCTTGTGGGACCTATAATACAAGTAAACCAAACAGACAATTAAGCGCTTTTCATCATTCAAATGCTTTCAGCGACGTTGAATGTCCTTTGCAACGTCGCCTCTATACCCTATACACCCTGTATAACCTCCATGCCCAAATCGTTTAGAATTGAAAAAAAAAAAAGAAGTTTTTCCTGTAATATACAGGAAATGGGTCTCGGACGAAAAGTTACAACGATAGCCTGAGAGATGCCCGAGGCTCGGGCGAAAAGCTACAACGATAGCTTGAGAGATGCCCGAGGCCTAGTAAAGGCAGGGCAACAAGACGTGTGAAATCAAGGTGAACATATACATATATAACAGGAAAATTACAAACCACAGGATAAGCATAAAAATACAAACGAAACAGCAAATTAAAACCTACCACATTCCATTAACGGCCAACAATTAACTAACAGTATGCACGCAACATGGCAAAACGTAATGAAAATGACGTTTTTATTCTCGTGGTAATGTTCAAGGCAAGGAACGGAAAGTACACAAAGACAGTGCGGAATTGATGAAAAAAGTACTTAATTGAGGCGGTAAAGATGCTTGGGTTCTTTATGCTCTATTGATTTAGTATGCATGGTAAAGTGAAACGAAGGCTCTGGTTACCGTATAACGTCCTCGTTTGAGAAAGGTCCGTTATTTGTTTACTTCTTGTGTAAAAAAAGGTTTACGTAAGCAGTATTCTTCAAGAAGTCGGTTAAGCATTGAGGTGACAATGTAAGGCAGTGAAGTAAACGATACTCAAACATTGTATGCACACGATGAAACCTATATTGCGGAAATAATGTTTGCGTGTGGGCAGTGCAGCATGCACCAATAATCTAATAACCTTCTTTTGGAGACCCAGTATGGCGTTCAGATTTGTTTTGAATGTTGTACCCCAAACGAGGTGGAAGTAGTTTGTGGGATTGAATTGAAATTGATATCAGTTTACTTACCATAGTTTTTCACTGCAGCCACTCAGACATACACAAAAAAAGCTGGTGCCTTCCAATCCATTAACAAATGTTGGATGAAACAGAGCAGCCATAGCCTGAAATTTCTCGAAGCGGAGACGGGGCAGAAAATATTCATCCATGGAAATCGCAGGTGACGGCGATGCTCCATCTCCGGTCACTGTCGCCAAGCGAGCACAAGGTAGAGGCCGAGGGCGTACCAGGACCTCGTGTGCTGCAGCGCCGATGTTCGAAGTGAGTACACAACAGCCGTCACTCAAGAGGTTGATGCTGGTCGACAAACACTCTTCCACGAGTGTGGCAGCAAAACAGGTACCCCAATGATCTGTCGTTCCTGCGATTTATGGAAATCAGAATTGTGAGATATGAATTGTAGTTTTGATGGTCAGAAGCATTAGTATCAAAATTCTGTAGCGTGAAGCTTACTGCATGCTAAGCCTGTTTGTGTTGTTTTGGAACGGCACCTGTGCCTTTACATCATAGATAACCACCGGCAGATATATTTTGTGAACCTCGGATTCACGTTCCGAATGCCGGAACTCTGACGCTGAAACTCCGTGCTTGTGCACGTTGTCTTATGTCGCGTTCATCTTGATATAATCGAACCCGGAGACCGTTTACTTTCTGCGCACCTCTAAATGAACTCATATATACAGTTCCCAAATCAGCTTTGCGGTACAAGACACAAGCTGAATATAGTATTTTGGGCTTCACCATGGCCGCTCTTATTGTTATATATATTATATATAAACCTTGGGGTCTCACAAGACAGAAGGCAGCTTCGCCACTGTACACAAGTGATGCTATGCATCCAGTGCTCTTTGCAGTGTTCTGGACTGTTGATTCGTACTAGTTTTGGTGTCTCGCAATCACCAGTATCATCACAGAAGTTATCTTGGCGCAAGGATTGGTAACTGGAAAGACAGGAAAGACAGGTGGGAGGGGACAGGGCTGTGAGAATACAACTCACAAAAAGTAGAGATGCAACAGATTGTAGCCTCGCAGTAACCGGCATGCGCTTATGCCGGCTGTCGGGGAAGACATGAAATGATGATCGCATATCTTTTGCCAGATCAATTTGTTTTGAAGTGATACAAGCCAAAATAAGGTGCTACTATAAATAGTACTTACTGGCGACCGTTCCAAGCTGGCAGCGGAAAAAATATAACTCAATATGCACTCTTTTTGTAGCTCTATATACTGTCGCTCGCTCCATCAGAATTGAGCACCTGGTTTGCCGCCTGTTCGTTTGAGTGAACCTGTCTTTATTACTTTAAAGTTGTTGAACGGCACTGAACTGATCATTATTGACGCGTGAGGTGACTCTAACAGCTTCTTTAATGCCGTACCGACGCTTTCGCGCAGAATGGGCCATGCTCATACAGCGGCAACACCGGACATTTTGCACCACACGAGACTGGTCGGCCAGTAACGCCTACAGCGTACACAGTCCAAGATAGGTCTCCAAGGAGCGCGAAACCAGCGAAGCAGCAAGATCAAGACGATGGCGGCAAGTTGCCTGATGGGAATAATCCCAACGTCAACGTTGCGATGGCCATCCCAGGTAGGGGCTTTGAGTTATTATATGAATAATGTGGACGTTTAAGGCTTGTATACGTGTCTTTATTTTGCGCTCGCAGATTAAATGATAGTTGATTGGCTTGTGACCATACAGTACATGAAAAGCTAACATTTTATACCTTACACCATTAATGTGTTCTCACTGAAAAAATTATTTTGAGTTACAGGAGAAGACGTTCGTTTCTTTTTTCTTTCGAATAAAGCCAGCTAAATGATTATTCATAGGGCGCGGATACTTCAACTAATCAGTTTCATTCCGCCAGGAGATTAAGCCGCTACCGAAGGGTCAAAGGCAACGGTAAGAGCATGCAATGCTCTCGGTACTTTTAATACGAATGGGCTATATCACAAGGTCTATCCGGGCTTTCAGGATGTGCGCAAAAGATAACTCAACCTTTGCCTACCTGTAAAAGAATTATTACTACATTATCAAGTGTCCACAAAGATGCTGACAACTACTGAGCCTTTCCTTTCATGTATACCAATTACTAATAAAAACATTAGTACGGCATATAATGGGATAAGCATTGATTATGGCAATCAGTATCAAATAAATAAAATAATAATTCATGATAATAATGGAACGAAATAAAAAATAAAACCAAAACCAAAAGTAACTAAAATAACATCTTTCTGTGCGCCATAGTTGCCTGCATAGGCGCACCACGCAATTGCTACGGTACGTCAGACCACGCCATGATGGCGAGTGAGCCGGATCCTTCTACTCCCCCGCCCGAAGAAGCGCGCCATGTCTGGCTAGCTGAGTTGAAACGGAGAAAAGAGGCCTGTACGTGACCACGTTGCCTAACGTATGTGTATCGTAGAGCGTAACCAAGTGTAAACTTTTTTTTTATTGCACAAGTTAAATATATTGGGTTTAAATATATTGATACAGGCCTGTGGCAGCAATTAACGCCAACAGCTATCGGTGGTGTGGGCCATGTGTCCATACCCCTGTGTCGGGCAGTCTGGTAGGGTGGTAAGAGTGGCTTCTAAGGTGTGTTTTTCGTACCACGCGAAGACCAGGACAAGTTGTTAGGAAGTGGTCTAGTGTGGCCTCCATAGCAGAGGCTGGGCAGAAAGGGCAGTTCGTGGGAGCAGTCCGGGTGGTACAGGAAGATTTTACCGAAGGCGTTAACGTAGCACCCACGCGGATTCTCCTCAGTGCCACCTCCTCCGCCGGGAAGGTTTGATCCACACGGTGGAATTTAAGCACGCGTGGAGCGGCGAAGAAATTCTTTTGCAGGCACTACGGTACCTTCCGCGGACAACTTTAACTTAGGAAGAGGATATGTTACTTACTGGGAACAGGATGCATCATCAGTTTCTGTGAGACGGAGTGTAGTGTGGGGAGCCCACACCACACGTACTGGGCAAGAATATGTTTGCACAATTCTGCAGGTATCATTGATGATGTCGAAGGTATTAGCTTTACTCCGTAATGCTCGGACTGCTTGGCTTGATTCTGTATGCAAGATCAGAATGGTCGGGGGTGCAGCATATAGGCTGTCTGCTAATGTAGACAAACCGTCGCGAATGGCAATGAGTTCTGCTATTAGAGAAGGAAGGTGCGTTGCTTCTGTTCTATATGAACATATGTGGCGTATTTAAGGAAGAAATTTACAAATGAGGGTAGTATGCAAAACCTCGTAACCAGTGCTTGCGTTTACATAAGCTTGAAGTGCCCCTGTAGTGTCTGTGTAATGATCTGGCTCAGCTTCTTGCACCGAATGTTGAACTCGGCACTTTTCTCGTAGCGGACGGTTGTTTGTCATCTGTGGCCGATTCCATGGAGGTTCTGAAGGCGTTGCTTCAAGCAGTGTACAAGACGAATCAATATAATACGCTAATGCAGACGCTGCAGGAATAGCTTCATTCTTCAGGTGGCGCGCTGCACGACGCTGCTCGACGAGCTCATCAATGGTGTTCTTCTGGGCCTCCGCTTGGAGAGTGGGAAAGGATGTCAGGCGAGGGAGGCCCGTGATGGCTCGCATTGCCTCTCTATTGACTGCTTCCAAGTGGTCCTAATCTCTTGATGTGAGAGGTTGAAATTGGGCTTGATAGACAAGCCGAGGCTGTAACACAGAACGCACTAACGTCCGAGCCATGTTGCTGCAAGCGTCGCCTGTTTTCTGGGCTATGGGCCGAAATAGGTGTAGTGTACTAGTGGCTTTCTGTCGTGTAGACCGAACCCATGGCACTGCTGAACCAGAACTGTCCAGTTCGACACTAAGGACTCGCATCGGCGAAGTGGTAGTGAGCAGATGAAGTGGTAGTGAGCAGAGGTAACCATGTCTAAACGTAAAGCACAAAAAAAAATGCAAGCACCGACTCACAGCTAAACCGAATTCAACCATGCTTTTGCACGTCTACCTCCGTTTAATCTTAGTTGAAACCCTGCTAATGTTTATACGTGCTTCCAATCTACCTACAGCGCTTTATCCTTACGACATTCATTTCTCGATCCAGGAATGATAGTTCGAGTCATGGCCGTATATGTTGCGTTTCGAACCTTATTGAGAACACACAATTTTATGTCATTTTGCATCATCGCAAAGAGGCTCTGCACAGAAAAGCCCTAAATGGAAGACTAAGAATGAAATTTGCTTCATACTGTGTTCTAATCCTGGAATTGTACAGGATGTAGAGATAAGCGGAAAGGGTCGATGAAGTGAGTGCAGGATGCTAACGTATCGAATTAATCTGAATTTGAAGAAGGAACGGAACAGATTAGTGAGAAAGAAGTCCATCAACAAATCAGCGGGAAAAAGAAAATAGAATATTTCCGGCTCTCCCTGCTTAATAGATATTGAGTGCTAACCGAGAAAACTGACTTTACCTAGACGTAATGAAAAATTTCAGAAATATTATTACAGAGTGCGCGGTAGAAGTCGGCTGTAGAACTATCAGAGATGATACTGATAAGTTGTCGAAGGAGACGAAAGCATTGATTAAGAAACGCCACAATATGAAAGCCTCCAACCCAACATACCGAATAGAACTGGCAGAGATGTCAAATCTAATCAATAAACGCAAGGTGGCTAGCATAAGGAAGTATAATGTGGAGACAATTGAGCATGCTCTTCAGCGTGGAACGGCGGTGACCACCATTGACCTTGGACCTTTAGACGACCACCGTAGAAAACCCCAAGCTGGCAGGAGCGGCCACCTTGGGTCTTTCGTTAAACACGGGACGGTTATGTCAGAATCAGCCTGCCAGGACCTTGGCATTCACGTTACTCCTAGAGCCCAATAAGGCACTTTTTTTTTCTTTATTGCATGGAATAACTTCCGTAAAAAGGAACAACTCCACTTATTAAACATGTCCATGTCTAAAGTTAACGGGCTGCTTAATACGAGCCCGTCATATCCCCAGCCCGACAATGCACACTCATCAGAACATCAAAAGTCTGGGAGACATACACATGCGTCTAGATACGGCATCCAGTTTGGAGGTTCTTCACGTGCAGCATATACACTTCTCACCAAAGCACGCTGCTCCCGAAACACGGATTTGGACGATCTTGGTGGCTCTGCATGCCTGTAGATCATGCGGCTTTTCCAAAGGCTGAACAGTCCCATCAACACAAATAGATCGTAAGGCACGACAGAGTTTTTGTCAGGAGGCAAAAATCTAATTGTATAAGGCGTAATTTCAATGTCCTTTTTAGGAGTTCTTTGTAGTATGTCCCAAAGAACATAGCATCACCGCACAGAATAAAGCAATGATCAATTGTCTCAGGCACGTTACAGAGACGACAATTTACCGACCAGGGCACGAACATCTCCTTATTGTGAAGAAATGTCTTGACAGGCAACGTCGCTGTATTTAATTTGAAAAAGAACGTTTTTGCAGCTGCCTGAATGCACATTTGCCTAACACGCTTTAGAACAGTGGTGTCCAAAAACCCCAGATAAGGCTGCCGATACAACGGTGTAGGGAACAAAGACTTAGTGAGAGCCTGGGTCATCTGCTTTCTCGAGAGGCTATACAGGTAATCTACAGAGAAACGCACAGTGAGAAAAGTGAAACTGTCAGCAACATCCTTAAGGAATCCCCATAAACGCCCCTCACGAGCCTGCCCAGTTGGTGCGAATAAGTAAGGCAAATGTGGACTAAGACGCCTAATGAGCACAGTTATAAGAAAAGGATGGTTTGCCGATTTGAAAAAGAAAAAACGGGCAATGTACTCTAACAATTCCAGACAGTTATTTTCACTTCTCCTAACTTTCGTCTGACCCTCGCAGTGGCCAAAGATATCACAAGGATAAAGTGATCCCTTCCAGGGCTCTCGTTCGTGTTTTCCCAAGTAACGTCATTAGTGTTCTTTACAAATACGAGGTCTGGGCATGTATCCCTGCGGATGCTGTTGCCCAGTCTAGTCGGTTTTGTAAAATCCGTTACGAGATCCATGTCCGGTTGCGCCCAATAAGCCCAATAAGGCACGTTTATACGGCTTGGTTAAAGAGGGGCTTTATATGTGGGCTAGCCGGAGCTGCCGACCTGCGCGTACGAACCTAAGGGGTCACTATTCTGCAGTCTAGGATGCTGGGAAAATCTAAGACTGCTGTCATTCTCTTCGAGGGGCCTGTCGTTCCGAGATACGTTCTCTACTATGGCGGTGAGGTAGCCTGCTACCCCTACCGACCGACCAGGCAGGTTTGCCCCGTCTGCCTACAACTAGGACATCGATCGGATGTATATGTCCCATGCCGAATGTCCGGGTGTGCCGGCAGTACGGGACCCTGGACCCACCTCAAAAACACACCTGCTCGCTTACGTGCGTGCTCTGTGGTGAGGCACACCTTACTGCTGCAAGGAGTGCCAAAACCGCCTCAAAAAGCTTCGCCAACAGCCAGCACGAAGCAATGCCGGATTCTCTACTGGAGGGCGAGGAAGGAGCAGCAGCGCCCAACACGGACCGCACCAAGGCGGGCATATCAAGTGGCTTAACGTCGAGGGAGAGACATCGCGGAGCTTCTTGCGGTACCGGTCGCAGTCCTTCCCACCCCTCCCCCCATCGAGGGATACGGAACACTTTCAGCGTCAGCTGCAGGGAGGTGGCATCAAGCCTTCTATATTGTCCTCAAAGTCGACGCACAACCGGCAAGCCCAAAGAAACGAAGAGAACAACAAGGACAACAGCGTGGAAGGAGCCAGGAGACGGTTGTTCAGCTCCGAGGGGGCGACCTCGGTGAGCCGTAGTCGTTCCTTGTCGGTGTCGGCATCTAAACGCCAGCCAAATGACATGAACCCGAGCCCGGCAACGACAAATAACAAAACGAAGACCGGCAATATGAGCTGGCCAGAAATAGCGGTCAAGGCAAACACAAAACGCGGCAAACACACAAAACACGGAGACTGCGCATTATAAGTGTAATGAGTGTGCAGGTCTCAGGCGGGAGCTCTAAGCCATGCGAGAGAAGTGCAACGAGCTCACTTGCAAGTTCGATGAATTAATGAAAGTTTTTAGAGGTATGGCAGCTACTGCCGTGTGCTAGGAAATCATGGACACCGGGGATAGGAAGAGCCGCCAAAAGGGTACACCTTCGCCACTGCCGAAAGAACTGAGGGTCGAACAACAGTCGACCGACTTCCTGAAGAATTTCACCATTCGGAGAAAGAAAGTCAAGGAGAAGGCGTACAGTGGGCCTTCACTTACAGTGAGCTGCAGCAAATTGACCCAAGATAGTCAGGTCCAAGCATAATGGCCAGACATGCTAGGGGAGATAAAGAAACACTAGAAATCTGGCAATGGAACTGCCGCGGCTTCCACAGGAAGCAGGTCAATTTAAAATATTACATGAAAACGGTTCTCGTCAAGCCAGATGTTATAGCGCTGCAGGAAACTGGCTGCTCTCCTAGCCTTTCTGGGTACGTTGCGTATTCCAGTCAGACAGAGGGGAAAGCGGGAACCCTAGCTGGTAGCCAAAACGTTGACGGCCATTCAACACCCGGTGTTCAACACAGATATCGAGCGTGTGCTAATCGAGATCATACCGCACAAGAGAGGTAAGAAGAGCATATTCGTCCTGAATGTGTACAGCCCGCCCAGGCAAAGGAATGCTGACTTTGCGCTACTATTCAAAGACGCAAGAAAGGTAGCCAAAGATAACGGTCTGGTTTTGTTAGGAGATTTCAACGCGCAAAACAAGAGCTGGGTATATGTAGGCGAAACCACCAAGGGAAAGAACCTTGCGCAGGCTGCTGCGCAACCGGACATGGATCTCGTAACGGATTTTACAAAACCGACTAGACTGGGCAACAGCGTCCGCAGGGATACATGCCCAGACCTCGCTTTTGTAAAGAACACTAATGACGTTACTTGGGAAAACACGAACGAGATCCTTGGAAGGGATCACTTTATCCTTGTGATATCTTTGGCCACTGCGAGGGTCAGACGAAAGTTAGGAGAAGTGAAAATAACTGTCTGGAATGCGTTTAGAGTACATTGCGACAAGGAACCAATTCAAGCTATTGATGCGTGGAGCAAGGGACTCCGCGAAATTTACGAAAGAGCCACAAAGACCGTGAAAAGGACGAGCGCAGTTCTTGAAATTGATAACCATCTACTGAGGTTATGGGAAGCTCGTAGGAGTATAACTAAGAGGAGGAGGAGACAGAAGGGCAAAGAGAAGCTCAAACTGAAGATTGCCCAGGTCACCGCTGAGGCAGAGGAGTATGCGCAAGAGCTCTCTAGACAAAACTGGGGACAATTGTGCATCTTACTGAAAGGAGCACTAGGGACAGCCAAGACTTGGGCGTTGCTAAGGAATCTCATCGACCCGGCCAAGTCTAAGGCCGAAACCAGCAAGACGCTTCACCGAATTACCCACAAGTACCTGGGAGACGATGAAGAGTTGCTAGACAAGATCCGAAAACGGTACGTGGGGGAGATGGACATCCCCGGCTGCACAGAAGTGTATCGAGGAATTGAAAATGAGAAACTCGACCTTCCAATCACGAAGGATGAGGTGTACCCGGCGGCCAGAATGGCTCTCAAGAACACAGCGGCGGGAGCAGACAAGATCGGCAACGCCATTATAAGGAATCTAGGGGCGGAACAGATTGCGAGCATCACAAAATTTTTGAATGACCACTGCGAGGTGGAGACTGTGCCGGAGGAGTGGCGGCACGCAGAAATCATCACCATCCCCAAGCCAGGCAAGGCGCCATGTTTGGAGATTCTGCGGCCTATCTCACTGACCTCATGTCTAGGGAAACTGTATGAAAGGATCGTGACGATCAGACTTCAAAACTATAAGATGACGATCTCCTGCCACACGCAATGTTTGGTTTCCGGCCAAAGCTATCGACGCAAGACGTCCTTCTTCTCCTCAAAGAAGAGGTTCTTAGCAATGTGCCAAAGTATGAATAGCATGTGATCATGGCTCTCGACCTCAAGGGGGCATTCGACAATGTTAGTCATGAAGCCATACTATCGGGTCTGAGCAGTCTACGTTGCAGGCGAAAGATTCATGGTTACGCCATGGCCTTCCTTACGGATAGGACCGCGACTATAGGGATCGGCGACTTGCTATCGAACAAGATCAAGATGCCTAACAAGGGTACGCCTCAAGGATCTGTAATTTCGCCCCTTCTCCAACATCGCTATGGTTGGCTTGGCGGAGAAGTTGAATGCCATAGATGGCATTCGGCACGCAATATACGCTGATGACATAACGATTTGGACGATGGAGAGCTCGCTAGGTCTCAAGGCGAAGAGGCTACAAGCAGCCGCGGACTGTGTCGACAGCTACGCAAGGGCTAGGGGACTTTCATGTTCGCCCGAAAAATCTGAACTGCTCAGAGTATATAGGCCCCGATACGACAGTAAAGTTTACCTCCCCATTATGCTAGCCGGGGCTCGCATACCAAATTGCATGTGCTGAGATTGTTGGGAATGTGGATTCAATCCAATCAGAGGTCGGACCACACGATCAGATTGCTATCTGGATCTTCTGCTCAGATAACGAGAATGATTAGGCGAGTGACCTATAGAAGAAAGGGGATGAAGGAGGAAGACACGCTTACGTTAGTGCGGGCGCTTGTGGCAAGCAGAGCCACGTACAGTCTTCCCTATCAACACCTGAGCCAAACGGAGAGAGAGCAAGTGAAATAAATCCTCAGGAAGGCGTACGAGACGCGCTGCGGCTGCCAATAAGGACGGCAAACGCGAATTTATTGGCGCTTGGCTTAACAAACACATAAGAAGAGCACAGGGAAGCACAGCTTGTCTCTCAGAATATGAGGCTACAACGCACTACGGCGGGACGAGCTCTCCTCAAAAGACGAGGCTATCATGATCACATCCTAGAGATTGAACGGACGATAGACATACCGGACGCGATCCGGTCTACGTTTGTAGTAGCGCCAATTCCCAAGAACATGCATCCTGTCGTTCATCAGGGTAGGCGTAGGGCCAGGACGGAAGCCTTAGGCAAGACCTATCAGAACAAGAACGCCGTCTATGTAGACGCGGCGATGTATTCAAACGAAAGAGATGCGGTGATGACGGTTGTAGATTTCCAGCTAAAAGAGAAAATGAGCGCCTCGCTACGGAACTGCACCATGTCTGACGCCGAGGAGGTCGTTATTGCTCTAACGCTCGCAGAGGGCAATAGGTCCGGGCGTTCGCTGGTAGTAATGACCGATTCGCAAGCCGCTTGCCATGGATTCAGCAACGGCAGGATTGGCAAAAAGGCGGTCGCCATCTTGAAGGCCGGTGCGATAAGCGACACAAAACAATTCGTATTTTGGGTTTCGGGGCACGGCGACATTCCCGGGAACATCCAGGCCGATCTCATAGTTCGAGGTTATGCAAACCCAGGGAGGTCAGAGGCCGAAGAGACCGCGACAGTGACTCGTACCTACGCAGACATTTTGGTGCACTACCGGGTGACCAGAAGACGGTATCCTCCGCCCCACAAGTTGTTAAACAGGGAGTAGTGAGTGTTTTGGCGGCAGCTACAAATTCTTATCCATGCCTGTCTTTATACAGCAAGATACATCCGACCGTATACAGATACACGTGTCCCTGGTGTGGACAGAAACCGACAATTGATCACATCACATGGGCCTGCCAGAAAATAGATGCAGTGCCGATAATTCACAACGCCACACCGGAGCAGTCGGAGGCTGCGCTGTCCAGTTCGGAGTCGAAAGACCAGCTTTGGCTGATTGAACGGGCCAGCAGTGCAGCAAAGGCCGCGGGAGTCCTGGAGTGAGGACCCTACCGCGGGAGCTCTAGATAATTTTTCTTTTTTTGCATTATATAAAGTTTTTTCTCTCTCTCTCACATGTGACGCTTATGTTAGAATCAGTCTGCCAGGACCTTGGCATTTCGTTACCCCTCTAGGCCACTAAGGCACATTCATACGGCTTGGTTAAAACGGGGCTTGATGTGTGGGCTGGGGAAGAAGAAGAAGAATTAGAAGAATGCTCGGTCACCCGCAGCTATTGCTTTCGCTCAATGTTCAGTTCAGCAGCGCTGAACTCTTCTCATTTTTTACTTTCAGTTTAGTCGTTCAGTCGTGTCCGACTCTTCGTGACCCTATGGACCATGTCACGCCACGCTTTCCGGTCTCTCACTATCTTCCTAACATCACATAACTTGATCTGCAGTGCCTCGAGGATGCCATCTAACCAACGCGTTCGCTGCCTACCCTTTCTCCGGCGACCCTCAACCTTTCCCAACATCAAATATTTCTCCAGCGACTCCTCTCTTCTCATCAGATGACCAAAGTAGCTGAGCTTTAACTTTAAAATTTGACCCTCCAATGAGCAGTCAGGGTTTATGGTCGACAATATCGATAGGTAGTAACCGCGGATCCAGACAATAAAAGGGAAATAACTAGGAGAATAAAAATGGAATGAGGTGCATTTTGAAAGAACTGAAACATTATGATTAGCATCGTTTTGGTATCGCTCCAGAGGAAAGTATAGCAGTTACATCCTACTCATACTGACCTTTCGAGCATAAACATGGAGGGTAATGAGAAAGGTTCTACTTGAGTTGAGGACAATGCAGATGGCTACCGAACAAAGTGGCAGGTGTAACGTTAAGATAAAGGAAGTGTGCAGAGTTGGTCAGAGAAATGCCACAGATTACTTGCATTCCAGTCGAAAGTAAGATGAAATTGGCATTTTTAGAACAAGTAGTTGGAAAAGAGAACAACCGAAGGCCTGAAGTAATCAAATGAATTCTAAGGGAAGGTAAGCATAGCAGGGGGTGGTAGAAAATTAGGTGTGTGGATGAGGTTAAGAAGTTGGCCGGGGTCAAGTGGATGCAGCTAGCACAAGTTCGGGATATTGGAGGTAACTGGGAAAGGCCTTCGCCCTGCTGTGGGTATAGTCCGGCTGATGATCATGAAAGAAGCTTTTGCGGCCAAAAGCTTCAATTCACAATGTCGTCGCCCCGTGGGCAGCTGTGGGACGTTAAACCACAAATTATATGAAATAGCATTGCCTTCCTTAAGCTACCGCTATAGTTATTTTGGTATTTTGATGCGTTAGTGGATCAATAGAAGCTTCAAGTTGATCCCCTTATCTGTTAGTTACACCTGAGTCCTTGGTAGGCGTGTGGCAAAGCGAAGAAATAAATATTCTGCTCTGCATTCAGGGGGGATCAGAAAGAATTTCGGAGAAATAAAAAGAAAGCAGGGTGGAAGGCGACGGTTGATGGTTAGGAGAGTGGATAGGGCGGCTGAGCAATCTTTCAGCCATATCCGCTTTAGATCGGTAAAATAGAGCGGAAGGCATCTTGTCAGACTATAATCAATGTATTTTGACATATTACCCACTAGTCAAATCTTGGCCCGTCTGCGGCTGCTCCACTTGACTAGCACGTATTGCTAATACCTACTTGACCACACCTATATTGATCGTGTATAGTTCTTGTATATGCTTCTTGTAGTCGCTTTTGCACAACTGCTTCATGCTTGCTTAGATTTTGTTTTTCTGCTTTCTGTCATACTTTCTTTCAACCTAATATATGGGCTTTTATCATTTGCGCGTTTTTATCTCTTGATTGGTGACGGGGAGATGACAATTCGCAATTGATGCACCTATTCAGCACTTTCACCTCATGCGGCGCGATGAGCGGTGCCGTCAGCAACGTGACAGGTATAAAAAATAGGTAACGGTTCTATACTAAACCGAAATATTTATTATGCTGGCAGGAGCCAGGGTAATCGACGCCGCATGCGATTCGGCCTTCAAGTGAAGGAAGGGTATTATATTGTGATACCTCGTTATTCGCTGCAGCTGCAGCATGTACGCGATTGTCGTGCGGCAGCTGCCTCGACAGCTATGACTGCCGAACTAACCACGTGGCGACGATACAGCTACTTGCTCGCAGTTTCTACTATTGGCAATGCAACTCGGCAAGATTTGTCTACGTTGTCGCGGCACTTTCGTAAACGGTTGGGTGATTCCAATGACCCCCATGACATCCCTTATCACGATAGGGATTTGGGAAAAGGAAGGACGCGTAAACGCGTCATGACATAGGAGCAGAGGTCGATCAAGCACCGGATCATCGTTTGGTTTAACGGCGGTTGAAGGCTGCCGAAAGACACATCGACAAAGCCGCTTCGCCCCCTGTAGCGTTCTTCACAGGAGCAATTAATAAATGGTAACCAATTACCTTATAAAACAGGTGCTCAAAACGCATACCGTTTCAATAATTAACCAACGACATTCCAAAATGTCTCGAGAAGTTAATTATTGGCATGTAATTTATTCAATCCAATAATGCAGTACAACTGATACACATTCAACTGCACCCTGAGAAAAAGGGTTTCGAGAGGATGGGAAAAAATGTCGGGAAAGATTAAGGGAAAAAGAAGGATAGAAAAAGACCAAATGTCAAAAGTACGAACGCATGATATTTTAAACGCATGTATATTGCACAACTAACAGACCTTTTAAGCTCAAAGTCAAAAACAGCTTTACAGGCAGTGGTGGACAATACGACTGATTATTGTTGAACGCTATCCGCATAGTAATAATAGCTCAGAAAAGTGGCTGTGTAATGTAGTTTCTCATGACATGCTTCGCGCATTATTTTTTTTTTTTTTCATCTTCGTCGGATGCATTGTAGTAAATCCAAGAAAACCACCATCACATGACTTCCCATGTCATCGAACACAGAGGAAACCGTCCGAGTCGGCCCAATGACAGACAAAATAGGCGGGCATACATGAGCACCATAAGATTAATTGCTGTGGTGGTTTATAGGATTTGAGATATTTATGCAAATCGCAGCTCGCGCGATAATTCTAAAAAAGGAAGCGTCACAAAACGGTTCCCAGGGAGAATTACTTCAAAGCCACTGGTACAGAGGATTCTCACTCCTGACCTCAAACTGTTGGAGAAAACAGTGATTTACGAATGATCACTTTTGAGTCGAGTCATTCAGGCGTAAAAAATGAACTGCTGCCTCAAAGTCTACTAGCAATTAATTGGCAGTAGAAAATAGAACTACTAAGCGAAAGTCTGAACTATGAAAGACGAGATTTTTTTCATGAGTCTCTGGAAGCTACGGGGTAGAAAATGTATCTTCATGGAACTCGCAGGTGATGATTCTACGGGTCTTTTCGCTACAGCTAGACGAACACTAGGCCGAGGCCGAGGACGCGGCCGGAACCCAAGCCCTGGTGCGCCTACCTTAGCTTCACTACAGCCGATCCTCGCGGAGCTGATGCTGGTCGACGGACAAGTTTCCCTGAGTGTGACAGCAGAACAGGTGCCCCTAATCATCACTTCCCTGTAGAGAAGCGGCTTGATTTGCCAGCTTTCGCAAGCAAATCTTCATATCATTATTTAGCATTATCAGGTCTGCTGCCCGTTTCGAATCTTGCTATTGTTAACCGCACCATTTGTGCCCCGATGCGACAAGTAACCAGAGCCAGGTATTGACTTTTAACTCCAGACCTAAGGTACAAGAGTCGGTTTGTTATGTTCAATGCCTTTGTTTGGGCATGTTGTCTTGTATCGCGTTGATCGTAATAAAATTTATCTTCTTTATCATTTAACCTATCCGCTCTCCCAACACGATAATATTCCTAGCTTTGCAATATCATCAAATATGCACTGTTAAATACGAGATGAATAAAATATTTTTTCACCAATTGAGGAGGTGTCTCAGGGGATAGGGAGCCGGACTGAAGTACCCAAAAAGCGCGAGCTCCATCATCACTGCCTTGATGCTTTTGAACGAAAGCGAGAAACATATGGTTGCCGTGTATCGTGCAATGTCGACTGATAACAAAGAACTTCGGGGGGTTGAAATTTCCCAAGGCTTTCAGTATGACTTCTTTCGTGGCCAGTCGCGCTTGAAAGTGAAAACCACTAAATTTATACACCACCCCTTTTCCGCCTGTAAGCATCGTACGAGCCCTACATCCGAACTGCTGGATCACTTCTTTCTTTTACCGGTACATTGGCACGAGATTTTGTAACCTTAAATCACTTGCTGCTAAGGACTAAACCTGAAATTAGTCATGCGAGGTCATTCACTGGAGATTAAATCATGGGGAAATGCGAACGGCCAGACTGCTGTAACGGTTCAGTGGCAGAGGTTAGAAAGTGCGGACTAGGCCTCCACAGCTGGCCCTGGGGGCGTATATAAAACAAAATTAGAAGCTTCTTCAGAGCTACACTAGACGTATCTAATAAAATGCTCATCATGCCTATCACATGCTTCTCCTGTCCAGAGTTAGACCGAAACATTTTGCGGTCTGCTACAAAGCATGCACTCTATCATGCCCAAGAACAACAAGGGGACTGGAGTACTGGCGGGAACTAAACCTGTAGGCATCAAAGAAACTTGTTTTGCCATAGTTTCCAAATGGCGAATACTGTTGAAAAGTCGTAATTACGACGTACCTTTGGCAAGGGAATAAATTTGGTTGGAGATTAGAAATGATTCTTTCACATGATGCGTGGAGAGAAGTCACCAGCACATGTCACATAAGAGTCGGCAAATATGTTCCCAAAAGATACCCTGCTCTGCTAGTCATCCTGTATCTGTGTGACAGATAAGCTGGCAATCTTAGCAGTAGCAAAGTAGATACATTTAATAGCTCAGCTCGGTTTCAAACC
The DNA here is from genome assembly GCF_055883805.1 of Amblyomma maculatum. Lineage (NCBI taxonomy): Eukaryota > Metazoa > Arthropoda > Arachnida > Ixodida > Ixodidae > Amblyomma > Amblyomma maculatum. The sequence goes on along the minus strand of NC_139351.1, from coordinate 21,928,729 downwards.
CCCACTACGCACAATCTGTGGCGTACAAAAAGGAGTGCCATAGAAAAACAAAACGTGTAATCAGAAAAGTTTGGATTGATACTTAATCAACAGGAGATACTTTGTGTCGTTTCAATCAATATCACACTAGATTAGAACATTTACAGGCAGAGGGGATATGGTCGGTTAACTATAACGAAATTAATGGACTGGTAACCGTTTTGTTCCAAAATTGTTTTTTTCTTGAAGTGGTTAATTGGCGACATAGAGATGCCATTTTGACCATTACACCAGACCAGCTGCTGTTGCAATTTGACTGACTTGGGCAGGCAAATTTGAAAAATGATGCTTCTGTTTTTTTAAGCCCATGAAACTTCGCTTCGCGCCTTCCGGTGTCAGCTTACACTGAGGAAAATATCTGCTCCTCCGTCTTGCTTTTCTAGTAATTAGCAACCAAGCTTCCATGCATTTATTGAATTCAATCAATAAATTGCACAGCTCTGGTAAGCATTTTTTTACGCAAGTGTAAATTTCGAATGCTAGGCAAACCGCGCTACAGTAAGTTATCATTGACCGGTTTGACGACGTTCAACTGCATTTTATTATTGATTACGAATATCAATGTGAGGTTTAGCAACTTAATCATTGCGCACTGATCCTTATGCGCAGAATGTGCTACATTCATCGACTTGGGGCGCTGTAAAGTTTACACCTTGCGAAGACTATCGGCCGGTCTCGCCCACAGAGGTCCCAATTCAAGAGAGGCCCTCCACCAGCGCAAGCCTTGTAAAATGTCAAGAGGGGAACCACCGCATCCAGCTGGATTACGGCATAAATCCTGACAGCGTCGTAGGAAAAGCCATCCGAGGTGAGGCCTTTCGAATAGAAATATAGCTCTTATGCAGAGAACTTCTGAATTTATTCGCATTTTTTTTTCTTGGACGACAGGACGTAGGCTTGTAGAAGTCGCGATAAGGGCGAAAGAGTATTAGTTTCGTGCTCACAGAATTTATGAACTGATAAAATTTAATCGCTCAAACCTGCAGTGGTTGCTTACTGAGAAGAAAGTTAGAATTAGAGACAAAAGAGCCGATTTTTATTAGTGTTTTATTGTCATACGTATTGACGCCAGGTCTTACCGCGGTAGTTAAACCAATCACCCTTGCTGCGCCACAGAAAACGCACCGCTACTAGGGTACACTAGGATCCAGTATAATAATTTATAGTTCTCCGAGCTTCTCTCCCCAGCTAGCAGCAACTTTGCAGCATTCTGGATTTCGGCTCGAAACGAAAAACGGTGGGTCGGAATAATGACAGCAGCGGCCACGTTTCGATGCAGGCTGTAAGTCGCTTTTCGATTGCGTTGTCTTAGTGCGCTGTATGGCACACCCACAGGCCGATATTCTCACGTGGTGGTGACCAGGGTTGATGACACAAATGAGTCGGTGATTGCACTGAAGAAACTCTTTACTGGGCTGACTTGCGCCCGCAAAAGAACTAAGCAACTCGGCGGCGGCGATTGCAACAAACGTACTCGTCGATCGTCGAACAAAGAATGTCCGTCACACTCCTCAACGCTCAATTTAAAGGCTTTAAAGGCTGCACAGAACAATCTAGATAACGTCGCAAACTGCTACTAGTGCACCCTGGAACAATGTAGAAACATACGCAAGTGGTCGGAATCTTCAAGACAGATCTCGGCGCATTGTTCGCGACAAAGAAAATGATAGCGCGTCGTATCGCGACGAGCATGAACAAACACGGGATACAGGATTGATACGCGTGCCAGAATCACAGTGAAAAGGTTGCATGCTGCGGCTAGTAAGAAAACAACAAATACAGTTTTGAAGGTTTCGCGGCATTACTCGCCCCATAAAAAAACATCGCCACGATGTTCCAAAATAAACAAAGTAACTTAAATAGAAGCATTACAAAGTTTAAACACCGCGTATTCTTTAACGCGCGTAATAAGCCTTCAGACGAACAACATGTACGGTTTCTGGGCGCGCGCGTCTCTTTTGTGATGCTGTCGTACCGTCGGGAATAACTTCTTAGTCCAGTTGTCCGATGCGGCGAAGCATTTTGTATGGCCCAAAGTGTCGACACAGCAGCTTTTCACTTAGTCCACGGTGGCGAATTGGAGTCCAAACTTACACTTGGTCTCCTGGATTGTACTCTGCGTGGCGTCGTCGTAAGTTGTATCGTCGGCTCTCGGTGCACTATTGGTCTTTAATACGCAGCCGTGCGAGTCATCGGGCTTCCTCTGCACGCTGCAGGTAGGCGGCGACGTCAAGGTTGTCCTCGTTGGTTACGTGCGGCAGCATTGCGTCGAGCGTCGTCGTGGGCTCCCTGCTGTACACAAGCTCTAACGGGGTCGCTCTGGTCGTCTCTTGGACTGCCGTGTTTATACGCGAAGATCACGTACGGCAAGATGGCATCCCAGGTCTTGTGTTCAGCGTCGATGTACATAGCGATCATGTCCGCGATCGTTTTGTTCAGGCGCTCCGTAAGGCCATTGGTTTGGGGATGGTACGCAGTTGTCAGTTGATGGCTTGTATGACTGTATTCCAGGATGACTTGCGTCAACTCTGCCGTAAACGCCTTTCCCATGTCCGTGATGAGCACTTCTGGGGCGCCATGTCGCAAGATAATTTGTTCGACAAAAAATTTGTCGACGTCTGCCGCGGTACCATTTGGTAGTGCTCTTGCTTCGGCGTAACGGGTAAGGTAGTCAGTGGCCACGATGATCCACGTGTTACCCATAGACGAAGATGAAAAGGGGCCGAGGAGATCCATCCCAATTTGTTGAAAGGGCCGGATTGGGGCGGAATCTGCTTTAGTAGTTCTGCTGGTCTGATCGGCGGCGTCTTGCGTCGTTGGCACTCACGACACGTCTTCACGTAGTGGGCAACTTCGGTAGGCAGTCGCGGCCAGTAGTATTTTTCCTGGATTCGACGCAACGTGCGCGCAAATCCGAGATGGCCTGCTGTGGACTCATCGTGCAACGCCGGCAGAATTTCCTGCCGGAGGTTTTTAGGCACTACAAGAAGCTGCGCGGCCTTGTTGGGTGTGAAGTTCTTCTTCACGAGGAGGCCGTTGCTTAACGCGAACGGAGATAAATGTCGCCTGAACGCACCAGGAGAGGAAGCGGTCTTTCTTTCGAAGTAATCGGCTAGTGTTTTCAGCTAAGGGTCTGATCGCTGTTGTCCTCGTCCTTCGTCGTCATCGTCGTCATCGTCCTTCGGGGGAGCGTCGACGGGAGCGCGGGATAGCAGACTGCTTCGGAATGCTTCCGGCCCGACATATAGACTACAGTGAACTCTTGAACTCGTAGGCTCCATCTGCGAAGGCGGCCGGAGGGCGTATCGCCATACCATATCCCTTAGGCGCACTGGAACAGATGACGCTTTCAGCGAGTTAAACGGCGATTGTTGCTGAAAGATCTCTGTGAATGCAACCTAAAGGTAACATACACTCACTGTAAAGGGCGATTGTTGCTGAAAGATGTCTCTGAACGCAATCTAAAGGTAACATACACTCACTGAGGCAGGAAATGATTGTGGGAAAGGTAATTGCTTAGTGTAACTGTTGTCATACCGATTGTTACTTAAAGATGTCTGTAAACGCAACCTAAAGGTAACATACACTCACTGAAGGCAGGATATAATTACAGTGAAGACAATTGAAAAAAAATATATATTCAGAAAAAAACAGAACACAGGAGTCGAACGCACGTGTAAGTGGCATCAGTGAAGAGATGCGTGGTGTTAATCCATTGAGCCACCAAAACGACGGGAACGGTGGGCTTCAAATATATTCTTATTTGTTTAGTCAATATATCCACTATTTGTCGCTTGGTGGCGCTGCTCATAGGAATCACGCGCCAGAGCGTCGTCTGCTCGAGTGCTCCTACGGGATATGGTTTGCTAATAAGCGGCCGGAGGGATCTTTCAAATTAGTCAGCCAGCAGAGCGCGTGATGGTCGCTTACCACCTTGAATGGTCGGCCGTACAGGTATGAACGAAACTTAGAAGTGGCTGAGATGACCGCAAAGTACTCCTTCTCGGTCGTCGAGTAATTGACTTCGGCTTTTTTGAGGGACCTGCTAGCATACGCGATTACTTTCTCCTTTTGAAGCTTTCGCGGCAATATTATTGCTGATCCCTCATTACGCCGCATTCTGACCTCTCGAGTAGCTTTGGATAACATAAAGTACAAGTCACATAACTTCCCTCCTTACGCGAGCATGGTGGATATTTTTCAGACTGTGATATGCTAGTGCTGCAATACATCGCTTCAGTTGGAAAATCCATCCGCATGTCCACCTGAAGCTTCGGTTAGCTGATGCCAAAACGGAGAGGGCCGTGTTCTCTCCCTTTACAGGGCAGAGAAAGAGATTTTTGAGTGAGGACAAATACAGGTTTGAAGGCAACGACTGATAGTTGGGGGAGAGTGGACCGAGGGTGTGGCCTGTTCCATTTGCGATGGCTGATTTGGATGGGTAGATTAGCAGAAGAGATTGTGTCCGGTGCACATTTACATCATAAATCACGTTATTCGTTCGATCTGCCTAATCCTGTCCTCAACTGCTGCTGCTCCATGATATTGCTACTGCCTACAAGCCTACTAACTACCTGCAGTTTTTACACAAGCTTTTGGGCAAAACGTTAAGCAGTGCCAGCGCGAGAACAGAGCTTTTGGCTGAGTCAGATAATTTATCGCAAAGGAATATATAAGCTCGCAAAGTTTTGACCATTTAAGACATTATTGGTGTTGGGACGCGGGCTCTACTAGAGCAACCATTTTCAAGACATACCGTCTAGTTTTGGCTTAAGCATGTGCATTAGACCGAACTTCTGTGTAATTTTCAAAAAAGAAAAACAAAAAATCGACAATACCAGTTACGAGTGTTTACTTTTCAAAATATGTTACGGACGAGAAAGAAAGAAGAGGGCAGTGGCGCTGCCAGGAGCGCTCGCGCTAGGCCCGCACACAGATTCATTGATCGTCATCTCACGACCATCGAACACCTTCTCTCTGTCCTCTGTTCTCCTGCTTTCATCGCTTGCCGCCACGAAACATTTGGCTGTAGGTACGGCGTACGTCATCCCTATTCACGCCTTGGAGCATCGACGTTATCTGTAAGCCGGGACCATTGCCCGAGGGCCCAGAGATATCGCCGAGCAGCTTTGCCCCAGCCCAATTAAAGCCCAGACCTGACCAACTACCATCGCCCAGCCCTTGACTGAAGACAAAGAGAACAGACAGACCAATCAGAACCAAGACGAAGGACCCGAAAGACCCGAATGACCCGAAGGAACCGATGGACACGAACACGCAACCCCCGCCCAAGCTGCCCGACGTGACCTCGAGCCATCGGTCCCATGGACTCTGGTGACGGATGGTTGACAGCTCCAGGGGAGGCGGATCACCCACGCACCAGACATCGTACCGGCAAGCCGTTCTATTCTTTCTTCTTCCTCTTCTTCATGCATCCAGACACGCCCATCATCATTTCAAGGAATCATCATCGGTAAACTTCCTCGTCTACGATCGATACGATCGCTCGGTGGCCCCGGGTCATGTTACGGACGAAGGAGGAAGAAGAGGGCAGTGGCGCGGGCAGGAGCGAGCGCGCTAGGCCCGCACAGATTTATTAAACGTCATCTGACGACCATATAGCATCTTCTCTGTCTTCTGTTCTCCTGTTTTCATCGCTTGCCGTCACGTAACAATATGAACGATATAGTTTCTTCTCTGCTAATTTTCTTTACAGACACTTCTCGTTGCGAGATGGTTCTTGTCGTGATGTCTAGCGCACTGAAAACGCGCCGCATTGCCTCTCGCTCATTTGACGTGCTTTCCCTAAGTGCTTAAGATTCATGCTGTCGATCAAAAGCTAACTGCTACACAATACACATTCACACATGGAATTGAAGAGATCGAAGAGAACGCATACAAAAAGAGTTGTCACCACCATCTCACAGTTGTTGAGCTGCAAGAGCGTTAGCCCGTGGGTTTTTAAATGAATAGGGTATTTGAGATTACAGCATATTTGAACCGTGACTTTCTGTACGCCTGACACGTCTTTATCCATCATTTTCATATTAAGTTAAACACATGTGGCAAACACCGTTTTCTTCAAACACTGCAATAATCATTTTCAAAACCCGGCATTGAGTACCGGTCACGGCGCTCGACTGCCCAAGGATGCGGGACAGAATCCCGGCCTTAGCGGCCGCTTTTCCGTGGGGGCGAAAAGCAAGGAGCACGTTTACTGTGGGAGCATACGAAGCACATATCTGCTGGTAATTAATTTTTTCCGGTGTAATAAAACAAGAATGTGGGCTAGCTGATGTTGCTACGTTTTGAAAAGCATTTGTTGTTTCTTAATGGTCCGGGATTGAAGCTATTTGTGGTCGAGAATATGGCGAGGTACAACGAGGAGCTGCTGTCAGCAGCCAAAACGTGGGCAACTGAGCATGAATACCGGTACGCGTGGTACAGAGGTGGTCGAGTGTACGGGAGGCGTCAAGATCGGAAATAGCTGAATGTTATCAAATGAGAGGAGGAGCTAGTGGCACGCCCTTATCAGAATATGCCTGGGCGTGACAATATTTCAGCAACAGCCCAGGCTCTATGGCAACAGAAAGATACCCAACTGTCGTCGAGATTGAAAATGATCCTGCTTTTACTGGAAGCTATCTTGGTTTTTTTTCACCCAATGTTAGATCTTCTATGAATAAAGCTGCTACTCTAGACCAAATGTTTGCACAGCTAAAATGATGAAAGTGTTTGTACTCACAGAATCATGGTATGCATATGACCAAAGTTTGATTCAGATACAAATTTAAACACGTATTTTGTAAACGGTGCTTAGTAGGGTGGTGGTGGTGTTTGCGTTTTTGCGAAAGCAAAATTACGTCAGGTTTCGCCTCGTCGCGTCGCCGGTAGCCGGTGGGTACGAATGGCCTTTAACAGCCGTTGCCTAGCAACCGTTTCAGCCGAGCTCCGCCAGGTGGTGTCGACGTCGTCGGCACCGCTGCAGCTCGCTCCCGCCAGAAGTGTGCTCCGCGGGCAGAGGAGAGGAGGTGATAGTTCGCGGACATAAGCGCGCTTCGCCTCGGTGGAATCAGCCTGTCACGGAATTTGAATTCACGTTACCTCTATGCCACGGGCAGGAGCTGCCAATTCGGGTCTCTCCATTTATATAAGAAGGTGATGTCAGAATCAGCCTGCCAGAACCGTTTGCATTCTCGTTACCCCTACGACACGGCTTGGTTGAAGCGTGACTTTATATGTGGCCTGGTAGCGTATGCTCTCGCATCATACCCTTAAAGGGCAAGCTTAAGTGTCCCCAATAATATAGCACCTTACACAGATAAGGCATGATAGGGGAATAATGTGGCAGGCAAAAGAAGCTCCCGCCTTTGCTTTAGCAATTCAACTAGGATTAACCAGAGCTAAACCATAACTAATTTTGAATAAGCCAAAATCTGTAGTTTGACCTTTACACCCATATTTTCTTTAGTAACTCCGGACTATGAATGGTGTGTCTGATATCTCGTAGTTCTATGCTTGCTGCCTTTTATTGTCACCCTGATGGCTATCTCGACCAATTTGTTGCTTTCTTCGACTGGTTCTCGGAGATGCTTTACAAAATAAGTATGATTTAGCTTGATTTTTTTACCCTCAGTGCCCGGGGGCATTACAGAGGGGAGTGGGATACATAAAAGTATATGAAAGTACAGGAAAGTTACAGAAAAAATACAGTACAAGTACACAAAAAACATGCGCAAAAAGAAAAAGGAAAAAGCTTCACAATGCAGTGGGGATAAGTAAAAACTATGTCAGGAAGTAAAGGGCAAACAACATAGTAACAAGCATAGATGTCGTTATTTATTATACGTGCGATAGACAGTGCTTTCAACATAAACCTGCTGGTGGAAGACGTAGCATTCAAAACTTTCATTTCTGTCATTTCTGCTAATGAATGCAGAAATGTAATTGACATGCTTACTAGAGACACACACAGTTCCCAATCTGTAATTGATCTATTAATTACAAATATTGACAGTGACTGATTCCTTTCAGCAGTTTTCTGCTACGAGACTAGTGACCACCTACCAATTTTATTCACGGTCAAAGCAATTGTTAATACACCGCAATGCCCGTGTATATGTTTCAAAACATCACTAGCCAAAGTCTTGCGACATTCAAAGAAGCCATTCAAGGAAGCCAAAACAAAGAAGCTCGAAAAGAGTGAATCACGCCACAATTACTGCGCAAGTTCAAAACAAAGAATAAAATGTTCAAGTCCTTTATTGAAACACGTGCGCTACACTTATTCTCGAGAACAAAGCAAAGTACAAAAACTTCAAAAATAGGAGAAGAGGACGGGACACGCTGTTGTCGTTTTTTGCGCTTTACTTTGTTAACGATGAACCATCACTCTTAAACATTTTCCCTTCTTACTCTCGAGATTTAAAATTTATAGAAACATATTGAATAAGGAATCATCCGAAGTTGGGAATCGGTATTATTTTTCAGCGTTTGAATCTTGCTGTGGGGCTCGAGCAAGACATGGGTAACACTGAACGCGCTAATATTGCGCAAAAGCCATAATTCGCCCAATGAGATAGGTTTGGTGGTAGAAGCACAGTAGAAAATGATATGTGCGAGGCCTTCAATGCCTCTTCTGTAGAGCGAAATGCGCTATGTCATTCATTTGCTCAGGAATGTACGAACTTTCTCATAATTAACTCTCAATGCGCATGAACCCAACTACATGCAATGAAGCAGTCTCAATGTTTTATGACTATGAAAAATAGCCGATGGTGTGATGCCGATGATGTACAGACAAAGCCTGTAAAGCTGGTGATTGATATTTTAGCCCTTGTACTAAGTAATATATATATATATATATATATATATATATAGATATATATATAGATATATATATATATATATATATATATATATATATATATATATATATATATATATATAGATATAGATATAGATATAGATATATATGCAAAGAGGTAGTCATTGCTCTTTTTAAAAACGGTGACATGAAATGTTTATCTAATTGCAGACCAGTGTCCTTTTACCAGTGTTTTCAAAGGGGCTTTGAAAAGTAATTCATGAAATAATCTCTTCTTTTGGCGATGCACATAACCTAATTCGGTTTCAGAAAGGATAAATCTACAGAGTGTATAACTTACTTGCACATATATATTACCTATTCTGTTTTTCATTTCTGTGCGCCCCACCCCTTATGTAATACCCTCTAATGAGGGTCTTTAAGGTATTAAAGTGAAGTGAAGTGAAACTACAACTAAAAACACATATTTTGTAGAGCTTTGAAAAGAGAGAAGTTTTCTGGGTGTATGTATCGACTTTACATAAGCTTTTGGCTGCATAAATCACAGCGGGCTTCTAACTAAGCTGGAGAAGTACGGTTTCCGGAACCCGTTCATTCTTACCGTGCATACCGCAAACAGTATCTTTGTTAATGCACCTTAGATCTTCACTTGAAGAGATAATCCTGGTAGATATATGCTTCCCTCAGGGAAGCATCTTGGCACCATTTCTTTTAATTTTTATATTAATAACACTGGATTCTTCCAACGATGGCCACTTTATACTATATGCTGATGATGTGCCTCTGCTGTTCTGATCACACTCTACGGAGAAGGTAGCACAGCAAGTAGACGCGTCATTGAATGCTCTGCTGTCCTGGTCTATTATTACTCACTTATATATATACAAAGAAATCCAAGGTCACTTTATTTAAAGTGCAGAATAAAGACGTCGTGTTCGCACCGCACATTCAGCAGGGCAGCGAGAAATAATAGATAGTCCATACTATGTAGATATTAGGGGATCACTTTAATTTTTTCCTCAGTTGGGACAGTCATGTAAATGCTGAAATCAATAATTTATTTAGAAACTTGATGATCATAAGTGGACGTCATAAATTTGTCCCTACTTGAATAAAATCATTGTTGTACACATCTTTTTTGTTACATTTAAACTATGCCCATTTGGTGTCAGAAACAACCACTGTAATTAATAAACAAAGTATTTTTGACTGCAGAAAAGTGCATTGCAGAGAATTTACAATATGGAGTTTGGAGCTCCCACATGTTGCTTATACGAAACATATTGTTAAGGTTTATTTACAAAGTGGTTATGCTCCTTAGCCTGATGTGCTAACCAAGATATAGCGAGCTTCCTCTTCTTCCACTTCTATTCCGGAGAGCCTCTTTTTGCACTTCCTTGTTCTCTTCTGTTCGCATGCCTGACATTTCCCCCTTCGCAGACGAAGCCCCTGGGCTGTCAGTCAGAGTCCCGAGCGAGAGTGGCAGCCCTTCATTCTTGCGACATGGACTACCTGTGTTTTCCGAGAGGGCCGACCTTAAAAACATTGGCGAGACACGACGTAGTTCAGCTCATTGATGCGTTTGAGCACAATAAATGGGCCTGTGTAGTGCGACAACAGCTTCTGGGACAAACCACGCTTGCAGAGAGGTGTCCAGAGCCACACTAAGTCACCGGGAAGGTAGGAGAGATCCTGATGCCGACGATCGTAGCGCTGCTTAGAGCGGTCCTGCGAGGCCAGAGTGCGGAATAGGGCGACCCGACGAGCCTCTTCAGCCCGGCAGAGGGTGCTCGAAACAGACGGCTCGGTGTCGAGCGAGAACGGCAAAATGGTGTCAAGAGAACGTCGAGGCGGACGGGCGTAGAGGAGGAAAAATGGACTATAGGAAGTTGTCTCATGCTTCGAGGTGTTATAGGCGTAAGTAATGAAAGGAAGCACGTCATCGCAGTTCTTGTGCCGCGAGTCAACATACATCGCAAGCATATTCGTCAGTGTCCGGTTTGTACGTTCGACGAGGCCATTTGTCTGGGGATGGTACGGCGTAGAGTGACGCAACTGGCAAGTACAACAGCGCAGAAGCTGTTCCACAACATCTGCCGTAAATTGGCGGCCTCGGTCACTGATAATTACACGAGGAGGCCCATGACGGAGGACGACAGAGTGGAGAAGACAGAACGAGACGTCAGCGGCGGTGGCGGAAGGGATGGCGGCAGTTTCACAGTAACGTGTGAGATGATCAACGCACACGATGACCCAGCGATTGTCTTTGGACGAGCGGGGAAACGGGCCTATGAGGTCAACACCCACTTGCTCATATGGTGTGGTCGGTGGTGTCACCGGATGTAAGTGGCCCGGCGGAGAAGTCGTGGGGAGCTTGAACCACTGGCACTGCACGCAGGAGTTCACGTAACGCTGAGTCGTTCGAAGCATATTTGGCCAGTAGAAACGTTCCTTAATGCGTAAGAGTCCTGGCAAACCCCAAGTGCCCAGCTGTAACGTCATCGTGCATAGATTGTAGAACAGAGGAGTAGAGGCTAGCCGGAACGACTAGCAGAAAGCGTGCACCGCCAGACGAGTAATTTTTTCGATACAGCAAACCATCGCGAATGCAGAAATGGTTCGCAGATGCCGGATCACGAGAGTTTTCAAAAAGTGATACCAAGTCTTGATCTTTTCGTTGTTCTCGCTGGAAAGTGGCAAGATCCGGAAATTGTACGGAAACGGCGTCAAGATAGTCGTCAAAGTTGTCATCGCAGAGGGTAGTTGCGAGAGGCAGCCGCGAGAGGCAGTCAGCGTCAGCGTGTTGGCGGCTACTTTTGTACGACACTGTAAAGTTGAACTCCTGAAGGCCGTAATGCCCAGCGGGCCAACCGACCGCAGGGGTCGCTTAGATTCGCCAGCCAGCAAAGCGAATGATGATCGGTGATGACTGTAAGGGAACGTCCATAAAGGTACGAGCGAAACCGCTGTACGCCAAAAACGACGGCAAGGCACTCTTGCTCCGTCACGGTATAGTTGCGTTCAGACTTGCTAAGTGTGCGAGCTTCCTATAGCGAGCTTCCTCTTCCTATAGCGAGCTTCCTCTTCATATAGCGAGCTTCCTCTTCTTCCACTTCTATTCCGGAGAGCCTCTTTTTGCACTTCCTTGTTCTCTTCTGTTCGCATGCCTGACAATATTATATGGCCCAAATATTTGAGTTATATGAGGTAAAACTAATTGAATGGTACGTAGAATAATCCCTAAAAATCTTGATAACTTTAGTAAGCTTGCTAATCACACACGAAACGTGCAGGTCTACTGATGTCGCAAGCCTGAACTATGGTACACCTCAACTAGCAGAATCAATTATTGGTTTCCAATATATGAAAAACACATTACCATGCCTTCTGAACAAGATTTACGTTAAAGAGGTTGACATATCCCTGTTACCGTTGAGACACACAAAAATAATTTTCTTGCATATGCCTTCTGTCTGCTTGTAGTGCATATAGATGTTTTCAAACTTCTGTTTCATTGATTCCATTTAACATCTTGTAGGTGACTTTTACTTGCTTGCATTGTATAATACCTTATATGCAATTTAGTAAACTTTTCATGGTTCTCTTTCTTTATTTGTTTCTCTATTGAGTAGAAAACCTTTTACGAATACGTTCTGCAAATGACTTCTATTGCTGGTTAGATTCTGCTTACTTATTGTACGCCTCTTTGCCAAAAGCTGCACTGTACAGCTTTTTCCACGCCCCTTCCCTTGTAGGTTATGAGATATAAATTAAAGCAAATGAAATACGCTTAGACATCAGAAACACATTAGCGCAAGAAGCACGTTCTCTGCCGCAATGCGCTGGACACACGTTTTCCGCTCTTGTGACGGTGGCGCGCCGCCATGCGACCGGTAACGCGATGTGCCGGCGTGCTATTTCTACTTCTCTGACAGTTCCCTCTCCATTCTCGTCGTCCTCGTTTGAGGGCACCGTTTACTCCCATTTCTCTGACAATGGCTGCGGCGCTGGGTCACGTGGTATAGTAAAGTGATTGAGGCGTTCAGTTGGAGGTACAAATGTCGACGGTTCGAATCCCAATAAGAAACAGGACTAGCAGATGCATGCCAGCTAGGACGTACAGGGGTATGACACACCCGCAACGTTGCACACGGAATTGTTGTGTCAAACGTTTGATGCAAAAGAGAAACCGGATGCAAAATGAAGGTCCGTTAGTGATGCTGTGAGCAAATGACGCATCATAGGTGTCGAAGTTTCGAAGAATTATCTATAGAATGGGTATACAATAGCCAGAGAACGCTCGTGAGGATAATGCTTTAATGTTTATTTCATTTTGCTTAGCCCTATTACATGAATGTTGCCCTCAATTCTTTCTGCGAACTGTGGTTTTTTTACACCTGATATTTTTAGTTTCAATAATTTTGTGTTTATTATCTGCACCACTTGAGTGCACTATTATTTATTGACTCTCTTCTTCCGCAAATTTCTTTTATACCTTTAGGGTTGTGGTATTATTCCATGTACCCCCACCTAAAACGCGGCGTCTATTCAATCGGCTATTGTAATTGCTATACAAGACCCTCATAGGACCCTCTTGCTCTGGTCACTGCTCCCCTTTATCTGTACTTGCCGCACTCTTTTGGGCGTCCGTACGTATTGTTCGTCCGGATATAAAGACCATTGGCACAGGGCTCTATAAAACGCGAAGGGACATGGCTATCGTGTACAGCACAGCGGAAATTGTACGAGTTGAAGTGAAGTAGAAGTCTTCAGTCAGCAGCCACACCGGGATACATGCCCTTAACTGGGTCTAACAGCACCCTGCTGCTAAAAAAGAAAACTTGGCATGAAATCTAAGTCCTCTTCCCTCCACACACATACACCCAGAGCACCGACGTAGTGGAATACTCCCTGGTTAATAAAATATTCATTACAATGTGTTGCACGCTTCTATTGAAAGAGCGAAGTATATAACCATATCTAACACTAGCGAGCCTGTAGGAGTTGCCCGCCGCTATTTGCTCCTCTATCCGTATGATCATTTTAAAGCTACCGCAGACACAAAGTACAGGGATTTTTTTATTAAAGCAGCTGTTTAGGGGAGCCAAGTGTTTACTAATTTGTTATTATGCATCTTGAAGTAATACAGATGTTGAAGAAGTGGGGATATTTGACCTCTTTTATTTCAGTGATTAGATTCATGAACTGTGTCTACTTGGAATCAGTATTAACGTGTCGCACAAATAATGTTTCTTTGCTTCACTTTCAAATCATTACAAAGTTTTGGGCCTATTGATGAAGTGTTACCTAGCTACAACGTGGCAAAGCATTGATGGCTGAAATGACACAATACAACGGAGTGTCGTGTATTTTTAGTCTTTCATTACTATGTGTTGTGCGCTTTTGTTGAAGGAGCGAAGTATATTACCCTATCTAACACTATAGCGAACCTGTCAGACAGTTGCTCGCGGCTATTTGCTCCTCTAGCCATATGATCTTTTTAAAGCTACCGCAGACACAAAGTACAAAGATGTTTTTATCAAAGCAGCTGTTTAGGGGAGCCAAGGTTTTACTAATTTGTTATTAGGCATCTCGAAGTAATACGGATGTCAAAGAAGTGGGGACATTTGACCGCTTTTATGTCAGTGATTGGGTTCATGAACTGTGTCTACTTGGACTTTGTATTTACTTGTCGCACAATTAAATGTTTATTTGCTGATTTTGACCGGAACAGCGCGCACTAAGACACAGACAAGAAGAGAGACACGACACACACGAGCGCTGCATTCAACTGGTGTTTATTGTTTGGAACGAGGCATATATACACAGTTCCAACAACACAAGGAAAACAACCATCCTTCATACATTCATAGTCAATTCATGCATGTCACACTGAACAAGAACGATAACAACGATAACAAAATTATCTTTTTCCCTTCACTAAAAATGCCAATTCTTTTGAACTGATCGATAAAGAGGGGCTACTGACGCATGCGTCTTTAGACCAGGCGATATGCGCTGCTTCGATTATTTCGCGTGTTAATTGGTCTCTGTGTTTACTTAAAATTTGTGTGCTAGTGAAGTCGGGGTGGCAAGTTTTGTTTTCACAGTCTCTACAATGAATCCCGAGATGCCCTTTTACTGTGTTATGCACGTTATTATTGTGCTCCTTCAGGCGTTCATTGAGGCATCTCCCCGTCTGACCCACATACAGCTTGCCGCATGACAAGGGAATGGCATACACTACACCTTCTTCACATGACACGAATCGATTTTCATGCTTGATGTCGCAATCTCTGGGAACGAAATCAGTATTGACCATTTTGCACATCTTCCCAAGCTTATCTGGAGCCGAAAATATAACCTTAACTCGTGCTCTATTCGCTATCTTTTTTAGTCTGTGGGAGAAATGATGAATGTAAGGTACAACAGTAAATATTTCTTTTTCCTTCCGCGTCTCTGATTCTGCCTGCCTCCCTTTTCCATTTTTGCTCAAGCTACTGAGAATAGATTCGGACACTGATACTAGTAGCTGCTTGGGATAACCAGCCTTAACGAGCCGATCGGTTTGGAGAAGGAAACTATCTTGCATGGAGTGCATGCAGGATTTGTTAAGCGCGTTGTGATAGCATGACTTCACCACAGCACGTTTCACCAGCTTAGAATGAGATGACGTAAAAGAGAGCAATGGCTTTCTGCTTCGTGGCTGGTAAGACCAACACATGTGATGGTGCATTAATCTGAGTTTGAGGTCTAAAAATTGGATGACATTGTTTTCTGGCACTTCAGTAGTTAGTATGAGGGGATGAAGACACTCTACAAAGTTAGCTTTGATCTGCGTAAAGACTGCGTCAAATTCTTCCACATTAGAATCTATAAGAACGAGAAAGTCATCTACATATCGAAAACATTGTACAACCTTTGACCCTTTCAATTTTTCTTGAAGCATTCTACCCTTTTGTGCTAACAACAAGTCACTAAGCACGGGAGCTATGCATGACCCGATGCAAACTCCTCGTTTTTGCAGGTAAAACTCACCATCCCAGGAAATGAAGGTAGAAGTTAAATACACTTGAAGTAGTTCTAAAAAGCCTTCGGCGGATAAGCCGTTCTTGTTTTGGAATTCAATTACTCCTTGCTGGTCAATACATTCTTCTAAGCACGCGAAGAGCTCGTCATGTGGTAGTGAATAATATAGGTCCTTAACGTCAAAGGAGCAGGCCATCAGTCCCTTGTTCTTGTTAGTTTCTAAAAAATGGATTACATCCTGCGATCTTTTTACTTGGAAAGGATCGTCCAACGTGAGTGAATTTAAGATCTTCTTTAGAAAAACGGCTACATTTTTTTGCCATGTGCCTCTCTCAGATACAATCACACGAAACGGACACTCTGGTTTGTGGGTTTTTGCGCTAAAAAACACTTGTAAACTAAGGCCTTCACTTTTATCGGCTTTTTTCGTTAACAGATCAAGGTTAAGTTTTTTGCACACTCTCTTGGCCTTAGCTTTAATTCTTTTCAGATTAAGGTTCTTGGCCACAGAAAACGAAGACTGAATAGCTTCCCTACCCTTCTTGACGTACAAATGGGAGGGTAGCACTAGGAATCCCCCTTCCTTGTCGGCTGGGAGCAAACGCAGCGAATTTCCCCTCAAATACGAGACAGTTCGCCGAACCGAGACGGTGTTCACTGGGGCCTTGCAACGCAGAAGCGCATCAACTCCTTCAGACACGCACCTATCGGATTCAGCCACCGGTGCCAACTTGGACACCTGCCTCACCATGCTCAGAAGTTCTGCGGGCGACCTTTTGGGTTCCGTGGCGTACTTCGGCCCCTGGGAGAGAACACGACGCACTTCCGTTGGCAGCGAAACGTTCCCTGCGGTGTGGATTACATTCTCTGTCGAGTGTTTCTTTCTGGCCGGTGATGCCCGGAGCTGGGAAAGGGTTTGGTGCCACAAGAAGAGAGACACGACACACACAGCGCTCGTGTGTGTCGTGTCTCTCTTCTTGTCTGTGTCTTAGTGCGCGCTGTTCCGGTCAAAATGAGTTACCAACTTGCCCAAGCATCTGTTTTAACGTTTTTATTTGCTGGACTTTCAAATCAGTACAAAGTTTTGGCCCAATTGATGATGTGTTACCTAGATAGGACGTGACAAAGCATAGGTGGCTGAAACGATACAAAGCAACGCAGTACGTGTCATGTATATTTAGTCTTGTCTACACTCTTGGGCTCTAGTTATGAAAATTCAGGAGAGAAATTGTGGAAAAGTCGATTTTTCTGCTTCCCTTACCAGAAAACTCACAACAAGCAGTACATTCGCAAACGTTTGGGAGTATCAAATATACAATTTTTTTAAAAATATCGGCACCTACGCTGGTTCGTAACAGTGTGCTGCACTGAAAACTCTCATTGTCGTCATGTATCTTTTTTTGACTTGTTAGCTAGTTACTCGAGCATTATCTGATTTACTCATCCCCAAGAGGAGACAAGTAACGACCTCAGCTCGTAGAAGAGGCTTAATAGAACAAGGTTTACTGCCCCATTTTCTTTGCACCTGAAAATTCAAGCACATGCCATTATCACAGCACGTTCATTGCTTTCCGCAGACCCAAATTTATTGACGAGTCACGAGACAGAGCTACTGGTACGCGTTCTGTGGACGAAGATCAAGGCCGACCCCAGGACCCACCAGAATGCCATCGGTTTCGTAAGCTCTATCATCAGGGTAAGGACCCATGGATGCCTTGCGACTAATCTTGCTCATTTATTACGTGAACGCCGACAGTTCTGTACTTGTTGTTATCCGCAGGGACAGTTTTTTTCGTCAAAAAAAAAAAACACATCTCCTGAGAGGAACTTCGTGGCGACTCTTTGACTTAGGTGAATGCAGGCACTTTGTGTAGGGGTTGATGTAGCTGCACTGGAAATTCAGGATTATCAAACGAAGAGCACAGCATCTGTTCTACGCGCATTAGTGTATGTAAGACACGCGGAAGGGCTTTAACAAGGTGCACACTCGTACGATGCTTTGGATAAACGAACAGTGCAAAATCGTTTACTAAAAATAATCACGCTTATTTGTATTTCCCATGGGTATATTTAGTTTTATCGCCGAATTCATATTGGCTGTGAGAAACACCGTAGCGGTGGGTTGCAGAATAATTTGTTCGAATTCTTGTTCGTTAGCATGCAGTGATGTCCCGCACTAGACGCAGGCTTTGCCATTAGGCTCCACCAGGACCTCACCGCCGTGAGAGGTCCAGGCACATCGGCGGCGTCTGTTTTTGATGCACGACAGATGTGTGCGAAGAACGAAAGTATAAGGAAACCGACCGCTTTTTAATATCTTAAGGTTTCAAGAAAAATGCGTTCTAGTAGAAAGGCGACAACAAATTATTTCGAGCAAAAATAAAATCATGCTAGCAAATACATTACTGGCTTAGTGTTATTCAAGTAAATATGGGTTGGAGAATCAGAGACTGATAAAGAAGGAGTCTCATTGCATCAACACAAAAGCAGTCACAAACCGATGCTATAATCTAAAGTTTTTCCTGGCCATTGAACATAAGCAACATTTGAGATTTAATTTAGCAGACCGATTAAGAAGTGCCAATGTTTGCCCCGAAAACTTTCGCATATTTTACTCCACTTAACGTCATTCGGAATAGATGGAGGTTACGACCTGAATCTGCAGCGTGAGAGCGTGTGGAAATTTAACACGGCGGATGATCGGCTGCATAGGTGGCTCTGAGGATACTTATTCGCTTTTTAAATATAATTCTCTGGTTTCAGTCCACTCCACTGAGGCGGCGGCTTCTTTTTCCCCGGGTTCGCAAACGCTTCACACAAGACTCGTGGTTGTGGTGGGCAATTCTAAGCTGTGGTTTTATCCTACCAGAGGGCAAAACATTCAAACTTATGCCAAGTTCGTCACTACCCTTCCCGTGACGGAAGGAAAGGATTTGAGCTCGCTTGAAAATTCGGCTGATATTGATCGGGAGATGATTTGGACGGGATGGGAATGGAAGCATGTTTTTCAGATCACGAGGCCGGCTCACGGCTCTCCGTACACTAAAGGTACCACAGCCCTAATGAAACCAAAAAGCGTACTTTTTAAATAATACATGCAAATTTACAATAAAAATTTGCGCTTTTGCTACAAGTTCCTTATCAAAACCTGAGTATATAAAAACATCAACTTAGATCAAGAGAACGTGTTAATTCACTCGTAAAGAAAGAGAACCGCCAATAATGTCTTTAGCTTTAATTTTCAGATCATTCATTAGCAAGCTTAGCCCATGAGTAGCATATCGAATGTGTAATATGGGCAAGTCGTTTGCAACTGTTCCACAGCCTGCTTTTATGTCCTTGGTTAACATCCCCACCTTATCAGTCAATTTGCGCATTTCGTCAGCTAGATAAAGCACTGTGTGACAAAGGTTTCATCATTTGGCTGATGACCGAGTATAACTCGGTCAGAACCTGACCAGGTTCTGACCGAGTTATACCGAGCAGGACGTTCGAAAGCATTTGCGCACTGGTGAAAGGTGATGGAGATGACGACGCGTAGATGACAGCTCGAGCTTACAGTTGTAGTGGCGGCATAATCGACAGAAGGGATAGCTAGGCCGTTCCCAGCTCACTTCCCAATGCAAATTCTTATATCCAATTACATTTCATCCGGCGGGTAATTTATCTTATAGCAGTGCACACTTTAGAGAAAGTGTTTTTAGTGAGATCGAGCAACACTTTCGTTGTGGAGTATTCTTAATGGCGCTAGGATGACTACAGGCGTCCTTCGCACTAATAATGACTTTGATACAGCCAGGATAAATTCACGAGTGCCTCGTCACGAGAAATAACCCACTCATTCCACCAAAATAGCCAGATATGAAAATGTAGTGTCGCTGAATGATGTTTCAATGCTGTTTATTTCGAGTTGAGCGAAACTCCAGTTTCAGAAGTTCTTGAGTAGCTTGAACTAATCCAACGCCGGTTTGTATTTGCAACTATGGTGTTACAATTTGGAGCTCTGAAGCTGCTTTGATTTTTTTTGTAATTGTTAGTGGTGTTCTCTGCAAAGTACCGCCTCGTTTTAGTTTGTGAATGTGCGGCAAAACAGCCCGGATGCTCGGCTTTTGTTTTACTGACGCAAATGTTCTTGTTTTAAAGCCTGATTGTCTTACACAACATATGCCTTGTCAGAAGCGTCACATAGGAAAGCCGGTGCTCAAAGTCAGAGCATTAGAATAGCATTCAATATTTCCCACCAGTGGCCATATTAACAGAGGAAGAGCTTCGAAACGTTCAACCTCGGGAGGACTTTACACAAATAATTGATTTCATAAACTGTAATTGCTCCCTTTTTTGTTCTTTTAAAGCACAATGTATGCAAAACTAAGTTCATGAAAGGTGAGTGTTTGCATGTTTTTTTTTTTTTGCTATTGCATAGCCGTTATTGCATTCCCCTTATTGTGTACAATAATTGTACAGCATTCCTGGAGAGAAGCTACAAAACATGCAGGGTCTCGCCACAGTAGGCGTAAATTAAGAATAGCAACTTTCGCTCTGATAGCCGTTGTGGTATTGTGTCTTGTGCCTCGCGCAGCAGTAGACTCAGCCATTCCTTTTTAACTTAAGGTGTAAGGTCCAATATCGAATCTGTCGCTTCAATGTTACGTGCCTTTTACACGCGTTTTCACAGGAAGAACGTGTGAAAGACACTGTTTATTCAGGGGATGGTTTAGCTGCGCTCCAGTGGGGCGCTGAAAGCGGTTTGACCCAGCCCGGCAGCCGTGTTTCGATGGAGGCGGGCAGCAAGTAGCGTTTGCAAGTAGTAACCCCATGTAAATAAATGTTCAGTACGATCTCCGTCATAGCCTGAGACTATCAAAGCGAAAACCTTTATTAGCTCATACTGTCGTCCGTTCGCGAGAAGCGTCACCCTTCTTCGCGATGTTCCGCAGGATATCGCGAGATCGGGGCGTAATGATCTGGTGAAGTCATCTACCATGATCGGACGTGAACCTAAAAATAGACAAACAAATCTTGTCTCCACCGAGAAAACTGCGTCATGCCCCGGTTCGTGAAACGCTAATCATAATTCTGTTGTCTACAGTGAAGCTGATAGCGGGATTTTGTGAGTGACAGATACTGCAAATGTCTTGTAAACGAATTATAGAACGCCTGTATACTTGAACCCCGCCGAGGTTGTGCAGTGATGAGACGCCTGACTACTGTGCTGGAGTACCCGGGTTCGAACCCGACCGCGGCGCTGCGTTTCGATGGAGGCGAAACGAAGAGGCGTCCATGTGCTGTGCGATGTCAGCGCACGTTAAAGATTCCCAGGTGGTCGAAATTACTCCGTATCCCTCCACTACGCCTCCCCATTCTCTCTTTCCACTACCAACTCCCACCTTCCTTCCTCCCTTTCCTTACGGCGCGGTTCAGGTGTCTAGAGAAACAAGTGTGACAGATACTGCGCCTTCCCTTTCCTGTGAACCAATCATTATTATTATTATTATTATTAGTACTATTATTATTATATTATTATTATTATTATTATTAAAATTATTATTATACTTAGATACGTTCAGTGGAATGCTGGCTGTGTTCGTTGTGGTTGTGGCTGTAGGGAGAAGAAAAGAAAATGCACGAGCCTGCTACTGGCTCTGTAGCTAAGCCACCTACACTGCCTCGTTCGGACAGGAGAAAGTAGAGAAGAAAAAAAGAGGGAGAAAAAGACACGCGCCGCAACAGCCGTCGTCCACCACCTAATCGGTGGCGGGTGCAATGACGGCCTACAACAGATAAAAATTCGGTGGCTGGCTAGCCTCCGCCACAAGCGGCGTTGACCTATCGTCCCTGCCCCCTAGGGCTAGGAACAGCCATAAATCACGAGGCGCGCGTTGTACCGTCATGACTGGTCATGACGTCACCAGGCTATTCTGTTGGGTTCCGGCCCGGCCTGTGCACACAGGACGTAATGCTCCGCTTGAGACACGACATCATAGAAAGCGAAACCAGGGACGCGAGGGTACTACTAGGTCTAGACCTGACAAAGGCGCTCGATAACGTAAAACACGCGGCAATTCATTCTGGCCTCCACGAATTGTGGGTCGGAAAGAAAACGTACGACTACACTAAAGACTTCCTGTCGGGTACAACGATAAACATAAAGTTTCAGGATATTGAATCCTCCACCGTCAAACTAGGAAGCAGGGGTACGCCGCAGGGTCGGTGCTGTCCCCGTTCCTCTTTAATGCTGCCATGCGAAACCTCCCGGCAGAACTGAGGAAAGTGGAAAACTTGAAATTCAGCATGTACGACGACTTCAACCTGTGGGTCGTTGTTGTTGTTATGAACTTTATTTTTCCGCCGATGTAGGAGGCCCCCAACTCCCCGCCCCAGGCACGCAGGCCTATGGGACGGAGGCCGGGGCCTCCGCGACTAAAGACAGGCGAAGTGACAGTGTTTCTTCGCGGCTTCAGCCGCCAGGCGGACAGCTTGCTGCTGGTTGGCGGGGGACTCACTCCGCAGTAGCAGTTCCCAGGCTTCTCTACTATTTATGTTTTCCTTGGCGCCAGGGGAATCAAGGAATTGCCAGATTATGTGATCCAGAGTACCCCTTTCTCCGCAGGTTTCGCATTTATCGTCCGCCTTTTCCTCCACTTGCGTGTGGAAAAGCCAGACGGGACTTGGGAAATTCCCAGCTTGCAGGCGCCGCCAAGCGACGGCCTCCTTGTTAGCGTTCGGTCCGGTGGTGGCAGCGACCTTCTGCTAAGTCTGTAGTGTTCTAAAATTTGCTTATAAGTTTTCAGCCTCTCGTCCATCCCATCGCAATCAGGCGGCTCTACGGCTGCCCGGAAGTAG
The DNA here is from genome assembly GCF_055883805.1 of Amblyomma maculatum. NCBI lineage: Eukaryota > Metazoa > Arthropoda > Arachnida > Ixodida > Ixodidae > Amblyomma > Amblyomma maculatum. The sequence continues at coordinate 21,905,991 of NC_139351.1, read as the reverse complement.
AGAGCTCGGGCTAGCTCGCGCGCCGCCTCGTTGCCGGGGATGGACTCGTGCGCGGGGGTTTAAATAATTCGAATCTTTCTTTCAAGTTTTCCTTTCTCTAAAATTTTGGCTGCCTCCGTCGAGACCCTCCCTTTTCCAAAGTTCCAGACAGCTGTTTTGCTGTCACTAATAACTATACTGGCTTCCGTGTGGGTCACCCAGGGGAGTGACGCGAGCATCGAGGAGTGCTTGCAAGCGGCGGCGGACACCGTGGTGTCCTACGTGGCCGAAAGGGCCCTCTCGTGCTCTCCACAAAAATCGGAACTGTTTATCTACAACCCGAAGGCGCTCAGGTGTAAACGCCAGATAAACATCAGCGTAACAGTAGACGGCCAAATAGTGCCAAAAGTCGAACAAATTAGGATCTTGGGGCTGTTTCTACAAGCAGATGGGTACAACGATACAACGGTAAAGAAACTGAACGCGTACGCCGCGCAAGTCACGGGTCTGTTCAGGAGAATCGCACTCAAGGGTCGGGGCCTTGAGGAACGAAGCCTCCTGAAACTAATGCAGGCTTACATCACTAGCCGCATATGTTACGCCACACCATTCCTAAACATTAGATCAGACGAAAAGCAGAGAATAGACGCACTCATCAGAGGATGCGCGAAGAGGGCTCTGGGACTACCCATCTCGACCTCGGCTTAACGCCTCCTCGAAATGGGGGCGCACAACAATTGGACGGAACTAGCGGAGGCTGTGCGCATGGCGCAACTAGAAAGATTGAGCAGAACCACCACGGGCAGAACCATCCGCGGCTGGGTGGATCAGAGGAACAAGCCACAAAGTAACATTCCACAAGAGTGTCGCGAATGTATAATTGTGCCCCCCCTACCTAAAAACATGCACCTTACGTACAACAAGGAGAGGAGACAAAAAAGGGCCGAGACTCTCGCAAAGAAAGCGGGGAAAATGAAGCCGGGGGAGGTCGCCTACGTGGACGCGGCTAGCGGGAAGTCGGGGGCGGCGGTGGCTGTGGTCGTCAACGGCCGCGGCGTGCCCGTCGCCACCGCGTCCGTTAGAAGCCGAAATGTAGACACGGCTGAAGAAGTTGCAATAGCGCTCGCTTGCGTTGGAACGAAAGCCAGCATAGTTATTAGTGACAGCAAAACAGCTGTCTGGAACTTTGGAAAAGGGAGGGTCTCGACGGAGGCAGCCAAAATTTTAGAGAAAGGAAAACTTGAAAGAAATATTCGAATTATTTGGACCCCCGCGCACGAGTCCGTCCCCGGCAACAAGGCGGCGCACGAGTTAGCCCGAGCTCTCTACTTCCGGGCAGCCGTAGAGCCGCCTGATTGCGATGGGATGGACGAGAGGCTGCAAACTTATAAGGAAATTTTAGAACACTACAGACTTAGCAGAAGGTCGCTGCCACCACCGGACCGAACGCTAACAAGGAGGCCGTCGCTTGGCGGCACCTGCAAGCTGGGAATTTCCCAAGTCCCGTCTGGCTTTTCCACACGCAAGTGGAGGAAACGGCGGACAATAAATGCGAAACCTGCGGAGAAAGGGGTACTCTGGATCACATAATCTGGCAATGCCTTGATTCCCCTGGCGCCAAGGAAAACATAAATAGTAGAGAAGCCTGGGAACTTCTACTGCGGAGCGAGTCCCCCGCCAACCAGCAGCAAGCTGTCCGCCTGGCGGCTGAAGCCGCGAAGAAACACTGTCGCTTCGCCTGTCTTTAGTCGCGGAGGCCCCGGCCTCCGTCCCATAGGCCTGCGTGCCGGGGGCGGGGAGTAGGGGGCCTCCTACATCGGTGGAAAAATAAATTTCATAACAACAACAATTGACATATCCGAAGCTGACGCGACCGGGCATCTGATCCATGCGTTCTAGCTGCGCCTTTCATCAGGTCTCCCCTGATGGGGCGGGACAGGTAGGTCACCGCCGCTTGCGGCGGAGGCTAGCCTGCCACCGAAGTTTTATCTGTTGTAGGCCGTCATTGCACCCGCCACCGCTTAGGTGGCGGCGGACGATGGCTGTTGTTGCGGCGCGCGTCTTTCTCTCCCTCTTCTTCTTGTTTTCTTTCATCTCTACTTGCTCTTCTGTCTGCACGAGGTAGCGAAGGTGGCTCAGCTACAGACGCAGTAGCAGGCCCGTGCATTTTCTTTTCTTTCTTCCTACAGCCACAGCAACAACAACAACAGCTGCGCCTTTCATTTGGCGCTTACTCAAACGCCGCACTACAAACCAAACAGGAGCAGACCAAGATGTCTAGAATTAGGCTTTATTACAGAAGGCATCAGCGGCGTTTGAAATGAATTTAGAGGGAGGATAAGCGCAGTATTTGTCACAATTTTACGCGGACACATGTATCGCCATGTAGAGGAAGGGCGGAATATGAGAGTGAAAGAAGAGAGGAAGATAAAGGTGCTGTTGGGGAGTTCTACGATCCACCACGCTATAACGTTTTTCGCGTCATCGCACTTTAGTGATCCAAAGAGTCCTGTAGTGTTTTTTGGGCTGTAAAACCTTATCGGAATGTAAACATTGGGAACGACAATTACTCTCTGCTTTTACCTTGAGCCACAGCGTGTCGAGCATAAAAAAAGCAATAAACCTAAACAAAAAACAATCACAAAAGTGAAACAGTCGCATGAGAAAAATGTTACTTATTTGTTTTTCTTTTCTGAATATGAGGATAGCAAAACTATATACAAATTTTCAGTGAATTTTTTTTCCGCCTTCACATCCCTAGTTAATGCGCGATTCACTCGACTGATGTGATAGTGGTAGCTAACAAAAAAATAAATAAATAGAAAAATTAAAATTAAGAAAAGAAAAACCGTGAATAGTGAACACCAAATTTAACATTGTGTCGTCGCCGCTTCACTGGATGAAATTGGTCGTTTGTGCATCTATAATTTTTAGACATGGAGTATTACGTTTGGTTTGGTTTGTGGGGTTTAACGTCCCAAAACAACTCAGGCTATTGGAGACGCTGTAGTGGAGGACTCCGGAAATTTCAACCACCTGGGGTTCTTTAACGTGCACTGACATCGCACAGCACACAGGGGCCTAGCTTTTCGCCTCCATCGAAAAGCGTATTAGTACGTTGAGCAGAATATGCTAGGACATATGTAGTCGAGGGTTCGACGGCATACAGAAATCATGGCTTAAGTTCACTGGTCACTGAGAGATGATCAGTACGATGTACAAAAAGGAAAAGTTGCAACGAACGCAGTCGCCGAGCGTGTGCAGGCGAGTGGCCACGAAATTAACTGGGGCGAAGGCGATATAATTCCAATGGAAAAAATTGTATCAGCCCGCGAAAATCTCGACTTACTGATCACTGAGACTAATATCAACGCAATAAAGAAGAATGATGCCCTATTGCGCCCTATCTATGCGAAATATCTGAGATCGATACTAACCGCTACAAGGAGCCGGGGACGTTCAGGCGGTTGCTCATGGTGAACAAGGAAGCCAAAGCGCTCCAGAAACGTCATTTGTGTTGAGCGCGGTCAGTGACTAGGAACCTCTTTAAGCCATGGTAGGATAGAATCATGTTTATACCCCCCAGTGCCAATGGTCTACATTTATTGCACCGTCAAAACCGGGTTATATTTGCGTGCGTTTGGATGCATCGATCGTTGATAGCTAACCGACTTATTAGCGAGGTTTGGTTTTGGAGTGGCGAGGAACCATTATATTGTCACGTAACCGTTTAGGCCCGTAACCAGAAGGTTGGGGTTTAAGGGGGGGGGGGGGGTTGATCTAGCAGGCACAAGAGAGCAGGTCCAGAGCGCCAAGAGATAGCTGCCAACTTCAGCCTCTTCTAATCGAACGCCACGGGGCCACTATAGGTCCGCGCACGAGACCCTCGATGAGCAGCTGCCGAGCGGCTGCTGTTGCACACGCTACAATATGGTGGCGTCCGAATTGGTTACCACATAGTGACGAGGTTCCTGGTGATAACGAAGAACTCAAGCAGCAACTGTGATGAATTTACAAAAAAAAATATTTTGATTGGTCGCTTTTGTGAGGCGGTTGCTTAAAATACAGCTCCGTGAGTGTGTTTATAGAATCCTATTTATACCCAGAAGTTCGCTTCTGGTCAACCTTGCGATATAATCTACCACAATTGCCATTTGATATACAGACACTATTAAATAGTAGTTTTTTCTCGATGACAAAAAGTGCTCTTCTTTTACGTTTTCTTTAATTTTAAGCCTGTTCTTTCACAGCGGGAGAGAAGAGGATTGTTTCTGGACAAGCTGTGGCGTGAGTTCTACGACCTTCAGATAACTCTTCACCAGTGCACCACCATCGGATGCGAACGAAGGGTATCAGGCATTGAGGAACTTGGCCTTGCCTTCATCGCCAAACTTCTCGTAGCGATGACCACAAGGGACATGGCCACCAAGTTGGAGCTCCGGATCTTTTCCTCTAGAATCGCGGTGCTTTTGTGCAGGTGCTGCTTGAGGATGCTGCCCTCATCGGGACCAGACCGCTACGCCATGGTTAGTGCGTGCAGAGGAATTTTGCGGTCACGAAGTATTAATCTTCGAATCAGCGAGAGATAACGAGAGATTGCGTAGTATTACAACAACATATCTGCCAAACTTTTCTTTTTGGTCATGTTGGTCGAGTGTCAATATGTCCGGGATAACTCTGCTGTCCAAAGCAGCTCATCAAATCTTGGTGGCAATTTGACTGGAAAAGTTTCTGAAAACTTACGCAGGACGAATGCTACCTACTGTACTTTTATGCTTATCCCCTTTTAAAATAGCTTATCTTTAAAGCGAGAAAATAAACCATCTTTCTACGTGGGTTGCATGGAGCAGACCATAGTGCCGCAGTACTAATACTGGGCAGAACTAAACCTAAATGATGGTAAAAAAATAAAAGCAAGAAGACAATAAACAAATACAAAAATAAGCACTGGCTAAGAATGACAATCATCAGCAAAATTAACTATTCAGTTTTATTTACTCTATTTGCATATAAATACTGAAAGTGATTTGGCGAGGTTTATTGCCAGCGGCGTCCGGGCTCCTGACGTTTATCCATTATATTAAAATTTCACACCATCGGTCCGGTAGTTTAGTGAAAATAGCAATTATGCAGTAAGAAAAAAGAGTAAGCACTCCTCTATTGCTTCTCAGTTAGGGGAAAAATTGATGCCAAAATTTCTCTCTAGCTTTTGATAATAAATATGCATAATGCTTGCTGCAGACACTGGAGTCATGGTCCTAACTAAAGTAATGAAACCTGATCTTGGTAGTAATTACTATAGTGAACTAGAATTCTAGTTCACTATAGTAATTACAGAAACATTTACAGCTATCTAAAGCTCTACTGAGCTCTTGATTTTGAGAAGTGGATAACATTTTAACTTCTTCAACAATAGATGCAAGTGTTAGGTGTTTGCTCGATACAAATTATTAAATCCATTTGTGCTGCAAACGTCTAGGCGATGAAAATAACCCCAGGGTCTCGGATCACATTAGGGAGAGCGCTGGATAAATGTTTGCTCTCTTATGCGATAATGAGTGCTCAGCTTGCGGTTGCAGCTGAAAAACAGCTCTTTGTTCCATCCCTTCCTGACTGAACAGTCCGGGCCACTGCAATATAGAAGCTGATGACCACAGTATCCGAATTTTATTATTTGTTATTCTCCTAGAGTCCATTTATTATCCTTACACACCCAAATTAGTATAGTTCGACCACTGACGCTCACGCAGTATCCTATTCCACTGTGGGAACAGGCTTAAAGAAGCTCGACGAAGAAAAAATTCTTTACTTTTATTTCTTTGTAGTAATTTAGTCAGCTATGTTTTTCTTCTTTCCTTTGGACACCTACTGCTTGTCGAAAACTATTATCTACGCACTACATGCCATACACGTTTCTGCGACAAATGAGTTCATGAGCGCTGGATTGTTGAACGCTGGTTGTTATTTTCACCTTTCGTGTTTTTTTCTTTTCATGCGATTTTGAATTCATGTGATCCTTAACATATTCTTTCTTCTCTTCATTTTGCTCTTCCATGGTCGCTAAATAATGCTATCTGTATGCTGTGGTAGGCTTTGCATCAAACATGTAGAATAAAATGTATTCTGGTTTCGTGCTTTATTATTCCGACCAGTAACATAGGCACTCACGACAATCCCAACATAAGTAGTGACTCGTAATATCTTATCGTGTACTTACTCTTTTTTGCAGGTCGAGTGTGTTTACAAGACACTGCTTACAGCGGGAAAGAGCATACAACTCGTGGCTCCATTGATGCTGAATAAGTTGGCAACGCGCCTGACACAGAGGTTCGTTCATGAACGAGACCTTCCTCCAGATGAGCTCAAGATGTTGCAGGAGCTTATCAAGCTTCAGGAGCGTTGCTGGTTTCTCGATTGCGCGCACGAGCAGTCCTAGCACGGTATCACCAGCGGTGAAAAAGAAATAGGCTGCCAAATCAAGGAATACGTTTAATTTATAGGCTGCCAAATCAAGGAATACGTTTAATTTGAATGCACATTGATAGAACTGACGTCTCTAATAATAAAAATCGTTCTTTTCTTGTCGATTACATTGGTGCTGCCTCTGCTCTAATTGAGCGGGCCTGGTTCCCGATGGGTTTCTCGCACTTTAAATGAGGAAATCAGGCACAGAGCTCCTACAAGGCTGTGGAGGCTTCTGCAAGTCAAGACTAAGTCACGCCTCTGCGACCGACGTCTGCGCGAATGCCGGTGTGTAATCTTTATCTCAGCACAGAACGTCATGACTGTAAAGGTGCGTGATGCAGGCCTCGGAAATACAGCAGAGAGCGTAGGTGTGAGCAAAGTGTCGAACGAAGATCCCGTGACTGGACTTCGATCCGAGCATACAGCTACGTGAAGATTTAACAGAACATTCTTTAGTCATGACGGGACCCACCATGGCGTTGACCTTGGCATCAAGTTTTCTGCGGTAGCGAGCATGTTTTCACGCTCATAAGCACAGCAAAAATAGCACATGTTATTGACCTGGTATCATTTAATATTGGTGTAGCGTGGATGGTAGGATTGTTAACACATAAAAGGTTTCAAAAGCGCGTCTTGAAACCCGATAACAGGCACCACCGTATTCATTTACGTACTTTAAAACTGAGCTCTCCTCCTATTTGGCAAGCTTAACTATAAGCCTAACGTCGAAGGTAAGATATGTAAGTTTATAATTTTCGTTTATAATCTTTTTTAACATTATATTTGTCACACATTACACTCAACCTACACAGAGTGCAGTGAGCTATCATGCACGGTTTATACAAGAAACGTGTGTGTGTAATTGGGCCACGAAGAAAATGAGCACGGCAAGAATGATAGACGTGGCGCCGCAGTGGTGCTTCGTCACCGGCTTCGAAGTAATCGGTGACAGATCGACTCATTACATTTTGTTGAAAATCCGACAAGTGTAGAAATGCAGGTTGAGATGCTGCGGAGGAAGACCCGCGTCGGTGGAGCCCTGAGACATATAGGTGCAGCAGGGGCAGGAGGAAAAAAATTCCTAATGTCTCGTAATGAGAGCAGTTGTAATCGTGAACTGTCGACACGCATTTCAGGTAGTTGTGCTCTGGAGTGAAACTAGTAAACCAATCGCTCTCCGCAAGAGGCTTCTTACATCTTTCATCGGTCTCAATGGCTCGATTTAGGCACCTATGAAGGTAACGGCACTAAATTGGTAAGAAGCGTGCGACTCGGGCTATCAGAGACGCCGTAGTTCACGGCTTCGCAAATTTCGATCGCCTATGGTTCTTTCATATGCACTGACATCGTACAGCACACGGCCACCTTGCTCTTCGCCTCAATCGAAAAGCGGTTACCGCGGTCGGGAATCAATTCCTCATCCATGGGAACAGCAGTAGAGGACAACAACACTATCACGGTAGGATGTGCCTACGAATGATCAAGTATGATATTCATGTTTACAGGAATTATCAAGGTTATAATCAAGATTGCATTGCATTACCCGCACCCGGATGAACGTCGAAATGCCTCATTGCAGTCTAGACACCACATCCCTTTTATCGTTTTTTTTTGTTCACGTACATTCAGTGCTTCGCCCAAGCAGCAGTGTCCCCCTACTGTTTAGAGCGTTTCCCATGTCCTATTCCTCAATGATTGGGAGCAGCCAACCAAATGCACACGATGGAGAAACTTGCAAATTGTGTTAACGCTTGTTTTAGCTGCAGGACATACACCGATTGAAGCTATATATTATTTCACGCAATTCAACTTGTGCTTGCTGCACTCAAACGAGAAGTTACAATGATGCCACAATCGGTATAGGCTGCCGACGCCACAAATTCAGTCTGATCTGCAATGTTGCTGCTTTAAATTATTAGTACATTCGCTAATCTGAATAAAGCTAGAACACTAAATTTGTTGTGGCGAATGTTTGCCGTTTGCCGAGGCAGTGGATGTGGCTCAGCAGCAGAGCCAGTAGCAGGCCCATTCATTTCCTTTCCTTCTTCCTACAGTCGCAACAACAACAACAACACAACCAGCATTGCATTGAACGCATCAAAGTTCAATGGCGTTCAATAATTCGTTTCTGCCACTCGCGGAATCCCGAATTATAATGAACATTTCATAATCCGGGGCGTGGAGCCAGTTTTTGAGCGAGCAGGCTAACCTGAGCCGTTTTTGAAACTTTGTGAACCCTTACATTTTGCTAGACCTATTCGTGGTATTATTTTTGGACTTTGCCGCACTATAATTCTAATTTTTAAGAGAAGATAAGGAAAAGAGGGGGGTGGTGCAGTTGGTAAAGCGCTCGGCTGGGGATGGAAGGGATTGAGGTTCGATTCCTGGAGGAGGCAAGGTTTATTTATTTTCTCTATCTCCTTCTAAAGCGCGTCAGCCTCTGCTGACAGCTCCTGCTAACAACGATGAGGAATTAACGGCTTTCGCCTTAATATAATACAAAAGTAGATTCATCTAGGAGCACCATTATGCATTCTTGATGGCTATTAGAGAAAACTCTGGAATCTACTTTGTGCTTTGCCGGGTGTACAGCGTAGTTAGCTTCCCCGCGTATTCTTCCGCTAGACCGCACTAACTCGTTGAAAGCAAAGTTCTCGAATTAAGAATTGACATCAGCTAACGTAAGCCATGTTTCTTAAAATAATAAAATGTTGCAGCAAGCTATTAACGATTCAAATGAGTCACGAAAGATATCCTGTTTGTTTTATATATTCGAATGATAAGGGGAAAAACGTCTGATTCCTTGTGTGCATCCTCAGATAACTTACTAAAACCGCAAGAATCATGATCATCACATGCATTGTGCTCAAACATATTTAATTTTCTGTTATCTGGATTACGATCGCTGGTTACCTGAAATATTTTTGCTCCTTCGGCTGCCATTTCGTTTAGATCATCTTTGCAAGTGATTTTGAGGACATAAGGTAAGATGGAGTCCAAAGTCAGACCCGCCCGCACCCCTAATGTATCGCTGGGATCTTGAGGACAGTCGACAGTCGACTGCGCGTCTTTCCTTGCGAAGACCTTGTCACCATTTGTCTATACAAATTTCCACTGTACTTCCTGTTTCTTGGCTTTCGCTGCAAACAGCAGCTGTTTTGCATGTCTACACAGATGTTCACAAACGTACATGTCGTCTGATTTACGACAGCCCAGCTCTTCAGCATTCGAACATTTCATACCATGCAGAATAAGGCATTCTTGGACCCTCCGCCCTTCCCTTACGGCGCAGATGAGGTGTCCGCACTAAAGAAGTGAGACAGGTACCGCGCCTTTCTCTTCCTTTAAATCAATTAATCAATCTTGGACCTATGAAAAAACCAAACTATTATGTTCAGTTCTTTGTGTGTAAAAGTTGGAGCACCGTGACAGAGGTTGATACCAATCTCGCTAACCCCTCCATTGAGCAGCTTACAATTTTTTAATCAGAGTAATCGGTTCACCAATATCTGCCCGAAATCATATAGAAATACTGCTTTTCTTTGCCGTATTAGTAAATTTTGAGCTTTATTCGTGCAGTGGGTAGCCTGTAGTGTTTTCAGTAGGATTCGATAATGGAATTGTACTAGCAAGGGAGGGCTACTTGCCTGGAAAATTATGATATTGTTTAGGGTGAACCCCAGCTAATCCTACTAGCGATTATTTCTAATCTGCTCAACTCACAAGAATGAAAAAAAAAAGATATTCTAGGGACGCGAAACGCTTTCAGAGCTGTGTTTTAACCGGTCGTACGCAGTATTTTTGGAGCACTCTTAGAGCCGTTTCAAATTCAGCTTGAATTTTTCTGAAATATGAGGAATGCGAATCTTGTTAATGGAATATAATTTGTATTTCTCCGCAAGCAAATTTGGTGGCTAGATTAAAATGAAGCCGGAATATAACCCATGGGTTGTGTAAGGCTAATTACTGTTAGGTTTATAATTTCAGAATCAACTAAATTGATTTACAAATTAATCTTGTTCTGCCATTGTTTCTTGCACCTCTTGCATGGCCCGTGTCTAGCCAAGAAGGTTAAGAGCCCAGATGGTTTACGCTTATGTCTACACTTTTGTGAATAAACTGGCTTCATTGATTGAAGTTTGTATCCCTCATATTCAATAAAGTGTAAAAGTGCCAAGGCACAGGTTGGAGTATGGAGCGTCACAGAATATCTGACTAAACATTTTATTTTGCATCCAAACTTCTGTAACCTTCGCAACATTACGCCCCGATATTTCTTGTAAAAAAACACTGAAAAGACATTCAGGGTAACTTCTGATCATTAAAAAAAAAAACAAAATAAAATTCGCGATAGATTTCGCAATCACAGTTCTTTCGTAATATAGTATTCTGGTGACTTGCGTCTTAGGTATTTCTTGTTTTTCAGCGAGTCTTACAATTACATTATCTCGGAACGTATCTAGTACATAGGTTTCATATTTTCTTAGTATGAAACGTTCAGAACAGTCAGCAATTGAAGAAAAACGAAAACATTATAATTTGACTATAAATGTCTGGTCACCCTTTCTTTCAGAGTGGTACAAAACATCTTGCTTCTTACTTTTCGTCCATTGTAAGAGTTCAAGGATACACTACAGGGTACACAAAGGGTTTCACCGAGAAGGAAACCTTTTTAGGAGAATAAATTAGGAGTTAAGGAATCTTCCTTTCACTGTGGTCAACATAAATTAAGAAAATGTATGTTTGTAAACGGGTCACCTCTACCAAGCTTTCGAATAATGAATGTTGAAATATTCAGATAATGCTCTAATCCCTATTAAAAACAGAATATTAGTATGGAATATGTAGGTGCGCTGCACAATAAACACTCGAACTCGATGTCGAAATAAGATGCTAGCATGCAATGAAATGTAGGAAAAGGGCACCGCACATAAGGTCCACCTATTTCTAGTTCGGCCCGTTTCTCCACAGAAGGTGCTTTCGACGCTTTTAAACTGAGATAGTGCAGCCCTTTTTTAGTTTTGCGCAGCATAAGCTGTGCTGATTGAAGGCTATGATTTGTTGGCGTATGCCTTGCTGCAGGGTAGGAACCCCAACGAATAAGGTATACTCCCACATAGCATATAGCTTTGGACCACGAAAATGGCGTGGTTGGAAAGGAGGTACGTTTTGTCAAATGCTTTGTTGAAGATTTAGCGCATCATCTAAATATGAAGGGTGGCTCATGAAAAATTTTTTCGCGGTCTTGTTGTTTGTTCAGTTCGCCTACGAGTTCTTCTCCAATCCGGTGGTATGTTGGGGCCTGCAGCACACCGACAGTGGGGGCTAAATGCATATATAGCATTTTTAATTTAAGAAAACAGCTCCTCTTGACTACAACTGTTAACGCCCAGATGCTAAGGGGCGGTATGCCACAGCATATGATGACAACTGTCGCGGACGTGTCGCTGTTTTGTTTACGTCAATCAAAATTTTATTATTGTTTCAAGAATATGCCTGTCCAACGTTCTAATATGGAAAAAAAGAAATATAATTATTATGTCAAGCAGTAGCGCACTGCGACCTGAGTGTCACGTACAGGAGGCCGATAACAGACGGCTGAATCAGCGCAACTGCGTTTAAGAATGTGCAGCTGAAAACAGGCTGGGAATAAAACAAAAACTCAGGATGTCGTGGCTTCTTCACACGGTTTAAATACCAGGAAGCTAACTAGAAATTAACATTCAAGTATTTATTGCGGAGACACACGAGGGTGGACTGCTCGAATAGCATTTTTTTTTTAATTGCACAAATAGCACACGGTATTCTCAGTTAAGACAAAGACAGTAGCAGCGACAACTCAATCGAGCAATAAATAAAGGCTTGATGCACAGAGAGGACTTACATAAAGCTTAGGTAATAAACAATTTTGAATGTGCTTTCCATAGAGAAGAGAGTTCTTCGGCAAAAAGATGCTGTTCTTTCTTGAAGCCAAGCTTATGCATAAAAGCAAGCCTTCATAGAATTCTAGCGCCCGTGCTTTGAAATGATGAGAATGAATGTACGTACTCCCAAACCCGAAATATTTTTATACATACAAGCTGTCTTGAGGTGTGGCGCAGTTTTTACAGAGGACTTATGTTCGAACTGCCTGCAATATATATCCCCTAATTTTACATATACGTGGGCTGTTACAGAAAGGACTTGTCCAGAAACGCCTCAGTTGGACCGGTTTTCGAGGAGGCCAGGCGTGATTGCGTTAGAGTAGTCGCAGTCCTAGTGACGCAAATTATTCTGTTGGATAAGAATGCTTGTTACGTTTTCAAAGAAAGTTCTATTGAAACCTAATATATACATACGCCGTCTTAACGGAGCAACAATTCGTAATATAGACATTCTATATTAGAAAAACCTCCCGCAGACTGCAACATATTCTTTAGAGAAAGACCACAAAGGTAAACAGTTGCTTCATCACTGTGAATCTCCTGAGCACATTGCCTTGTTTTTACGCTGTATTTCTGTGTTTAGTTTGTTTTACTTTGCGGAATATTTACGTGTGCAGATAATTTATTTTCCTTCGTAACAATATAAGGTATCAATTGGATCAAATTTATAAATAGTATTTGTGCCCATGGCGCGAAGCTAGGACATAAAATAATATTTTTTTTTTTTTTTTACAAAACGCTTAGACTCAGTTTTGAGAGTCCCTGAAATAATATTAGATAAGCTTCTTACTTCACCGGAACACAAGCTGTACAAATTTTTTTGCTTTACCTTCTTTCATAGAACATAGTGTAGTGTGGTAATCTTCGTCCTCGAGCGCGCCAGCTGCTTTTTATACAATACTTCACTTATTATTTTGCTTTATACGAGCGAAAACAAAATCTGAAGACAAGCATTTATTTTAAATTCAAATATAATATCAATTTCTTTCATTGAAGACGTTTTTCTTTTCCGACGTAAGCGCCTAGAGCTATCTCGGCAATTCCAGTCTGCGTGCATGACACTCCACAATAAATCTGTATTTTTTTTAAACGCACACAAACATACTTTACAGATGCAGAAGACATGGCCTGCAGCTTGCAGTGTGTCAGCATTGTTTCAGTGCTGCTTAAATATGCGTTGGAGGAGACCGCTTTGCAGAGCTAGATCCTAGTTTGATAATAAATTAAGGACTCATTTTGTTTAGCGTTAAACGAATTGATGGTGTTTAGCAGTATATCTTGTGGGAACATATTTCTCGTAGCTTTCCGTGGCTATGCAATGGATTATGTACCTTGTCCTGACTTGCACGGTAATCAACGCCAAGACTACTTGTAAGTGCAATTATTGATTCAATTTTGTCCTCTTTTTATATGTGTACTGATTTGATGACAGCTTATAAGTTATACATCTATGTACAATTAAAACCAATATTCATTTGTAGATTCTTTTTAAAAGGGTTCTGCATTAAAGAGCAGTCGTTTTTAAGCACTGAAATGTATTTTTAAGAATAACGTCCCAAAGCCTATCAGGCCGAGAGAGGCACCGTAAAGAACAGCTTCCGCAATTTCGACCAGCTGAATTCTTCTTACTGGCCATAAAGTGGTAGAGTGCACGGTTGCCTTGTTGCAGCCATACAGTAAAAGGCGGCCGCTAAGACCGGGATTTATTCTGTACAAAGACACCACGGTGAATTTTCGATGTATGAGAAACCTGAATATTCTATACTAAAAAGCCATCTCCCACGATTCCACTGCCAAAACTATAATAAAGTATCTCAAGTACCCCGATTCGTTCCACCTGTAAAGTGTTTTGCTTCTTTCATATTTCTTTTTCATCCAAAAAACTTCGTACTGCTTCGGATTACTTTGTTAACAAAATTATATGTATAAGTTGTTAACGTTGACAAGCACCAAGCGGTATTAAAGTGAAAGCCTTTATGATGTCATGAGTGTGGACAGGATTTTGCATTTGAGCGGAGGCTGCTAACGTTATTGCCTAGGAATCAGTTGATTTATGCGTAAAAAAGTGATTATGTAAGGTAGACATGATAAAATGTGTTTGCTTCCAAAACTTTGTCGTGCGTTATTCAGTTTCTTAACGAGAGCCAGAAAAGTAAATTCCAGGTCAAAAGCGAAGGACGTCGATATAACGCGCAGATGTCAAAAAACAACCTAGGAATTGGAAATTGGGCTAAATCTTGCTAAACCTTGCAAAACGTCTGACAGGCCTCGTCATTTCTTTACAAAATATCGAAACCAATCAGTCAAGAGCAAAGGAGCAAAGAGAAGTAAAAGACAAAACAGAGTACAAACATTAAATGGTAGAGAAAAATATCCAAAAGAGAGAAAAGTACAAAGCGAAGATAAGAAACAAAAAGGACAAAACAAGAGAAAAAGGAGCAAAAAGGAAAAAAAAAAAGAAGCAAAGGAGCGAAAAAGCGGCAAATTAGTGCAGAGTTGCAGGAAAGGCTTTCGTCTTACCTCACTTAAGAGAGTTCAGTGCCCCCAATACCTTCTTTGGGATATCATGTTTCAGCGGTATTTCAAGATGGACCCAATATGTTCGTACCATTGAGTGGCAATAACGTTTTAGATTTGTAAGAGATACTGTGTCCTAATATTGTGCCTGAATATCGCCGCTTCCTTGCTGAACTAACGGAATATATATTGGGCCCCTCAGCAAGGACACATTTTGAGTGGACACTGAATTGCTGTCATTGCAATGCTCTTCTTATTATTAATTGTTTATATAGGTGTACGTGAAGGAGCTCTTGAGTCTTGTTCTGCTGAGGAGAATTACGGGGTATTTTAAAATTATGACAACGAGGGAAGAAATCTTACTTGCTTCAAAAGCGGTTTTCACCTGGGATATTGAGCGCACATTTGCTGCAAAGTAACTCGAGCGTGTTTATGAATTCGTGTATTCCAATGTCTTTATCGCATGGACATTTTCTTTTTGCAGTACCTACATTCGACCTCAATTTAGAACGTAAGTAGTGAGAAGTCCCCTTGTGCTTGTTGTTAAATATGCAGTATGAAAGTCCATCATGCGTATTGAGCATATAAACGAATCCTTGTGCTTATTTGCCATAATATCTTGACACTGGTTTTTCCGCCAAATATAAGCATGAAGTGATAAATTTTTGCTGAGTAAAACAATGACTGTCTTAAGATTTCGTCCTTGTAATCATTTTCTGCGAGAAATTTTCCTAAAGAGCAGTTAACTACACTTTGGAAATCTCTGCAGAATATACAATGGAAAATTCCTCGCAGATATCTGGCGGCGAATTCGTTTCATACCGATCTGATTTTATATACTTGCGCTATATGGCATGGAAACGCATCGCAGTAAGAAGCTCTCTAGAATATGATTCCCCTCAGACCACTTTTGGTAAGATGGGAAGAAAGAAAGATAAAGAGATGAAACTGCAGCGAGCTTAAGTGTGTAATTTTCAAAATGCCATCATACAATGCCAAAATTGAAATAAAGGAAAATGTAAGCGAGCAGAAAGCATTGCTTTGCAATTGTTTAGAAATTTGCACCGCAATCTTGTGTCATATTATTGCGAATATAGCCAGCAAATAAGGCGAACATTCATATTAATCTATACGAACCGAAAAACAACCATATTAGGAAGATTAAGGTAAAAGTGTAAATTGTGCTATACAAATTTCAGTGCGTCTAATACTTAAGGAAAAAAAAATATGCGTTAAAAATATAAATTTAGGCCCGGCAAGTTGTGAAAGCAATGGCAGATGGTGAACGCGAGTATATACCCCCGGCCCCGCCACCTGCCTCTCTATTGTGATGTCAAAACGAGCGAGGCGCCTCCAACAGTAGGAACTAAATGCCCCGCGTCTTCACGCGTGGCTACCGGCCGCCGCTAAGCGACGACTCGACCTGGTAGCCCGTCTCTCCCTTCTGGTATGACATCAGAGGTCATTCTCAAGGTCAAACTTTGTTTCCGATTTTTTAGGACTTTGTTCGGTGGACTACGTGCTGAAGCTAGGCCTAACGTGGCCTAGCGTCTCGCGGCGCCCTGGGATCGCGGCGGCCCCGTCGGGGACCCACCCCTAGCCTCGTGAAGCTGACTAAAGCTTAAAAAAATGGAAATTGTCGAAGGAACGCCGGTAGATCCGGAGGAATTTCAAGTGCCTGCCCAATGGTATACCACCAAGAAGAAGAAATATGTGCCGCTCGAGAAGACCGTGCAACAAGTTGAGAAGCAGCGAGCTGCTGAGAAGAATGCTGGAAGAAAAATGGCTGCGAAATCGGTGGAAAAGCAGCATGCTCGCCTACCCGATGGCGCCGAGAAAATCATTTTGAGGCCACGTGGCGGCCTCGTGCGTCTGCTCAAGTTTGGTAACGCAATCTTGGCTGACGCAATAATCGTGGCAGCTGGTATCCACCCAGGCGAGGCCGGGGAGCACGTCATCTCGACGAATATTAAGCAGCACTCGATCCTCGTGGCAACTACAAGCGCCGAAAGGAAGAGACGCTACGCGAGCCTAAGCCACCTCGTGTTCGAGGGGGAGAAGATTGAATTGACTGCCTACGTGGCGACGCCGGAAGATTGCGGCAAGGGCGTGGTACATGACGTGCCACTTACTTATACTGACGAGATCATCATGGAGAGGCTGAGAATCCACGGCAACCCGCCAGTTTTGGGTGTGCGGAGACTCGGCAAAAATTCCAGAACTGTACTAATTCTCTTTGAAGAGAGAGAAGTACCACGATGGGTTCGCCTGACTCCGATGGCGCAGCGGTGTCAACTTTACCGCAAAAAATATGAGGTTTGCAATGCCTGCGGAAGACTCGGTCACAGGGAGGACGTCTGTCCGGACCCGAGCAACCTCAAGTGCAGAAGCTGCGGAATGGAGAGGCCACCGCAAGGTCACCAATGCGAGACAAAATGCCAGCTATGCGGCAAGGGCCACCTGCTTGGTGACCGAAAATGTAAGGAAATGTTCAGGACTCCGTACGAGGTGAAGAAGAAGCAATGGGAGCGAAAAGTCAAGGATAAGCCAGCGCACGACGACAACAGAGGGCGACCGAAAGCCAAGCAAGAAGGAGGAGGAGACTTCCGCGTTAGAGAAGACTCCTTCCCAAGGTTGGAATCCACCGCTAACGAGACGCCACCGCAGCAGCGAGGGCGTTCCAGTTCTCGCTCCATGGGACGCTCCAGGTCTGGGTCCAGGAGACGGTCGAGTTCGAGGGACGCGGCCAACCCATGGACCAAGCGGAACGCCAGCGGAGACCAGAAAAATGTAAGCTTCAACAGCGGGGCCTCCCAGGCTAAACCTAGGAAAGATAAGAAAGGCGAGGAAGTCGAAATTCTTAAAAAAGAAATTGAGGAGCTTAAGGGGGTGATTAAAAAGCTAACGCAAAATCAAAATTCGAAACAGCATGCGGAAAAGCAAGGGCCTCCCACTCCCGCGAAGCAGCTGCCACCTGCTCAGCCAGTCGCCCCGCCACAAGCGGCGCCACCGGCGAAAGGGGATGAGCAAATGGCGACTGAGGCGTCTCGCCCGCCCCCGGTGAAGCGCAAAATTAATGAAACCGACCCGTTCCAAGCCCTCGAAAATAGGCTTGACGAAAAATTGAATTCATTCATGAGCCAAATGACCCAATTCATGAACCAAATTCAGAGCCAGGTACAGGCACTTGCAGGGGAAGTGCAAAGAGTTCGAACTGAACTCGTAGCCGTCAACACGTGGCAGCAGAATGTCGAGCAAACGCTAACCCAGCTGCAAAATGGCCAGGCGCGTAAATGAAAACCAAATTTGGCAGTGGAACTGTCGCGGCTTCCAGCGCAAGAGAGCGCTACTGCAGCAATACCTTCCACTCATAACTGAGACCCCCTCGCAATCGCCCTTCAGGAAACAGGGAAGGGAGCCAAACTAATGGGATACCAGGTGTTCAACAGCGATAGAGGCGTGAAATCGACGGTGGTGACCTTTGTCAAGCGCAATGTAGCGGTGATAGAACACGATTTGAATTCGAGAGATATCGAGAACGTATTTCTCGAGATATTAACGGGACGAAAGAAGGATCCCAGTCTATTCCTTCTTAACCTTTATAGCTCACCCAAGCAAAAGAAAATTAGATTTAGGGCCCTTATGCGCAAAGCCATCAAGGCGGCCGGGAATAATCCCTTGCTGATTGTTGGTGACTTTAACGCCAGACATCAAGAATGGGGCTATGCTTTACAGGACACCAAAGGTAGGCAGCTATGGGAGGACACGCACGAGCTAGGTCTCACCCTCCATACGGATCCCGATCATCCAACGAGGACGGGTAACAGCGTATGTGCGGACACATCCCCAGACCTGACATTTTCAAAAAACTTACAGGGTTTAGACTGGCAAAATTCTGAGCAAAATTTTGGCAGTGACCATTTCATTATCGTTACGGTCCTCAAAGAGGGCGTCAAGACGCGCAGGGCGTGCCAACCGGCCGTTACAGAATGGGATCAATTTAGAGAAGTCAGGGCAACCGCGCAATTAGAACGAATTGAGAACATTGAGGAATGGACGGAGGCACTCAAACGCCACGTTGGTGAGGCGACAAAGACGCTGGTAGGAGACGACGCTCCTGGTATAGCAGATAGCCGACTGCTCCACATGTGGGACGCTAAACAAAGCATGGAACGCAGGCTGAAGAAACAAAAGTGGAACAAGAATCTTAGAAGACGAATCGCGAGGCATAACAAGGAAATTGAAAGCTACGCGATCAAATTGTGCGAACAAAACTGGCTCAGCAGATGTGACGAAATGGAGGGAGGCATGAATCTCTCCAAAACGTGGGGCATGCTCCGGCATCTGCTGGACCCAACAAATTCAAAAACTCAATCGGGAATAAGATTGACAAAAGTCAGGCACACCTTTGAAGGTGACGATGCGGCGTTTATGAATAAGTTAGTAAAAACGTACGTTGCAGACAACCAGCGTTCCCCACTCCCGAGCTACGGTGGCACGCCCAATGAGGCTCTTGACGCCCCCATCACGGAGGCAGAGGTAAGGGCGGAAATTGTAAGATTAAAAACTAAATCAGCCCCGGGCCCCGATGGGATCACCAATAAAATGCTAAGGAATCTAGACGATGACTCTATTAGTCTACTAACGGAATTCATTGGAAAAGTTTGGGAAACGAGCCAGTTGCCAGATCAGTGGAAAACGGCAAACATAATACTAATACCCAAACCGGGAAAACCCCCGCAATTGGAAAATTTGAGACCAATTTCCCTAACCTCATGCGTAGGGAAGTTGCTAGAGCACGTAATACAGACGAGATTAACGTGCTTCATGGAGCAAATCAACCTGTGGCCGCATGAAATGGTCGGTTTCCGACCACACTTGTGCACGCAGGACGTAATGCTCCGACTAAAGCATGATATCATAGACTCGCGATCGAGAGACGCCAAAGTGATCCTGGGCCTAGACCTCACCAAGGCCTTCGACAATGTCACGCACGAGGCTATTCTCGAAGGGCTCGAAGTGCTCGGAGTAGGGGAGAGAACGTACAACTACATAAAAGACTTCTTATCGGGCAGAAAAGCCTGCATGATATTTCAAAATTTAGAATCTCCTACGATAGAGTTAGGAAGCAAAGGCACACCGCAGGGCTCAGTGCTATCGCCTTTTCTATTCAACGTGGCAATGAGAGGCCTCCCGGGTAAACTTAACCAAATCAAGGGGCTAAATTTTAGCATGTATGCGGACGATATTAACCTCTGGATTAACCAGGGGAGCGATGCAAGTACGGAGGAACGCCTGCAAGCAGCGACCGACATCATTGTCGATTACGCGGCTAAAAGGGGACTTTCGTGCTCCCCGCATAAATCTGAGTTGTTCGTTTATAACCCAAAGTACCTCCGCTGCAAGAATAGCGGGGAGTTTCATATTCAGGTGGAGGGCAAACCGGTGCCAAAAGTAGATCAGATCAGGATTTTGGGGATGGTCATTCAATCCCACGGTCACAACGGAGAGGTCCTGAAAAAATTAGAAAGTTACGCGATGCAAACCCTCGGGCTCTTGAGGAGGGTCGCCACTAAAGGAAGAGGCCTCAAGGAGAGAAATTTACTAAAACTAATCCAGGCATACGTAATAAGCAGAATCAGTTACGCCACGCCCTACCTGGACATCAAGGCCGGCGAAAAAGAGAAGTTAGACTGCCTGATTCGAAGATGCGTTAAGAAGGCGCTAGGACTGCCCATGGGTACCTCGAGCGAACGACTGCTCGAACTCGGGGTGCATAACACGTGGGCAGAATTGGCGGAGGCAGTGCGAGTCTCCCAATTAGAGAGACTAAGCACGACCGAGACGGGCAGGGTAATCCTTGCAAAAGTAAGCCTCAACCCAGACAGGGGAGTTCAAAAAAAAGTCACAATTAATAGTGAAATCAGGAATGCCTTGGTAGTCCCGCCCTTCCCTAGGAATATGCATCCAGAATTTAATGTCGAAAGAAGGGCCAAACGAGCTGAAGCTCTAGAGCGACGGTTCAAGAACATGGGAACAAAGGATGTAGTCTATGTTGATGCGGCAAGTGGCAGAACAGGTGCGGCGGTAGCTTCGGTAGTCGATGGCCGAGGGGCACCGGTATCCGCGGCAGCCATCAGAGGCCGCAACATAGAGACTGCGGAGGAAGTTGCGATAGCGCTAGCTTGCGTAGGAACAGAAGTCAAGTTCATAATTAGCGACAGCAAAACTGCCATTCAAAATTTTGGGAAGGGGAGGATATCGCCGGAGGCGGCCAAAATCCTCACCCAAAGAACAATAAATAGGAAAATTCAGTTAATTTGGACACCCGCTCACGCTGCCGTCCCTGGTAACGAGGCGGCTCACGAGCTAGCCCGAGCTCTCTACTTCCGGGTAGCCGTCGAGCCCCCCGAACACTGGGCATACGACGAGCGTCTGCAAAATTATGGGGAAATCATCGACCATTATAAATTGGGACGTAGACTGGTACCCCCGCCAGATGTTAGGCTAAATAATAGAGAAGCTGTCGCGTGGAGGCGGCTACAAACTAATACGTTCATGAACCCGGTCTGGGCGTTTCACGCGCTACCAGACTTTAGGGACAATGATGGCTGCAAACACTGTGGGGCGAGAGGGACCCTCGACCACATAATTTGGGAGTGCCCACAATCTCCAGGGATAGGGCAAAATATTACAAGTAGAGAAGCCTGGGATACCCTGCTGCGAAGCGCGGACCCTGCGATCCAGCACCGCACCGTCCATCTGGCGGAAGAGGCCGCAAGAAGCCAAGGGCTACCTGCCAGCCTCTAATCCGCGGGCGCACGACTCCCCGTTTCCGATGGAAATAAAAGTTGTACAACCAACCAACCAATCAAGGTCAAACATGGCTACCGGCCGCCGCTACGCGAAATGTCGGTATGAGCGTAGCATTTCTTTCCCAACAAAACTTAAAAAGTCACGCAAATAGCTCCAATTTTAGTCACGTTCAAGTTATGGTGGCAACAAGTTATGGTGGGTATCAAGAAGAATAAGACTGGGATGGAGCGCATTTGGCAAGCACTCGCAGATTATGACTAGCAGTTTACCGGTATCGCTCAAGAGGAAAGTATACAACAGTTGCATCTTGCCTGTACTCACCTATGGGGCTGAAACGTGGAGGCTAACCAAGAGAGTTCTACTTAAAGGGGTCGTGAAACGTTTTCCGGAAATTTTGCACGGCTTAGTTAAATGGAATCCTTATCCTGCATCATATAATATACCTCGATTCGTTTCATCGCCCGCGTTGATTTAATAGCGACAAAAACAGAATTTCGGTTTCCTAGCGCGCGTCCTCCTCAACTCAACAGATACGTCATAGCGCTAAGCCAATGAGAAGCTCCCGTTGCCGGAGCCTGCTGAGCCAAAGTTGACCAAGCTCGGTGTATTTTAGAGGTTCTAATTGTGCCCTACTCTACGCTCACACAGGGTTTTTTAATATGGCCGACGCCTAGGTTCCTCCGTGGGTTCCAGCGTCGCTGTGCTGCTATAGTGAACTAGAATATAGTCGCTACTGTTAAAACATGGTTACATCGTGGGCTTTGAGCCTTACGCCGACGCAACTTTTCGGGTGCCCGGTCGGCGAAGATGGACCCTGCGAGCGACCGGTACAGTAACACTTGTGTCGAGAGGCGGCGGTAACCGCGGCACAACTCCGGCTCAGAAGCCCCGACCGTCAGCCTCCCGATCCCAGCCGTTTCGGAACTACGCATTGGTATGTATGTCCGAGTCTTGCAGCCTAGCCTACGTTTGACCGTTGCGAGAGTGCGCAATCGCTAACCGAAGCTTTCGAACAGGTGCAGCTGCGGGCGGTGCGTGCCGATGCCGACTGCTCTTGAGAGCATCTGGCGAGATCCCGGCGGCGACTACGTAGTTGAAGCAGCCGTCTGGGTGTTACAGATCATCCGCATTTACTCCAAATGCTTCTTGATCATGGACTGCTAGTCGAGAACACAAGGTAAGAACCTTGAGCGAAAGGCGACATAACTTGAACAAGCGGCACCTGTTTTTCATTTTCTCGAGCAAGAAATGCTGTAATGAAATCTATTCCGGAAGGCAGTGTTAATAAAATAAAGCTTCCCCTTTAACGTTACTTACCTGCGATCATCTACACTGTCTACAGTGTTGATATTGCGCCACGTTAGCGCGAACACATCACTGGTTTTCATATTTTTCTTGTTTTCGTAGAAGCGCATGAGCATGACGTTTCACCATGCAAATTACTGGTTTTCTTAATTCCATGCACGAGTAAATGAGAAAACACGCATCATCTGATAGTGTGAACTTGCTAAATGGAAAGGGCATGCGCATTGATGTGAAGTAACGGGGGGGGGACGCTGTCCGGACACATTTGCTTGTTTTATTAGCCAGGTATGACCTTCAGCAAGTGCAGCACTTCAAAACATAAATACATAAGGAATGCCACAAGAAATGCAGTAAATAAGTACAAAAGCAATCTCATTTCGGAGGACTCTGTGCTAAGTGAAATTGCATGCACAGTGAAGTAGCCTGTCTCCTGCGGAAGCCGTGGGAAAATGCACTAAAAAACGACACAGAAGAGAAAAACACACAGAGCAGGACTAGCTTCTGCAGACGATCACTAACTAGCCCGACAACTCTTGTTATAGCCTGTCCCCACTTGATGCCAGAACAATCACCATACCAGCACTCAAAGTTTTATTTGCTAGTTTTTTTTTTACCCACTTGCATTAGGTGAGTGTTGTATAGTGTGCAAATATAATTAAAAAAATTGACTTCACTGATACCATCATCAACACCTGCACACAGTAAACCTCTCCAAAATGCTTTGACACTGACATTTTATATGCGCTGAAATGTAACAACCAAAAAAAAAAAAAGAAAGACGTTCTCCCAAAGGCCAGTACACCGAAACTTCCACAGTTTGAGTAAGTGTTGGAAATTTTACAGTTAGCAAATGAAGTTATAGAGTAGTTTTGCGGCACTTGCAGAAAGTTTGGCACGTGCCGTGTTGTGGGAAAACAACTGAGAGCTGTTGACAGAAGTGCACTTGTAGTTTATGGCTCCTTCGAATAGAATGACTCCATGCACAGAGCTGCTTAATGCATAAGTCGCATACTTAACATTTTCGTGCTATGCGGATGATATCAGCGTGGACATTGAGATCGGCCACAACACTAGTATAGAGGGTGTAAGACGACTACCAGGTTTTGTCAGTCAAAAGCTGCATTGCCTTCAGGCATTATTATGCTGCAGTAGCAAATTGTGATTGCACTGGAGTTCTAATATTGGGTGGGTCTCATTCTCTCTCAATCACCTGCAGCAGAATTCAAAGTTTGCCATACTTCCAGGGAGAATAAATTGACAGTGAAAGTTACACTGTACAGCTTCTGTTAGACGGGAATTAATTGTACAGATGCATGAATAACTTTCAAATTTGTAAAAGACCTAAATCATATTTTCATTTTGCTATGCTGAAAAGTGAATATTGCTTTTTCTCTTGTCAACAGGAGGCACCGCTACATCTGCTACAGCCAGCTTGCGCACTGGCTTTGGGGATGCCTCGGCAGACATCACAGTAAAGTCCTCCCTATTTGTAATGCAAGCCAAATAAGGGAAAGGTTTCCATCTGACAGTTACACTGGTTTCCAGTTTGTGCAAGGTTTGTAGAGTCATCACCTTATTCATTCTGAAACAAGCCGGAAATTATGAGAAGAGAGAATTGCAGGACAGCTGGACTAATAACTGGAATTTTACTAAAGGATATAGGCAAAAGAAGACTTGCACAGAGATGCACATGTAAAAAAGGCCCCAAAAGACTGTTGACCGATTTCTTAGCCACACACACGTCCTTAGCCTTTGCAGTATAGTGTGCCTTTGGACTTGGATCTGTGGCTTCCTTTTTGTAACGAGTGGTTCTTGACCATAAGGAATTTGCTTTTTTTAGATTTTGATTTTTTAGACCCTTTCTGCTTTCCACGCTTTCACTGCTTTGGGGGTTTTTCGTGCACGTGCATTTCTGTGCGAATCTTCTTTTGCCTCTTTCCTTCAGTAACATTTCAGTTGTTAGTCGAACTTTGTCTTGTGCTCCTCTCACGTGTTTCGTCTTCTGGCTGGTTTTAAGATGAATCAGCACCAACTCATCCAGTTGTTAGTATTGTTGATATCACTAGCCTGACTGCACCCACTGCTGGGCAAATGCTTCTCCCATATCCATCCGAATAACCCAATCCTGTGCCCGGTGCATGATTCTCGCAAACTTCCTAATTTCATCTGCTTGCCCGAGTTTCTGCCGCCCCCTGCTACGCTTGCCTTCCCCTGGAATCTACAAGACATATATAGGCTCACTTAGAATGAATTTTGTGTACTCACTCCCCACCTATACCTTTGATGGGTGGAATTTTTTTTAGCACTGACCGCAAATGCATCATAATTGTGCAGTTGTGTATATACCTGCTTGTATAGATGTCTCTCCCATATCTATCCAAATAACCCGATCCTCTGTCAGCTGCATCCATCTGATCCCCGCAAACTTTTTATCTGCCTGCCTGAGTTTCTGCTGCCTCCTGCTATACTTGCCTTCCCTTGGAATCTACAAGACATATATAGGCTCACTTAGAATGAATTTTGTGTACTCAATCCCTAACTATACATTTGTCGGATGCATTTTTTTTTTATTGAGCACTGACCTCAACACATCATGATTGTGAAGCTGTATATACACATTTGTATATTTAGGAGAGAGGAAGACAGCAAAGAAGCGTGAATAAAAGATGTCTTGCTCTAGGTCAACTTCCTTCTAGCCTAAAAATTTTGTATGCACTGATGAACCTGCGGCCAACCAATAAATTATTTTGAAAGCAACATGTCTCTAACACTCATTTGGTAACATTAGATAATGCCCAAATGTACTACAAAGTGGTGGTCCTTGTGGCACTGACAAACCTAGATTTTCTAGTTGCCGCGTTCACCTTTACACGGCCTCGAAAAATAGTGGCTCATAGGGAATAGAAAAATCAAACCGTTTTCTGCAAAAGCTGCTTTGAAAGGTGGCCACTGTTTTCAGCATTTTGCAGTCTCATTCAGAAGCAAGCCAGCATAATCTGCAATCTGTAGACATGCATACAATAATATGTGCCTTATACTTTGAAATGTACCAGACTTTAACCAGTCATAAAACAGCGTGCTGAAAAGGTATGTATAGTAAATAAAGCCTCCTTCGTTGATGATACCCGTAGTTTGCATGAAAACATCTGCACTAGAACCTGCATGACGTTGAGGTAATTGGCCTGCTGGTTGAATATGCCACCAAAATGCTGGTGATACAATGAACTTTGTCGGTGCTGGGGTCAAGTCTAGAAATATAAAGTTGGGATGATTTAATTGCGAAACCTTGCTGCTGAATTCACTGCAGGCTAGAATGTAACAGGATTAAAGGGCAGCTGTAGACGTAAGGGCAGTCCACATTGTCATGGCATCTTATGCGTCCTAGTACACACATCTACATACCGTGCATGTTTTGCTAGTAAACAATGTAACCACAGATTTGCGAAGCTCCAAGAATGCTACACTGATGCTGTCTGAGTAGCTGCTTGTGTCGCTGAATATTGTGAAAGCCTTTTGATGGAACGAAAACTGCTTGGTGAATACTTATGCAGAGTGAGGTTGGTCAGGAGCGCAGGTGATATGTACACCCTCGCAATTTAACCATACAAGCACAGACTGTATGATACTCATACAAATTGAAAAATATAAGGGAAGGAATTGAACTGAAGACTTCGCGGTTCGACAGTCCAAACTTCTACTACATGTGCTTTGGGCTGTGTGTGCTAGCCCGCCTGCAATCTGATTGCCCGAGCCAGGAAAATGGTACACACCCATATGAGCACCACTCCCAGTACTCTTTAACATGCACATAGAAGTGCAGGTGCTTGGGATAAACCTTGGCTGCCGCAATGCAACTCAAACAATGGCATGTTAGCCAAAATAGCAGGTTGGGCTTGTTGGTTTTCCATCCTGAGGTAACAGCGCAAAACGTGGATGGGAGCACAAGACGAGAAGACGATGAGACATTGTGTCGTCTTCTCGTCTTGTGCTCCCATCCACATTTTGCGCTGTTACTTCAGAATGTCACATGCCTGCCCAATATCTACATAATTGTCACACGAACCACTTTGTGTGTATTTACGACTACTTGCACAACACCATTGCCACCCACTGATGATGAGCAGCTGAACAGCAGTTTTTCACGTACACTCCGCTGCCATTAATTACAAATGCTATCACGCTACGACTTCCCATACCACCCCACCCAACCTCTGTGTGTAATGACTCAACCTTTGGTGCGTTTGCATGTTCTCGGGATACTGGAGAAATCCAAGATATCAATTAGTAGATTCAAGCAACTTAATCTGACATACATCTGGTGAGAATATTACAACTCTATCCATGTATACACAGATCTGTATCACCGCAAGCGTCGCCTACAATTGTGGTGATGCCGCTCAGAACATGACTCATCTTTTTTTTAAGGGCATAATTCTCCACAAACCGCTGCTGAGCTTGTGGCCCCTTGGTAAGAGGCTTTCCACATCTGTGGGAAACCACTTTAGAAGTGGTGTGAATTCACAGTTTCAAAGCCTGCATTACAAATTTTTGGAAGTTTTCAACACCACACCCTTACCAGCCTTTGGCACTACACATCACTGAGTTCCTTATATCTACTTGTGCTCAAGGCCACAAGGTAGTGCTTTAGTGGATCCATACCCACTTGCCAATTATATGCCATTATGCATGCTTTCTCCATAGACTGCATCTAAATGTGGTTTCACACACAAATATTTATACTTAATTGGACAGGCGGACTGCCCAGAATGTTCCACATGTGACATTATGGAGACTGTGGAGCGTGTACTAGTGGTGTGTCCCAGTATATGCGTGCAAAACAATAACTCGAGTTACTTCTTTGAAGTGTTTTGGCAACAGGCCTCTCTCAGAGGACTTATTGGCCGGTTGGCCAGAAATGGAAAGCTCTACAGGCAGTGCAGGCTTTCTGCTGCTTCTTGCATGACACAGGACTTGACTCGTGACTGTGGTGCAAGTTACTATTCCTGTATATATTTTAATCAAGTCACGACCCTCTTTGTTCTTCTCTTTCTGTAGCAGGTCAGATATTAAACTTTTAAGCCAATCTATCCGCCTTCCCAATCAATAACACTTGCGTGAATGCATTTCTCTTGGATGGTTGATCTGGTAATCACACCATCGTAATGCGAGGACATGGGGCGTATGAGCTTTCGAGGTGAACAATTTTTACCTTAGAGATGTCTTTTAAATGATGTGAAGGATTCTGTATATATTTTAATTAAGTCACGACTCTCTTTGTTCTTCTCTTTCTGTAGCAGGTCAGATATTAAACTTTTAAGCCAATCTATCCGCCTTTCCAATCAATAACACTTGCGTGAATGCATTTCTCCTGGATGGTTGATCTGGTAATCACACCATCGTAATGCGAGGACATGGGGCGTATGAGCTTTCGAGGTGAACAATTTTTACCTTAGAAATGTCTTTTAAATGATGTGAAGGATTCTGTATATATTTTAATCAAGTCACGACTCTCTTTGTTCTTCTCTTTCTGTAGCAGGTCAGATATTAAACTTTTAAGCCAATCTATCCGCCTTCCCAATCAATAACACTTGCGTGAATGCATTTCTCCTGGATGGTTGATCTGGTAATCACACCATCGTAATGCGAGGACATGGGGCGTATGAGCTTTCGAGGTGAACAATTTTTACCTTAGAAATGTCTTTTAAATGATGTGAAGGATTCTGTATATATTTTAATCAAGTCACGACTCTCTTTGTTCTTCTCTTTCTGTAGCAGGTCAGATATTAAACTTTTAAGCCAATCTATCCACCTTTCCAATCAATAACACTTGCGTGAATGCATTTCTCCTGGATGGTTGATCTGGTAATCACACCATCGTAATGCGAGGACATGGGGCGTATGAGCTTTCGAGGTGAACAATTTTTACCTTAGAAATGTCTTTTAAATGATGTGAAGGATTCTGTATATATTTTAATCAAGTCACGACTCTCTTTGTTCTTCTCTTTCTGTAGCAGGTCAGATATTAAACTTTTAAGCCAATCTATCCGCCTTTCCAATCAATAACACTTGCGTGAATGCATTTCTCCTGGATGATTGATCTGGTAATCACACCATCGTAATGCGAGGACATGGGGCGTATGAGCTTTTGAGGTGAACAATTTTTACCTTAGAAATGTCTTTTAAATGATGTGAAGGATTCTGTATATATTTTAATCAAGTCACGACCCTCTTTGTTCTTCTCTTTCTGTAGCAGGTCAGATATTAAACTTTTAAGCCAATCTATCCGCCTTCCCAATCAATAACACTTGCGTGAATGCATTTCTCCTGGATGGTTGATCTGGTAATCACACCATCGTAATGCGAGGACATGGGGCGTATGAGCTTTCGAGGTGAACAATGTTTACCTTAGAAATGTCTTTTAAATGATGTGAAGGATTCTGTATATATTTTAATCAAGTCACGACTCTCTTTGTTCTTCTCTTTCTGTAGCAGGTCAGATATTAAACTTTTAAGCCAATCTATCCGCCTTTCCAATCAATAACACTTGCGTGAATGCATTTCTCCTGGATGGTTGATCTGGTAATCACACCATCGTAATGCGAGGACATGGGGCGTATGAGCTTTCGAGGTGAACAATTTTTACCTTAGAAATGTCTTTTAAATGATGTGAAGGATTCTGTATATATTTTAATCAAGTCACGACTCTCTTTGTTCTTCTCTTTCTGTAGCAGGTCAGATATTAAACTTTTAAGCCAATCTATCCGCCTTCCCAATCAATAACACTTGCGTGAATGCATTTCTCCTGGATGGTTGATCTGGTAATCACACCATCGTAATGCGAGGACATGGGGCGTATGAGCTTTCGAGGTGAAAATTTTTACCTTAGAAATGTCTTTTAAATGATGTGAAGGATTCTGTATATATTTTAATCAAGTCACGACTCTCTTTGTTCTTCTCTTTCTGTAGCAGGTCAGATATTAAACTTTTAAGCCAATCTATCCGCCTTTCCAATCAATAACACTTGCGTGAATGCATTTCTCCTGGATGGTTGATCTGGTAATCACACCATCGTAATGCGAGGACATGGGGCGTATGAGCTTTTGAGGTGAACAATTTTTACCTTAGAAATGTCTTTTAAATGATGTGAAGGATTCTGTATATATTTTAATCAAGTCACGACTCTCTTTGTTCTTCTCTTTCTGTAGCAGGTCAGATATTAAACTTTTAAGCCAATCTATCCGCCTTTCCAATCAATAACACTTGCGTGAATGCATTTCTCCTGGATGGTTGATCTGGTAATCACACCATCGTAATGCGAGGACATGGGGCGTATGAGCTTTTGAGGTGAACAATTTTTACCTTAGAAATGTCTTTTAAATGATGTGAAGGATTCTGTATATATTTTAATCAAGTCACGACTCTCTTTGTTCTTCTCTTTCTGTAGCAGGTCAGATATTAAACTTTTAAGCCAATCTATCCGCCTTTCCAATCAATAACACTTGCGTGAATGCATTTCTCCTGGATGGTTGATCTGGTAATCACACCATCGTAATGCGAGGACATGGGGCGTATGAGCTTTTGAGGTGAACAATTTTTACCTTAGAAATGTCTTTTAAATGATGTGAAGGATTCTGTATATATTTTAATCAAGTCACGACTCTCTTTGTTCTTCTCTTTCTGTAGCAGGTCAGATATTAAACTTTTAAGCCAATCTATCCGCCTTCCCAATCAATAACACTTGCGTGAATGCATTTCTCCTGGATGGTTGATCTGGTAATCACACCATCGTAATGCGAGGACATGGGGCGTATGAGCTTTCGAGGTGAACAATTTTTACCTTAGAAATGTCTTTTAAATGATGTGAAGGATTCTGTATATATTTTAATCAAGTCACGACTCTCTTTGTTCTTCTCTTTCTGTAGCAGGTCAGATATTAAACATTTAAGCCAATCTATCCGCCTTCCCAATCAATAACACTTGCGTGAATGCATTTCTCCTGGATGGTTGATCTGGTAATCACACCATCGTAATGCGAGGACATGGGGCGTATGAGCTTTTGAGGTGAACAATTTTTACCTTAGAAATGTCTTTTAAATGATGTGAAGGATTCTGTATATATTTTAATCAAGTCACGACTCTCTTTGTTCTTCTCTTTCTGTAGCAGGTCAGATATTAAACTTTTAAGCCAATCTATCCGCCTTTCCAATCAATAACACTTGCGTGAATGCATTTCTCCTGGATGGTTGATCTGGTAATCACACCATCGTAATGCGAGGACATGGGGCGTATGAGCTTTTGAGGTGAACAATTTTTACCCTAGAAATGTCTTTTAAATGATGTGAAGGATTCTGTATATATTTTAATCAAGTCACGACTCTCTTTGTTCTTCTCTTTCTGTAGCAGGTCAGATATTAAACTTTTAAGCCAATCTATCCGCCTTTCCAATCAATAACACTTGCGTGAATGCATTTCTCCTGGATGGTTGATCTGGTAATCACACCATCGTAATGCGAGGACAAGGGGCGTATGAGCTTTTGAGGTGAACAATTTTTACCCTAGAAATGTCTTTTAAATGATGTGAAGGATTCTGAGCTCTGCTCAACATGATCCTCCTCTTTGGAGTCTTCATCAGGTTCTATGGGACTAGATGAGTGCTGTGGAAAGAACGTGATCGAAGTGGAACCACGGGGCCTGTTCTGGGTGGTACGATATGCTGGTAGGGGCACCTGTTGTGCTGGCCTCACGGTATCGTTAAAAAAAAAAATCCAAAATACGCATATTACTGCTATGAGGGCAGTCTGGCAGGAAACAATGAAATAGAACTGGTGGCTTCTGCGAGTCGAGTAGTTCTTAAATAAGCATATCTGTAAGGCTACAAATCGCAACTACGTTTACTGCCTTTATCACGCGACGTACACTTTTTTTTGCCAATGCACTGGGCCAGCGGTTTTGCGTCGGTACGACGCATCGTTTGAGGTGAGCTTTCTTCGTTTCCGGTCCATGCCGAGGCTTCGAATGACGCCGAGGTTCATTTAGGACTTCCAGTAGAAAGTAGTACGAACACATGAACCCAATCGGTGTGCCAAAACCTGTGAAAGCGAACGTTACTTCCACTCGGAGAAGCCGTGCTGCAATCGATCGCGACGTACACGGTTGGCATAGCGAGCACTCAAACCCGCACAACACGCCTAAACCCGGAACCTAACGGTGACAGGAAAAATAGGCGAAGTCTGAGCACTGTAGACGTTGTAGGAAGTATGCTTCCTCTTTTTTTTTTGAGAAAGGCTCCGGGAAGGTGGGGGAGCAAAGCTGCGACAACGCGTAGGGTGAAAGGGCCACCCAAGTACATTGTAGCAACCTTTTTTTTTTTCGGTTTCCGGCTTTCCGTGTAGTGCCATAGTTCAGGTCATCCGGCCGAAATAAAGGAAGCGAAGCTCGACACGCTATTCTCAGTGATGCAGCGCGGAGGCGAGCAACTAATATACGAGTACGCGCAGCGGCGCCCGCTCCTGAAACACTCCACCCACCATTCGGATTGAACACACTTGTCGATTTCTTTGACCTGAAACCGTATTTAGATCGTATCTTTAATGACGCCAAGAATAATAAAAAAAAAATTACAGCAGCGGCCGCACAACCAAGTTGTACCGGTGGTATGAGACTGCTCAAGACGTTGTGCTCCATCACGAATGTTCACAAAAAAAAAAAAGAAAATAAAAACAACAAATTAGATTGGAACCATTGTCATTTGGAGTACCCGGCGGAGCGAGGTATAGTCGTCGTTACCGAAAATCTGAACTTGAGCGTCACCTCTCGCTCTGTTCCAGAGCGCAGCGAGAAGCAGACACCACCCGTAAAGTGAGCTTTACCACCCGTCCTGTTCCGCCGCCGCCGCCGCCGACCGCGCGTCACGTGACAGTATTGTTGAAGAAATGCGTTTGCTTGAGCGAATAATTGATATACTATATTTTTATTTGCTAACTTTAACAGCAACCTATTATTGTATGGGAAATGATGATTATATATGCGTTTCCAAACGGCTAAACATGACGTAGGCGAGTACTTCTAATTCCGGCCTACAGGGTCGCATGGTCGCTTCAGGAACGCAAAAATGCTTTGATTTCAGAATGGTATTATTAAATGCAGAAGCAATATTTCGACGAGATATTTTGGAATAGGCATACCTAATGTGTACTGAAGCAAGGAAAATTGCAACTGGGCTGCTACATTTTCGTTTCACGACCCCTTTAAGTTGAGGACAACCCAGAGGGCTATGGAACGAAAAATGGTAGGGGTAACATTAAGAGATAGAAAGCGTGCAGAGTGGGTCAGAGAAATTACTCAAGTTACCGACATTCTAGTAGAAATTAAGAAGAAGAAATGGACATGGGCAGGACATTTAGTGCGAAGTGAGGATAACCGACGGTCGCTGAGGGTAACAAACTGGATTCCAAGGGAAGGAAAGCGTAGCAGGGGGCGGCAGAAAGTTAGGTGGGCGGATGAGATTAAGAAGTTCGCAGGGGTCAAGTGGATGCAGCTAGCAAAGAACCGGGTTAAGTGGAGAAATATGGGAGAGGCCTTCGCCCTGCAGTGGGTATAATCAGGCTGGTGATGATGATGATGAAGTTATGGTGGCACACGATGTGTTGTGCGGTTAGTTGCAATTAACTTAGAAGTAGCAATGTTCTGAAAGCAAGATTTTTTTAAACCCTAATTGCATATCAATGCGGAAAGAAATTTACTGAATTTGAACGCCTTAAGTCGATTGTAAAAGACCTGGACGCGAAGGATGATTGGTATATCGTCAACCGGAGCATCTTAAGGAATACTGCACTGTATATATATACATGTACATACATTTCTTCTCCTCAACGCTCGATACAGTGCAGCATCCCAGTCTTATTCTTCTTGTTACCCACCATAAATTGTTGCCACCATAACTTGAACGTGACTAAAATTAGAGCTATTTGCGTGACTTTTTAAGTTTTATTGGGAAAGAAATGCTACGCTCATGAACGACATTTTAGCGTAGCGGCGGCCGGTAGCCACGTTTGACCTTTAGAATGACCTCTGATGTTATACCAGAAGGGAGAGACGGGCTGCCAGGTCGAGTCATCGCTTAGCGGCGACTCCAAGTAAAATTAAAAAAAAAAAGACATAGAGTACCATCCCCAACGCTTTCCTTGGCCTCGCCGACTGTTGGCTTCTTTCCTTCATGTATCATAACGAGCACCCTCATTTCCCCTTAATTGATCTGCTTGTAGCTTACGGGGGTCTCGGTTATGGCAGTCTTGAAGCCATAGGTAGCGTAAGAGGGTTTTAGCACAGCTTTCGCCCTCGGTCTTGATCACGTTCTACGTGACGCTGGCGGTAACAAAGGACGTTCCACGTCCGCCGCTATGGTTGAGGGTGGCGCTAGTGAACACTCTCAAGGTTCGTATAAAGACAACATAAATACCCAAGCAAGTAGCAGGGGGGCAGCGGCCGATGAAGCTCAGTTGGAAGAGCACCGGACGCGATATTTGGAGGTCGTGGGTTCGGTTCCCACCATCGGCACGTTGTTTTTTCTTCTACTTAGTGTTTAATTATCTTTCCCCTAAACACATTACATTACCAATTTCTGTGATTATTCAAGTAAAATTAAAAAAAAAAGACATAGAGTACCATCCCCAACGCTTTCCTTGGCCTCGCCGACTGTTGGTTTCTTTCCTTCATGTATTATAACGAGCACCTTCATTTCCCATATATATATATATATATATATATATATATATATATATATATATATATATATATATATATATATATATATATATATATATATATATACATGGCACTTTCTGTTTTCATGAAAGAACCAAGCTTGCAGAATTATTTCAGTCCAGGGCATAATAAGTATAGTATAGAAGATTTCTATGAAATCTTATTATTTTAGGAGCAACGACTCTTTTTTTAAGGTACAGTTCACAATGAGTCGCTTTGCAATATTTATCCTTACTTAATATCTGCTCAATTGTCCCTAATACATATCGTTGGGCTTAACGCCAGCTTATAGAAAAGTATATGGCGAAGTTCAAGGTTTTTGTCCGACCACTAATTGAGAAACATTGAAACGTTCTCTCCCACATTTCATGAGCTACTATTCCTCTTTCAGATTGTGTACATTTTCTTGCGCAACAAAACCCGATATAATCTTGCATATACGTGAGCATTTTCCTACTAAAAAGAGTTATCAGGTATTTACACGGCTATCTACGAGCGCTCCATAAAGGTGTATGTAGCCATTCTTCTCTACTATGCTATAAACACGCGTGTTTGCTTCCAGTTCAGAAAACAGAGTTCAGCACCAGCGCGCCTCTCGAGCCAACAACTGCTTCGTCATCTGTCCCAAGCGCAGCGGGCGCGCGGCACTAGGCATGTGGCATTAGCCCCTTCCCCTCCCCCCCCTCCCCCCCCCCCCCCCCCCCCCCCCGAACGGAAAACATCGTCTAGATGACAAGGTGAGAGGAGAAAAAAATTTGGAGTTAGGTGAACTGTACAATATGTCAAGGTCTCACTTGCAGGAGTCATCAAGATTACGAAATGCCACTTTGACACAGCGCTACGTCACGCAAAAACTACGGCTTTAAGCGCACCACGCGCACAATTTCAGGCCGCCGACGCCGAACACTTCCATCTCAAACAACTTCGTAGCTAATGCTATTTAAGCGGCGCAGGACTTTATAGGGTCCGAAATACTGGTGTGGCAGTTTTTCTCATGAGTCTTTGTGGCGTACGGGGGTCCACACCCACACTTGGCCCCCTGGTTCGAAGCGTCGGTCGAGCGTCGGTGGCATGCTGCTCCTTGACGTGCAAGCGGGCCAGCTGATGGGCTTGCTCGGCTTGTTCCGCGAAATGGGTGGTATCGGTTTCGATCGCGTCATCCCCGCACGGGAGCATAGCGTCCAACATCGTGTGGTTCTCCCTGCCATAGACGAGACGAAGCGGTGTAAACTGCGTGGTTTCCCGCAGCGTCGTATTGTAGGCGAAGGTGACAAACTACAGAATCTCGTCCAACATTTTGTGTCCAACGCCGACGTATAATGAGATCATGTCCGCCAATGTTGAGTCATGCCGCTAGGCCATTTGTTTGAGGGTGATACGCAGTTGTGCGATGATCGGTATGGTTGAGAGTTATTGTGTCCCGCAGTAGCCGAGCTGTAAGCGCATTGTCTCGGTCAGTAATGATGGTAAACGGTAAACTATGTCTAAGCACATTGTCGTTCTTAAATAAGGTAGGAACTTCACCGGCAGTACCTTGTGCAGGGGCCTTCGTTTCGGCGTAGCTTGTCAGGTAGTCTGTGGCGACTACGAACCACTTGTGTCCGTTCGAGGATGAAGGAAGTGGGCCATGCCCACTGGCTCTTATGGTGTTAGGGGTGGCTCAATAGATTGCAAAATGCCAGATGACTTGAGCTTGGGTTTTTTTCGCCACGGGCATTGCCGACAAGCCTCAACGTAACTTGAACGCTCGGAATAAGATGCGGCAGCAATAGTTCTGTCGGGCTCAGTTTAAGATGCGTGTAAAGCCAAGGTGACCGGAAGTTGGTTCGTCGTGGCAGGCCAGGAGGATTTATGACTAGCAGGTATGTTTTTGCACTCGAAGTAGAATGCTTCTTATAAAGCAGACCGTTGCGGATGCAGAACGATGACAGCCCCCGAGCAATCTACCGAGGTATTGTAGGGTTCCTACCTTCGAGATGGTCGATGATCAGTCACAGCTCGGCGTTGGCATGCTTTCTGGAAACGAGGTCGGCCCTACTGACTTTTCCGAGAAAGCTATCGTCGTCGGTAGCGTTTGACGGAGGGGGGTCGCCGGGAGCGCGGGACAGGCTATTAGCCTCGGTGTGTATTCGGTCGTACTTATAATGTCGAAATCGAACTCCGGTAGGCGCAATGCCCAACGTGCTAAGCTGCCGCAATGGTCCTTTTTTCAGCCAGCACAACGAGTGGTAGTCAGTGATGACCCGTAACGGTCGGCCATACATGTACTGGAGGAACTTGGCAGTGGCCCAGACTACCGCCAAATATCCTTTTTCAGTAGTAGAATAGTGGGTCTCAGCACGAGAAAGTACCCGGCAGGCTTAGGCAATTATTTTGTCCACCCGGTTTTAGTGCTGATCTAGAACGGCACGAAGGCCGACGTTGCTCGTCCGTGTGTAGCTCCGTGTCGGCATCGTCGTCGAAATGCTCAAGGATCGGGGGTAACTGGAGCCGGCGTCGTAACTCTTCGATAGCCATCTGCTGCTCGGCGCCCCAGGAAAATGATGCGTCATCTCGATTCAGGAGCGTCAGAGGGCTGGCCATCTGTGAAATTTGTAACGAAGCGGCGATAATAGGAGTACAGCCCCCAAACTGTCGAATTGCTTTTTTCTGGGTGGGGGCAGGAAAGGCAGCAACGGCAGTTAGTTTTCATGGTCAGCTCGGATGCCGTCAGCACTCACAATGCACCCAAGAAACTTTATTCGGTGAACCCTAAGTAGTACTTTTGAGGCTTAAAAGAAAAGTTGGTAGACCGAACAGCTTCGAGAACAGTTTGCAGGCGGCGTAGATGTTCCGCGAACGTCGGCAACAAGATTATCACGTCGTCGAGATAACCAAGGCATGTCTGCCACTTCAGACCTGTGAGCAACGTGTCCATTCCGCTCGAAGGTGGCAGGAGCGCAGCAGAGCGCGAATGCTAGGACACGGAATTCATAGAGCCCATCTAGTGGCACGAAGGCAGTTTTCTCACGGTCCCTCTCATCAACTTCGATTTGCCAATAACCACTTCTGAGGTCAATCGAGGAGAAGTACTTGGCTCGGCGAAGTCAGTCGAGAGAGTCGTTGATCCGTGGCAGCGAATATACACCCTTCATTGTCATACTGTTAAGCTTCCGGTAGGCAACGCAGAAACGCAGTGTTCCGAGTTTCTTTTTGACGAGGACTGCAAGAGACGATGACGGGCTGCTTGAAGATTGAATGACGCCATCGGCAAGCATCTCCTTGACTAGCTGTTGGATAGCGTCTCTCACCCGAGGAGACACACGATAGGGTTTCTGATGGATAGGTTGAGTTCTTTTATGCGTGATAATCTGATGTTTAATGACCGACGTTTGCTGCACTTTACACGAGGACGTAAAGCACGCGCAAACCTCCAGCAATAGATCCTGC
Source organism: Amblyomma maculatum (assembly GCF_055883805.1). Classification (NCBI taxonomy): domain Eukaryota; kingdom Metazoa; phylum Arthropoda; class Arachnida; order Ixodida; family Ixodidae; genus Amblyomma; species Amblyomma maculatum. The sequence continues at coordinate 21,867,793 of NC_139351.1, read as the reverse complement.
AATTGCCTCTTTTCAGTGAAGGAAAGACTAGAATTGATATCGACAGCGTGTACGGTATCCAGTTCGGTGCTAGGCGTACCTCCCTCGGAAGCAAAACATTCGGCAACTTCCTGCAGATGGTCGACGTAAGCAATGGCGGTGCCACGGAACAGATGCCAATGTTCATTTGAAAACGGGGGCTACTGGAAGGCTAAATGACACCTCTCTTGAGCATCTCGTCGACGTGCTTGTCAATACTGCGGCGCTCTGAGGCTGAGACATGATAAGGACGTTGGCGTAATAGGGCGTGCGTACTAGTATAGATGTGGTGGGCAACGTTTGATTTCCGACCCAAGGATGGCTGTTGGAAGTCAAAGGAAGCTCAGAATCGATTCAGAAAGTCTAGAAGCTTTGTGCGTTGATCGGGAGAGAGCACTGTCGACGGCTTTGTCGAAGCCAGCCAGATGCGATGAAGGGGAGACAATGAACGAGGTAGGCTAAGGGCACTGATTCTATCAGATTGTGTCCACACAGGTGGAGAGAAGCGACGGGACGGAAAAAAAAATGTTCTGATCGAACAGGTTCGGCATGTCCAACGCATTCACCCTTCTCAAAGTCAGTGGATAAAATGAATCGTTACTAATGGCTAGCTCGGTACATTAAGCGGCTTGGTACACTTGAAACAGCGCCGGACAAGCGAAGACAGCGTGGCGAGGCGAAAAGGAAAGATGGTTTGAAGAGCACTGTACCGTCATAAAGAGAGGCACAGTTTATATGCACAACTGCAGCAGATGAAGGCAAAATATCAGGAGCATCCTCAACGTGGCATTTTGCTTCCTGAAAACGTTAGCGGCAGTGGCCGCGGTGTACACCGGAGTAAGATCTACTTCGGCATGAGCGCGATGAATTATGGCGCGATTAGGGCACAAGACGTCCCACCCAAAAATACTGTCATGAGAGCAGGCACGGAGAACGATAAAACTGATGACGCAGAGAACGTCCTGAATTGTGACTTGAGCCGTGCAGGTACCGATCGGTTCGATGTGCTGAGCTGTGGTGATGCGCAAAGAAACCCCGGAATACGGCAGAACAACTTTTCGTAGCAAGCGGCACAGTTGAACGTCAATAACCGACACAGCAGCAGCACCACTATCTAATAGCGGAAGGGTACCAACATTTTGAATGCTAAGTTCTGTTAAACTATTCGGTGGGGAAGCAGGACGTTCACTTGTCGACGAAAGTGCAGTTCTTGCCTGCGAAACTGCGTCTACCGATTTCCGGGCGTTGGTGAGACAGAAAGACGATGCACCGGCGATGACGAGCCACGGCGCAGAGAGGTATAACGGTTGTCATGCGAGAAGTGGTGAGAAAGCAAATCGGCTGGTTGTCAGTTGTAGGCCGAGGACGTAGACTAGGGGCACGGCGCTGAGCGAAAAAATCCCGCTGAGGCGAACCATACGATGGAAAAGGAGTAGGAGGGGGTGGTCTTGCGGCAACTTGGGCATAAGATAGTGGAGTGGGTCCAGGCGTCGAGACAGTGTCGGCATGGTTGAGCGGAGGTGTGAGCGTAGCGGCATAATAAGTGTTGGTTGTCGATGGGGTCGTAGGACTTCGGCTACTTGTTTCTGAATAACCTGGCGTATGGTGGGAGCCAGGTGTGAGTTGAATTGCGGAACGTTTGGAATTAGCGCTAATTGCCGTGCAACCTCTTTTCGTAGAAAGTCATTGATTTCTTGAATAAGGGTGCAGCTGGCAATGTCATCAGACATAGTCGCGATCGTGGCTTCAGGTAGTTGAGGGACGACGCGTTGGCGACGAAGGTCGTCGTAGCTTTGACACATCGTGAAAACATCACTTACAATGTGGGGATCTTTCGCCATGAGCATGTTGAATGCGCCTTCGTGGATGCCCCTCATGATGTGGTGAATCTTCTCGGCTTCAGGCATCGATGTATTTACACGATGGCATACGGGGCGGTCCGTAGGCCGAGGGAAAGCCCTGCCCGCTGGCTTGAGAACAGTGGCGTAGCTGCGGAGTATGGTTAGGAAACACAGCTAGCTGACTCTCTATGTTGGATTGAAAATTCCCCTGGCGCCTAAAAGGTATTACTCAGCCGAAAACGCGTTGGTTTCCGTTGCCGAAGAGAAAGGTGCCTCAATGGAAGCCTGGCGGCTGGTGCGAACCAAGCTTGGGTTCTGGGAAACTCAGCTTTGGCTTGAAAGAGAGAAAAAGATGGTGGGAAAAAGCTATAAGCTAGTAAAGCCTAAAGTAGGAAAAATACTTGTTGAAAACAGGTGAAATGCCTAGTACGGAAAAGCTTTAAGGCTGAGTACATACTCCGAAAGGGGGGCGGGAGGGAGTAGGGGCACAGAACAGCGTAAAAAAACTTAGTGATGCCCAGAAAGCGACCGGCACATGCAGGAGCGCTGGAACGGCGGGAAACCGAGTTCGTCAAGTGCTCACGCGGGAAGCATCCTCTGTAGGATGCAAAGCCCTACAGCACAAGTGCGGACATAAGCGTGTATATACGAATGAGACTTCAGGATTGTCCGCTCTGTATGCTTTAACGTCTTACACGCAATTTCGGGCGAACACCGAGGAAGCGTATTCACTTGTGTGCACCAGAGACAAAATTTTGTCCACTTGCCGAGTACTTTGAGATAGGGATGAACGCTTACCGAAATCCACCTATCTAGTACCTCAAGTAGAGTTGGAGAGGGGGATCCGAGCTTGGGGACGGGAAACCTCAAAAGCCGCTTCATTAAGGGAACGTATCTCAAATCCCGGAGACCCAGCAAACGCCTTGTGATGGTAGAATGATCTTGGGGGCGAGAGCCGCACATTCGGCTGAGAGCGAGTGCTCGCCCTCTACGTAGCCCAGTCGGGGAGCTCGACTCAAATTGCCAGTCAGTCAAAATCCTACACTGCCCACATTCCCCTCTAAATTCCCATAAGCCTATCCTCATTCCTACTTCTCCTTTCCCTACAACCTCTCCCTTCCGCTACGTCCCAGGGAAGATACGCGGGGTCTCCCCGTGCCCAATCCCTCGGATGTGGGTCGTTGAGTAGAATTCCCCCTTTCATTTAATAACTTCCAATTAGAAACTTTTGTTCGGATGGATCTGCTCATTTATATCGCCAATCGCGGAACTTTCTCTACCTGCGATAAATTAGTGGTGCGCTAGGAATCTGTCTTCGGACTACATCTTACCCAAGGTCTGCTGCAACCACTCTGGCAAGCGATGCTCGGCGCGAAACTCACGAGCCGCAGAGCGACTGAAGACATCCACAGAGCTATATTTTAACAAGGCCCATGTTGGGATGTCAGCCTCGTGATTTATGAAAAACAAATTTGCTACCTGTGTAAGGTAGAAGATCACGTTACTTGTTCAGCTTCAAGACTTCATCCCACTTATTCTGGGTGCTTACGCGTTTATACGAAAAAAGCCAGTCATCCAAGTCTTAATAGTCGGTACCGCTGAAGACCGGCGGTTTCCGCTGCCGAAGCACCCCGGAGCATGGAATAGAAGGGGCCGAGGGAGCGGTTCCGGTAGTGTTGGTGCTGGAATCAGTCATTGAGGTCGGAATTCGATGGCTGTGGAGCTCTAGACCTAGGAACTAGAAGATAAATCCCGCGACCTTCATCAAGTTTTGAGCGGGGATCCAGACACTGGTAGCGGGCACTGGTAGCGAGCAGGACCGGAGCGGTAGTGTCTTAGCTTGTAGACAGCAAGCCTGCAAAAGCACTTCCTCTCTCTCAGCGACTGTCCGCATATTCGGAACTCCTTCTTTAAAGTAAGTGTTTGTGTGTGTGTGGTTACAAATCACTTTATTCTTTTACGGGCCAAAGATAATTTCTCAAGAACTCTTGTAAAGCAAGTTGCCGTGCCTGTATAAATTTTCGTGTGCCTTCTCCCACAGTCATCCATTGTCATTCATCATGATCCTCTTTCTTCTCCTCTTCCTCTTCCGCAGTGCAGTATAGCAGGCCAGATTTTAATCATTTAGGCCAACCTCTCTGCCGTTCATATACATAAGCCCATCTATCTCTCTATCTGTGTAGAAACGAACAGCCACGACTAAGAGGCGCAAGGCTCGTCGCTCGTCTTTCTCTTTTCAGAAAATCTGTTCGGCTTGTGACTCTCTAGTGGCTCATATAGCTGTCTTTCGATCGGTAACACCAACAAAGGCATACACCAAAAACAACGCGGCTCCATCGCCACATTTCGCAAAGAATAATATATTTAATCTAGAAGAATAATAAGAAGTCATTGATAATATAATATAGGAAACTCATTTTTAAGTTCGTTCTTTACATATTGAAGTAAGCTTAGGAATCTTAAAATTAATTTACATCTTTCCGGGAAAGCACAATGCAAGCACTATTGATTACAGAGCACGCGAATCAGTCTGTTACGTGTATTTTGTTAACATAGTTGGATGTTTCAATATTCCGAGACAATGGCGAAACAGCGGAATGAATATGGTCAACCTCAGTGAGTCCGGTTTAACGGCCGATGCTTTGATAGGGTGCTCTTACGACAACTACCCTTGCCACTTTCGAGCTTCCACTACCACGTGTTGCCACTTTGCTATCCCTATATAATTGGCCTATAAAGATTCATTGCCGCGACTGTTTCCGTCTCTTGTTGTATAATATTGTTTTTAGAACACTATCTTCGTTGCCTTACGGTGGCAATTTGGAAATTTATTCCACCGAGATATGTTTCTATTTCCATTTTCTAACGTCTTCTTTGTTTTCGTTTTACGTGCAACGCTGGTGTTCGTTGGTACACCTGAATTGCACACATGCGATGAATGATCCTTCTCAATTCAGTTAAATGAAACTCAGCCGACCGCATTTTCTTCCACGCTGGGTAGGAAAAGTCAGCCATTCGTTCAAATAAATGACAATGTATGCCAAACATTCAATTTGTAAACGCCGCTGTCGGTGTTGATTTCTGCAAGGCCCACAAATCGTGGTTGCAGAAGGTGATTAAGGACATTCTTCACAAAACCATATGGAACAGTTGAAACCTTATAAAGAAGTGTTGTCATTCACTGCCGCATGTGCATATTTACTTCTTATGATTGCTGCAAGTGCTTACTTAAAAGCGCACGACTTTAGTACTTTCATTTATACTATGCAGCGATTCAGTTGCCTTATGATAAAATAAATTGTAATCTTTTTTATGTACTTCTGCGGTGTGAAACATAAATAGTTTGATTTTAATGTCTCAATTTTTTCCCTCACAGAGCCCCACTGCTTGCAGGTGGAGATGCAAAGGGAAGGCCACTAGACTATTCAATGGGAACAAATGTTACGTAAGCTAATTTTTACACGTTCCTCTATACGCGCATATCGACTTAGATACTTTAACGTCGCCATCATATTTTGCTTTTATTTGGGCAAGTTTCTCTTCTTGAACACGTTTGCTCAGAGGAAATATTGCATCATTCATTGCGGACCATGAGTCCCCTACATTCTGCAGACAAATATGCAGGTCGGATTACAGTCCTTAGGCAAATCTACTAATTGTTGAGGTGGCGCAGAATCTCTTCCAGTGGGACCTGTTATTGTGTTTCATAATGCGTGTTCATTTTTACATCAGCTTTACTGTGACTAAAGGGTTTCTTTCACAATCCGGTTCTCAGCAGCGCCTAAAGAAAGACACTCCTTCATGCAAGCCGCCACACCCATCCTACCTCAAAATCAGCCGTGTATTAAAATCAAAATCTATTCAAGCGATTTTATTTTCGGCAGCAAACATTACACGGTAATAATCATCGAAGAAGAAGCAGTTATCTCTTTGTTTCAAGGAATTTTAGAAAAATAGTTTCGGTTGATATTTTGAAGACATTTTATGGAAAACTCAATTTCTCCTGCCACAACGAACTCTATTTGAATCACCTCCCTGTAACCATTTATTGGTCATAAGTGCTTAACCACCACCACAGCGAACTACTCTGTAAAGTTTGCTGAATAATGTGCCCTCGGGAACTCATTTCAGACGTTTCCGTCTTTATTCCTCTAGCGAGGTACTCTAGAGATGCTACAACCTGTTTTGCTCAACAGAGGTAGTGTAGAATAACGGAACTTCGGAAACAGTAGTATTTAATGTTTCTGTTACTGCAATTCTTTGATTAAATGTAAGGCTATATCTACTCTTGATACGGCAACGTATTACCTCTCATGCCTTCTATTCAGCTTTTGGGAGCCCGTAACTCCTATTATACTGACCGATATTTTATATCTTAAAAGCTGGTATTTCAAAATCTAAGTGATACATCACGTGGCTATGTTTGTAAGAGGGTTATGCTGCTACGCATATATCATGCACAATATAGAGGCTGTATTTAAATGCGTATTTGTCTATAAATATGTAATTTAAATGATATATATTATTTGAAGGAGCTATGTTGTGCAAAATTGAGAGGGTGACAAAGTCTAGAAGGCAAAGACCATTAACGTCAGTGAAATCGGCGAGGATGGTCCGAGTGAAGCGCTTTTTCCTAGCTCCGCTTTGCAAAGATATCCGAATAATTTTTAATTATACCGTACCACTGCAGCCATTAGAATGAAGAACATGCCTACCATTGACCGTATTTTAGATTATTTAATTTCACATTTTGAATAATCACTTTGTACAGGTGTAACCTGAAGCTCAGATTGCGTTTTTAATGTTTGAAGTTATAACAGAAGTTGCAAACTATCAAGAAACTTCTCCCAGTTGATATTTTATAATGAAAAAATAAAATTCGTTTAAGCAGAACAAGTAAGAATCTCCTTAAAATTTTATCTATCGACGGGAGCGTCTTTGTTTGCATATTTTCTCTTTGTAATTAGAACAATGCGATAACAAAGAGCATTTTTGTGGCGTTTCATCCGTGCGTCATTCATAACATACAACCTGTAATCTGTACGATAACAATTATAATTGCTGTGCACTTCACTGTCACCGTGCAAAGGAGGTTGCAACATGCCGTACACCCTAAGGTTCAAATGGTACTTAGAAACACGTTCTTTTTTTTCCTGTCCCCGAAATGATCACATTTTCTACCTGCAATTTTTTAGCTTAGTTGTTTGTTTCGCGGAGCCTTTGATGTTAGGTTTACTCTTGCCCCATCAAGGTGCCTAATATGTTCGCCTTCGCACACATCAGCTGAAAGGAATACAATTGTTTTCCAATAGACTAATAAGGAAGCAGTCTATGTATCCCACCAAGATCGTCAGAAGGGTTCATACAAAGATAAATTCGGTTCCTTATACGGCGGGCCGTTCAGAGCACACTGCATTTGATTGCTTGGATTCACCTAAACTAGCTATACTATTTTCGGATCTGTCTTAAACTTTGTGATTTCAACAAGGTAGTCCATGAAACATTTGCAGCAGTACAGGCTTTGTCGTGCAAAAGAGCGGTCAAGACCATTCTTTTATTTGCCTCTACAATGCAATCGAAAGACACTGAAATTTTGATTATGATACATGGGGAAGAATGAAATCGGCTTTTCGCTAGCTACCACAGCAGTGGATAATACAGGATAGGCTTCACTAGCGCAGCCAGAAATATTTTTCGCTGGATGTTATACACCAGTTGGAAAAATGGACGTAAAATATCAAAGGAAATGGTAGATGCAGTGATTACATAATTTTGCCGAGTGTTTTGACAACAAAACAAAACCCCTCCCACCCTAGCTATGACTCTCATTGGCATAATATAACAATCAAGAATTCATAGGCTCACTGTTTATTCGTGTCGTTCGAGCCGAATCAGGAGCACTTCTTTCATTTCAGGCTCAAGGCACCTTTTTTTTTTTTTTCTGGAGGGCGATAAATACAGAGCTCTTGTACATATTGCACTCTAATGTCTAGCGCCTAGGGCGGCACATTCACAATACGATTGCTCTGGAGAGGCTATAGATTTTATTGTTCATTCTGTAAAATGTATGTATTGTGCATCCCCAAATTTGTTTTCAAAATGCAAACCCATCACATAATTTCATATTCTATATTGCGCTACAGTTAGACATGAGAAGCTAAGAAAAACGGACGTAAAATCGCGCATATCGCTTTTTGCAGGCAATTTCCAATGAATTCTTCCTTCAAATGAAACCATCAGTTCAGAGCACGTGCCCGGTAGGCAAGTGCCGGGATAGCATTTGTCAACCAACCGGCAAATTCGAGCCATGCGAAAAGCGGGAGCCTGAGAACCCTAAATAAAATTCAGTAGAACTGTTGTATTTGATTTCTCCTGCATTTGTCCCCTAAATGGGAGACAACACCATCACACATCGCTACCAATATTCAGATCACTAGGATGCTACACCACATTGCAACCACATACGACGAGTACGGGAAGAAATATGCAAATCCCCACTAATGGCACTCTATTTGTCAAATATCCGTACAATCGGCGTTTTCCTATGCCTCCGATTAAAGAAAGCCCAGTTCGCCGAACCCACAGAACTCATTGGCAGCGTGACAGTAGGACAAGACTCACTTAGGCTTGCGTAAACAAATATACAACACTCCTCTTGTCTCTGGCATGCACAGTACGTTTAGTAAAATTAGGAAAATACAGAATACCTGGCAAGAAAACCTCTTCCTAGTACAAAAAAAAAAAATGGGACTTATGTGTCAAGTGAAGCATTTGAACGATGGACAGAAGACGTGAACTCCGATTAATGATTAGCCAAAATATGTTTTTTACTGAATTCCAAACAACATGCAGCCATTGTATAATGCGGAGGTATATGGGCGCCATAGCCAAAAGCAAGCGAATCTAAAAAAAAAAAAAAAAACGCGTAGATGCGCGGTGCGTGGTGGCCGCCAGTGCATCCGTTTAATAGCTGTAACTGTTACAAAGTGTAATGTCAAGCTAAACTCACGCTGAGGTGCATCAATCACGCTAACGTTGCACCCACCCTTAACCTTCGTGTATTCACACACCAGCGAAGTCTATGTAACATATTAAACAATAGCCGTAATTTTACTCTTTACTCTTTTACACTACTCGCAAAACATCCTTAGCCTCATTCCCTGTATACTTCGTGCACTAAGCATGCGGAGGAAAGAAGATTGAAAACTACGACTTATCAAGATTATCCAACGGGTCTACACAGCGATTCCCACGCAAAAGTTGAGATAGATAACAAGTGTAACTTCAGGCAAGTCAATCATTATCATCATCAGGGCTGTACCCAATGCTGGAGAAAAGCCTCTCGCATTCACCGCCAGTTAATACAATTATGTGCTAGCTGCATCTACCTGATCCCTGTGAACGTCTTAGCTTCAATCGCCCACCTAACTTTCCGCCGTCCCTGCTACGCTTTTCTGGCCTTGGAATACAATTTGTTCCCTTAAGTCACCATCGGTAATCCTCTCTTTGTAATACATACGCTGCCCATAACCATTTCTCCTGATTTCCACTAGAATGTAAGCAGCTCAAGTTATTTCTCTGACCCACTCTGCCTGCTTCCTATCTCTTAACATTGCACGTACCATTTCGCATTCCATAGCCCTCAGCGTTGCCTTCAACTTGAGCAGAACCCTTTTTGTTAGCCTCCAGGTTTAAGCCCCATATGTGAGTATAGGTAAGATGCAACAGTTGTACACTTTCTTCTTGAGAAATACCGATATGATACTGGTTTTAATATGCGAGTACTTGCCAAATGTGGTCCACCCCAATCTATTTTCTTAGTTACTTCCCTTACATGGTCCGTATTTTCGGTTCCTACCTATCCTAGGCAGACACATTCGCCTATCAATTCCAGTGCTTCGCTACCTAAGGTAAAACCGCTATTCTTTCCAGAGACTGATGAATATTACCTTAGTCCGGTTCATATTGATATTCAAGCATACCTTTCTGCTTTTCCAGCATAGGTCTTCAAAGTTCGCGGTTTATCCCCCGAGTTACATAGCAAGGCAATGTCTTCTCAAACTGCTATTCCAAGTGTCTGAAATCTTGCTGCAAACAATCTGTGAATAATCCTGGAGGATTGTGTCACCTTGTCTTACACCTTCTTATAGGATTTTTGTTACTTTCTTCATGCAGAACTATTGTTGATCTGCAGCCACTGTAGATATCTTCCAGCACTTTCACGTACGACTCGTCTACACCCTGATTTCGCAATGCCTGAATGACCGCCGAGGTTTCTACTGAGTCAAATGCTTTTTCATAACCAATGAATGCTATTTATAAGAGGTGGTTATATTCCAAGAAGTTTTCTGCCACCTGGTTGATGGTATGGCCATAATCGATAGTAGAGGACCCTTTCCAAAAACCGGTTTGATCGTTTTCTTGACTGAAGTTTCAGGTTGTCCTGATTCTGTTAGCGATTGCGTTAGTAATAGTTTATACAAAAAAGATAGTAAGCTATCTGATCTCTAATTTTTCAAGTTCCTATTGTCCCCCTTCTTTTGAAGAAGTTAGTGGTAGCGTCTCCTGTGGTTCCGGAACCATCAAATCCTGCCATTGAAATCCAATTTGTTACCCTTAGCAACCAGAGGTTCCTTTCTCTTTGAACCTAGATGTCATGCATATGCCCGTTTTTCCTTGCTAATTTCCGAGAGAATTTAACCAACTCGAGTTCTTTCTCTGACCCACTCGTTTTTCGGACTCTGCTCGTTTCGTTTCTGATAACGTAACAGACATCATTTTTAGTTACATTGCTGTCTGCAGTGCCCTCTACTTAAGAAAAATCCTTTTCTTTAGCCCAGCCGCGGTAACGCAAACGCCTCTAACTAAGCACAACCCTTTTGTTTAGCCCCACGGTGGTGGTGCAATGGTTAGGGCGCTCGACTACTGTGCCCAAGGCGGCGAAATTGATTCCCGGCTGCTGCGGTTGTTTTTTGATGAAGGCGAAAGGCAACGCTTTCATGTGCTATACGAGGTCAGTGCACGTTAAAAAATCCCAGAAACACTAAATTTCGGGAGCCTTCCGATACGCCGCTATTCATAGTCTGTTGCTTGGGGACATAACCACCATAAACTAAACTAAAATTATTTTACCATCCAGGTACCATCCCCATAGATGAGTACCGATAAGATGCAACTGCTATAAATTTTCCTCTTGTTCTATACCGATAAGGTGATGGTCACAATATGCTAGCTGTTACTTCCGCAGAAGGAGCGAAGGAAAATCGCTGACCCTTATGAATAACCAACTGAAAGCAGCCAATAGTCAGTAAAGCCAAGGGAAGAATAGGTGATTGATATTAGGTATTTAAAACCACACCGTCTGAGTGGAAATTTCAAAATATAACTCCGGGTTTTCCGCAAACATATTTCTGCACTACTGGAGGGCCAATTTCGTCTCCTCGATTCCCTCTCCGATTCTTCCACCCTGACCTGTATTACTCCACAGTGCGCTATTCTGTCCTCACCCTTTTCAACTCAGAAATGCTCCCCTATCTCTAATACTAGCGCCTATCCCGATTCTTAAAAATGTATTCTATGCAGGCGACCATACTCTTTGCTGCACTTCTTGGTGTTCATGGCCAGTTGAGAGCTTACACTAATATTTCGATAGTATCACAAATTATCTTGACACAGTAGACCTATATCCACACCTGAAAATTTTGAATTGCTGCTCATTCCAAAAAGCAATATCAACGCTGGCAAAATTCTGGTTACTCTAACGAGGTGGGTCACCTCATCGGTCGCCATACCTTCTCAACGAGTTTTGCACATTCTTCCATCAATATTTCGTGCGTTACACTCGAAATTTTCGCGATTTTGTTTTCAACAAATGCAAAACGGACAGCATTTGCCTAATCAGGCAGCGTAAAGCCCCAGAACCCAGTTTGGATCAAAGCGGCCCCAGACCTCTCCCATTTGACATTAAGGGAAGACTTTGAAGACCTCTTTTCCTGAGCAAACAGAAAATTGGAGTAGGTATATTCAGCGGCGGAGAAAAATTTATTTTTCATAGCGTTGTGCTGCGTGACCACCTGTGCTTGTCTCACTAGCGGCGCGAGTTGCCTTCAATGGTCGTTGTTCACGTAACCTTTTCGTAGGTCTTCTTCTATTGTTCTATTCCACAAAGAGCAAAGCTCGAAAATAGGCTCGAAGTTCTCTCGCCAGATTGGATGCTGCCAGAGAGTAGGCAGGAGTAGGAATTTTTTTTCAGGTTGGTAGAAAAGGAGTGGACATTTAACTTCAAAAGAATTACGCTGCACTATCCTTAAAAATGCACTGTGAGTAAAGTGGCACAAAATAAAATTGTAATATTTTTACTTTCTCCGCCATCTGTCACCGAAAGTCACTGATTCTGTAAGGATCAGTATTCATATGGATAAGGTATGCGCCTTAACTGCCGTTTTTGACGTGCCTATTTTTTGAGGCTCTTTGACGGTAAATGAGAATGCATTTGCGGTGCTATAGAAATAACTCTGTACTATGACAACAACTAACTATTTAATGTACAGTAATTCATGGCCATGTGGTGAGCAGCATGTACACAGGTTAATTAAAAAACAAAACTATCACCTTGCACCATAGCGATTATTCTCGGAGTACAGTGAAAGTTTTACGTGACATAAAAGGAATAAAATTCTCTTATCGCTCTTACCTTGGGTTCTGTAAGTCATTTCTCATTGACACCAAGAGTGGTAAGGGTGGTGTTGCAACTTTACTTGCGTTGTAATAGTGGTTTAGTGCTCAGTAGTAACTGGAATAAATTTGCATAAAGTAAAAATTCTTACTGGCCTTTTTTTAGGTACCTTCGAAGTTCCTATTGTCTTGAAAATTATCAGTATCAGCTTAAGAAATACAGACCGACCGAGAAGACGACAAACAAAGGGTTCAATTTACTAACGCTCTTCCCAAAACCCTCGATCCACACTCGCTGAGTAGCCCAACAGTAGCGACCCATTCTATTTATCACCCAAAGAAGGTTTACGTCAAGCAAATGCCTAAGCTGTGAACCACTTCTGGTTTATCGAAACTACCTCTGCCTGCTGGTGGCGTTCACGTCGCCTTCAACATTTCAAATGATATCCAAGATTTTAAAATAGATTGGCCTTTCTAAACACGCTATTTTAGCGCCAGTCTTTCAGCAGTTACGGCAACATTGAGGACCCAGAAAAGGGTACTTTTAGTCACTTCATACTGGCCTTTGGATGGTGTGAATTCGATTACTAAAAACCTTTGGGTGCAGACTTTGATAGCGAGTATCTTGAATGTAAAACCCAACCCAATACATAGTCTATATCCATCCGAAGCATTGAAGATATTCCACGTGACGTCCAACTGAATATAGATTTGTTTTACAGAGGTGCATGAAGCGCTTCCCAAGTTTTTATAGCGATGCTGCCCTTTCCATGAAGCAGTAGATTAAAGTGCGGCTTTGGCTCTTTTATTCCTTTTAATACCAGTGTGAGCAGCTGCGCTATAAGTTTGAAGCCTGCCGAACACAATTGCGTAGGAAAACTCAGTAGTTGACTCCGCCATTTCACTGCTATTTCAAGTGTAGACAAAATTGTTAAAGAACTATAGGTTTTTAGCAGTTTCAATGGAAGCAGTGAGCAGCGTGCTTGAGCAATAAAGTTGCCAATTATTTGTGTGGTACCGCCAGTCTGGTGTCCTTCTTTGTCCCCTGTATACGTGTTTGGTTAGCGCTAAAATGCCGCCCGGAGCTGAAAACCTATCTAGCCCGTCTACAGGTGCTTCAAATAAATTTAGCTTTTTCGAAGGTCGTAAGCAGTAGAGCGTTTTTCTGCCCCAGACTGGTATATATGGACAAAAGGTAGTTCGACTCAACTTAATGCCAACTAATCTTTATGTTTTAATTTTTTAACCTTCTAGATGAACTCTTCCTGAGCATCCGCGCTTGATACATCTAATAAGATTAAGCACTTTTAATGAGCATTCACTCCCTGTGTCTAACTTTGTCTCTTTAGACGCAATAGTTGTCAGGAACAGTATGGAGTGCGTCCAAGGTCGGACATTTTATGTATTTTATGCATGTAGGTCTTGTCAAGAGAGCTGTCGAAGATATCAGCTTGGCACATGATGCCCTAATGTACAACTATTACTGCTATTCTGGTGATGTTCACAGGCACAGAGGATGTGTTCATCAAGTGAACATTCCAACGCGCTCCACGATTGTAGTAAAGAAGCAAAACAATTGTTTTTTCTTCACTGAAAGAAAACAACGCCCTTGATTTTCAATGAAAGCCAATATTTTGGCAACTTTTGACAGCGGCCTTCGTGCTAGCTTGGCAATATAATTTTGCTGTCCTGGTAGAAATTCATTATCGACTGTTTCACTCAGTAAGCGACTTAGGACTTGCCAGTCCAAAGCTCGTTAAAAAGCTTTTGAGACATGAAGGTTTTAAAAATTGAACTGTTTAAACAAAAATTGAACAAATAGTGCAATACTACTGAGTCAGGACGAAAAGTAAGCAAGTTCTTATTTCATATCATCTCTTTCTATTATTCTAAAATGTTAAATTGCACCACGTGGCAGTAGTGCTTAAATGAAGGCGTTCGGAATACTGCATTGTGTGAACTTCGAATGTTAACGTCTGAAGCGAACATATACTTAACTGCAACGAAATGTTCCAAAAATACAACGATGAATGAAATATTGATAAAAGAGATTAAATGAATTCAGGGTATCCTTGCATATCGAGTACTCGGCTCCTAATGATGCGATGTAAGGAAGACCGTTCCTAGGAATCACGTCTGTAAACATCACAAATAATTATAATTTGCGGTGACAAACAACCAGTCTAAAATAAATAAACTTGTGCACTAAGCATCAGAAGACTGCCTATGCAATCGTGCCATACCCTGGAATGCTATTCTTAAGTATGCCCATAATGTTTTTGTTACAGCCTACGTAGTACTCGACATAAGCGAAAAACACTACGACCCATGAGCAGTAAAGAGAAGGCTTAGGTGAATCCTGGCACCATAAAAAACTCTGCAGTCTCGTTTTATCGCAAGCCCGCATATTCACCACTAGCTGCTTCCGCAGCTGCCAAAAGCAGGAAGCATAAAACTTTCAATGCTCTTTTGCCCAGTTGATATTGGAGCTTCACTCTGTTTCCGGTTGCTCAAAATCAATTCTGGGAATGCTAGAGGGGAAACGCTTAGCTCTAAGTTTGTGCTGTCATTTTTTAAACCTCAAAAAACAGCCTAGACTTCATGTTGGAGTGCCCATAGCGATTTCCTCCGCCATTTTCTCTCTGCTAGAGCCGATGTCGCTTTGCAACCGCAAATAATCACCGAGAATACTTTGGCGGCTTAGCTGCTTTGCCAGCTCTTGCATCTGCAATTAGAAACAATGGGGCAACGCAAGGGGAGGAACGAAAACACAGCCCGTGACACTGCAGCCTCTGTTGTAGCGCATCTAACAGATGACTCGATCGCGACTTCTGCCGTGATATTGCAACCAAAAGCTTTTTACGAAGGGGTGCATAAGCGAGGATTGGTTCACAAGCATTTAGCGGCACCTAATTTGTTAGATCTTTTATTAGTTGCCTCAAAAATATACTGACAAAGCAGCTCGCTACATTTTCGTGAAAGAAACCTGATGTGTTAGCAGCTTATAACGAAACTATTTAAAAGCTATTATTGTATGCGTTGTGGTCGGAGGATTATATGAGCCGACGGTTTAGGGAAATCGTTGGCCAAAGGTGATGCAAAGCAGTACTGTAGGGTAGGCGAGAACGAAATGAGGAGGCATACGGAAAGAGTACAAAAGGAGGAAGTGAAACAAAAGCCTGGTTTACTCGGAGCAGTAGCCATGAAAACGGGGAAGAGGAAGTGTAAAGGAAAGGTAAAAGTCGAGTCGCTTGCCACCATACATCTCGTACAGCTTAGGGTGACATATCTCCCAATGTTTCTGACAACGGAGACTAAAATGGACGGCCCGCTATGTTAGCCCCATCTGGAGCTTTCTTTCACCTGTCCTTCAACTTTGTCGTTCAACCCTGCCTTTAAGCGGAGTGGACGCAAAGCTAAACGCCTATGCCATTGCGCTCAAATGTTAGCACCAGGTAACGTCACTCTAGCACTCAGATCAATTCGTTAGTACAAGTATAATTTTATACGTACATTATCTAGCCAAACGCGTTAAATCCAGGCAAGAAGCAATGCTTATTAACTGCATGAGGCCAGGAAATGATTATACGACAATCAGACCCTAGATGAGATAGTGATTTGAGGTGACAGGGACTTCACTATATAGATTTGTGACCCTAATCAAACGTTTGCTGCTGCTATAGCTCGTTGTTCACTCTACATTAGTATTTTTGCATGCAAAATTTAGTTCTTATAGTCCAATGTCTTGATAAGAAGCCTTAGGCATGCTTATAAGCGCCTTTTAATAGGAGGAAATATAGAATTACCTTCCGTAGAATTCTAGCAGTGTAAGCAAATAACCTTTCAACAGATTTTGCAAAAGAAGCTTCCATTGATATCAATGTTTCATTCCTTCTTGCTTCCGCCCTTCCACATTATGCTGAGTATACATAGTGTTCCGTGAAAAGGTTTAATATATTGGAGCAGGCGAAAGAAGACAAAGCGAGAAGCAAGGCAAACTACATGGCCAGTAATCGAGACGGTTTAAATCCCAGCAGCCCTTTCGCTGCACCTTTTTTTCATTCCTAAACTGATTTGCACTGTACATACGCATCTCTAAGAGGTCAATTACAAAACAACAGTCTTTTTTACTGAGAAATTATTTTTAAAATACGCGCGTTTTCACTACCTAGCTAAGTGAAACGAAAAGAACATCGTTTACTAATCGTCTGTAAAGTCAGTGAAAAACGTACTGTTTTGACATTTCTAATCTTTTCCCACGTTATTAACGTAACTGCGAAAACGTCAGAAGTATGTAAAGAAGAATTATTTTTTAACGTGCGTATTTTCAATACCCAAACAGTTGTAGTGGGCCAGTAGAAACAAAAATAATAGGGGACATTTAAAGTCCGCCCATCACGACCAACTGATTATTGCGTTTTACTCCACTCATGCTAATCTACAAGTCCTAGAAATTTGACCGCATTATTTACAGTAGATATGTTTAAATGACGTTTTCTTTATTATTTCTAATGCAGCTTTTTGGTTCCGCAACCATCGGTCGCTGACGTCATAACGACATATCATCCCCATTTCTTCTGCTATTCGCGGTGTCGGCTGCACTCTTCCATGCACGCCGTGGATGGTGCTCTCTGAGAGCTTTAAATAAGGCAAAAGCCTTCAAGAGCTCTTCCGGATACCGTCCGTCCGTTATATACAAAGGCTACACAGAGCCAGCTGTGATCCTGCCCCCACTGGAGCACACCCTCTTTGCCCCTCGAAACAAGTGGCGGCACCGGATGAATGAATAAATGAATGCAAACTTGTATTTTCCACCGAAAAGGCACCCTCCGTTTCCCGCCCCAGGAACGCAGGCCAGGAGGAGGGGGGGGCGGGGGGAGAGCCCCGCAGTCTAAGGGCTGGTGAAAGTACAAAAATTCTTCACGGTCTCAGCCGCCAGGCGGATGGCCAGCTGCTGAACTGCGGGGTCTCCGCCCCGCAGCCAAACCTCCCAGGCTGCTCTACTATTATTGTTCATGCCGGAGCCTGGAGAGTCGGCGTATTCCAAAAAGAGTATCTCACGTTTTTCAGCACGCTAAAGCCGGGCATAGAGAACTTGCTTCATCTAATGTTGCGATCTGGTTCACTGTCAGACACCCGGTTCGATTGCTTTAAGAAATATTGTATCTTCTAGAGATGGGTAGATGTACGTACGTACTACATCGGTCGCAAATGCTGATATTGGCTGGACAGGTAGGATACCAAAGTATGGCATTACGTGCTTACAAGAGTGCGCAAACCAGGCTACTTTCTCGGTACATGCTTAACTTTATGCTGTGCTTTCAAACTTCGACATTTTTATTGAGGCATCTCCAGAACCCACTTTTTCTCTCGTGAACAAAATTATGCCAATTATTGATAGATCGGGCAAAACTGAGCATTGTTTCATCGGCTTTAAACGCGAAAAGCCATTCCAGGATCTACTGCAGCGGAAACTAAAAGGGCGAAAAATTTGGTTGCTCATAATATGCGATTGCGTGCTGCTCTGTAAACACTGAAGAATCGCAAGGTATATTCTCCTTGAAAAAGTGCACATCCTTTCTAAAACTCTTATGATAGCTCACCACTGCGAATATGGTCCTGGTGCGTAAGTTAATTTCAGCCTAACGATTCTTCCCCTCTTGTAAGTGCACGCGAAGACAAGTTTTGATATCGAAGTCCGACTGACCTCACGGCGAACTGCTCTTTTGCATCTTTGCTATAGTTTGATGCCTGGGCGCAAAGTTGATTTCAGACATACGTAGCTGCTTTGTGGATACATTACACACACACACACACACACACACACACACGCACACACACACACACACACACACACACACACACACACACACACACACACACACACACACACACACACACACACACACACACACACACACACACACACACACACACACACACACACACACACACGCGCGCGCGCGCACACGCGCGCACGCACGCACGCACGCACACACACACACGCACACATACACACACACACACACACGCACACACACAGTTCTAGTTTTCGATTTACAGGATATGTCTGATTTGCAAACCGATCACATCATTTGTCAGTAAAGGGCAACTTTAGACTGCAACCAAGCGAAAGATCAAACAGGTTTTCGGAAAGGACACTTCACTATCGATCATATCCATACCATCAACCAGGTGATAGAAAAATGCTCGGAATATAACCAGCGCTTATAGATAGCGTTTATTGGTTATGAAAAAGCATTTGACTCAGTAGAAACCTCGGCGGTCACACAGGCATTGCGAAATCAGGGTGTAGTCGAGCCGCACATGAAAGCGCTGTAAGATATATATATATATATATATATATATATATATATATATAGAGAGAGAGAGAGAGAGAGAGAGAAGGTGCACAGCAACCATACTTCTGTATAAAGAAAGTAACAAAATTATAATGAAGGGTGTTAGGCAAGGAGACACGATCTCCCCAGTACTAATCGCAGCTTGCTTCGAAGAAGTATTCAGAGGCTTGGAATGGCAGCAGTTAGGGATAACAGTAGATAGAGAATACCTCAGTAATCTGCGATTTGCTGATGAAATTGCCTTGCTGAGTAACTCATGGGATGAATTGCAAAGAATTATTGATGACCTAGGCAGGAAAAGTAAAACAGTAAGCTTGAAAATTGATATGCAGAAGACTGAGGTAACGTTCAATAGCCTAGGAAAGGAACAGCAGTTTACTTTAGGTAGCGAAGCACTGGAAGTAGTATGCAAATATATCTATTTAGGACAGGTAGGAACCTCACATCCCGACTATGAAAGGGAAATAACAAGGAAAATAAGACTGGGATGGAGTGCATTTGGAAAGCACTCAAGATTACGAATAGCAGCTTACCGGCATCGCTCAAGAAGTAAGTATACAACAGTTGCATCTTACCTGTACTTACCTATGGGGCTGAAACTTGGAGGCGAACAAAGAGGTTTCCACTTAAGTCGCGGACAACGCAGAGGGCTATGGAAACAAAAATGGTAGGGATAACGTTAAGAGATAGGAAACGTGCAGAGTGGGTCAGAGAAATAAGTCAAGTCACTGAGAATAATACTGGAAATCAGGAAAAAGAAATGGGCATGGGCAGGACGTGTAGCGCGTAGAAAGGATAACCGCTGGTCGCTTAGGGCAACAAACTGGATTCCAGTAGAAGGAAAGCGTAGCAGGGGGCGGAAGAAAATTAGGTGGGTGGATGAGGCTAAGACGTTCGCACGATTCAAGTGGATGCAGCTTGCACAGGATCGGGTTAATTGGATGGGAGAGGCCTTCGCCTTGCATTGGGTACAGTCCGGCTGATGATGATGATGATGATGATGGACATGGGACAAATACTTAACCGTCATATGCGCCCAGTTTAAAAAAACTGCCACTGCCCAATGGAATACGGTATCGAGCCACAAAGCTGGATAGTTTGAGCCCGCCCTCCTTCCAATCACCTATGTGTACATTTAAAAGATAAGGGCTCTATGTTGCCTGTAATACGGATAAAAAGTTCACAATTTTCAGATAAGTTAGGCTTCATGATCTTCAGATTAGAACAAACATTGCCTGGATTAGCCAGCAACAGAAGCAGCATCCACATCATTCCCAAAGCGGGCAATACCACTTGCTGGCCCCATCGGCACGAGTCGTATATGTGCTTGACCAAAAAGCGACGAAAGAAGGCTGTTGATATATTATTCAGATTTCGTTTGAACCAAAAAGAAAAAGCAAGATAATCTTTTTTGTTCTTTTAACCTGTGCAGTGGAGCCCTATATGCAAGCTCTTTAAATGAGAGGGAAGGGAGATTCTTTCGTAGTGACTCAGGGCTCAATCATTTCATTCATTGCAAACTAGATGGAAGCCTGGCTTCAATGTTAATTTTCCCAGAGAAATGCATGCTCCACTTTTTTCGCTGTGTGCACTGCTTCTGGCTGCGAAGCCAACACTTGCTATTGTTTGTAGCGATCGTACGGGATGGAAGAGTTTCCGCTTTGCTCGTTCATCCTTCGACTATTAAATACTTGTGTCGGAGCGTTGTTGGGTTGTACAAACCTATTGGGTCATTCTTCCTCCACTTAGTGATAACATGTGCTCGAAGATCATCGAAACCATTCAAACTTACATATATTTTATCCAGATTGTTCAATGGGCTTTCGAGCAGCGGTGAGATTTAAAAAGGTTTCAGAATTTCTGGTAGTCAATTTTGAGGCTCTGTTCTATAACTCTTTCGTGTGCTTACGTGAAGCGCAATCATTGCCGTAATCACTGCAAAACAGAACATGGTCTTTGCCAGCAACATAAATGCTTTTTTTTTTTCAAATACTTCAAACGGTGCTTCCTGTGATAGAAATATAAAATTTTCTATCTTCATTTTGACAAATACTCGCATATCCTCATACATGAGCCCTTCTAACCTTATGGAAAATAGCTGCCTAATGTCTTCACTATCAACGTCTTTACAGGGAAATGGTTATAAAATGAGCCCTATTCCACTGTAATGGCCTGTGTCAGTTACTCCTACTAGTTTGAAATGTCGGTGTGTTAGTCTGTGTGAAATCAGTGCCCTAGAACTATCGTTTTAGACTAAATAAATATTCATAGTAAGAGCCTCTATTATGAAGAAATTAGCCCAGATGATTCAATTTTTTTTGCTGATAGGGCACTTCTCGGAAAGTAGAGCAAACTAAAAAAACGGCACAGTGTGCACATGCAAGTACTGGAGGTCATATTTACGACACCATTTTAGTGATAACGTTAAGTCAATACTACTGAAAACAGGCGATGTGAAAACTACAAAGCGTCTTCTTATATTCTGTGTGACTTGTGTCCGATAAGGCAGTTTACATATCGGCTTAATTATAAGCACATTTTTAGCCACATGATAAGCACCTGTTAAAAATTGGTTGGTCAGAAAAACAAGCTAGAAAGCACCAAATATTTGTATAAAACGCTAACTGAATTGGTTATTCCAGCTCAATCAGTGTAGTGAACATATTAAAGAGGAGGGCTATAGGTGGCACAAGGTTCTTCGTCTTCGTGGTCAGCCATGACCGCATGAGCATGGCTTCTACATAAAAGTATACTCAGTGGCTATGCCAAGCGTCGAGATTGACGTATGCTCGAAATATTCATATGCGATTGGGACGAAACCTCTGGCCATTGAAAAATTGCATATCGTAGTTGAGGCAAAAACCAAATAACAGTCTTTTATTCTTGCTGTTCTCGGCTGAGACGCCATTGCTTTCTGCGTTGCTTGTCCGTAAGCGCGAGGCAAAACACAATGGACGCTGCCGCAATATTCATAGTTGCTAACGTCCAGTAGAATGGGTCGTAGGAACCCATTTCGTTTCTGAAGAAACCTGTAAAACAAGATATTGATAACCTCATGAGATAGCTATATAAATTTCAGGTCCCTTATTTTTGACCTAATAGCGCATATCTAAGATTAATGCAAAAACGATTATAAAAAACGTAGCAATTTTTTACATTCTGCCTTTTTATGTGTCTACTTTAACATAGATAAACCATTGGTAAGGATACAAGGACAAAGGTGTTTCAAAGTCCGCCAGAAATTCGACGGAAACGTTTGAAAATGCTCAGGTGTGAGTGGGAAAATTTGAACACGGCCGCAAAGAGCGCAACAGCCTCTTCACGTTTCACCATACAGAGCAGACACGGCCACGACTCTCGCTCCTTTACAAGCATTTACACGCTGAAACCTCTATGAACACACACGTTGCTGATAAACATAATATATGCGGACCCAGCTATGCGGTTGCAGCGGACGCGCCGCCGCGAGCGCCAACAGCGCCACGGCCTGTCATTAGACTGCTACCAACTATACTCGCCGCTCGATTGTCAGACACACAAGACTTCACATCCCGTCACTCGTATGGTTAAAGAACCACACCTCTACTTTACACATGCACCCACCCTCTTCATATTTCTGCGACGGACCGTGAAAGTTGCACACTGCAATCAGATCTTCGGCGATAATGTGGGCAATATTTTCTCTTTAAGAAAGAAGGTGAAGAGCGCATATCTCTAAATACAAATGTACTCTTTTTAGGCTCAGAGTCATCAGTTTAAAGGCACTGATTTTCATTTTTTCTGTAATCATAGAACTGATTTTTGATTCGCAAACAGTGCGTGAGGAATTAAAGAGACAACAAACAGGACAGAAAGGACAAATTCTGGCCATTCAGATACAAAGAACTCTCCGAAATCAATGGGAGCTCACCACCTCCCATATCACCGAAGGCAAGGCGGCAGGTTTGATTCCATGTTGCCAGGGACTTTGGAGTCTAAGTTGGGATACCGAAGCCGCTAAGCACTGAAATCGTTTACTTTGATCTAACTTTTACCATTACCCTTAGACACTTTCACAATTATAACTATCAAATACATATTTTAGCAGATGGCATAACCAAAACCTACGTGGCATGATTGCAAGCTAAGCAAACAGCAACTCTAGGGCAGCGACTTCGTTTACAACAGAAGTCTCGTTGCGCCAAATAGCTCTGTCGCACGCGTCAAACAGCAATGTTAAGCCATACACTTCACTGCAGAATTGAAGATGACAGTTGGAAAAATCTCTGCACACAATCACACAAAGCCTATTAATGCAACCCAGAATCTTGAGGTGAAGAGAAAAATTCGACGTACAGGATACGAATGTAATTGGTCATGTAATTATCAAATGTATCCTGCCGGCTCGACTGGTACACGTATCTTAACGCAGACAATACTGACCCCTATATTTCTGTAACTGGTCTGTGTAACAGGGCATTCGCTAAAGAGTTCTATTTTAGTTACCTAACTTCCAGAATAAGTGCATTGGATGTGAACTACCTTTGCTCCCGCTCTCGATGTCTTTAAGAGAGTGCCTAAAAAATTGTGGTGCCCTATATAATAGTGCCTACGAGTACCATTATGTAGCCAAATCTAAAGCAGCATTTGTTTTGTAAAACGGCGCTATTTTTGTCTGATGTTATTAGAGCATAAGAGAAAAATAATTGCATTTTTTTTTCTTCAAACTGCAGTCCTAGCTATGCAACTATGTTAGAAAAGCATAACTGCTGTGTTTCTCTGTGCAGTGAATCAGTTCTCCATTCACGGAGAGCGCCTCGCTACCAACAGTCACCATTCACGCTATGCTTTCAAAGAATTGTTGTGGCTGTAAAATAAAGCATATTTGCACGTACAGCTGCAGCACGCCCTCTGAAATGCTTGGTATACAGTTGGAAAAATATTTGTGCATAACCTTTATTTGTTCCGATCATGCTGTGATAAAAACAGAGATAAAAAGAAATAAACGACTCATGCAGAGCATTCCGACAAATTAACTATTACAGTTGAAACGAAAAATACACTGCATCGTTTATTGAAAGTTTTTGTTATCAGGCTGATGTGGGATATACGTTCCGTCGTCAAGTCTGATTATTTATTTTATTTACATTTATGTATACAACATACCCCTAAGGGCCCTCAGTTCGAGGGTATTACATAGGGAAGGGGGGGGGTGCCGGAATATAATCAAAAGTCAACAAATAAACCACAATTACAAGAAACAACAAAACAGATAAAAGCCTATGAATATTTGCAAAAAAACAAGACCCAAAATTAAGCATTGAAGCTTAAAAGGAGAAACAAACATGAAGAGAGCGGCAGACAGTGACGTTGATATATGTTATACAATGTCTCACAAATAACGGCATGAAAATAAAACCAGAATTACAATTAACAGAAATACAAGACAGAAACCTAATGCAATGGTAAGATAACAATGAACACAATGAGCTGTGTCATCCTCAAGCGGCGCTTTTGTGTCGGCATTTTCTGCAATGCAATTTCTGCTAGCAGATGGCGTCACCTCACAAGGTTACGTGCGACTTTCAACGCGTTCTTCAGATGAAGCTATCTTTTCTTTTATTTTAATTGGAGGGATCGTTTTACTCTCTGGTCTGGCCCTTGTGAGGGCTGGCAAAAACTCACAACGTTATATCCGCGCTCACGCATTGCGGCAGTCGCGTCCACTAGAGCGACTGCGCTGACAACAGCTTCGATGGAATTTGATAAAAATTTAAGTGGATCAATTCACTGAGTCGCGAGCCTTGTGTACGGAAGCGGTGGCACAGAACGGCCAAACGTTCCAACTTGAGATCGCAGGCTGCAGCTTTGGGCTGTTTAGACCTTTTCACGAGCCTCGGCGAAGCCGATTTGACTTGACTGTGGGGCTTGTTTGGAAGAGATTGCCTTCAGATTTTCCTATACTACGAGCACAGCCTAGTGTGCAATATGGCAGCGCCCATGAGCACTTTTTGAAAAGGTTACAGCTCGAATAAAATTTATGCAGACAACAATACTCAAAGCACTGTGGGTGAGTGTTGCATTATTGAATTTGATAAAATGGCCGCGGTGTGAGGTGGTGCGATATTTGCATGCGGGAACCACTTATCAGAAAGCCTCATTCTAATACACGCTATATTTACTATATTTAGTAGAAATAAATGTTTGGATGAGCGAGTGATCCAAAACAGCTGCAGAGCCGCGAATTTGTGACATCCATTAAGGAAGCGAAGCAAAGTAAGCATTTCTTTTCCTTTCTATCGGGCTCATAACCCACAGAGAGCAACGCACTTGGTTTCTTCAAGTAAGACTTCTAGTTCTCACTCATGAAAAACATTATATTCCAATGCATTTAGTAATTGCTTTTGTAATAGCCTGTAATATAAGCGCACACATAGTAATACTTCTATCTCCAATAGTTGAAATGGCACATCGGAAGTGCCCTTGCGTCCTGTATGGAGTGTCAGACTTTGTACAGTATATTGTTGTGCATACACATTTTCATGATGCTTGTTTATTTCGAATGTCTAGAACAGGTTCACAGGGCATGCTAGCCGCCTGCGTTTGTCAAGAAGCCTCAGTAGAGAAAGCTGTTCAAACGCTTTTGACAAGTTTGTAAAGACATCACATTAAGTAATACCAAACCCTTCCATCTCGATGGTGCGACAGGTTCATGCCAATGATACTTCTAAATTCTAAAGATTATTCAGAATGAATGTTTCCCTTCCGAATTTGAGGTTCAGGAAGAGTTGAATAGCATTCTCATTTCAACATTTCAATTATATTAGACCGGCTGATAATTTTTGTTCATATATATTATCATAGCGTATTTCTCTCAATATGATCATTGGGTATTCAAACTAAATTTTCGTGAATGCTGCCCTCCAGAACCTATGGCTTAATTGGCATTCTAGTTTTATTACAGAAATATGCCACAATATCTAACCGTTGAGCTTAAATTCAGCTTACCTATCACTGCAGGTGCGGTCAGGAGCACTGGCACCATTCCGAGGCCTTGCAAGCCACAGGCGAAGCTCAGGCTTTCTACGCCGAGGTAGTCGCCGTACAGGACGGCCTTGACGCAGAGCAAGAATCCTCGGCAGGCACCCAGCGTTGTCGTGAGTACCGCACGGATGACATACTCACTCGTGAAAGACATGAGAACTAGGCTGGCTGCGGAAACAGCTAGGCTGCCCGCTGCTAAGGGGCACCTACTGTTTGGTATCTTGTCGGAAAGGACGGGCACCACAATACGACCCGCCAGCATGCCAAGTGCTGCAGAGGTTTGCAGCTGGTTGCAATTGCTCAAGGTGCCAGCGTGTTTGTAGATTCCATATGCCACAATGGTTCCCTCATGCATAGAACTGGAATAGTCTACGGCCACGTATACCGCAACGAGCGCGTAAAGGTACGCTGAGCGAAAGAGAACACAGCAGTGCTTCACCATGTCGGGTGCTTTCACAACCAGATACTTTCTTCGGGGATAGTTGCCCTGGCATTGGACATGGTTCGTGTCCTCAAAAAAAAAAATACTTTTTGCGCTTGCACCTGGAGCGTCCTGCACTGAGGTTTGTGCTGCTCCAGCATGTGGGTTGTTAAAATCTTGCAATTTCATGTTTTCTATATTCATAGAACCTTTTGCTTTCTGTAGCGACTTTATGGGCATCTGTAGAGGCAAAGAGCTGTGGTTCCCGCCATTGTCACCGGCAGCGTCACCAGGCAAAAGGTAGTCGGACGGAAATACTCCATTACAAGAATTACTAATACTTGTAGAAATTGTTTGCTCTGTCATTACCGGGCAAAATTTTTTCCTCAATAAAACACATGGTCCAAGCGGGCGCGGATTTTTGAGCAACATCACGAGAGGTATTGAGCGCGCTGCTATAGCGCCCATAAGAAGGAGTGCTGGCAGGGAACCGTAGTTTTCAGAAGTGTAGGCTAGTAAACTTGGTCCTACGACGCCAGACGCCGCACATCCGACGTACTTGAAAGCGGTCGCTGTTGCGCGATACTTATCGAAATATGTGAGAGCATAGAGGGAAAGAGTGATTATTACGATTCCTGCACCTGCACCTGAAAAGAAAGGAAATTCAAATTATTCGAATCATTTCATTTTTCTTTAAACGAAAGTGGTCATGGGTGTGTACATGCGCATCCATGCGTGTGCATGTGAAGGCGTATCTGAGCATTGTCCTTCAATCGACATACCAGAATTGTCATAAAAAGTGGCAAGTAGTTTTTAAGTTTACATCCCAATTGAGGAAATTGTTCACTCACTTGCGTACAATTAGTGATGAAAAAGCCAGATGCTCATAGTGGGTAAAGGTACAGCGGTGAGAGTGATCATGGTTTAGAAATATAAGCAATTTGTAAAGATTTCACTAGAAGCGGACGTTCTGTTTTCCGAACCACAAGCATATGCCTGCTAAATTCACTCTTAATATGATTGTGTATTGTATTTATTTCGTTACCAGTAGTACTACACTCTTAAGACAGCAATATTTATACTTCAGCACAAAATGAAATTAGGTTTTGATACTCGGGGAAGTTCCGCAAAACCACTTCTAAGAAGAGTTGATGGAGACATTTCCTAATTTCATGTTTACAGTACAAATCTATTCGGTAAAATCATGAAGGATGAATTCTGCACTTCGCTATCATTTTAAGGCACACAAAATAACTGGAAACTTTTGAAGGTTAAAGAATAAGTTATAAGCTCTCCAATTAACATACTGTTGTTTTGACGGGATCTCAGGTGTTCATAGAATTTATCATTATGCCGGAAAAAACTTCTATTTTGGTTAATCAAAACAAGACTTCATGCATAAAAAAGTTCCCAAGGAAGCGGGATCGCATCCCTGCCGTTGTAGCCGCTTTTCGAAGGAGGCGAAAACCAAGGCTCCCTTGTGCTGTTCGATGTCAGTGCACAGTAAAGTACCTCAGGGGGTCGAAATTTCCGGAGACCTCCACTGCGGCGTCTCTCATAGCCAGAGTTGCTTTGGGAAGTTAGACCCCAGAAACCACAACCACATGCTGAAAAATTCTACGGATACAGAAAACTAAAAAACAGTCTAATTAAAAGATAAAATTCAAATCTGCAATACCACTCACCGTATGCTGCGCCGACAAGTACGCTCATCCACACAATGTTTGAAGCAAATGATGATGTGACCAGGCTCACGTCCACCAGGGTAGCGCCAAGAAGAGTCATGTAGTACACAGGAACCTTTTGCTGGAGGACCGTGGTAAGCAAGCCTGCGTAGGGGACCATGGTTAGTCTCCAGCAAACCGCGGATCATAGTAGTGACCAGGATCATGAAAAACTTTTATTTGATAACATTCAGTTTTGTGCGATGTAGCATTATAAATACAAGTGGCGTATATTTTTTTCACAGAGGACAACGATCTAGGTGAGTCCTTAAAAAGCACGTAGCATACGCTTAGAAAATAAATCGCTCTGACACACGAGAGCTGCAGCTACAAAGTTCTTCAAGCATAGAAAACAACTTTGGAAAATTATATATCCCCAATAGCAACTCGAGAAAGCTACCATTCCTCTGAATACCTACAAAGTTACCATTGTTTTCGTGTCAAGTTTGCTTTTTCGCATCAAACCTGTACTCTTAAAGTCGATGTCACATAAACTTATCTGCAAGTACACAGGTTATGGGCCTGCAAATAAATATTGCTTGTCGCAATCTTTTGAAAGTGTGCGTATATATTTTCGAGCTTTCGCTCTGCTGTCTACCTGTATCATAAAGAAGCAAGATGCATGTTTAGAGTATGATGTATGACTTAACTTTTAACTTACGCTCTTGCGCCGTACTTTTAAATGTTGAGCTTGTGTCCCCAATAATGCAACACCTTACATAGGGCGTGATAGTGGAATAATGCAGCAGGCAAAATAAGCTTTCGATGTTGTTGTGACAATTCAACTTGCGTTAACCAGTGTTAAAGCACAACTAATTTTTTATTCTATTCTCGATTGCAAACGTATACTGCTTCAGAACGTCGCGGTTGCAAAGTGTGAATTAAGGAACCTTTCTTGGGGGGTGGCGGAAAATTAACCTTATTTTTTATTCGGCCGCTACTCCTTCAATTGGGGAGAATAAGACCCAGCGAGTCAACTGTACGGGTTTATGCAAATATACATTGCAAAATTTCAGTTGTTAAAAGTGCGCAGCTTTCTAAAAACGAACTAAACGAATTCAACTGTTAAAGAGCCGGCAAAACAAGCAGTCTTTGTGCATCCTTGATCTGCAAAATTGAGTTTTCATATTTAATTTCGATTGGGCAGAGTACGGACCCACTATTATTAAAATATGCATATCATGCAGATTTTAAAGCTTCAAAAAGTATCTCCAGAGTGGCCCAGTAGTTAGAGCACTCGAGTACAATGAAACGAAGAGTTGAGCTAGTTGGTACATACTTGAAGGGAATAGCAGCGCAGAAATGAGCGACAAGGAAGAAAGACAACACTGACGCTATGAACGACAGTTTATTAGAAAGAAATACGCAAAATATACTCTTTTTACAGCCAGGAGTGCATGTGCAAAACCAGACGTCAAACTAATAAGTTAGTCTTTGGAATCAATATATATTAGTTCACAGTCGTGAACAGCTGCAGAAAGGGCACGTGCTTACACACGAGTCACGTTTTTTGAAAATATAAAACGCTTGACTGATTTTTCTTGTTAGATTACCTTTCTGTTTGTACACAATTATGGTTTCAATAAAAAAGATAGACGCATGATTTTTCAGACAAATTAGATTGGTTGTTAAACGGACACTTCCAGTAATTCAGAGAACGATTTGAGGATGGTGCTCTATCAAAGAAGTGTTTTTTCACACGTAGGCGGGTATTTAGACACCTTTTCGTTCAGCCTAAGTAGGTTCTCCTGCATGGGAAGGGCACATCATACACAACTCCTTCTGCGCCAGGGACAAACCTCAGGTCATGCTTTACCTGGCACCCTCTTTTTGTTTTTCCTAATTTCTTTTCGTTTTCATTTGTGTTGCATCAACCATGGGCCATATTTTTCCCACCTTATGGTGCGTAGATTAAAGATCATCTACCCCCTGTCTGCCACAGACTTGGTCCAAACGGGACATTTGATGAATATACGGCAGAAATGCTCTGGGGTCTCTTGTCTTCTGCATTTGCTGGATACAAGAACTATGATATCATTTGGAAACCCCGCTGTTCTTAGCCTCTGAACCTGTCGATAAAACTGTCACTGATAGCATGCACACATATTTAGCAATGGCGGCACCTAAGCAAGATACTGCTATACCATATTTTACAATCTTAAAATGCGCGGAATGGTAAATAAAGGCTTTTCGGATCACTGCAGAAAAGACCACCACACACTATCTAGCTTCATTTTCCGTCTGATATCTAAAAATTCAGCTCATTCCTATGAGTCTTTTCAAAAGTGAATGTAAGGCCGTATCCACTGTCCTCAAATATCTTTAACACGTCAATGACCTGCCTATCAAAGTCACTGGGATCCACAAAAACAAGGTAATCACCGGCGTACCTGAAGATGTGTTTTGTATTGACCGAGAGGTTGCTTATAATAGCGTTATTTACATAGGTAAGAAAGATGTCGCTTGGTACCGGAGCCACCCTTGAGCCTATCTATAGCACCTTTTTTTTAGTATACAGTCTTCGCAATCGACTTTGTCCAATCAAGTATTTTGTCCAAAGATGCGGGATCGCATCCGGACCTCTGCGGCCGCTTTTCGTCGGCGGCGAAAACCTAGCCGCCCGTGTGCTCCGCGATATCAGTGCACGTTAAAAATGTCCAGGTGGTCGAAATTTCTGAAGTCCTCCACTACGGCATCTCTAATAACCTGAGCCGCTTTGGGAAGCTAAACCCTATAAACATAACTAAACCAAACTTAAAAGTGCAAAAACACCTAAACATACCCAGAGAGAGCATTTACGCTACTGACATAAACACAGATGATTTTACGTTTATGACATCTGCAACATCCTGCGTGCTTTTCCTATTTTATTAGCTGCACCACCTTCACCATACGGTTTGTCTGTCTATCAAAGTGTAAGCGGCTCTAATTGGTTGTATATTCATTCATTTTATCTCGCCAGGTGTCTTTATATTTCCAGTTTTTTAAGCATTCTTTGTTTAACTTCTGGCACGACTAAAGATTCTGTAAATGGCCGACCACATAATCATTTTTTAGGTTGGTTATCAATGCCCCAGGCTGTGCCAATGTAGGCTTTGCGAATGATGTGCTGGGGACAGGTATTAAATTTCGGGCTATGTTTATGGCCATGAATTGATACGTGGTCGGGTGATCACACTTGACAGAGGCAAATGAAATGTCCCAATCTGCAGCCATCAAAAACTTCTTCGGCAGTGTTCAATGCAGAAGGCGGGTGGATGTGATACAAAAAAATCTCTCTGTGCCTTTTGAAGATTCCTGCCGTGGTTGAAAACCTCAACAGCTTCAATATATATATATACATATATATATATATATATATATATATATATATATATATATATATATATATATATATATATATATATATATATATATATATATATATATATGGGAAGCGAGCTTAACTCTATGCTCGAGGTAACTGCAGTGCCAGTAGAAGAGTTATTTTCACAGATATCAAGCTGTGTTTGCATTTCAAGGAAGGCCTTTTTGCGCATCGATGCACAGCTTTTCGCTGACACAAATGGGGTAAAACAGTGCAAGTTAGTGGTTATATAATTGCTGTCAATCGCCACCATACTTAGAGAAAATATCTGAGTAGTCTGCAGACCACAGTTATTTCAAAGCGGACGGGTTTACCACTGTTGAGTTTTCAGGAATACCTTTAATGCGCTTGCAAAAAGACTTCCTGAGAAATCATGAAATCGGGGGCAAGACAAGCCAGTGATAATCAATATCGGCCAATTGCTCGAAGACGCTTTGAAAGATACGAACATAGAATTTGCTTATTCAGCAAGCAGTGACCAGTTTTAGCCTAAATTCATCTTTCAGTCCTCTAATATGATTTGTTACTGGGATGTAAAAACAAAATATAGGTTCACTGTTGCTCGACTGCCTTTTTTTTCTACATACTGCAAAACAGAACACATTAGCTCAGCATTGGAGCCATTATAAGAAATTAGATAATCTCAGTGTGTTGTAAAGCACAGAAAAATGATAGACATATAAATGGTATTGCTACAAACACTACTTGGCAGGTGTGCAGTGTTAAGTGGGAAAGTGCATTTTTAATGCATGCGGTGGCTTTTGATGTACACCGCTCTGAAAACGTATATGACAGTTTTTAACCCGACGTAAAGGGTCATCCGCTTCTAGCTAAACATGGTCACTGCTTTAAAGCAACAATGCGTCCATCGCAGACGCATATCTAAGCAAAGCGATGCAAGCACAGAACGATCCGGAGATGGTGCTTCGGGTGGCCTAACACTTAGCTTTATAGTGTGGCCGGATAGCGCGTAATTACGCTTGCAAAGCAGTGACTCTGTTATAGGTGTTTTCGCCTACTATTCAAGGCTGCAGCACATTCCCCTATAGAGAAGTAATTGTTAATCATAAATGGTGGGAAAAAGTTTCAGAGAAACATAGTTTCGGTTGTTCAGCAGCTCTCACCAACGACATGTGTTGCAGGTACATATATGGACTGAGGCCAGGTCGCCTGCTCGTGGTTCACGTTGAACTGCGACATGAACAGGACGTATAGGAGGCCGAAGCTGGATGAAGTGAGCATGACGAAAAATACAGAGAAAGCAGCCACGACAGGGATCGTCCAGCAACGGTCTTGCACAATTGTCGGCGACATGGTTGTTTTCCTGTAAGAATAGCTGCTGTTAACGATGGAGCTTTTGACAAGAAATGAAGACATGTGGAAATAGGAAGTAGTGTTATCAAAAATACAAGTCTGAATGTTGGAAATGGTGTAAAACAGAAGCTGTCGGACGGATAGAATGAAATAACGCTAAATTGCACCTCCTTCCATAGAATAGTGAAGTGGTAATGCAGAACTCAACTGCCGATTAAGTTCAGAAGCAGTGCAAGAAAACCTTGCAATATCCAGATTATGAACTATTAATACTAAAAACGTTACTCGACAGAAACACCGTGCATGTTATACTGTTTTATTAGCATTCAAATATTATATATTCATTTGATTGTGATCGACAATCAGCTGCACAATTCAAGGAAGGCCCATAACATAGTACCATCGCAAGGAGCGTCATTACTTGTACAGTATTTAGTCTCTTTTCGTACATTTCTAAATGCCTAAATGCGACGCTCTTCAAGTGTCTTTGCCTGATGCCTGACATAAAGTAAAAGCTTTATTCACACTGCACAGTTTTTGAACTGTACAAACTTTCAACCTGAACTCGCTTCTGTTCCTATTATTCTCTAAATCGACTCGTGCACAACAACAAAAAGTTATTTTTAAATCTGCTTATAAACTCCTTCACTACGTTTGAAGAAACGCAAACTGCGAGCTACTGTGCATGTGCTGTTTTCCATAAATAGCATAACAAAATGTACGCAAAATAAAAGCTACCGGCTGTTACAAGTCTGTGGTTTTGTTGCACTCAGAAATTTCAAAAAATCTAGCCTATATATGTTCGCCCTACGTGCTTCCTCTCATAGGACTGTTGAAACTTTCACAGGACATTCCTTGTTGCCCTCGCAAACACCAAGGTATGCCACGAACAAGACTTGAGAAAGAAATGAATTAGTTCTTTCAGAGTTAAGGGTGTACAATTATTTTCGTCTGATTACTTTTGTTTTGAGTCGGTCAAAACACCAATATTTCAAGTTTGATAACTGTGCCTTTCGCCGAGGTGAGAAAGACAGCGTTTTGCAAAATATTTGTAACGCTCTCCACGCATAACAAGACGAACGCTAAGCTCGGAACCAAGACATTTGCGTAAAATATATTGAAAACCTTCGTACGCATTCAGTAGTTTATATCATTTTCTCTATACACGTGTTTTGAAAGTTACCTGCAATGAATATTTAGATTTATTGTCGGGAGGCGATGGCTCTTAAGTTAGCTACACAGCTTTGACATGCTGCAAAAACAGAATAGCGACTTCCAGCATACGCAGCCGAATTTCCTGCTTTTCGAAAGCATAGCCGTCCCGAAACGATTAGTTACTTTACCAGTCTGTGCTCATTCGCACACTACCATGCCAACTTCAAATAAAGCATTAGGGCACTATATTAAAAAAACACAGAAACACACTACCTGGTTTGGTTGAGCGTACTGGGGTCGTCCGCCATGACGATTGGTTGTCAACATGCAGGTATTGTTCAAGGCCTACTCACGGCTTGCTCTAGTTGCTTACGCTATGCACTGTGTGCCTTTTTGCCCGAATTACTTTGCCGCGAACACATCAAGCTTTTAGCATTTATCATCCAAACCCGTATGCCCATGTAGGGCCGCTATCTCTGACGACCTAGCCAGCAACTGTTCCGCACCTGTGGGAATAGTGCATTCCACTGCTGGGGCGCATAGCTGCGCGGCGACGCACTACTAGGACCATATGGTGTACCTGATGCCGTTCTGACCTTGCGAAATACCACCTGCTTCCGCTTAATTACATGATCAACTTAAAACCTCGAACTGATTCCTGTTCTTGTTTGAGAGCCAAGGCCGTGGTGAATGTGCTAGGCAGCTTTGACGGAGAACTATACAATGTCGACAAGTAGCCACTCGAAACAAAAAAAAATACTTTCTGGTACTAGTTGCGCAGGGTAAAATTCTGCTGTGTCTAGTAGGGTCAATACTGACTTGCATTCAAAATTTATATGTTGCTATGTAGATACCTACGAAACGGCACATTTCGACGAGAAAAAAAAATCAGCATGTTATCACAGCTCTGGAGACAATTCCTGCGTTACACTCCACGTATTTGAATAAGTATAAACACGTGAATTTCTGTTGCGATATTTTTGCGTTAATCGACCTTCGATGGTCATAACATACGGATTGCAGCAGCCCGAAAAGCCCCTGCACGGCTCAGTTAAATAATTAACGAGGCATTTATCAGGAGAAGTTTGGGTTTCGATCTCTCCAAGCTCTTGATGACGTCAACGATGAGATGAGATGGACGGATGGATGAACCGACGGACGGACGGACGAACGGAATAATGGATGGATGGATGGATGGATGGATGGATGGACGGACGGACGGACGGATGGATGGATGGATGGATGGATGGATGGATGGATGGATGGATGGATGGATGGATGGATGGATGGATGGATGGATGGATGGATGGATGGATGGGATGGATGGATGGATGGATGGATGGATGGATGGATGGATGGATGGACGGACGGACGGACGAACGAACGGACGGACGGATTGATGGATGGATGGATGGATGGATGGATGGATGGATGGATGGATGGATGGATGGATGGATGGATGGATGGATGGATGGATGGACGGACGGACGGACGGACGGACGGCCGGACGGACGGATGGATGGATGGATGGATGGGATATAGCAGCGTCCCTTTTGAAACGGGATTTTAGTAGTTGTTATCACCCTCGTTTTTTCCCCTATGTCTTAATTATTGTTTTATATCATTCAAATTCTATCATCATTCTCTCTACCGAACTTTTTTTTCTACAATACTAACTTTGTGTTACTTTCCTGTTTTTGCGAAAGCACCGCACGAGCGCCCCCTACTGGCAAGCATTTTAGCACGCGGACATAGAATATAATGACGAATACGGGCAGCGTTTTTTATCTGCTTGCGATCACAAGCTTGCATGCCACCGTTCGTTCATGTGGCGCAATATGGCGCCATCAGTGCAGTCTGGGCTTACAAATCCATAGCAAATATATCGCGGATCGCTTCTTATTCACGTACATAACAACTTCTTCTAACGGTTGAGATTCAATAGCGACTAAATTGGAAGAATTGTTTGAAGAATATGGGGTGCTGGCAGAAGAGATTGCAGCAATACAAAGAAAATCTTTTTTCTCAGGGACATTAATTGCAGCTCCTTCCCAGTGCGACTCGCATAGCTACTGCTTGCTCCACAGATGAAGCCGTCGTACAAATCAAGGATATAGTTTTATATGAAATGTGCTTGCCCGTGAAGCAGTGCTATAATGAAGCGCTTTTTACGGCGTTAGCTCGTTCTGAAGCGCCGTCTACTGCCGCTTCGATGTGAAACCGGCTAGGCCTAGTGACGTCTAGGGCAGGCGGGGTGTTGCGCAGTTCAACCAGTTGCCCGAAAGCTCCGCACTTGGGCAGGCATGCCCTAGGTGTCTGAGTATAACTCAGTCACCATGTGCACCAGGCTCAAGTTCTACGAGGCAGGCGAAGCATAAAACGAGCAAATGTTAAATTCAACTTCCCTTTTGTGGAATCCGATATATCTGTGTACGTGCGTGCGTTGACAAAACACATCGACTGCAGAATCGACGCCAGGTGAACTAACTATGTTATGTATCAACGCAGACAGCGTGAAAGACGATCGCGTTAAACGAACAAAAACGCAGAACTATGCAGAACTTTTCTAGGGGGCACAATCTACACAGACATGGCGAGCTAACCAGTGTCGTCACTTCGTTTTGCTCTGATGACTCACTACTAGAGTTGTTTGATTACGCCATGTTATTAACCTAAGTACATGTTGCCGCCGCAGAGATGACACCCTCATTAGAAAAACGGAGTCTTTATGGCTTGTAATTAAAATCACATTAAAATATCTGCGCCGAAGCGTGAGAAGTTGCGATTGCTTAGGGAGCTCCTCTATATAAGCAGGAAGGCAATCACATTTCTTCCGGTGCTTGGAAAATTGGTGTCTATGGTCTTTTAATGTACATATCCAGTACGGAAGGACAGAACACCAAAATATCATAAGATCTAATTGTGTAAATGTAAAACGTTAACATCTAGACATTATTTCGCTCCCCATGTTTAAACCACAGAAGTGAGACCAGATTTCGCGACTCCGCAAGGGCCCCGAAGCATGTTTCTTTATTGCTTGTATATTTTGGCTAGTTTTCCATCCCTCTCTCCTTCCTTTACAAAAGTCATTGCGAGTCGTTAAGCGCCTACCGACCCAGATTATGAGATTCGTTCTCTCAAGAACACAGCCGGTTGAATTTTAAGGTTAAGGTAAAGGCCTAAGGTTTTTAACTGCCGAGCATGTTAGAAATGCGAAGTCACTTCTTCCGGTGATGAAATGGGATTTTACAACACTTTTTAGTGCTTTTGAACCTGACAATCTGCACAATATTTGCTGAAAACCGGATTTCAGACATTATGTTCAATTCGTTTATGTTCTATGGGATTAGCAGCTACTATCCTAAGTGCTTCTTGTGTAGTTCCGAGGTCAACAGAATATTGAATGCGATGATGAAGCAAGCATCATATTTGGACGGCACGTTGTACTTTTAACACCTCAACGCTTAATTGGATTTCATGCCTTTGCTTTACGAAGTGCCATCATTTTGCCGTTTGTTATCATCCGGGAAGTATGGAGCATTTATTTGTAACAGGACTGGGCGTAAACTGCAGAGTAAGTGTTATCATGGTCACTTTGGGAGGCTCGATTGCCTAACCTTAGGGATTTCAAGCACACGACGAGGATCATTTCAGTCTCATATACATTCTTCACATTATACCTGTATAAAACGAATTCGACGAGTCATGTTTTCTTCAAATGTTCTTTAGCGGCTTGAAAAAGATGGCCATCAAAAAGCCGCAATTTTGTCAATATGTGCTAAGGTAAAAGCGCGTATCTGAAAATTACGACTCTGAAATGTGAGTGCATATATTAATGTCTTGAAAGTTTTTTGCCTGAACCACTCAATAGTCTAGTAGTTAGTACTGTACGATGTACGCATGGCGAACGTTTTGAGATATTTGCCTAATCTGAGATGAAATATGGATCCCTCACAACTACAGGCAAAAGAAATGATATGTCAGTTTCAGGCGTGACGTCCTTCAAGCCTGATGGGCTTTTGAATGGCCTTGCACATCCCAGGGAACAAATGCTGCCCGCCGTTATAAATATTTCGCCTATGCGAGGATGCTTCTCTAAGAATGCTTTCATTCGGCGGTGGCAACAGCTGCGAAGGTCCTAAATCAGTTCTTTGATGTGTTCTGTTCGCTTCCTCAATTTACGGTGCAGTGACTAAACCACGCGAAATGCCTTATGGAACTGTGCTATTTCGCACTATATAAGCATCGCCTGATTGGATGGCACACCAATTTAGGGCATTTGGGAGCGCCCCATTTGGCAACAGTAAGCATCACGTTTTGTTTTCTATGACATTTATCTACGAGAGTAAGACAAAGTATCACCAGAGCGAAAGCTTATATTTTACAGCTGTTGCATTTTATTGATTCAAAATTTTACTTCAGACAGACTTCGCTGACAACCACTGAGGTAAAGCTACATCTATGCTTCGAATTCTTTGCTTGTAAAAATGTCTGTGGCGGGCTTTGGCGACGGCGGGAAGCTTGCAGTTTTTCTTTCTTAGCTCGCCAAAAAAAAATTAACTATTGGTATAATCTCTTCACGTAACTAAAACAGCAACCTTGTCTTACCCTCTCCCACAAACTTCGTAGAGCTATGTTTGATTAGGTGAATGACTGTTATAAAAGCGGATCTCGAAACGCTCGTTTTTGACGGGCACATTACGCATATCTTTGACCAAATAATCAACACTTTAGGTAATATAATGGTTCCTCAGCTACATAATGCACAATGCAGCGTTCGAGCTGACCAGCTTTTAGCATATATGCTTCTTCTTCTTCTTCTTCTTCTTCTTCTTCTTCTTCTTCTTCTTCTTCTTCTTCTTCTTCTTCTTCTTCTTCGTCTTCTTCTTCTTCTTCTTCTTCTTCTTCTTCTTCTCCTTCTTCTTCTTCTTCTTCTTCTTCTTCTTCTTCTTCTTCTTCTTCTTCTTCTTCTTCTTCTTCTTCTTCTTCTTCTTCTTCTTCTTCTTCTTCTTCTTCCTTGACATTTGGCACATACCCACGAAGGGCGATTGGCCAGGGTTCAGTGTGGACTGCCAAATGTCCTACACAAACTGAATTAGTGTATTAAAGTAATTGACAACTAAACAAAAACATAAGTTTTAAGATCACAAAAGTTATTGAATAAAAAATTATAAAGCTAAAATTTGGAGTTTTGTAAATTTGGAGTGCAATTAGCAAGGGAATCTGTCCGTAGCTGTGATGTAGTTATGTAAGTACTGAAAAATTTGAGGCAACATGCTCCTTGTTGTGAAACCCGTCCATTTTTTCAACCTTCAGCATTATGCCATTGTTCGATGATAGTGATAGCAGGAGATATATGTATTGAGGTGGAATATTAACTTAACGCCGGATATATCATAGCGCCAGATGTGACAACGTGATCTTCGTTCAAATATTATGTACACAAACAAAAAATCAATGTGCAAGTCCCGTAGATGTTTGTGTGTGTAATCTTTCGTCAAAACTAAGTGATGACGACAAAGTTGTGCATGTGCACCCATGGTCCACATATATGCAAAGGGGATTATACTTACGTTCTCTTTGCAACTAAATCACTTCTGAGGAAAACCTTATAACGAAAGTGCACTCCAAGCATTTTTGCAATATTCTCGCCTTTAAGGTTTCGCTTGGACACTGTGACAAAACTATAGGGCAGAGGTGTAAAAATCTCCCAGGAGATGGATTTGTGCATAGGGTTAATATTTGTGCCAAACCGGAGACAGGATCATAGAGATCAAAAATGATTGCATAGACTGCTTCCAAATTACGACTGGAAATACGTCGCTATATACTCTCCCGCCCACGTTGGTTTTCTTATTCTTTTAGCACACCAACGAACTTTACTTTCGTACAAAGGGATTATCAGAGCATAGTAGAAAATGCAACAGTAAGGGTAAAGGTTGCAGATGCGACGCGGGGCAATAATTTTCTCAATAGAGGCCTAAGTTTAGAGGCGAGGCAGTGAGCCGTGCTATGAACGCTGCACTATGCTGGAGGTGACGACAAAGACCCTGCTGTGTTGCAAAAATTGAGCAAACGCTGTCAGAACAGTGCACTCAAATTCGATGCACAACATAGCTCTTATGTCGATGTTGTCATATTTTGAGCAGCATAAACCAGGCGTTTTATTCCCGTAAGAAAAATTCATCTGAAATAGATGCTACGAGTGATCATAAAGAACAAATGGAACCATCCAGTACATACAGTGCGGAAACTTTTTTGTGATCTTTAGAGTTATCATGAACGCTCGTGTACTTTTTTGTGCTATATTATACGAAGGCGATATCTGCCATTGAAGAAATGCAAAAGCTACTATATTTTCGTGATTTTAGTCATATACCTGTGATCTATTTATTGCGCAACAAACATATACTCTTCATTCAACCTTGCAGTTGCATTGTTATCCTCGCTGATCTTGCAGAAGCAAAGAAAAACCTGTATTTTCTCTTTATCACTCAACACTTTCGAAATCGTTTGCTATTCTTAAATCATTAGCACCGCTCTATTTGCAATATTATTGTCTTTGAAAACATTGAGATCATTAAACCCCAACATATAATGGTATAACGCGATAGCATTAAAGATTTCTGTCTGCAACTCCTCTAGGGCATGCTTTTTCGCATATGTAGACACATCCGTGAACCAATATTCCATAATATGGACTTGTATGCTAATCTAGTATTGGGACTCTGGGCGCTCACGCTGAGCACCATGTACGAAACTTGTATCAATATGTATATATGCCGTGAGAATCACGCTTGCTAGACCCAATAACTTCGAAAAGTGATATAGACGAAAGGCGACAGCCACAAAAATTTATCTTTCGGACACAATGATGTGCTCGACGCTTAATTCATTGGGGCGCTGATGATAAGAAAACGTATATCATAGCTGAACCCTAATATGCCCGATCTTGGGTAGGTTAAATTCTTCGCGTTTGCTTTTATTCTGTTATATTTATAAAGAGCGATATGTACAAAGGCTACGTGACTGCCTGGCTGCGCCGCACTTGTTCTAGAATATATGAGGCTATGACAAGCGGAGATATCCTAGAAAGACATTTTTGGTGAATGCTATTTTTTCCACCTCACAGAAATGACACTGGAAAATTTGCTTCTTTCAAGCTTCTCTCGAACCTGTTCTTTTGTGTAAATTTATTGGAATCGGAAATGCACAAAACAAAATCAGTCTTGATTCATTACTAATCAGTCCGCCAAACAGCATCGATGTACGAGACCTATAGACAAGGGAGTTTTGACGTTCTAGCGAAAAAGTTAACTTGATTTTGTTGCAATTATTTGGTATAGACGGTATGTTTTCTATAAAAACTATGAGAACGTGCATTGAAGAATGAGTGCAATATTCATTTTTTATTACATAGCGCACCCGTAGTTGAAGGTCCGAAAAATGCCTAAAGTTTGGTGCGTTTTATGGTATGACTTGCTTCCGTTATATATTATTTCATTTATTTAATATTCATTTGCTCGGCACACCTGCATGACCTGGAATACATTATTGCAGCATGCAAAACGACGAAATACATGAGTACATTCAAAAACATATGGGCATTGAAATGAAGTATAAAGGAAGAACAAAATGGCAAAGCGCTCAATACATTGTAAAAACCAAAACGCGTAAGTATGTCAGCAACAAAGGAAAACTGAAGCACGTGATTCGAATAAGTTCACATATGAAACATTGAGTGCATAAGAATCTAAAATGAATGTTCAGTAGTTAATGAAGTAATCACATAACGGGGCTCATTGTAGTCGATGATCATTTAAGAAAACTCAATTTTTAAGTACGACACTGACAATCTGTAACTTTATTAGCGTCGACTCTCATACATGTGACACAATGCAGCTTGTTAATAAGCATTGTTTTTGTTTATTGCCAGATTATTTATATATTGTGAAAAAATTTCGAACTGAAGGTATAATAATGCGAAGATAAAAGTTTTCAGCCCAAACTTCCTGTTTATCAGGTCCTGCGTGCTACTTGTTTCTGCACCCGTTTGATTTCAACTATGAGATTTTCATGTACGGATCGCAGGTTGTGCACGCACATAAAACAGGTACTAAGGCTAATCAAGTACAAACATATTTTCTGTGATGAAAAGAGGGCGAT
Organism: Amblyomma maculatum; assembly: GCF_055883805.1. Classification (NCBI taxonomy): domain Eukaryota; kingdom Metazoa; phylum Arthropoda; class Arachnida; order Ixodida; family Ixodidae; genus Amblyomma; species Amblyomma maculatum. Next base: position 21,825,728 of record NC_139351.1, on the reverse strand, counting down.
TAAAATCTAGTTGGAAAAAACGAGGAAGGCAGTAAGCGGTTGCGGTAATTAGGTTATCATGACTGGAGGACCAAGGCGCCTAAGAAAGATTAACTCCAAGGTATCTGACATGTTCAGTGGTACTAAGTGCAATATAATTTACGTTACACAATTTTTTTCTTTGTAGACTGTGTATTGGTAAAGTTTAAACGAATAATATTTATTGTTCTGTAATAAGTTGGTTTGAAATATTGCCTCTGTTCCACTTAGCTGCAAATATGTCGCTAAGACTGAAAATCCTCACTACTTTTAGCTCCATTTCCGGCTTTTTAAAGCACCACCTCCGCTTGTGTTGCTACTCTTCGACATACGCCTCCGTGTGGAGAAGTTTTTATTTGAAAGCAGTGACCGGGTTATAGGCAGAAGTAGATGTTCCTGCATTGAGGGTGGATCGGCAAGAGAAATGGGTCAATGGCTGCAAGTTAATGAAGCTTAGGTGTTCCTTCTCTGTTTAGCTAGATAAAATGAAAGCAAGATTTTGCCTAAACCTTAAAAAATGACTAAGAATGAATGTTTGCATGGGCAGACTAAATGACGAAAATTCATCACACCTCTAATAGCAGCAACAGCCCAGAGCATGTATATATGATGAATGTTTCCCAGGTACACTATGAGCATTATATGGAGAAGTGGCATCGTGCTTGTGCTGCTTGCGGTGCTTCCTCTAGGTAAGTAAAGCTGTCTATGTTTTACACTAGAAAGTTAAAATAAATCTTTTATTCAAGGAAAGGCGAAGAATAGACACGTTTTATAAAAGGTGTAATTGTTACGAGGACGAGTCATGGTAGTAGTATTACACTTGTAATACACAAAGCTTTGCCTTCATAACGCTCACTTTTGATAGGATGGCTTGTAGTTTCAGAGCTGCGCAGAGCACACGGCATCTTCAGCGGGCTTCTCGGTACGCGAAGCCCCTGCTAACAGAACTATTTGCTAGCTCCTGAGAGTCTCTCACCTCCTATAATTTCTTACATGCTGAACTGGTCAGCCAGCCACGCTCATGGTTACTGCTCTAGCACAGCTTGCTGGTTTTCTTTTTTTGCCCTTTATTGTGCCTGCTGGCGCGTTGTCGCGTTTAGCAACGCATTCATCCTCGTTTAGCCCTTTTGAGATTCGTGTGCGTGAGCATAAAGCTGTCGCAGGTAACACGGCGGAGTTTTGGTATGTTTTCACCTAGCTAGATAGTACTTCACCGGAATGGGGAAGATCAGCGAGATAATGGTGCCAGTATTTGTAACTGGCTAAAGAAAAATAAAGGGGCAACGATGATGATATTGAGCATGCAAATCCACACACTGTGGTGATAACAGAGAGGTATGAGACATATGGACAAAAATCAGTGGTGCTCGCAGTGGAGCTATTTCGAGCGCTTCTTTGTGGCATTTGTATGACTGATTCTTCGTGTTATACATGGGGCTCCGCGGTAAAAATATTCGCTATGTCTCAGAAAACTCTTGTTTATCACTTATTTCGGGATTAACTATTTGCGGCTAAAAATTCACGACTCCCTTATGCGTGCGTTCGAGAACGTTTGCATATGACAAATGCCAAATACACTTTTTGGCGGCGAATTATGATTTGTCGGAACGCGTTTACAGTTATTTTCCCTAATTACACCAAACATTCAAATTGAGATAAGCACACACTTTTATGTCGCCATATTTAAGACTTTTGGCTGTGCCAATAATTCTCGCAAAGTCATACTGTTGTCTAGGTCCATTTTCTAGCTGCACACGGCATAATCGCCCTCCATCGTAAACAAAACAAAACAAAACATTTAGATACAGCGATGAGAGGACTCGCGGCCAACGGCTATAAAGAACAGCTTTGCTTTTTGCTTTTTAAGCGCGCTTTCATTGATATGTTAATATTTATATGTATTCGTAGTTTAGATACTTTATTTGCAATTTAAACGTATCTTAGACCTAGTATCACTTGCCTGTAGTAAATGCCTCTAAGCGTTTAACAAACAACGAGGTCCTTAGGAGAGTGAGGCGAACTTCTTATCCTCATTAAACTATAGGAAGAATGGTTTTTCACAAGCTGCCAAGGCCAGTGTTAAAACACTATAATACCGAAACCCTAAATTATTCGCTGCGGAATTGGTGTCTCCAATCGGAAGATGAAGTTCGGCCTAAAAACAGTAGTCCTAAATATTTACAACTATGTGTAGGCTACGCAGTTTTTTAGTGCCCAGGAGAGATGCCAAACCGATGGGATCCTGACCGATATGCCTGACATATCGCGGCCACTTCTTAGGTTCAAGATATGGTTGTGAATATGAGAGGAAATTATTTTCACCGAGCGTTTCTTAACGTACATTAGTATTGCTGCTGGCCACGTTTTGTTTTTGTAAATTCCAGCGCTATAAATTTATTTCGAAGCGAAAGCTTTATTAGCCCCATGATGCTAAACTCCGGTCGTCAGCGCGTGGACTCGATTGTGCCCCCGAACGTTTTAGGGTGCCCACAGAAACTACGAAAAATAAGGCGCCTTTCCCTCCCTATCATCCAATTATTAAGGCGAAAGCAGCTCTAGACTATTTGAAAAAATTTCGCGTCGGCGAGATTTATCTTCGAGATACGTCTGTTAGACTCATCACCGACTCACGAGGAGCTTGTCGGAACATCGAGAAAGGGTGGACCACCCCGTTAGCCTATAGAAAACAAAATTGCAGTCGGGACACGGAACCCGCATGCCGATTTATTGTCTGGATTCTTGGTCACCAAAGTTTTGAAGGCAACGAGGTAGCTGACGCAGCTGCCCGCGCGCTTTCTCTCCGGGCAGTTTCCTCGGGGCTCGAATCGACTGAGGACATCGGTTCTAATTCCGCCTACACATTCAAAGATACTGTAACGTTCTATCTAAACTTGCATCGCAAATACTCTAACCCCTGTAAAGGTTGGTGTAAGCGAACGAGAGGCTGCTCCTGCACCTCATCGCTAACATGATGCTGCGCCCGGCAGTACTTCAACATTTTGACTCCCAATTCACTGGCCAATTATAGTACTGTAGGAAGGTGGCTGACACCTACGACATGGTGAAGGCCTGCCAACAGAACCCGTCCCTTCTCCCCATCGATTACCCTTCCCGGGAGCACTGGGAGGCGAACCTGCTTAGCTGCTGCGGTCTACAGGCCTAAAGGTTCTTAACGGGGCGTGCACAGGCGGCAGCAACCACCAATGGGGTCCCTGAATAGGGACTTTATCTAGTGTTTTTAAAGCTGAGGCCCTTAAGGCTCCGTGACAAACATACATCCTTGTCAAAATTGAAATAAAGTTTTTGACACCGCCACCGCGAGTAACAGATACCTTCTTTTTCCTGTAAACCCATTTTAGAACTACGGTGAAATCTCATGCTTTGAAAGGAATGCTGGTTGTGTTTGAAGAGGGGCGCGCGATGTACCCTGTACAGCAGCAACGCTCAGGTCTTCGGATTTCTTCACTGCGGATTGTTCAGTGCTCTCGGAACTTTTACAGAAATGATTACGTTAAAGGTATCTGGTTAAAAATATTTCTTTCTCCTGCGTTTCTATATATTGTACAATTTCTAAGCGAGAAGTTTTATAAAACGTGACACTCGGATCTAGCCCTAACAACCATAAGAAATAAAAGCCCCGTTCTTCAAAAAGCAAACTGCGACGTTTTGAATAAAATCTCACGCACATGACTCTGGCAAGTAGTTGTGAAGCGTCTCTGTCACGGGTTATGTCACGCCATGCGACCACATGGCATGGCCGAGCTGGCAGTAGCCGCCAACTCGAGTAGCTTCTTTTTGCCAGGAAGGGTAAGACGAAAATCGACCTCTTCATGACCCTTCAATAACGTGTGAGACTGGCTATACCTGGGCCTGCAGACACATATAAGGCCGGCTTTATTTCGCTACTATTTCACGTGTGTTTACGGAAATAAAAGGCGCAAATTAAGGAATTGATTGATAGGTGGGCGGTAACAGGAATCTATGCGGAACGGATAAGCATAAGCAGCTTCCGTAGCTGTGTACTATCAAGTTTGTGTCATATCTTTAAACACGCCTCTTAGGTATTATCCATATTTGTAATGTAAAATTCAATTATGAGGAATGAATTGTTCAGCACACTAGACTGGATGAGTCTCACAAGTGTTCAGTCGTATCCAATCACCTGCACGGATCCATGGCTTTCATTGTTCGAGGAAATGAATATATTGCATGCGCTTGTGCGGCAAACATCATTTGAATTTTGCAGCTTGTTAGTTTGCTTCCTCGCGCGTCTATTTTGGCCTCCGATAATATTGAGACACTCCATATTATGTCCATATGTTGCGCGCCTCAGAATCAATAAATAGCGCTATCGATAATTGTATTTTGTTTTTCACATCCATGAGGCACTTTCTATTTATTATTATTTTTGTGACGGCTCTATATGAGACGAAATCCTAGTGAAAAATATTCGCTGTGGTTATTTATTATTCCTTATTTTTACTGTTTACAAAATTACATCTTTTTTCATTACTCTCTACATATATGAATTATATGTACATTATCTTTATTCGTACTGGCTACATATATCAGGCACGTTTGGTTTCTGTGTGCTTTAAATATAGAAGAGCAGGGTTCAGTTATGCACGACCGTTGGCACAACTTATTATTTTCTGATTCGTAGACACTTTGCGCTGCTGTGCATTGCTTCTTGCACCCTTTCTTCTTGCACTATTTGCTTTGCTTGTATGGCTGATATTGAGTTCAGGATACTTGGGGTCTGTCGCACAAGCTGCACTAAAACCATTCACATATCGAAGCGCAAAATAAAACTGTACAACATTAACATTTTATGCGCTGACAAGAGAGGACCCGAGTACTGGAAGCCATATACCGTTTTTAGTAATAAAAGACAATTGTGTGTTGCTTACGGAATAATAATATATCTTTTGGGTACAAGAGAGCACAAGCTCCAAACAATATTCAGCTCTATAGCGCTACTGAGCTGAAAAAATTCACTCTGTTTATTTCCGTTCGGTTCTTCCACAATGCTAAAAGAAGAAAGTCCCAATACTCTATCCGTATCAGCAATTGCCCTATGCGTCAGACGGGGGTAGAAAAGGTTGGACAGTATTAATTCTGTAATAGGGCGTTTATTGACGCTCAGATAAAGAGCTGTGAGGAGAGGACCTTGCAACGGCGAGCCCAGCGTACTTCTTCTTTGTCTTCGTCGCACAACGCACTGGTGCATGTCGATGGCTGAAGTGCTATCACAGTACATTTTCCCCCCGGGTAAAAAAAGGAGCCATCCTGGCGACTGATGGCGCGGAAAGCACAGCGGGGCCATAGAATGGCTGCAATCGGTTCACGTGAACTGTTTCACGACCACGGCGACGCAAGTCCGCAGAGGGCGTGACGGGCTCAACTACGTAGTTGACTGCAGATGTTTGCTGGAGGACACTATGTGGTCCGTGGTAGCGAGCAAGAAATTTCTTTGAAAGGCCAGGGGTTGTGGAGGGCACCCAGAGCCACACCAGAGAGTTCGGGAGATATGACGAAGCTTCGCCGGTATCACGGAGGTATTTTTGTTGCCCCTGATTTTCTGTTGTGAGAGAGCGGGCGAGCTGACGGCATTCTTCTGCGTACGTGTCGGCATCGGATAGCGGGGAAGATTCGGAAATGTCAGGGCGGTAGGGAAAAAGTGTGTCCATAGTACAGGGCGGCTCGCGCCCGTAAAGGAGAAAGAATGGAGAGAATCCAGTAGTGGTCTGTGCCGCGGTGTTATATGCGTAAGTTACAAACGGTAGAACTTGGTCCCAATTGGAATGGTCGCTGTTCACGTACATAGCCAGCATGTCACCGAGAGTGGGGTTGAAACGTTCTGTCAGTCCATTCGTCTGAGGGTGGTACGAGGTAGCGGTGCGGTGTATGATGCGGCATTCTTTCAGGAGAGCCTCAAGAGCGTCTGATAAGAAAACGCGTCCGCGGTCACTGAGCAGTTCGCGAGGGGCACCATGGCGAAAAACCAGGTTTTTCAGAATAAAGGCAGCCACGTCGCGTGCGGAAGCAGAGGGCAATGATGATGTCTCAGTGTAGCGGGTCAGATGATCCACTGCCACGATAATCCAGCGGTTGCCAGCTGAAGTTGTAGGAAGGGGGCCGTATAGATCTATGCCGACACGATCAAACGGACGGGCAGGACAGGGCAACGGCTGCAAAGAAGCAGGAGACTTGAGAGGAGTTTTTCGGCGTTGGCAAGACTGGCAAGAGCGGACAAAATGGCGGACAAAGCGGTACATTCCACGCCAGAAGAAGCGTAGACGCAAGCGCGAGTAGGTTTTCAACACTCCGCCGTGGGTGCACTGGGGATCAGTATGGAAAGCAGCACAAATTCCGGCGCGGAGATGACGGGGGATGACCAAAAGCCACTTCCTTCCGTCGTGAAGATAATTGCGGCGATAGAGCAGCCCGTCACGAATTGAAAAATGGTGAGCTTGGCGGGCAAGCGCCCTAGACAAACGACCTGGAGAGCGACTTGAAAGAAAGTCCAGAAGTGTAGATATCCACGGGTCGCGCCGCTGTTCCATGGCCATGTCGATAGTGACAAGCGAAGACAAATCGTAGGCGCAGATCTCATCAGACAACAAAGAGGGAGGCACCGGTGAGCGCGAAAGAGCGTCCGCGTCAGTATGCTTGAGGCCTGAGCGATATATGACACGAATGTCATACTCTTGGAGGCGAAGAGCCCAGCGAGCAAGGCGGCCGGACGGGTCCTTGAGGGACGCCAGCCAGCACAGAGCGTCATGATCAGTGACCACATAAAATGGTCGGCCATAGACATACGGACGGAATTTGCCGATGGCCCAAATAATGGCCAAGCATTCTCTTTCTGTAACAGAATAATTGGACTCTGCCTTGGTCAAGGTGCGGCTTGCGTACGCCACCACTTAGTCTCGGATACCAGGTTTGCGTTGGGTGAGAACGGCGCCTATCCCAATACCGCAAGCGTCAGTGTGAATCTCAGTTGGCGCATTCGGGTCGAAGTGGCGGAGCATGGGAGGCGAAACCAAGAGACGGCGTAAAGTGTTGAAGGCGTCATCACAAGCAGGTGTCCATGCGCAGAGGTCGGAGCTGCCGGAGAGGAGCTGGATGAGAGGAGCAATAATAGAGGCGAAATCTAAGATGAAGCGGCGAAAGTAGGAGCACAGGCCGATGAAACTTTGTAGCTGCTTCAGTGATTTTGGGCGTGGGAATTCGACAACTGCACGAAGTTTGGTGGGATCGGGAAGAATGCCATCCTTAGAAACGACATGACCTAGAATAGTTAGTCGGCGAGCAGCAAAGCGGCACTTCTTCAGATTCAGTTGGAGGCCGGCGGTAGCGAGACAAGTGAGAACGTCCTTCAGTCGGAGCAGGTGGGATTTAAAATCGGTAGAAAAGACTACGATATCATCGAGATAGCAAAGACAGGTTCACCACTTGAATCCACGAAGCACAGTGTCCATGAGGCGTTCAAATGTGGCCGGGGCGTTGCAAAGCCTAAAGGGCATGACGTTGAATTCATACAATCCACCTGGTGTGATGAAGGCAGTTTTAGAGCGGTCAACGTCGTCCATTGGCACCTGCCAGTAGTCAGATTGTAAATCCAACGAGGAGAGAAACTCGGCGCCCTGCAAGCAGTCCAGTGCGTCATCGATGCGTGGCAGAGGATAGACGTCCTTGCGCGTGATCTTGTTGAGCCGGCGGTAGTCGACACAAAACCGAAAGGAGCCATCTTTCTTAGGTACCAACACAACTGGAGACGCCCAGGGACTGTGGGATGGCCGAATGACACCACGACGGAGCATGTCGTCCACATGATCAGCAATTACTTGGCGCTCCGAAGCCGACACGCGATAGGGGCGCTGGCGCAAAGGTGCAGTTTTAGCGGTGTCGATGGTGTGCTCTACGACAGACGTGCGGCCCAAGTCAGTTTGAGGAAGGTCGAATGAAGAAGCGAAGTTCTGCAAGAGGGCGACAAGTTGATCACGTTGCGCAAGTGGATGATCAGCATCAATATCATGTTGGAAAACGTCGGAGGGCGTCGAAGCGGTCGCAACGTCGCAAGAGAACAGACTAACGTCGAAGGAGGGGGTTGAGTCAGCAAGAGTGGTGATATGACCGGGATCAAGCTGTTCAAGACACCAATGCATTCGCCACGGAGCAGGACTGCTGGGCAAGAAAATGGGTTCGAGGCGTAAAGTGCACTCTTGCCGTCTTGAATCTCGAGAACTGCGAACGGAAAAAGGAGGCAGGGATGACCGGAGGCGGCTTCGGAAGGTGTAAAAATCGCAGTCAAAGGAATTACCCACTCACAAAACAGTGGTACGAGGGCAGCAGAGAACGGAGGAATGTCGGTGTCATGGGCGACGAGCAGTTTTGCAGTGCGGGGAGGGGTATCACAGAAGGGGGCATCACAGAGGGGGGCGAAGGCGATTTGCGCACGAGCACAGTCAATAACGGCTTGATGAGTCGATAGAAAATGATATCATGCGAGCAGTTCTGCAGAACTATACACTCGATGGGGTACAAGACGTCTTGAATGAGCACACGGGCTGTGCAAGATGCGGAGGGGTGAATGTGCTGTGATGAGGCGGTGCGGAGCGAAATTCGGAAATCGGAGTGGTCACTTTGCGAATTCGACGGCAGAGCGCTTCACTGATGATGGAGACGGCTGCACCGGTATCGACGAGAGGGAGAACTGTGGCGCCTTCCACAGAAACTTTGATAACATTAGCGGGACGACACGGAGGACTTGAGGAATTCGAAACAAGCGCAGTTCTTGCCCCCGGAACAGCGACTGTTAGTTTCCCTCAACGGTGCTGGTAGAACGTCACAGCATTGGAGAAAGCGATCGGCGCCGAGGAGAATGTGATCGACGAGTGGCATAGGTTTGGCGATCTTGTGAGACAAATTGAGAACCGGGCGGAATCATTTGCGAGCGTGAGTCGGTATCGTACGGGTAAAGTCGAATGTCAGGCTGTGAAGGTTGGAGGCGCTGGCGACAAAGGCGTGCAACATGGCCCGGCCGACCGCAGGCATAGCAAATCAGAAGGTTGTCCGTAGTACGCCAAGGTTTCATAGGATGTGGGCGGAACCTTGAGGGTGGGGCTTGGAACGAAGGCTCAGCATGTGGCGGTGAACGGTAGGCAGGGGCCTGCACATAGGAGCCAGACGTGGGTGAAGGTGGTGGCCTAGCCGTTACTTGGGCATACGTGAGAGGTGCCGTCACAGGCGGCACCACGGGGTTGCACGGTAAGACATCAGCGACGTGTTCTTGCACGATACGGCGTATAGTTGGGGCCAAAGATAGAGCCAGTTCAGGAACGAGGCGGCCCGAGTCTTGAAAATGGGGAAGGAGTGAGATTTGACGTGCGACGTCTTCACGAATAAAATCTTTGATCTTTTGATTCAGCGGGCTCCCTTCAGAAGTTGGCGAACCACCCAGGGCTAATGCGGATACGCCTTCGTCGCACACACTGGAGCGGCGCCTAGAAGCGCGCCGCTTGCGGAGCTCATCGTAGCTCTGGCAAAGCTTCACGAGTTCACTAACGCTCGTGGGATCTTTCGCTACCAGCATCTGGAAGGCGTCCTCAGAAATGCCCTCGAGGATGTAGCGGATTTTGTTCGCTTCCGGCATGGCCGGGTCGACTCGTTTGCAGAGATCAACGATGTCTTCTATGTAGCTGGTAAAGGTCTCATCAGCGCTCTGAACACGATCGTGTAAACGTTGTTCGGCACGAAGCTTACGCACTTCCGGGCGGCCGAACACTTCCTCGAAATTCTTTTTAAATGTCGACCAAGATGTCAGGTCAGCCTCATGGTTGCGAAACCAGTGGTTCGCCACGTCCGTCAGATAGAATATGACGTTACTGAGCTTGTATGAGTCATCCCACTTGTTGTAGCTGCTTACTCTTTCATACGATGACAGCCAGTCGTCGACATCTTGATCGGCCGTGCCACTGAAGAGGCAAGGGTCACGCTGGCGCACGACGCCAGAACACATGATCGTGGGTGGAACGGCCGGCAGCGTCGAAGTGGACTCGTCTTGCATGGCGGTCGTTGAGGGTAGTGTACGGCTTCGCTGTTCCAGTTTGAATGGGATCGTTTCCGGCACCTCCAACAATTGTAATAGGGCGTTTATTGACGCTCAGATAGAGAGCTGTGAGGAGAGGACCTTGCAACGGCGAGCCCAGCGTACTTCTTCTTTGTCTTCGTCGCACAACGCACTGGTGCATGTCGATAGCTGAAGTGCTGACTATCACAGTACAATTCTTGTTTATAGAAATTGTTCTCTTCTGCAGGATCAAGCTCGCGATCTCACACCAATGATGCCTACGCACGCGTTGAAGGTAAGCGAGCTCTTTTGGTAACTAGATAGTTATATTTTTCATGTTTGTTTGTTTTTGAATATGTAAGGTAAGTCCGAGTTTTTGATATGCCCTATTGTTATGAGTTCAAGCAATAATCAAGATTTCGTCAATATGGCTTTATTTATTGCCAAGTCTGCATCTGCTGAATCAATTGGAAAAGCTTTAACCAATGAAAAGTGAATCCCCCGTAGGCACATTACCTCGCATCAGTGCACTGCACAGTCGTCTTTCAAGTGTAGCTTAAAGGGCAACTCCGGGGGGTTTTCAAATATTTTGAGATAATGATTGCATTGTATTAGCTGGGAACCCCTCTCTTCGTTACACTAAGTCATTGGTTGAAATAGTGACAAAATAATTTTTAAAGAGCAGTAAAACAAAGCAGCGAAATCGAAACTGAAACTCTTGCAAAGCTTGCATGGCGTCATGACGTTTTGGTGACGTCACACTCAGTATCTCCGGTGCCTCGCCAGCCTCGCCTGCGCTGCCCATGCCATTAGTATGCGATTGAAGCGAGTCTAAGAGCTAGGTGACTCGATGCACGCGAAATAATTGACACAGACAGCAGTGAATCCTTATTAGAACTGTTACGGGCTCTCTTGTATGACTGTAGCGACAATGATTCGCTGCTAGCGCACTGCCTGCCTGCCGCCACTGGAGTCGGCTGGCGGCCGACGCTATCGATGAACGGATGAAACGGACAAGATGCTAAAGCACCGATTCAGAAAGGTGAGTATTCACGCTATTGAACGGCTTGTTCGCATTCTTAAAGTACTATTAACATAGCTCGACTGTTTGCAGGTGCTCGTGCAGGTGCTTACTGAATAGTGAATACACAGGTGATAGTGCCCGCTTACTACTTTGCACCAAGTTTGCACTCCGTAGGATGAACATTCTGCCCTATTTCATCTTTTTTTTTAAGACTCTTCAGTCATCTTTCTGTTCAGTTAACCTTGTCTTTGGGTGAATATTCTGAAAATTCTCTCAATGTTCGTTTTGCGTGCTCCACCTGCCTTCCAATGTGTCCGCGATGTGCCAGCTCATTGTACGAAAGGAAATGCAATTTTTGGTTACCTCGCTTGTATGGTGAGCTGCTCGAAATTGTTTCTCAGCATGCGAGCTTCTAGAAGCAAACTATTCACGCTAAGAGGGAAAAAAAGAAATACGAGCAGTGCGAGGATTGCGCCCTCCGCAATTCGCACTTCTTATCTCGCTTACACATGCGCGCTAAGAAGAATCCGCTGAGGCAGTCTGTGATTGTATCATGGGAGACTATTTTTTTACCGTCCATTTATAAGCCCACTTGTTACATTGTTAAAGCGCTGTACACTCTTTTATTACGATCATATTTGGGGACACTGTCCTAAAATCAACGCCCGGGCGGCGAAATGGATAGTTTGTCGCACCAGTGTCTTACGATTAATTCATAAATTTCAAATATCTTATAAGTGTAATTCTAGGTGGTCACGCGAAGAGTAAAAGGAACAGCGAGGCCAGGCACCGCGTTTAGTACGTATCCGCAAACTTGTCAGGTCCACACTTGACATGGCTGCGCAGTTTATTTTTCCATTTTGTGCATTTATCTGTGCACAATTAAAATTTATCACAGTCTACAGCTTATATCTGGTTCAAATCACAGTACAAGGAGTAGCAATACTGCATAGCACAATCACACAATGGGTAAATAAGAATGAAAAATCAGACGCTTAGTAATAAAACCAGATAGACAAGGAACACATCACAAAGCACATCTACTTTTCAGGTAAGAAAGTGCAAAGCTTGAAAATTTTTTTCCTGGTCAAGAAACACCAACCTACCAGAAAGCCAGACTCATTCTATTCATAAAATATGCCTTAGTGCTGATCCTTGCATAAGCACGAAGCATATTTAAGTGTGAACTGTTGATAATTGAACATTAGTTATGATGCCAGAAAGTTTCAGGTTACATTTCTGTTCATATCTTCCATGAACGAACAATCTAAGACGAAAGACTTGTTATGAGGTACATTCAAGGGTGCCAACAACCAATGGTACATAGGAAGGCATAGGGAATATTGTAGATTTAAATGATAATGTAATCATGGAGATATATGATTAGAAAGTTGAATAAATGAAGACTATATATGCCGCTGGTGGGATCCGAGCCCCCAACCTCAAAACCCCCATGCTTTCCCTGTTGTTGGTAGCTGTTAGTATCTCTCTTCCCATGAAGTTGCTTTCTTATGGTCGAGGGAAGTTACGTATATAGCATAGATGTTATTTGTGTGGTAGGTGTGGAACCGCTTTCGAAGAGGGCGTCTTCAGCCACATCCTAGGTGCGCTTTGGGATTGATCTGATAGGCATTTTTCTTGGCCTTTAACAAAATGTTCTTATTGCATCAAAACTAATGAGTGAAAAAGTAACTACAAAGCAATAACTACAGTACAGGAGACACATGAATGAGCACTTGTGGTATACTCTGCATGTTTAGTCTTGCACTTCTAGTGCAGCAAAGTATGCCAGCTGTATTCTTTCGTATTTCTCATCAAAAATGGTGGCCACTTTTACATTGTAATGCAAATGTTGCTTCCACTTTTCCTATCGCTGGTCTTCACAGGTGTCATTTGTTGAGAAAAGTGCAACACTTTGAATTACTGCTTAAGCATCTTTTGTGGCCATGTTTGTTGTCAATGTTTCATCCTTCCTAGTCACATTCCAGCATTTACGAGCTATTGCGCCCTGGAGCCTCCCTATTCTTTGGCTGCCAGCTGTCTTGCTGAATCACGTAGAATTACGCAGGAGATAGTGTCTGCTTACTACTTTGCACCCCATAAGATGAACATTCTGCCCTTATACCATTTCATTTTTGCTTTTTGAGACTCTTCAGTCATCGTTCTGTTCAGTTACATATTGTCTTTCGGTGAAGTTTATTCTGAAAATTCTTTCAAGGTTCATTTTGCATGCTCCACCTATCTTCCGTCCTCCTCTATACTGAATAGTCTTCATTCTATCCAGCTCTGACCACTCAGTCATCACTATCACCATTCACTTCAGAGTTCCTTTCCGAAAATATGCACTGCTTGACTACTGCTCACAGAACCACTAGGGGCAATCCTTCCCACCACCAAAACATCCAAAACATAACGACACTACTTTGATAAACATGCATACAGTTCTCTTACATTGCACTAAGTGAGCCAGTAGCGTTCATCAAAACAGCTCTTCATCAAAATCCATCCACATGGAGAAAGCTTGTAAAACAGCCAGAGAGATCAACCAAGCAAACTCGCATCATGATAAAGCAAAATTTCCCAACATTTGTGGTGATCTCCACAGTTTCTGATTGCCCAAAGTATGACAGGGTGTGAACATGTGCTCACTCACACTTTCACATGCTACTTACATCAAATCAAATTCCTCCCCAAAAAACAATGATGGTGCACATACTATACAGAGACAACCCATAAGCTTACATTGCTAGCTAAACCACTAATATTCGCCCACAGTTCTCAGTGTTTACAAATTGTGCACTCAGTAGCTTGGAAGCTCCTTTCCTTGCAGGCTCCTGATCACAACAATGAAACCTCCATTTTGCTTGAAGGAGGAGCAGCTCAGTTTCTCTGGTAAAGTTGAGAACTTAATGAAGTTTCATGTTCTGTCGCATGCTGAATGCATTGTTGACCGAGACACTTTTGAGTCTTCCAGAGGAATGGGTTCTAAATGAATGAAGAGTTTTCTTTAGATTGGTAAAGTCATTCTTGGGACACATGAACATGCTATGAGCAGTCCTACAAGCAGAAAGCTTACACGAAGTTCAACTTATCTCGTTGGTGGCTTGCCGTAAGCAATATTTGTAGTCAATGAAAAAATGTCTCCACCCTGAAAGTCGCAGCTACTTTGGCGACTGAGCTAAATTTGTTGTTCATCTTCAAGCTACTTCACAGAATCACTAACAAGAACCAGAATTCAGAAAACTTGAATGTGCCCTCAAACGCTGTACAAGCACATACAGGTTCTATGAAAAAGATGAAGTGTATCAAAAATTATGTGCCGAATCTATGAATGGCTTATCAAACTGTTTTCAGTTTTCAGCAATAGTTCTTCTGCTTAAAAAGCAAAACCCCTACATTCTTTTCTTTTTCATCATTCAACTCCTGTACTGTTTACAAAACACACTATGGACAATATTTATGCCAGAAATATACAGTACACCTACCACTACCTACTTTGAAGATTATAATTTGCTATTTCCTTATTTTTGCATTCTGCTGAAATCGACAGTTGAACCCACATTTAGAGTCCTTTTGCATTAAAATTTTGCTCCAATTGGTATGATACATGAAAAGTTAGATACATATATTTTAAGTGGTTAAAATCTATTAATGGTAAAAATCTCTGAATGGTGCTTCCCTTAGTATACAGTCCTCTTCAGTTTTTCCTTCTTGCTGTACATCTTTGCAATTTTCAATTTTTCCAGTGCACATCTATGGCCCATACTGCATTGCAATAACTTGCATTATGTGACTTTTTCTCACCTGCACGTCACATGCTTTAAAATGCCAAACATTCCTTTTCATGCAATTCTGTGGGGGACTACTTGTACACAATGCGCCTCTGCACATGGCTCTGAGCGCATAGTCTGCGTAGTTGGTTTATGATCAGGTGAATTAAGTACTTTGCTTCCATGAAGCTACAATAAGAGGAGACAATGCTCTTTACACTGCACTCACTGTTACTATTGCTCCAGACTCCAAATTTGCCAATTTTAGTTTCAAAGTAGTTCTCACCAGCTGCTTGCTTGCTTTTCAACCACCGTTCACTATGTGTAATGAAACCTGGTGCTGCAAAGGAACCACCAGCAATGTTTCATAGACTGAATTATTTTTTAGGTTCAGTCTGTACGGTTTAACATCTCAAAGGGACTCTGTTATGAGAGACGCTGAATTATTTTTTACTTGCTTCCTTGTTTTACTTTAGCTCCTAAAGCCAGGAGAGCACTTTGGTCTTTTTATTCACATTACATGCCTTGCTCCGGCACAAACTGCCACCTGCAATGCTGCCCCTGCATATTCTATCTTGCAAATTATCCCTCAACATTTTGCACTATGCACAGTTCGGCCCCCCCACCACACATCCTTTCTTTTTCTCAACAGCACTGCATACTTTGGTACTATCACTCGTACCCTACATCCACTTTTTTCCTTGGCACTAAACATAGCGTGTTCTGCATGCTTTCTGCCATCTTAAGTTGGTTCAATAGAAGGTGCTTTTCAAGCTGAAATGCAGCTCTGCCTTGTACGTGTATCTCTGCTGTTGCCTATTACTAACTTTAAAATGTGCTTGCATCCCCATTGTTGGCCCCCTCCATTAGCTGCATAACCAATAGAAAAAGAAAAAAAGCTGATTTGCCCTTCAAAGTAACCTATGTGCAGCAGCAGGTCTTCTGGAATATCAATCATTATAAAAACCAGTCGACGTCAATGGCTGAAGCGGCCTTTTCTAATTGTATCTTAAGCCGTATCTAACTCTAAACACAATATGTTCTTTGAAAGGGTGCAGTAAGCAGTTGCACACCAAGACAAATACATGAAACAACTTATTACATTGCAAGCATATGCTCCACCTCATTGATTAGGGCGCTCGACTGCTGAACCCAAGGATGCGGAGTCGAAACTCTGCCTCGGCAGCTGCTTTTCGGTGGAGGCGAAAAGCTAGGCTCTTGTATGCTGTGTGATGTCGGTGCACATTAACAAACCTCTTCAAAATTTCCCCTCCATTACGGCGTCTCTCACAGCCTACTACATACATAGGTAAATGAGAAATCAAGACTGGGTGATAATGTGCACCTATCAACCATAAAATGTAGCAGTACAGAAACTATTGATCATGAAGTCAGTGCAATAGGCTAGCGGTGCAGTACGTGAAGGGGTGGCAGTTGCAGCTCATGACTGCTAAGTCCTTCCTTCATTTCACTCTGCTGACACAGCAAAGCGTGACTGGCGGTTCTGCACGCTTTCTTCCTTAGATGGTTTTGGGCCATGTTTTGCTGAGATGGTCTCATGGTGTGTGCTCTGGTACACAGCCTGGGCTGCAGAGTAGGATGGCCACTTGCGAACACACTCAAGCACGGAATCCATCAAGCCCAAAACATAAGCTGCAACAAAAAACGCCATTCAAGCTATGTTAAAAGCTGAAGTGAAATACAGTATGTTCTACTTCTAGCATTGTGAACAGAAAATACCAGCCATATACACATTGCAACGAACTTTTAAATCCGTTGAAGGTGGCACTCAGTACCTTTAAGGCAAAACTAGCGAACTAGAAATGCAAACAAAAAGCTAGTCCCACATACATGAACTCAGACGCAAGCTGGAAAAGTTTAAACACATGTGTGCCCTTGGTATGACTATTCAAAGTATTGCAATGATAGTGCCTGTACTAGAGTATAGAGCACTGAAATGTTTGACAATGCTAACAGCTACACACGCAATTTCATGCAGTGATTGTACTTTAATAATTTAGGTCTCTTGTCATAGCTTTCTTACTGTAGCTTGTCGATTCCTTTACAGGTGCTGCTGTCCACTGCTTTTCTGCCCGAGAAAATCGTTGGCTGTACCTTGGAGCCCCTTCACCATCAGTCATGGTACCTCTGTGGCTGTTATGGTTGTAATGTATAGCAGCAATCTGTATCTTGGAAGTAACAGAAAATGTTGGAGCATGTAAAATTGCATGAAGCAAAAAAATGCAGCCTATTTGTGAAGCCTCTGAATGTGGTCATTATACATATAACATGAAAAAAATCTGGGAATGACAACCCCAGTGCTTTTTTTCCCAATTGAAATTAAATTTGAAGCCTGTATTCCTTGCAGTACTCTGATCTCCCGTGTAAAAGTTTGCACCTGAAAGTGGTAGTTTTTCCGCAAGTGAATTTTAAAGAAAAGTGCCCCTTGACAGCAGCCACATCCCATGATCGAGCTATTTGCACGGGCACCCGATATTGTGATTATTGCTGGGTCAAGGTGGTTGGTAGGTGCAGTGCACGAGATATGCAAGCAGTTTTGCACCATCCCAGCATGCTTGATGTGATGTGTGTGCCATAGTGGTGGGTCACTGAAACTTTTATTGTGCGGTGGAGTACACCAATTGTTCCAGTGTGACGATGGCTGTAATCTACCATAGGTTTCCTAGTGATCACTAAGAACCTTTGCTACAGGTGGATGAGAGCTGTCCATCTTGCCAACTGAACTCTGAGCAAGCATCCTAGCTTGTGCTCAGAAGATTTTGCGCCTCAGTGTTGTGAAAACACTGCATATCTCAGAGAGACGTGATTATTTATTAGGAATAACATTAACATGATGAGCATCTGTACCTCAGTGAAACCTTTAGACTCGCGAATGCTTCTTTCTGGGGGAGTACGAAGGCAAGTTCTGTGGCAACATTGTTGAAATTCAACCTCCCATTGATGCCGTCAACTGAATGAGGCATGGCAGTGAAGAAGAAGCAGGTCATGGCAAGTTAAAAAAGGTTCAACTTCAATTTTAATTCAATTAGAAGTGGCCACCTGGGAAGAGTACACTCCGCGCAATTATATAGTAGCGATTCCGTTGGATGTTGTGTGCTCATCTGCATGAGCCCTGAGCCTAGGCTTATTCGGTGTGTCCTTGCAATTGGTTTTCATTAGGTAGAGGTGATGTGCAAGGAAGGTACATGTGAGTTTAGAACTATAATATGCTTCCTTATTTTTTTTTTCTGTACCTCTTGCTTTAAAAACCTGTTGTGAACAAAAAGCCGACACTGTTTGATTCCAAATAGTGCATTGGCAACTTTGGAAAATATTACGTGTGTTGACTGCAGTTTCACTTCTGTGAATAAACCATTGGAAGTCTGTGCCCATGGATTTGTGGCTTTTTGTTCTTGCTGTCCTTTTGGCTACCTCAATCACACCCTTATGCTTTTTTCCATGCAAGGTGAAATTCCTTTTGCTAACATGGACTGCAAATCTGAGGCACATTGCAGCTGTGTCACAGAAACTTTAAAATCATAAATTAAAACCAAATAGAGGCTCCACACAGCTGCCTATGCATAAAAGATGTGCGGCTATCGCTCTTATATTCAAATGAGAAAGTCTTGTAGTGTGCACTTGGAAATGTTTTCCTGATTTTTCCCTATATACAACCAGGAAGCGGCTGCCGGTTTCTCCTGCTCAAGCGGCCCACAACCACCATGCAAACATGCCTTTAGGTTTAGGCTATATAACTTAGCTTACTGGCATGAAAACTGCGGTAAGGAAATGAAGGCTGATCTGCCTTATTTTTGCACTGCTGTAAATTATGAACTTCCAACAACGCGTGCAGCTCACAGGCTAAATCAGACGGGTTACAACTAAAACAGGTGCAGAAATAAACATGTTACTTTATGGCTCTGGGCTTTTGTAATGCAGCAGTAAAAAAAAAAAACCAAGCTCGTAAACTAATGGCGAGAGCAATAATAAACACAGATCCACCCACCTCTTCCGTCGGTGTGCTTTGAATGAAGGTATGTAGGATTGTCGAACTGTAGCTGGCGAGAATTTCTCTCCAAAAGCTCGCCGTCCAGACAGACCTTCGAAAATTGAGCGTAAATTATTTGGGATGTCTGGCCTCGTGAGGACTCTGTGCACCGCAGCAATGTTCCAGCAGTAGATTCTCTCATGAATCGGCCGGCACTCGCTGCACGGACAGCTGTCAGCGGGAACAACACATTTTTTGTTCCTGCGATCGTATCGGAAATGCATGCATGTGGAATGACCTTACAACCTACGCGACCCGTCATGTGGCTGGCTCTCGCGGCGGTGGTTGCAGTACAGGTTTGGTATTATTAATTTTAACGCGCGAGCGTCGAGCGAACTGCTTGACGGCGCCTTATGATGGAGATAAGCATGCTACACGGCGAGAGTACGCGCACCCGCACGGAAAGAGAGCGTCGTCTGCTACACTGCTCCGATCACGAGAACACGCGCAGCACAGCGCATGCGCTCAAATGGCAAACGTGATTCCTTCTTTTTTTTTTCTATTACGAGAGGCTGCGCTGGGGACAAAACACGGTTAACATTAAAAAAAAAAACAGCAGCACAAGGAAAGCACCGCCTGAAATGCGAACCTTCTTATTTGAGGAGCTCTCTTTGAGGTGGGAACACGGTAAAAGAGATACCAAGGGAAGCACGTGTGCTCTACTGAGCGACGTCTCTTTTTTTTCGTGTCCGCGTGATCGGAGCAACGTAGCAGACGACGCTCTACATTGGTGCGCGAGCGCGAACTCCCACCGTGTTGCACCAGCAGTTTAGTCGACGCTCGTGCTTATTATTACAAATAATGGCGGCTCTACATGTGATGGGCTTAGGTAGGTACATGAACTGCGAGCCGTACGTCCGGCCGAAAATCGTCGAATTAGTCGCCTGTTCTCCGCGCTTCCACACATATCGGCAGCGCGGCTTCGGGTTCCGATATAATCCCTAGGTTTTTTTCTTTTTTGTTTGTTTAAAAACTGATCTAGGGACTTTAGGCTCCGACTTCTGCGAGACGCAAACCGAAACAGAAACCGCTGAGGCGCCTTGATGTGATATTGGCTGTGACACCATGCGGCGCGGCTCCGCATATTTTCGAATTACCGGGAGGCCATGCTGTCGACATGTCTGACAGTTCGGAGTACAGTTTCTCAGAGAACAGTGCGTCTTTAGACGATTCATTTCATGATTTCCTGCCGAACGACTCGCCCTTCATGTACGACCCACCGCCGCGGCAGCCAGCTGGCTCACATGACAGGTCGCGTGGACTGCAAGAAAGAGCCGCCCTGAACTCACAGAAGTAAGTACACGTGCATGCATTTCTTATACGATCTTCGGAACAAAAGTTTATGTGCTGTTCCCGCTGACAGCTGTTCGTGCGGCGAGTGTCGGCCGACACAATTTGATGAAAGACTCTGCTGCCGGAACATTGCCGCAGTGCACAACGTCCTCACGGGGCAATGCATCACAAGCAATCCTCTATTTTCGAAGCTCTGTTTAGATGGCGACCTTTTGGAGGTGAATTCTCGGCAGATACAGTTCTACAATCCGACATACTTTGAGCACGCCGACGAGAACAGGTGGGTGGATCCGTGTTTATATCGCTCATTTGAGGAGTGACATTCGCGAGCTTCTCAATTTTTTTTTTTTGTTGATGCATTACAAATGTTCACAGGCATTTTGTTTATTCGCTGTCTGTTTTAGTTTCGACACCTGTGATTTAGCTTGAGGCTGTGCTCGTTGCTGGAGGTTCGTCACAGCATGAAAATTACGACTGATTGGGCCTTTTTCTACATACCTGTCAAATTCTAGCAGCAACCAAAAATGATCATAATTTCGCTATGCAAAGGCTCATTTTCTTGTTCTGGAGTAAAATTTTAAACTTTGCATTTATTAGACATTTAAGAGAATAATTATAATCTGTTTGTAGCCAGCTCCATAGCACTCAGTGTGTTTGCATAGATGTAAGGGCAAGCTTCGATAATAAAATGGTATGGCGGATTCATACAGCATCCTTCATTCTCTGAATGTGATTTTCGTTTCAGGAAGCTGAGGTATACAGCCTATAGGTTGTTTGTATGGTGGGTGTGGGGCCACTTGGGCAGAGGGAATCGGCAGCCCCTTCCTGGTTGCGTGCTGGGAAAAATTAGGAAAAAATTTCCAAGTGCACACTATACGACTTTCTCGTGGGGATAGGTGAGTGATGCTTGCAGTATCTGATACATAAGCGGTTGTGTAGAGCCTCTGTATTAGCCTTCATTTCTGTTTTTGTTGCATGTGCCTTAGGTTTACTGTCCATATGATAGCAAATGAAATTTGATCTTACATGAAAATAAGCATAAGTGTGAAACTGAGGTACGGAAAGGACTGCAAGAGCAAAAAGACAACTCATGGGCACAGACTTCCAACTATTTATTCATAAAAATGAAATTGCAGCCAATTCAAAAGTGTCTGCTTTTTGTTAACAGGTTACTAAAGCAAGAGGTATAGAAAAAAAAATGAAAGAAGCATATTATAGTTCTAAACTCACATGTACCTTCCTTGCACGTCACCTCTACCTAATGAAAACCAATTACAAGGACACACCGAATAAGCCTATGCTCAGGGCTTATGCAGATGAGCACAGAACATCCAACGAAATCGCTATTATATAATTGCTCGTAGTGTGCTCTTGCCAAGTGGCCACTTCTAATTGAATTAAAATTGAAATTGAACCTTTTTTAACTTGCAATGGCCTCCTTCTTCATTGCCATGCCTCATTCAGTTGACGGCATCAATGGGTGGTTGTAATTCAACAACGTTGCCACAGAGCCTAACTTCGTACACCTCCAAAAAGAAGCCTTTGCAGTCCAAAGGTCTCTCTGAGGTACAGATGCTCATCATGTTGATATTATTCCTAATAAATAATCACGTCTCTCTGAGGTATCAGTGTTTTCACAACGTTGTGGCATAGGATGTTCTGAGCACAAGCTAGGATGCTTGCTCGGAGTCCTGTTGGCAGGGTGTACAGCTCTCATCCACCTGTCGCAAAGGTTCTTAGTGATCACTGAAAACCTATGACAGATTACAGCCGTCGACAAACAGGAACAATTGGTGTACTCCAACGTACAACAAAAATTTCAGTGACCCGCTACTGTGGCACACACATCACATTAAGCATGCTGGGATGGTGCAGAACTGCTTGCGTATCTCGTGTACTGCACCTACCAACCACCTTAATCCAACAATAATCACAGTATCGGGTGCCTGTGCAAATTTCTCAATCATGTGATGTGGCTGCTGTCAAGGGGCACTTTTCTTTAAAATTCGCTTGCGGAAAAACTGCGTCACTTCCAGGTGCAAACCTTTAACACAGGAGATGAGACTACTGCAAAGAACACAGGCTTCAAATTTAATTTTGGTCAGTGAATATCGAAAATCTACTGGAGGTGCCCTGTAAGTGTGTAGTTGCTTTTGTTTGCAACAAACACCAGTGGAAATTACAAGGAACAGTTTTGCAATCTTTATGTTAGATACAATGTGGAGGCATTAGCTCTTATATTAGCACTCCCTGCACCCTCACCTGTCATTATCACGTACAGTGTTATTACGGCATAATTAAATTATTTGTATTTGTTAGTGCAGTTTGAAACCATTGTGCTCATGTTATTGCATGCATTGCTGCCTGCAACTGTTTTAGTACATGAGCCATGTCTTTTAGCAAAACAATTCAGTATGTACTTGAAACCTCTAAGCATCCACCAAAAGTACGCCTCTCCTACTTACTCACCCTTTTCACTTTCAGAAGCAGCAAAAAGACAAAAAGTGGTGCCGAAGTGAAATTCAGACAGACTTGGGAATCCAGTGCAGTTGCAATAAAAATTTTACGAACACTCACCTTGCAAGCATCCCTTCATATGAAAATTTGCTGCTCTTTGGGGCAAAGTGAATGATTAGGCTATGGAATGCTTCTAGTCCATATGTTTGACTGGAGTGCGATGCATGCACAATGTCCTTCAGAAGGTGTGGTGATTGCAAAATGGCTTTCATTCTGCAAAAGGATTCTGAACCTGGAAAAAGAATGTAAACAAATGTTACGAGATGAACTATGCACAACAGAACACATTCTTTTCGCATAAAGAAATGTGAATAGTAAATTTGGCTGCCAAAAAATAAATAAATTGGAAACAAATGTCAGCACAGCAACCAAGACTGTAGGGTAAGAAACTAAGTGAAGTTCCTTCAACTGGCATATTGCGGCCATTGTAGCCCATCACACACTTTTGAGTGTGTTGCAGGCTGATCAGCTTTTGCAAAAAAATTCCTCGAGCAATTATGAAGAGATATATTATCATACCCTCAATCATCCAGTCTCGTTCAGGGATGGCCTCATGATAACAAGAAGGGTGGAGTGGGTCTGGGTGGTGGTGCACATTGATTACATGGCATATTATCGAAAGCCATCTCGCCAGAAACAGCTTCTCATTACCACCACTGTTCGTAGCGCACCAGTATAGGTGGCGAATAATTGTCTTCTTCCAGCCCAAAACAATGGTGTGCTGTTCCAGGCAGCCCAAAGCTGTTAGCTTCTTCTTGAGCCCTATCAAAAGAAAGCCGTTTTATAATGTATGAAGAATAAGAGAGGTATAAACTAGTTTGTGCATGCTTAACTAGTAGCCTCCGCTGATAACTTACCTTTAGCAATGTGCCAAACATCAAACAGGTGGCGGACTTTGGGGTGGCAGTTTCTCATGAATGCTTTGATTTCACTATGGCGGTCGGTCACCAAGCTTGTTATCATAATTCCTGCATCAATCAGGTGTTTCAATGCCCTTCCTAGGCCCTTCTTCTCCATCCGACTGCTTGAGGTGACTTCAGTAGACTGGGAAAAAAACAGGCAAAACATGAAATTAAATAAAGCAGCCAAATGCATAAGCATACTTGTGCAGTTTACTAAACCTGCCCATGGTCGGACTTGAGCAATGGCGGTGTGCGCTTCCATACAGCCTGCATAATTGCTGCAAATACAATGGAAGGTCTATCTGAGTTTCCCTCTCTGCTGCTGCTGCTGCTAGGGGCATGACGGACCTAGCCTCTCCTGGCAGCTCACTTTTGTGGCTTTCGCACATAGGCTTTCGCCGAAATATAAAAAACATAATGCAGAGGGCTCATCTACGTCAAAATAAACAAATAAAAACGTGAGCACAAGTAAAAAAAAAGTTCAAACTTCATAACATATTTTCTTCAAAAAGCTGGCTCTAAAAATTGTAAAAAAGGGAAATCGCCCTCCCGTTTCATAAAATTGGCAAGCGTTGAGATGCGGGCTAGTTGGTTGCTCGTTGTGGATTAAAGAGCGCAAATGTACCCTCCATTTCTACCTATCTCTATCTATTTATGTGCTGTTTATTCTATTATAAATTTAGGCTGAGTACATACATACTGAGGGATGGAGATACTGCACTTTTATTTCCAGTTCTCATCTCTCGCAGCATGTAGATACGATGCAAGGCTGGCTCACGACCTAATAGACAATCTCTTAAACAAGCTTTGGTGAACGCAAGCATGGAAAGACAGACTCAACGGGTGAAAGTTTTGGTTTCCGATTAGCTGTGTAATGTGTGATTTCTTGAAGGGTGAGCTGCA
The DNA here is from genome assembly GCF_055883805.1 of Amblyomma maculatum. Classification (NCBI taxonomy): domain Eukaryota; kingdom Metazoa; phylum Arthropoda; class Arachnida; order Ixodida; family Ixodidae; genus Amblyomma; species Amblyomma maculatum. The sequence goes on along the minus strand of NC_139351.1, from coordinate 21,801,178 downwards.
TGAACAGTCCATAATCGAGTAATATATGCAAGTTGGCACAGGTAAAAAAAGATAAGTATTTTTTTATGTCATATGACAAATATAAGCTGCCACTGATTTAAAAGGACATGCCCGGCCATGAAAAAGTCCAAAGAAAAGTCCGACCATGACCAGCCTTTCTCTTCCTGGAGTATTTAAAGCATAACAAAGGAACTAACACAGAGTGAATGTTGTAGCATTACATATACCCTTTTGCATCATGGAAGAGTTAAAAGAGTTAATCATTATTAGCAGCAACATGCTGATACTTTGTAAGCACATGCCTTCCTGCACATATGTATTTGTTCAATTCGAACTGAAGTTTTATGTGCAGCATGACTACCCATAACTGAGGCCATATGAACCCTTCATATAGACAAAGCATGTTGATAAGTTTAAATGCTGCACTGTATGCACCTTCAAGATTGGTGCTTTGACAAGAAGCATCCTTTCAATTTCATGAAATAACAAAAGATTCTAACCTTCACAAGCTCAATGTGCAGTACTTTGTTCAAAGTGGAGTCCATGAGTGAGTAGGCGCAAAAATCTGCTGAGTGCCCAGGAGAATCGCACCTGCCATCACCCGCCAAACAGAAGGCTGGCCTCTTAATGGCTCCATGAGTTTTTGTTGCTCTGACTGCCATGTCTGGAATAGAAAGCAGAATAAACGAACTAGATTTATGAAAGTATCCATAATGCCTTCAAAAAATGCTGCTCTCTTAAAAGAAACAGATGAGTGATTGCTGCTTAATGAGGCCTCTTGTCTACTTGGTTGATACCAGCACTTGGTGTGAATTGAAAGAACCTAGACTTCCGAATTCACATCTTTAGAAGACATTGTCTGTGCTCCTACATGCAATACACATTTCTCCCTTGCATGATTATAACAGCATAAATCTGTGGAAAACCTTAACAAAAGGTGTCTATGCTCAGCGTTTAACCAAATGTACCAAGTCATGTTATGCAACGGAGAGTGAGAAAGACCTAGTAGTCTTTGACGGTTCACTCATTTTATGAGGTACAAATCCTAACTAGTCTCCCATCTGATCTATGTTTGAATACTCTTGCAGGAAACCAAAAAGTGCATTTTATTTGCAAATGCGTGATAATTGAAATGCTGTAAATTCTCTTGAAATTGCTTGAAGCAGCACACCATTGTTTTGGGCTGGAAGAAGACAATTATTCGCCACCTATACTGGTGCGCTACGAACAGTGGTGGTAATGAGAAGCTGTTTCTGGCGAGATGGCTTTCGATAATACGCCATGTAATAGATGTGTTTATCACTGCTGTTTCAAAATGAGGTAACAATGTCACCATAGATTTCATTTCCTTGCTTTTATTTTTTCAAAGATTGTGGCAGCTTTATTTAGTAACTGAGAAAAGGTTAAACAGAACAAGATGCCAAACAGATGAGAGTCCCTTTCAGCAGCTTTAGAACTCTGCTTTAATGAGTAGTAGCTGGACTCCTGCTGAATTATTTTGTGCCTAAATTTGCTATAAGAGTTTAAAACTGCAGTATGTGAACAAACACCTTTTCATACGAACCTGCTGCACTGCTGGAATAAGGTAGTACCATTGAAACTCGAAGTACTGAGTTTTCTGCAGTGTTTGCACTCCCATCACCGACATGAGCCTCATGATCTTAGTAGGACTGCTGCCAGTGAAAAGGATTGCAGAGCAGAAGAGGATATTCCCCACCGGCTTGTCGCCAATTACCGGCTGGCTATACCATCTCTTCGTGTGAGCAGGAGCTATGGGACAGGTTATGGTAGCAGCAATCATAGTCCCAGATGCCACAATCTTGACATCACAGCCCTTGGCCCCACAGACCTGGCAAATGCTGAGCAATTCCATCAGATTTGTGTGAAACACAATGTATTTTTTGTCATCCGTGCCTCCCTCTTGAGGAGAATCCAGTGGATGTAACCTGCACAATTTCGAATGCACACTGCATGGTAAGGACACTGTTTAGGTTAAGCCAATACATCCCTGCTCATGGATGCCTCACAAATATATCAACTACTTACTCTGATTTACTGTCCTGTTCATCACAAATGTATGATGTGTCCACAGTTTGCTCTCTGCAACATGGAAATGCTTGTTTTAGAGTAAACCTTGGTGATGTATAAAACAACTTAAATCTTGAAGTTGCATCAGAACAACTGCATGTAGAGTATCATGAACACAAAGACCAGGCTTCATAAATGACCCTATATGCACTATTTACTAATATATATATATATACATATATATATATATATATATATATATATATATATATATATATATATATATATATAATTTAAAAAGCTAATTTTTCTGTGCGACAGAAAAAAGTTTCAGGGACACAATAAGAAAAAAAATGCACCTGTTAATTGCTTATGCTTGTTTACAAACAGGCATTATATAGTAGCATATCCAGTTATAACAAAAACTGCAAAGCTCAGAGGCACACCTACAATTTTAAAATGCACCTTTACTTGTATTGAGCTGTAGTATTGCAGCACTTTGGTTGTAATGCTGTGCAAAAAAAAAACATCACAGCGATACACTAGCCTTACTGCTGTTATATACCTTCTTCAGACCTAAGCACCTGTCAGCATAATTGAAAGATATGTATATAATCTCAATGTTCCTAACAGCACACAAGAGAATTTGCATCCATAAGACCGAAAGTACATTTTTATGACCTTCCTCAATGCTCAGTTCTACTACATTCTATGCCTTTGGGAACATGCAATATATTATGATACATATGCAGATAAACATGCAATCTGAGGTGGCATTTTGTGCTAGTAGGTGTAACTAAGTGGTGTGAACAAACTTCACATCGCTTATTGTGTACTGTTTCTCCTGTTCTCCTGCACAGTACTGCAAATAAGCTGTCCTTTGATAGCAGGAAGGTAACCAGTACACAGCAATGAACTTTGAAGATTTTCAAGATTGACTCTACACAATTACTGTTACTTACAGATCATCATCATCATCACCACTGTCTGAATCACTGGAACCTGAGTTGTCCGTCCAGAGACAATTTTTCCTGAATGAATAATGCATTATGAAGACAACTACACATTATCCCATTTCCCTCAGTAAAGACATGAGGATAAAAAAAAAACTTTTCTTCAGATTTCTTGTTGGTAACTTCGTGATGTCTAGATTAAAAGCCAGGACCAGTGTGCACCAAGAAGTCTGACTTTACAGACTTAGCCAAACAAAATGGCAAACAGATTTCAAGGTGTGGCCAGAGTGATCATCATAAAAGTAGTAATGTTAATTCATGGTACTGAGTGAAATCTTAGCTGGTGTATGCTTCAGCCACAAAAGCATCCACCCATGCACAGTCATGCAACTACAAAGGAAGGCTTTGTAGATTTCTTAAAGTCATTCCAGCTGATGAAACAGGAGCTGGGTCTAACTAAAATATACTGGAATCATGGATTAAGATGAACTTTTTCGACTGCAAAGATTTCAAGAAACAGTACTGTCATTCGTAGATGCAATGCCTAGGCAAGTTTCACCAAAATATATTTCAGAAAAGCAAGTCTCAAAAATAGCACAGACTAAAAGTGCAATCATGAACTGAATCTTTATCATCCAAATCAAAATTTTTGAAATCTTGCATACCTGTATTCATCAAAGGGGGGAGCACTAACACCAGGTACCGGACTCGAGCATCTGGGATCAGGCTGTTCTAAGTGTCCTTGCACATGGAATGTATCTGTCTGGGTGGCACTGTCCTCTGTTGAGCTTAAATGAACTTGCGTGCCTGTAAATTAGAATAGTACAGTCATACAGTGGTTTATTACTGAGTAAACATGTGCTCACCAATAGATGTCATTTGGACCAATGCCTGCACTGTCTTTGAATATTTCTGGACAGATGTTCGCACTGAAGAATTTTTTGTGCGTGGCACAGATGCCCCAGAAGTGCCTGGCTCACTACTGTAGAACGTTGAATTTTGTTGGCCGATTAGGTCCAAGTTCTCTACTGGCTCTTCGTCTGCGATGGCCGAATCAGTAGGGCACACATACTGCTCTGTGTTCTGCACTGCCTGTGCTTCAGCGGTGACAGCTTCATCATCAGGACTGTTTCCATTTGTGGTCTGTGCTGGCTCTTCCTCTGTGCTGCCTTCACCAACAGGGCATGTAGGTTCATCGGTGCCTTCCACAAGCTCCCACTCACCGCAGGCATCCTTGACAAGCAGTTAAAAATAAGAGAAAACTATTCAGAATGAAAAATTTTGGGGGCACTTAATTATCATTATGTTATGACAACATATGACATCTCTCAGTCTCAGCAAGTCACTCAAACAATTTCTTTTTGCTGAGTCATTCTTAGCCATTTTCAATAGTCTTACTCTTAATACAACTTTATTTTAAGTCAGTTTATGTTGACTTTTTTGTGTGTACACAACCTTTGCCGGGTGCTGGCTTTTGTTCACAATGGGGCTACTATTAATTGCGAATGCATTAAAATAGCACAACAAATACCTATTAATGTAGTGAGCAGTACTATCACAAGGAGGCTATCAATGTGATAAGAAGCAAGATGTAGGGGAGGTGCACGGTCTTCTATAACTGCCTTTCTCTCGGGAAACGAATTAAGTTAAATTTCAGAAGTTTCATACAACCAGAAACAGCGATGTTGGATCTCCCGTCACTCGAGTCAGTAAGCGTACCGCTGCCAAATCGTATTTTATTGCACGCCGAGAGCGTGTAAGTATATATAAGTATACATATGTACGTAAAAGACATGTAACTTGCTCGCGTGACGCACAAAATGCCATATTTGGCATGTGCACATCGAATATCTTATATTCGCTTTCACAAAACTGTCAAAACAAAAATAGACAGCGAAAACGGATGTGAGCGCCTCGTAACAGCTTTGTGACCTAGGTTGCCAAGTTCATAGTTGAAGTGGAGCGATTTGAGCGAGTTGGTAGCGATTCATTGCAACGAACAGCGCGACGGGGACTAAAGAAAGGTCGACACAGAATGAGCGCATTTTTTTTTAATACAGAAACTGTTAAGACGTGGAATACAGCCCATTGTACAAGAAATGTGTTGTAGAAGCGGAGCGATTTGGGCGAGTTGTAGCGATCCATTGCAACGAATAGCGCGATAAAATACGGGGGCTGAATAAAGGACGACACAGGAAGAGCGCTTCACAACAGTTGTCGATAGCTCAGCTCTCTGAAGTTGCAGAGGACTAAAATACTTGGCGCACATCTGCAGACCGGAGGCAAAATGGTAATTTGTTTTGCGCGCTGCTCAGGCGCCAAAACCGTAGCTCGAGCTACGTCGGTTTTGCCGCCTGAGCAGCGATCGCCTTGCATTCGGTACAAAGTTGCGTGTTTAAAAGAAGGAACCTTTTCTTTGCACCCCCAATTAGGTCAGAACTGAAATTAATATGACGACTTACCTCTTTGCGTTTCCTTTTTATTGCAGCTCCTCGGTATATGGGAGGTTTAGCAGACGCATTGTAGGCAAACACAGTAGGCACGGCATCAGCCTTCAGGCGCCTCCTGTAGCCTGGCTTCACCAGCCCGAACATTTCCTTCAGATGCACACTGTCTTTGAAACATTCAGGAGTGGTGAAATGCGCCGAGCAGATCAAGCTCCTTGGACTTGGAGACCAATTGGCACGCCGAACAGCATGAACCCTTTGCGCCCGCAACTTCGGCTCGGACGGGAAGGCGTGAAAAGAGACCTCCAGCCTTTTCTTTGAAGTGTTTGCGCATCCCACAGCACAACAGAAGCACCCACCCCCGCCCATCGCGGGAGTAATAAAGAAATCGCTCACAAAATGCACTGATCACTACTCGCCGCTGTCAACAGTCAACATACGGGCAAAAAGTACCGCTACGGCGGGCCACGAGCGAGCGGGTACTGAGTGTGACGTCGCAAAGAGGCAAGCACAGTGTTGCCCGTTGAAAACGCTCCTCTTGAGGTCACGATTTGCTCAGGCATGCCCGTAACTTTAAAATTGATTTGCATAAAAACTACAAACCGCACAGCTGTAAAACCTGGTGTGAAAGTTCATAGGAGAGAGAAAAACATGGTGTAAAAATTTTATTCAAATTGGTGGACCTCGAAAAATCCCCGGAGTTGCCCTTTAAGGAAACTAGATCTCGCTTGCGTTATTATTACAAGAACACTTGCCCTGTCGTAAGTCTTGTGAGAACCAGCAACTGCCAAAGTAACTACACCGTTAAAGTTGGAACTAAAGTATTTTCCATACCTATAGGGTTCATGGGAAACGTTTAAATCGGCACTTGCCTCTAATAGAGTTGATTTCACCTCAAATGAACTATAATGCGCAAACATCTCGAGATAAGTAGCTACAGGCTATATTCTTGCGTTATAAAATGTAGGTGCGTAAGCCATCCCTAACTGAAACAACTGGTCATGCATTAGACGTACTATATTGTATATCTTTCCTGGTGTTGTAGGAAATATACAAAATGTACGGAGAGAGGAGGCAATAAATGCATGGTTCGAGCGACCACAACATTGCTCTCGCAGATTTGATGGCTGTACTTGAGAATGTGAGGGAAAACCCGAAAGAGTTAAGCCTATATACTAGGGCTAACTGCTAGGTTAGCAAGCGCTGCCTTTGAGACTTCAAAATTTTGTATACCCTTGTGTATAATATGAATATAGGATACCTGTAGAATATTCTGACCAGAAGCTGTTTACGTACATGAAGTGTTTATACCGTCTAGAATGATATCATCTAAGACCGCTTGAGGCAAAACCATGGTTTAACGCTCAGTTATGTGCCCTACTTCGAAAGCAGCGCCATCGCATCGAAGATACAATGAATCTGATTAGCCGGCGTTTCTGACCTTACTTAAAGCAACACAAAATAAAAGGAAACAAAAGTTCAGCATTGAAAAGGACTTGTACATTTGATGTTTAGGCGATAGGCTTGTCAAGGAGAAATACATTTCGGAGGTATGTGAAACGCAATGACAAGGAAAAGAACCCGGTGCAGGCTTTGAAAATACTGCGGCGATCGTTCATCACAATGGGGTAAAAGCCAAACCCTTTAAAAGTTTTTTCCCTTCTGTGTCCGCCCGTTTAATGTGCGTTTTCTTTTGCACTGTCCGGGAAATTTACCTCATTACGAAGGTAGTGTTTTTGTTAATGCGGTACGTAAATTATTAAAGAATCTGAATCAGGCCAAGGCGTGTTGTCTTGATGACATTCCTGCCGCAACTGTAAGATATTGCGCGGATAAACTATGCTTTCACTTCACGATTGCTTCAAAATGGCAGCCGATGAGGCCTTCTTGCCACGTACTACAACTTAGAGTATGATGTTCCCATTTTTAAGAGCGATATGCGTTGACAACTGCAGACCCGTTTTCGTATCTAGTATCCCCTACAGAATAATAGAGTATATAATATACAGCTGCGTCATGAATAATCTCCCAAGTTCAGCCAACATGGTTTCAGGCAAAGGTTACTACATAGCAGGTAGACTGCTACTCCGATTTCTCAATTGATAAGCAACTATTTGTTGTCTACGTTTTTGTTAGGTTTCCGGAAAACATTTAATTTACTCTAGCATAGTCTCCTGCTTACCAAATTAGAAGCTTTTAAGCTGGATTATCAAATAAATAACGGATTGCCGCACATTTGTCATTAGGGAGACAGGCTGTCTTTCTGAGCGTTCGCTGTTGGTAGGTACTGATAATACTTCATCTGGTAAACAGAGTATCATTTAGAGTGATTTTTGATTGGTTTTGTTGTTTATAGTGTAACAAGAGGCAATTCTAATTCTCTAGTCTTGAAAGATGATTTAGAAAGCACAAAAGGCTGGGTTGCGTTTCGAGACATGCCATTAAGTATGAATAAACTGTTCCCGTCACCTTTTAAATAAAAACGTAATACCCATACTAAAGGAATACAATACATGACATTGCGTTAATCCCGAGTAAGAATCCAAATATACCGGGTGTCCCAACTAACTTGAACCAAGGGATACAAAATAATACATTTGAGGTGGGTCAGTGGAACCAATTGCATTCAACTGCCAGCCTCCTTGCGCACTACAGGCGATTTTTTGTTTTGCAATTACTTAATTAGCTAATTATGTTAATTTTTCTAATTTATTAAATATCGACTTTAGACCAAACATGTGAATTGGAAACTTGTAGAGCACCTTCTGAAACCCCCATTCCAATAATTCCAATAAAGAAAGTCTCACGCGTATCTTTTTTTCTGGACTCAAAAGAAAGTCCGCGAAATACAAATAACACCACGTGACTAGTGCATTTGTGCGCCGCGATAGTGGTGCTCTCAGTCGCGGTTCGAGCGAACGAAATTAGCTGCGGCCGTGTCTCCTATGCCCCGTTAAAGCGGCAGGCCGATATGCCTGCGATGGCATCTTCGCCCGCGTCCGACAGCCGTCCCACGTGATGGTGCAAGTAGCACCGAGAGCGGCGAGCCGACAGCACCGGGATTCTAAAAAACTCTCCTTCTCTCCATCAGCGAACTTTACGGCAAACGGATGAGCGATAAGGTATCAGCCACTGAATCTGCGCATACAGGCTTGGGTAAAGGGGCGAGATGACATCTGACTCGACTAAAATTGACTAAAATTGGCGCTGCACCTTCATTTGCCGGTTCTTTATCGTCATCCGCCTGTCGTGATGTAGGCTGCTGCGGTGCACAGGCTTGGCCAAGATCGCGGTGACGACGGGCGAGCTCGAGGTCGCTCCAACCATCGCCAACATTTCTGCCTGCCGCTGCAACGGGACCATCGAGTCACGGCCGCAGCTAATTTCGTTCGCTCAAACCACGACTGAGAGCACCACGATCGCTGCGCTCAAATGCGCTAGTCACGTGGTATTATTTGTATTTCGCGGGCTTTCTTTTGAGCCCGGAAAAAAAGATACACGTGAGACTTTCTTTATCGCAATTAATGGAATGGGGGCTTCTGAAGGTGCTCTACAACTTTCCAATTCACATTTTTGGTCTAAGGTGAATATTTATTAAATTAGACAAATTAACATAATTAGCCAATTAACTAATTGCAAAACAAAAAATTGCCTGTAGTGCGCAAGCAGGTTGGTAGTTGTATGCAACTAGTTTCACTGACCTACCTCAAATATATTATTTTGTAACCCTTGGTTCAAGTTAGCCGGGACACCCGGTATATATGAGTCTTTATTCCACCTGATTTACAATGAAGCAGGCATGTTAAGTACATTCTGAATAAGATACCATCAATTTTGGATTTCTTGAGTAGGCATTTACGTACTCTATCTAGTAACATTAAAATTAATAGATATTTTTGTAATCGTGACCAATAGTTGAATATGGATATATTGTTTTGATACGCACAGAGCTGAGCTTATAAGCAAATACGACAAGCCTAAAACTCACTTTTTTGGATGTCTTACACTCCACTAGAAATTAGGAACAACTTAGCGCGATAGCAGCATAAAGATAAGTTTATTTGACTTCCAGATTAAAGAAAAACATTCCCTCAATCCTACAAACACAAAAGGTATAGCAGTGTAGAGGCTGTGCAATGAATCGGCTGCGGATGAAAAACGAAAACGACCGAAAATTTCGTTTAAGACCTGCACTATAGACAACATTTATACTCGGCACGAGATAGTTTTAAACAAAGACAAAAGGAGGGGAAGATAATGCACACACAACAAATATTAAACAGGCAATCAGCATTTACACTATGCGAAGTGCAGTACTCTATGAGTGGGTGCGCCACTCGGCTTCCGAAACGGATATGAATGGGGCTGACCAGCGTCGCAAGAAAGTACTTCAACGCCAACTGCAATTTCTAAAAACTCCCACCGAGTAAGGCTCAGTTTTCTGAGTAGCTGAAAACTTGGCGAGTTGTCATCTTCCGCTCACTTCGGCCAGGCTACGACGCTTTCATAGCACAATCATTGCAGTAGCAATGAAAAAGCACTCGTACATTAAACACTAAGCGAACTTCTACAGCTCGGGCGAACACTGAACATTTTGTAGATGAGACTCCACAGGGTTAGCTCCACAACACTGTCCTCGTGAGCACGTCGCTGCGCCTACATTGCGTCGCAGTTAGATTAGCGTTAGTTAGTTACGAAGCCTGATTTTTCGAAGCGCTTCCTTGTCAGAAGAACCTACAAGCGGCAATGCCACTCAAAATCCTGAGCTTCTTGCAGCAGTGGGACGACCGCGAATGTTTTCCATCGTGAGATGCCTTTGCTGTCTCGTCTGGATGCAGGTCTGGGACAGCTACAGCTGCGCTAATTCGGATAAGTGTACTTTCTTTGATATATGCTTCTGGAAACTGACTATCCCACAACCGGAAAGGTCGGTTGACAGTTTGTAGAATAGTATGAGCCGTTTGGCTTGTGGCCCCTTGTGCCGATCCATTATAAACAGACAGTTTCTCGTGCGTAGCCAGTATAAGGCTAGGAACTGACCCCTATATACCGCAGTGGCCAACAAGTCCCCCAGTGACTTGGTGGCAAGGGCCAAGACGGCATGCGAATGCATCCCCCCCAACTTGTCGCGTTCCGTGCCCAAGAATTGGCGAGATACCGGAACCGGCTTCCCGCTCAAAAGTAGCTGACCTGCAAGCGAGTTGAGCCTGCTAACCATGCGGCGGGCATCAAAGCCACGCATGCTAAGAAGCAAGCGTATACCGCACAAGTATGAAAGAACCGCACTTATGATGCTGAGTGAATGGCCCAGGTCCGCGATCAATTGCACTGCACGCTGCGTGTACGAGACGATATCTTCAATTGGTCTCGGCGACACGCCTGGTGGCTCGAAAACGACGCCAACCACACGCACGCCATCAACACATTGCGCACTATCATGTAACGGGCCTCGGAACAAGCCGCAGCTTTTAACTTGGAAATACACTGTGTTGAGCTTAAACCCCGCGTATATCGACCGCGTATGCGGAGACAGAACTACTTGCTGGCCCCTGCAGAGCAAAGACTCGAGTGGAGGGTTGGTCCTCTACTGCGCAAATAAGATGGTCAAGCAAAGGATAAAGAGAGTGGTCAAAACAAGGCATCAATGCCGCACTGCTCGCATCCCGTCCAGATTTCCACTGAGCACTCCGTTCACCCTCAGCGGACAGGACAGACCCAAGTACAAGGTGGCTATAATGTTAAAGAATCCGTTCGGAAAGCCCAAACGTGACAGGATTGTCATATAGTAGTCATGCTCGACTTTGGCGAAGGATTGCTTTGGTCTAGGGATATGAAGGTCCCGCTCATTTCCTTGGTCTGTTTTGTAAGACAGATGGTTTCGGGTCAGAGCTAAAGAAGACTGGATAGTTCTGCCGATGACATAGGAGCTCAGAGCGAACTGGCTACGTTCCTAGACACAGCTTCAGGCGATCGGTTAGTATGAAGGCGACCAACTTATAATCTGTGTTAAGTAACGTGATCTGCCGACACAAGCTTAGGTCTGAGAGGATGTTTCCAGGCTTGTGAACCAAGATAACATGTCATGACGAAAAGAAAGATGGTAATAGAAGAGACATCTGGGCGAGTTGGTATGGGGAGAAAGATGGCTTCGGCCTGCCAAGCAGCACTGAGTTTACTACCAATTTCACTTGGTCCACGAGAATGTCTAAAAAAAATGGCAGAATAGAATCCGGCCAGGATTCCATCCCGATCAGGGGCCGAGGATACATTTACCCCAGCGAGCACCACCCGCACCTCTTTTTTAGTGACTGAATCACGTAGCGCTTTCTGATTTATTTCAGTAGCGGTGGACGCGCCGCACGGCTTCTTCACCCTGCTTTGGACATTTGCCGCTCGGTTTGATGTTCGGAAGAAAACAGTCATGCGAAATCTGTCACTAAAACTCTCTAAATGTTGGATGGGGCATCGGAGTACCGTCCATCTGGCGACACAACACTCTCAACTCGTGAAAGGCTCATGTTTTCATTTCCACCCTTTCGCGCTCTAAGGAGCTCGTCGAGTGTTATGTAAAACGACCTCCACGTGGCGGACGGATTGGAAGAGCCCTACGCTAGGATTCTGTAATATCTCAAGCGCAGCATTGCGAGGTGCTCGCTCGAGAAGAGCCTCTGCGTTCCTCTGGCCTCAGTTATGCGACATTTGGCGTGTAATGTCAATGAATTCTCCCATTATCTTAGTGCGTCTCGCCTTCCGCTCTCGCAGAAGAAATTCCCGCAGTTGGCCTTCAAATCATCACACCCGTCGAAGTACAGGTGGTCGACCGCCGGCAGTGTTGTCGCCAGTGTCTGGCTGATGGAGGCCAGACTAACCTCATCGAGCAATAGTGCAGGATCCATGCTTCACCTACTCTGGTTTGCTGACCACCCGGGAGAGGCGTTCAAGCGCACCGACACGGGCGCGTGAACGCTGATGTTCCCAATCTCGGCAGTAGGTTAAGACCCTCGCAAGCGCTGAGGCGTGGTGTGAGGGCGCGTGGCGCGTGTAAACCGAGTGGAGATGGCTAGCAGAGGATCCGCGCTACCGCATAGCCAAGAGAGCGTCATCAATAACTGTTTACACGCGTCAGTGACTCTAAGCCGGTCTACTAGGCACGTGTGTTCTCGGACCTGGTAGCTCAAAATTCCTTGGCTTGGGCCACGAACGTCTGGCCATGAATCAAACCCACAGTAGAAATGCCGACGGGTGCACACTACAGTTGTGTAATAGTTACCACCAATTTCTTTAAAAATGTTTTTGCTGCGTTTAGCTGGTGCTTGCACTTTAATAAAGCGCGTCTCAGGACTTTCTAGGAATGTAAGTATGGCATGCAAATCAGGACCATACATTGTTCTACACGCGTTTGTCAGGAACACAACGCCAACACCGCATGATTGGCAGATGGCAAGGAAGAAAAAAGCCTCCACTTGGAACCGAGTACGAAAATACAACACTTCCGCCGAGGTGCGCAAATTTCATTCTTGCAAAAAACTATGTACGCGTCAATTGAGGGAGCAAGGTGCAACACTTCTCGCTGCTAAACGGGGTTTCTAAAATATCTCACATTGTAGGGAATGAAATGATTGACCATAGTAAGAAAAAAACTACCGCTTACAAGTGAACAAACACAAGAACAAAAATACATTTCACCCACCCACAAGTCGTGCAGCGTTGAGGAATAGGTGATTCAGACGACAATTATGGAAGACCTGAAGGCGTCGATTGTCACTAGGATGAGGACTTCATGAGAGAGGGCGCGACAGGCAAGCAGATTAGGCGCCGATGCTCGGATGGTGGACTAGCGGCGCATGAAGATGATGGCTCCGTCTTCTCACTCGTTCCTTTAGCAACCCCGCCCACTCCGGTTGAGGCACTAGTGAAGGTGAAAGATGCTGAAGGTAGACATCTACACGTTCAACTATGCACCAATGCCCAACACCAATCCCTCTGCGCTGGTACATTATCACGTCTATTTTTGCCAAAGGGGCATCGGCTCCTGCTGTCGACACTGGGAGCCAGCCGCTAACAGCGTGAGCCAGGCGTGCGCCGCTGAAGCAGTCATCAATATAGAAGGCGGTGGCTAGGGGATTTGAACAGCTCACGCGGCCGGTAAGGTGTTCGGACGGTGGCACACAATGTGCGTGCGAGAGACCAGGCTTTGCGTCTTAGGGGCATTGGTACTCGTTAAAAGGAGTGATTCAGCAGTGGCGCCTAGTAGCACAGCGCCCGCCTTTCGTAAGTCCGCTACCTGACTAATTAAGTTGGTAAGGCGAGGGCCCTTCTCCGGGCCAGTCTCGGGGGCCGATGATTCCGTCTCTGTGTCGGCTTGCTGCCGCTGCGCTAGTGTTGGCTGGAATTGTAGTAAATCCCTGGAGATATTTTTTGGAGGAGGACCTCAGCGTTTCATCCGTCTCTGGGAACACGAATGATACGATCTAATTTGACGCGTTAAAGATGGTAGTGGCCGACGCCGCTTCATCCCCATCTTTCTGGTGTGGAAACGGTGATATCTTTTATTATGAGGCAGCTCCTTGTTCGAGGCCGCCAGAGCCACCAATTAAGAACGCGGTGCAACAGAGTCCGACCTCGCGTGGTTTCTGCTGCAGCGCTTGCAGGCCACATGACAGGACCCTATTTCATGGCCGTAAGCGACGCAACGGCCGCATAACGTGGCTGTGCAGGTGGCGCCTATCTGACTTCAGCGTCACAGCGGGAGCATACTCTCTTCATGTCATGGTACTAAAGCATGGCGCGACGCACTATGATCGATATGAATTTCGGTTATCCGCACGGCAAATCCATCTTCACCAAGCGGGCTCCGCTGCGTACTTGGCTTTTCAACTTCAACACAGTTTCAGTGACAGCTTGAACTTTACATTAGGGGCTGAAGGCGTTTTAGGGCTTATTGTCACTAACGCACGGTGGAAGAAGCAGTACCGCAACAACAACCACTGGCTGCAAATATTGCATCTCTCCGACAGAGACGATCCCCTCGATGGCGTTGATGACGCTGTCCGCTGTAACGGGTATCGGCAACTCGAACTGAAAGGCTGAAAGTACATGGCATCCGTGGGGCGTTGCGCTGGAAGTGGTAGCTCCGTGATCAGGGTCGCCCTTGTAAACACGCAGCAAACCTGACGCCATGACAAGGACAGCGGGAGCTTCAGGGAGGCAGGGCGCTGGATTCGGATGCCCGGAACCGAAACCACGGAATAATCCGACGGGTCGACGGGCAGCGTCACAGCAAAATCGTGCTTAGCGGTCATCGAATTACGAATTCCCGCAGAATTGGGCAGCCCTCAAATTACAGTGGGCGAAGAACCATCTAGATAAACAGCCTAAGGAACCTGGAAGTCTGGAAAATGACGGAAACAGTTGCGCTTCGCTAGAATCAATCAGTAAAAATCCCTGTGCATTTAGCGCTATAAAGTGATTACACCATGTCTCGTGACCATGAACAAGATCGCTCTATGCGCTACAATCGCAGTGGTAAGGCCGAATTCTGGAGGATTTTGTAAACAACAGCAATAAAATGTTTAATGGCTCTTGGCATAAAGGTCAGGAAATTTTCTTAGCGGTAAAAGCTTTCGCTGCTCTTTTTTACAATTGTCCGAGACTGGAACAGTTGCCTATAAGGAATTTGCATAATCTATCCAATAATGTTTTTAGAATGCTTTGATTTATAATATCGAGCCATATTTAACGTGCATAGCCCTTTTGCTGTAATTCCCTATGGGAAGATGCAGGTATACAATAAACATTCAAAACTTTCTCTGATTTTTTGTAAAATCTGTCCACAAATGTGTCGTCGTGACTCAAGATAAAGCATTGCAAGGATTAGTAGTATTATTTGAAGGACGTAGAAATGTCAGCAATGCATTCAGAGATTCAGGGCGCTTCCACATGCTGCTTGTATCTAGAATTGCATTCATGGCCAGAAACGAGTATCAGCGTCAACCCCGCCCAACTCAATAAAATATGCAGGTACTGCTTGTTTGCAAGGCCCTAGATAACTAACCCAATATCCCTATTATTATCACTGGAATGAAAACATGAAAACGCGGGCGTTCGTTTACATGCAAAATTACTACAACAAATGCAAATTCTAATTTTTTTAATAGTCTCAGGAAGACGGAGCAGCAGAGCTTTCTACGTTGGCAACTGTGGAACAAGGTAATGTTCGTCTTTTCAACATATATATTTGGATTCAAATCAAATCAAGTCAAACTTTTTTTCACATGCATACTTAATGCAGGGGGTACAGACAAAAAGCCTAGAAACAATCGGATTGACAAGGATCTCTACTCTTTTCCAAGATTACTCACCAAGTAATGAAACACAAGTATTAACAGCAGCAATAAAACACGGTTACGCACACGTTACACAAAGTTTTTCCTAGTTATTCACAATGCAGATTAAACCAAGCTTTTTATTACATGGGCAATAATATTATTTGTACAAACTCACACAAACTTAGAGAAGACATTAGAGACCAAGTGAATTTAACAAGGGTGGTTATGAATAGGACAGTAGGTCGGTACCTTAATTCGTTCGTGCTCGTGGTTGGAACCAGGGCCGGCTTGCACGATAAAGTCCGAGCTAAGTCCAGACTTAAATGGTGTCTTTAGAAAGACCAAGCTTATTTAAGACGGCTCGTGTTCCGAACGTCGAACGCTTCGGGTTCACGTTCACCAGAGTGGCTTCCCAGAACGGCCTCAGCAACCACTTGGGGCATTTTTCCTCGTAACAAAATCTTAAGCCGCAAAAAGCAATGGCACGGATTTTACACAACGCAAAATTGACGGAATGTGTACATCTTACAGCAGGGACAGTGCCAGCGCATCCCTGTATTTCCATAATTTCTCTACTTAGACACCTGGCGTCCTTGTGTCTTAACCAAGACAGCACTAGAGTCGTAATCATACAAGCGACTTATTCAAGTCAGGACTGAAGCCCAGTCTTGACTCCAGTCTTAAGCGGCCATGCTAGTGGCCTATTATTTAGACTCCAGTTAAGTCTGGACTCAGCTAAGAGAGTCTTAAGATTGTTTTGTGCAAGCGGGCCCAGGTGGCAGTATGACGGGTGCTGTTTGGCACCGCAGCAAGAGATTTTCATTGCATATTGATTTTACAGAAAAGATTTGAAGTTTCTTCTGAAGGGGCTCAGTGTGTGCGTGATATCTGATTTGAAGAGACGTTTAGTAATATTTGACATGGTAGTATTTCTTCACAGTAGGTGGTAATATTTTAGATCTTGAAGAAAGAGAGTTAGAGAAGAACAGTTTTTTGGAAACGTATAAAAAATAACGTGCTCTCGCAAAGGCGCCGGCAACGCCTACTAGTTTTGAATTGAATCAGTCGAAGTGTTTATTCTATGTCAGATGTTCTTCAAATATGAAGAAAGGCATTTAACTGAAGACGTTACTTTTATTGCTGACCTTCCTATAGTTATGCCGTCTATAATGATAGCCCTGAAGTTTTCAGGTTGGAATAGAACAGTGTTCTTTTGGTTCGTGGTTTTGGTTATGAAGTTACTTGACACTATGTCTTACGTTTGTTGAATCCTGAATCACATTGAGGCAAAAGTTGCTCACCGGTAGAAAACGTGCATAATAAAGTAGTATCATCGGCATAGATAATGTACTTAGCGTGGAGAGAAATGTTTATGATATTGATATAAATAAATAAATAATAGTGTCCAAGGAAGTACCAGTTTACTAACCGTTACAAACTTCTGGTCAATAGAGAGAGAAGCAAATGAGACGTAAAATACACGTTTACGTCTCCCACGTTGTACAACATGAACTCGCGATATACTATGAGTAAGAGAAGCGAAATTTTAGATTGCATCTGAAAAGCACAGAAGAAAAGTTAATTTTTCTTAAGTAGGACACAGATAAATCAGACCACGATTGAGAAAATAAAAAGATATGAATAACAAAGAAATAGACAAAATACCTTACATTGGCAACCCGCAGCCACATGTCTACAAGAATAACAGAACGTAAGGGAGGTAGGGGAGTTTGAGTCGACATGTAAAGAATAATCATATTCTCGTGTTGTTACTAAAGCATGGCCGCAACACATTTCATTGGAAAGCCGTCATCCACACTTGTTTCGCTTCGAGTTATTTAACTTGTGGTTGGACATACAATTTTTAAGTGCACCTATTAGATAGAGTCTTGATTCCAAAAGCCAGCCTCTTCACACACGCTAAGATATCCAGCAGAGCAGGCTTAAATGCAATTCTTAAAGAGCGTAGCCTTATGACCACCCATTTAAAGGTTTATTGTTCTATTGAATGCTAAACATTATGCAATGAAATATTGTGTTGGGCATTTCATAAGTTTGGATGCACTTTTCAAATCTGCCAATTCATGTGCGACTAAATTATAGCACTGTCTCTTTAATGCTATTGTATAAATTACAAGGAAAAGAAATACATACATAATCATTTCATCTATAAACAGACTCTGCCATTAGAACTGTTTTCAAGCGAATAAGCCGAGTCCTGGAAGCACGTAAAACTTGTTGATCTTGTCATGCTCAAAAGTGGAGGTAAAATATTTCATAGATATTGGCATGTTTAACGGCCTTTATTGATGCAATCATTCCCTGGAGACTGTTTGTAGAGCTAAGCATGAAAGTGCAAGCAAGAGTGGCCAGTGCCACTATTGTAAGAACAATACGAACCTCAACAGTTTTAAGCTTATGTTTATTTTTCAGTTGTTCCTGGCGAAAAAGCAAGGATCATCATTGACAGATTTGTAAACCTCGCCAAAGGTGGCGGCGCCAGGTTGTTAAACCTGGCTCCAGGCACTGATGATAAGGATAGCTCTTGCAAGTGCGCGTGTGGGCAATAAATTCAATCTTGACTTTTCTCGGCCTGTATGTGGCATAGTATTCAGAAGCGGACTTGCGAAATGGCTGCACAAATGTTTCTTACCTATAGCCTGCCTCTACAGCACGACACGTCAATAATTTTACTAGATATTCTTAAACACGCTACGTACATTCAAGATCTAGATATACTTAATTTGAAGACCAGTTCTGAAATGTTCAATGGAGCGACAATTTGATATACAGAACCAAGTCGGAAAAAACTACAGAAAATTTTCTGATGTTACGACAAAATTTCTGTGCGGTTTTTGACTGGAAATTTGTTGCGACAACAGAACATTCTGTAGTAACATAAGAAAGTTCTGTAGTCACAACAGGAAAGTACTACAGAACAACAGACAACAGAAATATACTACAGAAAAACTACAGAACTACAGAAAAGTACTATAGAACTACAGAAACATCTGATGGTTACGACAGAACTACAAGATATTTTGTCGTTTTTTTGACACAGTTCTATAGTTTTTTTTCGACTGGATATATCATGATTCTAAGCGCCCAAGTAATATTGAATTAAGACTTTATTGCAGGAAATGTACTGAATGAGCCAAGGACATCGGTTTATTGTCTGCACACCACTTGCAGGAACTACTATACACACTAAACCTCACTATGTCCGTTAAAAAACTATGAATCGTTTCTGGAACCCAACTGCAGAGCTGTATAAATTTGACAGACACTCTGCACCGTATAATATTTAGCAGCGTCTTATCTGCAGAAATGAATATTTCATTTGTTGGATGATAGAAGAAATTACTGATGTCTGTATTCGCTAAACGTGAATACTCACATTGGTTAGGTCATCGTACAATAGATGCTAAACATAGTGCAAGTGGTAGCTGGTGCAAAGCAGCTGAAAGCAGCACCCAATGCCGGTCAGCATTGTACACTAATAGGTTGCAGAAATAACATAGAGTAAGGAACTAAATCCGTCTTTTCTGTTTTTTAGGCTCTCTTATATTAATCACTCCTGTGGCGGTATTTACAAAGGCTAGACCTCTTACGCTAATTTGTCGCTTTTAAGAACCGAAGCTCCACTGTTCGGGCTGGGACTTCCGACTTCGCGGGGTGTTCAGCGGATGGCCTAACTTTCTTGACTACACACCACTTCCCTTTTCCTCTTAATCCTGTGAGTAGGAAAAAGGACTTTTTCTTGAAGATGTTCTTCGTAGTCTTACTCACTTTAACTGCCTAGTTCGCTCGGTGTTGGCGGACGACCCTCAAGGCCTCGACCGATGAAGTACACATAGACCGCAAGTGTGCTTTCACGTTAAAGAAAAAAGCCATATTTACAGAGCTTATTCTAAACGCTTGGGTTCACAATTGAATACTGAGGTTCAGTAACCGAGCTTATTAAAGGGCCCCTGAAATGCTGCTTGTCTTAATATATATTACCAGAAATCTATAGAGCTGGTCTTCCGGGTATTCGAGTCAAATTCTAAAAGTTTGCTTGGAGCGTACCACATAAAATAAACATTAACACGTTCTCCTGGCTGCCACACGCAACTGATTGGGGTTATACATGACGACTCATAGGACGCTTCCAAGTTACATGGACAGGACGGGTTCGATTGGGCGCTGTCGGCACTTGTTTACTTCCCCTTTTTTGCGCGCTGCGGCGGCTTGGGCTAAGGTAAGGCGGAAGAGAAACATAAGTTTCGGTGGCCCATATGTTCAGTGGTAGTAAAGATCGACGAAACAATTTTCCGTTGGCGTGACGATTTTTGAAATGCCTGTTTCCCGTGTACATTTACTAGTTTTTATTAGTAATTTTTCAAGGGCGCTTTAACAACTGAGCCACCAAGGCGGGCGCATTTTCTCCGTAAAATTTGATTTAGGTAGGGTACAGCCATCGACTTTTTAACGCGATAACATTAAAGGACATGTTACACAGAACATTCGGAGTCTGTGTAGTTCTGACGTCGTCGCTTGGTGTGAAAACTCATGGGCGTGGTGCTGGCAGCTGCTAGCTGGTGTCGGACATGGCTGAACACGGATTTTTGTTGTTTTGATCCACAGAATGAGACCTCATATCGGAAAGTAGCCAGGACCTGCAAGCTCGGGTTCTCCATTTAGGGTGCAATATTTTAACTTAAAAGAGTCAGCGCTCCAGTGCTCTTGAATGCTGATTAAGGCGAGCTAATCCTAGGTCACGAAAGGAAGTTCATACGGTTTGTTTTAAGTGGGGCTTTACACATAGGGCTGTTTCCGGCTAACAAATCATATCGTAACGGTGGGAGCCGATGTGTTCCCCAGATTATGTTGAGCTTTAAAGATATTTAGCACTCTTTGGTGGTTGTTTTTCATTTAAACTGTTCATTAACAAGGCGTTTTTCCTGACGCGCATGGCTGACCTCCTGAAAGGCTATTGGTGGCTGCGAAAAATAGGTTCTTGTGAGTTGAGGTGCAGCCATAAGAAGAATTAGCATATATATTTGCTTAAGGAATTAAAATAAAAATTTAAAATACCTGTCTTATCAAATATGTTTTGCATACCCTATACGATATTCCACTAAACAAATATAAAATCAGCCCACAAGCTTCTCTAGACCAGACATAAAAAATACCAACATAAATACAACGTACTTTCACAAATCTCTCTTCTGTTATTTCTTCACAAGCACACCAAGGTATAGTGTTATTTTGGCATTTCTCAATTCACTGGAAAGAAAAGTCCTTATATGAGCTGCTGTATTTTCTCCGCGGTTCGTACCTTCTGAAAGAGGGAAGTCGCAATGTATAGTGTTCGGGTAGTAGGTGACCATCAGTTAATGTGCCAGTGAGGTTCGGTTGTAACTAACGTATACTTATATAGCCATCGGGAAACTGCGGCTGCCCTCAGCGCCACCCCCTAGCCGTACAGGAGAAGCTCAAAGGCCTAGCCTCCCTCCTTTGGGTTTAATGTGAGATGGATGGATGGAAACAACTTTATTTATTAAAAAAACAAAGTCTTACACTGTGGTCCCCTACTAGTCCAGGAGTCCACGGGCTTTTGCTTCACATAGAGCCCGATCGACCAGCCATTTCTGACCGGTGGGTTGAGCTGTCCGCAAAGCAGCCTCCCAGGAAGAAAAGGTGGGATGGGGGATGGGGGACACTGCCTGGGGGGAAGGACATTCCCACAGGTAGTGGAAAAGTGAGGATTTAGGCTCGCCACAGGTGTCGCAGTGAGGGGGCAAGCCAGGGTGAAGGCATGAGAGACGGTAGGGGGAAATGAAACAATCCGTCTGCAATTGTCGCCATGTTGCACTGAATAAGGGTGACAAGGTGCTGTGGGGTGGTGGCAGTGTCATGCGCTTGTGTTTGTAGAATGTGGTGATTTGGTGGTATGTCGAAAGGACCGATGCGGCCTCCTGCGCGGAGTTGGGTGCCTGATCATCCGGGGCTCGGGTAGAGAGTTCTCGAGCCAGCGCATGAACGCGCTCATTGCCGGGGATCGAGGCATGCCCTGGGATCCACGTTAGATTAACCGTTCGGTCGAGAGAGGTGGCGGTGGTAAGAATATGATGCGCGGCCGGTGTCGCCACGCCGTTTAGGTAGTGGCGGTATGCCGCCTGAGAATCTGTACAAATTTCGGTAATGGCTTCGTCAATGGCTGAATGGGCAAGCGCGAGTGCGATGGCGGCTCCTTCCGCTTCTGCAGGCGAATTAGTTCGGATAGTGGCGGCGGACCCCACTCTGCCATCCTCGTAGGCAGCGACTGCAGTGAAAAACCCTACTTTAAAATTCCCTGCCGCGTCGACATAGAGGATATCAGAGCGGTTGCGGTTTCTTTTGGTGTAATAGCTGGCTCTAACTTTCCGCCTTCCCTGATAAAGGCAAGCGCCCATGTTGCGTGGTAGGGGCTTCTGGTATATGTGATCCTGCGTGCCCGGAGAGATCATGAAAGGTGTAGCACTGGCTGGGGTGGCGATGGGTGGATTGAGACGGAGTTGTCGCAGTAGGCATCGTCCTGTTTCCGTGCGACTCAGGCGGACTAATTGGTTGGTGCGTTGAGCTTCTAATAATTCGTTCACGGTATTGTGAGTACCAGTGGCCAGCAGACGTTCTGTGCTAACCGTCCGCGGAAGACGTAGGGCGGAGGTTACGGCCATGCGTATTAGGATGTCCGCGTGCTCTCTTTGGCGCTGAGTGAGTATATGATATGGGAGGTGGTATGTGATTCGGCTAATAATTAACGCATTGGTCATATTGAGGGTTTCGCGTTCCGGCAGCCCATGGTAGCGCGCAGCCACACGCCTGATTAGTCCAGCAACCTGCTTAGTCTGTCTTTGCAAGAGTTGAAGGGTGGTGGTTGCATCAAGTGCGTTGTTATTGAGAAGGCCGAGAATCTTCATCTGAGACACAATGGGCACTGGGTTTCTGTACATGTGAAGTTCAATGAGGGGATCACCGGGTATGGGTTTAAGCTGCATTAGTTCCGATTTAGTTGGGGAGCATCGGAGGCCTGTGTTTCCTAGATAGCTGGTGGTGATGTCTATGGTAGACTGCAAGATATCCTGGGCTGTTCCAAGGGATCCGCCTGTTGTCCAGAGGGTTATATCATCTGCATATAAGGCTGTGTGGAGCTCTGGGATAGCAGCAAGGGCCTTTGCTAATGGCGCTAGGGCGACGTTAAAACGTAGCGGTGATAGGACCGCCCCTTGAGGTGTTCGGCGGTTAGGCAGGGGGAAAGGCTGGGAGGCAATATCCCAAGGTAAAGTTGTGCCGTGCGTCCCTGAAGAAAGGCCCGAACATACTGCCATATGCGCGTGCCGCAGCCCGTGGTGGCTAATGTCGTCAGGATATGGTCATGGCTTATCGTGTCGAATGCCTTGTGAATATCCAGGGCCAGTATGGAGCGCGTAGAGGCTGTACTGCGCTTAGTGTGTAAGAGAGACTCTTTAAGGGCGAGAAGTACGTCTTGTGCCGAGAGGTTTGGGCGGAATCCAAATTGAACATGGAAGAGAAAGCCTGTTGCTTCTAGGAACGGTTGCAGACGATTGAGAATGACATGCTCGAAGAGCTTGCCGACGCAACTCGTTAAGGTTATAGGGCGCAGGTTTTGAAGAGTGAGGGATTTGCCCGGTTTGGGTATAAATCGCATGCTGGCGTGGGTCCAGGTTGATGGGAGCGTCCCAGCGTGCCAGTGGTTATTAAAGAGTTCCGTGAGTTCCTGGAGAGAGACTTCGTCCAGATTGAGTAATGCCTTGTACGTTATGCCGTCCGGTCCTGGCACCGTGGAGCGGCGAATCTTAAGGAGTGCTCGGCGAACTTCACTTCAGGTGATGTCAGCATCAAGTTCGGAGTTAGGCGCAGGTGGATTTAGTGGATCTGCTGACTGAAGGGATATGGGTATATAGGTGTCCCGTAGTTGACCAATTACGTCGGTGCCTTTTTGGAGTTCTAGCTGTATCAGACGTTGTGTGTTTACTTGTGTCTGTGCTTTAGTGGTTGTTGGATCTAAAAGAGCGCGTAAGAGGGCCCACGTGCATTTAGTGCTTAATGTACCCTTGAGGTCGTTACAAAAGGTTGCCCAGTTTGCACGGGCTAAGGCGTTGGCGTATTCCTCTGCCTCACGAGTGAGAGCGGCTATGCGGAGTCTCAATTTACGATTGTGTCGCTGGTGACTCCAGCGTTTGAGAAGTCCCTGTCGGGCCTCCCATAGATGAGCCAGGTGCGGATCAACCTGCAGTGCAGTAGGAGTATTTTTAATGCGTTTGCTGTTTACCGGGATGGCCTCCACCAGGCGGTCTGTCCAGTCGGTGACAGTAGGGACTTCGATAGAGTCAGCTGCCAAGTATGAGCGCAATTTATCCCAGTCTGTGAGAAGGTGCGTGCGAGGGCTGAAAATCTTGGAATCGTAAGCGATAGTAGTGGACACTGGGAAGTGATCACTCCCAAAGGCTGTCTTGTAGCACCATATGAGATTTAACAATTAAATTTGGTGAGGCCCATGTGAGGTCCGGCGTGGTATCACGAGTGACACTTGTGCCGATGCGAGTGGGTACAGTGGGGTTTGTGATCAGGCCGAGGTTATGATCAGCCATTGCGGTCGATAATGGGTTACCTTTGGGTGCGTCTGAGGTGTATCCCCATTGCGTGTGGCGTGCATTAAAGTCCCCGACCACAAGGAGTTGTGAGGTGCGAAAGGAGCCCAGGATTCCCGGAATAGATCTGCCTTTATCTTTAGGGTTGCTGTATATGTTAATAATTGTGAGGCTGCTTGTTTGCCCGCGTGAGCTGAGCTCTATCGCGGTATATTGAGTGCCTTTACTGTCGGGCGTGCTTGTCGGTGTGCGGTCTAGCACCGGCATTGATGCGAGTGTGAGGATTGCCGTACGTGACGTAAGGCCTGCTGTCCGATAACCACGGATATGAATGCGATTTGTTTCCGTCTCTTGCAGAGCGATGACATGCGGGGGATTAGGGGACTTTGCGAGATATGCTGCTAGTTGCGCTTGTTTTCTGCGTATGCTGCGGCAGTTCCATTGCCAAATTATTGTTTCTGTTTGCGTAGTGGATTGGCGTCGCTGCCGACGTTTTCGCGTGCTATTGTTTTGTGCCATGTTGCTGAGCTGCAGACGCTGAATGAGAGCTTCGGGTTGAACTATGCGCTGCTTGCGAGGTAATTCCTGATGGGGTACAAGTTTGAAAAGCTTGTTGATGCCGGCTTCATGTTTGTCCAAGCGTGTGTTGATCGTGGTTTCTATTCTCTCGGTCATGTATTGTATGAGCTGTTTCTGCATCGCTCCGATTTGTTCGGCAGCTATGGTGTTGATTATACTAGTAACTTCTGACCGAAATTCGGCGGAACGTATATATTGTTTAACTGCCTCTTGAGGTGTAATGAGAAGAATGGGAGGGTTAGGGGTTGGATGGGGTGAAGTAGCGGAGGCTGCTTGGACGGACAACTCATATTTTTCAGCAGGGCCGGCTCCTTTCTCGGGTGTGGCTTGACGCGCCGACAGCGCCTCCTGGGTTTCCTTGATGCGAGCTGAGGACTCACTGGCTTTCGACTTAGATGCCTCAGACTCGGGGTCTCGAACACCAGACACTATGTCACGAACGACGGATGAGGGACCACAGACGCTAGCTTCTTTACTGCGAACGCTGGACGCGGGGTCATTGTCTGTCCTGGCAAACACAGGGCGCGTCTTGAAACGGCGCTTGGATTGCGGAGCGCCAGTTTGACGGTTTTTACAAATAACGCAGGAGGGCTCACAGTCATGGTCCATGGCTGGATTATCTGCTCCACATCGCGGACACAGCGAAAGGCCTGTACCGGGGCAGATGTCCGGTCGATGGCCGAGCTTGCGACAAAGGTTGCAGGCTTCAACCTTACGTCTGAAGGGAACGCAGCGGGTTACACATCCTTGATAAAGTATGTAATAGGAGACTCTGATGCCATGGAATGTGATCAGAACAGACTTGGCAGATATCATACGGCGACCCATAATGATGGTATCGTGCCGGCCAAAGTCAAGAAGATTAGAAATGATTTCCTCTGCGGAATGGTCCAAGGGAATTCCGTGGATGATACCTCTGCACGAATTCAGGGAATAAGCGACGTGCGTGGCAACGTCGTAGGTAGTATTGTTAAACCGGAGGGCTTTAATTTTGCTTCAGTATGATGCATGTTAGGCGTGCTGATAAGGAGGGTGTTATTGACGGGATTAGGTCGAAATATATCAGTACTTGCTTCAGCAGTTGAGATTTTCGAGGCTTGCAGAACGGCTTGGTGAAGAGCGTGAGCAGGAATCTTGGAGCAGTCAAGGCCCTCGCGAAGACAAATAATAACCTTGTAGTCACTGGCTGGTAATGGCGGTGGGCGAGGTGTGCACCTACGAGGAACTTGCGAGGTAGTTTCCTTCAGCTCCGACTGGAGGGTGATGGATTTCTTGAGTGAAGGATTTCTTGAGTTTCGGGCACATCTGTCGTGCACTACACGCCAGCTGCTGTCGGTTGCTTCTTCCGGGGAGATCTCTTCTCCATCGACCGTTTATGCGTTGAGCATAGTGGGAGGGAGGGCCTAGGGCGCTAGGCCTAGCAATGATGTCGGGGCCGAAGTCCCACTATCGGCCTGGTTCCAGAGTAACGGCGCACAGTAACCAGATGATGGTGGTCCAGGGTAGTCTTGAGACCCTTACCTGTGGTGTCTGCCCCATAATATATCTATTATTATGCTTCGTTATTGTCAAACAATTCTGCTGATTACTCAAATGCTTGCATTTATATGTCTCTTTTGCATTCATAATAAGAGGTCCAAATGTGCCATTAACTTGGACGCCTCTTTCTGTACAATACTGCTTCAATCCCTTTATGACCATCATTTGACAATAAACTACAGCTGGGCGTCAAATGAGCTCGCTAATATGCTAGTCATTTCTAGTTAAGTCACGCGAGAAACCAATGATAGAAAAGACTAAGCTCTTATAAAAGCCTTGAGGTAATGCGCTGTTTTGCAGTGCTGTTCACTTTCACTACAGTTCACTTTATCATCTTCGCATGCTCCCCGAAGGGCACCAGAAACTTGAAGCCCATAACGCACATGGAAAGCATCGATGAAGACGGCCCCTCGGTGATATGGAAGTACGTTGTACAGCCGAATACATTAAGACTCAAGCTGAAGAAGGCAAGCGCAGACAAGGCAAATTCAAAAGAGCACTATTGTCCCGCAAAAAATGAGGAGCCCGAGGACTGGGATTGGCTTTTCTCCGAGACTCCGATCTGCTGCCAGATTCCCCTATTTCTGACCCAGATTAAATTAATTTAAATTGGTTCACAGGAAGGGAAAGGCGCAGTAACTGTCACACTTGCTCTGTGGACACCCGAACCGCGCTGTAAGGGAAGGGAGGAGAGTGGGAATGAAAGTGGAAAGAGAGAAAGAGGAGCCGTAGTGGAGGGCTACGGAGTAATTTCGACCACCTGGGGATCTTTAACGTGCGCTGACATCGCACAGCACACGACGCCTCTTCGTTTCGCCTCCATCGAAACGCAGCCGCCGCGGTCGGGTTCGAACCCGGGAACTCCGGCACAGTAGTCGGGCGTCTTACCACTGCACCACCCCGGCGGGGCAAAAGACCCAGATCCCCCTTTTTTAGAAAAGTGAACGCGGCATAACACTTCCCAGAAGAGCATGATTTCTTTACATACATCGTCCAGACTAACCGCACCTTTTTCTATTTTACCGGAGTCCATACTTTGACACAAAAGTTGAAATGTATATGCCTTGTTTTATGCCTTATCTTTATTAAAATATTTCTTCTGGTCATATTTATGAGTGATATATCTTGAGCAAAAAGTAACAGTACCAATACCTGTAGTATTTTATCGACCTGCGTTCTTCTTGCTACATGGTTATCCGCAAAAATAACTATACATTACCCAAGTGATGATGTTTTTTTTTTATCGCTTATATTCTCCTTTCCAGTATCTGGTGCTGAGCGAAATGTTTTATCTCTGGTGCGTAGCCTAATAAATTAGGCTTAGACTGCTTATCTCTCTTAAGGCGCTAAGGATGAAAAAACGTTGACCTATATTCTGAAATCCTTGCATTAGGCAAGTAAGCATTGCTTCCACTGGAAAGAGGGAGCGTTTTCCTGCACAACTTTCGACCATCTATTATGTAATTCGGTCCCTTGCTGCTATCGCAATTTAACGAAAAGCGAAAGAGTGACCAACACTCGAAAATACTGATTTGCACTTCCCGGCTTTCGGTAATGGGGTCTTGTTATTAACGAATTCTGCGCCAGAATAAGATTGTTTTAAAGAAACAAACGAGTGAACGATAAAGTTTTGCGCTTTTTAAGTTCAGTGTGCTGACATCTCCTTCATGCTTACATAAAGGTAGAGATGGATAGAGCCATCTATACATCATACCCCCGTAAAACACGGGTAACGCATTCGCTCATATCCTGAGTGTAAAGCACAGGAGCCAGTTTCTTGAGGGACGTACTGGAGTCCTCCTGTCTACGATGTGACGGTCGTTGTTGGCCATAATGATCAAATCACATGAAATAGTATCCGCAGCTTACGAGGTAGTTTCTGATATTTTCATAGTAATAAGTCACGTTCCAAGACCTTCATAAATTCTTGCTGTATTGCAATAAAGCGCTATAACAATTATATCTTGAAAGACTGACGAGTTGAAATGCGTTAAACCGCAGGGATGTCACAAATGCGTTTTCTTACGGCTTAACAAATAGGTAATGATAGCTTACCTCTGCTATGCCTGACTATAAGTAGTGAAAAGCAGTACCTACTACCTCGGGATCAGAAGAAGTCATTTCTCCAATCATCTGCGCTTCGCCAGCACATAAACTCTCCTTGGCTTACAGATTGGAGAGAAGTTTGCCATAACTACACGAAAGGGCGCATAGGTCGCACCGCGCTCAGGCTCCTCCAGACCGCAATCCCGTGAAAATTTACACACAACATCTACTGGGCGCCAGAACACATCGACCTAGCAGGAACGAACGCTCCGACGAGGTAGCGGGAAGGTATACGAGCCGAGCTCCCTCCCAATCGGACGATCTACCCGAGCGAGTCGGCCCTACATACTCAGACATTCTGAACTACTATAAGGGGGTACCGATCCGCTATCCGCCGACTCATCGCGATCGAAATCAACACGAGGCAGTGTACTGGCGAAGACTGCAAACAGAATAATTCCCAAACCTGCACATCGTTAGCAAGATTTACCCGTCACAATATCGGGACGCCTGCCCGTGCTGTGGTAGAAAACCTTCGTTATACCACATCACGTGGTAATATAATAACGACAGATTTCGTAAAGACCCGAGTGCTGAACAGTGGGAGAGCAGGCTCTCCAGCGGTGATCTTGGTTGCCAACTAGGTCTGATCCAGCACGCCCAGCGAGCAGCGAAGCTCAGCGGAGCCCTGGAATAGGGGCACCGTCCCTGTGAGAAAAAGGAAAATGGACCTCTTCTTTCTCGTCTGCTACTATAGTGCCTACTGCTACTATGCCTTTCTAAAGAAATCAATGTTTTTCCTATCCTATCCTTCGCTTCCATGTCGATGCGTCTAAGTTCACCTGCTTTCTGTATTTCGTTTACAGGAAAGGAAAGGCGAAGCATCTATCTCTCGCGGAAGGCAAGAAGCACCACCTGGCGGCGTTGGAGCGCACTCGTTCCCGCTTTGTCCTCACAGATGACGGCAGTTGGGTGACGTCACATCCTTGATGTCACCCTTATTGAGTGATCTAACTATTTTAGTCTTTCGTGCTTTCAAATATTGCGCCAATCGCAGCATCTGCGACTCGCAGAATTCCGCTATCATCCTGACAGTAGACAAGCGGAATCATGATTCGCGTTTCAGGACCTGTGGCCTTCCAAAGCGGTAGAGCGCTCGGCTGGGGATCCAAGAGTTGTAGGTTCGATTCCCGGATGGAGACTGCTTTCTTTTAAATAAGGAGTCGCACACCTATTCAGCGTTTCCGGGCTACGCCGGCAGAGCTTGGCGAGGGGGCTGTGCAGCTGGCCTTGGCTGGGACGTCTCTCGGTCGCGGCATACGCCAATATGTTTCGCGCATGCGCAGAACTCCAAATCTGTGCACCTCCTCACGCGAAGCTCGGCACCGACTCTCGAAGTGAATCTTTTCGGTTCAATGGACAGTTTCTGGGGAGCTCGATTGCAGTGCATAAGGAGGCGGGATCGAATTCTGGCCTCGCGGACCCTTCTCGATTCAGGAAAAAAGCTAGGCTCCGATTAACTGCACGATGTCAGCGCACCGTAAAGAATCCCAGGGGGCCGAAATTCCCGGATCCCTCAACTGCGGCGTCTCTCACACCATGAGTCAATTTGGGGCGCTAAAACTCAAGGCCAAACCACACAGCTTCTGGCCTTCCCATGAAATGCGCAAGTGGAATATTGTTATCCATTCATCTCCTCTTGTAAAGCAAATAGAATGCCATTTCCCAAGCTTTGAGAAGAGTATTACTACTGTGAGTGTGCATTACAATGGCTCTTAGGGCTATGCTTCTATCTGCTACTACAGTCAGCGAGAAGCTGATGCACATGCGGTAATTGCCTTGATGTGCGACATGAACTGGTAGGTTTTTAGGCAAGAATTAAGACTGTACCTGCAGGCTACACAGCTGACCGAAGCTGCAGAAAGAGCCAAACTCCTGACTGCTGCTGCCGATGATTCCCTGTAAATCTTCCATACGCTAACTTTCGCGGATGGCAACAGCAAGTAAGGCTATATCACACGGTAAAAAAATTTAATGACTACTTGGCAGAGCAGCAAAATGAAGTCTTTGAAAGGTAACCTTTGTAAAACGTGTAGAGCCCAGGGGCCCCTCTCTGAGGCATTTTGTGTGGCTTGTAATGCAATTGCAGTGTTCGAAACTCTTGATGGTAGCAAGGTTCTTGTCCTACCGTCTTCATTGGGAGGGACCAAAGGTAAACAGCACCACTACATCGCTCAGAAGCGGACCCCTGGCCTCTACACGTTTGAAAAAGGCTGTGCGTCTTCAGAACAGGAATGCAAGATGAAGCCGGAACAGTGAAACAGTTTGGGTGAAAGCATTGTGCCGCACAGTATTACAGCACATCGCGAGGAATCCCAGGCTCAGCCTTATAGCACGTGAAAACTAAAAAAAAAGCAAAAAAAAAAAACGGAGGTGACAAATACCGACAAGATTCAAGGTCAAACTATAGAAACCCTGTTGGAGTGGCGCAGTGGTTAGCGTGCTCAACTAATGTTCCTCAGGATGCAGGATCTAGTCCCGGCCTCGGCTGCCGCTTTTGGGTGGTGGCGAAAAGCAAGACGCCCGTGGGCTGTGCGATGTCAGTGCATGTTAAAGAACCCCATGTGGTCGACATTCCGGACTCCTCTACTACGGCATCTTTGATAGCCTGAGTTGCTTTGGAACGTTAAACCCCACACACAAAACCAAATCAAACTATAGGAGATGTAAAGTAAAGTGAGTAAAATGTGGCCAATGGCAAATACATTTCATCACTGATAAACCGGGCACAAGGCGACGGCAAGCGTGGTGTCCGACTACGTTTTATTGGCCAGTATAAGCACCTTTTTGCCCAATTTGCATTTAGGGACTTACTTCTGGGGACTCTATTTCCGGGGCCATTTTTTCCAGGGACATCTTTAGCAGAACCAGTATCTCCTATACCTCTTTGCTACTCGGTACAAAGCTGAAATAACGGAGTAATTATTACTTCCGTCAATATCAACACCACAATAAACGTCCGTAGTTAGAAAGTCGTTTTCAGAATGACTGTTGATCGAGCTTTTGTAATTCTGCAGTTCTAATGGAGAAATTTTCAATGGAGGCGAAAAGCAAGGCGGCCGTGTGCTATGCGATGTCAGTTCACGTTAAATAACCCCAGGTGGTCTAAATTTCTGGAGTCCTTTACTACGGCGACTCTCATATCCTGACCCTCAATGGAGAAGTTAAACCCCACAAAAGAAACAATGGAGCAAAACTAACTATACCTACAAATTAAAAAAAAAAAAACGTTTGCTGCAGATTGTTTCAATTTTTACTGATGTTGGCACCGTTTTCCTTTTCTTAGCATGTTGCGATACAGTGGAACGCCGCTCTGTGAAATATTTCCAATTGTTTATGAGCTGGTTAAAATAGCCACCTTTAGGGCCTATTTTCAGTGGCATTGCAAGTTAAGGTAGGCCGAGGTGGATTTAATAGTGCATCTCACGATATTGTCACGTGATAACGACAGGGACTTCGGCAACGGTCGAAGAAACTTGGTTTAACATAATTAATCTCTTTATTATGCGGACTGGCGCGCGCAAATCAGATTGAAGGAGTAATAATTTAGGAAGGACGTGTTCGTGAATTCGGTGGTTATCAGGGTTGGAGAAGCGACGCAGATATGAAGCGATAATTTATCTGAACACTTTAAGTTGAAAACCACTAACTGCTGAATATCACTTCTGTCATAATGACCTATCTTCACTTCTTGTCTGTGGTAAGTTCAAAGCTCCAGTTCAAATAAAAATAAAATGACCAAAAACTATGTCTTTGTCGAGTTAATATGTAGAAAATATAGGATAGAGTTTTTTTTTTTTCCTGTGTGTTGCCGTATGAAATGCAAGCTGGTCTACAAGAGCGAGTAAAATTTTTTTTGTAGCTGCGACATGAACTTTCTCAACTCTTAGATGCGCGTATTAAACTGTTCTCTCTCTCACTTTTTCTGTTCTTATCTCTACATTCCGAAGGAATGCTTCGGGCGTAGCTTCCTGTAAGAATGGATGAATCACCCCTTCCCTTTCAGTGACAGGCTCGGTTCTTATCTTACCCCTTTTAGGGTGGCGGTTATCTGCTCCAAGGTTACAGATGCGCACAATGAAACATTTGAGGTCACTAAGGGGATTTTCTTTCAATTGGGGAGTTTTAAGAGTTTTGAACACAGATGACTCAGAAAGGTGTCCTCTTTATCCTCAAAATAAAAGATAAAGGTACTTTGACCCCTAATCCAGGAGGTTTCTGGTTCGAGCCCTGCCAGGGGTCATGTTTCTTGGAATAAAACTAACCCCATGTGCTGCTTATCTTCCCCCGTACCACCTGACAGCAACTCTTCAGTACGCCGAAGGACCTTATTGGTTACTATCGGTTACTCTCGCCTCATCTCCTGTTACCAACTCACGTGTCATGAGTGTCACTTTATGAGTAGAAGCCAAGCTAGCTAAGTCGCGCTTTCTGCTGTCTCCACTGTTAATCTTCATTTCATCATGGGGATGCGCGTCAAGACGGTTATCTCGTTAGCGAGCGTGAAATTAGCTGGCATCAGCGGCAGCCGCAAAGGCCAAGGCCTGCTTCAACGTCTCATGCTGCGGCATCTCCTCCGCAAGTGGTCATGGCTCAGTAAGGATCAGCGGAAGAGAAAAGTGAAAGGCGATGGCAGGCTACGCGGTGGTGCCAGAGGCTCAGGAAAGAGGTCCCACCACACTCCACAGAAAAGTCGTAAAAGGCTACGAGAGGAGTCTGAAGGTAAGTCATCGTTTTTCTGTACGGTGACTTAGCAGTATAACGTCCTCTAAGGAACGCAGTATCTTCTGTGCGAAAGTTCTTTATTATCTTAGTTTTTAGGCAAGCAATATATTTTCACTTATGGTTTAATACAACGTGTAGATTTACGTCCAAGATTTAGAGCTTCTGCCATTATGCATCTATATTTCAGAATTGGTTGCACAGTCACGCTCTATAATGTTTTCCTGCTATTACAGTGTTCTGCCCTAATAATATCGTCTTACATTAAAGACCGTCGTGCACCAGCTATTGACAATTATCCTATCAGGTTCCTATGATTTCGGCGCGTGTATTGAAGTTTCACTATGCTGTGAAAGTGCATTATCCTTGTAGCGCACTCTGGTGTAGTAAGTGTCTATTCCTTGTGGCATTCAGTGGGTGTAGAAAAAGACGTCCGCTCAACTTACTTCAGTCAAAAAGGTCCCCGAGAAAAAAAAAACGTCTCATATCGTTTTGCATTCTTTCTTAGGTTACGAATGTCACCGTCATTTGTGAGCTGAATCCTCTTGGCTCTTTAAACGTTTATAGGCGCTGCAAAAGGTATAGAGGAAGAGCGAGCAATCTAACATGAACGCAGCCTCGTTTTATACGGTATGCGTTGTTTGCTCCAGCGCTTATTAAGCAATATATACGACAGGTCTAATGTTACACATTCAAAACTGCTCAACTGGCAAGGTGCGTGGTAGTCTTGGGGAACAGCACATAACATAATGCGTCCCTGAACACTGCGCAGACTCTCCATTGACGATGCTCAAATCTTCTAGTACGAATTGTGGAAATCGTGCTGCACTTCCAGGGTTAAAGGAGATGCTCAACTAGATAAGGCAGGCTGAGCTTTAAGCAGTCGTTGGCATTGCCCACCCTACAGCAATGCTCTAAGTATGCGATTATATGAGGCCGTTGATAAGCGCGCCGTTTCCCGCGAATACATAGTGCGCTGCCACTCTGTTACCGCTACCCTGTTCTTTTTTTATGACAGCCAGGTAAAGATAAATATTTTGTAACTTCGAAGCTGACATTATAAAGCGTTCTAGCATGCTTCATTAAACGGCAAACGTGGTCTACGCCTTTTAGGGCGAGTACTACAGCAAGAAAGAATAAAAACAAACGCCGACAGCAAGAGACGAAAATAGTGTCTAAGCTAACATGATAAAAAAAATGTAACATAAGATCAGTAAATATCGATCACGTTAAATGCACCCATCAGAAAACGCCAGCAGCAGTTGATGCCAAGTTCTGTCGTTGCGGTACGTTTGCACCAATTGTGGGTCATGCTCCCGATTTCGCATATGTGAACGTTTTTCAGACCAGGTTTCTTCGAGCGAAATTTTTGGCGGAATCCTCCACACCACCCTGCTCAAAGCGATGCTAAAGAGAGACACTAATATTTTCGACATTTTAACAATAGCTCTCACAAACATTTTTGTTGGCAGCAGATTGTTTATTGGGTATTCTTTTTATTCATTGCTCCAATTGTGTTACGAAAAGGAAATTATCCCGGATCGTTGATTGTTCTGCCAGCGCATTGGAGAAGAAACACTGCCAGGCAAATGCGACAAAACATTTCCTAGCCGCACCTGCCACTCAAGGGCAGTTCAAGACGCTGCACAGAAAAATGACTGCTCAGCTGTATTTAAGTTTTAGAGTGTCATATTAACTTAACCTAATTATTCAAGGTTAAAGCAAACTTTATAGTTGGCCATGCAGGGCTGCTTTCCCGTTTCTTAGTTCAGTCGGGCGCTGTCCGTCAAATGGCCTTTAAGCACACGTCTGTAGTCATGTATTAATGTGCTTTTTTCAAATGCACTGTCTTCTCCTAACCAAAAAGTCAGTACTTTATGCAAACTATTGTATATGAGGACAGCATTGTAGTTATCATGCGGTCAGGGTGGTACCTAGGAATCTTTCTAAGCTTATGTCTCTATTTTCGGCTTGTACAAGCATGAATTATGAACATTCCATGGTGCACTGTTTGATCCGTGGTGAAAAATGCTTCTCCAAGTTTGATGCACGAATATTTACAAGCGCGAGTCACATTTAGCGCATGTTAAAACTCTTTATGTGCGCTTAAGGCTCGACAAAATTTCGCGATCTGTAACCTTTTCTAATGCCATGAACTGTGCACTTCATATTGATTGCTATCCGTTGTTAGCCATATTCCTACTACTTTGCATATTACAACCGCGTAGAGGGACAATAATCAATGAAGACAACCAACAGGACGCAGCGCGTACAAGCTGAGCCGAAAGCTAAACATTTCGACAGATTTGCCTGTCTGGTTGGGTTGATAACTAAATAAAACTTGAAATTTCTCCAACCAACACTTTTATTTTATAAAACCCGACGTTTCGGAGCCGGCTCGGCTCCTTCTTCAGGGGTGCATGACGCGGGGCTGCGTGCAGCTATAAGTAAAGGAATGGTCGAGGGGGAGAAGAAGGTGGGGGGGGGGGGAGAGAATGGGGAGGGGGTGAGATGTGTGTGAAAGGAATGAGAAGGAAGGAGGGGGGTTTAGACGAGTGAGGGTGCCGCAGGTGCAGGTGTGCTCGCTGGCGACTTTTTTCTTTTCTTCTGTGAAGTGGCCACTGTGAAGTGGCTACCGTTCCCCAAAGATCGACCACCAAGAGAAAGAGCCCAAGGCATTGTCTACAAAATTCCCTGCGCCGACTGTGATGCTAGCTACATTGGCGAAACAAAAAACCTAAAAGAAAGAATTCGGCAACACAAGAACGATGTACGAAATTTTTCAAGAGAACGCAACCCCGTAGCTGAACATTCAGAAGATTCCGACCACAGAATAAATTTCGAAGAAACGTTCATCTTGGAGACCGAGACCAATTACCGCAAAAGACGCCTCCTCGAGTCATGGCACATACAGTCTACCGCAAATAACATCAACCGGACAATAGGCAACCTCCCTGCTGTATACTTGCAAGGTCTTCGCTCTCTCCTGGCCACTTCACAGAAGAAAAGAAAAAAGTCGCCAGAGAGCACACCTGCACCTGCGGCACCCTCACTCCTCTAAACCCCCCTCCTTCCTTCTCATTCCTTTCACACACATCTCACCCCCTCCCCATTCTCCCCCCCCCACCTTCTTCTCCCCCTCGACCATTCCTTTACTTATAGCTGCACGCAGCCCCGCGTCATGCACCCCTGAAGAAGGAGCCGAGCCGGCTCCGAAACGTCGGGTTTTATAAAATAAAAGTGTTGGTTGGAGAAATTTCAAGTTTTATTAAGCTGAGCCGAGAAGAGAAGTATACGAATCATGCTGTATTATGAACGGCAAATATTCCGACCTGTTGGCTTCTTCCTTGTCCGTTGCCCTTTCGCGTGATTTTAATGTGCATTCGTATAATGATCGCCAAAAAGCCAGCCTTTTTCTGATATGCGTCTTTCTCTAGCAAATACCGCAGGTAATTCTCATCACTGCTAGTTAAATGCGGAGACAAAGGAAAGATGAGGATGAAGTTTTTCTCTGCCTTCCTTACTAAAACTCATATATTTTTCAATTTATTTATGCACCAGAATTACTCATGGTTCTTTCCGTTCCATCGTTTCCTCTCCGCAGCCTCACCCAGGGCCAACAAAACCTTCACGAAGCCCAACATGACGTTCGAAAACTGCAATGAGGCCGGCCCCTCGGGAACGTGGATCTGCCATGCAGAGGCGAGTAGTTTACGCCTCAAGCTCAAGAAGGCTGGCGCCGAGGAGGAAAAGCCAGAAGAGGAGCGTTGTCCAGCCAAAAATGTGGCGCCTGATGACTGGGACTGGATCTTCAACGACGCAATGATCTGTCTCCAGATGCGCCAATTCCGGACCCAGACCTCTCTTTCCTAGAGGACTGAATGCTGCAAAAGACATTCGATCAGTGCATGTCATCTTTTCATACCTATTTTAGACGACACCCTAGCCCCTTTTATATTTAGCCTGAGCCTATACTTTGAGTTATATGTTCCAATGCGCATGCCGTTTGTATGTTCATTCATTACCTAGTTTATTCCGGTGATCACATTCAAACAAGTTTTTATTTTGTAGGGTTTGGTTCGTGGGGTTTAAGGTCCCAAAGCGAATCAAGACTATGACAGATGTCGTAATATAGTCCTCCGAATATTTCGACCACATTGGGTTTTTTACGTGCACTGCCATCGCACACCACACGGGCGATTGCTTTTCGCCTTCATCGAAAGGCGGCGGCCGCGGCCGGGATTCGCTTCTGCACCCTTGGGAACAGCAGTCGAGTGCCCTGACCAGTATACAACCCCATGGCGATTCCGAGTAGATATTTTCGAGCATTAAATACACGTAATAAAACAGTGATAACTTCTCAATGGGATGTCTTGTTTGTACACCGCTGTGATTTGTGAAATACAAGCATTCTTTCCCATGTGAAGATGGATTTCTTTTTTCCGGGTTATGGTGTTCTCAGACCACGCTGAATGTGGTGATATGCGAACTGTTCTATCACTTTGTGTAGATATACGAGACAGACAAGTAAACAGCTTGAAAGCTGTCGGTTGATAACTGCATTGTGACTGTAAAAAGTCGGCTTGTACTATAAATCAGAGGTCCTTTAATGCATAAAAGATTGACAGTAGAGTTAATAAAATGTTGTCTTATTCAAGTCAGTAAAATTTATATACAAAATATTGCTTTTGTGCGCGCTATATTCCAATATCAATTTCACAATCGTTTACCCGCCCCTGCACTCAAAACTGACCACAAAAAGCTGAGGCCAACCATAAATAAGCAGGTTCACAATATTCTTTCCGTCTTCCGATTTCGGTCCTTGTTCTTTATGAAATATTCAACAAAAGCGGATAGTTGTGAGCGAGATAGCTGTAAATAATCTACACAATGAGCGTGAGTACATACGTTTAAGCTTTCGGTTTATGAAGTTCACATTGGTTATACCAGCTGCATGGTTAGTTATACCAGATTCATACTTCCGACACCTGATCTTTTTCGGTGGGGATAACTTTTGCCGCTCCCTATGGAATGTTATTATCGCTGCCGACTGCATGCTCCGTGCTCGAGCAGAATCTTTTCTTTTGCAGCTCATCCTTCACGCTTACCTGTTCAAGCATGTAGGCGACAGGTGTGCCGTAAACGCACAGGGACCAAAGTGGTGACCCGGAGTGATTGTTTATGGGTGCCTAAGCATTGAAGCTGCATTAACAGACAAAAGCTAGCGTCCTTCATAAAGCGGTGTCCTGAGGCTGCCTACATCCAGCATTAAATTTGATGCATTATTTGAGCTGAATTTATTTTATATAAGTGTAAGCCCACCGCTTGAGGGCACGTGCTCTGCCAGGTGCGAATGAGATGCAGTAGGTTTTGCCATCAGAGCACTTATGTAGCGTCGGGTGGTATTCAAAGATTTTAGCGATAAAAAGCTGACAATCTAAGGAAGGGAGATACTAAAACTGGCCGAATATGAGTACTTTTGTCTATGGATAAACTAAGGAGAGGTATACATGAAAAAACATGAACAGGCCACCAGGTTTAGAGGTAACAAAGCAAGAGTGATCGAATCGGCGGTAGAGGTAAATAGCAGGTAGGGGATAAATGGAAGATAAATCGAAATTAAACACGCGTATTTAAAGATAACCCAGAACTAAACGGAAAGTCATTAAAGTTCACGGATTAATTTTTAAAAATTCCAGCATGAGAACAGGAGTGTTTTTGGGGATTGCGAGCGCATATGCCAGAAATCCGCATGACGGGGCTCGCGAACAAGCACAATGCGCCATTTGATACCTTTACACACGCGCCCAGATTGAGTTCCAGCGATCGCACTCTCTCTGAAACTAGGCAACGGCGCGAGCTGTTTTCAATGTCTGCTCACAAAGGTATAGTTACCATCTACCGCTGCAGATAACGAGAACGATATAGCACAACACCATCGGGCGGAACGGAATCAATGTGCTTTTGCTTGTCGCTAAGATTGAAAGGTATTTGAGCCTATTTCAATTTGTGTTTGCTCTCGACGTGCTCCCTCTGAAATAATTGCTGCTGTGCAGTCAGCAAAGACGATTGCAAAAACCATTTTTGAGCTATATGTAATGAGGAGAGGGTAGTTAAGCTGGGAGATGTAAGTATTGTAGTAGTCGTGGTTATTTTATTATATATACGAAAAGAAGGAAATGATGTTTGCCATCCCCGGTATCTGCTATCTGATATCTGAAGCACCTGAACTGGAGCGACGGAAATAAAGGGGTAGCGAAAGTGATAAGGACATCAAAGAGGGGAGCTATAGAGAGAAATTACAGGGTAGATAAAGAATAAAAAGAAATATATACCCTATGACTCAATATACAGTAATTTGCTTGCGCCGGTGGTGAAAACAATGGTAAAATCTATGAATTTTGCATTCAGAATAGAGACGTTCTTCATAGCACTTATAGTTACTGGATAATTTTTCAGAGTAATGCGCACGGACGAAGGGACGGTGGGAGAGAGGTAGGGTAGAAGTGCTTAAAATGTGGCGTTTTAATCATCAGGTTGTTCATGACTGCTCGTCAGCGGAACTGTAACGCTGGATTGTGAGAGTGTACTTGTCAGCTTTGAGTTTTGTTGCGAAAGCAACACTACGTTAGCTAGCCGAGCCATTCCGCGTGGCACATCGTGGGCCGAGCTGCGCGTGCGCGAGGACCCGCGTGGCGTCAGAGGCAGCACCTGGTGTGTCAGAGCTGCGTCGCGGCCGCGCTTCGCCACGCGCTCTGCCGGTACCGGAGAGGTGACCTCATAATCTCAGCCGATGCCAGGTGCTCATCAATCTCTACTTTGGCTGTGCGAAAGTGTGTGTGTGATCTATATATAGCGAGGGGCGTGCGGTCAGAATCGACCAACTATGGAGAAAGAGAGCCCGGCAGCTGCTCAGCACGTAGCCTAACCTATCCTAGGCGTAGCCATGTAGCTGTTGCATTCGCAGCTCTACTAGGTTTAACCGGAGCCAAACCATCGCCGTTTTTTAATACGATGAATCTATCAAGCAAGCATATATAGTAACATGTTGCCTTTTATGATAATATTAGGAAGAAACTAAAATGATAGGATTGCTCACGCTGCCGTGCTAGCACTGAGGTGCCTAATCTCACAAGACCTTTTCTGTGTGGCGCTCTTTAATATTGTCATTTAGGCATGTTCTAAATACAGAAATATCGGTAGTAATTTTGCCGGCTACAATAGGTTGACTAGTGAACAGCCGTTTTCTTTTTATTATTGTCCACAGTGCTGTGAATTTCTTTTGCGTCGATGTACAGTGGTGAGCAGCCTTCTCTAGAGCACTCCGACGGCGCTGTGCGGAGCTAGTCAGCTACATCAAAGGTTAGGCTCTGGCTTTGAGTTATGCGTCCAGTGCGCATGCGCGGCAAATCAAAGCGATGTCTGCTCACCGTTTCCTTATTCAGCCACTCCGTTGCGATTTGCTTTTGCGCTGTTACAGCCGCGCTGCCTGCATTTGCGAGGCTGTAACGGTAACCAGCGAGTCGCGATGCCGCAGTGTTGCTCGAGTATCAAAACGGCCAGATCAGCAAGCGCGAGCAATAGCGGATTAACGCGCGTTCCTGCATACACCACACTCGCCGCCCCGGTTCCTAGTTCAGTACGGATGCCAAATGCGGTGTCCTACGTAGCTCAGAGGTGAATGCAAAGAGTTGATAAAACATTACGCATCTAACGGATTAACCAACCAACTAGGCTCACTTCTCAAACTCTTAGTTTTGTGCGTGTCTGAAACGCACGATCATCCGTTATCACTTGCACTTTCTTTTCAACTGAGCGACCACTAGATATCACTCGTTTTTGCTTGCCCAGCCGCTACGTAAGTCGCGAGAACCGTGACGGTTTTCCAACCGCTGTTACATATCAAGCGCGTACCTGGCGGCATGATGGGCAAGCACTGAGCGGAAATGAGGCCGTGAACACGCGAGAAGGCACCGCTTTATTTTGGCCACGCATGCGCACGGGACGCATAACTCAAACCCAGGGCCTAACATTAGGTGGCGATGACTTGCTTCGGGAAGCACCGTCGGCGCTCTCTAGACAAGGCTGCTAACCCCTGTACATGCCGCATGAAGGGGATTCACTCCAACACGGCGTAAAAAAAAAATTCAGGCAGCACAAGTGACATTTTGCCCTCCAGTGATCCATTTGCGTTCCTTGGATCACCGTAAAGCAGCATATTCGCTGAAGGAGAGAAGAATGCGGTGCAGGGATTGTCGTTTCTCGTGTAAGTGCGTATGCGGTCACAATCTGTCGCCAGCTGCTTCCCATTTGCAAATATGTGGGCATGGTATTAGGCCGAAGTGGCCAAAACCATATATGTCCTGTTATTACAACTTCAGGCAGCAACTGAAAGAGAGTTCGTAAAGAAATTTCATATTGATCAACCATGACGGTGGCGCCATCAACCTGAAGACCTGTGAACAACCGACGCCAAAGTCTAAAACCCTCACGTGACGTCGCACGTGAAAAAAAGATTAAAACATATCATGTGATGTCATTCGCTGTTCTGAATGTAGATGGAGTGAGTTATTTAGTTTAATAACGATGTTTTACAGTCCTATGTCGAGGGCACGAAACGTGAGCTGGGAGCCAATACCGCTGCTATCTAGACAGCTCCACGCGTGCTTGCAACCTTCCAGGACTTGGGAACAAACATAATGCCGCTGGGGTAAGTGAACCTTGAAACAGCACTCATGCTGAAACACCGCTCTTTATAAATTGTAATAGGGTTACAATTTTATATCAAACTTCAAAAATGGGTTAAATATTCATAATGCACGACAAAGTAACTTGTAATCATTGCTGAAGAGACTTGATCTTCTCAAGTTTACATGAATATCTGATACAATTGTAAAAATCAGTAGAGTATATATTACAAATGAAATAATTTATTAAAGTGGCTTTTAGAGTGTTAATTACCGAGGGTAACCTCCAGAATTAAATGCCCAGCGGCAAGACTGAATCCCCCCGGCCTTCCGTACAGAAAAGTTGGAACGAAGCTGCCAGCATCCGAAATCTGGTTTAAAAAAAAATCTTTCAAGAGTAATTACCGATCACAAGAATAGTAGCATTATCAAACTTATTATTGCAAGGAAAAAATCTACACAATGTGAAGAAATGAAAGCCAATGCCACAAGAAGTTTGAGAATTGATGTCGTTGCTATGACTCCCACCTCCACAGCTTACAGATAGGCCTAGCAGCTTGAAATTTGCGAAGTTATCTAGAAAACCAGGAATATTAGTAGCTTAAACCTTGTCGTGTGGGCGTGAGTGAGTGTAAAAGGAGAGAATGGCACGATTTAAACCGAGCTATCGCGTCGGTGGTAGCAGCGGCGAGGTGTACGCGCGCCGTCATGTATTCAACCCATCCCGCAACGACCGCAGCAGCGGACGTCCATGCGGCAAGGTATAAGCTACAAATATCCCCTGTTTTCTAGATAACTTTGCGAATTCGAAGCTGCTAAGCCTATCTGTAAGCTGTGTATGGGGTCTTCATAGCAACGACAACCATCTTTAAGCTCTTTATCGGCGGTATCGTTTTTTTTTCTGCTTTGAGTAGTTTTTCTCCTTGCCATAAAAAGGTTAATAATGTGACTATTTTGCTTATCAGTAATTACAATGGAACGTTTTGTTCAAGCCCGCGTGCATGTGCTTACACTTATTGTCACTAGATAGCACCACCATATACACCACATGTGGCGGACGCTACGGCGTGGTCAACTAAAGGTGTCGTGTTGACGGCGTATGCAGCACACGCAACGCAGTAAGCGATGCGTAGGCACATTTACCACGTACGCCCAACTAAATATGTCTAATATAAGAAGACAAGCATCGCCTTAACCGGTCGTTGACCATGACCACCTGCAATATAAAATGCCGTTCCAAACGTCTGACCAACCGAGCGAGTGGTCAGCGCATCCTTTCTTGCCGCAAACATCGTCAAGGAGAGCGTTGTCACCGCTGCAGCATCATTTTTTTTTGTTACAAATACTCCGCATCAATTCGATGTTCTGTCGCTTCCAAGCGGAGAAGCGCAGTCTAGCACACGTTATTGCAGCTCGCAATCGAGATGCGCATTCTGTTCCTTATAGCGCAAACAACAGCAGCACTTGAAAAGAAAACAAAACTGCAATAAACGGAAGTACAAAAAAATTCTTGTTAAAGTGAT
The DNA here is from genome assembly GCF_055883805.1 of Amblyomma maculatum. Lineage (NCBI taxonomy): Eukaryota > Metazoa > Arthropoda > Arachnida > Ixodida > Ixodidae > Amblyomma > Amblyomma maculatum. Next base: position 21,757,630 of record NC_139351.1, on the reverse strand, counting down.
GAAGATGTAAACTGAAATCAGTAAAAGTCGAGTAGGAATAATAGCCTTACAACAGTAATTCGTGGGAATCAGGTGAGGCGCATGCTGGATGGGGCTTGTTCGTAACCGCTTAGGAATATTTTTTCCTACTTCGCAAATGCGGACATTTAATGCGGGGATATTTTGCAGCAACTCGTGTTGCTGCAGTCATGTAGTCTCGGTGAATTGCTGCTCTTGGCCGCCTCCACCCAGAACGACTTCTGGTTAAATGTCGAATTCACTGGAATACGGAATTATTCTTACTGGCGGAAGAACACAACGCACTGTGCTCGAGAATGAAAAATAACTAAACGCACCTCAATTCTCAAATGAAAGGTAACAAGATGCTTCACATCTACTCCCCAGAAACAACAAAAAAGCGTTTCTCCACTCAAATCTCAGTTGTGGTTTATATACGCCCGTCGATGTTTCCCGTCAAGATATCCTCGGGAAATGCTCCTGCATTTGGCGAAACCTAAATGCGTAATGGCTAAGATTAAAGCTAAGATGTTGTCCAATGTGCCCCTGCTCTTAAGAAAATCTTGTTTCTTCGAGCCCACTGAACAGCCGTCACAAACAGACTCGACAGTTGCAACTGAGTAAAACATGTTTTGAGGATTGTGTGAACAATATTAACAACGCCATAAAATGAGCCGAAAAGCTTTCACATCTCACCGAAGGTCACTACTGGGGGTGGGAAGTAAATGTAGAACTCGGTGTCGGCGTTCATAAAGAGTTTCATTTCAAAGCATACATGCATGTACTGAAGTTTGGTGTGAACATTAGTTGTTGACTTTTGCCTACGCAATATGCGTGACTGGAGAAGGATATGACAACACGCTAGCTTCTTTGCAGTGAATTGCAACGCAGGCATGCAAACAAAAAATGAATTAGGCTATTTATGATCAATAACTGCTGCAGATGGTAAGAAATCTATAAGCAGGAATTGCAAACTTATTACTTGAAAAGTCGAGTTTTGCGCTGCCAAGAAAACGCCTCTCCGTGCAGCGCATTTGTTCACACAGCTCAACTATGCCTGATTTTCCTGCCAGCTTCATGTATGGATCTAGTGCTCTCTACAAGTGCGCGCTCTCTCCGGAGGCCACCAAGCACAGCGAGCTAATCATTTCCCCTAATATTTGTGCCGAAACGCGGGCACAAGGCAACAATAAAAAAAATGTATCGGCTGACCAGTAAATACTTTAAACGTGCCCATGGCCTAGAAGTGTAATATGCGATCATCCGCCACAAAACTGGGCTCAACGTCATACACTGTTATCCATCCTCGTAGTCAGCGGAGGGCGTCACTAGGGTTTGGGTAGAAACTTCCCCCCAAAAAAGGTCTCCTGAATATAAGGCCCCGGAAAAAAATCCTGCCGGAGGAAAAGGCCACTATAAGAAATTGGCCGCTAGGAAATAACGTCCAAGAGGTAAACATTCGTCATAAAAATGAAGTGTTTTGTGACCCACTTCGTAAAAAGAAAAAAAAAATGTCTGGCCTTAGTTCATCAGCTCGTAAGGGACTCAATGGCACAGCTCTCATCAAATGAGTAATATTATTTTAGTAAGAAAGTACAATCAGCCGGCCAGTCTGGCAATCTTCGAGAATCACTCAAGGAAGGAGGATCACGGGAAGAACCTTGCTGATGTTCTAATTATGGGCATTAAACCTTTCTAAGGCGACGGTGTAGAAGTCTTGCGATTGTTTGGGTGATAATTGCGATGCCGTACTAGGGACGGCAGGACCAGCCCTATCTCTCGTTCACGCTGGCCAGCTGAGGTACAGTTCAAACATGCCGGGGATCGAAGGCGGCGATCAGCCTATCCTGTTGTATCGTCAAAAAAGGCGATAACAAAAGCGGCGTCGATGGGGCTGTGGTTGGAATACGAGATCGCACCACAACCGGCTCAGGTATCCTCATAAAACATAACACACAAAACACTCAGACTAGTGATGTCGTTGAAGCGTAGAAAGATCCAGAAAGGTCCTTGCCAACTGCCAATAATATTCTGCTATCACCATTACTTTAGTTATGAAAGCCACGCATTGGTATCGTGATTTGCGGTTCGGCCACTCTAGAAACGACGGGTGAGAGCTCTTTACCATGCGAAATTGCAACAATTCACGGGGAAACGGCATCTGCATCCTAATTATAGGACGTGGAAATTAAAAATTAAAGGTGAGGAAATACAAACTAAGCTCAATCAGAAACCATAGATAATGCATAGTAAAATCATTAAAAGGCGGTTATGGTAAGATTAATTCATTGCTGATAATCCAGGCATGAGGCAAGGCAAAGGTTGACGTTACAGCATGGTTTCATGGCACCCGTTCGCGCATATTCTTTCCTAGTTCACAAATTGGGACTCTTCTGCCGGAGACGTTTTCTTCGGGGCTGTTTTTCCCAGAAACGTTTTACAGGGTCCATCATTGGGAAATCCTTGGCCGCGTCTGTAAAACAGAAACGTGCCACTCATTATCAGTCAATGCATTGGACCAAGGACGCATGCATAGTCATTGTATCAACTTTCGTGACAGCTTGGCATACCGGCAGAGTACACTATATAGAGCGAAAGGATGATGTGACCTCCGTCATGATTATAAGACAGGTAGCCTTCCAGAAGCCAAACTATCTATTTATTGCATGCGCCCTACACTGAGATTCTTGAAAAAGTTCTCTAGATTTTGCTGCCCCAGATAAACGGTTCGTGCAGACGTAGTTGTCTAAAACGCAAAAAAAAAGACGCCTAGACACCTTCTTGGGGTGAAACATCAGGGAAGTCCTTTACATAAATTCGGCTGTTATTAGGCTTGGAGGAACGACGTAGATATAAAGCGGTGATTTATTTGAATCGTTTAAGTTGAAAACCACAAATTGCTGGATATCACTTCGTTCATCATTACGTATCTTCTCTTTTTCTTTTCGTCAGTTCAAAGCACCTGGCCAGTCCAATCAAAAATAAAATGGCCTAAAATTCTTGCTTTGCCGATTTAATATAGACTGACATGTATAAAAGTTTGGATTAAGTTGATTTTCCTTTTTTTTCCTATAAAATACTGTTTGTTCTCATATGTGATGCAGGGTGGTAACGAATAACGGGCAACTGCTTTTTCTTCCAGTGTGACAATCAGCTTTCCGCAACTCTTAGATGCGCCTATGAAGCGCGTGTTCGCTATCAATTTTCCCGTTCGAATCTCTGAATCCGGAAGGAATGCTTCCAGCATGGCTTCCTGTAAGAAAGGATGAATCACCACTTCCCTCTCTGCTACAGGCACAGTTCTTATCTTACCCCTCTTAGGGAGGGTGATATGTTTCCGGGCTACAGACGCACACAATAGAACCTTTGTGGTTAGTGAGGTGGTTTTCTTTCAAAGGGGGGAGTTTGTAAAATGTGGAATACAGAATACACAGAAAAGTGCCTTTCATTCTTTCAAATCAAAGATAAAATATGTTGACCTTAATCCAGGAGGATTCAGGTCAAAGCCTTGCTAGGGGCATGCTTTTTGGAACACAACTAACCCCATCGCTGCTTAACTTTACCTCTACCATCTGTCCCCGGTTCACCCAAGGTGCTTATTGGTGAGACCACTGGTTACTCTCGCCACCAACACCTGTTACCAACTCACGTGACATGACAGTCATTTGATGAGCAGAAGTCGAGTAAATCAGACGCACTTCCTGCTGTGCCTGCGTCTGTTAGCGCTAATTTCATCATGGGAATGAGCCTCAAGCGGATTATGTCGTTAGGCAACGTGAAATTAGCTACCATCAGCGGCAGCTGCAAAGGCCAGGGCCTCCTTCAACATCTGATGCTGCGGCGTCTCCACCGCCAGTGGTCGTGTCTAAGCAAGGATGAGCGGAACAAGAAAGTGAAAGGCGATGGCAGGCTACGCGGTTGTGCCAAAGGCTCAGGAAACAGAACCCATCACACGCCAAAGAAAAGTCGAGAAAGGCGATAAGAGGAGATTGAAGGTAAGTCGCTGCATTTAGTTCGATGATTTAGCGTTAAACGTCTTTCAGGGGAGGCAGTATCTGCTTTGCGAGATTTTCTAATACTTTAATTTTTCTGGAAGCAATATATATTTTCTCGTTGTGGTTAACACAACGTATAGATTTCCGCCAATGGCTTATAACTGCTGCAATAATGCATCTATACTCATACCTGGTTGCATAGTGACATGTTAAAAGGTGTTGCTGCTTTTACAGCATTTCTTCCCCAATAATGCCGTCTTAAATAAAAGTTCGTTGTACATTAGCTAATAACAGTTGGCCTCTCAGGTCCGTATGCTTTTTGCACGTCTATTGAAGTTCTAACAGAGCTCCTAATGCGCGCTGCCCGTGTAGCGCGCAGAGTGTAGCAGATGTCTTTTCCACGTGGAACACCGTGGGCGTCGGGAACGTACCCAACTTATGGCTTCCGAAAAAGTATTTCCGTGTTGAATATGCCCTTAAGAAAGAAGCCTCTTAAAAGAAAACGTCCCTGTGAAAGAAAAAAACCATATTTATTGTGTTCGTTGTCCACTTTGCGAATAACTGTCACCATCATTTGACAGCTGCATGGTTCCTCTGGAAGGATGAGATGTTCACAGGCTCTGCGAAAAATTACGGTGGAAGAGCAAACGCCACAAAATTCCGTCTGGCTGGCTTTATACATAATGTATGTTGCTTAGCTCCGCAGCGTATTAAGCAATAATTATGACAGGTCTTATCGGCTGTGTAATATTAGATATGCTGTATTATGAAGAATTCGTGCCCGTACTGTTAGCTTCTTCTTTGTTCGTTATACTTTCGCGTAATTTTAATATGCATTTTTACACTAATCCCCAAATAGCCAGTCCTTTTCTGCTATACTCCTTTCTCTAGCTATTCAGGTAAATAATTCTTATTTTTGCTAGTAAAATGCTGGGACGAAGGAAAGTTGAGGAAGTTTTTCTCTGCATTCGTGACTTGAAATGCATATTTTGTTTTTTTATTATTTGGTGCACGATAATTACTCATGTTTCTTTCCGTTCCATCTTTTCCACTCCGCAGCCTCACCAGATTTTAAGCCAAGACCGACCCTCCAAAATAGCGATGAGGCCGGCCACTCGGGAATGTGGACCTGCGATGTGGATCCCAATAATCTACGCCTCAAGCTGAAAAAGACTGTCACCGAGAGTGCAAAGCCAAAAGAACCGCGTTTCCCCGCCAAAAATGTCGAGCCCGAGGACTGGGTCTAGCTTTTCAACGACTCGACCGATCTGTCTCCAGATGCGCCAATTCCAGACCAAGACCTCTCTTTTCTAGAAGACTGAACGCAGCAAACAACATCCACACAGCGCATTCCATCTCTTCACACCTATTTTGGACGACGGCGCACGTATATTGTAGTTAGCCTGAGCTTATATTTTGAGTGATATTTTCAAAGGCACATGCCTTTTTTATGTTCATTCATTACCTAGATTTTCTCCAGTAATCACATTGAGACAAGTTGATATTTTGTAGGGGTTTTTTGTGGGGTTTAAGGTCCCAAAGCAATCCGGGCTATAATAGACGGCGTATAGAGGACTCCGGAAATTTCGCCCACATTAGGCTCGTTAACGTGCACTGCCATCGCACAGCGCACGAACTGGTGCCTTTCTTTTTGCTTCCACCGAACAGCGGCGGCTTCGGTCGGATTCCGATCGTGTACTCTTAGGTGCAGTAGTCGAGCGCCCTAACCGATGTAACACCACGGCTTGGCTAAGTTCATATTTACGTGCACTAAATATACATAACAAAAGCTGTGATAAATTCTCGATGGGACGTCTTGTTTGTACACAGATGTTATTTGTGATATAAAAGTGTTCTTTATCACGTGAACGTTGTTTTCGTTTTGGGTCTTATAGTCTCCTTCTCAGCCTTCTCAGAAAGTGGTGCTAAGTGAAGGATTCTATCACATTTGTGTAGATATAAGCGGCAGGCAGGTAAATAGAGTTTGAAAAGGTTCGGTTGGTAAATGCATTGTGACTATTAAAATCGGCTAGCAGCATAAATCACAGGTCCCTTAAGACATAAAAGATTGACAGTAGAGTGAATAAAGCGTTGTCTTATTCAAGTCAGTAAAAAAGGTATATTGAAAAGGAACGCTTTTTCGCGGGTTGATCTCTGGTATCAATTGTACAATCATTTCACGACCGCTGAATTCACAACTGTACCGCCCGAAAAGCTAAGGCCGACAAGAAGTAAACAGGTTTTCATTATTCGTTCAGACTCTCAGTACTCGAGCCTTGTTCTTTATTAAGTTTTGGATAGAAGCGGATAATTGTAAACGAGTTTAAATAATCCCTACAATGAGCGTGCGTACACATTTTTAAGCTTTCGGTTCATTAAGTTCAGTTTGGTTATACCGGCTGCATGGTTAGTAATACCAGATGCATACTTCCGACAACTGAACTGATCTTTTTCGGTGGCGATAACTTTTGCCGTTCCCTAATGAATGTTGTCGTCACTGCCGACTGCATGCTCCGTGCAGCACCCTGTTCCTGCGATCACTTATGTTTCCGCAAATAAATCTGCGGAATATTTCCTTTTAGCAACTTATAATGCACGCTTACCAGTTAAGGACGCGTTTGTTTTTTAGTACGCGTATATGTTATTTGTACACCCCTGCGCCAAAGTGGAGAGACCACATAAGCCGCTGCAATTATTATTTTTTTTGTAAAAAACGATTCACCTGACAAATTTGCTTAGGCAAAGTGGCAAGCATATTAGTGAGTTTACCCTATGCATAACTTAAAAATACCTGTTTCATCTTCAGAAAAAGCTGGCTTGCAGTTTTGTCAAAACGCATGATCTCTGCACTTTTGCGCACCTGTGTACATCATATTCCCTAAGAAAGAGCGAAACACCAATGCGTTTCAGGAAGATATTGAAGGACGTTATTGCAGGCTAGTTGGTGCATTTCGTAAAGTCTGTTTTAAGCGCGGGGGAACGGGACCGAAAAAAGAAGGGTAAACAAGGTATTCAGAGATGTGTCGATGCTCACAGCGTGGAAGTCGCTGATCCACGTGTTCGAGGAAGGAAGGTTTCGATTGTGGGGTGTAACCTCCGGAAGCGACTCAGAATATGTGATACGCTGTAATGAAGGGCTCTAGAAATTTATATCTCCTGTTATTTAACGTGTACTGAGATTGCAGGGTACACTAGCGCCTTGCCTTTCATTCTCCTCATCATCATCATCAGCCTGACTATACCCACTGCAGGGCGAAGGCCTATCCCAAATTTCTCCACTTAACCCGGTTCTGTGCTAGCTGCATCCATATTCGCCTACTATTTCCAGTACTTCGGCACCTAATGTAAACTGCTGTTCCTTCCCGAGGCTGTTGAACATTACGTTAGCCTTCTGCATATTGAATTTCAACCCTACCTTTCTACTTTTTCTTGCCTTGCCTTTCTCCTCCATATAAATGCCAAGGAGGGGTATCCACACCTCTTTCGCTAATTTCAGGTCGTTTTTGTGTACGATGCCATCCCTACAACCCTTGTTCATAGAGTCTTTCTGCACTGCAATTAAGACGTAACAGCAGCCATTTTATGTGCGGCGGAATTCAGCAATCGAGAACGCCCGAGTATGCTTTCTTACGCCATAACACAAAGGCATCTTCCAGCCTTCCCGTGAAGTGAGCAGATTAAAGGAAGGTAGTTATCCTTGGATCTCTTATAAAATTAATGGCGTCTCACTTTGCAAGCTTTCTCTTGTATAATAAAATACTGTAAGGCATTATAGGGAGGTTCATAAGGGCTATCACGCTATCTGCTACCGAAATCTTCACCCGAGCACCTCAGATGCGCAGCGCAAATGACCTCGAGAGGGGGCCACATTCTGGTGAGTTCCGTCTACGCCTTCTGCTACGATATCGGTGAAAGTGAGTGTATACTTTGTTATAATACCCTGCTATCGGGTACCAAGCTGTAATAATTATTTGCATATTATTCTAGTCGTTATGATACTAGAATAAAACTGAAGCATGAGAAATCCTGTCTGAGAATGTCTCTTCAGTTCTGTCAGAAGAGATATAATAGGACCTTCTTTTAAGTACATTTGACATATGTTAAGCACTAAAGATAATGACAACATTTTGTAGGTCTCGTGCTAAAAATCTATTACTCATACAAAAAAAAACGATTGCTTTCAAATGTTTTTTTTTTCCTTGACAGCGTTCGTTATTAATATGTTCTAATACAGTCGAACACAGGTGCACCAAAGGCCACATCACCGAAGTTGGCTACAACGAGTCAGTTTCAAGAAAAAATTACGGCTGATTTGCATAGGTAATCAAATGCAAAGTAGGTGCGTAGCACCGTTAGACACGAAGGTAAGCTCAAGCTGCTTCACGACATGGCGAGCGGCTTGGAGCCGAGTTCCAGGGAGCACCGCGCGTGCACATCTGCTGTGCGTGAAGGCTGACGAGTGACTGATTCGAGGGGTGAGATGGTGAAGTTGAAGACGTGCGAACGTCACACGCCTGCTCACTCCTGCAGTAACACACGCTTGCGCAACGCTGGCCAGTGACGGCCGCCACGTCCGCAACTGACACGCCCCTCTCTCACTGTCTTACTATCTGATTGAGTACACCTATGCGGCCGCTACGCACACTCAGTGATAAGTCGCGTGATGCGGGCGTCGCCACATCCCCTCCCTCCTCCCCAAGTTCAAGCAGAGACGGATGGACAGAGAGAGGGAGAGAGAGCGGCTTGTGCTGCAGGTATGAGGCCGCTCCGCCTCCTCAATGCTGACCCCGCGCGACGCGCGCATTGCCACCTTCTCTTTCTCCGCTTCAAGTTAACGAAGAGAGAGAGAGTGAGCGGCTTCGGAAAGACATCGGCGAAATCCGTGATTGCGGCTAGTAGTGCTACGCACTAAAATACTTCTGCTTCAACTCTATTTTCGCTGGAGCCAGATTTGAACATGTAATTATCGATAAATATTTGCTCCCACCCATCTGTGCTCTTCCGAAGCTCCACGCTGCTTTGTATCATTGTAATGTTACGCTGGAATCGATGTTAGCTTCTCAGACAGACATTGAGGCCGCGATTATTAGGTTGTGATGATTGTATGGCTAGCTGACTCAAGGTACCATTTTGTTTCGAGCTAGAGCAGCAGTGACTCTCTACCTTATATCACCATTACTTGCTCTAAATGTGAAGGGTTTGATGTGATCAGCAATTTTATTGTGCCAGTGAGGAGAACGTTGTGAAGCAATTGATCAGTGCATGTGCCAATCAAACCACGCTGTGCAGTTAAAAAGTCAGAAGCAGCTACCGGCCTTCTTTGCGAATAATTTTTAGTGAGCACTCTTACCAGAAAGAGTGTTTGATTTTGTTCGAACAAAATTTTCCGCGTCCCCAATCAGATGTTTTGTACACATGTTCAAATGTATTATTGATATGCGCCTAATTACGTAGGCTGGAAAACAGCGAAAAGCGAACCACAAAGACCAGGTTATGAAGCAGAGGCACATATTTAATTTATTTTCTGCCCTCAACCACAAGTGGCGTAGATGAAATATAGTATTTTGCTTCGTTCTCGCTTGGGGATGACAGTTGCTCCTACCAGTTATCAGTAATTCATTTGGCGCAAAATATATCGATAATCACAATCTGCAACCGACAAAGCGTTTACTATAGCTCTCAGATGACACGATATATAGGTAGCGCAGTGCGCTCACGGATCATTTTAAAGGGCCTCATGCGACGAAGCAGCAGCAAATGCTTTCAGCATCACCGCAATAATGCTAGCCTCCATTACTGCGCTCCTTCCCTTTTATGGCTGAAAATATTGAAACAGCTAGGGCTCAGAGATGTGCGCGGTGATGTCTGTTCGCCGCCGCCGTGTGTTCTGTGTATACCGTCGCCGAAGGCGCAGATAAGAGCTTTGGGGTCATACTGATCACCATGCTGCAGCCGAGGATTTCTCTCGGTGCATTATTTAAGTATATCAGCGATTATTTTATTTCTTTCCGGCGCTAAGTCCCTCTTATTGCGGGGCGGCCACCTGCTGTATAGCTCGCTGACTTTGGACCTCTAGCGCACGATGGGTCATCCGCCACTCGTCCTCAGCCTTTGTGCACTCCCGCATCAGGGAAAGTCGGCGTCGTACGGGTGCCATTTTGTATATTAACGCGGTAGCGTTAAGGAGCTCGTGTCGCAGAAAAGCCGGTGTCGTCGGCGTCGTTGGCAGTGAGCGACAAATCCCGGCATGCACTTCATAAATAAAAAGCAACTTCCAAGATGGGCTGGGTGGGAATCGAACCAGGGTCTCCGAAGTGTGAGACGGAGACGCTACCACTCAGCCACGAGTTCAATGCTTGAAAGCGGTACAAAAGCGCTTCTAGCGAATGCGGTGTTGCCTTAGAAACGTGCCGTAGAGCGTTATACTATAGTGCCTAGAATAAAGTTATACTGCGGTGTATATCGGTAATTATGAGCATGTTACTTACAGAAGTCGCAGTTACACGAGTAGCGAAGTACGTTTCCGCTACATTTCTTCTGCGCACATGCAGAGCCATATTGCGGCAAACACGAAAGACCCCTCCTCGCAATGTGCGGCGCTGCCCCGACACGTGGCGCGCCACTCACCTCTGACGTTTCGCCGTGCACCCTCACGGGTTGTCAAATCAAGCGTCTTTCCTTTCTTTAGATCACTATCTTCGCTCACCCGCTTCTCCCCTTCGGGCCGCGCTGGTACCGGTGCGAGGATGCCCCAATACCCTTGCGTTTAATAAGTTTTCTCGACGAGGTGCAATAACGCTATCGCGTTCCACTCTTGAAGGCGAAGCTTAGGCGTCCTCCAAATTTTTTTTATGCTTTTGATGCTTGTGGCTTTTCAGAGTTTGAATTAATCCCATTGTTGGACTGGGTGGGGCTGGCCATTGTCGGCAGAATTTAGAGTACAGAACGGAAGCGGGGGGGGGGGGGGGGGGCTTTTTAAGGGAATGCGCTGAAAGTGACACTAGCATTGAGTATAGTGCCTAGAATATACTATAGTACAAGCATGTAGGTGACAGGTGCGCCACAACAGCTCAGGAACTAAAGTGATGACCTGGAAGGACCGTTTATGGGTGGGTAAGCACTAAAGCTTCAATAAAACGAAAAGCCAGTGTCCTTCATAAAGCAGTGTCAAGAGGCTAGCTGCCTACACCCAGCTTTAAATTTGATACATTGTTCGAACTGAACTGATTTTTACATGAGTGTAAGCCTACCACTTGATGACACGTGCTCTGCCAGGTGCGAATGAGATGCAGTAGGCTTTACCATCAGCGAACTTAAGTCACGTCGGATGGTATTCAAAGATTTTAGTGATAAAAAGCTTACAATACAAAGGGAGGGAGATACCCTGACTGGCAGAATATGACCACTTTGGTATATGGATAAAAGAATCACAGGTATACATGAAAAAAAAACATGAACAGGCCACCAGGTTTAGAGGTAACAAAGCAAGAGTGATTGAATCGGAGGTAGAGGCAAATAGCAGGTAGGGGATGCATGGGGATGAGTGTATAAATAGCAGGTAGGGGATGAATGGAAGCTAAATCGAAATTAAACACGCGCATTAAAAGATAACCCGGGACTAAAAGGAAAGTCATCAAAGTTCACGGATTAATTTTAAAAAAATTCCAGCATGAGAACAGGAGTGCTTCTGTGGATTGCGACCGCATGGGCCAGAAATCCGCATGACGGGGCCCGCGAACAAGCACAATGCGCCATTTGATATCTTTTCACAGGCGCCCAGATTGAGTTCCTGCGATCGCACTCTTTCTGAAACTAGGCAACGGCGCGAGCTGTTTTCAATATCTGCGCAAAAAGGTATAGTTACCATCTACCACCGCAGATAACGAGAGCGATAGCACAACACCGTCGGGTGGAACGGAATCAATGTGCCTTTGCTTGTCGCTAAGATTGAGAGGTCTTTGTGCCTATTTCAATTGCCAGACACCAAACAGCATGCACAGAGACTTAATTGAAGGTTAACTATTTCCGCTCTGGAGGCAGTCAGTTAATCCTTATACTCATTCGATAGGCTAAGCGGAGAAATGGGAGCAGAATCGGATAACAACAAGCTGCGCTCCTGCGCTGTAGTTTTTAAGTAAGTGACAACAAAATAATACCTGGGATGTTCACTCCAATATGTAAACGCTGAAAAATAGTTACCCCTGCGATAGTTACATATAAAGAAACCACGTCAAGGATACCAGTAATTGCACTTTTAACGCTAATGACGAGAATTCGACCGCAAATGCCACTCAGTTGGAGCTCAGCTCTTCGTGATAAGAGATTTAATATATTTCTACTTGTGTTATGTCTGCATTGATTTCATGTCAGGGTTTCGCCTTATCCTCGAGGAATGTATAAAGTTGAGAATCGCTTTTTTTTTCTTCTGTTCATCCTACTTTCAATGCTTGACAATGAGGGCAGCTTAAATGAATGGGCGGTGCCAGGTTGCACATGAGATGTAAATTACGAAGGCTCTAAAATAACACATAAAGCAGAACAGCACTTTGCGTTTGCTCTTGACTACTCAGTATGAAATGGTTGCTGCTGTCCAGTCAGCAAAGACGTTTGCAACACCCGTTTGCGAGCTATATGTAATGAGGAGAGGGTAGTTAAGTGGAGAGGTGTAGGTAGTTGTAATGTCGTAGCACTTGTACCGACTGGATAATTTTTCAGGGTAATGCAGTTGGACGAACAGACGGAGGGCGAGATGTAGGGTGGAAGAGCTTAAAATGTTGCTTTTTAATAATCATATTGTTCATGACTGCTCGTCATGCGGGAGTGTAATGGTGAATGGTGAGACTGTACCTGTCAGCTTTGAGATTTGTTGAGAAAGCAACACCACGTTAACTAGTCGTCCAGCCATTCTGCCTGGCACATCGTGGGCCACGCTGCGCATGCGCGAGGAGCCGCGTGACGTCAGAGGCAGCACCTGGTGTGTCAGAGCTGCAGCGCGGCCGAGCTTAGCCGCGCGCTCGGCCGGTACCGCAGAGGTGACATCATAATCACAGCCGGCGCCAGCTGCTCTTCACTCTCTCTCCTTTGGCTGTGCCTTACTTCATTGACCTTCCTGGTAACGTTCTGATGGAAACCCAACTATCACCCTTTATGTGCTCCATTATAGCTCCTTTGTAGATGCACTTGTTGGAATCACCAGCGAAAAGCACCTGGCGACTCCCTCCAGTATCCTGGTTTGTGCCTCTTATCTTCGTTATTTTTTCTGGCAGAAACTTCGTTCCCTATCTCTCCCTCCTTCACGGCTTCCTAGTCTCTACATTAGAATAGCTCCTACTTTTTGACGTCACCATAACTAATTTAGCTTAAGTGCTGTTGCCGGTTCTTTTCCACATGCCCCGCACTGACACGTCAGCCATTGTGCCTCTAATGACAGTGTCGGCCATTTCATTGTCAACTTGTGGTAACTCTCGCTGCAGATTTTTATACTCTCTCTGTACTACGATCAGCTCGGCTTCCAGGGCCGCTACTCGTGTTGCTAGCTCCGTGTTTTCCTGAACAACTCTGTCCAAGCGCGCAATCAGCTTAAAACAACACAACAAATCTGCAGTTTCCACCTCAACAGAATCGAACCTTGTTTCCTCCATATTAAAGGACCCCTCACGTTCAGTGCATTTAACATTCTTTGTGCTGCACATCTTGGCCTTTATGCCCTAGAATATTGATACCACAAATATGCTCAAAAAGAAAAAAAAGAGCATCAAACAAGCTTTCAAACAAATTCTGCCAACTGCAAAATTTGAACACATAGCAATGACTAAGTAAAATCTGTAGCAAAACTAACACGCTATTAAAATAACGAACTGGCGAATTAGCCCGAAATCCACGCTGCCGGCAGTAATAAACAGGCCGCTAAGACACTGAACTAAAGAAATGTGTTTCTTTTTAGCAGGCACCTAACCTAATTATAAACAATGAATTTAAGGAGAGAAGTCATATATTTGCCCATTTCACGTAGCTTCCACAACAGTCCGCCGTCCGTTGGCAGTCTCCATGCGTCATCTGAAGAACAGTGAAAACATGCATGAGCAGCGCGTGGCTGCCATTGGACTTCACCCCGTCTCAAAGGGAAGCTGTTCTAATCCATCCATTCATTGCACTTAGGTTATTTACAGCCAGAAGGCAGAAATGAAAATGGAGTACCTGAAATGATGATTATTCAGAGATTTATAACAACTTCAATATATAAGCGGAACAAAGGCCGAACATGATGGAAGCTGCCGCAACCCCGTGTCAGAAAGCACGCTTTTATATTACATTTATCCATTGCTGCACGGATCCGATAAAAATGTCCCCGGAAGAAACGGCACCGTAAATTATGTCCCTATTTGCAAAGCAGAAAAGAATGTCAACGACCGGGGACTGAAGACTCACTCTAAGACGCATGCATTTCCTCGTAGCGAGCTGCAATGATTAATGATGCATGTTAACTAGATTACAGCGGGTTCACCTGTCGGCTTCGAATGACTGCGAAAATCGAACTGATGCGGACATTCATAACGAAAAATAAATGATGAGAGTAGTAATACAGTAACAGCGCCTCGTATTCGCTATGTTTGCTATTAAAAGGCGCGCTAACCACCGGCTTTACCTGGCGAGAAGCTTGGAGCGATGCTTTAGATTGACCATGGTGCACGACCGGTTGTGCCACTTCCTGCTTAGTCTATCATCACCCTTATCGCCATTCTACACCGTCATCAGACGAACGGTTGGATTTCGTCACCAGAAGGTATGGGAGGTAATTCTAGTGACGTCTTCATTGCCCGGTTCCCGAGAATACCACGCGCCAATTCGCTTGTACCTTTTCCAGTCAGCATTATTACCAAGGTGATTAGACTTGTCTTGGTGATTGCACAATGAGCTGCGGAGCTCTGAACCACGCAACTTATAAAGAGCAAGATGAATTCATCACCGTGCTTTTAGGCAGTTCTTGAACACCTCTCGGACACCCAGAGGTCACACGTTCCAAATGATGATTACATTTAGCGGAAAGCCAAGAAAGAATAGGATAAATTGTGTATCTCTATTTTTTTAATGTATGTTCCTGAAGAAATCATTTTTAGGGGCAGTTTCCTCTTTTGCGGACATTTATTCCTAGTTGCGCCTTCTTCAGGGGCTGTTTCTTCCGACGACGTTTTAACTGGGGGCGTAACTTCTGGGGACTACTTTTGCAAAGACGTTTGTACCTATACCCATTGCTGCACCATATTGCTAAGTTTGGTTTTCGTTCGTTGGTTCTTAGGACTCTATTGCAGTTTTGCAGCTCGGAAATGAGACGCCTTGGCTAATCCTTCTGCATTCAACTAAATTCGCGGCGGGTTTGTAGAACGGCCTGCATTTTTAATGAAATGCTTAGCTTCATTGTTGTAGTACATATATTCGTTGATCTCGCGTGATTTTTCGAATTGTTGAGGTGAACACGAGAGCACAGTTACAATAATTAAAATCGGCTGCCATTACGCCTATTAAAGCTGTCAGTGTAGTGAGGATTGCTAGAAGCGTCGTGTAGTTCAGATTAGGCAGACGTATAAAAAGCTTCCTGCTGTTCTTGATCGTTCTTTCGACAGCAAACGGGACGCTCTATAATTTCAATAAAAGAAACTGTTCACTTAGGCTATTATGTTAGGCGCCGGGACTCTGGGAAAGAATTATTTTTCAGTCGTGACAAACTCTCCAAAGTACATGTTGTATTTAATTTTCATCATCTATTCCTTGTGAATCCATCAAAAAGCGATAATGCGTTCCTCCAAGTACTGGATTAGCTCAACTGTGTTCTGAAAACAGGCAGTTTCAGTTCTTATGAATCGAATACTACCTTCAAGATCTCTCCTTCTTTAAAACCACTGAAACTGCTCTATATTAAATGGACCGGAAATCGGAGAACCCGATGAACCTTTCTTCAAACCCAACAGGGAAAGCGAGAGAAAGAAAAATAGATGTTGCTAATCGCTCACACTAGGGGCTGGAAGTGGGCGAGGAAACGAGTTAGCGAGAAACTTTACTGTCGCAAAAGGAATTGTCCCTGCGGCGTTTGTACGTAGGGGGGAGAGGGTGAGGCCCATTTCCAAGTGCACAGCAACCACATGTTCCTTATCTCATGGTAATATAATCACGAGGTTAACCTTGTTCGCTGAAGGTGAAGCGGATTGGTCAGGCAGTCGGCGCAACCTCCTCTAAGACTCAGCAACTAAAGTTGCCATGTCTGGACGTTGTCACACTGCTGCCTGCACAGAGTGAACTTGGTCCTAGTTAGAGAAACTCCTGAACGTGGTGGTGATATCTCCGAGCGAAATTAAGATTTTTCGTAACGGCTATGAACAAGAATTGCATTTTGTGTTCAGCTACGAAATCAACAGATGACAACTCGGAAAAGCAACATCCGACCAAACCCGATGGCAGAAACCTCAAGCGAAAGCGGGAAGAATGTAAAGGTAAGTCTCTGCCTTCCGATCCCATAAATAGCATTCAGTAAATTGCACAGCATAACAAAGCTCAACTATATTGTCTGCCTCGTAATATATTTGAACACTTTAGTTGCAGCAAGTTTACAATGCACTGACTGCTGATTGCACGCATTGTTACAGTCACCTGCCTTCAACAGGAACCGCTACTTAGTGACGCCGGTTTTAGCAAATTAATTTAGGGATTGACTATTCCCCCGGCAGCCGAGAAAATTTCGCTCCTAAATTTTTCAGGGCAGTCCCCTCTCAATGGATTTTATTGTCACGTAATAACTTCCGGTATAATAGAAAATTATAGCCCTCATGGCAGCCGTTGTAATTGCGAACCTGGAATTCTCACTGCAGTCGTCGGCTGTGCATGATTAAATTATATTTGTGGGCGCAATAATATTTTGTTATTGTAGCGCCAGCCGGGGCGCCTTTTATTACCCGTTCTTAGTCAAATTACCACATGCACCTAACGGTGGTTTTTTTAACCTATGTATATTGTTTCAGTAGTATGGGTGTGGGCGATGATGACGGCTTTCCGCTTTTTAACTGGTCGCCCCCGTCTCTCGGCATGCCGGAGCTGTGACAAAAAAGGTGTTTAAAACACGCACGAAACATTGCACGACTAGCAGCGGAAATGCGTCGTTATACGTCTGACGACAGACGATTCCGATTATCTTTCACAGTTTTAACATTAACTGGTTGGAGGAGCAGTTGCAGCATTGGTGCAGAGGTTGTCAGCGGAGCGCTTTGATTGGTCTTTTCGACCTTCGAACAAGCCTTGCAATTTACCTTAAGTAATCTCTTTTTCCTGCAGAGTTGATGATAAAGATTGTTATTGTTATTAGTGGTACTTGCAGGCCTTGCGCGAATTATTTCAACTATCAAAGAACCGAAGTAACGGGTTTCGGCGGCCCATGGCTCAACACGCGTCGAATTATCGCCTGAGTATACTAACACTCCAGTAAAACAAACAAATGAGATGTCATAGAACTTTATTCCCAGTAAGTGAAATCAATCCATGTACCTTGTTCAGACTGCCGAGAAAGACAAGAAGTATTTTTATGACCAAGTAATGCGAGTGTGCCACTAACAACAGTAATTTAATGGGAAATAGCATATTGATGAGGGCACTTTTTTATTTATGCTTTCGTGTTTTGCACGGTCAACAAAAACGCCGATGCGACAGACGGGGTAACATCCCGCGATTTTTTGACGTTTATCGTTCGGAAGAGTCCATTCGCTATGCTAAATGTCTGTAATTGGGATTTGCAGTTAGCGCGTGCTTTAAGTCTCCATAGCTGCAGTGTCGGCTCGACAAATATTTGTCATTTGTTATCTTGTCTGATTCTATAAGTGTGCACTTCATATCGATTGCTATGCTACATTACCACATTCTTTACACATGCAAGCTTGCTTTCTAAATTCTTCGTTATTGCTTCGTTATTTTTGACAATATGCTTCGTTATTATCAAACAATTCATATGATTGCTCAAATTCTTCTATTTTATGTCCCTTATGAATGCATAATAAGAGGTCCTAATGCACCACTTACTTGGACGCCTTTTTTCGTGTATTATTGCTTCATCCCCCTATGACCATCATTGACAATAAACACTAGCTGAGTGTCAAGTGTACTTGCTAACATGCTCCTCATTTCTATTTATATCATGGGAGGAACAATTCATGAAAACGAATGAGCTCTTAAAAGAACCCTGACTTAATACGCTGTTTCGCAGTGCTGTTAAAAGGCAACATACCCTTTTTTTTTGACAGTTCAGTTTGTCTACTTCGCAGGCCACCTGGAACTTCAAGTTCATTCGGCACCTGGAAAGCATCGATGAAGACGGCCCCTCGGCGATATGGAAGTGCGATGTACAGCCGAATACATTACGAATAAAGCTGCAGAAGGTGAGCACAGACAAGGCAAATTCAAAAGAGCACTATTGTCCCGCAAAAAATGAGGAGTCCGAGGACTGGGATTGGCTTTTCTCCGAGACATCTGATTCAAGTTGTTATTCTTGGACTCATCTTACGTTTTGGGGCCATGGGAGTTTATAGAATTTTTTCCCCTCAAGTACATGGGCCCCGTGGATTCTTAGATGTTGGCAAGATAGTTCCTCAATACATAGGGACTACTTAAGTTATGGGGTGTAGATGGACATGTCCTACTGTATATGTGTGGTGGTGTTTTTAGTGTATGACTTGTGACTATGTGGTGATATTTGGCTATCCAGCGTGGTAGGAGTTACTGGGCAAAGCAGAGGTGTGGATTTACAAGACAGTAGAGAATTTGTGACTGTCATGTTTGGTCGATGTTTTTGGGCTGAGAGGAAGAAAGTGTCACTATCCCCTTGGTAAAGATGAGGAAGAATAGAAGAAGAGGAAGAAGAAATTGGTCACCGCCATGTTTGGACAAGGTTTTGGTCTGCGAGGAAGAGAGTGCCATTTTCCCCTTGGCAAAGAAGAGGAAGATGAGAAGAAGAAGAAGTTGAGACGTGCCTGAGAGTAGAAGAGGAAGTGTTTTCCGGTTCTTCTTACAGTTGGTAGTGTGCGCTTGTGTTGTGTATCTTCTCCTGTGTTTGTGTTTGTTTGCACCACATATCTGAATACGATGCCGCCAGATGCCCCGATCCCTGACCCAGATCTATCTTTTCTAGAGAAGTGAACGCGGCAAGACACTTCCCAGAAACGCATGATTTTTTACATACATCCTCCGGACGTAACCGCACCTTTTTATTTTTTATCCTTGGTCATACTTTGAGTGATTTTTCTTGAGCACCAAATAACTGTACAAGCAGCTGGGCTATCTTCTCGATGTGTTTTCTTGTTTCTACACTGTTATCTCCCAAATACAAATGTTCATTACCCAAGTGAGGATGGGTATTTTTTGTCACTTACATTTTCCTTCCCTGTACCTGAACTGAGCGAAGGATTCTATCTCGGGT
Organism: Amblyomma maculatum; assembly: GCF_055883805.1. Lineage (NCBI taxonomy): Eukaryota > Metazoa > Arthropoda > Arachnida > Ixodida > Ixodidae > Amblyomma > Amblyomma maculatum. The sequence goes on along the minus strand of NC_139351.1, from coordinate 21,738,187 downwards.
GCGTAGCATAGTTATTTAGGCATACACTGCTAATCAGAGCTTTGTTAAGGCGCTAAAGATGAAAACACGCTGAACGATATTCAGAAAAACCTTGCGTTTAGCAAGTCACTAATGTTTCATATTGGAAAGAAATCGCGTTTTCCTGCGTTACTTCGACTATCTACAATGTAATTTTGTCCCATTGCTGCTACCGCAATTTAAGGAAAAAAAAAAAAAAAGAGAACGAACCTCGTAAATATAACTTTCCACTTAACTTCCTGGCTTTGAGTAGTGGGGCCTCTTTAATAACGATGTCTGCGCCAGAATCAGGCTGTTTTAAAGAAGTTTATACAATAGCTACAAGAAAATTACGTACACATGTTTCAGGTTTGCGCTTTTTCAGTTTAGTGCGCTGATGTCGCCTGCAAGTTTAATCATTCCAGTTTGTACTCGTCATGCTAGGTCTATTTTATGCCCAGAAATATTATCACTTCACAAGCAGTGTTGTGATTATTGACGACTGCGTGCTTCGTGAAAGCATATTTTACCTAACAACCCGCTCTGCTCACGCTTTGCAACTTCATGTTTCTTCGGTTGGAGTGGGCCTCAAAGTGCGCAAACACATTCTAGAAATATTTTCTTTCGCAACTTATGATGGTAGAGATGGATAGGGCTTTTTCAGTTTAGTGCGCTGATGTCGCCTGCAAGTTTAATCATTCCAGTTTGTACTCGTCATGCTAGGTCTATTTTATGCCCAGAAATATTATCACTTCACAAGCAGTGTTGTGATTATTGACGACTGCGTGCTTCGTGAAAGCATATTTTACCTAACAACCCGCTCTGCTCACGCTTTGCAATTTCATGTTTCTTCGGTTGGAGTGGGCCTCAAAGTGCGCAAACACATTCTAGAAATATTTTCTTTCGCAACTTATGATGGTAGAGATGGATAGGGCCTTCTATACACCATACTCCAATGAAACACGAGCAACACATTCTCTCGTTTCCGAATCATACAGCACAGTAGCCAGTTTCTTGAGGAACGTAGGGGAGTCTTCTTGTGCACGACGTAGCCGTCATCGTATGCCGAGTTGACCAAATTGCAGGAGAGAATATCCGAAGGTTACGAGTTAGTTCTTCATATTTGCAGATTATAAAGTCGCGTCCTAAGCCCTTCATATATTCTTGCGGCCATGCAATAAAGCGCTGATAACAATAACCATATCAAAGACTGGCGCGTTACAATGAGTTAAACCGCAGGGGACGTCCAAAAATGCGTTTTGTTGCGGCATAATATAAAATACAGGTTTTGGGGGCTCGACTGCTGTGCCTAAGGATGCGATATCGAATCCCTCCTGTGCGGACGCTACTAGAGTGGGGCGAAATGCTAGGCTCTCGTTTACATCTCGATATTAACGCACCGTAAAGAATCCCAGCTGGTAGAAACCTCCGGAGCCCTAAACTACGGCGTCTCTCATAGCCTGAGTCATTTTAGCACAAGAAACCTTAAGACGAAACCACGCAGCTTCTGGCCTTCCCATGAAAAGAGCAAGTTGAATATTGTTATCTATTCATCTCCTCCTGTAAAGCAAATGGAATGTCACGTTTAAAGCGTTCAGTAGAGTATTACAACTGCGTATGTTCATTGTAGTGGTTCTTAGGGGCCATATACAGCTATCTGCTACTACAAAATAGCGTAATCGAGGCACCTACGCACATGCGCTAATAGCCTTGAGGTGCGACATGAACTGGTAGCTTTTCAGGAAAGAATTAGAATTTTACCTGCAAGAAACACCACTGACCAACGCTGCGGAAACATCCAAACTGCAGATTGCTGGCGGCTATGAATCACTGGCCGTCTTCGATAATTTAACCTTCCCTGATGGCGAAAGTAAGACTACATGCAATGGTAAAAAAAATTTAAGGACTACTGGGCAGAGGCACAGAATGAAATCGTCGAAAGGTAGTCTTTGTCAAAAGTGTACAGCCTAGGGCGTCTGATTTTGAGGCACTTAGTATGAATTCTAATGCATTTTAAGTCTTCTAATCTCTTGATGGTAGGATCCTAGATTCTTTTTTTCCTATTGGCTTCATTGAGAAGTACCTCCACCCATGGTTTCAGCACCACTATAGAGCTTAGAAGTGGACCCCTGGTCTCTACACACTTGACAAAGCCTGCACTTTTTCAGAACAGGAACCCAAGAGGAAGCCGAACCAGTGAAACAGTTTGGGTGAAAGAGCTGTACCGTGCAATATTGCAGCACGTCGCGGAAAATGCCAGCCTGAGCCTTACAGCCCTTGGAAAGTAAACAAACGAGAGAGACAAATACCGACGATATCCAAGCGTAAACCATATGAACAACGCCGGGTTGGCGTAGTGGCTAGGGCGCTTTACTACTTTTTCCAGAATAAGAGGTCGAATCCCAGACTTGGCGGCCGCTTTTCGGTGGAGGCGCAAAGCAGGCGCCGGTTATGCTGTGCAAAGTCAGTGCACGTTAAAGAACCCAGATGTTCGAATTTCGGAGCCCTCCACTATAGCGTCTCTAAAAGCCTGAGTCGATTGTGGACGTTAAACCCCGCATACCAAACCAAACTATAGGAAATGTAATGGAAAGCGAGTAAATTGAGTTCACTATTGGCTTGAAACCTACTTGCTTGTATTCGAGTTTGGAGTGAAAACTTGTTGCTAATTACCTTCGAAATATCCGGAGGTGACCGCAAAGCAGTGACAGCACGCGTGCTGCTTTGCTGGTGCAGATAAAATCGTCCCCAGGAGGTGCGCAGAAGATACATCCCCGAAAAAACGTCCCCAGAAGAAAAGTCCCTGAAAACGCGCCCAATAGGACAAAATGCCCCAGAAGCAAAAATGAAGTCTCAGAATGAATTCTTCCGGAATTCACATCGTGATAAACGCACAATTTATTCCATTCTTTTTTGCCTTTCAGATAAATGCAGTCATCACTTGGGGCTTGGTACCTCTGGTTGCCTGAAGTGTTTAGATGGACTGTGAAAAAGCATGGTGCAATATGCATCTGACTCTTTATACGTTGCGTGGTTCCGAGCTCAGCAGCTTGTTCGGTACGCACTAAGACAGGTTTAATCGGCTGAGTAATATTACCCATTGAAAAAATGTACAAGTGCCTTAGGGCGTAGTAGTCTTGAGGAACGGCCCAAATCAGAAGGTTTCTCGAACAACCTCGTAAATCTTCTGATGACAAGGTTCAACCCTTCCTCTTCTGAGGGTGTAGAATACTTGCTGCACTTGAGGTGATGGAGATGCTGTATTGGGGAAAAGGCCGACACATAATCGGTTGCTCATCATGATCACTCTAAAGCATCGTTAGATGTTTCCGGCGCAATCAAGCCAGTTATCTGCTCGCATTTTCCCCGAAAAGAAAGCAAAGCCGAGGCGCTGTCAATGAGTTATCACAAAAATAACTTTGTTATTGCAATGAACGACCCGCATCAGTTCGATGTTCAGTCACTTTCAAGCCGACAGGTTTAAGCACTCTAGCATACGTTATTGCAGCTCTCCACGGGAAACGCAGTCCCCGCTTGGGGGTGTTTTTTCGTATTTCGCAAATAGGGACTTTTTCATGGGGTCGTTTCTTCCGGGCCCATCCTTTCGGTGGACATTTTTACGAAACCCACTGCTTCGCAGCTCTTTGCAAAGCACATACCTGATAAAATAGACTAGCTTTTATAGAATGAAGCATAACTTGTAGATTTTAGGCAATGTCGAAGCCGTAAACGTAATAGTAGTATTTCAAAAGTACGGTTTTAGCTATCCTTTATTATTATCCGAAAAAGCACCGAACTAATGCGCACCCTTGACAGCGCCATGCCTTCGAAGGAGTAAGTACCCCGAAACGATAGAAAAGCCATTCATTCGTGCAGAGCATATGTTTGCACTGCTGAACCACGCCTACGGCGCCTGCCAGATTCATGTAAGCAGCTACTATTCTCCGTTATTGCGCGCAGTGTCCGCAGCCAGCAAGGCCACCGAACTAGTCATTGACCTCAGTCTTTCTGGCACAACTTGGGCACAAGGCAGCCAGTAAAATATTTTCCGAGCGTCTGGAAAAAATTTGAAATATGCCCACGGCACAGAAGCGTAAAGCGATCACCTGTCACAAGACTGTGGTCGGCGGTAGACCACCGTTATTCATGCTCGGGTTCAGTGGCAGGTGCATGCTGGCATAACTTTCGTGACAGCTTGGTATACCGACAGTACACAGTCCATAGAATGAGTGAATGATATGACATCTGCCATACGTATAAGCCAGGTCCACAAGCCAACATATCCATTGTGTACCAGCAACATTCAGATTCTCGACGAAGTCTTCGAGGTCATCCTCCGTTAGATGAACATTTCCTGCGACGTTAGGTGTCAGAAATGCAAAAGATACGCATAGACGGCTGCTTGGAGTAAAATCTAATGTAGACGCGTTCTTGTATTTGGCGGTTATAAGGCGGCGAGGAAAGACGGAGACATGAAGCGGTAATTTACTTGTATATTTTAATCTAAAAACCACAAATTACTGGATTTACCTTCGTTCATCATTACCGTCTTCTCTTTTTTTCTTCGTAAGTTCAAGGGACCTATCAATTCATGAATAAAGTGATCTAAAATTTCGCGCTTTGGTGCTTTAAAACGGGTATACATCTACAATAATTCGGACTGACTTGGCCCTTATTTTGAATCGCAATCTGCCTCAGTTCCATTGTAATTCAATGTGGTCACGAAAAGTGGGTTACCGCCTTTTTGCCAGAGGGACAAGCCATTTTCCCCAACTAGACCCCTATGAAACACGTATTCGCTATAAAATTTCCTGTTCGAATCACTGCATCGGGAAAGAATATTTTGCATGCGGCCTCTTTCAATAAAGGTTGACTCACAACTTCCCTCTTAGCTACAGGGCCAGTTCTTATCTTACCCCTTTTAGCGCAGGTGCTATCTATTCCCCCCTCGCGAGCACATAATAGTTAATAGGGCAATTTTCTTGGAGAGGTGGAAAAGGTTGAACAGGGCTGACCACAGAGGATCATGCCCTAACAATAAAAAAAATTAAAGTAGTTCGCCTTAATCTACCAATTGTCTGGTTCTAGACTTGTGCAAGGAAGTGCTTCTTTGAATATAACTAACCTCCTGTTCTCCTGACTTTCCAGGTAGCAGCTTTGACCAAGAGAAGTCGAACTAGCTCGGTTTCACTTGCTGTTGGCCGTAGTGTTCATGCTCATCTCGCCATAATGAGGAGCGTCAAAAGGACTTTGTTAGCCAATATGAAATTAGCTGCAATTACTGACATCATCAAATGCCAAAGCTACCATGAGCGCCTGATGCTGAGGCGCCTCCGCCCAGCAGTTACGCGTGCGCCATTAAGGAGTTAAATATCAGAGCGAAGTAACTAGTGCATCTGTATAATTTATTTCTGTAAATTTCTTATGCGGTGATGATGGGTGCTCTATTGCTGGTTCCCATTCGCAGTAGAGCTAGAATTTGAGGGGCAGCTCAGTTTTTTTATTCAGACGTTAGTCCCCGCGGTTTCTTTGATACCATAATATTTAGAAGGCGAAAACATTTTGAACATCGATTTTATCAAAAAACAAAACATCTCTTTGTTGCATTCCTCATAAATGTTATTAAAAAAATAATTTGGAAAGCGGACTGCAAATATAAATTGTACGCTTGAACTTGCCTCAGCATTCCTTGGCATATTAATAATCCTTCACTAGATAATAACTGAAACAAAGAGCTCTTGCATATGTTCAATTTCATGAACAGGTCAATTCTCTGTTTTTTCGCCGTTAGAGAACGGAAGGCCACGATTAATAAAAAATTTTTTATCTCTTGAGCTCTGTCACCCGTTAATAATTAAGGGGGTATTATTAACGATGAGCCCTTAACGGTGCGCACACTCCCAGACACGCTTTGAGTGAGTGGGGGTAGCTGTTCCGGTCGCAAAGAAGATGCCCTCGACCTGCGTGACAAGCTCAGCCGGAATTCAACTACCTTGTGGTGACAGAAGGGGGTGGTCGTTTGGTGCCCAGCGGTCGCCGGTTCAAACCAGAGAAAGGATCGGAGTCAGAAGTAACAAACAAAACATAATTTATGCACAGCAAGAGACGATCCAAAGGAATACACAAGATCACTTGAAATACGAGAGGTTCACAGAATACAAACGCTAAGCATGCAATTACACAGATATCCAATAACGTAGGGGCTTTACAACAGATGAAACACGAGAGAGTACATAAACAAACACCAAATTGTTCACCGGGCACTGTTGCAGTCCGACGCCTCAAGAGTCACGATGTGGCCGCCATACGAGACGAGCGCCGCTCCCTTGAAAGTCCGTGGGCTTGCCAGCAGCGGGTGATCCCCGGGAGTCCAGTCGAAGCACAGGCGAATACGTCGCAAAACACGGACGAACTGACTGACTGCTCAACAAGCGGCGCGGTCGCTTTAAATAGGGCGCGCCGCGTCTGTTTGTTAACACGCGCCAAAGCTAGCGCGCACACACACATAGCTTCGCTGGTTATAGCTCCCTCTTCTCCTCCCGTCGAGCCGTGCGTCGTCATTGGCTAGGTCCCATAGAAGATGCTCGATTTTTCTGGCGCATTCCAGGCCGATGAACCACCGTCTTCCCCGGGCAAGGGGAAAGAGGGTGACAACAACGCGTACAAAGCTACGCGCTCTCCCGCGCGGGGAAGGGGCTTTTCTCTCCATTAGGGTGCCTCGATGTCAGCGCCGCCGTTCAGGGTGGTGCCATCCTTTGACCGGCCCCATGGCGCCTGCGGCGCCATGTTGAATCACGACGGGCGCTCGGTGCGGTCGCAGTTGCATGGTGCCAGCAGCTAAGCTTGCGTTGTTCGAGGCTGCGGATAACTCGCTGGCGGTTTTACTTATTTGAGATTGTTAGACCGCGTGTCTTACGAGCTTGTCAGGTCAACAGAATGAGCATTACGAGAATTTGAGTGTGCCGATATGCACTGGGTGAACCCGTAAAGGACTAGGTTGTTTTCATTTCCCCTGGGGCTGAAAGGGAAGATAGAAGTGGGACCGACGGAAAATAACTAAGTCATATACTGGCGATGTAAGTTTCAAGACAGTTTTGACCTATATTTTGTTTTGAACATCGTTTTTCTATTCGCGTAGTGTCATAGCTAGAGTCGAATGAAGATGCTTTTTGGTAGCGATGTCTTGCGTATCTCAAGTCAAGGCTCCTAGCTTATTTCTTTAGATAAGTACATATTGCACCGTTGTAATCGCAAGCGATGTAGCGAAATTTTGTTTGCGGGTATATATTTGCAACACGACAAATGCGCTGTTCATTCATTGCCGTACTTTCTATTATGTTGCGGAGCAAAATGCCTAAGCATGATGTGACATATGTAAACATGCCGTCAACACGCATTATATTACTCAAATTTTTCCTGGGTTTTCTGGATCGACATCTGTCGTAGACTGCGCATTGTTTATAAATATGCGAGGTTCGGTAATGTTCAGCAAAATGTTTGTGAAAACGTTCTCTTCATTACTTTGGATAAGTATTTTTCAAAGTATTTCTTTGTATGACTTTAAATTAACCTTACTAATCATGCTTGGTGTTTTGTCATTCCTTAGTAGCACTTTGATGAGGACGAGTTTGGAGAGAAATTGATAGGATGGACGCCGCCTGTTAAATTTCAGAGCTTTGACCATGCTCTTTTACTGTAGATGTAACTGGAGAGTATAATTTCCTCAATTTCCAGTGATTCGAAACGATAGCACTTGCTTTTAATTATTTATTCAGCTCACCAGAAGCGGAGTAAACTCTCTGCGAGACGGCCTGCCTAATGTACACCTCCTGGAAAGGAAGACAGCAGCTCCTCAACTGTTGATGCAGAGGCCGGCTAACCAAATTTGAGGATTGCGACGACAATTATGGCAGCTATACTGTGCTGATGTCAGCTTGGTGAAGAGTGCTTTGTTTTAACTGTTATACCACACTCTACACATCAAATTTACCAGTCTTTCTTGCTCGCTAGTTCGTGACTGATGTCTTTCCTTTTTTTTTTTCATTTTCATTATTGCTGCGAATGCCTTCACACTGCGCACATCAATATTTTTGCTCTATGTTTGTTACATAATTCGTGATTTGCATCTCTTTTCACGCTTTGCTTTCATATCTTTTCTACAAGAGTTACAATCGACTATACATGCACAATATATATGTCCTTCTGGCTCGGTAATTTTTGTTACAGTTTGCATTTTTTCCATGTTCGACTTCACTCAACATTAAAAAAAATGATTTGCATTCTACGGGGAAAAACATACAGCGGAAACGACGGGTTAATAAGAGTATACAGGGGCTGCGCTGGAAACACAAAGTAAAATTTCATAGAAAAAAGAATTCAGTGGTGTTTCCAGCGTCAACCGGTGTACTTGTTTTCATTATGAACATGTCGTTTCGGTTGTTTTTTTTTTCACGTACCAGACATCAACTGGATCAACAAGCTACGCCTTTTCAAATTCGCATCGTATTCGGTTTTGTTGTCTTTACTGTCTGCGAGGGGTGAGGTTAATAAGTTACGTTACATACTTGTCTGCATCAGCAATAAACATCAACCTTTAGGCGTCTAGCATTTATTTTTACAGCAGCCTGACTGTTCAGTACTCAATCACAAAATGTAGTTCAGGCATAGCCAAAATAATGCAGCTTTTTCAATCAAGCCCTTTATGGTCGCATTATTTTTGCAATGAATAATTGTTTAAAGTCGATTACTCTTAATTTCGGATTTAAAATTTTCAGAAAACAGCATCTATAGTTTATGATGACCTCAAATTAATCATTTGTGTAGGTTCACATGCATAGTTTAATAATCTGTAGAGATCGCCTTGAATAAAATAAAGCAGAGGGATCGCAGTCGAACAACCGCGGCATATGTCCATGATGCAAGCGAACTCGACATGCGAGAAAGTTCACGGACTTTCAGCGAATGGGCGCCCATGAGGAAAACGAGACGAGTGAAAACTTTACTTAGTCATGTATACTACCAACAACTAGAGAAGTCGGTTTTCGAGGGAGCCGAGAAAAAAAAAACCGCTGTCGCAACGTTCGTATACTGAAGTTCCCGCATCATTAGTATATACCAGCGTCTGCCTGTAAACAGATGTAATTGCTCCTTGTAAGCAATATACGGCCAAACAACTCGCATTTTCACTTCGAATGATTAGCAAGAGACCGACATCAGTTTCTGCGAGCTCAAAAAAGAGAAACAGCCCGCGCAAAGAAAGCAAATCCAACCTCAGGGCGCGAGCGGCTGACACGCGGCTGTCAACAAAACCACGGATAAAAAAAAGGCCATGTGGAAAACAATAAGATTATTTCTTCAACCCGCACAGGGCAACAGAACATGTTGGCGAAGGGCTCTGTTAAATATTACCAGGTTTTCCAATCCCACAGCCGCACAACCTCGGCCATTTGAGGCCGTAAAATTAAGTCGTATAATTACGTATTCGACAATTCGATGTGTAAAATGGCTACTGAGAGTGAAATTCCACGCAGCGCGATACGGATGGAAAAGACAATTCAACTCAAAGCCCTCTGAAGCGCCGAAATCAAGAACGGCACCGTTACGCTTGCTAGCGCCGCGGATCCCGTGTGCTTCAATATGGCGGCGTTGGCGAGGTTGTCTCCACCCTGGACGGCGGCGCTGACATCGAGGCACCCTACTCTCCATGCTCTCCACGCGACGCCGTGCGGGCATCGCGCCGTACCGGCTTGATGAAAATGGGCGCCGATTTCGTGACAAGCTCACAACCAAATAGTCAGGAAATCGGACTTGCACTAATGCAACACACGCGCGCTGTCTGTTTTGTGCACACATCCGCTAAGGCACTACATGGTAGTTCATGTCCTGGTATCCTAAGGGACACAATGACTCAGCTACCTGCTTTAAAATTCAGTTCTTTACCACATTTCATACAAAGGCGAATGTCTCAAAGCCAGGCACCCCCACCTGAACTTCCTCTCACAAGATATCTGCCACACTGGGAAAGGCAGAGGACCCATTACAATTGTGCTGCTAAGTATCTCTCGCCCCTGCGCACCCTGTAGAATATTGTGCTCCTACTGTCACCACCGCCAATTTGGAGCTCGAGAGACTGGTAGCAGCACAGTTGCTTATTGAAGTGCACTAGATCCTGCTTGGACCTGGGTGACTCAGCCTTTCGCCATGCTGCAGATATCTTCTGAGACGAAGTATAGAGTTCTTTATCTGCAAAGCTATTATGTACAACTGGGGTGAAAGCCGGTTCCGAATGTAGTTCAATGCCCAATTTTACCATTCAACAAAACGAACTCCTTTTCTTAACCTCTCAGGTTTATTTAAGCTATTTCCTGGTAACATTGCCACTGGTATCTTTTTATCTATGCTGGCCACGCCCGCACGTGTTAACTTAAGACGAAGCGTATTGGTTCTGGCGTCTTTTATACTCTTGGCCACTGCTCTTCCTTCCCCGCGTCATTTTACACGTCGAAGCTAAGCAAGTGTGTTCGCAGTTCCTGGAGCGTGCGGTTTTCAGAGTGAAGCTTATGTGCGAGCTACTGGAGATGGAGATGGGCGCGCGAGCTGTTCTCAACCTAGCTGAAGAGAAGATTAGAGCCATCGACGCAAGGAAGAAAGCGCCGGGCATCCACGATCATCTCATGTTATGCCTTCTAGTCCGTAAATGGTCATGGCTGGCGGAGAGTTACTGGGAAGGAGACGGCGATGGCATTGACTGGGAAAGCGGCGTTTTCGATGACGAGGAAGACAGACTCGAGTCCTGTAACCCTCCTGAAGAAACCGGAACGAGTCTCAAGCGAACGCTAGAACCTGAAGGTAAGCCAGTGTCTTGCAAAACTTTTGAACATCATTCCCCATTTCACACAAAATAACAAACTGTGGTCATTTGCTGTGTGCTTTGGAACGCATTCGAACTTTTTTCTCGCGCTAACCTCTTAAGCAATTATCAAATACAATTAATATCATGTATAACCAGACCGCATCGTACAAGAGCCATATCTGGCTTCGATGGATATAGTTATTTTTGAATTGTTTATGCAGAGTTGGGGAGCGTTCGGCATTGCTCGTGAGTTTTCAGCTTTTAAGTCTCGGTAAATTACTGCTGCCTGTGAGTAAGAAATTTAATCTCAAGAATGATTTCATGGGTGTAAGTAAACATGTCTCCTGATGACGTGGCCCCCCAAAAAGAAGGCCCGTGGGGAAGCGGCCGCTCGAACAATACAAATATGAGGGCGCTGTCGGACTACCAGAATATGCCCCGATAATGCAGTGGAGGTCAAGCCATGAAAGAGCACACTCCTCCTAGACACCGACACTTCTTCCAGTGAATGCCGTTGAAGCACAGAATAATCCAGATACGCACTTGCTCTGGTTCGCTCTTTTCCACTGTCATCTTTTCTGGTAGATGCGAACACCCGTGCATGAGAATCCATCTTTGTATCTCGCCATGTAGAATCGCAGTATAGGTCTTTATAGCACGATGAAAAGCTATATTAGAATATGCTAATTTTTCGTAGCAATTTTCCCCTCAGCAGCTGAGTTCAAACCCAAGCGAAAGACTGATGTTAGGATACATTTGACGTATCCTGTTTGGAAACATTTTTTTCTAAGCTCGCAGAAAAATTGACTTTTTTTCGGGAGTGTTTTTACCACAACCCGGGATTTCATATAGACTCAGACGGACCCATTCCCCTCGATGCAGAGCCAGACAGTCAGAATATACTATAAGAATATCGTCATTGCAAGTAAACTTTTTTCTCTAATGCAGCTTGTTGCGAACATTCGAACTTTTCATTTAGGAAATAAAGCAGTGTGTTTATTCTCCGTTTAGAGTCCAGTGGTCCGAGTTTGACCAGGCTTGCGCGAATGCCATCTGCGCTGTAAGATTAATCCTGTTCAAATGAACTACATCATAAAGGAAACGACATTAGAAAGTACGAAGATAAGCAGAGAACAGAGCTCGTCCTTCTATCACGTTGTGTGTTTATTTGCCTCTAATGCACCGACTATGCTAGACGTCTCGAGCAAAAAAAGAAATCTTTATATGTCATCATTGTGCAGCTCATGCTATGCATCTGAGCTTTGGTTTTGCAACAGCGTTTCTGGAACTTAAACGCTTCTGGAGAACATTGCAATACTGTGCAATAAGAACATTTTACAGCTGCTACTCTGTTTTGCTTACTTAAATATGCTTCACCGGTCGTACTTGAAGAAGTTGTTGAACACACAAGTTTGTCGTGTTAAAACCAATGTCTGTCCGATTCCAGCAAACAGTTTACATGCACTGGCTTCTGTTGCTGAACACCATATGATCAGTTGCTGAGAAGCATATCACAATGAAAAGAAAATCACGCCGAGATTTCCTCACCTTGATTTAGTGTAAAATTTCTCTGCTGATTTCTTTTTTTGATGTAGAAAAAATTCTTTTTTTAGTATTTACCAATCACCTCCTCTTGGTTACAGATGAGCTCCAGGCCCCGAAACGTGCCAGGAGAGACAGCACCAACGAGGACCAGGCGGCTGGCCCCTCAGGTGTGGGGAGCCGCGGTGTTGGCTCCAATGAAATGCCAGCTACGGAGAATACAGGAACTACATCTTCGTCGCAAGAGCATCGCCAAGTGGAGGACCATAAGCCCTTAGACTGAACATGTATCTTGAACGACATGTCTTTCGTGCCGCTGCTCGCCCCACTTCTTGATCTTGATTTTTCGTTCGAGTAGATAGGAAAGCAAGCGAATACATCCTCATTTTACAAGTCATTGTATAATACACTGTGCTATATGTTTAAAGAAGCACACGTTTCTAAACAATGATCGAACTGTCATGTATTTGCATACTCCCACTAGTCATCTGCTTTCATTCCGGTGTTGTCTATATTTATCCATGATTTTTAAATAAAGGAATCGTTTTCAGTGATGAAACTCTGACCTTCTAGTGTGATGTTTTCATCGCCTCTACTTCTGCTTTCAAACAATCCTTCAATCACTGCTGAATAATTGTTTGAGTTAAATTAAAATATAAACAGAGCATGGTAGTACAGAGTTTTGCCAGGGGAAATACAGCATTAAAAAACATTTCGTTCTGATTATATTACAGCTGAAGTGATAGACTATGTAGCATTATAAAATGTCCTCGTCCTGCAGTGCTAAATGAATTTCTCTGTGGCTAAGAAGACGACGGGTCACATCATTGCAGGCTATGTCCGTGCGCTGATTAGACGCCCTGGTGTGATGACCGCGTAATATGACCGACATTACTATTTCGGTGGAGGTGAATCACCTAGATTTGAGGAGAAGATTAGCAGGCTCAGGCCACCAGCCACTCGCGTAGCGTAGGAGTTGGGCATAATTGTAGCGAAGCGAGCGGCCGACATGGGCACTGCGACGAGCAACAAGTTGTCGGGGAACTATTTGGCGACAGTTATTCGCAGGCGTCAACATCATGTTTCCGAATATTTCGTGTTACGCGGCGTGACAGAATAGACAAATTAATGCAAACACGATGCTTAGACGTCCATTTGACCAACTCTTTCCGCAGCTGTACTTCGCCATGAGAGCATACGGCGGAGTTAGAATGCAAACAGAGCAGACGATACGCCTACCCGTTGACGTCACCAGTTTTCGGAACACGGGGCATGTCAATCTTATGTCTTCAATTTTCTGACGTCAATAACCCGGAGACTACAAGCCGAAACTGCGCGTACTAATATAAGATAATATTGTCACGTAGCCGTTTAGGCCCGTAACCAGAAGGTTGGTTTTAATAGGGGGGGTTGACCTAGAAGGCACAGAAGAGTAGGTCCAGAGAGAGCACTGAGAGACAGCAGCCGACTTCAGCTTCTTCTCGAACGCCACGAGACCACTTCTTCCAGTCCGCGCACGAGACTCGATGAGCTGCCGCCTAGCGGCTGCTGTTGCACACGCTACATTACCCCCCTCTCTAAAAAAAATAAATGCGAGTTTGATGAATTCAAAAGCAGAAAGAAAAAAAAATTAAGCAAGAAACATGCGGTAGGCGGTGCACTAATTTTCTCGCGAAAAGTACGGTTTCATGCGCACGACATGAGCAACCTCGGATTTCTGCTGACGACGAGTAGAAGAAAAGCCGTCCGGAAGCACTTCGTAAGTCACGTCGCTCAGCTGACGGAGCACTTTGTATGGGCCAAAGTACTGTTTCAGAAGTTTTTCGGATAGTCCCCGACGTCGAATCGGAGTCCAGAGCCACACTCTGTCGCCCGGTTCGAAAGTCACTACACGATGACGGTGATCGTACCGCTGGGCGTCTCGACCTTGCTGGTTCCGGATGCGTGCCCTCGCCAGCTGTCGCGCTTGTTCTGCGCGTTGAGTGAACTCCTCGGCGCCAACTTCGAGGTCACGGCCGTCGTGGGGCAACATGGCTTCGAGCATTGTCGAAACTTCACGGCCATACAATAAGGAGAAAGGCGTCATTTGCGTTGTTTCCTGCTGCGCCGTGTTGTACGCGAACGTGACGTACGGGAGGACGTCATCCCAAGACCGATGTTCAACATCCACGTACATGGACATCATGTCGGCGAGAGTTTTGTTCAGACGTTCTGTCAAGCCATTAGTTTGTGGATGGTAGGCTGTTGACCTGCGATGGGTAGTGCCGCTTAGCTGCATGACAGATTCCAGTAGCTTGGCAGTGAAAGCAGTGCCTCGGTCCGTTATTATAACTCTCGGGGCGCCGTGCCTGAGGACTATGCGTTCGATGAAAAATTTCGCTGCTTCGATTGCCGTACCACGCTGGAGGGCCTTCGTTTCAGCGTAACGCGTAAGGTAATCTGTAGCGACAATTATCCACCTGTTGCCGGAATCAGAAATTGGAAAAGGACCCAACAAATCCATGCCAACTTGTTCGAATGGGTATCTTGGCACTTGAACAGGATGTAGTAAACCGGCCGGTTTCACAGGCGGTGTTTTTCGTCGCTGGCAATCATGGCATGTTCTCACGTAATGGCGTACTGCGGCCGCAAGGTTTGGCCAATAATAACTCTTCTTAATTCGGGCCAGAGTTCGAGCATACCCCAGGTGACCCGCGGTGGGCTCGTCATGACATGCCTGTAAGATTTCTTCGCGAAGAGACTCTGGTACGACGAGGAGATAATCTCTTCCCGTCGGAGCGAAGTTGATTTTGTATAAAACATTGTTTTGCATGCAAAACGACGAATGCGTTCTGGCGAAGAGACGGGGAATTTCTGTAGTGCGCTCTTCCAGAAAATCAATAAGTGGTGCGAGACCCGGATCATTACGTTGCTGCTGCGAAACAGTGAGCGCGTCGACGGCTGCGATAAGGGGAAAGTCTGGTTCTTCGTCTTCCCGCGCAGCCTCGACAGGTGAACGGGACAAGCAGTCAGCGTCGTTGTGCTGACGTCCAGACTTATACACGATGGTCATGTCGAACTCCTGTAGCCGTAAGCTCCATCGTGCAAGGCGTCCGGAGGGGTCTCGCAAGTTTGTTAACCAGCACAGAGAGTGGTGGTCACTCACAACCCGAAAGTGCCGGCCATAAAGATAGGGTCGAAATTTCATCACCGCCCATACAACGGCCAGACATTCTTTTTCGGTGGTTGAATAGTTTGATTCGGCACGGGACAAAGTCCGGCTTGCGTATGCGATAACTCGCTCGGCACCGTCTTGCCACTGGACGAGTACAGCGCCTAGACCCACGTTGCTGGCATCTGTGTGGACCAGAGTCTCGGCATTCGCATCGAAATGGGCAAGTACAGGTGTTGTCTGCAAGCGGTGCCGTAACTCGTCGAATGCCTTTTGCTGTTCGTCCGTCCAGGTGAAGGTGACATCATCCCGGGTGAGACGTGTCAACGGAGCGGCAATGCGTGAAAAGTTTTCAATAAATCTGCGGTAATAGGCGCAGAGGCCCAAGAAACGGCGAACTGTCTTCTTGTTACATGGAGTAGGGAATTTGGTGACGGCAGCTGTTTTAGCGGGATCGGGACGAACTCCTCGATGGCTGACGACGTGGCCCAAGAACATGAGCTCTTCATAGCCAAAGTGACACTTTTGTGGTTTTAACGTGAGGCCGGCAGATCTGATAGCCCGTAGCACAGCGGAGAGACGTTGGAGGTGTTCCTCGAACGTTGGTGAAAACACAACAACGTCGTCCAGGTAGACTAGACACATCTGCCATTTAAGACCAGATAGAACTGCGTCCATCATTCGCTGAAATGTCGCTGGAGCGGAGCACAATCCGAAAGGTAGGACTTTGAATTCATAAAGTCCATCGGGCGTGACAAACGCTGTCTTCTCGCGATCACGTTCATCGACTTCGATCTGCCAGTAACCGCTCTTGAGATCAAGCGATGAAAAGTAGCGCGCGTGGCGCAACCGGTCTAATGAGTCATCAATACGTGGCAGCGGGTAGACGTCTTTTTTTGTGACCTGATTGAGCTTACGGTAGTCCACACAGAACCTTAAACTTCCGTCTTTCTTCTTAACGAGGACAACAGGCGAAGCCCAGGGACTCCTCGATGGCTGGATGACACCGTCATTTAACATCTCGTCGACCTGTTGAGCAATGACTTCGCGTTCCCGCGGTGACACTCGGTAGGGGTTCTGCCTGAGTGGTCGGGTGCGGTCGTCGGTTATTATGCGGTGCTTGGTCAAGGGCGTCTGTTTAACCGCGGAGGCGGATGAGAAGCAGTCTTGAAACTGAAAGAGTAGCCCAACGAGTCTGTCCTTCTCTGCCGGTGATAGAGCGGGATTCACATCAGGGTCGAAGTTGGGCGTTTGGCTGGCAGACGTGTTGGTCTCAAGAACAAAGCAGCCGTGGGCTGCTTCTGCGACACCTTCAAAGTAAGCTACCGTGGTGCCTTTAGCGATGCGTTGCCGTTCGTTCCCGAAGTTCGTAATCAGTACGTGAGCTAGACCATTAGTCAGATGAACTATACCGCGTGCAACACAGACTCCATGACGTAACAGAAGCTCTATGTTCTGTTCGGCAACACCGGCAGCACAGGACTGATCGTCGCACCTGACTGCGACGAGAGCAGACGAACGCGGCGGCATGAATACATCCGCGTCAACGATGCGTAAAGGTGCGTGGCGTCTTTCTGAGTCAGCGGTCATCGTTTCAGGCGTCGAAAACGTTACAGTACGGCGAGGAACATTAATAATCGCCCCATGCTCACGTAAAAAGTCCATGCCGAGTATGAGATCCTTGCAGCAGTGTGGCAGGATAACAAAAACGGCTACAAAGGCTGAATCGGCGATGGTTACTCGGGCAGTGCATCGTCCGATCGGCGTCATAAGGTGACCGCCAGCAGTACGAATTTGCGGCCCCAGCCATTCAGTTTTCACCTTAGAGAGCCGATCTGCGAAATTTTTGCTTATTATTGAGAAGTCTGCTCCGGTGTCTACCAAAGCTGTTACTGGGTGTCCGTCGACGAGAACGGAAAGGTCGGCGCTAACAACTTGATCGGCTTGAGGTTGATTGGGAGTTTCGGATTCATGTGGCGGCGGCGGCATCCTAGTCACAGCATCGGACTGAGTCGTCACGGGGGGGTCTTCGGGATATCGGTTCCGTTCGTCAGCAACCTGCCCCCCTGAGGTCGCCGCCTTCAGTTTCCCCGGTGTGGGCTTGGCGACCGACGCCTCGGCGCATCATTAAAATCACGGCGGCTAGGTGACGAGTAGCGCGCGGGAGAAGACTGTGTACGGTTGCCTGAAGGGGTTGCACGGGTTGCGAGGTACTCCTCGATTTCTGGAGGGCGGTCGCCGACCCGAGGACGCGGGGAATCCCGAGAAAAACCCCGAAGACCAAGCTCACGGTATGGACAACGACGGTACAAGTGGCCGGGTTCTCCACAGTGGTAGCACAGCGGCCGTTGGCGAGGAGTGCGCCAGACGTCTGCCTTCCGAACCGGTGGCTGCATGACGGGGCTCTGCTGGGGCGGTGGCTGGTAGGAAGGCTGGTAGTATAGTGGCTGAGGAGCGGACGGCTGTATGACGAGGCTCTGCTGGTATGGCGGCTGGAAGGACGGTTGGTAGAACGGTCGCTGCAAAGTGGGTGGCGGCTGTGCTTCGAATCGAAGCTGTTGCGCAGGAGGCACTGCAGGCCGACGAAGAGCCGCTGCGTAGTTCATAGAACGTGGCTCCGACGGTGACTCAGGCGGGGACAATGTCTGACGTATTTCTTCCCGCACGGCTTCGGTGACAGCCACGGCAGTCTGGTTAGGCGATCCAAGGTTGAACTTGAGGAGCTCCTCGCGAACTACCTCGCGGATCAGCTCACGCAGAGAGTGATCGTCAGTGGATCCGTTCAATGTGGCCACACTGCTGAAGGGCTGACCACAGGCAGACTCCGTGCGCCGGTATCTTTGCTGCAGGGCTCGCTCAATGAGGGTAGCTTCATTGATGAAGTCCGCGACGGTTTGAGGTGGACTCCGAACCAGACCAGCGAAGAGGGGTTCTTTTACGCCCTGCATCAGGTGGCGCAACTTCGCTGATTCCGTCATGTCGGGATCAGCCCGTCGGCAAAGACGCGTCACGTCCTCAGCGAACATGGCCACGCTCTCGTTTGGTAGTTGGACACGAGCTTCTAGGAGGCGGCGTGCGCGATCACGGCGGTCATGGCTGGAAAAAGTGTCCCGCAGCTGCTGGCGAAAGGAATCCCAGCTTTGAAGACTGGCTTCGCTATTCTCATACCATGTTTTGGCGCAGTCCTCAAGGGCGAAGTACACATTGTGCAGCTTCTGAGCAGGGCTCCACTGATTGAATTGCGCCACTCGCTCGAACTGGTCGATCCAGTCGTCGACATCTTCCCCAGTAGCGCCATGGAAACTGGGGGGCGTACGAGGCTGCTGAAGCAGCAACTGGTGCTGACTTGCCTGTGCCATTACAGAAGTCTCGAACTGCTGATCAGCTGGCGTCGGTTCAGGTAGAGGGGCAAATTCCGGCGCCAGACCTCGGAGGCGACGGCTGCAGCGATGAACGGGTGTCGACACGAGCGGAAGCCGGTTGGGACTCGATGAGCGGCTGCGAGAGGCCCGAGACATGTAATTCAAGGCCTCACCTCCACCAGTGTCACGTAGCCGTTTAGGCCCGTAACCAGAAGGTTGGTTTTAATAGGGGGGGTTGACCTAGAAGGCACAGAAGAGTAGGTCCAGAGAGAGCACTGAGAGACAGCAGCCGACTTCAGCTTCTTCTCGAACGCCACGAGACCACTTCTTCCAGTCCGCGCACGAGACTCGATGAGCTGCCGCCTAGCGGCTGCTGTTGCACACGCTACAATATATTATGCAATGTGATTTTGGACTTCTAACCCCGTGCTCTGTGCTTACAAAATCCCTACGCACTGTTTAAAGCCCAAATGTATGGCACAAAAAATTTGATGCCGCTACCCCTTTAAATGAAGGAGGGGCGCAGATGAGACTCACGAGGAGGCGGTGTGCACAGCGCAGAAAGAGAGTGTGTTGCAGTTTTACAAGAGGTGTTATCATCTACGGCGAATTGCATATTGCTCTCTTGCCCAGAAATTATTTTTTTTTATGAATTTGCTTCACAAAGTGAGAGTTCACGGTGATATATTCGGGAGCAGACAACAATAATGTTTGGCATAAGAGCTGTAGGTCTTGCTTTCGTAAAACAACCAGGAGATAATTAACACCACTGCAGCGCAAAGACAACACAAGAAAAAAAAAGGAAATAACATGCGCTTGCTACTACTCGTCGGTAGTAAGCTCATGTGGTGTCCTTTTCTTTCTTGTGTGGTCTTTGTGCCGCAGTGGTGTTGAAATTATGAACCAACTAGCCCCACAGGCCTTCTTTGTAAATCAGGAGTAGCTTTGTTGGATTCCTAACTTACTTCGTATGCACATCCATATCTACACAGAATTGTAGTACGACACATCTGCATGTAAATTGATCCAATCTTCCAATCTTTTTTAGGCCTCGTGAAAAGCTTCGTTGCACTAAAGCAAGTCCCTGCCTTCTAGCTTGGGAATTAATCGGGATTTTAGGTTTAGCATATGTTTTGCTTTAAAGTTCTGTCCGCACATACTTCAAGCGCCAGGAGAAAGCGGTACTCAGAGGATGCAAATTTGACTCCACTTTGTGCCGTGCCTGGAAATGTGCCCACTGTTCCCATTTCTCTTCGGTTGTCGAAGAGAGCCCTTCATGAAGCCTGACGGCCACAACACTTGACGTTCCTGACCAAGGGCACATGTCAAGCTTTTAGCTAACACTGTAAAACGCGCAAAAGTAATAGTTATTTCATGAATCCGTTCCATCAGGATCACGTGGGAGCGTTCAATGAATGAACGCACAAAGAAAGCCAAGTTCAAATAACCATTGTGTGGATGTGTCACCTTAATCCATTCTGAGCAGCTCCAAGGAGCAAAATAAAAGAAATATTTCCATAACTAGATTCCAGACAGAGGTTTTACCGCGATAGCATTGAAGTGATAGTTGCGAAGAATATCCGGCGCTGGTGTCGTCGTTATGAGCAAAAATCACAGGCACAGCTCTGGTAGCTGGAATTGGGGGTGCACTGACCATGCGGTGTTCTGTGTGGCTTGTGATCACGTGATATCACAAATCTCAGGGGAGTAGCCAACCCCGGTTGTTTGTTGGCGGGGATGAGGTGGAATAAGGATAAACTTCGAGTGATCTTGGATGCCGAATCGGAAACTTGTTTTAAATTTTAACGTTTCCTTTCTGCCAATCGCTTATTTCAGTAAATTGTTTCTACCTTCCATTCTTTATGTATTTATTTCTGACGCACCAAGTTCATGTGCTTGATTAATAGAGATAGCAGATACAAGGGCGGCAAAAATTGTTTACTTCCTTTTGTTATTGTTTTAGCAATAACCACTACCAATACTACTCTACACCTAGGCTAGGCAGGCATGCCCTTACGCCTCATTTTAAGATGAGATTTTATATCACAAAATCGCCTAAGCGATCGCATCATACTGCTGAAGGCGGAGCTGTTGTATCCCTCAAGAGTTTTGCAGCGTGAGCTACACTGCGCGGGTTGGAAGGAGTTTCGCGTGTCCTCTGCGCTGACCAAGATGCGCATGCGAGAGAGTCCCGCTACCTCCGAGGGACACAGCTGTCGCCAGCGCCGCAACCCCTCCGGAGGAAAAGCACTAATGGGTGTATCGAGCGAGAGAGAAGGAAGAGAGAGCAACCATGCCCGCGACAGTATAGTTAAGAAGAAGGAGGAGGAGGAATAGCTGAAAGGGGGGTGTCGTGCCAGTGAAAGGGAAAGGGAGAGCATCTTTGCCCGTGATAGCGCAGTTCGGCGTTCGTAGCTCGGTATTTGTAGACCAGCGTTCGTGAAACACCAGTGTTCGCTTGCCGGCACTCGCACACCGGCGTTTGTAGCATGAATGAAAGAAGGGGAGGAACGCTGATGCATTCCACTCTTAAAGACCAGCCTAAGTGTTCTTTAATTCTACTGGTGTGTGTCCAGTGAGAGAGAGAGACAAAGAGAGAGCAACCGTGCCCATGACATATTTCGGCGTTCCTAGTTCGTAGCTAGTACTGATTTATTTATAGGAAGGGAAAGACGCGGTAACTGTCTCACTTGTGCACTGTGGACACCGCAACCGCGCCGTAAGGGAAGGCAGGAAGATGGGCGTGAAAGTGGAAAGATAGAAAGAGGAGCCGTGGTGGAGGGCTACGGATTAATTTCGACCACCTGGGGATCTTTAACGTGCGCTGACATCACACAGCACACGACGCCTCTTCGTTTCGCCTCCATCGAAACGCAGCCGCCGAGGTCGGGTTCGAACCCGGGTACCCCGGCATAGTAGTCAGGCGTCTTACCACTGGGTGGCGCAGTGATAGATATTACAGCGAAAGTTTAGAACGTTCTATGAACGTGAAGATGAAAGCGTAGCTCAACCTTTCGTTGAAGTTTTTCCATCCGTTGTTCACTCTGTAAGATATCAAACACTTCTAGTGCACACTTTAATAAAAACGACACGTATCTTGCAGTACCAGACGTCGGACACGGCAAGTGGCATTACGAGCTGCCCTAGCCTCCTCTACCGTAGGGATATTCTTTGTTCTTCCCTGCCCCCGTCTCCGGCCTGGGAATCGTCACGAGCCGGCCCAGCCCTTGTAACGAGTATTTCGCGGCTCCACTAAATAAAGTTTTTCACCACCACCACGGATTCCTTCATGGCGGTTGAAGCAGGCGGACACGCGTCACTTCAGCTCCGCAAATTTTGACCGATTTCACCGGACCAACGCTTCTTCGCCACCGGATTTCATTCGGAACTGGAAGACATCAAGTGCTGGATCCCCTGGATGCCATATTTCAAGCGGTAGGACCATTTTTTCGGATCTTTACCGGACTTGAAAGTTCCAAAGCGGGCGCCAGCCCGCTAACCCTGACGGGACGCCCAGCACGACATCGGGAGAGCATGGGACGCTAGGCTTATTGACCACGGCGGCGCCTAGCACCGACTCTTCTTCAAAGGGAGACCATATGGCAGGGCCAAGCCAAGCCCCAAGTGCGTCGCCACAACCACCAAATGCCCTCCTTGACGAATTCCAAGGGATGGATGAAGACGACTTTGGAGACGCCGAGTCAGGAAGCGAAGACGGAATGCCGTCAGATTCCTCATCGGAGCGCGTCGGGTACAACAACGATGCCAGTTGGGAGCTTGTTCTATCCAAGCGCCAGAAAAAAAAACTTCAGAGACAAGGACAACGGAAAGGCACGGGAACCGGCCCGGACGCCCAACCTCATGATCGAAAATCACAGGGTAATGCGACCGGCTGCAACAAGACCGGAGAGGTGGAGCAGAGGAGGCCTAGGCGAAGACTGCCGCCACTCCCCAAAAATGACATCAAAATAATTTTTCGACCCAAGAAAGGACTCATGGTGAAATCACTCACCACACACCAAGTAGCGCGCGCCGTTATCATGGCGTGCGGCCAACAATGCAAGGACGAGGACATACTTGTAAGGCTTCGCACAGGATCAAATATCATTATCGTTAGCACCCCACATGAAGAAACGGCTCACCTGGTGCGGCGCATTACCCGCCTTAAGTTCGCCGGAAAGTCGTACGAGGTCAACGCTTACGTGGCAGCTCCGGAGGACGTCTTTCGCGGCGTAATTCACGGTGTTGACCCAGGTACGTCTCCCGAAGAGCTGAAAGCACACCTACGAGTCAGAACTCAAGGAGTAACCATTCTCCAGGCAAGGATGCTTGGAAAATCCAAGACCGCCGTGATCACGTTCGACGGCCCGATCTTGCCGAAATTCGTAATATACTACGGAGGTGAACTACCGTGCTACCAGTACCGCCCCACGAGGCAAGTGTGCTACGTCTGTTTCCAGCAAGGACACCGCTCCGACGTGTGCCCCACACCGGACATTATTGTGTGCGGACTGTGCGAAGATAAAAATCCGACGAAAGACCATGTGTGCGAGCTCAAGTGCCTAATATGCGGTGAGGCACATCGCACCGGATCCAAAGAGTGCCCCGAGAGACTGAAAAAAGCAAGACCAAAGCCCAGCGGGGAAAGAGGGCGCAGTGGCCAACGCGGGCGACCACGCAAGCGATGGTTCAGCTCAGAAGGAGAGACCTCAAGGAGCCGATCAAGGTCCAATTCCTTCCCACCTCTGTCGCCGGCCGGTTCACAGGAGGGGAACAAAGAAGAAAAGCAGAAAACGAAGCTTTCCCAGAAAGGCGGCAGCAAGGTAAGCTGGGCATCTACCATTGATCCATTGCACTCGGTAGAAAATAGTAACACAAACAATACAAACAACAAAAATATTCCTGTCAAAGAAGCTAAAGACGCGAGCAGTGATGCACTCAGACGCGAGCTTGAACTCGCTCGACTCAAACAAAATGAGCTCGAACGCAAGGTCGAGGAACTAACAAAAACACTAAAGGCACAACAGCGGGAGCTTGAAATCACTAGAGCCTTTCCAAAACAGCCACAAGCATCCAACAATGGAGAACTTGAATCACGAATGCAACAGATGATGCAGCAGATGATGCAGGATATGATGCGGCAAATCCAATCTCAAATGCAACAGATGCAAGCACAATTTCAGGGGCAGATCTCAGAAATCAAAAGTGCTTTTCGAAAACAAAGACATAACGAAAACATTAGGGAAAGAGCGTACAACCGTCCAGCGTTAACGGCGTTCGCTGTCGAACAAGGCAACAGCACGAACACGTAAACATGACCAAGACGCGTCAGCAAGACCAAGAAAACTTAGAAATTTGGCAATGGAACTGCAGAGGCTACCGCAAAAAACAGGCCCTACTAAAACAATACATAAACACACAGCTCACACCCCCCGATGTGATTGCGCTCCAAGAGACTGGAACCAGGCCCTCTCTACAGGGGTACGATGTTTACGAGAGCCAAAACGGAGGTAAAGCAGCCGTTCTAGTCATCAAAACCATCACCGCAATCAGGCACGATACCATCGCCGACACGGACATCGAGCACGCGCTTGTCGAAATCATTCCGAAAAAGCGAAAGGAAAGGAGCACATTCGTACTAAACGTGTACAGCCCGCCAAGACAAAGAAAAGCCAAATTCTTCGAACTCTTCCACGGAGCGCACAAGCTGGCCAAAGAAAATGCACTCATTATCGTGGGAGATTTCAACGCCATGGACACGAGTTGGGGATACCGGAAACAAGATATCAAGGGAAGAACATTAGCGGACGTAGCCGAATATTTTGGCTGTAAGCTAATCACAGATCCCGCGACCCCAACGAGAATCGGTAATAGTGTGAGCACGGACACTTGCCCGGACCTCACGTTCGTAAGGAAGAGCAAGGAGTCACAGTGGGAAAACATGATGGAAAACCTAGGTAGCGATCATTTTATCCTCCGGACGCGAATAGCATCGGAAAGGGTAAGATGCCGGATCGGACAAGCAAAACTCACGGACTGGAACGCGTTCCGCGGGGCTTGCAAAAAATCTGAAGGCGGCATTCAATCACTAGAAGACTGGAGCGGCATGTTGACAGAAACGCGAGACAAATGCACAAAAAGTGTAAGACGAACAACAACAACGCCCGAAGTAGACGGGCACCTTCTGCGACTATGGGAAGCCAGACGCTGTCTCACCAAAAGATGGCGGAAGCAAAAACACAACAGGAAACTAAAGCTAAAGATAGCAGAAGTTACGGCAAAAGCTGAAGAATACGCAGCGCAACTCGCGAGACAAAATTGGGAACAATTCAGCGACTCGCTTAAGGGAACCTTAGGTACGGCCAGAACCTGGAATCTCCTAAGAGCACTAATCGATCCGACCAAAACAAAATCAGAAAACAATAAAAGCATCCACAGATTCATCCACTCCTTCAAGGGCTCGGACACCGACCTTTTAGAGAAGGCACGAAAAAAATGTTTCGGTGATCGCAACCCCTCACGATACCAAGGAAACTATCGCGGAGCCGAAAACGAGAGACTCGACCGCCCAATAACTGTGGAAGAAGTTTATGCGGCCATAAGGAATACGACCAGAAACACGGCAGCAGGAGCCGACAGAATCGACAATGCCCTGATCCGAAACCTGAGTGACGACCTCATACAAGAGCTCGTAAGTTTTCTAAACAAACACTGGGAGGCGGAGACGGTTCCCGAAGAGTGGAAACACGCCGAAGTAATTATGATACCTAAACCTGGCAAACAGCTCCAAATTGAAAATCTCAGGCCCATATCGCTCACGTCGTGCCTCGGCAAGCTTTACGAGCGGGTGGTGCTGCAAAGACTGCAAAATTTCGTGGAAGATAATGAACATGTACCCCATACCATGTTCGGCTTCAGAGCAAAACTCTCGACGCAGGACGTGCTGCTTCAAATACAAGAAGATGTGCTCCGCAACGTACCCCGAACAGGTGAAAATGTCATAATGGCCCTTGACATCAAGGGAGCATTTGATAACGTCAGTCACGAAGCGACCCTTACAGGTCTAGACGACCTGAACTGCGGACGCAGAATCCACGGGTACGTCAAAGCCTTACTGTCAGATAGAACTGCCACCATCGGCATGGGAGACCTTCGATCGAACAAAATTCACGCGCCAAACAAAGGAACACCACAAGGATCAGTCATCTCACCTATCCTCTTCAATATAGCTATGATAGGTCTAGCACGAAAACTAGAGAAGATCGAAGGCATCAGGCACGCCATGTATGCAGACGACATAACAGTCTGGACGAACACCGGTTCCCTCGGGGAGAAGGAAGGAAAACTACAGGAAGCGGCCTCCTGTGTACAGAAATATCTCGGAGAAAGAGGACTCGCATGCTCGACCGAGAAATCGGAACTGCTTCGAGTGTGGAGAGGCAAACAAAACCGGACCGTCCCAACCAGCGAGAGCCTGAAACTCAACATCTACCTGGAAGGAATGCCCATCCCTGAAAAGACAAAAATAAGAATATTAGGTATGTGGGTTCAATCGAACCAACGCAGTAGTCACACTTTTACCATGCTCAAATCTACAACGCTACAAGTGACACGCATGATCACCCGCATCACCAACAGGCGGCATGGCATGCGCGAAGAGGACACACTAAAACTAGTTAGAAACCTGGTAGTGAGCCGAATTATGTACAGCCTGCCCTACCAGTGCCTCAACAAGAGTGAAATACAACAAGCTGATGCCCTGCTACGCAAAGCGTATAAGACGGCGCTCCGATTACCGCGCAACACGTCTACAGAAAAGCTCATGGCGCTTGGATTGCAAAACACATTCGAAGAACTACGCGAGGCGCAGCTTGAGTCGCAAAAACTCAGGCTGCTGCAGACAACGACTGGAAGAGCGCTTTTACAGAGACTCGGATACTGTGAGCAGATGCGAGAAATAGCGAGGACGGTAACGATCCCCGACGAACTTCGCAAGTCCCTCAAGGTAGCTCCAATCCCGAGAAACATGGACCCTAACCTCAACCAAGGTAGAAGAGAAGCAAGGGCCAATTTTATTCAAAAAACATACGCTCCTGAAGACACGACTGTGTATGCAGACGCGTCCTCGAGAGGAGGACAGAACAAAATTGCAGTGGCCACGGTGGTCAATTCGTCTCTACGCGAAGTGACCAGCGCCTCTATCCGACACTGCACAGCAGCAGAGGCCGAGGAAGTAGCCATTTCTCTAGCGGTGGCGGAGGGCTATAGAGCTGGGCGGTCGCTAACGATACTCACGGACTCTCAAACAGCCTGTCGAAATTTCATGAATGGTAGGATTGGTCGTCACGCGCTTCGTATACTCCTCGAAGCGAGCGACAGATTTAAAAACCACGAAGAAAACAAGACCAGACACAAAATTATATGGGTACCGGGGCACACGGGGGTGGCAGGGAACCAAGAGGCTGACAGGATAGCTCGAGCATACACTACTTTCCGAGCATCCGACGGGTCCGCGGAACTTTTGCCAGCACCCAAGGCATACTCGGCCATACTAGAAAACTATAGAGGAAGAAGAATGCGATATCCCCCACCGCACAGTTCTCTCACCAGAGAGGAAACTGTCATATGGAGACAATTACAGACGGGTTCATACCGAAACCTACACATACTAAACAAAATGCACCCTACCTTGTACGCTGACAGATGTCCGTGGTGCTATGAAAAACCAACACTGTATCACATCACATGGGCATGTCAAAACATAGATGTGGTCCCCAAAATTCGAAACCCGAGTGCGGAGCAATGGGAGACTCTGCTGTCCAGCGACCGCTGCGAAGACCAGAAAGGTCTGGTACAGCGAGCCCAACGGGCGGCAGCAGCCAGCGGAGCCCTGGACTGAGGGCAACCGACCATTGTAAAAAGTGGACGAAGTCGACGGAGAAGACTCTTGTGGATACAACAAGCAGACATCTCTGAAGACGTCCAAAAACCGCCAAATAATATAGGACTAAATAAAGTTTTTCCTCCTCCTCCTACTCACCACCACCACCACCACGAAGGTCTGTGTCGAAGAGGCGACGTACTGAAGGCGGGCGAGAGTGCTCTGAACGCGGTTCATCCCATTTGTGAAGCCCTCCAACTCCACCTCTAAAATTTCCCCCATCCTCCTCCCTCAGCGCCCTCCAGTGCCCTCCAGAGAGCCATGGACTTTTTTTTTTTGCAGCATTTTTCAGCATTTGTTATTTGAAATGAATGAGGAACTTTGGTTACGTAGGTGCAAATTCACGGGGCGATGTTTTTAAACATTATTTGTAATTGCACATCAAATTCAACCAAGTTGTTTTCTTCAGAACAGCTATGCAAAATGGTCCTTTCTTCACAGTTCAAACATATGTTCGTTTTGATTGTAGCCTTGGACAAGACTCATTCATGAACCATTTCATACGTCCAGCAGAAAGGATTGAGTATTTAAGACGGTCCGAGACTGAACCGCCCTCCCTAGGGAATAGCGCTACAAACTTCCTGCCAGCAGTCAATGTTTATTTCCGCTTCTTATTTCCAGACTCTACCAACGTCATATCTTTTGTGCCAATTTTTACGAAATTTCTTCCTGCCTCAAAATGCGTCTTTCATCTTATCATAAAATAGTTTTTTAGCTGCATTCTTATGCGCAGAACAAAATGCTGACATTTCTGGCCGAGACAAAATTATTTTAAGCCATACTGAAATGATACTTTTCAAAGGAGAGAAGTAAATTTCGAAACTTCTAAATTTTTACGAAATTTCTTCCTGCCTCAAAATGCGTCTTTCATCTTATCATAAAATAGTTCTTTAGCTGCATTCTTATGCGCAGAACAAAATGCTGACATTTCCGGCCGAGACAGAATTATTTTAAGCCATACTGAAATGATACTTTTCAAAGGAGAGAAGTAAATTTCGAAACTTCTTAATTTTAACAAAATTTCTTCCTGCCTCAAAATGCGTCTTTCATCTTATCATAAAATAGTTTTTTAGCTGCATTCTTATGCGCAGAACAAAATGCTGACATTTCTGGCCGAGAAAAAATTATTTTATGCCATACTGAAATGATACTTTTCAAAGGAGAGAAGTAAATTTCGAAACTTCTTAATTTTTACGAAATTTCTTCCTGCCTCAAAATGCGTCTTTCATCTTATCATAAAATAGTTTTTTAGCTGCATTCTTATGCGCAGAAGAAAATGCTGACATTTCTGGCCGAGACAAAATTATTTTAAGCCATACTGAAATGATACTTTTCAAAGGAGAGAAGTAAATTTCGAAACTTCTTAATTTTTACGAAATTTCTTCCTGCCTCAAAATGCGTCTTTCATCTTATCATAAAATAGTTTTTTAGCTGCATTCTTATGCGCAGAACAAAATGCTGACATTTCCGGCCGAGACAGAATTATTTTAAGCCATACTGAAATGATACTTTTCAAAGGAAAGAAGTAAATTTCGAAACTTCTTAATTTTTACGAAATTTCTTCCTTCCTCAAAATGCATGTCTTTCATCTTATTATAAAATAGTTTTCTAGCTGCATTCTTATGCGCAGAACAAAATGCTGACATTTCCGGCCGAGACAGAATTATTTTAAGCCATACTGAAATGATACTTTTCAAAGGAAAGAAGTAAATTTCAAAAACTTCTTAATTTTTACGAAATTTCTTCCTTCCTCAAAATGCATGTCTTTCATCTTATTATAAAATAGTTTTCTAGCTGCATTCTTATGCGCAGAACAAAATGCTGACATTTCCGGCCGAGACAGAATTATTTTAAGCCATACTGAAATGATACTTTTCAAAGGAAAGAAGTAAATTTCGAAACTTCTTAATTTTTACGAAATTTCGTCCTTCCTCAAAATGCATGTCTTTCATCTTATTATAAAATAGTTTTCTAGCTGCATTCTTATGCGCAGAACAAAATGCTGACATTTCCGGCCGAGACAGAATTATTTTAAGCCATACTGAAATGATACTTTTCAAAGGAAAGAAGTAAATTTTGAAACTTCTTAATTTTTACGAAATTTCTTCCTTCCTCAAAATGCATGTCTTTCATCTTATTATAAAATAGTTTTCTAGCTGCATTCTTATGCGCAGAACAAAATGCTGACATTTCCGGCCGAGACAGAATTATTTTAAGCCATACTGAAATGATACTTTTCAAAGGAAAGAAGTAAATTTCGAAACTTCTTAATTTTTACGAAATTTCTTCCTTCCTCAAAATGCACGTCTTTCATCTTATTATAAAATAGTTTTCTAGCTGCATTCTTATGCGCAGAACAAAATGCTGACATTTCCGGCCGAGACAGAATTATTTTAAGCCATACTGAAATGATACTTTTCAAAGGAAAGAAGTAAATTTCGAAACTTCTTAATTTTTACGAAATTTCTTCCTTCCTCAAAATGCATGTCTTTCATCTTATTATAAAATAGTTTTCTAGCTGCATTCTTATGCGCAGAACAAAATGCTGACATTTCCGGCCGAGACAGAATTATTTTAAGCCATACTGAAATGATACTTTTCAAAGGAAAGAAGTAAATTTCGAAACTTCTTAATTTTTACGAAATTTCTTCCTTCCTCAAAATGCATGTCTTTCATCTTATTATAAAATAGTTTTCTAGCTGCATTCTTATGCGCAGAACAAAATGCTGACATTTCCGGCCGAGACAGAATTATTTTAAGCCATACTGAAATGATACTTTTCAAAGGAAAGAAGTAAATTTCGAAACTTCTTGATTCCGCAGTTAGAAAGTGTTAATTCTAATTTTTGGCTTCTCGCAGCTTGAGTAAGAGAATCATCAATACTCATTGTAGCAATGAACAGGAGGAATTTCCTAACCCAACATTTCTCCTACTTGTGCAGAGTCGCCATTGAAGTTGTTCATGCCCACTACCACCACCACTAGATATTGTGCTGCGGCTATTTCCGACCGTCAGTTTTTCGTCTCTGCCGGCGTCAGGTTCTTTGACCTTCCCGGGAACGTTCTGGTTGAAACCCGCCTATCACCCTTTACGCGCTGCATTATAGCTCCTTTGTAGATGCACGGTTGGTATCACCTGAGAAAAGCATCTGGCCTCACCCACTAGTCTACTGGCTTGTGCTTACTGTTATGTTCTTGTTCTTTCACTGAAAAACTTATGTTCCTATTTCTCCCACCATCACGGCTTCCTAGCTTGCTACGCTAGAATAGCTCCTCCTTTTTGACGCCACTTACCCTATTTAGCTTATGTGCCCATGAAGGTCCGTTCCACATGCCCCGCACTAAGACGTCATCCATTGCGACTTCTAATGAGAGTGACGAAAATTTTGTCTTCAACGTGAGGTAGCACTCACTGAAGATTTTTATACTTTGTCTGTATTACCGCCAGCTCGGCTTCCAGGGCAGCTACACATGTCGCTAGCTCCGTGTTTTCCTGGAAA
This sequence comes from Amblyomma maculatum, assembly GCF_055883805.1. NCBI lineage: Eukaryota > Metazoa > Arthropoda > Arachnida > Ixodida > Ixodidae > Amblyomma > Amblyomma maculatum. The sequence continues at coordinate 21,706,843 of NC_139351.1, read as the reverse complement.
ACTCTGTCCAAGCCGCATTCAGCTCAAAATACCACAAGAATAATCCGCAGTTTCCACCTCCTCTAGAGAATTGAACCCCGTTTCCTCCATGTTAAAGGAACCCTCACATTCAGTGCATTTAACATTCTTTGTGTTGCACACCTTGGCCTTTATGCACTCGAATATTGCTAGCACAAATTTGCTCAAAAAGAAAAGAGCGTCAAACAAGCTTTCGAACAAATTCTGCCAACTGCAAAATCCGAATGCGTAGCAAAGACCAAGTATATTTGTAGCTAAATTAACACGGTAATAAAATAAATAACTAACTGGCGAATTAGCTCGGAAATCCCCGCGGCCGGCAATAATAAACAGGCCGCGAAGACACTAAAGAAAAGTGTTTCTTTTTAGCAGGCACCTAACCTAATTATAAACAAAGAATTTAAGGAAAGCAGTCATTTATTTGCCGATTTCGCGTAGCTTCCACAATAGTAGGAAAAAATGTCCCCGAACGGGGACTGAAGTCTTGCACTCCAAGACGCATGCATTTCCTCGTAGCGAGCTGTAAAGATGAATGATGGGTGCTAACTTTATTACAGCTGATTCACTTGGCGACTTCAAAGTGACTGCGAAACTCGAACTCATGCGAATATTCATAAAAAAAATGACGACAGCGGTAATACAGAGACAGCGCCTGGTCTTCGCCTTGTTTCCGCGGAAAAGGCGAGCTAACCATCGGCTTTACCGGGCCAGAAGCTCGGAGCGATGCTTTTTTTTATTTTTTAGGGCGGCCATGGTGCTCGACCGGTTAAGTCTCGTCCTGCTTACAATATCTCCACTAAAACTTCAAGTTGGGCTAGTTGGTAATTTCTTGTTGGCAGCATTTTGTAGCGGTAAAAACACGGACACAAAGAGCACGAAACACAAGGGACACCCGCTAGATTGCAACTAGTTTTTACGGTGGTCAGCGGATACAGTTCACGGCTCCTAATAAGCTGGCCCGGCTATGTTCTGCTGTCACGGAAGCGAAGAAGCCATGCTGCAGCAAAAAACACCAAACTAAATTTGTGACTTGTAGGACGGGAGTCGTGTACTCAATCCCGCTTGCCAGTGGCAAAGTATATATTAGCCAAACTGGAAGGTGTTTGAATGACCGTATAAGAAAGCACCGTAGGGCATTTCAATCACTGGCCGGAGGGTCGGAATTGGTGAGGCATTGCAAGAGTTGCAAAGATTGTTTTCCAGTATTTGATGCTACGTCCATGATGTACGTTGCGGCCGAGAAAAAAGAAAGCGAGAATATTGAAGGCTATCAAATTCACAAGGCGGGCGACATGTGTGTTAGCCCCCCTTCCCTTGCGTTGGCAGAAAAAGAAATTACTTATCTTCGTAATCATCATCATCATCATCATCATCATCATCATCAGCCTGATTATACCCACTGCAGGGCGAAGGCCTCTCCCATATTTCTCCACTTACCCCGGTTCTGTGCTAGCTGCATCCACTTGACCCCTGCGAACTTCTTAATCTCATCCGCCCACCTAACTTTCTGCCGCCCCCTGCTACGCTTTCCTTCCCTTGGAATCCAGTTTGTTACCTTCAGCGACCATCGGTTATCCTCTCTTCGCACTACATGTCCTGCCCATGTCCATTTCTTCTTCTTAATTTCTACTAGAATGTCAGTAACTTGAGTTATTTCTCTGACCCACTCTGCACGCTTTCTATCTCTTAATGTTACCCCTACCATTTTTCGTTCCATAGCCCTCTGGGTTGTCCTCAACTTAAGTAGAACTCTCTTGGTTAGCCTCCACGTTTCAGCCCCTAGGTGAGTACAGGCAAGATGCAACTGTTGTATACTTTCCTCTTCAGCGATACCGGTAAGCTGCTAGTCATAATCTGCGAGTGCTTGCCAAATGCGCTCAATCCCAATCTTATTCTTCTTGTTATTTCCTTTTCGTGGTCCGGATCTGCGGTTACTACCTGTCCTAAGTAGACATATCCGCCTACTACTTCCAGTATTTCGCTGCCTAATGTAAACTGCTGTTTCTTCCCGAGGCTGTTGAACATTACCTTAGTCTTCTGCATATTGATTTTCAAGCCTACCTTTCTACTTTTCCTGTCTAGTGCTAACATTTCCGGCCTAGAAAGAATTATTTTAAGCCATAATGAAATGATACTTTTCAAAGGAAAGACGTAATTTTCAAAAATCTTGATTCCGCAGTTAGAAAGTGTTAATTCTAATTTTTGGCATCTCGCAGCTTGAGTAAGGGAATCATCAATACTACAATGTAGCAATGAACAGGAGGACTTATCTAACCCAACATTTCTCCTACTTGTGCAGAGCTGCCATTGAAATTGTTCATGATCACTACCACTACCATTAGATAATGGGCAGCGGCTTTTTCCGACCGTCCGTTTTTCGTCTCTGCCGGCGTCAGGTTCTTTGACCTTTCCGGGAACGTTCTGGTTGAAACCCGCCTATCACCCTTTACGCGCTGCATTATAGCTCCTTTGTAGATGCATGGTTGGAATCACCTGCGAAAAACACCTGGCCTCACCCACCAGTCTACTGGCTTGTGCTTACTGTTATGTTCTTGTTCTTTCTCTGAAAAACGTATTTTACTATCTCTCCCACCATTACGGCTTCCTAGCTTACTACGTTAGAATAGCTCCTCCCTTTTGACGCCACTTAACCTACTTTAGCTTATGTGCCCATGAAGGTGCGTTCCACATGCCCCGCACTAAGACGTCAGCCATTGCGACTTCTAATGAGAGTGACGAAAATTTTGTCTTCAACGTGAGGTAGCTCTCACTGAAGATTTTTATACTCTGTCTGTATTACCGTCAGCTCGGCTTCCAGGGCAGCTACACATGTCGCTAGCTCCGTGTTTTCCTAGAAAACTATGTCCAAGCCGCATTCAGCTAGAAACAACTAAACAAATCCGCAGTTTCCACCTCCTCTACAGAATCGAACCTTGTTTCTTCCATATTAAAGGAAACCTCACATTCAGTGCATTTAACATTCTTTGTGTTGCACACAATTGGCCTTTATGCACTCGAATATTGCTAGCACAAATTTGCTCAAAAAGAAAAGGGCGTCAAACAAGCTTTCGAACAAATTCTGTCAACTGCAAAATCTGAATGCATAGCAAATACCAAGTATATTTGTAAAAAAATTGACACGGTAATAAAATAACGAACTGGCGAATTAGCTCGGAAATCCACGCTGCCGGCAATAATAACTAGGCCGCTAAGACACTAAAGAAAAGTGTTTCTTTTTAGCAGGCACCTAACCTAATTATAAACAAAGAATTTAACGAAAGAAGTCATATATTTGCCGATTTTGCGTAGCTTCCACAATAGTAGGAAAAAATGTCCCCGAACGGGGACTGAAGTCTTGCGCTCCAAGACGCATGCATTTCCTCGTAGCGAGCTGTAAAGATTAATGATGGGTGCTAACTTTATTACAGCTTATTCACCTGTCGGCTTCAAAGTGACTGCGAAAGTCGAAGTGATTTATTTATTTATTTTATTTATATTCAGTACACCATGCAGCGTCGAAGCATTATAGCAGGGGAGTGTGTACAACATTAAAGTGACGAGCAGATAAACAACAAGAAAAAAATCACACGAGAGAAAGAACAAAAAAAGCGGGGTGGGGTGGGGGGTAGACAAAGGAGTAATGAATAAAAAAAAATTACAAGAGGAACAACAGTGCATTCGGTCAACAATAATAGTTTGAAGGAACAGTAAAATCACAAATTCCGTAATTAGCCGTAAAAATACATCTCGGTCTACACTCACATCAGCTGGCAACTTGTTCCATTCAGAAATAGTCCGTGGAAAAAATGAGTACTTTTTGTAGTTCGTTTTAGACGTCATTTCCCGTATTTTAAAACTGTGGTCTGTCCTGTTAGAAATATAGTGGGCTGTGTTTAGGTGCTTTTCCTTATCAATGCCTGTTGTGTCGGTGTATATTGAGTGCAAAAGTTTGAGCCTTTGCTTCTGACGCCTTATCTGTAGCGGTTCGAGTTCTATGTGTTTCTTTATCTGTGTTATGCTGGCATGTCTGGAATACTGCCTTGATATAAATCTGGCTGCGCAGTTTTGTATAGCTACTATTTTATCAATCAGGTACCGCTGATACGGATCCCATACTGCAGACGCATATTCCAGTTGAGGCCTTACCAGTGACTTGTAGGCAGTACTTTTAAGACTCTGAGGAGCAGTTCCAAGTGTCCGTATGAGTAGGTTGAGCATTTTCCCAGCTTTTTTGACGGTCATATAAATATGATTTGAAAAGGACAGATCAGCAGTTAATAGGACTCCTAGATATTTCACTTCATTTGCCGTGCTGAGAGTGGTATCACCTAATTTGTAGGTAGGTTCATTAGGAATCTTATACTTAGTAAATGTTACCTGGTAACATTAGTTGGTGTTCAGGCCAAGTTGCCAGGTTTGGCACAAGGAGGCTATGCTGTTCAGGTCCTGCTGCAGGGCATCTACACCTTGTACATTATGGATTGGTCTGTAAACAACGCAGTCTTCTGCGAATAATCGTATTTGAGAAGATATGTTTGAAGGGATATCATTGATATAGATTAGGAAGAGTAGCGGTCCCAGAACCGAGCCCTGCGGCACTCCCGAAGGGACTTCAACAAAGCTAGAATTTTCGCCTCAAATTACCACGCATTGCATTCTGTCGCTCAGGTAGTCTTCGATTACTTTCACAACTTTATCATCCAGGTTAAGAGTTCTAATTTTTTACTTTAGTAGTTCATGTGAGACGGAATCAAATGTTTTGCGATTGTCGAGAAAAACTGCATCGGTACGGAACCTTTTTTCAGCAGTATCCGCTAGCTCACGAAAAAGTTAAACCAGCTGAGTGGTGCAGGACACGCCATTGCGGAAACCATGCTGGTTGGGAAAGAAAAAGCTGCTTTGTTCTAAGTGTCTAATTAGATTGCTGTATAGTAAGTGCTCGAACATTTTACAACATACGGAGAACAGTGAGATTGGTCTATAGTTGTTCACAGAGAATTTGGAACCGCTTTTAAAAACTGGTACGACATAAGCTTTTTTCCAGTCTTTGGGTATTAGGCTGCATTCGAGTGTTTTGCAAAAAAAAAAAAAATGCGGACATTCTTAAAAATACAAATGACGACAGCGGTAATACAGAGACAGCGCCTGGTCTTCGCTTTGTTTCCGGGGAAAAGGCGAGCTCACCATAGGCTTTACCGGGCCAGAAGCTCGGAGCGATGCTTTAGGGCGGCCATGGTGCTCGACCGGTTGTCTCGTCCTGCTTACACTATCACCACTAAAACTTCAAGTTGGGCTAGTTGGTAATTTCTTGTTGGAAGCATTTTGTAGCGGTAAAAACACGGACACAAAGAACACGAAACACAAGGGACACCCGCTAGACTGCAGCTAGTTTTTACTGTGGTCTGCGGGTACAGTTCACGGCTCCTAATAAGCTGGTCCGGCTATGTTCTGCTGTCACTGAAGCGAAGAAGCCGTGCTGCAGCAAAAAACACCAAACTAAATTTGTGACATGTAGGACGGGAGTCGTGTACTCAATCCCGCTTGCCTGTGGCAAAGTATATATTAGCCAAACTGGAAGGTATTTGAATGACTGTATAAGAGAGCACCGTAGGGCTGTTCAATCACTGGCCGGAGGGTCGGAATTGGTGAGGCATTGCAAGAGTTGCAAAGATTGTTTTCCAGTATTTTATGCTACGTCCATGATGTATGTGGTGGCCGAGAAAAGAGAAAGCGAGAATATTGAAGCCTATCAAATTGACAAGGCGGGCGAAATGTGTGTTAGCCCCCCTTCCCTTGCGTTGGCAGAAAAAGAAATTACTTATCTTCGTAATCGCATGCCACGAAGGAGAAAGGGTGGGGAGTGTGTGTGTGTGTGGGGAGGGGGGGTGAGACCATGTGTGAATGCCGAGGCACCTGCGTGTGCTTAATGATTGTCAGGTTTATATATCATGTATTTGCACAGTAAAATCTAGCAGCCGTGAATCGGGCGTCCCTTGTGTTTCGTGTTCTTTGTGTCCTTGTTTTTGCCGCAGCAAAATGATTCCAACTATGATCACCCTCATCACTATTATACACCATCATCAGAGGAACGGTTGAACCTCGTCCCCAGAAGGTCTTGATTGCTTAACAAGCTTCTGAGCTCGGAACCACGCAACGTATAAAGAGCGCGATGGCTCTATCACTGTGCTTTTAGACTGTTCTTGTCGACATCTCGGGCGCCCAAAAGACACACGTTTCAAATAATGATTACATGTAAGTCAAAGCCAAGAAAGAATGACGTAAAATGTTCTCTTTTTGTTTTATGTGAGTTCTGGAAGAAACCTTTTTTATGGCTGGTTTTTCCTTGGGGACATTTTTTTTCTTCGTTGCCCCCGCCTCAGGGGCCGTTTCTTCCGGGGACAGGTTTTCCGGGGACGTAACTTCTGGGGCCTATTTTTGGGGAGACGTTTTTACCTATACCCATTGCTGCACCATACTGCTAAGTTTGGTTGCCGTTAGTTGTTTCTGCGGAAGCTATTGCAGTTTTGTAGCTGGGAAATGAGACGCCTTGGCTAATCCTCCTGCATGCAACTAAATTCGCTGTAGCTTTGTAGAACGGCCTGCATTTTTTAATTAAATACTTAGCTTCATTGTTGTAGGACGTAAATGCGTTGATCTCGAGTGATATTTCGAATTGCTTAGGTGAATACAAGAGCACAGTTATAATAATAAAAGCGGCTGTCATTACGCCCAGTAAAGCTGTTAGTGTAGTGAGGATAGCTAGAACCATCGTGTGTTTAAGACTGGAACTGCGTATAAAAGGCTCCCTGCTGTTCTTGATCCTTCTTTCGAAAGCAAACGGGACTTTTTATAATTTTCTTTAAAAAAAGAACTGTTCACTTAGGCTAATATGTTAGGGGCCTAGACTCTCGGAAACAAATATTTTGCAACCGTGACGAACTCTAAAAAGTACATGTTGTATTTAATTTTCATTTTCTATTACTTGTGAATCCATCAAAAAGCGATGCTCTGTTCCTCCAACCAATGGATTAGCTTAAGTGTGTTCTCAAAACAGGAAGTTTCAGTTCTTATCCACCAAGTACTACCTTCAAGACTTCTCCTTGGACCCATTGCAACTGCTCTACTTTGAGGGGGCCGTAAATCTGAGAACCCGATACACCTTTCTTCAAATCTCAACAGGGAGAGCGAGAGAAAGAAAAACTAGGTGTTGCTAATCCCTCACAGTAGGGGCAGGAAGTAGGCGAGGAAATGAGTGAGCGAGAACCTTTTTTGGCGCAAAAGGAATTGTCTCTGCTGGGGTGAGAAGTGAGGGGGAAGGGGTGAGGCCCATATCCCTGTGCACAGCAAGCACCTACTCCTTATTTCTTGTTACTATAATCACGAGCGTTACTTTGTTCGCTGAAGGTCAAGCGGATTGGTCAGGCAGTCGGCGCAAACCTCCTCTAACACTCAACAACTAATGTTGCCATGTCTTGATGTTGTCACACTGCTGCCTGCACTTAGTGAGCTTGGTCCAAGTTAGAACGACTCCTGAACGTGGTGGTGATATCTGCGAGCGAAATTGTGTGATTTTTTGTAATGGCCATGAACAAGAATTGCACACTGTCTTTAGCTACTAAATGAACAGATTACAACTCGGAAAAGCAACATCCGACCAAACCCGATGGCAGAAACCTCAAACGAAAGCGGAAGAATCTAAAGGTAAGTCTCTGCCTTCCGATCCCATTAGTAGCATTCAGTAAATTGCACAGCATAACAAAGCTTAACTATGGTGTCTGCCTCGCAATATAATTGAACACTGTAATTGCAGCAAGTTGACAATGTATTGCTGATTGCACGTGCAGTTACAAAGTCACCTGCCTTCAACAGCAACCGCTACTTAGTGACGCCGGTGTTAGCAAAATAATTTAGGGAGTGACTGTTTTCTCGGTAGCCGTGATAATGACGGTCCTACAATTCTCACTGCGTCGTCGGCTATGCATGATTATATTATTTTTGTGGGTTCAATAATGTGTTGTTATTCGAGCGGCAGCCTTTCAGTGACCGTTCGCAGTCACATTACCACAAATACCCAAGGGTGCTTTGTAACCTTTGTATAAAGTTTCGATAGAATGCCGGTGACGGTGTTGACAGCTGTCCTCTTTTTAAATGGCTGCCCCCGCTATCCGGTGCGGCGGTGCCGTGACAAAAAGATCCTAAAAATAAACACAAAAATTGCACGACTCACAGAGATGAAGCCTTGTTGTACTTCTGCCAACAAACGCTTCTAACCACCTTTCACGCTTTTGACATTAACTGGCTGAAGGAGCATTTGCTGCGTTGTTACTGAGGTTATCAGCGGAGCGTTTCGGTCGGTCTTTTCGGTCTTCGATCCAGCCTTGAAAGTTACCTTGCGTAATTAGTTTTCCCGTATAAGTGCTAATAAAGACTGTTATTGTTATTATTATCCCTTTCAGGCATTGCGCGAGTTTTTCAACCGCCCAAGAGCCGAAGTAACGGGTTTCGGTGGCCCTTGGCTCAACACGCGTCGAATGATCATCAGAGTACTAACACTCCAATGAAACAAACAAATGAGATGTCTCAGGACTTTGTTCTAAGTAAGTAAAATCAAGCCATGTACCTTCTTCAGGCAGCCCGAAAAAAAAAAAAAAAGAAGTATTTTGATGACCAAGTAATGCGAGTTTGCCGCTCACAAAAAGTTGTTACATGTAATGCACCATTATGATGAACGTACTTGGTTCAATTTATTCACACAATTTATAATTGCACATGACAATTAGTGACTTATTGCAGTAGTACGGCAGTCTGTGCATTTCCGTAACTTTGCCGGTTAGTCACAGGCTCCGTGGTCGCGGGCCGTCTTTGCTGTGGCGATGGTGGCGTGCCGATTTTGAAGCCGTTCTAGCGTATGCATAGGATTTCCCGAAATTTAGTCGTGTCAGTGCTCTTGAACCATACGGAAGTATAATCGGGCTAAGAAGCACGGCGCAAGTATTATGCAAGTTCCGCAACACAAGGGAGAACAACAAAATATTATTCAAATATTATTTGGTCATGCACAGCCAAAGCGAGTGCCCGACGACTGCCGTGAGAATTTCAGGGACGCAATTTCGAGTTAATATGGTTCGTTATTGTCAAACAATACTGCTGATTACTCGAATGCTTGTATTTTACGTCCCTTATGAATACATAAAAAGAGGTCCAAATGCGCCATTAACTTGGACGCCTCTTTCTGTGCAATATTGCTTCAACCCCTTTATGACCATCATTGACAATAAACTAGCTGGGCGTCAAGTGTGCTTGCTAATATGCTAGTCATTTCTAGTTAAATCACGTGAGAAACCAATGATGGAAAAGACTAAGCTCTTATAAAAGCCTTGAGTTAATACGCTGTTTTGCAGTGCTGTTCACTTTCACTACAGTTCAATTTCTATACTTCGCAGGCTCGCCGAAGGGCACTAGTAACTTGAAGCCCATTCCGCACATGGAAAGCATCCATGAAGAAGGGCCTCTCGGTGATATGGAAGTGCAATATACAGTCGAATACATTACGACTCAAGGTGAAGAAAGCCAGCACTTTCAAGGCAAATATAAAAGAGCTTTACTGTCAACGCAAAATTGAGGAGCCAGAGGACTGGGATTGGCTTTTATTCGAGATCTGCCGCCAGATTCACCTATCCCTGACCCAGATCCCTCTTTTTTAGAAAAGTGAACGCGGCAAAACACTTCCTAGAAGAGCATGATTTCTTTACATACATCGTCCGGACTAACGGCACCTTTTTATGGTTTATCCGAGTCTATACTTTGACACAAAACTTGAAATGTATATGACTTGTTTTATGCCTTATCTTTATTAAAATTGTTCTTCTGGTCATATTTATATGAGTGATATTTCTCGGCCAAAAAGTAACAGTACCAATACCTGTACTATTTTATCGACGTGCGTTCTTCTTGCTACTCATGGTTATCCGCAAAAATAACTATACATTACCCAAGTGATAATGGTTTTTTTTAGTCGCTTATAGTCTCCTTTCCAGTACCTGGTGCTGAGCGAAAGGTTCAATCTCTGGTGAGTAGCCTAACAAATTAGGCTTACACAATTAATGAGAGCTCTCTTAAGGCGCTAAGGATGAAAAAACGTCGACCTATATTTTGAAATCCTTGCATTAGGCAACTCAGCATTGTTTCAAACTACGAAGAGGGAGCGTTTTCCTGCACTACTTTCGACTATCTATTATGTAATTCGGTCCCTTGCTTCTATCGCAATTTAACAAAAACGAAAGAGTGACCGACAATCGAAAATACTGATTTCCACTTGACTTCCCGGCTATCGGAAATGGGGTCTTGTTACTAATGAACTCTGCGCCAGAATAAGATTGTTTTAAAGTAGTTTAAACAATAGTTGCAAGAAACAAACGAATGAACGATAAAGTTTTGCGCTTTTTAAGTTCAGTGTGCTGATGTCATCTGCATGATTAGTCTTTCTAGTGTATACTCTTCATTCTAGAACTTTTTTCTCTCTTCCAATAATCTCTGTTCCGAGTCAGTATTGTGATTATTTACAGCTGTGTGCTTCGATAAAGCTTTTTTTTACATCATAACTAATGCTGCTGCAACCATGATTTGTGCTTTAACGTTACTCCGTTTGCAGTGGGCATCAAAGTGCGCAAGCATATTCGGGAAACGCAACTTCTCCTTCATGCTTACATCATACCCCCGTAAAACACGGGCAACGCATTCGCTCATTTCCTGGATGTAAAGCACAGGAGCGAGTTTCTTGAGGGACGTACTGGAGTCCTGTCCACGACGTGACGGCCGTTGTTGGCCATGTTGATCAAATCACATGAAATAGTATCCGCAGCTTACGAGGTAGTTTCTGATATTTTCAGAGTACAAAGTCACGTTCCAAGCCCTTCATAAATTCTTGCTGTGTTGCAATAAATCGCTATAACAATTATATCTTGAAAGATTGACGAGTTGAAATGCGTTAAACCGCAGGGATGTCAAAAATGCGTTTTCTTACGGCTTAAGCAATAGTTAATGATAGCTTACCTCTGCTATGCCTGGATATACGTAACGAAAAGCAGTCCCCACCACCCCGGGATCACAAGTTATTTCTCCAATCTTCTGCGCGTTCGCCAGCACATAAACTCTCCTTGGCTTACAGATTCGAGAGAAGCTTGCTGTAACTACACGGACGGATGCATAGGTCGCGCAGCGCTCACGCTCCTCCAGAGCGCAACCCCATGAAAATTCACACACAACATCTACTGGGTGCCAAGACACACCGACCTTGCAGGAACGAACGCGCCGACTAGGTAGCGAGAGGGTATACGAGCCGAGTTTCCTCCCACTCGGACGGTCTACCCGAGCGAGTCGACCCTACGTACTAAGAGATTCTGAACTACTATAAGGGGGTACCGATCTGCTATCCGCCGCCTCATCGTGATCAAAATTAACACGAGGCAGTGTACTGGCGAAGACTGCAAGCAGGAACATTCCCAAACCTGCATATTGTTAGCAAGATTTACGCGTCGCAATTACGGGACACCTGCCCGTGCTGTGGTAGAAAGCGTTCGTTATACCACCTCACGTGGGAATGTAGTAATAATCATAGATTCCGTAAAAACCCGAGTGCGGAACAATGGGAAAGCCGGCTCTCCAGCGGTGATCTGGGTTGCCAACTAGGTCTGATCCAGCACACCCAGCGAGAAGCGAAGCTCGGCGGAGCCCTGGAATAGGGGCACCAAGCCTGTGAGAAGGAAGATGGACCTCTTCTTTCTCGTCTGCTACTAGCACTAGACCTTTCTAAAGAAATCAATGTTTTAACGCGGCAGCGTTAAGGAGCTCGTGTAGCAGAAAGGCCGGTGTCGTCGGCGTCGGCGCCGTTGGCCGTGAGCGATAAATCCGGGCATGCACTTCACAAATAAAAAGCAACTTCCAATATGGGCTGGGTGGGAATCGAACCAGGGTCTCCGGAGTGTGAGACGGAGACGCTACCACTCAGCCACGAGTTTTTTTTTTTCCTTTTTGCCTGAATTGGTACAAATACATCAGTAAATACATGCTACTGGGCCTTCACAGTATTTGAAGGAGTATGATGGCTTATAGACACTGTTATGTCGATGCACGATCTGTATGTGATTATTTTGTTGAACAAGTGTATAAACTACAACAAATTTTGAAGCAGCAAGACGCTGCGGAGGAGGTCTTGAGTCTGGTGGGCGAACTTGTGGTAATGAAAGTCCATTAGACACGGTTGTTAGCCAAGGGGCATCGCAATCACCACTCAGCAACGAGTTCGATGCTCGAAAGCGGTACAAAAGCACTTCTAGTGAATGCGGTGTTGCCTTAGAAACGTGCCGTAGAACGTTATACTGCGGTGTATATCGGTAATTATGAGCATGTTACTTACAGAAGTCGCAGTTACACGAGTAGCGAAGTACGTTTCCGCTACATTTCTTCTGCGCTCTGAGCACATGCAGAGCCATCTTGCGGCAAACACAGAAGAACCCCTCCTTGCAATGTGCGGTGCTGCCCCGACACGTGGCGCGCCACTCGCCCCTGACGCTATCGCGTTCCACTCTTGAAGGCGAAGCTTAAGCGTCCTCCAATTTTTTTTCCTATCCAATCCTATCCTTGGCTTCCATGTCGATTGCGTCTAAGTTCACCAGCTTTCTATACTTTGTTTACAGGAATGGAAAGGCGAAGCATCTGTCTCTCGCGGGAGGCAAGAAGCACCGCCTGGCGGCGTCGGAGCGCACTCGTTCCCGCTTGGTCCTCATAGATGACGGCCGATGGGTGACGTCACATCCTTGATGTCACCCTTATTGAGATTGGCTAAGTCGCTCCAGCTGAGCTATTCTAACTCCCTCAGCTAGCTCGGCCCATCTGTTGTGGATACCCATTTTCTCAAGACGCCAACGCGGCGGAGGAATTGGCAGTAGCGCTCGCTTGTGTCGGTACCAAGGCTAAATTCATACTATGCGATAGCAAAAATGCGGTCAGAAATTTTGGGAAGGGAAGAATATCAGAAGAAGCTAAACGAGTCCTCGAATCGAGGCCGCTTGAGCGCAACGTGGAAATTATATGGATACCAGCACATGAATCCATCGCAGGGAATGAGGCTGCTCACGAGTTTGACCGAGCTCTCTATCACCGGGCGGCTGCCGAGCAGCCCTCTTGCATGGAAATAAAAGATAGCCTAATCCCGTATAAAGAGGTTACAGAGCACTATAAACTAATCAGAAGGGTCTATCCGCCGCCAGACCGTTCCCGCGGAAACGGGGAGGCAATTGCATGGAGGAGGCTACAAGGGGGCAATCATATTAGTCCTTTTTGGGTATATGCAACAATTTCAAAAGATGAAAAGGATCTACATTGCATAACATGTGGGAGATGGGGCACTCTAGATCATATTATTTGGGAATGTAACAACAGCCCAGGAGCTTAAGAAAGTATAGATAGAGACGCCTGGCAGACCCTGCTGCGAAGCGAGGACCCCGCTCAGCAGCAGCAATCCATCCGCTTGGCGGCTGAGGCCGTGAAGCAACAATGTATATTCACCAGGCCTTAGTTCGCGAAGCTCCTGAGTAAGGCTCCATCAGGCCTGCGTGCCGGGGAGTCCGAAACGGAGCTTCTTCTCGGTGGAAATAAAGGTTTTCAACAACAACAACCCTTATTGAGTGACTTAACTATTTTAGACTTTCGTGCTTTCAAATATCGCGCCAATCGCAGTATCTGCCACTCGCAGAATCCCACCATCATGAAGCGCGTTTCAGGACCTGTGGCGTTCCATAGCGGTAGAGCGCTCGGCTCGAGATCCAAGAGTTGTAGGTTCGATTCCCGGAAGGAGACTCTTTTCTTTTAAATAAGGAGTCGCACAACTATTAAGCGTTTCCAGGCAACGCCGGCAGAGCTTGGCGAGGGGGCTGTGCAGCTGGCCTTGGCTATGACTTCCCTCGGTCACGGCATAAGGCATACGCCACTAGGTTTCGCGCATGTGCAGAACTGCAAATCTATGCACCTCCTCCCGCGAAGCTCGGCTCCGACTCTCGAAGTGAAGCTTTTCGGTTCAATGGACAGTTTCTGGGGAGCTCTATTGCTGTGCATAAGGAGGCGGGATCGAATGCTGGCCTCGAGGACCCTTCTCGATTCAGGCAAAAATCTAGGCTCCCATTAACTGCACGATGTCAGTGCACCGTAAAGAATCCCAGGTGGCCGAAATTTCCGGTTCCCTCAACTACGGCGTCTCTCATACAATGACTCAATTTGGGGCGTTAAAACTCAAGGCCAAATCAGACAGCTTCTGGCCTGCCCATGAAAAGAGCATTTTAATATTGTTATCCATTCATCTCCTCTTGTAAAGCAAATGGAATGCCATTTTCCAAGCTGTTAGAAGAGTATTACTAATGTGAATGTGCATTACAAAGGTTCTTAGGGCTATACGTCTGTCTGCTACTACAGTCAGCGGGAAGCTGATGCACACGCGGTAATTGCCTTGATGTGCGACATGAGCTGGTATGTTTTCAGGCAAGAATTAAGACTGCACCTGCAGGCTACACAGCTGACCGAAGCTGCAGAAAGAGACAAACTCCTGACTACTGCTGCCGAAGATTCACTGTAAATCTTCCATACGCTAACTTTCGCGGATGTCGACAGCAAGTAAGACTATATCACACTGTAAAAAAATTTAATGACTACTTGGCAGAGGAGCAAAATGAAGTCTTTGAAAGGTAACCTTTGTTAAACGAGTAGAGCCCGGGGGCCCCTCTCTGAGGAATTTTGTGTGGCTTGTAATGCACTTGGAGTGTTCGAAACTCTTGATGGTAGGAAGGTTCTTTTTTGTCCTACCGTCTTCATTGGGTAAGTCGGCACCACTACATAGCTCAGAAACGGACCCCTGGCCTCTACACTTTTCACAGAGGTTGTGCGTCTTCAGAACAGGATTGCAAGGTGAAGCCGAAACAGTGAAACAGTTTGGGTGAAAGTATTGTGCCGCACAGTATTACAGCACGTCGCGGGGAACCCCAGGCTCAGCCTTATAGTACGTGGAAACTAAAAAAAAAAAAGAACGAACGGAGGTGGCAGATACCGACAAGATTCAAGGTCAAACTATAGGAACCCTGCCGTAGTGGCGTAGTGGTTAGGATGCTCAACTACTGTTCCTCAGGATGCAGGATCTAGTCCGGGCCTCGGCTGCCGCTTTTCGGTGGGAGCGAAACGCAAGGCGCCCGTGTGCTGTGCGATGACAGTGCACGTTAAAAAACCCCAGGTGGTCGAAATTCCGGACTCCTCTACTACGGCATCTTTCATAGCCTGAGTCGCTTTGGAACGTTAAACCCCGCACACAAAACCAAATCAAACTATGGGAGATGTAAAGTGAGTAAAATGTGGGGAATGGTGAATACTTTTCATCGCTGATAAACCGGGCACAAGGCGGCGCCAAGCGTGATGTCCGACTATGTTTTATTGGCCAGTAGGCATATTTTTGCCCAATGTGCATTTAGGGACTTACTTCTGGCGACTCTATTTCCGGGGCCATTTTTTCCAGGGACATCTTTAGCAGAACCAGTCTCTCCTATACCTCATTACTACTCTGTACAAAGCTGAAATAAGGGAGTAATTAATACTTCCGTCAATATCAACACCACAATAAACGTCCGTAGTTAGAAAGTCGTTTTCAGAATGCCTGTTGATCGAGCTTTGTAGTTCTGCAGTTGTAATGGAGAAATTTTCAATGGAGGCGAAAAGCAAGGCGGCCGTGTGCTGTGCGATGTCAGTGCACGTTAAATAACCCCAGGTGGTTTAAATTTCTGGGGATCCAGTAAAAACGTCCCCGGAACAAATTTCCCCGGAGGAAACGGCCCCGGAAAAAATATCCTTATTGGCGAAGTAGGAAAAAATGTCCCCGAACGGGGCTAAGTCTTGCGCTATAGGACGTAGACTGCATATACTCGTGGTGAGCTGCAATGATGAACGATGCATGTTAACTTTATTACAGCGGTTTCACCTGTGGGCTTGGAATTGACCGCGAACATCGATCTGATGCGGGCATTCATGACAAAAGAAAAAAATTATGGCAGCGGTAAACCAGTAACAGCGCCTCGTCTTCACTTTGTTTGCGGGGAAAAGAGGAGTTGACCATCGGATTTACCGGGGAATCTTGGAGCTAATCTTTAATATGTCCGCGATGCACGACCGGTTAAGCTTCGTCCTGCTTATACCATCATCACCCTTATCACAATTCTACACCAGCATCAAAAGAACGGTTGAATCTTTCGCCAGAAGGTCTGGAAAGTAATTTTAGTGACGTCTTCTGCTTTGGGCGGTCCCCCGAGACTACCATACACCGATCCGCTTCTACCTTTCTAAGTGGACAGTTTTACCAAACTTATTAATCCAGCCATATATGATTCTTAACTAGCTGCGGAGCTCGGAACCTCGCAACGTATAAAGACCAGATGGCTTTTTCACCATTCTTTTACGCAGTTATTGAAAACATTTCGGGCCCCCAGAGGACGCTGGTTCCAAATGATGATTACATTGAACTCAAAGCCAAGAAAAAAAAAGGCATAAAATGTTTTTTTTTTCATGTCAGTTCCGGAAGAAATGCTTTTCAGGGCCGGTTTTAGCCTTGGGGACGTTTTTTCCTAGTTCCCGCTTCTTCAGGGGACGTTTCTTCCGGGGCATTTTTTCCGAGGACGTTTTTACCTACACCCAAATTTCTGGACTCCTTTACTACGGCGACTTTCATATCCTGAGCCGCAATGGAGACGTTAAACCCCACAAAAGAAACAATGGAGCAAAACTAACTATACATACGAATTAAAAAAAAAAAAAACGTTTGCTGCAGATGGTTTCGCTTTTTAATGATTTTGCCACCGTTTTCATTTTGTTCGCATGTTGTGATACAGTTGAACGCCGCTCTGTGAAATATTTCCGATTGTTTATGAGCTGGTTGAATGAGCCATTTTCAGGGCCCATTTTCAGTGTCATTGCAAATTAAGGTAGGCCGAGGTGGATTTAACAATGCACCTGATGATATTGTCACGTGTAACGACAGGGACTTCGGCAACGGGCGAAGAAACTTGGTTTCACCTAATAATCTCTTTATTATACGGACTGGCGCACGCAAAAGAGATTAATGGAGTAATAATTTAGGAAAGATGTGTTCGTGAATTCGGCGGTTATCAGGGCTGAAGAAGCGACGCAGATATGAAGCGATAAGTTATCTGAACACTTTAGGTTGAAAACCACTAACTGCTGAATATCACTTCGGTCATAATGACCTGTCTTCAGTTTTTGTCTTTGGTAAGTTCAAAGCACCAGTTCAATTAAAATAAAATGACCTAAAACTATTGCTTTGTTAAGTTAATATGTAGAAAATATATACCTATATGTAGAAAACATAGGATGAAGTTGAGTTTATTTTTTTTCCTGAGTGTTGCCGTATGAAATGCAAGCTGGTCTACAAGAGCGAGCAAATTTTTTTTTGTAGCTGAGACATGAGATTTCTCGGCTCTTAGATACGCATATGAAGACTGAGTTTTCTATCACTTTTTTTGTTCTTACATCTAAATCCCGAAGGAATGCTTCAAGCCTAGCTTCCTGTAAGAATGGATGAATCACCACTTCAGTCTCAGTGAGAGGCTCGGTTCTTATATCTTACCCCTTTTAGGGTGGAGGTTATCTGTTCCCAAGTTACAGACGCACACAATGAAACATTTGTGGTCAGTAAGGGGATTTTCTTTCAAATGGGGAGTTTTAAGAGTTTTGAACACAGATGACTCAGAAAGGTGCCCTCACTATCCTCAAAATACGAGATAAAGGTACTGTGACCCTAATCATGGAGGTTTTTGGTTTGAGCCGCGCCAGGGGTCATGATTCTTGGAATAAAACTAACCCCATGTGCTGCTTATCTTTCCCTTTGCCACCTGACAGCAACTCTTCAGTACGCGGAAGAACCTTATTGGTTACTATCGGTTACTCTCGCCTCAATTCCTGTTACCAACTCAAGTGACATGAGTGTCACTTCATGAGTAGAAGCCAAGCTAGCTAAGTCGCGCTTTCTGCTGTCTCCACTGTCAATCTTCATTTCATCATGGGGATGCGCGTGAAGACGGTTATCTCGTTAGCCAGCGTGAAATTAGCTGGCATGAGCGGCAGCCACAAAGGCCAGGGCCTGCTTCAGCGTCTCATGCTGCAGCGTCTCCACCACCAGTGGTCTTGTCTTAGTGAGGATCAGCGGAAGAGAAGAGTGAAAGGCGATGGCAGGCTACGCGATGGTGCCAGAGGCTCAGGAAAGAGGTCCCAGCACACGCCAAAGAAAAGTCGGAAAAGGCTACGAGAGGGGTCTGAAGGTAAGTCATTGTTTTTCTGTACGGTGACTTAGCAGTATAACGTCCTCTAAGGAACGCAATATCTTCTGTGCGAAAGTTCTTTAATATCTCAATTTTTCAGCAAGCAATATATTTTCACTTATGGTTTAAAACGTGTAGAGTTTCGTCCAAGATTTACAGCTTCTGCCATAATGCATCTATATCTCAGAATTGGTTGCACAGTCACACTTTATAATGTTTTCCTGCTATTACAGTGTTTTGCCCTAATAATATCGTCTTACATCAAAGGCCGTTGTGCACCAGCTATTGACAATTATCCTACCAGGTCCCTATAATTCGGCACGTGTATTGAAGTTTCACCACTGTTGTGAAAGTGCATTATCCTTGTAGCGCACTCTGGGGTAGTAAGTGTCTGTTCCTTGTGGCATTCCGTGGGTGTAGAAAAAAATGTCCGCGCAACTGACGACTTCTTAGAAAAAGGTCTCCGAGGAAAAAAGTCTCACTTGTTTTTGCATTCTTGCTTAGGTTACGAATAAATGTCACCGTCATTTGTGAGCTGGATCCTTTTTGCTCTTTAGACGTTTATAGGCGCTGCAAAAGGCATAGTGGAAGAGCAAGCAATCTAACATGACAGCTGCCTCGTTTTATACGGTATGCGTTGTGAGCTCCACCGCTTATTGAGCATTATATACGACAGGTCCAATGTTACACATTCAAACTGCTCAACTGGCAAGGTGCGTGGTAATCTTAGGGAACAGCTCATACCATAATGCGTCCCTGAACACTGCGCAGACTCTCTCTCCATTGACGATGCTCAAATCTTCTGGTACAAAGGTGTGGAAATCTTGCTGCACTTCCAGGGTTGAAGGATTGCTCAACTAGATAAGGCAGGCTGAGCTTTAAGCAATCGTTGACATTGCCCACCCTAAAGCAATGCTCCAAGTATGCGATTATATGAGGCCGTTGATCAGCGCGCCGTTTCCCGCGAAAACATGGTGCGCTGCCACTCTGTTACCGCTGCCATGTTCTTTTTTTATGACAGCCAAGCAAGGATAAATATTTTTGTAACTTCCAAGCCGACATTATGAAGCGTTCTAGCATTCTTCATTAAACGGCAAACGCTGTCTACGCTTTTTAGCGCGAGGTCTACAGCAAGAGAGAATAAAAACAAACGGCGACAGCAAGAGACGAAAATAGTGTCCAAGCTAACATGATAAAAAGGATGTAAGGTAAGATCAGTAAATATCGATTACGCTAAACGCACCCATCAGAAAACACCGGCAGCGGTTGATGCCAAGTTCTGTCGTTGCGGTACGTTAGCACCAATCGGGGGTCATGCTCCCTATTTCACAAATGTGAATGTTTTCAGGCCAGGTTTCTTCCGGCGACATTTTTAGCGGAATCCTCCAGACCACTCTGCTCAACGCGATGCTAAAGAGAGACTCATACCCTTTTTCCATTTAGAATACTGTTTACCTCCATTCGTTCGACGTAACTTGGACATGAGTGTCACTTCATGAGTAGAAGCCAAGCTAGCTAAGTCGCGCTTTCTGCTGTCTCCACTGTCAATCTTCATTTCATCATGGGGATGCGCGTGAAGACGGTTATCTCGTTAGCCAGCGTGAAATTAGCTGGCATGAGCGGCAGCCACAAAGGCCAGGGCCTGCTTCAGCGTCTCATGCTGCAGCGTCTCCACCACCAGTGGTCTTGTCTTAGTGAGGATCAGCGGAAGAGAAGAGTGAAAGGCGATGGCAGGCTACGCGATGGTGCCAGAGGCTCAGGAAAGAGGTCCCAGCACACGCCAAAGAAAAGTCGGAAAAGGCTACGAGAGGGGTCTGAAGGTAAGTCATTGTTTTTCTGTACGGTGACTTAGCAGTATAACGTCCTCTAAGGAACGCAATATCTTCTGTGCGAAAGTTCTTTAATATCTCAATTTTTCAGCAAGCAATATATTTTCACTTATGGTTTAAAACGTGTAGAGTTTCGTCCAAGATTTACAGCTTCTGCCATAATGCATCTATATCTCAGAATTGGTTGCACAGTCACACTTTATAATGTTTTCCTGCTATTACAGTGTTTTGCCCTAATAATATCGTCTTACATCAAAGGCCGTTGTGCACCAGCTATTGACAATTATCCTACCAGGTCCCTATAATTCGGCACGTGTATTGAAGTTTCACCACTGTTGTGAAAGTGCATTATCCTTGTAGCGCACTCTGGGGTAGTAAGTGTCTGTTCCTTGTGGCATTCCGTGGGTGTAGAAAAAAATGTCCGCGCAACTGACGACTTCTTAGAAAAAGGTCTCCGAGGAAAAAAGTCTCACTTGTTTTTGCATTCTTGCTTAGGTTACGAATAAATGTCACCGTCATTTGTGAGCTGGATCCTTTTTGCTCTTTAGACGTTTATAGGCGCTGCAAAAGGCATAGTGGAAGAGCAAGCAATCTAACATGACAGCTGCCTCGTTTTATACGGTATGCGTTGTGAGCTCCACCGCTTATTGAGCATTATATACGACAGGTCCAATGTTACACATTCAAACTGCTCAACTGGCAAGGTGCGTGGTAATCTTAGGGAACAGCTCATACCATAATGCGTCCCTGAACACTGCGCAGACTCTCTCTCCATTGACGATGCTCAAATCTTCTGGTACAAAGGTGTGGAAATCTTGCTGCACTTCCAGGGTTGAAGGATTGCTCAACTAGATAAGGCAGGCTGAGCTTTAAGCAATCGTTGACATTGCCCACCCTAAAGCAATGCTCCAAGTATGCGATTATATGAGGCCGTTGATCAGCGCGCCGTTTCCCGCGAAAACATGGTGCGCTGCCACTCTGTTACCGCTGCCATGTTCTTTTTTTATGACAGCCAAGCAAGGATAAATATTTTTGTAACTTCCAAGCCGACATTATGAAGCGTTCTAGCATTCTTCATTAAACGGCAAACGCTGTCTACGCTTTTTAGCGCGAGGTCTACAGCAAGAGAGAATAAAAACAAACGGCGACAGCAAGAGACGAAAATAGTGTCCAAGCTAACATGATAAAAAGGATGTAAGGTAAGATCAGTAAATATCGATTACGCTAAACGCACCCATCAGAAAACACCGGCAGCGGTTGATGCCAAGTTCTGTCGTTGCGGTACGTTAGCACCAATCGGGGGTCATGCTCCCTATTTCACAAATGTGAATGTTTTTCAGGCCAGGTTTCTTCCGGCGACATTTTTAGCGGAATCCTCCAGACCACTCTGCTCAACGCGATGCTAAAGAGAGACTCATACCCTTTTTCCATTTAGAATACTGTTTACCTCCATTCGTTCGACGTAACTTGGACATAAGATTTACTGCAGCATTCACAGATCATATTGATGCAGCGAAAGGTTTTGGAAAGTCGGCGTGCGCGATGCAGACGGAAAGGAAGTCAAAGGAGGCACACGTTGAGTCTGCATTCACTTTCATGCTTGTCGCTTTCAGCACCTGTTTATTTCGGCAAAAGTCATCCTTCGTGTCTACTTAATATGTGTTAAGAGGGATAAGCATACGAAATAGGTAAAAGTATTGCTTCTTCCTTTAATTTACGACCACAAAATGTTATATAAATAAAATACGATTTATTTTGCTTAAACTGGAGGGCGATTTCTCCACTTTCTATTTTGTAACAGCCATCTCTCTAAAGAAATGTACTCTTTCGATTGAAATTCGCGAAGCAAATGAACAATCCGCTATTATATTCTATTCCGTCAGTTTCGTGAAACACGTGGACGAGCCATTGAAGGCGCAAGAGCAAACACGCACCAGCCGCCGTCCCAGAGACAAGCGTCCAGGGTCGGAATCAGGATCCTCTATTTTTTTAAAGATAGCGAAAAGTACACAAACACCCTCTCGAGTAGTCCAAGGGGCAGCGCTAGGAGACGACACGCAACTCTCTTTTGTGCATGCCACGCACTCATGAAGCTTCGCTCAGTTCACACATATACCGTTTAATTTAACATATTTGTAACCTTAGATGCCCGGGAAGCTTCCATCGACCGGGCCAATAACTGACACATGCCTGTACCACATAAACGTAGTAATAAAATGGGCGCGTTAAACGAGCCAGGTCATTCTTCGAAACATACGACTCAGGAAGTGGCTAGGATTTTTTCTTAATTTCGTTTTGTGTAAAGATTGTGGGGAGGAGGAGGAGGTAAACTTTATTAAAGAAGAGGTCGTAGGCGCGGGGTGGGTTGACGTTCCCGTCCCCGCGGTGGGCTCCTCTTCTAGGCCGGACGCCAGGTGGCCGACCGACGATGTCGTTCGGCGACCTCTTCGGCCCTCTGCGTGACTCGGAGTTGAACCTCCGGGTCGGAGCTGAGCAGCGCGGCCTCCCACTGACATTGAGTAGAGAGCTGCAGACTCTGTCATGGAGTGTCTTGATTACATGAGTATAGGATGTGTGGTGTGTCTGCGTTTTGATGTCCACAGAGTGAACATACAGGGCTGAACTGCTCTGGAAACCAAATGGAGTACATGTACGCATTAAAGAAAGTGTCTGTTTGAAGCTGCCGCCAGGTGACTTGTTGTGTTTTACTTAGAGATCTATGTGGTTCTGGGAAGATTTGTCTTTCTTTCTTGAAGTGGGTAGTAATTTCTTTGTAGGTTGTCATCCGCTCCTTGGCCGACCTGAGCTCAGGGCAGCGCACCTCCCGGTTAACTACGAATCCTCGAGCAAATTGGTGCACTGCCTCGTTCCCAGGATGATCCGAATGGGCAGGGACCCAGATCAATGTGATAAGGCGGGTATGGAAGATTTTTTGTAAGATTTTGATGGCTGCGGAGGGGGCCCTTCCTTTTGCAAAATTTCGAATTGCGGCTTTAGAGTCGCTAAGGATGTATTTGGCAGTGGTGGAGGTAATGGCCAAAGCTATGGCAGCCTCTTCGGCCTCCTCCGGAAATTTTCTTTTATTGATTGTCGCCGATGCGAGGGGAGAACCTCGATGATCGACAACTGCCAGGGAAAAGGCATCTCTGTCCGCATGTTCTGCCACGTCCACGTGCGCCGTGTCTTTCTGCACTGAAAATTTTTCGTGTAATTTTTGTGCCCTAGTCCTTCTGTCCGTATCGTATACTGGATGGATGTTTTTAGGCAGAGGACGGACTATTAATTGCTCGCGCACGTGTCTTAGAATCGGCAAAGTGTAGGCACGGGTCCCTTCATATTGTATTCCCCCTTTTTTTAGGATGAAACGTCCCGTTTCAGTGCTTGATAGTCGTTCGTATTGTGCGGTGAGGTGTGCTTCCATCATTTCCTCTAAGGTGTTATGAATTCCTAACTTTAGTAGAGTTTCATTTGGGGTATGACGAGGGAGGTTAAGCGCAATTTTATAGGACTGCCTAATTAGAGAATCCAGGTCGTCTCTTTCTCTAACTCTAAGGGTGACGTATGGTGTAGAGTATATAACTCTGCTAAGAACGAAGGCTTCTACTAGTTTTCTGGTCTCAGCTTTTTTAACTCCTCCACGCCTATTTGCGATTCGCCTGAGGAGGAGGGAAATTTGGTTGACGGTGTTTTTCAGCTTCTTAATTAGTGTGTCGTTTTTTTGGTTTTACTGTATGAGCATTCCCAAGATTCTTAGTGTTTCCACTTCTTCGATGGCTGCACCTTCCACGTAGATTTTGATCGCAGGCGCTTTATTCTTTCTTTGACGCTTTGGGTGTATAATGAGTAATTCAGATTTCTGGGGAGAACACGCGAGTCCCACGGCTTGCGCCTCCTCTACGACTACGTCTACCGCTTGTTGTAGCGTATCTTGTATCGTGCCAGTACTCCCCTTGGTGGTCCAAAGGGTGACATCGACCGCGTACAAAGAGTGTTCTTGGTCTGGGACTCTTGCGAGTTCGTGTGCCATATTTATTAGGGTTATATTGAATAAAAAAGGGGGAGAGGACCGATCCTTGCGGAGTTCCTCTATCTCCTAAAGTGAAGGTGTCGGATTTGATAGTGCCAATTTGAATTTTAGCCGTCCTATCGGAGAGAAAGTCCTTGATGTAGTTAAACGTTCTGCACCTACATTCAGCAGTGAAAGAGATTCTAGGATTGCTTTGTGTTTAAAGTTATCAAATGCTTTGGTTAAATCTAGGGCTAGGATTGCCCTGGTACTCCTTTCTTGCTCATGAGCTAGGACTTCGTTTGTTAGTCTTAGCATCGTATCCTGTGTTGATAAATGTGGTCTAAAGCCGACCATAGTGTTTGGATATAAATTCTCTTTTTGCATGTGGGACTGGAGTCTGTCTAGTATGACGTGCTCTATAAGTTTTCCTATCCAAGAAGTAAGCGAAATAGGCCTGAGGTTTTCAAGCGCGAGCTTTTTGCCAGGTTTTGGGACGAATTTAACGATGGCATGTTTCCAAGACGCTGGGAGTTTTCCCTCCCTCCAACACTCGATCGCAAAGTCCGCGAGGGCTCTGTGATAGAAGCGTCGTCTAGATTTCTGAGTGTCTTATTGTTAATGCCGTCCTCTCCTGGGGCGGATGTTGTACGTACCTTAAAGAGGGCTGCTCTTATTTCCGCCATTGTTATGTCAGCATCCAGGATGGAGTTAGGCTCTCCTTTATAATCGGGCAGGGACTTCGTCTCACGGGTTGTGCAGAAGTAATTCTGCTGTAGCTGTCTATAATATCTTGATCCGTGCCTGGGTCTTTGTTTAAAATTTTGGGGATTTCCTTTTGAGTTGTAGCTTTGTTGGATTCCGGGTCAAGGAGATGCCGCAGAAGATTCCACGTCTCCCTCGTGCCTAGATTGCCATTCACATTTTCACAGATATGGTTCCACTGCTGTCTCGCTAGTTCTGCGGTGTGGTGTTGAATTTCTTTCGTGAGTGTGACGAGCCTGTTTCTAAGCTTTTTGTTATATTTTTGCTTAAGCCATCTTTTTTCTAGGCTCTGCCTTGCCTCCCACATGTGCGTAAGTCGGCTGTCAACCGTATTTACGCCTAAGTCATGTACTAGTTCCTTAGTGGCCTTTCCCACATCCAATACGAGGGTCTGTGTCCAGTGTTCTAAGTCTATGATTGGTTCGTTATTTTGGTCGCGGATAGTCCTAAGTTTGTCCCAGTCGGTGATTTTGTTTTTTCTGGGTTGGGGTTTGAGATTGGCAATGGTGATTTTAGACATTATGATATAATGGTCACTTCCCAGATTTTGTCTGGTGTTGCTTCAGGTTAAGTCTGGGAGATTTTTGCCTATCGTGAGGTCCGGGCACGTGTCCCTGGTGACGCTGTTGCCTATCCTAGTAGGTTGCATGGAGTCCGTGTATTGGGTGAGCCCTCTTTGTGGATAAAATCCATTATCGCCGTCCCTTTCCTGGATATGGTTGCGTGTCCCCATTGCACGTGTTGATCGTTGAAGTCGCCCACAATTAGGGTTGGGTTTTGGCCTGCGATTTGGAGGGTTTTGAGTATAGCGGCTTTCGCTGGTCCAGCCGGTGCCCTGGGGTGGCTGTATGCTTTTAGTAGGAACAGAAAAGAGGAGTTTCTTGTGCTAGGCAGAATTTCAATTAATATACAATCGAGCTCTACGTTTTCAATCTCGTGGTTAACCACGGTAATATTTCTATGTACCAACGTAGTGGTTGAAGGCTGTTCTTTGATGTGACATGGCAGAACCGCCCAGTACCCTGGCAGTTTTAGTCGAGACATTCTGGGTTCTTGAATCGCTATAACGTCAGGTTTTTCGGATTGCGATTGAATGTGTAACTGCAGATTTGTTTTTTTGTTGCGCATAGACCTGCAGTTCCACTGCCAAATTGTTACGGTTTTAGGATTGGCCATTTTGCTGGGTTAGATCGATTGGCGCCCCTTGAGCTGAAGGGGGAAGCCGGTGTAAAATTTCCTCTAAAACGGTGTCAATTACTCCGAACTTGTGATTTACATCTTGTATGTGTTGTTCGAGTCTTTATGTTAAATTATCAACTGTTTGGGTTAGACTATCGAGTTTCTAGCTGTGCTCCTCCACTTTTTGTTCGAGTTTTGGGACTCCATCCTCCACTGAGGTATTCCTTACGTCAGCTGCTACTGCTCGTTTTTTGCGAGGTGTTTCTTCCTTGCTAACAGCGATTACTGGGGTTTCGATTGAGGCGGTCACAGTAGTTTCCATTTCGGTGACTTCCGGCAATGGGAGTGGTTTCGGAGGTGGGTCCTTAGATATGGCAGGTGCTTTTAGTTTACTATTTTCCTCCTTCAAGTGTTTGATTCTATCCGTGAGAATTTGAATGTGGTGAAGTGCCTGATCTAGTTTAGACTGTAATGTCTGCAGCTCCATCCCCTTCCCATGAGAGGCCACTCCTGCCCAGCTCACCTGTTTCGGCCCGGGGCTCTGAGTCCGGCTGCTAGTGCTGGCGCCTCCTCCATTGCTGCTGCTTCCGTTGCGCCTGCCGCTACTGCTCCGTCCGCTACGGCTGCTGCTGCGTCCGCTGTCCAAGGACGGGAAGGAGCTCGAGCAGTCCTTCCTTTCGGTAGATGTTGGGTCGTCACATGTCCGTGATTTGGGTCTTGATTGGTGCTCCGACATTTTTGTTTGGTGTCGTTGAAATCGCTTCTTGCAGCTGTTATCGCCTGTGCGGTGCCCTCCTTCGCAGATAATGCAGGCCGGGTCGCAGACTTCTTTCAGGTGTTGGTCGCCGCAGTTCGGGCACTGTTGTTGCGGTGGCTCCGGACATACGTCTCTTCTGTGGCCGACTCTTCTGCAGTTTGTGCACGCCTCTACTTTAGGAATGAAGGGGTAAACTGGGTACAGGACTCCGAAGTAGACGATGCTATCTGGGAGTTCGTCCGCGTCGAAGTGAAGCAGGAGGGACCTTGATGTTCTTCCCATGGTGCGTGCTTGAACGATGTCAGGGTTTCTTTTTCGGAATTCGGTCATCATTTGTTGGTGCGTTTCGCCATCGTAACCCCTATAGATAATGCCCTGCAGGGCCCTGTCCGGAGGGGCGATGTACGACGTCATAACAATGCCCCACGGAGACCTCCCCTGTGTCTTAGATGCAGCCGGATTCGACATGTATACGTGGTCAGTGTCGGACGCCGCGATGCACCCAGTGCCGGCGCTCTGGCCATACAGTGGAGAGCTGTGTCTTGAGTTATGCTGATAGGCTGCGTCAAGGCCATTGGTCACGAGAGGATGACGTGGCATCAGAACATACCATGGATGTGTCAGAGGTTGTCGATGTGACCGGTGAGCTAAGTCGTGGACCCCAAATTGGTGGAGAGCAGAAGCATTTCATAGCAACACAGAGAATCTGCAGCGACTGCTCATCTAGAATCCGCATCTCCAGAGCCAAAACCGCCGGACCCGGGCCCGCCTGTGAGTGCCACACAGAGTGCTGTGTTTGCTGCACAGGAACCACCTGTCACTGAAGGATGTCTGGATATTCCTCCTGTGGAACCAGTGGAGAAGATACTCTCAGTGAATGCTCGCCTATCTTCCCTCGTCATTGATTCTCCTTCGCCGTTGGAGGGTAACGGTGAGCCGTATGTGGCGACGATCTCTCGTCCGGTTGTCTATCGGCTGTCAGTGCGGCAGCGAGCGATGTGCTCCGTTCATGTTCGTGCGCCGAAGTTGTGCGTGTCTCAGTGGAGGGTGTGGACAACACAGCGCATTTGAATCGTCCCGCAGATGATGAGGTGTGTATCGATGGTGATAGCCAGAAGGTACACTGTGTAGATGCCACGGGAAGGGTGACTTTAAAGAGGAGGGCGATGTCTGCCCGAAAGGCCTCCAATTTGCAGGCGCGCCACCCCATTCCAGGGGATGATGTTTAATAGGACTGTTACCAAAAATGGCTAGACTCGCAGCATATCAATTCGTACCCTTAATGTCAGCGGTATGCGTAATCGTCAGAGCCAGACGCAGTTAAGCATCTGTTAAAGAAATGGAGCGTGTCCGCAGCAGCAATTCAGGCAACAAAGTTGTCCTCCGATGAAGATACGCAAGCTGCTCTCGAGCCGTTTTTGTAAGAATATAAAAATATTGTTAGCCACGCTAGAGGCTTGTACGGAGGGTGTATGGTATTCCTACCCAATACGCTACATAGATGACGAGGGGTGACTTATATGCTGTGACCTCACAATTTCATGTATGTAGTGACGAATTATTTGCAGCGAGATGGAAAGCTGTTTTTCCCTTTCCTGTGAACCACCCATGTAACATCAATTCTATAATTAACATATTGTTTCACTTGCACCTCTTCCCCCTTTTTTTTATACACCCATTAGTTCCTCATCCGCGAGCGAAAGATAGTGGACCTTCCGTTTCCTTTAAACCACATAACTGGCTCTAATTGGGTTTTGATGGAGGCGAAACGAAGAGGCATCCGTGTGCTGTTAGATGATATTGACAATTGTTATTGCACGTTGAACTTCCCCATGTGGTCAAAATTTATCCGGACCCCTTCACTATGGTACCCCTTTCACTGTTTCAGCGCTCACTCCCATGCTGCTCCTTTCCTTTACGGTCCGGTTAAGCTGTCCACAGAACACGTGTGACAGACAAAACAAATAATATTGTTAATGGTTCGAATTATCTAATTAAACGAAATTCAACTATTTGTCACTTGAGACCTTTCCCTGACCCTCTATCCTTTGATACAATTATTGTTTTCCGAAATACCAACCAATACCAACCAAATTTTGGTTTGGTTTGGTTTGTGGGGTTTAACGTCCCAAAGCAACTCAGGCTATGAGAGACGCCGTAGTGGAGGACTCCGGAAATTTCGACCACCTGGCTGACATCGCACATCACGCGGGCGCCTTGCTTTTCGCCTCCATGGAAAAGCTGCCGCCGAGGCCGGGATTCGATCCCGCGTCCTTGGGAACTGTAGTCGAGCGCCGTAACCACTGCGCCACCCCGGCGGTGTCAACCAAATTTTACAGCGCCGACAACTATGCCCACACGAAACCTGCTGCATCATCACCATCGTCACCAAAACTTTTATTATTATCAAAATAAAACTCCTTTTTGAACCCCCGGCACGCAGGCCTAACGGAGCTCCGCTCAGGAGCCTCGCAAATAGCCATACAAGCTTACGCTTTATTAAGTGGTTCACAGGAAGGGAAAGGCATATTATCTGTCACACTTGTTGTGTGCGCACCTTAACCGCGCCGTAAGGTAAAAGAAAAATGTCGGAATGAAAGTGGAAAGAGAGCAAAAAAAGAGCCTTAGTGGAGGGCTGCAGGGTAATTTAGTCCATTTGGGGATCTTTATCATGCACTCACATCGCACGCCCAGCGGACACTCCTTCATTTCTCCCTGATCGAAACGCAGCTGCCGGTGGTCGTGATCAAACCCAGGCACTGCAGTACAGTAGCCGAGCATTTAACTACTGCACTACTGCGGTGGGGAATAAATATGATACGAAGTAGGTCGTTTTGCTTATTTCTAATGGCAGAAAGTGAAGTGGAACTCAAGAGACTCCTCATGCGCGTACAAGAAGAGAGTGAGAAGTTTGGGCTCAAAACTGAACATTAAAAAGACAAAGATCATGGCGTCTGCCCTATCAAGTCCTGGAGCATCAATGGATAAGAAGTGGAAGCTGTGACAGATTTTCTCTTCTTGGGCTCCAAGATTGCCTCGGAAGGAGACTGCAGCCATGAAATTAGGAGTCGCCTGCTTCTGGGAAAGAGAGCAATGGTTAGCCTTGACCGCCTAGTAAAGAGTAGAGACATTAGTCTGCCAACAAAGATCCGTATAACTCGTGCTATGGTCTTCCCAGTTGTGATGTATGGATGCGAGAGTTGGACTGTGAAAAGCGCTGACCGCCGAAGAATTGACGCGTTTGAATTGTGGTGCTGGCTAAGACTCTTGAGAGTTCCTTGGACTGCCAGAAGATCAAATCAGTCGATATTGTCGACCATAAACCCTGACTGCTCATTGGAGGGTCAAATTCTAAAGTTAAAGCTCAGCTACTTTGGTCATCTGATGAGAAGAGAGGAGTCGCTGGAGAAAGATTTGATGTTGGGAAAGGTTGAGGGTCGCCGGAGAAGGGGTAGGCAGCGAACGCGATGGTTAGATGGCATCCTCGAGGCGCTGCAGATGAAGTTGTGATGTTAGGAAGATAGTGAGAGACCGGAAAGCGTGGCGTGACATGGTCCATAGGGTCACGAAGAGTCGGACACGACTGAACGACTGAACTGAACTGAGCTGAACTGATAGTTTCAAAATCTATAGAGACTATAGATGACCAATTTATCAACAGTTTTGCATAAATGACAGCCGAAGCCTATAATAGAATAACAGTGAAGGGCCAACATTCAACCAAATATGCAAGCTCAGTAACAATGCTGGACAAGGCTCTTAATCTTCCTGTGGCCATAGGGGAGGGCGTTGCGGAGTGATGTCGACCACATGGGGATATTTACCTTCCACACCGCGGTGGTGCCGTGGTTGGCATCAGATGGTTGTATCGGAGTGCCCGGGTTCAATACTGACCGCTGGCGGCCACGCTGCGATGGAAGGGAACGGAGAGGCCTCCTTGTGCCGTTCAATGTAAGTGTAGATTCATACAAAATCCCCATGGAATCGACATCACTCTGTAGTCCTCCACTAGGGCACTTTTCTCTCTCTTGCTGCTTTCGTCCCACATTCTGCCTTTCCTTTAGAGGCGGTTCAGGCTTCGATGCAAGTTTGTGACAGATTCGGCCTCTTTCCTTTCCAATAGCCGAATGCATTCTTCTTATTTAATATTTTATCGTACGCTAATCTTGCATATCTAGTTACGCATTTCCGCTTCGTCTCATTCGAAACAAAGCTGCCTGTGGGCGGGTTCGATGTCGGGTATTTCGATAAGGTCGTCAAATGTCGTAACCACAGAGTTTTGGTGCCATTTTCAGAACGTGTTACGACCGTTGTCTGTGTCAGCTTTCCCTCAGAGCCCTCCTGCGCCAGTGCTGCGACTTCCCTCTAACATTACAGCGTCTTTATTCGGACACTGCTGTTTTCTCTTTGGCTCGTGCGTTCCGTATTTCTTTATTCGAGAAGTTTGCCATCAGGTACAGTGAAAAGGGAGCGGACAATAAGAGAAAAAAGAGTGCGAATAGGGTTCTCTTGAAAAATTCCACAAGTTGCCGGTAAACTAATTGTTTGGGGTCCACTTACGATAGTCACAGTCAAGGTCTCACCCACGGGTCTACTTTCCTTAGGTAGATTGTCTCACGGGTAGCTGGGCAGGGCCACAGCAGATGCTTCACATCGCACAGTTTTGGTGAAACCCCACAATAATCCAACTGCGGGCCATCGAGCGTGCAACCCAGGTCGCCAGAGCTCAAGAGCTTCTGGCCATCTAGCGCGGAAGCTCCTGCCTTCCTGACTTCCTCAAAAAATCAATGTTTACCCTCCTCCTCCACAATGCGGGTACGTGTCGGTCACTTGAAGGCGTTGTTCACGCCACCAATCACGCGCAGAAGTGATAGGTACCACTCCTGCCCGAATATGCTGCACGTATACCTCCTTCCAAATGAGATTGTGGGGAGAAATTACGAACACGGAGGAATTCGAGCGCACGTTCGCTGGCGCAAAGATTCTTTCTAAAAAAAAACATGGGACAGGAACAGATCTGGGGGAAGAGGGGTAAATGGCGGGATGTCTGAAGTGTCGAGAAGTGTCATCGCATCCACATAGGTATTATGTAGATCGTGAGCATGGCCGCAAATCCAATGTATACGCGCAGGACAGGAGTATTTATACTAGCTCCACTTTCACTAGCACCTTCCTTTCTTCTCTTACAGCGCGATTCAGGTGTCCACAGAAACGTGTGATAGATACTGCGCCTTTCCATTCCTGTTATAAAAGACACGATTCTAAGCTCAAGTGCACTTTCACTCCCACCTTCCTTCCCTACATTACGGCGCTATTCAGGTGTCCACAGAAATGAGTGTGACAGATACTGCGTCTTTCCATTCCTGTGAACAGATCATGAAAGGCATGCTTCAGAGCTCATGTGGAAGACGTAAACACACATGATATACACTGCCAAGATAATTCAAGAATAATGTCAGCGCCCACATCGAACTGCAGGGTAACATGTGCAGTAACCGAGAATTCACACACTCACGGGGAAAATCATCATATTTTGAAGCTCTTTGGCGCCCTTTCCTTGGTTTCGCGTCGACGTCGCCATCGCCGTTTTCCTTGAAACTAGCTCCCCAGCTGAGGCAGCGCGCGCCCCTCACCTCGCCCCCGCCCCCCCTCCTTGCCCCCTTCTTTCTTCGTGGCGGCGACCACACGTGTCCTCGGATTACTGCAATGTATGCACAATGGCCTGTAGGGCACACAATCGGATTACTGCATGTGCTGTGCGATGTCAGCGCACGTTAAAGACCCCCAGGTGGTCGAAATTACTCTGTAGCTCTCCACTGCGGCTCCTCTTTCTCTCTATCCACTTTCACTCCCATCTTCCTCCCTTCCCCTATGGCGCGGTTGCGGTGTCCACAGAAAACAAGTGAGACAGTTACCGCGCCTTTCCCTTCCTCTAAATAAATCAGTTTAAATCAGTTTCCCGGATTACTGCACGCGATCCTGCCACACCTTTCGCCTGGCGTGAATAGCTGTCTGTAATTGTACAGATATGTATTGCTCAAAATTTTTGTCTCAATCTATTGATAAGGTAAAACAGCTGATGAACTCCGCTCAAATTCCGCATTAGAAATAATGTAATCCTCGGCAAATGCTTTCCAGAGCTAGTGGGTGGATTGTGTGATTTTAAGCGTGCGCTGAAGAGTATTATGATACTTAATGGCGGCTAGGGAGTCGGTGTAAATATGATCACTGTGAAATGTGGGTTCAAATTGGAAGGAATTAATTACATTGTGTATCGCCTAAAGCTCCAAGGTAGAGGGGGTGCATGTATCCACGCCATGTGGTACGCGAGAGTTAAGATGAGGATGGGAGGGACTGTACACAGAGGTAACACTCTGCAGTGCTGTGTGTGATGCATCGGTGCATATTGGGCACCCTGGTGGTGAATGCGCTGCTGATATCGGCGGCGAATTAGTTGAGGGATTGTCTGTGAGTTCACAGTACGACCAAGAAGGAAGAGTCTGTAAGCGAAATATCTGTAGCGACATTTCCGTGCTCTGCTTGTCTCACATTGGTCGATGCGTTCAGTGAAGGCTAAGTGATGAGCGAAATTACCTGCCTCTCAAGGTCACCATGAAAAAACATTCAAGGCTTTCGACTTATAATATCAGACTTATGACATCTCTTTAATGTCATTATTACAAGTTTATTTAACGCGTCCACGAAAATGCGCTGCTTGCCCTGCATGTGATTTCGGTGGATGTTTTAGATATATTTACAGATTTCATCACCGCTCATTCAATCTAAATTGCGCGTCTGAAAGTATGAGACGATGCAAAAAAGTTGGTAGGGTTTGATTTAATGAACAACGCTGCCCTATATGACGTATTTGGCATACTAACCCTCCTCCCCTTTGTAGCGTACCTTGAATCCCGAGGAAGCGTATTGCCATATAAGATTTAATCATCTGTCATAACGTTTCTCATTGTAATTCCTTTTGAGCTTGCGTTCTGTAGGTATTGATAACACGGAATATCTATTAATATGTGATTGTTGCTAGTATCGCACCTTTCGTTGTCCTTCCATGTATGTACTACAGTGCGCGTGTGTGTATATACAAGTAAGTACCTATGTGTGTGGAAGACAATAAATTCCCTCTATTACCAGCCATATGCATCAGCGAACTAGTTGCAATTGGCAGGCTTTTAGTTGATGAGCAATGAGACCGCTGTCCCGAAATGGCGAGCGTGGGCAGCTTGTCAGCTGTTAAATAAAGTGCAAGATTTTTACCGGCTTAGGCGCTGGGGCATCCTCCCCACGAGACAGCGCCTTGCCAGATGGGGTATTGTACCCAATGACCAGTGTGCCAACTGCGGGGCTCCTTCTCGCATTTTATTGCGAAAGCAATATTACTTTCAGCCCTTTGCGTAGCGAGGCGGTAGCTAGCATTGATCTTTACCGTGACCTTTGGCGCGCCGCCAAGCACAGCTGCGCAAAAACAGGGGCCCCAACTCGATCCGTCAACTCGCGAGGCGGTAGCTACCAACCGCGGCCTAACTCCCGCTCCTTCCACGAGAGGCGCTACAGCCGGAGTGGCGTCATCCCATCTGCCGCAAAAACAGGGGCCCCAACTCGCGCCGTTGGCTCGCGAGGCATAGCTACCAGCCACTGCCTAACTCCAGCTCCCTCCGTTAGGGAGCGCTACAGCCGGAGTGACGTCGTCCTTGAGACTGTTGTGAGACCGTTTAGAACGACGTTTGGGGCGCCGGTTCGGGTACGCCCTTACACACCAAGAGTTAAGCCCAACGTTGACATATGGCCGGCCGGAGCTGCACTTGTGCCACATGCCCCTAAAGCTAAGAAGAATTATGGGGCTGCAGCCACAGCTACCGTCGGGGGTGCAACGTTGGATACTATAGGAGGTGGCCTAGCGGCAGGTGGAACCAACGCAGTCTGCAGGGATGCTTTCATTTTTGCTGGCGTAAAGAATGCCGTTGCAGCCAGTGCCGGAGCGGCAGTTGTACATTCTGCCGTAACCTCACCCACAACCAAGTATATCGTTGCAGCCACGGCACTCCTTGCCTCGCTACTAGTTATACATAGAATAACTAGGTAGAACCTCGCAATAAACAATAGTTGAACCATATGTCGTGACCATAGTGAATCCCTGCCTAACCATAAGCATAACCACAAGCACCACAACCAGCTACACCACCAGCTGAACCTAGGCGTAGCCATAGCTATTGCTTTCACAGTTACCAGGCTTAACCAAGCTAAGCAACTGCGAATTTTTTTATTGCGAAAGCAATATTGTTTGCACTTTCTGCCATTGATGGTCGTGGCGCCTCCTCACACAGCTGCGCGCCACGTGACCGTGAGACGTCACGACAGACCGAGAGATGGGGCCCGGGCTCGCGCTATCGATGGCTGAGGTAAGGCTTCACAAGAACCGGAGCGGTGACGTCATGCTGTTGCCATGTGACCGCGGGACGTCACGGCAGACCGAGAGACGGGGAGCCAGCTAGCGCTATCGATGGCGGAGGTAAGGCTTCACAGGACGGCTGCGCCGCTGCCGAGAGAAAGCGCTCGCTAGAGCAGGATAAAACGGGGGCTGCAGCTGCACTCCTGTCAGTGCGCTATGTCGGATGGTGTGTACAAGGCGAGGCTGGAACGATCTGCTGCGGCCAAGCGACGGCGCCGTGCCGACGAAACAGACGAAGAACGGGAGGAACGGCGAGCTAAACACCGTGCGTATGTATCAGCCTGGCGAGCACGCCGGTAAAGATCGCATGATACGGAACGGCCAAGTGAAACTTCGGAGACATTCTAGATTTAGTAATGTATAGGCATTCCGACGACTATGTTATCACCGATGTACAGACCAAAAGCGATTTCTTCACGGATCACCAAAGCGTATTCATCGGATTAAATAAAGCAAAATTACAGTAGAACCATGTTGTGTCCAGAGTGAATCCATGCATAAGCCATACGGGGAAACCATATCGAAACTACCAGCTGAACCAAGGCGTTGCTTTTGCAATCTTCCAGGCTTAACCAAGCTAAGCCACAGCCATTTTTTTTTTCGAATGTTTAGTTGCGAGAATAATGTGTCGGCTCGCTATAGGACGAACTCCGGCGTCAAGCGCCGGCGCATCCCTTTTGAACACCGGAGCGGTGTCCTTGTGGACATCCCTGCCGCACAGATGCTGTCTCCTCTCCTCTTTGCTATATATTTGGAACCATTGTGTAGAATGGTAACTGCTAACGAATGCATCCGTGGTTTTAAGCTGGGAGTATGTGAAGTGAAAATATTGGCATCCGCTGATGATGTGGCGCTTTTTTGTGAAGACCGCGAAAGCGTTTCGGAAGCTTTGAAAGTAACACAAAGGTATTGCAGGCAGACTGGTAGTACTGTTAATTTAAAGAAAAGTCTCGGAGTTTGGCACGGGGAATGGGAAGAGGAACCGGAAATTTTCTGTGGAGTAAGATGGGCTACAAAGCCCGGAGTTTATTTGGGTGTCCCATTGGACAAATACGGGGAAAATACGAATTACTGGAATGAAAAAGTGGAAGAAATACGGGAAAGGACGAAAGGATGGATGGGACGTAACCTCTCTATTTTCGCCCGTGCGACTGTATGCAATACCTTTTTGGTGGCAAGAATAATGTATTTACTTCAAGTATTGTATTGTGTTCGAATCAATATACAAAGGTTCCATCGTGTATTTGCGGTCTTCATTTGGTCGTACAACTGGGAACGAATTAGCAGAGATAATCGCTTTCGGCGAGTTAAAGACGGAGGGTTGTCTTTAATGCATCTATATGTGCGCCAGATGGTTTTCAGGTTTTGTTTCCTACGTGACCAAAAAGATGCATTCCTGAGAACCTTTATGCAAATCATGCTATCCAGTGCAATTCCAGAGTTTATAGTCTCTTCATGCTCTGCTCGGGGATACACTGTGTCACGCTTCCTGCGAGAAGTGGTGTGGTCGTTTAGGTTTTTGCGCGCGCGGTACTCTGTAGAGCAGTTAGCGACGGTACCACCTAAGCGGCTGTACAAGGATCTTATTTCACAATTGTTCCCAGCTCCATTGTACAGAACCTTATACTGTGAAGGCCCAGTGAAAGACGTGCTCAAGCGAGTTAAAAACATGACTGTTGCACCGGGCGTAAAAACATTCGTTTTTAAATTGCATACAGGAACCCTCCCAGTCAAAATATGGATGGAAGAAAAGGGCCTTTTTGTACCTTGGGGCTCAAACTGTCTACTATGTAGGAAACCTGAAACAGTTGAGCACGTGTTCCTGCATTGTTGGGATGCGGTGTTTTACTGGGATGCGTTAAAAAGGACACTTAAAAAAGACCTGCCATTGATGCCACGTGGAATTCGGTACTTGACAACTGTTAATGATGATTTTCAGTATGACCTCATCATGCTATTGGGCCTTCACAGTATTTGGAGGAGTAGGATGGCTTGTAGACACTGTGATGTCGATGCACGATCTGTATGTGATTATTTTGTTCAACAAGTGTATAAACTAAAAGAAATTTTGAAGCAGCAAGATGCTGCGGAGGAGGTCTTGAGTCTGATGGGCGAACTTGTGGTAATGAAAGTCCATTAGACACGGTTGTCAGCCAAGGGGCATGGCAGCCACGATCTTTTACTGATGTATTTGTACCAATTCATGCAATAAAGAAAAAAAGAGCGGTGGCCTGGTGGTAGAGCATCCGCCTCGCATTCGGGAGGTACCGGGTTCGATCCCTGGTGCCGACGGTTACCCACTGGTTTTTCAATGGGTACTAGGTTTCCCCCGGCCTGGTGCTTGGCTCTTCTGGGGTGAAATGCTTCGAAAAAAGGGCCGCATAATGGGCTTTTGCCGCACAAGGCGGACTTATGGTTGTCCGATGGCGGAAGTGATCACTGCCACATCGGAGCAACTGTTATATGTTCACTGTGGTTACTTTTGTGATGTGGCGTCACAGAAGCCACGCTGAGGCGCACCGCTCTCCCATCCGCGCAATGTACCCAGCCTTGCAGAGGCTGCACCTCGTCATCTGGAAGTATCTGTCTGGACAGTTAGAAAATGACGGCGAGGTGCGGTTTTTGCGGCGCTGGCACACGCGCTTCTATGTAGTACGGGGGAGCGGACTTGAAATGCCTGTCGTACTTTATTAGACACCCCCCCCCCCCCCCCCCCCAACTTGTTTTCCTCTCTGGGCAATCATGTTTTTAAGTTTATTATGTATAAGTACCCTAATGTGTTTTGTATAGTGCTTTGGTCTGTGAGTATTGTGCGCCTTTGTATGTATGTATGTATGTATGTATGTATGTATGTATGTATGTATGTATGTATGTATGTATGTATGTATGTATGTATGTATGTATGTATGTATGTATGTATGTATGTATGTATGTATGTATGTATGTATGTACGTATGTATGTATGTACACAATAAATTCTCTTTCCACATTGTCGACGTGTGACGTGTGTACAGTGTTTTATATAGTGCTATTGTTCTGTGGTTAATGTGTGCTTTTTGTATGCGTGTGTGACACGCTAAGTTCTCATTGTGTGTGGAAGTGTGAACCTTCGAGTCAAAACTTGCAGCGGGTCAGTATCCGCATGACAACAAGCTGGAGACGACGCCCGCTCCAAATGCAAATCTGGAGGCTCTACTGAACGCCGCACGCCTTCTGCACTCGGCGGTTTCCGCCCCCCTTCCTCAGGAGTAAGGCGGCCCCCAGTCTGGTGTTGCGATAGCAAGACGGCCTGACTCCGCGAGGCCGCAACGTCTGAGTGCGGGCCGCGCTACGAACGACAGCACGCGTCAGCTTTCCGGCACAGAGATCTGTGTATCTCTGAACGCGTCAGCGCCACATAAGAAGCTGCGAAAGGCACCAGACGGCACCGACAGGGACTTCTCGGATGAAGAGTCGTAGTCACCATGGCGCCGCATCTCAGGCTCAACGGCCGCAGCGGCCGCAACCTCCTCCTTCTCCTCGCCTGTCTGGCGGACCACCGCTTCTTGCTCCCGGCTGCTAACCACCTTGGCTTCGTCTCTGCAACTTGCCAATGGTGAACTGTGCGTGTGCCGCGGAGTGTGTGTGTGTGTGTGTGTGTGTGTGTGTGTGTGTGTGTGTGTGTGTGTGTGTGTGTGTGTGTGTGTGTGTGTGTGTGTGTGTGTGTGTGTGTGTGTGTGTGTGTGTGTGTGTGTGTGTGTGTGTGTGTGTGTGTGTGTGTGTGTGTGTGTGTGTGTGTGTGTGCGTGCGTGCGTGCGTGCGTGCGTGCGTGCGTGCGACTGTAGTTTTGATTGCACAGCCGCAGGATCCGCACGGCCCA
Organism: Amblyomma maculatum; assembly: GCF_055883805.1. NCBI lineage: Eukaryota > Metazoa > Arthropoda > Arachnida > Ixodida > Ixodidae > Amblyomma > Amblyomma maculatum. Next base: position 21,667,607 of record NC_139351.1, on the reverse strand, counting down.
TGTCGCTGCCCGGGCTCACAACAATCAGCACTTCGTCTCCTCCTGGCCGCCCCTGCGCAGCTGTAGCTGAGACCTCAACGCCGAGCATCAGCTGCGCGAGCGCCTCCCTTGTGCGGACGCGTTTACAGACTCAGCCCGAAGAACTTTTCCATGAGTTTGTTACGTTCTCCTGTGTTCCGTTGTTTCTGCAACATATATATTGCAATCGGGATTCTTTCCCACCCCCTCTCATACTATCTGAACCTGGGTGGACTGGATTGGCTTGGTGCTGAGGGGGAAGAACAGCGCCTGCTCGACTGCAGGCTATCGATGTATTAGGCGGCTAATTATTGCGCCTCAATAAAGTCTTATATTATATATATATGAAGGAAAGAAGCCAACAGTCGGCGAGGCCAAGGAAAGCATTGGGGATATAACTTTATGTCCTTTTTTTTAATGTTTACTTAGATAATCAAAGAAATTAGTCATGTAATCTTGTATAGGGGAAGGTAATTAAACACAAAGTAGCAGAAAAAACATGCCGTTGGTGGGATCCGAACCCACGACCTCCGAATATCGCGTCCGGTGCTCTTCCAACTGAGCTACATCGGCCGCTGTCCCCCCTGCTACTTGCTTGGGTATTTATGTTGTCTGTATACGAACCTTGAGAGTGTTCACCAGCGCCGTAGAACGTCCTTTGTTACCGCCAGCGTCACGTATATATATATATATATATATATATATATATATTTTTGTTCCTGTTTTTTTATGATGACCTTTTTTTGTTTTGCTTCCTTTACGCGCTAGGCTTTCGCCATCCTAATAAACAAAGAGAGTTGCATCATTTTGCTCATTTGCTTCGAGTAGATGTTTTTGCAGGAATGTACCTTCTGCACCCCCGCCGTACTCCTTTCCTTTCGGTCTCGCTTTAATGTTGAGACCTTTTTTTTTGTTAACGGATCTCGGTGTTGAGGCCTGGGCGTGATTTTCCTCTCACCAGCATACAGGGAATGTGCTCACTGTACCATAAGACATAGATAGGCGTGCAATTGTTGCTATCGTTTTGCTAGATGCTGCTGGACTCTTCTTTTTAACCACACTACGTTGTCTAATTTTCCGCATGCCCCCTAACCTGAGTTGCTATCTACAGAGCCTATAAACCATACAGCCTCTCCGCGGTGGTACACTGGTTGGGGTGCTTGATTATTGCGCACAGGGATACCGGATCCAATCCTGGCCACGGCGTCCGTTTTTATTTTATTTTTTTTTATTATCAATACCTCAAACGCCCCAGGAATGGGGTGTTACATGCGGGATGGGCTGCTATTTCATATGAAAATAGATTCGATGGCTGCCTTGAATTGAAATGGATTGGAGTGGTGCACGAAGTCGACTGGCAGATTGTTCCAGTCCCGAGCAGTCTTCACGAAGAACGAGCGAAGATGAGCTGTAGTCTGCGCTGGTGGAGGGTAGAGAACTTTGGGATGGCTGGTGCGGTTTGAGAAGCGATGAGCTGGTAATATCACTGAAACATCAAGTGGTGTGTGATAAAATTTATGAAAAAGGCAAAGCCTAAAGATGCAACGTCTCAAATTGAGGCGAAAAGCAACGCGCCCGTGTGCTGTGCGATGTCAGTGAAAGTTAAGAAGCCAAAGTGACCAAAAGTTCCGAAGCCCTGCACTACGGCGTCTATCATAGCTTGACTTGCTTCGGAACGTTAAACCACATAAAAAACCAATAAACAAACCTTACCAACCCAAATCAATAGCCCCAAATAAACACTTGCTTTCAGCTGTCTAGCATACCGTGGTGTGTTAAAGCTGTAGAGCTTAGAAAAGCAACGTCTGTGCTTTAGCAGAGATTACCGGGTGGTGATGAGCTGCCATTTTCTGTTCTTCTGAGGATCATGTTCGTGTTGCCTCCTGCAAGATAAACACGGTTATTCTGCAGAATAACATTATAAAAAAGATTAACGGGACACTATACTACCTTAAACAACACCATTCCCTTCCTTGAATTTTGTAAATAATGTCATGGGGCATCAAACTGATGAACGCGAAGGACAGTGAAAAGAAAGAGATGGCCGATGGATTGTGAGATAAATTTTATTGAATCGTGGCGGGCCTAGCGCGAGAGTTCCTGCCTGCTTCTTTCTCGTCCTAACATTACCCGCGGCCACCAAAAGCGATCGTCCCGGTCGTGGACAAGGACATTTGTCAATATCGATGAGATCCATGGCATGACGATGGGCATGACTGGAGGGCTGAAAAAGAAGAGGAAGACAACACCCTGCCTGCCGGAAGAATGAACCCAAATCCTTTAACATATTTGAACACCATTTGTTGAGCAGAATCGACATGCCAACAGTCATCACTCTAACAATGTCCACTGCAAATAAAGATCGGCGTCTCTCATAGCCTTAGTCGCTTTGGGACGTAAAACCCCACTAAACCAAACAAAACCAAACTCCCCTATCCCGGTAACCAATCCTATACTGTGCGAGCTGTGGCCACTTTACCGCCGAAAATTCCATAATCGCTCTGTCACTTTGCCTACATGCGATGTTTGCTTTCAATCTACCCAGACAACCTTCAGTTATCTGTCGTCCGCATTCCGCGCCCTCCCAATTCTCACTTCTTGATTTGATATCATCTTCATCAGCCGGACTATACCCACTGCAAGGCGAAGATCTCTCTAATTTTCCTCAAATTAACCCAGTCCTGCGCTAGCTGCATCCACCTGACACCTGGGACCTTCTTAACCTCTCCCACCCACCTAATTTTCAGCCGCTCCATTCTACATGTTTTTTCCCTCGGAATCTAATCGGCTACTCTTTCAGACCATCGGTTGTCCTCGCATCACACTACAATTTCTGCCAATGCCCATTTCTTCTTCTTAAGTTCGGCTCGAAATTCAGTAACCCGAGTTATTTCTGTAAGTGTAATGTTCCTATCTAGGAACATTACACCTACCATTTTCCTTATCATAGTCCTCTGCATTGTCCTAGAACCCTTTTCGTTGGCCTCCATGTTTGATCCACGTTGGTGAGTACTGGTGAGATGCCACTGTTATACATTCCCGCTTCAGCGATGCAGGCAATCTGCTAGTAGTAATGTGCGAAAAACTTCCAAATGCGCTCTATTCCAATCATATCATGCTAGTTATTTCTCTTTCGTTTTCCAGATCTGCAGTTACTTTCTGTCCCAAGTAGAGATATTCGCCTGCTGCTTCCAGCATACGCTACCTTTTTTAAGCTGCTAGTCCTTCATCATTCTGTTCAAAATTGCCTTAGTCTTTTTTTCCTATTATTCTTTAGACATTTACCTTCCTCCTTCTCCCATCTATGGCATTAATCCTTCGTTGCAAATGTGATAAGGCAATGTCATCGGCGAATCACACATTACTAAAATAGTCGCCATCAACCCTTCTACATAAGCGCTACCATATCATATCTTTGAAAAATACGCCTTATAAAAACCTTTATAGCACTGGGTAGTTTGTGTCTCGTTGCCGAACACGTTTCTTAATTTTACGTTTATTACTTTCTTTAAGCAAACCAGTGGTTGCTCTGCTACCACAATAAATATCTTCCAGTACTTTCACATATCTCACCCACACGCTTATCTCGTTATGCCTCCTGAGTGACTGCTGATGTTTAAAGAACTGAACGTTCTTTAAACTCAGAAAGGAATATGTCGCAGAATTCTTCGAGCTCAGTGTTGATAGATAAGTAATCACCTTTATCGTATAATAATATTTTTTTAGTTCTAGCGTTCGGACGTTTGCGCATGCGGTTAAATGTTCCGTGGATTACTAAGTGGTCGCTGACGGCGTCAAGATAGCTGAGGGGAGAGAGATTATCGAGACGCGATGTTAATATGACATCAAGTATGTTGGAAACGCGCGCGGTGCTTCTAGTTGGTGAATTGACCATTTGTTGTAATCCAAATGTTAAACACGTGTGAACGAAATGACTTTCAATGGTTTGCTTCGAGGCTGTAGCAGCGAAATCGGACCAGATAATTGACGGAAAAGTGAAGTCATCAAACATGAGGATGGGTGTGTTTGGAAATTGGGACGTTAGAGCGTGCAGGGCGTCGTGAAACTCAGTAACAAAAGTATTAGTTGTGTCTGGGGGGCGATAGCAAACACCGATTATTAAATGTGGATGCGCGGCATTGCATTTAATGAAAAGAAATTTCAGCGGAGAATTTTCGGACACGAATGCGAAACAGTGTGGGATGAGCACCTATAAGGACGCCGCCGCCTCTCCGGTCGAAGCGGTCGCATCTAAAATGTCGAAATTTGGAAAGCAGGATTCAACTTCGGAGCCGTTAATAGATGCGTTCAACCAGTTTCAACCAATAGTATCCCAATTTCGATGATCCGGTGTGATGTACATGGATATCATATCCGTCAGGGTGCGATGAAATCGCTCAGTCAGACCGTTAGTGTGGGGATGGTAGATTGAGGTTGTCTTATGGAGGGTGGATGACGCATGAAGAACTTCGGATACGAATGTCAATAAGAAGGCCGTCCCGCGGTCACTTAGGAGCACCCAAGGAGCGCCATGACCCAATACAATTGATCGCAAAAAGAAATTAGCTACCTCTTCAGCGGAACCAGTCGGTACAGGGGCTGTCTCAGCATAGCGTGCAAGGTGGTCGACAGCTGTTATAATCCAATGGTTACCCCCATCGGAGAGAGGTAGGGGACCATATAAGTCGATGCCGACTACGTCGAATGGGGTAGCGGGACAGGGAAGGGGCTGTAGGAGGCTAGCGGGGGAAGAAGCCGGCCGCTTGCGACGTTGGCACAGATGGCAGGAAGCAACGTATTTAGCTACGGTGGTAGACAGGCCAGGCCAAAAGAATCGTCTTTTCACGCGGTCGTATGTTTTGTCAAAACCAAGGTGACCTGCAGTAGCGTCATCGTGGAAAGCCGCCAGTATACGTGGACGAAGCACACGCGGTACGACTGGGAGCCAGCAAGTTCCATCGGGATAATACACGTAGCGGCGTAGTATGCCATCTTCAAGCTTGACATTGCGAAGCTGTCGGCGAAGCCTAGCGTTGGGTGGCCTCGAAGCACCGATAAGGCGGCCGATGATGGGCCGGCAGTAGGCATCAGCTAATTGCTGCGAGCGGAGAGCATGTTTGTTCTCATAGCCGTCAAGAGAAACTGTTGTGATATGCGCCGGTGGAAGCGATGGTTGGCTGCGGTCAGAGGTGGAAATGTATTGTGAAGAAAAACAGCAGGCTGACTCCGAAACTGGGCAGCGAGAAAGAGCGTTGGTGTTGGCGACCCGATTTACAAACGACGTCTAAATGGTATTCTTGCAGGCGTAGAATCCAATGGCCGAGTCTGCCTGTCAAATTTTTCAGTGAAGATAACCATCAAAGAGCGTGGTGATCGGTCACAACTGTGGAATGCCGACCATATATGTAAGGGCTAAACTTTTGAACAGCCAAGATGACGGCAAGACATTCCTGCTCGGTAATGGTGTAGTTTTTCTCAGCTAGAGGCATGGTCCGACTTTCGAAGGAAATCACTTTCTCACGCGAAGTTGCATCGCGCTGCAGAAGGACAGCGCCAAGACCCTGACAACTGGCATCAGTGTTCAGGATGGTAGGAGCGCTGTCGCTGAAGTGGCCAAGAACGGGAGCTGATGTGAGGGTGTGCTTTAGGTCGTTAAAAGCAGTGTTGCACTGTTCAGTCCATACGAAAGGGCTGCGCGCTTTAAGTAGTTCATGAAGTTCCGCAGCAATACTTGCAAAACGCCTTATAAATAGGACGCCAGGCCGAGGAAACTTCGCAAATCTGTAGCCCGTTGCGGACTGGGAAAGTTCAAGACTGCGATTATTTTTTCAGGGTCTGGACGAATGCCGTCATGGCTGACCAGATGTCCCAATATTTTAATTTCCTTCTCTGCAAAGTGGCACTTCTTGGTGTTGAGCTGAAGGCCCGCCGAAGCAAGACACGTGAGGACTTCATTCAGGCGCGTGAGATGGTCGGTAAAAGTTGACGAAAAGATAACAATGCCATCCAAGTAACAAAGAGGTTCTCCATTTGAGGCCACGAAGTACAGTATCGATCATTCTTTCAAATGTTGCCGTTGCATTACAAAGGCCGAAGGGCATATCATTAAACTCTAAAGTCCATCACAATACATTAAATACAAGTATTTTAACCTGAATCCAGAACGCCTCGCTCGAAGTCTATCGAGACCCAGATAACCAAGCATTTCTGTCACACTATCAGTGCGTTTATATTTGTTGCAAATAAATCTGTCCGCTGTTCTTTGAACTCTTTCTATTTTCTGAATGTTTTTCGCCGTATAAGGGTCCCATAGACACGAAGCATACTCCAGACATAGCCGGACTAACTCTATATACGCTGCTAGCTTCACATGTACGGGTGCTTTTGAAAGCTTGCGTTGAATAAACCAGAGAGATTTAAAGGCTTTGTTGCAAACTGTATTAATATGAAGATGCCAACTCAGATTGTGTGTAATAGTAACTCCGAGGTATTTAACAGCAGGCGATTCCTTAAGTGCGATGCAATCCCCATAATAAGTTTGTTTTAAAACGGCTTTTTTCCTAGATATATGAAGGTCTAAGCACTTGTCAGCATTTAAAGACGTTTCAATTTGTGCACAAGCCTGAAACATCAGCGAGGGCTTTGTTAAGTTTAATTTGGTGAGCTACACATTTAACTGAGCTATAAAGAACGCAGTCGTCTGCGAAAAGTTTTATCTTAACATCACCGTGTATACGACAGCGGGAAAATGTTTGGTGCTGGCAGGCGTTGTCTAGCCAGAGCCAGGGTACACGATGTTGTGATTAAGATACTGACACGCGCTCACTGCTGAATACATGGACAAAAAAAGTTAGGCAGATTTCACTCACGTGTAAGACTGATGACACAGCGATCTTGTTTGCGTTTGTCCGACTAAGTTATCCATGGTTATACTTCGATACACGAGATTTAGCCAGAACCAGGCTACACTAATTTGTCATTTGGATACTGACACGCGCTCACTGCTGAAGTCTTGGACAAAAAAAAAATAGGGCAGATTTCACTCACGTGTAACGCTGATGACACAGTGATCTTGATTGTGTTTGTCGGACTTAGTTATCCATGGCTATACTTTGACACACGTGATTTCAACCTGTTGTCGATAGCCCCCCTCCTCCTGCCAAAATCAATGAACACTCAGTCAGCAGTAAGTAAAAGTGTTCATTTTAGTACCATCATTCATTTGTGTTGAAGTTGGCCATGGATATTTACAACCGCTTCTTCCATGCTCCCCCCCCCCCCCCCCCCCCATAAAGTTTAGGTGAGTTGCGACACCGCGCGCAAGACTTCAGTGGTGGTGGGCGGGACCATCAAGCGCGCCGCCATCCAGCTCTGTCGAAACAAGTAAGTCGAACGACGGCGAGCTTGAGACGGAGAGCTCAACACCTTCATACTTCAACAAAGTAAAGTGAGTCATCGTGGACGAAATCAGTATAACGTCACGCGGACCAGAACGACGCGATCGACCTTTTATTATACCAATCGATTACGTCATGTCCCCAAGGGCGTCTGTGGTTGTATTAGTGTTCGTCTGCTCGGAAGGAAGCGTCAAGCATCCGTGGGTGACGTCACTACTGCGACCAAATGCAGCTGTGCATCATCCCCGGAAAACCCACCGGCTTAAACAGCATCGCTTTTAAAAAAATGGCAATAGCTTAACTCTGTCATAGTTAGCGAGAAGCGCGGAAGCTCTAGTTAAGCAAAGTTACCCACTGTGTTTCCTAGTTCTGTGCCGAGCAGTTCTCTCACTAGGCCCGGCCTCTATGGCAACAGGGAGCGACTACTTAAGTAGCTGCGGCGCTTATATAGTGCATGGGCGGAGGGCCGACGACTGCGAAAGAGCATCTGCGGCGGTGCATCACGGGGTTAGACGCGTGCATAGTGACGTGTCAGGGGGTGGTGGAGCCCGGCGCGGCTGTGGAGAGGCTCATGGTTAAACATCAGGTCTTCCTTTTGGATTAGAGTTTAAAATACATATTTCTTGACGTTCAAAGTTGCAGTTCGCAGAATAAGTGCTTCGCTCTTTAAAAAATTACTAGGCTGCACTTAACTCTGCTGAAGAGTGGAAATGGCGAAAGCTAATTTGCAGGACTTTTTCCTAACTGCATCGTTATTGTAATTTTCATCATCACTATCGCTACAATCATTGTTGTAACTAAATGCATTCTTATTTTTATCACTACTGCCATCAGTATCTTTATAACTATGCAGCATCATTATAATTAACCGCATCGTCATTGAGAGCACTATCATCTCCATGTAAGACAAGGAGAATTGCGATCGGTTTCTCTCGGCTGATGATAGGAAAGATTGTGTCTCGATTCCTGGTGAAGACATTTTTTAATACTGTCGTCTTCAAATAACCTTAACAGTGCCACTGCTACGTTACGGAGATTCTAGGCCCGAGAGCGTAGTGCAGCTCTTACTGAGTGCAAACCACATCACCAAAAATAAAAGACAGGTATTCACATGCCGTAATTTCCTGATAAAATGAACGGTGGTGCAACAACGACACTAACAAGGAAGAAACATAAATGTTAGTGTCTTTGTTGCACCACTGTTCATTTTATCATAAACTGACCCTCCTCTCAGGCCGTTATTCTTGATTTCCTGCAATCCGCGTTTTTTATTCTGACCCACTGGCCAATTTTCTGTACTTGGAAAATTTTGAGCAGTCAATGACTCAATTATTCTAGACGGAAGGTTTTTTTCGATAGCATAGAACCTGCCACAATCTTGGAAATTAACCTTAAACTAATCTGAAGAAAAGCTGCTCTGCCGAGAGCGATACTGTCCGATCAGCAAGAGCTGATCCCGAAGGCCCGCAGGATGGCAGAAGTTATCGGAATCTTCGACTGTGAGTGCCGCCCACCCCTTCCGGACCACCAGTAACTTTTACTTATATAAAATGCTTTCACTAGCATGATCTAACTAGGCCGTGTTGAGGCGGAGACCAATAAGTAAAAATTTTACATATGATCGGCTTTACTCCACTATTAGTATTCCCCGAGGTGGTGCATATTTGTAAATGGGGAGTCCTTACTCATTAACATACACCGAGACGTAGCCGTAAGGCTACAAAGAAGAGTACACAACCCTGAAATAAATGTCGTAAATGACGGAGAGTAAGTCCCAGCAGGGGATTCGAACCTGGCACGAGTGCCTGCGAGGAGCAGTTGTATCATTTTTTTTCCCTGCAAGTGCCAAGCTTCTGTCATTGTGGCTATGGTCGGATGCACACTTCACTTTCGGCGCTTTTAAGCCATTTCATTAACTCATTGGCGACTCCAGTAGTTGGTGCTAAATGCTCAATGGGGCTACCATGAGCGAGCTGTCGCAGTTAGACCGCTTTTCAGAGCGATGAAACGTTCAGGCTGCTGCGCCAGGTTCAAGGCATGGAATGGAAAATTTATTCAATTCCAAAGTTTCTGCTGCATATAGAGATCCAATTTTGCATTCATATTAATGTTCTTGTGTGGCTCCTTATCAATTGTTAGTCACCTAATTTAAATTCATTAAATTATGGTGGTAGATAGGACGAGTCTGCTCAGTTGGCTTATATACTTATGCTTCTAAGGTAAGTAGATCTTGCGTGAGAAACAGTTATATGATATGCAGCAGCCACAGGGTCCTAGTCAACTTTAAACTACAATATTGACACAAGGTCAGGAGGTGTAATAATAATTGTTGTATAAGACTTTTATTCTGGCAACAACTTACAGGCCGAACATGTCAATGTTTTGTGCGACTAGTCGGCGCTGTTATTTTCATTCAATGCCAAGGAAGTTTAGGTGACAATGTAAGGAAAGGCATTGGAACCCGGCTGCGGAGCTTCCGGCTAGTGAAATAAGCATGCAGTGGTTTAGGTTCGCATAGGAGGAGGGACAGAGGGATAGGAGTGGTCGGAACTATATTGATAGAGGAAGGGGCAGGAGGAGGCAATCAGCGCACACATTTGGGTGTGCGCCGAAGCAAGCCTCCGTTACTCTGAGTGACGGATGAGGGGGTAAGTAAAGGCGTTTTATCAAACCGATGTTGGATGGTAGCCTCCTAAACCGTGCGCTGAAGGAAACCGAGAGGGCTTGAGCCAGTAGATAAACAGTGTGCGGTTAAGAGTCCCGCGGCGAGTGGATACGGACCAACACAGTGCATGCCGTCGCTCCCTGAATGCCCAAGAACGCCCAAAGGGCGCCGAGAAATGCTCCGTGGCCGCATCACGACGAGCGACATTGAGTTGTAGGGGCATACGGGACCCAATGGGCGAGGACAACATTGTTGTGATCCGGTATGGGTGGAAAGATGTACTAGCGGAGGCTAGAATGAAATGAATGCCCGGCTGAGCTAGTAGCCGCTGACCTTAGCTAGGAAATGAAAGGCGGGTAAGCTTAGAGTCACGAGAAAGTTTCAATTAACAGAAGAAATCCAGAAAAGAAAAGGCCCATGCAAATTAGCATAACGGTAGAGGCCGAGAAAAAAGAGTTTTAGAACAACCTTGTAAATGAACAAGATATCGGTCTGAATGTGTTCAGTTGAGTGTGCGTGAATTTCATGTGTGTCACAAGGCAAGGCAACATGCATTGATTGAGAGGGCAACTGATTAAACATAAGCCTCGTGGGGGTAAGAGCGCCTTCTGCCCAAATGGCGAAAGAAGAGGGTTACCCAGTTACAAGTGGCAAGAGCTCAGTGGAGGGCTTATCTTCATGCGAACATCCTTATTAACTTGATAGTATCCTCCTCCATATTCTTCCCTGAATCAACGCTTCGACGCTCGAGGTTGGCTACCAACGTCGTATGCCATCTTGATGAAAACCCTCAAAGAACCACGGAGATCCGCAGTCTCTCAAATATGCCTTTTTGTCACAGAGCTCTACTTTTCTCATGACGTCTCCACTTTCAATGGAAGCAACGACGTTGAGTGCTGCTTCATTGTAATTGATCAATACTAATAAGATGATGACGCAGATCAGAGTGAGTTAAAGGGTCGCTAACCTTTGCCGCGATGGTCTTCTCGGTGTCGTAGCCTACCCATGTCCTGCCACTACGCGCGTAGTAGCCGATGGCGGGCTCGATGTACTTCACCTCGTTCCAGTGCCTCTTGCAAATCTGAAAGCAAGAGATCGAAGAGGCGATGTAACAGAATCAACGCGGCTAGTTTATAGACCTGCCTACAATAGCCACCTATGTCTTTTGAAGCAATAGTCAAGCAATCGTAGGCGCCCGTGTGCTGTGCAATGTTAATGCACGTTAAAGACCCCAGGTGGTCGAAATTTCCGGAGTCCTCCATTACGGCGTCTCTCATAGCCTGAGTCGCTTTGAGACGATAAAACCCCTTAAACCAAGCAATCATTGGTGAAATAAAACAACAAAACTTTGTGGCACCGGGAACAGGGCTGCGTAAGCTCAGCCTTTGAGGGTATGCGACCTGGCTACTTTGATGGCTCCCGTCTGCGGCAGCACTCGTTCGTCCTCTTTCAAGCAGCACATGCACTCTCCTATTTGCTCTATTGGTGACTGTAATGCTTTAAACATACTTATTACACAGAGCCATAAGCTGCCACACTCTGAAGAAAACAAAACCGACACAGATATAAAGAACGTCACTTCGTGGCCTAAGGGCGGTGTGTCTGGCCGGGATTTAATGGTACTTGAGAACTCGATCTCACTGTCTCCCTTCCTGCTCAAAGAGGCGTCTCGAGTGGTTGCTCCTGTTAACTCGGCCATCGCGGACTCGTGACGTAACGCTATTCGCGGATCAGTAAGTGCTTGGCCCTGTAGCCTGTCGACTATAACCTACCCAGAGGCATATTCGTGATTTTTCGCTCAGAACTCTGACAACACCAAAGACAGGTATTACGAAGAATGTAAAGCTGTTAACTGTATGTTCCTAAAATGGAATTCTCATCAGGCTGAAGGAGACACTTTGGGTGAAATATAGCAGTAGCGATAAACGCCCCATCGTCGTGAAAATGCAGCGTAGGCGTTGGCAGGCGCTACCAACGTTGTGATCTCCTTATATATGGCAACAGAACCTTCCTGAAACCTTGGATTTTGAGGTAGAAATGCTATACTGCTATATAAGCATGCGCGTTCGTGTAAATTGGGTTCCAGCGGGGCTGCATATCTGTGTCGGTTGGTCTTGCTCCTATTGTGGAAAATTACGACCACATGCTAGCTAGGACGTGTGAGAAATATATTTGGGCGATTATCTAAGTGTATGTGCGCGAACGAAGATCCGTAAGGTGAGCAGGCAGAGAAAACCAAAGCTACTAATGCTCTCGCGTCACACCCTCAAAAAGGGAGTTAAGTGAACGGCGTCTTTACCTATGGTTGGTGCTTTCTGCCGCTCATAGCTACAACAATCATTGCTGCTACTTCCATTAATAGCTTGTGCAGGGGCGCTTTGGCGCCTGAATGCACTTCTGATACAAAGAAGGCCATGTGTGCACTTGCCTCCCCGTACGAGGTGTCCCTGATGTGCTTCGCCGCCGCCCCGAGGCCATGCTGTGCGACATCCCGCAGTTCGAACTGGTTTCCACCCAGAATGAGCGTGAAGCACAGGTGGGACTTGGGGGACCGGGCTGCTAGCTGGGCTAGCTTGTCGATCTCATGACTCTGCGTGTGTCCAGGAAGAAGCAAGCGATGAAAGAATTAAGACGATGACCGATACAGAAATATCAGATGTCGAAAAGACGCCATCACAAACGTCGCCCTGTGCGCAATTTCCCCTCATAGACGGGTCTTTTCGGCTGGTTTTTCTGTTAGCATACGCCAAGCGTCCGAAATACTGCGTTTCATCAGTACAATGGTTGAAAGGAGATAGCAGGAGCAACACTACTTAGTTCTCGGTGTACACCTGTGTTCTGAACATTGTCTTCTCGGTCCTATATCATCTTTTATTACTGTTGAAAAATAATTCACGTGCACCTAGTGTACCAAACTTTTTTAGCGACTATGAGAGACATCGTAGCAAAAGGCCAGAGGTAAAGTGGCATCTAGTGGCTGGCTTCCTGCGGCCTGATACGTAAAGATCGCCAAAGCGATCGAACAACTGAGGTGGAACGGATGTTGTATCACAGGTGACGTCAAGCCTAAGTAGAAAAGGAAGCCCTGCAAATGGCTTCGAGCCCGATGCATTCGACAGATATTATGCCTCTCGTAAGAGTTTATGCGCTAAAATTACAAGCAGGCACTACCGAAATGGGGTTGAGATCAGCGATGAACTTCGGCATGTGTTATGACACAATGCTTTAGAGAAGTGTAAAGCCGTAACATCAACCCCGATTTCTCGCGAGCCTACAAAATTGGTGTACATGCGAGCCCATTTGCGCCTGCGCTGTTTGCATCTACGGCGACGGTATAGTAGTGTACGGCTAGAAAATGCAATGTTGAGACATCCTATTTGCTTTTTAGTGCGAATTAATCCGGACAAGTTACCAAACAACCTCCACAGATATTCCTCGTATGTCATGTGGAGCAACTGTTGCCATGATAACTGCTCACGAAGGCGGGCGTCTGAAGTTAGCGTCATGCTCCTACGCTCCGGTGTCAAGTGGCGATGAGAGGTGACAGGTATTCTGCGAACACTGTTATAACCGAGCGCCTCATTGGCTGACATCGGTCTTCTAACTTTTGCGTCACTTTGAAAGAGGCGGTCACGTAGAAGAGGATAACGGAGCCATCCTGGTCTTTAAAGATAAGATGCAAGCAATCGCAGCAATCATGAATTTCGTAGGGTATAGAAGCATGAATTAAGCTTTGCGAATAAACATCAGTTACATGCGCGCTTTCCAGTGAAAAGACGACCGCACACATCGGCTCGTATAGGATTGGCTAAAAACTTGCTGTTAAGCTAGCTTTGTAGACTTGCAAACAATTTTAAAAGCGAAAGCTTTTACTTATCGCTATGTAAATTCTTTGCCGTGCGCGTGTTTGACCTTCAATAGAGGGGTAACCACGTGGATACCATGACTAGACTCAATCAACGCCGCCGAAACAGACATCGCGCTCGTTTCTGCCTAGTCATACAACAAACATGACGCCACTCAAACGTAGCTGCGCTGGAGTCATGGAGCTCGCTCTGTCTATATAGCCTCCGGTGCTGCTGCTGCAAAAAACGGAACCCAAGGGTCGCAGCATGGCGCTGCAGGCGCCAGTGAACAGCAACATCTCCGACCGGCTCCGCGTAACCAATCGAACAGGCCGATGTGCACCCCTACTGACTTGCGTGCGTCCGCCCAGTCTACACGTGACAGAAACTGGTTCCGCGCGCGCGTGCGCTTTCTAGCTTGCTTGTGCGGTACGTGAGGCCGCTGTGAAACATTTTCTTGGTGTGCGCTCATGTGGGTTAGAGAATTGATATTTTGCGCCTATCTCGTCAGTCATTTTATTTTTTCGTCAGGGAATAATCACGTCGTATACGATGTGAAAATTAAATGGATACCTTAAACGAGTCTGCGGCACGAATGTGTTTCGCTTTTTCGTGTCATCATACTGTGGATGCTTAGTTCGCCGTCGCTTGCCTCCTCCGTCTTCGTGCACTGGTTGAATTTATTTATTACATTTTGCTTTTTTCTTTCCGTAGTGATGTACTCGCTTTGGCTCCAGGCCCTGACCTAACGTGCCTGATTAGCTCTTCCCGTATTCTGAAGTAAAATAATTGCGAAAACGTATTTTGCTGATGTCGCTGCACGTGAATGAACACGGGTAGCTGAAATTTGAAAATGACGTTTCTAGCGTTTGTCCAATTCGAGAAAGTGGTGGATGAGTTGCACGTCCGCTGCTTTCAGAAAACTCGACGTACGCGATCGCCCGAGTTCGTGCTGTATGAACAACTAAGGACACGGCGTCATTATTCAATAGCGTCCGCAATAAAACGCCCCAGTTGTTGTGGTGGGAAGGCTTGAACCAGATTGCCTGCCTTAGACTGCCTGAGAGTTGTGACGCCTGAACCATCCAAGACACGGCGGCATGGTGCCGCGTGTCGATGAGTGTCAGTATAACAATGTGCGCATTTTTGTTTTCGTGGAGTTGGCTGCGCTAGATAACTAACCGACAACTGGGACAGCCGTGTCTCTCGAACCATATGCAAAGGCGCCCGCTTGTTCGCTCCTTTAAAAGGGCGCCTCGTCTCCTCATCGGCATTCCTGCGCAACGATTAAATAACGTGAGCGATGCGATGTGACCGATCTTGAACAATAACCGCACTTATTTACGAGCCCGTCTTCACAGTTCCCGGGATAGCATCTTGCCGGAAGATGAGTAATGGGCCGAGCACGCCTCTGTTGGGCTATTTCGTTAAGGCTATGCATGTATAACTTTATTAGGGATACATACATAGCCTTAACGAAATAGCCCTACAGAAGAGATTACAGTGAGTAAGTATTATATATTAGGAGTAAATTCTTCACCCATGGAGCAACTTTAAAAACCCTGAAAGGTCTCAGTGTCTGTGCTCATCATAAGCCTGTTAACTTCTCTCTGAATTACGGTCCTTCTCTGCTTGCGCGACCGCCACCCTATGACCGGGTGCCTGAAGCCGACGCCTTACTCAACACCTGGCTGCCCTGTAATCTTAGCTTGTGCATGCTGCCTTAATTTATAGTTGTGGTTAGCATATTTAACATACGAGATACTCTAACAAATCCAAAGGCCTTCAAAACAGTTTTTCCCGCCAACTACAGTCGTTTTTGAATTATTAATCTCAAGAACTACTACCAGGACGTCGCTTCCGTATGCTTAATGCGGCACCACTTTTGCGTAGTCCCATCGAAGGGTTGTAAACTACAGAGCTGCGCTGCTTGCTACCCCATGTGCACGGCAGAACTTTGAATAAAATGCCCCTGCCAGTTTCGCCTTTGAAATTGTTTACAGGTGCGGTTTACATGTTAAAGGTGCGCAGTCAGTGCAAACTTACAATGATTAAAGGGCTGCCCCCACGCTCTCCCTTATTGCTGCAAGCAATGTATCATTCCAGTTGCTTCCCAGTTACAGCCCTACTGCATTTATATTTTACTTGCATATACAATCGTGGTACCTGCCTCCAGTTTCACTGCACAACCAGTAGACGAATGCGTTATCTGAGGAAAGCAACACGCAAGGGAAGCAAGCGCGATGCATCCCCGATTTTAGGCAGCTGCGACGTCGTTTCAAGTATCACAAAACTGCCCACCGGAGAATATAATCGACACGCGGTACCGTTGTCCGATCGGAGGAGGTTTGGCTCCAGAAGGCGCCGCACCTCAAGGTCTCACATAACCTATCTGCCCGTCATCATTCATACATCATCCCCGGCACGTCCCCCTCCTCCCGGATGCCCGGGGGGAGGAGGATTTTGTTTCGGGATGACGGCCGTACCCTGGTACGGGGGCAGTCGTGTGGTGACACAGCAGTCACCGAACACTATGCCAACTGTGTTTAAGGTCCCCGCTGTGACAGCAGGTCGAACACAGGGAGACCGGACCTTCTGTGGACCTCGGATGTCCTGAAGGACAACTGTAACCCTGAAGTGCTTCATATTGACCCTGTTATGGTACGCCCAGAAACCGTGCAAATAATCGGTGGCCTGCTCCACATGTGCATGAACTCTTGCTAGCTGAGGTGACGCTGCTCGCGGCTTAGGCGGAACCAGACCTCCCTGCGGACTCGTGCGAGTACTTCATGAAGGCCTGCGCGACACTGCGTCCATATGCAGCGGCGCACCTGACAGACCAGACTTGGTACTCAACGAGCAAGAGCACAAACTGTTTCGCAGCATGCCTGGGTAACGGGTTGATGTACCTGACAGTTTGATACGGCGCTGCCGCCGGGTGTCTGCTTCACGCGCCGCGGTCGAGAGCAGAGGAGAGCAACGAGCGCGCGCAGCCTCTGATGCACGGTCACGATCGCGCTGGTGAATTTCGCCGCCAGGGGTGGAGCGCATGGTGTAATCGCGCAGGAGCACAGCCCTGGCCAACACCACCTAGATTACAAGTCCTGTACAAGCTAATGTGACGTCATCGTAGTGAGATCATACTGAAGGTCGGCTTCACCCTACGCGGTTGCGTTTTTTTTTTATTCAACGCTGTTCTGGAGCTACCTCTTGAAAATTTAGTGCTAGCGTTGAGAAGGGTTACATTGGTGTTACCTTTGTTATCTAATATTGCCAGTCTTTTAAAGTACATGCGAAGTTTGACACAATCCACCTGGCATTTATTTCAATGGCAGAAATGAAGTTGGGAGGAGATTTTCACCTTCATTCAGAGTTACTTGAATAAACATTAAGACAGGCACAAAATTCACCTGAGAGCACATTTACTGTTAGATGGATAGATAAAGATAAGAATGGTAGGTGGAGATATTACTCAGAACGGCGACCTTGACGACACTTGATGTAGCTTGTCGTGAATACGGGGTTACTTTCACGGAAGTGCTGGACACAAAGTTGAAATGTAAATATAAAAAAAGCTGCTTAAGCTGGGATCAGTGACTTCCATGAGTATATTAACGCAGCGAGCAGCTAACTCGGCTTAAAACCGCTAATTTACTACGGCAAGTACGATCACGTGGCCACTAACGAAATAAAATTGTTTCCATAAGAAAAGAATTTAGGTTGCAAAACAATTTTGTTCCGCACTCAAAACAGAGCGAATGCTACTCGATTATTAGTAGCTGTGCCGTCCAATTTGCTTGCTCGATATGGGCACGCTTACGCTTTAATACAATATGCTAAATGAAATAGTGGTGAATAGCAGCACGCGTATTAGGAAGCAAACAAGAACGCTTTCTTACCACAGTGCACTTTATCGGTAATAAGTTTTTCCACGGCACAGCCTTTGTCCACGCTGCAGTTTCAGCCGCGTCCGACGGAAACTTGTACAAGCTTCCGTTAGAGCGACATTTTAGCGCACAACAACACCCAGACATTGTAGACGCCTCGCTCGCAAGCACCTATGCAGCACGGATTAGGAACACGGCAAACACAGGCTGAAAACACGCACACTCAGGCCGAGTCGTTCCAGATCGCCTTGCTTGCGTAAGCTTGCGCTTCGCGCCGCTGATCTATCCCCAGATCTGACTGTCGTGACGTAGGACTAGTGGAAAGGGTATGGAGGAAGGAAAGGGAAAGGGGGACCTGCGCTGGCCTTCTCTTAGTCTAGATGGTGTTGCCATGGCCACGGTGCAAGATAAATATTCTTACACCATGGCTTTGGCCAAAGCTAGCATGCTCGCGCATGGGTTTTGCCAGATGCTTATAAAAAAGATCTTAGACGTTATATGTTGTGCAGACAAAAAGTCCAGTGGAAGCCTCTTCCCTGTCCAGTTACAACGAATGGCTTTGTTTGCAGTCAAACGCAGTGAACTGGAAGAACGGCGGTTAGCCGACTGCATCGTGGCGGACTTAGGCCTTAGAAGCTTGTGTTCTTGCCGCCAGGCAGAGCTGGCACGCGGAGCCCAGGGTCCTGGGCTCCGACAGCACACTCGGTACGCTGCTTGACGACAATCAGTGCCGCAGAGACGGACGGACGAACTGACGGAAAGGGGGTAGGGGGACGATGGTAGAGGATGGGAAGTGCGGGTACAGCAGTGTGCGTGACCCGTACTGCGTGCTCACCTTGTGTTTCCGCTTTGTTCGTATCTTTCTGTGTGTCTGTTAACGGCTTAGCACATTCGTGTGACGCACTCGGTGCTCAAATGTAAAGCACCTCGTGAGCACCCACTCACCATTGCCACCTTCAGTTTAAAAAAAAGGGAATCTGGAAATAGGGTTAACATTGAGAGCCGGCGCATTTGTAGGAAACTCACGTGGTACTACAAGCCGAGCTGTCTCAGGGCCTGTACTGCAGTCTGAGAGAGTGCCTTCAACAAACGTTATCACAGCGGTTTCAATATTTGAAGTTTTTTTTTAGCATCGTGTAAACCAAAGTTATCACAGCGGTTTCAATATTTGAAGTTTTTTTTAGCATCGAGTATCTTCAAAATACACGATACTTTAAAAATATATTTTCGATATCGATACTCCGATACTTTCATTTTCAACATACGATACCTAATTCCGATACACAAAATGTATCTAAAGATAGATTTAGTGGCAGCAGTTTAAACTACTGAGCTTAAGGGCATTGATTTATATACTGCAGAAAACTAGTGGTGCACCTACCAGAAACTGTGCGGAGGTGCTATTGTCGTACTCTTTGTACGGGTTGGTGAGCGTGGTGCGCTCATCCGTGTGTCTCACGTAGCTCGTCTTGAAGCTCGCAAAGTCCACCAACCTGCACGCAAGCAATACACGATATTGCTAGCAACATCCTATTTATGCGTTCTTTGCATGAACCCGCTTGACATAGAAACTTCCAGATCGAAACTTTGATTTTATATTGAAACCAGTAGTTGCCACAATAGATCCAGCAAAAATGAGCAGAAAGTGACAATCGAACAAAAATTAACGTTAGAAAATAACGACAAATCAGCGGGAAATCCTAAAAGGAAAGAATAACCGCTCAACAAAAAGACATTCAGAAATAGGCACAAATAGACGCACAGGACCGGCGCTGACACCCCAACTTCTTTCTCGAAACACCACCACATACAAACTTCTTGAACAACCAAATGCTTCCGCAGAGTCTGCAACATATGCATAGCAGTTGAGGCCTACCCTACCTTACCAGATTTCAAGTCGACTGAGTATGTTGCTGACTCTGTGGGAGCATTTGGTTGTTCAAGAAGAAGCTTGTATGAGGTGTTGTTTCGAGAAAGAAGTTGCAGTGTCAGTGCCTGTCCTGTGAGTCTATTTGTGCCTATTTGTGAGTGTCTTTGTTGCGCTGTTACTCTTTCCCTTTATGCACAATGCACCAACTAGCCCAGCAATCAGTTTTAATTGGAAAATCCTAATATTTCTGCACTGGTCTTCCGCGCAATAGACAGCTTCTGATTACTTGCCAGAAAATAGGGTTCCCTCTCACTCCTTGCTTATTCTGTACTTCCATCCACAGTGTGTCCTAAGCTGTATTGGATGCAGTATAGAAGCGGTAAAGTTCAATTCTTAGTTTTTCGCCATACTACGTGACAAGCTGAGCAATGCCGCATTAAAAAAAACGTTAAGTAATGCTTTCTTTTAGCTTTAGCGTATATTTATTGCGTACTGCATACCAGATACCAAGAAATACAGCATTCATTGTAGTGACGTAAACATTGCCCGCAAGGTGTTTGGGAGTGAGCGTCCGCAGCCTCGTCGCCCTTTCACAGCTTGTTTATATGCTCATAGTATTTCTCAGCCTTCTTCAAAAATTGATCTTAGGAGTCGTTTGCTTCAGTATCAGTTCATTTCAGCTTAGATTCGTATGTTTAGTTACACCGACTTAGCAGAGGAGCTGCATCCGCTGAAAATAAGTACAAAAAATCAAGAACCTAAATATAGTTTTTACTTGTGTCCGTCTTTTCTCTGACAGTTGTTCCTGCTTTGACCAATGCCGCAACGGTGGTATCTATAGATAATAACTAGAGCGACTTCACCCATGCAAAAGGCATTCGTGTTATTTCGTACTTGAGAATCTTCAGCAGATCGCTCTCCACGGCCTTCTGCGTGCGGTCGATGCCGATGGTAAGCAGATACTGCCGTTTGAACGAGTCACGAAGGGCCTGCAGAACGAAAGGCGAAACGAAACCAACAGAAACTTCTCGCCCAATGACAGAATGTGCTTTTATTTATGTCACATTACAGTCTATAAATGAAACCGCATAAAAACTTTCAATACCTCAAATGAGGCAGACTAAGGTAAGGTGCTTTTTGTGATGGTGTTAACGCGAGAAATCAGTTCCGTAATGATTTTACTTAACAGACAACATTACACAGAAAAAAGTGGGAATTTCAGATCGGACCGGCGACGTGTTTGTAGCGAATAAATCAAGTAAATCATCTCAAAGTATTCAACTAAGCTAAATTTCATTATTTGTACGACCATTGATCTAACACCATCCGATCCAACTTGCATTGAGAAACTCTTGCTTCTTTTCGTGCCAAATTATAATATAATGCACCGTATACACTCATCACGTGTTTCAACTAAAAGGATTTATTAGCCAGTGCTAGGTACTGTTCCCAAAAATTATCCAAAGCAAGTTCAACCGCGGTCTAACGGCCTTTAGAAGATTCGAGTCAATCGACTCCTCCTATATAGGTGCCGCTCTCTCGTCGAACCCTTGAGATGCCCTTCCATCGTGTGCCCACTGGCGTTTACTGCTGACGACGTGAAAATGGCGACATCGCCGAAGGCTTTTTCGATCAATGGTGCTGGTGAAGATTTAGCTTTGAAAGCTTGGCCTACGATTATAGTACTCAGTAGGGCAATGTTCGAGCGCAGCAGTTGAGGTTTTTGAATCATATTGCTACGCGTTACGCCATTACCCGCGCGATACCGACTAGCTGCGCTACAGACGTCGCTGATTTCCTCCTCCACGACGTGATACTACAACACGGTGCCTCTCGTGAACTACTCACGGATCGTGGTCGCTGCTTCATCTCCAGAGTGGTTGACGAGCTACTTCATGTGCGCACCATCCGCCAAAAATTTACCACCGCCTATCATCCTCAGACCAACGGCCTCACAGAATGCCTCAAACCGTACGCTCACAGATGGGTTATCAATGTATGTCTCCGGCGACCATCGGGATTGGGACATAATACTACCTTTTGTAACATTCGCCTACAACTCTTCTCGGCATGATACCGCTGGCTACTCTCCCTTTTATCGGCTTTTTGGACGACACTCATTAATCCTCTTTGATACAAAGCTAGCCGCTACTGACGCCGCCACTAGTACTTACGCTCGCGATGCCATCTCCCGCGCTAATGATGCTCGCCGCATTGCTCGAGACAGACTCTTGGCCTCCCAAGCCTTCCAGCAATCCCGTTATAACAGTCGCCACCGCGATGTGCGCTATGCTCCAGGCTCTCTCGTTCTGCTCTGGCTCCCATCCCGCCAGGTGGGCTTATGCGAAAAACGTCTACTACCCTAAACAGGTCCCTACCGTATCTTGCGCCGAGTCACCGACGTCACATATGAAATCGAACCTCTGAACACGAAGTCGTCTGCACCACGAGCTTCCGACATTGTGTATGTGACACGACTCAAGCCATATTATTCACGCCCTGCTTCGTTTACTTGAAACACACTGGGACTACGCTTCTGTGGCGGGAGTAATGTTATCTGGTGTTCCATGCTGGCATTCAGCAAGTGAAGAACGAAGTGTCTTGTTGGATGAACGAAGACGACGTTGAGGGTTGAGTTGAGCCGTTAAGCAGTGCCCATTGATTCCGGAGTTGTGTTGCCCACTGGTGCGTGGTTTCCACTCGTAACAATATGAGACAGCGTAGAGGACACAATGTGCGGAATCGCGGATATGCAGGGCCTCAGTCTCACCGGAATGCTTTCTGCACTAGTGGCGTGTTATTCTATAGAGGCCGTTCTTCCCGTTTGGCTGCAATGTGCTCCCAGTTATCTACTACTAACCTCACCGCCAGAGCCCAGACGGTGTACACTGTGCAAACATGTAGTGTTTTTTTTTTATTTACGCAGGCGAGCTTGGTCAGACTGTTATCCAAGCAAACCCTTCTGTTGGAGAGTTTTGCCGCAAATTACAACTGCTAACGTGGAGTATGCTAATGGCCGCCGTTAAGAGTTAATGGAACAGAACACTGGAACTTAGGTTTCCAATTTTTTTTTTTTTTGGCGCAATGGAAGGGTTGATGTCTAAAACGTTTGATTCCGTAGCAGTTTTGACAGAAACGCTCTAGAAAAGTTTTACCGATAATTTTTAGATCAGTGCTCGCTCCCGTTTTTATGTAGTTCGATGCTGAAAACCATGAGCAGCGACCGCGATGACGACTGGTGGTCGACAAAAAAAAGACTTAGCGAAAACAAATATAAATTTCACTCACTTGACAGTAATTTCACATTTTTTTGCTTAGTGTACCGCCCTTTTCACATTCAAAGCTGTTACGGCGCAATAACGCACGCCTCATCGAAGAAAGTTTTTGTGGGCCCTATCATCGTTTCATTCACAGAATTCCAAACACTGTGGTGCCATCTAGTGGCAAATCCTGAAAACATTCCTCTCGCGGTGCGAAAAGAGGGCTGGTTTTTATTTAAGGACTCAGTGTAGAGAGCGCAAAATGTAATAAATAATGACAAGCACTTCTAGAAAAAAAGATAACGGTGTGGACTTACTAAAATCAGCGATATTTTGCTGATATGTAGTCACGTGGGGCAGTACACCGAAAGTAATAGGGTTTCTTCGCTAGATAGCGCCTCAGTTGTTTTATGCGATTTTCAATGACAAATTAAAATGGTAAAGCCTTTATCTTCGATATTGTAGTGCTCGACCTGTAATAAATGAGGCAAGGTCTTTTCGTCTCCACCATATTCTCATGACACATTTTGGCCAGTGTTCTGTCCCTAATGGTAATGGTCGCTCTTAAGGTTTAAGCATAGTGACGCGTAAAAGGAATTGGCATAGATGACTGATGAATGGAGCGGCCATAAAGAGAAATACTAATTTTATGTTCACCGCTGGCTGTAATCTGCTGAACCATAATCTAGGTCCCGGTTGAGGATTATGACTGGCCTGATCCGGTTGTTCTCGACGCCTTCATGGCCCGCAACGCAATGAATTCCAATCTCTTGCTCCGGTGGATGGTGACATCTGTTTTTTTTTTTGCTCACCACTGTATCGTCCGTTGCCAGAACCAAAGTATACAAGAAGAGACATTTCTGTTGTTTTCTGTTTAGAGCCGCCCGCAAGATATTTCAATTAGATCATCTTAGTCGAAACTTGTCAGTGCAACATTAGGCAGGTGTTTTGGAAGTGAGAGGAAATCTCGGTGGTAGAACCCTATAGTCTGTCTAACATTTATTGTTCCTTGCTTTTGTCTCGTATTAGGGTAGAAACGTCGAGAACACTAAACCTTTATAAAATACAGGAATGACAGACGCTTCACTTGCTAATTTGGTAAACGATCGGTCAAAAATTTGTTTATATAACCAATATTTTCTGCCAAGAACCGATAAATATGAGCCAATACTACCTAGAGAGCGAGTTGTATCGTTGTAATCAGATGCCGCCTTGCATAACCGAGTATTGCTAAACGGAGCTGAAAATTTCCGCTCTAAAATAAAGCGCCTTGAGGTGTGCGTACCGTGATGATGTTGGTGATGTTCTGGACATTCCTGGGCAGCAGATCGAGCCCGGCCAAGTGCAGCCCGTCGACGCCACTGCGTTCGAGCCATACGCGGGCGTCGGAGGCGAGCTTCTGCGCAGGCCAGCCGGTGCGGAGCATCGCCTTCAGCTCCACCGAAAGCAGGAGGCGCACGTCGCCCGCCGTCTCACGCACATGCAGGAACTTCTTGAACGCGCCTGCGCAGGGAGCGCAGCGTAGTCGTAGTTACAAACCTCGTCTCTCTTGGCAATGAATTTAAAGCTACACACGGAATAACTGAGACGCACTGCAATCCACTCCAAAGGCCCATAATGCCACACCGGCATTTCTCCCTACTCTATCCCTCTATTCCCTTCTCTCGGCGACACGCTATCGCACGGGATATTCCTATTTTACTTCAAAACGAAATGCGCTGGCAAAACTAAAAATAGATTTGTAGCATGCGACACAGGAAGATATATTAATCGATTTATGCACATACCAGTCTGAGAAGTCTTTGTTAGGCTGTGTGAGGCCGCTTGACACAACTAGTAGGGCTAGCGGAAATGAAGGAATAAAGTCATTAAGCCACTAGATTGGGAGCGTTCCAGTCCACAATCCCAGGCAAATGCGTGTTTCCTTAGCCTGGGGCGGGAAATGGGTGAAAAAAAAAATGTACGGAAAAACCCTCGGTCACCGAAACAGTGGTGCGGGTGGGAAGTTAATTGCTTCCTCCTCGCCAGATATGCGCCGCCGAAGGTGTTCTGTCGCGCGCTGTCCCCTTTCACTACCCTCCCGCCTGGGTGGGTTGCTGCGTTAGCACGGCCCGGAAGAGAGCCGGGGTGGAGTTTTTTCTATATGAGCAAAAAATGCTTGGCTTAGCTGAAGCTACGTCTACTACTAATCCATAAAGAGGTTTGAAAGTTAAAATTGAAAAAAAAAAATATAGAGCACATTTGGTGCCTGGACAATTTAAAGACATTTTTGCCTGCCCATATCCGACATTTTTTTTTTAAATATTATTTGTCTTGACTTCCACATCTTCATAAACTGGAAGATTTGCAAGCTGTTTGTATGTCACCGCCATAAACTGGGTAGTTAATGGACTTTTTATAACGAAACTCGTGCTTAAAATACATCTTCGAAGTGCACCCTTCTCCTGAATGAAGTTTCATAAGAGGATTGAACGCAAGCTAAGTTGAAATGAAAGTCTTCCATGAAGTTAAATATCTTTCCACGAACATCTAGTTGTGCCCAATCTTGCATACGAATGCAGAGTTTCCATGTATGAAAGAGAACTGAACAAGCGTTAAGGGAAAACCTCAATTCCAAGCAAAGCCAATGTCTCGACAAGGCGACTTTGTTTCTTCCGCGCAGAGCGATTTTTACTGACAGGGTTGTCATACAGTATATAGCTTCAGTTGCATACAAATTTAAATGAAACTAATTATTTAATCTTCAGTCAGGAATTAAATGTCTAAAGGTTGGAAAATACAAGAAGGGATTTCTAATACCTAAATTTAGAACATTGCTAAAAGGCATAAAAACGTCGACTGAAAATTACAGTACCCTAAATATATTTCCTCTACACCATTAATAGTCTGGAATGAGATCATATATTGCAAGGGTAGTACAATTCATTGCAATTGTGCGCCCCTTTCCTAAAACATAAGCCTCGTGGTGTTTTAAAAACCCGTTTCCTTCTTACGCTTCTCAGTTTGGTTCCCCTGTAGTGAGGAAAACGATGCAGTGGTAGCTTTGTGTGGGGCAGTGAAGGACGAAGAGGTATAGGTAGATAGTGCAGCGCTCGGTTGGACACACTGCGCTTAGCGCTCAGACCATCGGCCACTGCAAACAACCCTTTTACAAACCCTTCAATTCATTTCTTCTCATATTGTTCTTATTGCTAACTTTTAACCTGTACTACGTTTTTTTTTTTAATGCGAAAGCCTTTTTAGGCGCATTGCGAATATCTCGAGTGTGCGAGATGTATCCTCGAGATACGGCGAGATATGTCAGCGAGACGTCGTAATAGGTCTTGACGTCGACATAATTTCCCCTTTCTTGAAGCTAGGCCTTCATTTACGTATATCGATGAGAAGAGTTTTGAGATACCTATATCGCTGACGACGAATCCGAAGAAAAAGCAAAAGCAAAAGTGCAATCCTGCTATTTATTACTCGTCCATCCTTCATTTTGTCTAACACTCTTAGCCTGTGCTGGTACTTCACCACTTCCGGGAAGCTGTTTTCTAGTATTCCAACCAATTCCAGAAAGCACTTGACAAATATTCTGCTGCAGCTCTGTTCGATTTAGGTCTCTTTGGAATGCCTTTTCCCTTCCAAGAGACAACTGCAAGCATCGAACCTGGATCAGATACCGATTCATCATTGACCACGGATTGTACTTTCCCTTCTCCTGCCTCCTCTTTGATTTTTCAGGGGACGGAAGCACACCGGTTCCGGTTTCATAGAAGTTCATAGCGAAGGAGACGTTCTTTTATTACTTAACCTGGTCATCTACCTCCAAATCTCTACCTTCCTCGCTTTCCTTATATAAAAAAAAAGCACATAAATCCAGAAAGTGGTGACCGCTCTGTCCAGATGAAAACAAGCACCTCTTAAAAAACGGTGGCTTGACTTGTGAACTGAGGCTGTCTAGTTATATTTTCTAGCTATCGTTTCCCTCTCCTTCTATCCCGAGTCTTCAGATATAGCTTTTTTGCATTTCGGAAACGACGAGCTGGGGAACTGTCGACCACGGATTGTTTTTTTAGCCAGACTGGTGAACTTCAGAAATCTCACGGGATTCCTGTGTCGAATATTCCATAGCCGTTGGAAGGATTTGGAGCGGCAGGCTGTGCGCGTTGTGTGAGTATAACTAGTACAGGTAGTTGCCAGCTTTCCATGTTTGAGAACAGGTAAAATTATAGATTTTTACAAACATCCGATATTTTTCTGTCAACTGTATGTTTATAAAGACTTTACGAAGTGCTGTTCAGCATGTTTAGAATTATGCGCTACCAGCCAGGAATGGATCTCATGAGGGCCACGCATAATCAGTTTACCGCGGACAGTACTCTATTGAGAAAAACTTCTAGCTGGCCGACTTTGTAAATAAAGCAATCGGGCGTTAGGTGCAGCTTCCAATGACGTTGTCCTTTTCAGAATAACTTTTGTTCGATGCGTTGAAGTGATTAGTTCGAGTAAATGGTCGCTATCAAAGGGATTATATAAATATCTCATATCAAACTGCTGTCGCTTGAGGGTGAATTTAAATCGGTCATTTTCCATGAGCTCGGTGAGATGTACGTAGGTTACCAGTGTTAAGCAAACCAAGATTTTTTACTTAATATAAAATTCTCGATTCCTTTGCCTCGACTGTCCCTTTTCTAACTGGCGCAGAATTAGAATTGGCATTAAACTCTCCCACTATAATGAACTGCTCTAGCAGCAGGATTAGAAGATCTAAATAATGTGCTGTAACTATAATGCGCAGTCGAGATGTATTCAACAAACTTTATTGATCTGAATATACCATATATGGCGGCTGCCACCTCACCTCTCTTAATTTAGATTTGAATTGATGTTCCAAGTTTCGGATACAGTTTTAAACTATGATCATACGCCCCTGGAGAGTGTGCTCGCTACTCTCGGTCACGGCGAAAGATTTGCTGTCCTTACGATGTTCGTTAGGTTGTGACGGTGTTCATCTTGTACAAACATAAAGCAACAAGTGAGTGCATTGCTAATATGTCTTTCTTTAACATTACTTAGCTTACTGGGGTGTCCCCAAAATTCCATTGTCTTTCTGTTTTCCAAACAGGGCAGGTGCGAGAATATACAGAGTGGCTGCCCTCAGAGTTTATACAAAGGTGAGGTTAGACATCAGTTATCTCGGGAGAAGTACATTTGGATCAAGTTATTCGGCTTCGAAAGCACCGTGCGCCATAGCCATACTTGTGACAGTTTAAACAGTGTAGTGGGTCCGCGGGTAAGGGGTATGCGGTCGGAAGCTCATTCTTGTGTACCCTAATTCCACAGGGCTATAGGGAGCATGCTCGATGCGAAGGTAAGGACCAGGCGCTTAGTTTCTCTTTCTTTGCTGTCCCTGCATATCTTGATTAGGTAAACATTGGTCAAATTTTGCTATTTTAGCCCGTTAAAAAGATCTTCGGTTAGTACTTTAGGCCATTATCAGAAATGACATCAAGAACAGTGTTTAGTAATCTGAGGGGGCTAATGTTAACGACAATGACTTGAAATGCCCCGATTCCAGATAGTTTTTTTTTTTTTTTTTGCATTCGCTGCGGTAAATCAATATAAAAAGAGGTCTCTATTACTAGCTAGCTTCTTCATAATTTACCATTGCCCTATAGTGTCAGCTACCACCTAAGATCTTTGAGCCAATGAACGGCGAGATTTGTCCCGAGTTTTTCAGCATGTTGACCAGTGATCACGTGGATGCTTGGAAACGTGTTTTTATCTTTGAAAAGGTACAGCGGAGGGAATCAGGAGTTCACCCATATCAAATAAGGACGATTTGTTGAAAGTTCAGAGCAAGCCAGCAGAAAGATATGTTCTTGGGCCAGGGTGGCAGACAACCACCACTAGGTCCAACATGGGGAGAAACATGAACTTGCAAGAAAGTCCTGCTATCAGCCATATCTTGACTGTAACCGAAATGGTGTAAAGCAGGGTGGTTATCCATAGGCCACCCCTCGCCGCAAGGAAAAACTTGAACAATTAGGAAAGGAAGAGGAGAGGAAAGTGAAACGCCGAGGGGAGGGCAGGGAAATGTGACTGTATTGAGACGCGCGGTATTGAGGCAATAACGCAGTTACCAAACTTTTGTTCAAACGTCAAAAACTCATTATTCGCTCCGTGTATTGCGACATAATTTTAAGGTTATTTACCTTGGAATCCTGGTCACCTTTAGCTTTACTGTCTAAGCCCGTAAATATAGTATATGAGCGGACCTAATTTTCAGTCCGAACAACTGTTGAAGCAGACAGAGTGATGCGTAGTGAACAACCACTCCACATAACTGAGTGAACGGGAAGGCACCTGACTGAAGGCTGCATTAATTTTAACGTTTCTTTACACACGTATACGATTTCCTCTGCTAATGACAAAGGCACAGTTGGATCTCTCATCACGAAGATTGTCGTCACAGCGTGGGCAGTGAGAAAAGCACGTCATTCAAGGTCAAAAGTTCTGGAGCCAAACATTTTTCTCGTCAGCAGTAAAATGGAGCCTTCAAGCTATTATTAAAGGTCAAAGGGCACTTAAAATGCTAGGCAATGATTTATTATCACAGCAAGAAACAGTCGCATAGCATTTCATGGCCCCATATTCTTTACTGACGCCAAGATGGCATCGCTTTGCGGCTGAAATAGAAAACCTCTCGGCTTCTGTACCTTGGACCAAGAATTAACGTACTTTACTTAGTGCCCTGTGTGCCACATCGTAGCAGGGATTTCCGTTTCGTCTGAAGAGAGTACGAGTGTTGTGACCTCACATTGATGTTTCCAAACGCGGCCGTCAATTGTTCAGTAAGATGGAGAATCTTTCCTGCGCTTTCGCCCTAGAAAACCTAACGCGTACACTCATTGTCAGCACTTCAAGTGTTCCATCAAAACTGCAGCTGTATAATTTTGCTTGTGATGTTCGTTCTGCACCTCAAGATAAGCTCTTAGCTTTGAGCAAAAAAAGGCCACAATGTCCCCGTAGGCTCTGTTGACATATATAATGCCGCAGAAATAATGGTTGTCATATAGAGAGCTACCTGATGAAGTTATAGCTGCGACCTTGACTGACCTCGGAACACACATGGTCCAGGTACTGATTAGGAGTAGGTGTTCTTATTGAAACCAAGAATTAGATGATGCTTCATATATAACCACAACGTTTTCGCCCCTATACTGGAGGACGTTGCAGTGTTTCAGAGCAAATGCAGGCCGAAGGTAATGTTGCATGGAATGATCGCGGGCACCTGGGTCGTAGTTGTAGAGCACGTCATTGCCGCGTGGCGAGTGCGGCCCCGGCCGGCTGGGCACGCTGGCGTAGATGAAGTGAGAGCACACGCCATACGGGTAGATACCCGCCCGGTACCGCGGAGAGAACCGGCACAGCAGGTTGGCGTTGGACGACGCTGCTGGAACGTTGTCGCGCGGATATTGAAAGGATACGTGATGAATTTTAAAACAACTCTGAGGCAACATTTGCAGGGTGTGCACTCAATAAAGATACATTGTACTCCCTAGTCCAACACTTACGAGTAATCATTGGTATCAAACCTCTTTTTAAATTATACCCAATTGTGAGGCACCATTACGTGTACACTTGCCTGAGTACTTGCTCGGTGCGTTCTCTGTACACGAGAAAAAGAAGAAAGCGATAGCTTTATTCGCACTTTAATGAAACATGCGCTTACAGGTAGTAACAGACTATATCTGTGAGCATTCCCGAAATGCGGCAACATCACTGACAGTTCAGCGAGCTCTAGGGAGGGTACAAATCCAGCTCTGTAGAAGCCGACGTGCAATAATGAGCAATCACGTGACTGCAACGCCCTCGCTCAAGCCAATTTGGTGTCCATTCGTACGACTAAAGAACGCAGTGTTAGTTATCTCGCACTGAAAACGGAGTGAAAAATCCTATAATCTTGACTACTCGTCTGATTTGATTCTCGACCTGTGTATTCTGTATAGACCATATATCGAAGCTCTCTGTTGCCCGTGCAGCCAGCGCTCTCTTCAGACGTCTGTTTTGACGTTTACTTACGTTTGTCGCTGGCACTGTCCTCGAAGGCCTTCCTTATCGCCGCCATGCTCTCTTCCTGGGCGTCTGCAAGGTTAAGGAGGAAAAAAATAGAAAACCAGTCCCGAGCCGCTTTAATTTTAATTAATTTCAGACAAGGTGGCCACACTAGCGAACTCACTTTTAGATCAAGAGTGGACTGGGAAGCTTAGACCGTTAGGAAAAAATGAACACAGTTACATTTATTTTTTATTTTGTAAGGTGTTTATAGGAGCACCAAGACCGCAAGCAACGTCCGCAAACCAAAGCGACGGGGGTAGCGTTCTAATCAACAGGGCAGTGCCAACAAGGCTCCGGCTCCACTTCGTCTACCTCTTCGGGTTGGCGCGCGAGCTGATGGCGATCGGGATTACTACAATACCCCCCGGCGGAAAAGGAGCCATCCTGGCGACTCATGGTGAGGAAAGGGTAGGGGGATCATAATACGGCTTGAGGCGGTCGACATGTACAGTTTCTCGGCCGCGGTGGCGATGATCTGGAGATGGGTTCAAGGGCTCTACTACGTAATTGACGGGAGAAGATTGTTCGAGAATGCGGTAAGGTCCATGATAGCGCGATAGGAGTTTGGATGAGAGGCCGGGTGCAGAGGAAGGCACCCATAGCCAAACGAGGGCACCTGAGGGATATGAAGGCGCTGGATTTGTAGGGTCCCGGTTATGGTTTTGTTGAGCCTGGTTCTCCGTTGTGAAGGAGCGCGCCAATTGTCGGCATTCTTCGGCAAATGTGTGCGCTTCAGACAGTAGAGTGGTCTCTGAAGCGTCGGGTTGGTAGGGCAGGATAGTATCCATGGTGGACGTGGGTTCACGACCATATAAAAGAAAGAAGGGGGAGAACCCAGTCGTAGTCTGCGTAGCCGTATTGTAGGCGTACGTTACGAAAGGCAGCACTTGGTCCCAATTAGAGTGAGCGCTATCAACGTACATGGCTAGCATGTCACTAAGAGTGCGATTAAATCGCTCAGTCATGCCGTTCGTTTGGGGGTGATACGCTGTGGTGCTCCGGTGAATGATCTGGCACTGTTTGAGGAGGGCTTCGACAGTGTCGGAAAGAAACGCACGTCCGCGGTCACTGATCAATTCTTTCGGTGCGCCGTGACGAAGAACGAGGCGATGCAGAATGAACCAAGCAACATCCCGTGCGGTGGCAGACTGCAAGGCCGATGTTTCCACGTAACGGGTTAGGTGGTCAACGGCTACGATGACCCAGCGGTTGTTCGCCGACGTGGTCGGAAGCGGGTCATACAGATCGATACCGACACGGTCAAAAGGGCGGCTGGGGCAAGGCAATGGCTGCAACGGAGCGGCTGGCTGAGGGGATGGATTCTTGCGACGTTGGCAGGCGGTACAGGATCGGATATACTGACGAATGAAGCGGTACATGCCGCGCCAGTAATATCTCATACGCAGTCGAGAATAGGTTTTCATGACACCTGCATGGCCGCATTGGGGATCGGCGTGGAAAGAGTCGCAGATTTCGGCACGGAGATGTCGCGGAATCACGAGAAGCCACTTTCGCCCTGTAGGATGGTAATTGCGGCGGTATAAAAGTCCATCACGAGTGGCGAAGTGGTGGGCCTGACGACGAAGTGCACTTGACGGAGACAGCTCTGCGGGCGTAGACAGGAATGTTAAGAGGGAGGATATCCACGGATCCTTCTGCTGCTCAGATTTCATGTTGGTAATGTTGAGCGGCGACATATCGTAGGCACAAACGAAGCCAGCCGTCGAGTCGTTAAGAAGCGGTGAACGGGAAAGGGCATCAGCGTCGGTGTGCTTGCGTCCAGATCGATAGATGACGTGGATATCGTACTCTTGAAGACGTAACGCCCAGCGGGCGAGGCGGCCGGAGGGGTCTTTGAGGGAGGATAGCCAACAGAGCGCGTGGTGGTCGGTAACAACGTAGAATGGGCGACCGTAAATATAAGGACGAAATTTGGTAATGGCCCATATGATGGCCAGACACTCCTTTTCGGTCACAGAATAGTTCGATTCCGCTTTCGTGAGGGTACGACTAGCGTACGCGACGACATACTCGGAATATCCAGGTTTCCGTTGAGCAAGAACAGCGCCCAGACCTACGCCGCTTGCATCAGTGTGTATTTCGGTCGAGCAGGCAGGGTCAAAATGTCGGAGTATAGGGGGAGAGACCAGTAGACGGCGTAATGTACTGAACGCAGCATCACAGGCTGGTGACCAAGAGGAGAGGTTTGGGCCTCCGGCGAGAAGTTGCGTTAAAGGGGCGATGATACTGGCGAAGTTTCGAATAAAACGGCGGAAATACGAACATAGACCGATAAAACTTCGAAGTTCTTTCAATGTTGTGGGCTTGGGGAAGTCTGCGACGGCACGAAGTTTGGTAGGATCCGGTAGAACGCCATCCTTGGATATGACATGACCAAGTATTGTGAGCTTGGTAGCGGCAAAGTGACATTTCTTCAAGTTGAGCTGTAGGCCGGCTTCAGTAAGGCACGTAAGGACACGCTGAAGGCGCAGAATGTGGGAAGGGAAATCTTTCGAGAAAACGACAATGTCATCTAGATAACAAAGACACGTTTCCCATTTGAGCCCACTGAGAATGCTATCCATCATTCTCTCGAAGGTGGCGGGGGCGTTGCACAGTCCGAACGGCATCACATTGAATTCATACAATCCATCGGGAGTGATGAAGGCTGTTTTCGGGCGGTCAGCGGAAGCCATCGGTACTTGCCAATAGCCAGAGCGCAAATCTAGCGACGAAAAGAACTCCGCTCCTTGCAAACAATCTAGCGCGTCGTCAATTCGTGGTAGTGGGTAAACATCTTTGCGAGTTATCTTATTCAGACGCCGGTAGTCCACACAAAAGCGGATAGTGCCATCTTTCTTCGTCACCAACACTACGGGGGAGGCCCAAGGGCTATGAGATGGTCGTATGATGCCCCGTTGAAGCATATCGGCGACAATGTCACGAATGACGCGGCGCTCAGTGGGCGACACGCGATATGGTCGCGGCCGCAGGGGAGCATGAGGACCAGTGTCGATTGCATGAGAAACGGTCAAGGCGCGGCCCAAGGAAGGCTGGGACACGTCAAAAGATGCACTGAAGCGCTGAAGGAGGCCGACTATTTGGTCCCGTTGGGCGGACGTAAGGTCGGTCGCGATAGCTCGATGAAGGGCGTCGACAGGAAGCTCATCACTCGTAGCAGCACAAGACGTCAGGGTAGCAACTTGAGGAAAAACTTCAGGTTCGGAGAACATGTGCGATCAGGGTCCAGCTCTTCAATGTAGCCGAGGCACTCCCCGCGAAGAACAGCCGTTGGGCAGGGAAAAGGGTTGGAAGCATAGATGACACAGCTGCCATCAGAAATTGTTAGAACGGCGAAAGGAAGAAGGAGGCGGTTATGGTGGGCGGAGGCGAGTTTGGGCGTAAAGAGAACAGGACTAGGGAGGGCAGATGTCGAAATAAG
The DNA here is from genome assembly GCF_055883805.1 of Amblyomma maculatum. Classification (NCBI taxonomy): domain Eukaryota; kingdom Metazoa; phylum Arthropoda; class Arachnida; order Ixodida; family Ixodidae; genus Amblyomma; species Amblyomma maculatum. Next base: position 21,633,117 of record NC_139351.1, on the reverse strand, counting down.
GGGAACGAGAACAGAAGAAAAGGGAGGAATCTCAGTGTCTGCAGCTACAAGGAGTTTAGCAGGGCGCACAGGCGGGTCACACAGGGAAACATTACACACAGGGGAAAGCTCAACTTCAGCACGGGCACAATCAATCACAGCACTGTGAGTTGACAGAAAGTCGTAGCCGAGGATGATGTCGTGGGAGCAGTCGTAAAGCACCACCATCTCGACGAGATACGTAATGTCTTTGATGCAAACTCGTACCGTGCACGCTGCCACAGGGGTGATGCGCTCTGAATTGGCCGTACGAAGCGAAAAGGCAGAAAGCGGCGTCGTGACCTTGCGAATTTTGCGGCGAAGGGCATCACTAATTACGGAAACGGCAGCACCTGTATCCACCAGCGCAAGAACGGGAAAACCTTCTACGAACACTTCAATGACGTTGGCGGGAGAAGGCGGAGGACTTAACGAGTTCGTCAAACGCGCAGTTCTTGCCTCCGGAACTGCGGCATTCAGTTTTCCCCTTGCGTAGGGCCCTGTCGCCGGACCATTGGCGAAATGGAACGTCGGCGAGGCGAAGGCGAACGGCGTGTCGAGTACTGAGCCCGAAGTGGAGACGATCCAGAAGAGACGTTGCTCAAGGGCGGCTCGGGATCGTAGTGGTACTGACGGACTGTGTTCTCAGGATGAAGCGGGCGCTGACGGCAAAGGCGAGCGACGTGACCCGGGAGCCCGCAAGCATAGCAAATTGGGCGATTGTCGGCGGTTCGCCATGGGTTCGTAATGCGGCGTCGCGGTCGAGGGATCTGAGACTGAGGGGCCATGAAACGAGGTGGAGCATAAAATGTAGGGCCGTTCTGGTAAGACAATGTTGGAAGCGGACCGCGCGTTCCAGCGGTTACTTGAGCGTAAGTGAGTTGTGCTTGCACAGGAGCGATGGGAACACTAGAAGGCAGTGCTTCGGCGACTTTCTCCTCGATAACTTGGCGGATAGCCGGCGAGATGGATGGCGCGTTGGCCGGCGCTAATTGCGAAGTGCAGACGGTCGGCTGAACTGGGTGGAGGAGGGACAGCTGGCGTGCAACTTCTTCGCGGATGAAGTCTTTGATATTCTGCATAAATTGAGACTGTTCCGCAGACGGCGTAGCCAGTGCCAAGCCAGCAATGCCGGCAGGTGTGGCAGCCCGCCGCGTAGAAGCGCGTTGCTTTCGTAGCTCGTCAAACCTCTGGCACAGTGTTATAATGTCGGATACGGAAGTAGGGTCTCTGGCCGACATCATATAGTACGCATCGTCAGTGAGACCTTTTAGAACATGTGTGACTCTTTCGGGCTCGGGCATGGACGGATTGACCCGCTTGCAGAGGTCAACCACGTCCTCAATGTAGCTAGTAAACGTTTCTTCGGGACGTTGAAGCCGTGCATTGAGGCGTTGTTCGGCGCGGAGTTTACGTACCGCAGGACGGCCGAAGACATCCGCGAAGTTCTGCTTGAAGACTGACCACGTCGGAAGATCGGCTTCGTGGTTTCGAAACCACAGATTCGCCACGTCCGTGAGGTAGAAGAGGACGTTGCTCAGTTTGATGGAATCGTCCCAGCGGTTGAAAGTGCTGACGCGCTCGAAAGAGGCCAGCCAGTCGTCAACGTCGTGGTCGTCGGTACCACTGAAGAAAGGTGGGTCACGGGGCCGTTGTGCCCCGGAACAGAAGATGGTGGCAGGAGTGGCAGGGATGGGCGTCGATGGTTGGCTGGGAGCGTCCTGCATGGTTGTGACCGAAGGCGGTAGCGTGCGGTTCCGAAGTTCCAGGGTGAAATTTGCGAGGAGGACTGGGGCGACGACCGAACCTCCACCAAGTGTAAGGTGTTTATAGGAGCACCAAGACCGCAAGCAACGTCCGCAAACCAAAGCGACGGGGGTAGCGTTCTAATCAACAGGGCAGTGCCAACAAGGCTCCGGCTCCACTTCGTCTACCTCTTCGGGTTGGCGCGCGAGCTGATGGCGATCGGGATTACTACAATTTATTTTTTACCCTCAAGACCTTTTCGCGTTAGGTGTCTTGTGCATGAGATGAACAAACCGAATCAACGACAAATCACTTCTGGGACACAAAATAAATTCCTGGAATGAAATGCCTTTTAAAAATGAGGGAAAAAAACTGCGTACTTGCGTGCTCAATCGTAGCGAAAAATGTCCTTTCAGGCTGCCGACTTAAACGTGCGAAGGTTAACCCTACACACCTAAGTCACTCGAAAACAGAACGAGGAGCTCCCTTCACCAATACCGTAGAAGTAAAGAATGAACGTGTGCCAAGAACCTTCCTTAATTTTGGAAGCCAGCTCACGCTAGTCAGTAGCCATTCATGAAATCGGAGTCGAGTTACGTTAAAACTGTGCGCAATACAGGAAGCACTATATTCCTCGGCTCCGTACTGGCTAAACATCTTGCATGTGATTACCACATCCTTGAAAATCCATCAGGATGGCCATTCAATTTGGCTTCTTCAATTCGCAAGATTCACTTATAAAAAACTTAAAGGGGTGGGGGGTGGGGGGGTGGCAGCGCGTTTACAGGATCATAATTTGCTGCAATTCTACTGGCGCTCCGCCCAAAGCGGCCCCCTGTAACGTATCAGCCATGGTTGCGGTTGGTATCATTACTGTAGCCCATTAATCTGAAGTCACCATTCCATGAAAATTTCTTTCCACTGGCTTGATTTTATTCAAAGTACCAAGTTTTCAGTGCCACCTCTAGGGCTTCCATTCCACTGACAAGCCATTGCCAGCGACGTCATTTCTCCATCTACCTTTCATATCATAAAACAAATATGTCCACAACACTACAGAGCTATATTCTCGCCGCAATCGATTATATCTCGTAGTCAGTTGCCCCTTTATGATGATGTACGCTGCATGTCGAAGTCTTCATTGAACACGATCCGTGCGCAGTGACTCTAAAAGACATCACTATCGCAATTCCTTCTTTCCTTAAGTGTACCAAGCGGTCCCAAAATAATTTTTCTGCGCAAGGTCCCCAATCGCTCATTTATCTGTTATTTTCCGAAGCCTTACCAATAAGTCATGGCCTCGAAGCGAAAGGCGAAATAACTAAATCAGATGCAATTCTTTAGTAACCTGTGATATTTGACGCCTATGTACGACTTCTATCCGTCGATAGCATTTTACCTGGCTTCTGAACCAAACCTGTCCGTCGTTTATCTGAGCTTTTACCGGTAGCAGGAGGCGCTGCGATCGTCATGGAGGACAGACGTACTCATATTAGCTCCGTCGCTAATTCCCGCTTTCGCAGTGCTAATTATATTGGATCGAGAAGTTTTTAATACCACCGTGTTCGTGAAGGTATCCGCCATCATCCGATACCTGACTTTTATCAAAGGTGCGTCATTTTCGAATTAGCGGACTTCCTGATTCAGCGCCAAGAGGAGACGCTAGGCCGAAGCGAACCCAGGGCTCGCTAGGCCTAGCCGACCGTACTTCAGCCACGACATGGAGGATTCCGCCGCCACTTCGGTGCATAACATCCAGATTTCCCCGATGAGCGTACAAGTAGCAGGAGAAGAAATTACCCCCGAGGAATTTCAACGCTCGCCCGGATGGCTGCACATCGGCGGGCACAGGAGCCGACCACGCCTGCAAGGAACGCCGAGTGAATCTACTTCTCAACCTGATACACCGAGCTCCCAGAAAAACGCTAAATTCATCAAGAGCGTTAGGGCCGCAGTTATTCGGGCGGCTCGCATGCCCGCCATGCCAGCAGAAGAAATTAAGATCGTCGTGCGTCCCCGCGGAGGGCTCGATATTTACAAGGCAGGAGCTGCATGCGTCACTACTGCCATCATGGTGGCAGCAGGAATTGAGGTGCCACATCGAGCTGAGGATACAGCGTGTCCCAATGCACAACAGAACATAATGGTGATCAGCACTCCGAGCGAAGAGCGGGCGGAAAAGTATGCTCGAATTCAAGCTATTAATGTCCAAGGCAACACGTACCAAGTCAGTGCTTATGGAACGGCCGTCCACGACACAGTCAAGGGCGTGATCAGGGGCATATCACTCAAAGACAGCGAAGCTGAAATAATGCAGCAGGTCGTAACCAAGTAAAACCCCCTCACCGCGGGTGCGAAGCGTATCGGAAATACGACGACAGTCATCGTAGTGTTCAATGGTATCAAGGTTCCTAAGTATGTGCGATACGGATCCACGCTGTACCCGTGCAGTCTCTACAAGAAGCAAATAGAAGTTTGCAAGGTATGCGGCAAAATCGGCCACAGGCGCGACGTGTGTCCTACACCAAACGCACGTGTGTGCCTTGCATGCGGCGCTTCTAATCCAAGAGAGGGCCACACATGTATCCCCAAATGCAAGCTCTGCGGTGAGCAACACCCCACCGGGGACCGCGTCTGCAAAGCCAAATACAAAGTTCCATACGTCGTGCGGCGACGGAGATGGGAACGCCGTAACGCCGAAGAACAGCAAAAGGAAGCAGTCGAACGCAGTAACGCCGAAGAACATCATAAGCAAGCACTCGACTCAAAGGCCTCTCCGCTCCTCCATGACGTCATTACACTACGACGAACGCGGAAGCTGCGCGCTGCTGCGCGTTGCTGCGGGCTTATTCTTGTTTCACTAGAATTGTGGTTGTTGCCGCATGCGAAAACATTCTTTGGTGTTATAAGCCCCGTTGTTTAATAATAATAATAATAATTGGCTCATAGGAAAGGAAAGACGCAGTATCTGTCACACTTGTTTCTGTGGACACCTGAACCGCGCCGTTAGGGAAGGGAGGAAGGTAATACATAACTTTTCAGTCGGCTGCAATATCGCAAGTAAACGTCTGTATATTCATGCAGCGGATTTTCTAAAAAAGATTAAAGTTTCAGGAAACCGCACATAATCTAAATGAGTTTATGAAAAGCCAGAAGCACTGCTTCTATTGTGCCAGTGTTGTATAACGCTACGGTTATAAACATAGCTTCTGAAAGTCAGCTCTATAAACGCTGGAACATCTTAAGTCTCTGTACTCGTTTTGGAAACAAATGGGAAGAAAGTTTCACAATGATTTCAAAGCACTCAAAACATGTAACTCTACGATCAGCAGTAGACTTTATTTTTGGCTCTAGAGTTGATTTCAGCTCAATAAATACATAAAATGTATCGAGTATGAAAGTCTTTATTAAAAAATACTCTCGAGAGGCACTTGTAGCTGGACTAGAAAGATACGCTGGGTAGTTTGGGAGTAGTTTGGTACTACGTCAGGTCGAAGTCGTACCAGTTTCAGCTTAGCTTCAATTACTTTTCCTGTCTTCGCATCCACGTAACTTGTTTTGTCGACCATGTCCTTAGGCTTAAAGGGACGCTCGCAGGCCTAGGATGTGAAATGAGACGTTAGAAGGATGCAATACCTGAAGGCAAAAAAAACCAGCAGCCCTATCTTTTAAGGTACTAAAAATCGCAATTTAGTTTAAAGTCCGCGCGCAGTAAATATCAGTAATACTGTGTCTCTTAGTCACAATCACGTAGTATAGAATAAGGTTCGCACCATAGCTATGGAAACTTTCTTTTTTAAGGTGGAAGCCTTTGATGGCTCATACTGTCATGGACTGTGTGTGTCCCGCTTTTGCGGCAGCTGTCACTTGGCGTTTCTCGGTGTGCGTTCAAGTATGGAATTCAGATGCAGGAAAGCTAGACAAGATGACACTTCTGGAGGAAAGGCGCAGTATCCGTCGCATTTTCTCCAAGTGTGCGTTTGGATGGTACGCCATCGCGATCCTGTCGCGTGGCGTTCCTTGGCGCGCGTTCAAGCGTGGGATTGCAGATGTCAGGAACGCTAGACAAGATGACATTTCTCGGGCTTTCGCCTTCCAATACTTTACTTGCTAAAATCCCTCGTTATTTTTAAGGTAAGTATCTCGTACACATAATCTCGGAGTATCTATGTAGCGTTAATGATGCAAAGAAGTTGTCGATAACAAATAGTAAAGAGAAATATTTGCCTTACCACCGATCGCTTTCCTGGTGTGAAATCGGCAAGATGGATGGCTTTTATCCACTGAGCCCTTCTCACTGGGTCCGATGGGAACGTGAAGACTCTCACTGTATCCCCACCATCATAGTTTCCGCGGCACCGCGGTACACAGCAATGTCCAGGCATTCTCAAAACGTGTACACTTGATGAAAACACTGCAGCATCAGCGAAGACCAGTCACCGCCACTCATCCAGTGCTTATTTCTAAAAACAAAATATCAGCAAAACTTTTGCGACACACGTTGCGCAAAGGCGAAATCTCGCATTGCAGTAGGAGCATGAACAGCACCACCTAGACTAACCACTCGCAGCCCTCGCACCCGCATCCCGGATATGCGCCGAGACGGGAGACAACGAAAGAGCTCCGTCGTAGTGTGATGACGTAGGCGCGAGGAGGAGGAGGATATGAAGAGGCCTTGTAGTCTAGGCGGTGTTGCTCAAGCTCGTTTCCACGTCTCGGACGCTCTCACTCGCGCAGTGCTTCCCGTAACGGATCCCGAAGAGCGTCGCGCAGCGCGTCGCGTGACCGTGACTCATCTCACAGGAACAAACGCGACGCTAAGCGTTCGCGCTCCCGTGACAGAATCAGTTGGGCGGACGCAGCAAAGGGCGAAGTTAAAAGCAGCAACGCAAGCTCTAACAGCGCCACTACTGGCCGAAGCACACAGAGCAGCTGGCAGGAATGGTCTACCAGCCCCTACTACAAGGAACTCGAACAACTCCGTGTCGCCAACGCGACTCTGTTGGAAACCACGCGCCGGCTTACCCAAGAGCTAGCCGACGTCAAGAAAGAACTACAAGCACAGCGATTTCAGCCAACCATTGGCCCAGCTCAGTCACCCGAGACACTTACACCCTCCGTTATCCCCGAGAACACCGACATGCCATCCCATCAAGGTGGTACACAATCAATGGACATATTACAAGACGAGCCCGAAGGGGAGAAAACCACTGACCCAACCCCCAAGAAACGAGCGCGCACCTCATCACGACAACATAAGGACCTAACCCAATTGGAAACTCAGCTCGAAACCAAAATTGAAGCGCTCACCAACGCCTATGCCGACACGGCTGCCGTCACTGACCAACGCCTGGCGCGGCTGGAGGAACTAATCACCACGTCCTACGGAACCATACAGGAGCGCTTAGATTTCATTGAACAAACCCTCAAGCCCATAGTATGCAGCCCTATCTTTGCTGCGCAATTCGCAAACCACCCATATCTCCAAAAACAGACGCAAGCCTCAACTCCATCACACCATGTCCCAGCCCCAAGCCACAATAGGACCGCTACCGGGCCTTACGGTCTGGCAGTGGAACTGCCACAGTTACAACAACAAGAGAGCAGTGCTGCAACAACACATCACCACGGTAACCAAGAAACCTGACATCATTCTGCTGCAAGAAACGGTGACGGCGAACCCAACCCTCGCTGGGTATCGCGCTCACGTTAGCCCAGCGGAGGGACGAGGCGTCTGCACATTCGTCCGCAAAGGGCTCACGTTCATTGAACATCAGCTCAGACACGGCCGCAGCAGGGTGGAATACACCTTCACCGAAATCATTCCAAGCAAACAACGGAAAAACAGCCTGTTCATAGATAACATATACAGTAACCCCAAGCACCAAACACAGAAATTCAAGACCCTGCTACACACAGCCAGCACCCAAGATAAAGGCAACACTTTGCTGATTGGAGGAGACTTCAACGCCTCCCATCGAGCGTGGGGTTACGTGAAAGACACGGCAAAGGGACGGGACCTACTACAGGATACCCTGGACCACGACTGCACCCTGATCACGGATCCCAATTATCCTACCCGAATCGGCAATTTCGTAGCACGAGACACCACACCAGACCTTACATTCATCAAGAACGACCACACCGGCAAAGTAACATGGCGCAACACCGGCGTTGACCTGGGCAGTGACCACTACATCCTCGAAATTACAATTCCCAATCAATTCCGGGGCAACACCATTACACACAAATGGACGGATTGGGACGGTTTCCGTAAGGGACGACCAACCACACCGCAAGACATCACAGACATTGAAACCTGGTCGGCAGAGCTCCGCGATGCAGTGCACTCGGCCACCAAGACAATTGAAACGGACGAGGACATCATAGCCATGGACAGTCGTCTGGCCCATCTCATCGAGGCCAAACGTTCGATACAGGCGCGCTGGAAGCTGCAACGGCTGAATCGCAAATTGAGAAAGAAAGTGGCCGACTTAAACAGGGCCATTCAACCTCACTGCAAGATCCTGTGCCGGCAGCAGTGGAACGAAGTCTGCAACCGAGCTGACGGGCAACTACATCGTGGTTGCACATGGAATCTACTTCGGCACCTCCTAAACGAAACTAAGACCAAGTCACACCAGCGCGATCGCCTGGCCTGCCTCATACACACCGCCACACAACAACAAGGAAAAGACGTCGTTATCAAGGCCCTGGAAGCCAAGTATCTGCCACACACGCCAACGGAAACCCACCCGCCATACGGGGGGCTGCCGAACGCGTGGCTCGACCGAGACATTACCATGTCAGAGGTACGGGCAGCGCTGCACGAGCTCAACGCCCGCTCAGCAGCCGGCCCCGATCTTATTACCAACAAGATGCTACGCAACCTTGAGTAGCGGGTTAGGGCCTCGATCGATGCATATATGCATCGATCGAGGCCCTAACCCGCTACTATAATGAATGCTGGCGTTCGGGCAAGCTCCCCCGACAGTGGAAAACGGCAAGAACAATCCTAATCCCGAAATCGGGCAAGCCATCGGATATCGGCAACTTGCGTCCCATCTCGCTCACGTCCTGCGTGGGCAAGGTGCTTGAGCACGTGCTTTCCAACCGGTGGCAGGAGTACCTGGAAAAGGAAAACCTATATCCGGATACAATGATCGGCTTCAGGCGCAGACTCAGCACACAAGACGCCATGCTACAACTCAAACAAGAAATAATCGACAACAAAACACAAGACAGCAAAGTAATTCTGGGACTTGATTTACAAAGCGCATTCGACAAAGTCAAACACAGCCATATTAGCACAAGTATCGAGACTCAACATGGGGGTAGCGAGCTACAATTACATCCAAGACTTCTTGACCAACCGCACGGTGGAACTGCACGCCGGAGACCTTAAGTTCCCCGAACACAAGCTCGGAAGCACGGGTACCCCGCAAGGTTCAGTCATCTCGCCGTTGCTCTTCAACCTTGTCATGATCGGGGTAGCGAGGGCAGTAGAGGGGACCGGCATCCGGCATACGATCTACGCCGACGACATTACCCTGTGGGCGGCAGGTGGCACCGACGCCAGCATTGAGCAGCAGCTCCAAGAGGCTGTTACTGCCATAGAGCAACACCTTAACGGCACAGGCCTAGTGTGCTCGCCCGCCAAATCCGAGCTCTTCGTCCTCACACCATTACAACGGGGACGGAGACGCGCTCCCCCTCGGGAGTGCGATCACATAAAGATCGTGGCTGCATCGGGGCAGCGCATCCCCGAAGTTCCCAAGATCAGGGTCCTGGGCCTGCTACTAAACAAGAACGGCCGCAACGACGAGACCATCAACAAGATTACCACCAAGGCAATGGACGCTATCCGGCTCATACACCGAGTCTCGACACGATGGGCAGGCATGCCTGAAGACAGTCTTCTGCGCCTCGTCCAGTCGTTCGTGATCAGTCACATCGCCTACGTTGCGGCCTACCTCAACTGGCAGGCCGCTGACCGGACAAAGATAAACACGCTGATCAGACGGGTTTACTAGACGGCGCTGGGATTAATGGGGACCACAAGTACGGCTCGGCTCCTGCAGCTCGGCGTCCATAACACCTTAGAAGAAATAGCCGAGGCGCAGCTCACGGCGCAAATGGAGCGCCTCTCTACCACCAAGACAGGCCGCAGTATACTGACGTCCCTGGGTTACAATCCCCGAGCTCCCAGTCGGCAATCGTGCGAGATCAGCGATGAGGCGCGGGCCCACATCCACGTGGACCCCATCCCGAAAAACATGCACCCCGAGTACAACCAAGAACGGCGGCAGGCGCGGGCCAAAGTCCTCGTCGAGCAACACGCCCAGGACCCGCACGCCCGGTTCGTGGACGCTGCGGAATACAAGCGAGAAGGATTCGTGGCAGTGGCCGTTGCGGCGGCTACCGGCATCAAAACAACGGCAGCGAGCGTGCGGTGCACGGACGCCACAGACGCCGAGGAGGTTGCCATCGCTCTGGCGATCTCGGAGGCCGAGTGTCGCACCGTGCTCAGCGACTCGAGGAACGCTGTGCGCAACTTTGCCAAGGGGCGAGTGTGCGCGCAGGCGGCCGCCATCATCAGTAACCTCCAGCTTCAAGACCGCGGCAACACTATCCGCATCAAGTGGTTCCCGGCGCACGCGGGAGATTGTGCATCCTCACCGAATCACAACCAGACGGCCCATTCGGCGGCGCGAGCGCTTACCTTCCGTGCCCCCGAGAAGGACCGTTCCGAATGGTGGTTCGAAACAAAAGACCGAATGACCAGTTACGAGGAAGTGACAAAATTTTACCGCCTAGCTCGACGGACAATGCCGCCGCCTCACCCGGCACTTAGTCGGGAGGAGGCGGTCATCCTAAGGCAAATGCAAACCGGGTCACTCCTAGCCCCGGCAATGCTACACGTCATCCACCCAGACATCTACACGAGTGATATGTGCAGTGTATGTCAAGTGGGTCCGGCGGACCAATGGCACATCATGTGGGACTGTGCCAGGTTCCCGACCGAAGCAGCATCCAGGACATACCCGCCAGAACTTCAAAGTGCTGTGCAGAATACAGACAAGGACATGCAACTATGGGCCGTCCAGCAGGCCCGGGGTGCGCTCGAAAAGCACAAGCCTCACAACCCACCACAAACGGGCCAAATGAGGTAGTGCAGAGTAGGGCTTAACCCCGGGTAGACGCTTGGCCAGCGTCATGACGCTTTAACCCGTCGTTTGCCGGCTCCCTAATAAAGTTATACATACATACATACATACATACATACATACATACATACATACATACATACATACATACATACATACATACATACATACATACATACATACATACATACATACATACATACATACATACATACATACATACATACATACATACATACATACATACATACATACATACATACATACATACATACATACATACATACATACATACATACATACATACATACATACATAAATACATACATACATACACCCCGCCGGGGTGGCGCAGTGGTTACGGCGCTCGACTACTGTTCCCAAGGACGCGGGATCGAATCCCGGCCTCGGCGGCAGCTTTTCGATGGAGGCGAAAAGCAAGGCGCCCGTGTGCTGTGCGATGTCAGTGCACGTTAAAGAACCCCAGGTGGTCGAAATTTCCAGAGTCTTCCACTACGGCGTCTCTCATAGCCTGAGTCGCTTTGGGACGTTAAACCCCACAAACCAACCAAACCAACCAACCACATACATACATACATACATACATACATACATACATACATACATACATACATACATACATACATACATACATACCGGTAGCAGTGTCAATGAAAGCCTAAACGTGTGCAGTTAGATTAACACATAATACACGACGTTATAGTATGAAAATGTTTATAAAAACTCAATATATAAACTGTTCCGTGCTATATGTTTCATAAGCTGCAATGGACACTTACAATCCTCTGGGAATGGGATGCTGGCCTTAGCAGAAATGAAAATCAAACTAACGCTCTCCACTTACCTTCGATATTCCCGCCTTCCTCGCTGTTGAAGTTCTTGAGCCGAACTGAAAAGACGAAATAGACAAAACTCGGCTCAGGTGCTCTGATTAGTTCTTAGCTAATCTTCGAGTGTAGATGCAACGTAAAAATCTACGCAAAAAAAAAACGCACAGAACTCGCACCGACGTTCGGTAAGTAGGGCAAGGTTCAGTTGCTCAAATACAAAATCTGTCCCTTAAGTAGCTCACATGTACCAGTGCTGCACGAAAGTTATTACATTTTAAACTTTATTTGCTATTAAATATTCTGCTCTAAGCTTTTTTCTCCAATCGTGTTCTGGCAGTAAACGCCCCTGCATTGGGAACTGGAGCACATTACAACCACACTCGGTTGAGAAGGATCCGAGACACTCGATTTAGCTACAACGCTGTTTCGACACGGAAAAAAAGACCTTGCTCATGAATCACTGTACAAAGCCACCTTCCAGTCGATGACACATTCGAGAGTATTATTCGCGCAAATCGGTATGCAGGCACATGCTGTGATCAGCACACAGTGCAAGGTTGAAAACAACTCGTCAAAGCGGTGGAACCGTCTAAGTCATAGCTAACTCAGCGATTGCAGTAAGTTTATTGGGGATATCAATGTTTTCCCTTCGTCAATTGTGCAACAGGTAAAAAAGAGAATTATGTATTAAGAAGGTCACACACAGTGATTAAAGGCATCCGAATTACTTCCGACGCAACTAATGAGTCCAAAAAACTGTTCCTGGGAGTGAGGCTGGTATCGTGGCAGTTTACAGACTCTGCTTAAAAATCTGGTTGTATAAGTACAAGGTGGCCCTACTATGGCCATCAGTTTACATGACAACCGTTTCTCTTTTGGGAGATGCCATTTTCCATAGATGTCTGGCACGGTCATTACCTTAATAAACACCTACCTTAAATTAGGCTTCTTCATCTAGCCATAGAATATGTAACACAAAATCCCGCTCCAGATCGCTGTAAATGTATTGCAATACATCGAGCAAAGCTGTTCATCGGTGCACTCGCCTTCCTGTTGGGTCATGCCGGCGAAAGAGAACAGCGTGGCCGCAGCCAGCGCCGTGACGCAGACTACGGTGAGGAACATCCCGTACTTCCGCTTGGCCATCGCAAACCACCAGGACACCTGGTAGCCGAACTGTCCACTGCACACGCGAAACACACTACTTGTCTGAGCTCTCTTTGTGCTTAGCCTGTGCCACCTTCATATATCCCCGTGATTTGGCCGCCGCTTCGGCATAAACTGCATTCAGCCATCAAGCATGGTAATGTGTCTTTTACTGTTGCTTCCCTTGGCGCTTACCTCATATGTACAGATTTAGAGAACAATTCATTATTAGCGACATACTATGCAATACGGCGTTAGTGCTATTGCTTGTTTCCTTTGTCAACTGGCGCTCTGCAAACGACACTTCAGTAATCATTACAGCTTTTGTGCTATGACACTAGTCACGCCTGCACGCCAGTGAGATTCATCGCGGCAATGGAAAGAACTTAGGTGTGAAAACCAGTTTCATTGCAAACTGAGATTGAATTAGAGGCAGTGACTAGAGTTATAGGGAAACCTCTTCCCTGCCAATGCTTTTAATCCCGGGTTTCTGAATTTTCCTAGACAGGGTGATAAATGTCTATCTACTAGGGAAGCTGCGACGTTGCAACATATTTGTGAAAGATATCGAATGCATGCATAATGCATAATTAATGTATTCAAATTATGTATAAACGTAACTATTGCATCGTTCGTCAATGCTGCTGGGTGACTGGAGCTCAGTAAAGCTGCAATAAAAGCAGCTTTTTCTCCTGTCACCCTTTTTCGCTGTACATTGTATGCGAAAATAAACTCCTTGATTGATTGATTGAGCGATTGATGGCTAGCCGAGAAAACCGAACCTTGAAGGCGGTACCACTACCTTAATGACCACCCGAGGTGTGATGCTTTTACACTTATGGATCACACTCGACCAAGCGTCTGTTAAGCATGTACAGGCTCAAGACCAGAAACAGTTCGTTTCAGATTTTCACCAGTTGCATTGTTGAACGCCCATGCACCAGTATAAGTAATGAAGTGGGCTGCTACGGCGGCGGCCAGATGTCAAGTTTCGGAAGAGTGGCTGCAGTGCATGTCCATCAACAAATTGCGAAAATCAATAGTGAAAATGTCACGTCAGCTGTTGTCAGTTTCCCACACGGTGATTTCTCTCTTTGGACCACTTGGAAACATTGCTGGCCAACCTCCTATGTACACTCCTCCGCACTCTATCACCATCATTTAAGCTGCAACAACTGTCGGCTGTGGAGAGCACTGAGCCGTCGTGCCACATATAGGTCCCCTAACAAAGTATTACCTTTGCTCTTTTCTGCCCCTCGTAAAACTTCTTCTGTTTCTCTCGCCGAGCAAATAGTGCATGCAGATTTCTCACTGCTAGAGTGGTTGAGTGGTAGATGCAAATATGTATTTTCTGCGCGATACAGCGAGGACAACACATGGGAAAGTCAATCTAATTGTCATGTATGCGATTACGTTTCCTGACCTTTCTTATATCGAACATCACCGATGATGCATACTTTGGGTTCGCTGTGAATGCTACCTAAGTAGAATATCTCTCCATTCTTTTATTCACTTGAGCCGCCTAATGGAGGTTCCCTTTGTAATACTTACTCTTTAGCAGCACTGGCACGGGTATTCTGGTCGCCTGAAAAGAAAATTTTTGCGCCGGCAAAAATTTACTTTCTCTGAGTGGACATTTAACTCAGCGCTTTCTGATATTCGTGCCACGCTGACAGATATTACAGCACGACTAATAACCCAGCGCTTCTCAGCGAGGACAAAAACTTTGGCATGCGATGTATGCGTCAATGCATACTATAAAAAGGATTAAGAATAATTGCACATGTATAGTTGTGCCAGAATGCTGGCCATTATGAAATTGAAGGATTGACAAAAATCTAGTCTGATCGATTAAAATAATGTTAGAAGAATCGTTGACCAAGGAGATTGCGCTTTAAATTTAAACATTTCGTCCTCAACATGGAACATTTGTACATTTAACTACAACCGCTTTGGCGGTGATCTTTTTCGTGTGGCGTGTTTTCCTTTATGTGCTTCGCCGAAACGCTCCGGACTATGGAGGAGTATGTCGACCTGCGTCTCTTGGTCCAAAGTTTTACAATCAGGACACTGGTGCTTAGGATCAAGCACTGCGAAAAAGTTTTATGCTTTTTTTCTCACAGCCATGGCTTAGGTAGTCAGGGCAGCCAAACGTCTTACTTGAAATGAGAGCACACCCGTTTTTATGCTCAGAATGGAACAATCGAGAATACGCTTTAAGAACTATAAACCACAAAAACCTTCTCTCAGGGCGTTTCCAGCATTACGTTCAAGCTTTTGTGGCCTTCTCGCAGCACCACCGCACAAGCACGCTGCCGCGGGGTCATAGGGAAGAAATTGCAAACTGCTTATATTCTAAAGTCGTGAAATGGAAACAAGTAGAGAAAACGTTGACAAATAATTTGCAGTAACTGCTATAAGGCATCGGCGTTACCATACACTTGATCGAGCAACAGCTTTTCGGTGTGCTCTGCATCGGATCGTTTGTAGGCGCCACACAAAAGGAGCGGACGGTGGTTGGGGAAAGGATCACACCTACAAGAGTAGATTATCGATGCTAACACTGCACGCAAAAGAAAAAAATAGATCAGGCACGATATGCCTGACTTCCTTACCGGACATGCCGATCGTGCTCTTCTTCTTCTAATAGCGAGATATGTTATGTTCACGCGCATTGCGGGCCGTCGTCTTTTTTCGCCTCATCAAATGCCTGGCTAGCTGTATTTTCTTCTACGTCATAGTAACTCGCTTTCATGTAATGACTAAACGTGCAGGCTAATCAAATACGTCCGCTCTGCTCCTTCTGTGACTGTCCAGTAAAAACTATTCAAAACACACACATGCACTGCAACATGCCCCATAAACAAGTACCCAATTTTAAATGCACGGCACTGGTGCACGCCTGCAGGCCACTTACTCGTATCTTTGAAAGAGCAAGTTTATCCGTCCTTTGTCTTGCTTCTATTGGAGTGAAATCCCTATCTGGTTTAAAAGTGTATCTGCCGGATGTGCATACATTTCACTTTCATTTGCACTTGCGAAGCCGCAGAGCAATGTATTATCTCCACCAATAGGGAGAACCACTCGAGATGTTTTGAGTTCACTATGATGTCGGTGGTATGTCCTCTCATGACCTTTGATCTTGACCATTTACATTGACCTCCTGGTTGTAAGGCTATGTGTAAGGGCGCTTCGTTCGCATCGCATGATGCGCCATCATGGATAGCTAGTATATAGGCGTCTCTAAGCTGTGTTTCCCCAATAGCCGAAGAAGAATAAGAGCCATTTGGCGATAGCCGTGCAAGCATAAATGCGTGCCAATAGAATTTATATCTTGAATAGGCTGAATCTAAGCTCTACCCTTGTAGCAACACTTCCAGAACTGTTTATTAGAAAGCGGGAAATGTCCAAGAGAGCACGGGTAAAGCTTTGCGGGCTACCAGCAACAGAAAGCGTGGAGCAGTCGCCATTGTAGTCTGCAAAATAAAAAGAATAATGGAAGAGTATACAATACACTGACATATGTGCCCGAGTTTACGTACAAGGTGCTGGTGTTTGTGGAAAGAGATCCAGGATAACAGGACTAAATAAAGTTGGCCTCCAGCCTGCAACAGCGGAAAGTACCAGCTGAAGTGAGGACATAGAAACAGCGGGCTAACATTTTTTCTGGTGGCACTTGTGCATGAAACGCCCTCCTGGTCGTAGATATGCATCTCTAGTATTGTAATACGTTCGCGCTCACGATAAAGCTGTCTGCCTTACTGCTGCATGAAGCTGGCACGACATACTTCGGGATGCAAATACATTCGTAGGAACATGCGCGGCTCTATGAAAAAAATCAACAGAAGTCCACAGTAGGTGCGGCGTCCATTGTAAATCAACCACGTCGACGAAGCCGTCCATATCAGCATAAATCGACAAACGGTGGCTATCACGACTCGCGAGTCCCCGAGGGAGCGCTACCTATGTCCCGTCAATGCTCGGGATGAGCAGTATGCACCATTTAAGGCTAGAATATGAATGAGGGGGTGGGGACAACATTGTGCCGTCCCTTCGCGGTCGGAAATAACCATATCGGTTCAGCCATCGGCGCTCCTTAATAGGTTCTGTTTTGGCGCTGCTCATGCCTTAGACGAAGTGCCCCTCTCTATCAACAAGCGGGGCTCTTATATTCGTCTATCTTGGTGTTCTTAAAGGAGTATAGACACCAAATGTCGGCGACATTTTTCTTTTTGTTAGTGGTGCGTAAGGCATTCCTGTATGTCGATACGCACGCAGGTTTTGCCTATTACCACTAAATAATCTATAATAAAATTTTCCTTCCTCGCCAATTTCGGTTTCGGCAGCCGAGAGATGGCCTTGACGTCACAATCAATTCCTGACGCGCAGCAATGAAAACAGCGATATATTCGCTGATTCTTCACTTGTAGGGATTCTTGTTGAAGGAGCAGGCTGGCTTTATCATTGTTGCTAATTCAAATGACGCATGAATTATTATATCGCTGTATTTACATCTTTCAAGTGACCTAGACATGGTGACGTTGCAGCCATCGCTCGGCTGTTGAAACCGCAATTAAAACAGGCGAGAAAACAATTAATAATTATTCAGCAGTCATAGGCGAATGTGACGTGGTGATCCGTGTACAGTAATGCCTTACGCATCATAACAAAGGAGGAAACACGAAACCAAAAATTAGGTGCCTCTAGTCATTTAAGTACTCCGCCACTGCCTGACGGCTGCGCCTTCTTTTCGGATACATGCGCCGGGAAAATTCTCAAGGGCAGAAGACGCCCTGCGCTTACGTGTACGGTCTAGCATATTGGTCGCTCGCGTCGCTTCAGGAGGCAGTGCCAGATGCGTCTGGTTGGTCTCGACCTGGGTAACTTGGGGGCTTGAAAATACCCGGCTCGAGACCGCTTATTGCAGGCAGGTCCGGAAGCTTCAACACCGTCCACGACAGCCAGATTGAACACGGCATAATAGACATCTCGTCATCGGAAGTGGCTTCCAAAGACTTCACATCGAACTTGATCGCTGAGCTCACCACCGAAGCAGAATCATCACCTCATCCTCGATAGACGCCAATACCTCAAAATGCTCAGGCGTGTCGTCATGAGCCACAGAAAAATCTGGACCCGAGCAATTCCGTGACGGGGAGGCAGGAAAAGCAGCGCCTGGCATGTAGGACAGAAGTAACAAGCAGTCCTCCGTCGTATGCTCACAGCCACAGCACCAGCAAGTTGTCCTAATGCTCACATTATCATGTCTAAAGGCTCCGCAACGGTTTCAGCTTAGCGCCGCACAAGGCGAGCCGTAGTGACCCTCCGCACTGAAGTGGGAGTGCACGTGCTTTATGTTCCAGTAATCTAGAGTGGTACGGTAACCATCAGGAAGTTTCGAGGTGAGCGAGTTATTTCAAAGTTCGCTTTGAGTACCCCATTTAAAATGTGCCCCTTGGATCTGAAAGTGACTTGAACATAGGACCCGCCTTCTCATATGAAGCAATCGCAGCAGCCAGCGCATTTGCACTGGCGCACGGTGATAGAGCTTCCTCGTTAACAGGAAGTGCCGTATGTTCGGATATCTAATTTGGAATGACGGATTATGGGGTTTCCGAAAACCTAATAGGTGGCGTGTGGTGAGAATCATGAGATTAGCGAAATTAAGGACAGCAGTCCCAGATGATACTGGTGGTGGGCGTAGAGGATATTGATAGCGCAATGGTTGCCTCCTTCTCCTCACCTGTAGAGTCGATAAGAATTGAGTCTGCATTGAGACGTTTCACGTGGTTCTCTGTGAGAGCTAGCGCTTTGCAACGGCTAGCTGTACAGGTGGATCCATCAAGACAGGCTACAGTGGCGTCTTCTTCATATTGTCTCGTCCATCATCTTGCAAGCGTTCGTAATCGACCAGACGGCGTCCCGGAATCGCGGACCACCAATGTGCTGCAGGTTGCTCCCGCAACCTAAACTACAATATCAGTTAGGCAGTCAGTCAGAACAGCTTGTGATCACTAAAATAAACATTGCGCCTTGAAATGGCGCTGGAATCGCGCTTCTCACGTCATTCTGCAGCTCGTTTTCCAGGCAAACAAAGACGGATTGCCGCGCCGGACAGCAGCTCGTAGACAGGACTACAGGGGATGCGATGACCAGGATTTATGAGTCAGCCTTGCAGCGCTAAATGATAACTTCTAAAGCAACTGCCAGTATGTTTCGCTTGGCCATCGTCAACTATAAAAAAAGGTTGCGGAGCTCGGACACACTCAACATCTCTCTTTAACGTGTAGATGAAACGTGAAAATGAATAATTCCACAACAGTGTGGGAACAGCCGCCGATGACTATGGCCATTCTAGAAAAATCACGAGAAACAGTTCAGGATTATTCTCAAAATAGACGCATGAAGAGGCAGCCTCTATGATTATACACTCTCACCGCCTTTCTACCCAGTCTCGTCAAATCGGGAAAGTCGGAAAGTATCTGAGTCACCTGCGGCGGAGTTTCGCCATGTTTCGTCGAATACCAGTATGCCGCTTTTCACCTTTCCTACAGGAAAGTTGATTGCATCTAAGCTTGGTACAAGGCTGCGGACGATAATATGAAGGATGGAGAATGGGCTGAGCTTTGTCTTCTCGCAGGGGCTTTATGGCAGCTTTGGAGATCGGGGAGGGACCTTCTTTGTAGGGCGATTATCACGCGTGTAAGAGGTACTATTGATCACGATTTCATTGCGGCATACCCTGCCGCAATTCGAATTTCGAATGCTTTTCAAATTTTCCGAATGCAAGTAACTGATCCCTGGTGAAATCAATAGATTTTGTGAAATATTTAGATACAATCAAACCTTATTTCTTAATTTGTTAGCGCTAGAGTTTTTTGTTTAATTTTATGATACTCGCAGTGAACAATTATTGGCTTGTTTTGTTATCATAAAATCTTTTTAACCTGTCCACTCTTCTAATCTCTGTGATGCTCAATCGCACAGATAACTTATTTTTGCTTAATGATGGAAGCAAACATAATCGGCCAACATATCCGGTCAGTTTCTATAAGGCGAAAAACGATAAATTTCAACGGCGGCCCATAACCTCGGAGTTGACGAGCTTCGACACAGTGTTCGATGCTTCCAACGCATGCTCCCAAGTATCGTTGGTATTTTTATTAAATTGTGGCAACTTTGGACAATAAGCATCTGATATCACCCAGCGCTCTAACTGTGCTAACGTACTACAGATTGTCTTGAATCCCTCCAGCAGCATTGCTCGCCCGCACCGAATTTCATGTAAGGCTGTCATAATGCCGACAGGTTCCTGCGTAATGTGACCATGCACTGTCGTTCTCAAAGTCACCCGCCAAGATCAGCAGCTGACACTTGACTGCGAAGCAATCTGATGCAGCAGCACTAAAGGCTCACCAGCACAAGCAACACTGCCTAACTGGTGCGTCGAGTGGATAATTTGGTAATTAATTGACACGAAAAAGAGGCGACGCAAGTGTGTGGATGCAGTCGTCGCTCTATTGCTGCCGAACCTACTAAATCAAACATTTTCTGAATAGTTCAGTTCCTATCGTTGACGGGTGCTCACCAGCTCCAACTGACATATCGTCCGTTGCTCACAATACAGCTTCTTGGACCCATTTCAATCAAAAATAATGTTCCACTCGAATTTTTGTTGAAGACTGCATAATATACGTGAACCTTTGCAATGCTCTAAACGCCTTAAACATCATAAGAACTCTGGTAAAATCAGTAACTGGTGCACATCGCGTCTAATAAAGTAGAATTTTGTAAAATGCTGTGCAAATTGTCTTTTACAAAAGAGGTTTCCTGTTCTGACGTAACCGGTCTAAGTTTAACCCTTGTGCTCCGGTCGCTCGTATCACCTTGATGTATAACTCACCTTTAGCCTTTTCTGCATGGCTAGCCCAAAAGGTAAAATCGTTGAAGAATCGCGCACCATCGGCTGTCTGAAACGTATACTCCAGGGCGTAGCATTACCCACCCTAAAGCATCCACATAAGACGCTTGGTCGTCACCAACTTCAATTCGCCTCACCCATCTGGTCACCGGACCAAACCTATAATACCATCCCCCGAGTGTTTTCAGAGCCACGCGACAGGTTAAATAACCAGAAGATGTGACTGACAGTATAGCTTGGCTAACAAGAGGTCAGAGATCTCAGTCTGCGCACTACAGTTGCGTAGGGAGGTCGCTCTCCTTTATCTGTTCTATAAAATAATACCAAATAGTGGGACAGAGAAATAACTCAAGCTACTGACATTGTAGCGTCATTATGCTAATGGGAAGGCTTTGTAAATTATATTCTAATGATCTATTTAAAGTACGAGGTGATAAGTGTTTGACGTTATTGGTGAAAATGTCATCTTAGACAGTTTGAACCCGAGATCAACTGCGTTTTGCTGGAAAGATGATAGAGAGGATTAGGTTTAAAGGTTTTACAACATTTTGCACTAGTATTACCTGCGGGGTAGGAAACCCAGACTAGTTGACTAAAAAAAAAAAAGAAGGCCGGCTGACAACTAAAACTTACAGGGAGCGATGGAAATGTGATTCATGTATCTTTAGATACGTCTGGACAGTCAAAAATTGTCATCTAGCTAACCGGCTTAAAGCTAATGAATGGGTTGGAGACTAAGCCTAACAAACAAATAAAAAATTGTCAGAGCTATGATTCCTTCCATGCACATCATTCAGCTTCTGTTATCTGCAATCTGCTGCCAAACCGTGTTGAGTGATTAAGGATTCGGGCTTAGGCCGGAATTCAGTTCAGTTCAGTTTAGTCGTTCAGTCGTGTCCGACTCTTCGTGACCCTATTGACCATGTCACGCCACGCCCGGCCGGAATTACAGAAGTGTAATTGATTTACAGGAATGTAAAGGCAGATCGGGACGATGAAATAAAAATAACCAGGAGAATAAGATTATGGGGGAGTGCATTTGGCAAGTACCCGCCGATTATGACTAGTAGCTTAACGGTATCGCTCAAGAGGAGAGTATATAACAGTTGCATCTATGGGGCTGAAGCATGGATGCTAAGGAAAGGGTTATAGTTAAGCTGAGGAAAATACAGAGAGCTATGGAATGGAAAATGGTAGGCGTAACATTAAAAAACAAAAGCGTACAGATTGGGTAAGAGAAATAACTCGAGTTAATCACATTCGAGCGGGAATCAAGAAGAAATGGGCATGGGCAGGGCATGTAATGCAAAGAGAGAAATACCAATGATCGCGCAGGGTAACAAACTGGATCCAGTGGGAAAGAAACCGCCGCAAGGAAAGGCACAATGTTAGGTGGGTGAATGAGATTAGAAGTTCGCAGGAATGAAGTGGATGCAGCTGGCACAGGACAGGGTTAATTGAAGAAATATGAGAGGCCTTCGCTCTGCAGTGGGTATAGCAAGGCTGATGATGACGATGATTAAATCCACATTCGCGTTCTCTCTCTGCACTTTCTCGCAGCAATTACATCCGAAAACCCCTCAGAGACTACGGCGCGGCACTGCTGTCCAAGCAGATACAGCGCCCGTTCAAATTGTGGCTTGCATATCGTCTTGTATCGAAGGGGACGTAATCAAATCTAAGTTCATGAGGGGGACATACAGTGCGGAAAGTTGTGGCTGTTCATCACGTGAATTTTCAGCGTGCGATGGTGGCATGGTTTCCATATATACGGAACACCTTCATCATGTGACAGCTATGGCATCGCCGCCGGCTGAAAATGGCGTGTTAAATGTTAATGTGTTATTCAAACTAACCAGTAAATCCAATTAAAGCCTTTAAATACCTTCCAAAGTCTACAGCTTCAACCAGTTCACATATTTTAGCAGTAGATGTGAAATGGTAATGTGTTGCTAGGCGCATAGCTTGTGGAAATGACGAATGCTTGTTCGCTCTACTCATCTTCATACTGTGAGCCTTCTGTGGACCTTTTTTCATTTGTACATGCCATGATCTTCTTTCATTTGTACATACCATCATCATCGTACCGCTGCGCCGGCTCTGGCGCGCGCCTGGGTTCGTGATCGGATTAAAACGTTAGACAAGGCTTCGCTGTCCTTGCCGTCACGACCTCGCCGTCTCGACCAAGCCTTCTTTTATAAGTGGTGGAGGTGAAATTTGATCCCCTTGCTGCCTTGGGCCCTGCCTCTCGCTGGAGCTACGTTCCGGTCGCCGTTTGGCAACTGCCACCATCGCTATGTCTACCGACAGTACCCACGAACAGGCCGGACCCTCTACCTCGGCTGCACCACCCCCTCCGACTGTGCCCACACGACTGCGCGACCCGCCGCTTTTCGCTGGTCGTCGCGATGAAGACGTCGATGACTGGCTTGACACCTATGAACGCTGCAGTACCTACAGCCGGTGGGACGGTGCTCTGAAATTTCTCAACGTCTCTTTCTACCTTATTGAGGTCGCCAGGACTTGGTTCATCAACCGCGAGCCCCACACAACTAACTGGACCACCTTCAAACAGGAGTTCCGACAGTACTTCGCCGACCCGGCAGTTCGGACTGAGATCGCGAAGACCAAGCTCGCTTCACGCCTTCAAGGTCCTGATGAGTCATATGCGTCTTACATAGAGGCCATACTTTCACTCTGCCGGCGTATTAATCCCACCATGGCGGAACCTGAACGAGTACACCCCGTCTTTAAAGGAATCACTTCTACGGCGTATAACATCCTAGTTGCTCAGAATCCTTCAACTATTGATTCCATTATTACGACCTGCCAACGCATCGACCAGCTGCGGTCCTCCCGATTGCAGCCCGCCAACGCTGCTGGCCCGACCTATGCTGACCTTGATCTGCGGGCACTTATTATAGCCATCATCCGCGAGGAGCTCCAGATCCTCAAGCCTGTCTGTCGACACGGGTTCGATCACTTCCGCAGCATCTAATGACGCCGGTCTCCTCAGCATCATCAAAGAAGAGCTGGCAACAATCACCGAACCTATGGCATCTGACCCCCCGGCACCCCGCCCAGTACCGACTTACGCGCACGTCGCAGCATCCCCCCCTCCTTTGGTTCCACCGCCTCGACTGGCACCAACCTACAATCACGTCAATGCAATAGCGACTGCCCAACCTGCACCACCCTATTACGCACCTTGGCGCCCCTCCCGACTAATTTGCTATTACTGTGGCATTAAAGGACATATATCCCGCGTCTGTCGTCGTCGCCTCCAGAACGAGCGCCGTGGTTACGATACCTTCGAAAGTGACAGTCCTTCAACGTCATATTATCAACGCCGGTTTATTCCAAGCCCACCTCGAAGATCATCCCAACCGCCAGAATCCTCGTCTGAGCCTCGTGGAACCCATGCATCCCGACGTCGGTCCCTATCCCCATACCGCCGCTCAGTTTCCCCTCTCCGCCCCGCAACCATTCTCCCTGTCCGCCATCCGGAAAACTATGTGTTGCAGTTTCCGGAGGTCAAACTGGACTCTGCGAACTTACCAGAAGTCCTCCAGATCGCCCGTATAATGTGATTTCTGTTTTCGCTGAAGGATTACCGGTCGAAGCGTTGATTGATACAGGAGCTGCAATTTCTGTCCTTCACGCTGATTTGTGCTACCGTTTTCGAAAAGTGACAACACCATATGATGGGCCTGAACTCCGTGGAGCCAATGACGTCCCTTTGCGCCCTTTAGCAAAGTGCACCATACGAATTGTTATTGACGGCGTCCGCCATCATGTGCAGTTTCCTGTGCTCTCACTATGTGCGCATCTGATGATTTTAGGATGGGATTTTGGTCAACCGCTTCGGCGTTAATTTTTTTGTGGCGACCGTGTTATCCACATGACAGACAGCGATTTTTCATCTGAAATTTCTGAACGAAATCATCCCCTCGTTGCTGCCGCTGATACTGTTTTGCCTCCTCAGTGCGAAAAACTGCTTACCGTTGTTTCTGGCCACATCACTGACGGGGACGTACTCATCGCACCATCTTATCGTCATCTTGCACGCGATATCGCCTTCCCGTCTAGTCTTGTGAGGTTCTGCAACGGCTCAGCGACAGTAGCGGCCACTAACACTTCACGTGAATCCCTCGTGCTCCCAAAAGGAACTTCTCTCCAGTGCATGGTGGATGTTCAACC
The DNA here is from genome assembly GCF_055883805.1 of Amblyomma maculatum. Classification (NCBI taxonomy): domain Eukaryota; kingdom Metazoa; phylum Arthropoda; class Arachnida; order Ixodida; family Ixodidae; genus Amblyomma; species Amblyomma maculatum. The sequence continues at coordinate 21,608,068 of NC_139351.1, read as the reverse complement.
TTTGTCCTTGATGGTGCTCACCACCCCTCTGCCTCAGCGCCGTGTTTCGCCAGACGTCTCTTTCTGTTCTCTCAAAGACTATTAATCCGAACCTCACGCCTAACCAACACCAGGAACGGCTGACATTGCTTTGACATCAACAAGCCATTTTTGATGCCACTTCCCCATTATTGGGACAGACTAGTGTTGCATACAACTACATCTTTACTGAATGTGACTCTATCGTTCGCCGACGGCCTTATCGGGTTTCTCTCTCTGAAAGAAAAGTTATTGAAGAAAATGTAAATGACATACTCCGTCGCAATATTATTCGTCCCTCAACAAGTAGTATTAGTTAAAAAAAGGACGGGTCGGTACACTTTTATGTTGACTACCGCGCACTCAACAAAATTACCCGTAAAGATGTCTACCTGATGCCAAGAATTGATTACGCCCTTGACTCTCTCCAAGGCGCCGAATATTTCTCGACTTCGGACCTCCGCTCAGGTTATTGGTAAATACCTATGCACGAGGACGATAAAGAAAAAACCGCTTTCTCAACTCCCGATGGCCTTTACGAATTTCATGTTATGCCTTTCGGACTTTGTAACGCACCAGCGTCATTTCACAGAATGATCGATAGTGTGCTTCGTGGCCTAAAATGGAGAACCTGCTTATGTTACTTGGATGACATTGTCATCTTTTCGTCTACTTTTAACGACAATCTCACGCGCCTGAATGAGCTCCTCACGTGTCTCGCTTCAGCGGGCCTTCAGCTCAACACCAAGAAGTGCCACTTTGCACAGAAGGAAATTAAAATATTGAGACATCTAGTCAGCCATGACGGCATTCGTCCAGACCCTGAAAAAATCATCGCGGTTTTGAACTTTGCTCGTCCACAACGGATTACAGAATTGCGCAGTTTTCTCGGCCTGGCGTCTTATTTCCGGCGTTTTATCAGGCATTTTGCAAGTATTGCTGCTCCACTTCATGAACTACTTAAAGCACGCAGCCCTTTCGTGTGGACTGAACAGTGCGGAGCCGCTTTTCATAATCTGAAGCACGCCCTCACATCAGACCCTATTCTTGGCCACTTCAGTGACAGCGCTTCAACCATCCTGCACACTGATGCCAGTGGTCTCGGTCTTGGAGCAGTACTTCTGCAGCGCGATGCAACTTCACGTGAGAAAGTGATTGCCTTCGCCAGTGGGACTATGACTCCTGCTGAGAAAAACTACACCATTACCGAGCAGGAGTGCCTTGCCGTCGTCTGGGTTGTCCAAAAGTTTCGCCATTACCTATACAGTCGGCATTTCACAGTTGTGGCCGATCACCATGCTCTTTGCTGGTTGTCCTCGCTCAAAAATTTGACAGGCCGACTTGGCCGTTGGATTCTACGCCTGCATGAATACAATTTCGACGTCACTTATAAATCGCGTCGCCAACACCAAGACGCCGACGCTCTTTCTCGCTGTCCACTTTCGGAATCGGCTTGCTGTTTTTCTTCCCAATGCATATCCACCTATGACCACAGCCAACCATCTCTTTCCCCGACAAATATCACAACAGTTTCATTTGACGACTCTGAGAACAAACACGCTGTCCGCTCACAGCAATTAGCCGATGTCTACTGCCGTCCCATCATCGACCGCCTTATTGGCGCTTCGGGCCCACCCAATGCTCGGCATCGCCGACAACTTCGCAATTTTAAGCTCGAAGATGGCATCCTACTCCGCTTCGTGTATTGCCCTGATGGAATTCGCTGAATCCCAGTCGTGCCGCGTGTGCTTCGCCCACGTATACTGGCGGTTCTCCACGATGACGCTACTGCAGGCCACATTGGTGTTGACAAAACCTACGACCGCGTGAAAAAACGATTCTTTGGCGTGGCCTATCTTCCAGCGTTGCCAAATACGTCGCATCCTGCCCTCTGTGCCAACGTCGCAAACGGCCGACGTCTTCGCCCGCTGGCCTTCTACAACCTGTTCCCTGTCCCACCATGCCATTCGACGTAGTCGGCATCGACTTATATGGTCCCCTACCTCTCTCCGATGGGGGTAACCATTGGATTATAACAGCTGTCGACCACCTTACACGCTACGCTGAGACAGCACCTGTACCGATCGGTTCCGCTCAAGAAGTAGCAAATTTCTTTTTGCGATCAATTGTATTGCGTCATGGCGCTCCTCGAGTGCTCCTAAGTGACCGCGGGACGGCCTTCTTATCGACAGTCGTTGTCGAAGTTCTTTACGCGTCATCCACCCTTCATAAGACAACCTCAAGCTACCATCCCTAGACTAACGGGCTGACGGAGCGATTTCACCGCACCTTGTCGGATATGATCTCCATGTACATCACACCGGATCATCGAAATTGGGATACTGTTCTACCATTCGTCACTTTCACCTATAACACAGCAGTACAGCGGACAACCGGTTATTCTCCATTTTTCCTCGTTTATGGCCGTCCTGCCACTACAATTCTCGACGCTTCCTTCTTGTCTACGCCCGACTACTCCACATCATTACCTACCCAGTTCTTATCTCGTGTGGCCAGATGGCGGCATCTTGCCCGCCTCAACAGAGCAGCGTGCCAGGAATACCGCAAGCGTCGCTACGATTCTACGCATCGCGTGGTCTCTTATCGTCCCGGTGACGAAGTACTGCTTTATACAACACTGCGCACCCCTGGCCTTAGTGACAAATTCCACCACCGCTACCTTGGTCCCTACGAGATCATCAGCCAAACTTCTCCAGTTAACTACAAAGTCACGCCTGTTGATCCCCCAGCCGATCTACGCCACCGTGGAACTGAAATTGTTCATGTTTCTCGCTTGAAACCGTTTGTGCGCCGCGGTACTTCGGTTAGTTAGGAGCGGCCAGGCTGGCCGCTTCCGACCCCCCGGGCAGATTGTGTGAGCCTTCTGTGGACCTTCTTTCATTTGTACATGTCATAATCTTCTTCTTTCATTTGTACATACCATCATCATCGTCCCGCGGCGCCGGCTCTGGCGCGCGCCTGGGTTCGTGATCGGATTAAAACGCTAGACAAGACTTCGCTGTCCTTGCCGTCACGACCACGCCGTCTTGACCTAGACTTCTTTTACAATATCAGGTTTAATCGAATCTATTCTGGGGATCTATCCGTCAAATAACTGCTGTTTTTGAAATTACAAGCCTGCACCTGGGTCTGTCAATCTATTGGAAAAGGTGGTCGGTTTGACGTTTTTATATTTGGATATATTCATGGAAACCGACTCACATTACATGTAAACCGACTCGCATGGGGAGGGTGGCTGCTCCTGGCCCTACAGGGCTGAGAATGGTAGGTCCCTGCATTTGCGGCGGGAGATCACCTGACATCGGCGGTTGTTCCTGTTGTAGGCCGTCATAGCACCCGCACTGCTTCGGTAGTGGACGATGGCTTTAGTGACGCGCGTCTTTCTCTCTCAATCCTTTTAAAAATCCCAACACCCTCTTTTCCCTTGTGCTGTGCAGTATTAGTGGCACTTAGAACCCGACCTCGGCGGCTGCGTTTCGATGGAGGCGAAACGAAGAGGTGTCGTGTGCTGTGCGATGTCAGTGCAGGTTACTGATCCCCAGGTGGTCGAAATTACTCCGTAGCCCTCCACTACGGCTCCTCGTTCTCTCTTTCCACTTTCACTCCCACCTTTCTGAAATGGTCACGGGCTCTCCGTATCCCTCCACTACGGCTCCTCTTTATCTCTTTCCACTTTCACTCCCATCTTCCTCCCTTCCCTTACGGCGCGGTTGCGGTGTCCACAGAAAAACCTTCCTATAAACAAATCAGTTTTTTTTTTAACTCAATCACGGGCTCCGTGGCGGCCATGTCAGATTCGTGGGCGGCCGCATAATTATGGCATTCTCTTCAGAGGTGAGCCCTCTTTGGCTGTGGCATATGACTCGCAAAACGATCGGTTTCCCCAATGTGCTTCCTAATCCTCCCTTCAAGAGGCTTCTTTGGTATCACTCGTGGAGAATGCGCTAGCATGGCCTCCGAGATCACCTCCGCAAACACGCGCGCAGGGTTGATATCGGAGGCCATGACACAAGCAAGCTAAATTTTGAAGGTGGCGCCACCTAAACGAGGGAATCGCTACTGAATTGACCCCACTGAAATTATGTTGGGTACCAATTTTAGTCAACTTTGGACGAGGTAAAATTTTGGGAGTTTAGAAAATTCGTTGTAAATTAGTTTACAGAAAATGAACTCAACTCGTGTGTGGACTCCTGAACCGCGCTTGCAAGGGAAGAAATGAAGGTGGGAGTGAAAGTGGAAAAACAGAAAGAGGTGCCGTAGTGCAGAGTGTGGGGATTCATAATGGCCTGCCCCATAAAGGGTCGCGAGTAATTAATACGCGTGATTACGCGCGGTGGTAGGGAGGAGCGCGAAGAAAGGTCGCACTGGCCTCCCTCTCAACCTCCCAGGCTCCCGCGGCGACACCACACGGGTTTCCTTCTCTACTGCCGGCCTACCCGGGAAACCTCCTCTCCCCGACCCGAGGTGAGAAGGGTCCTATTTGGGCCTGCACACTCATTTTCTAATTAAATGTTTTTCACCACCACCGCCGCCTTCATCCTCTGCTCCCGGTTCAGCGCGCACTACCGCCGCGGGCCGTGAGAACGAAGCCGCGCAAGTGAGTAGACTACCTCTCACTCCTTGCGCGTGCTTCTCCCTTAGGTGGTTTGATTTCATCCCCGTACGCGGTGTTCGCTCGCTACATGGCGGTTGTTCTTGAGTGCATTTCCTTGCCGTTACTCCAGCATAAACTGTTCGAGTACGTATAACTCGGTGTCTGTCCCCTCTGGCCCAAACCCGCCGCAGTGGCGACTTCTCGCACCGCGGGGTGGGGCTCTCAGCTCTGCTAGGGCTGGCACGTCAGGGCTAGAAGGCGACTGTAGCGTCTAGCTCCCCCGTGGCGCATTCGTTTGAGAATTAACCCCCATATTCTTGGCACCCAACGTGGGGCCAGAGGTGCGACAAACCGAGCGTCTGTGTATCGGATTTTCGACATAGACAGGCCATGGAAGCGAGCAGGTCTGACTTCCAGTCTCTGCTAATGCTTTCCGATATGGCTTCCCAACAGCAACCTATGGCGCGGCTGTATCTGCTACAGCCGGTCCATTCACAGAGGCTGATGCTAGCCCCAGTGATCTCATATCGTTTGAGCCGAGCTGTGCTTCACGTGACGCACTCACTCAGACGCACGGCGACGCAGGACACTTTTCAAAAAAGCCAGGCGCGATGCCACTAGGTACGGAGTGCACGGAGCGGCCGCTACCCTGCACATCCCAGCCGATCGTTCAGCCAGATTTCTCTGGCCAGACCAGTCCCGAAGAGGCTATGCTGCGCGACGCTTTGCGCCTCATAGAAAGCCTCACGGGTGTTGTGCAGACGACTCTGCATACATCCGCGCCAGCTGCGAGACCGAGGTTAGAGGTGTTATTGCGGCTATCATGATCGCATCAGTGCCAACAAGTACCTGGACCGCATGCTGACTTAGCAGCAGGCGACAGGGCTTACCGATGGCGAGATTCTGACGCGTCGTGGAAGTCTCACTGACCGATCAGGCTGCCCGCTGGTTCCGCCTCACTGGCCACCGGTAAAGCACGCTGGATGAGTTCCGAACGCGGTTTCGCGAGAAATTCTTGCCCGCAGATTACGAACGGCGTCTGCGGCGCGAGATGGAGCTCCGTACTCAGCATCCGGACGAGTCCTTGCCCGAGTACGTGAGGACGATGGACGAGTAGTATCGTCTCGCATACCCCTCGGCTCCGAGCGGCGAGAAGGTAGAGCGTGTCACGCAACAAGCTCACCCTACCTTCGCACCCTGCCTACGAGGAGTTCGGTTCAGAGATTTGGACGAGCTCGCCTCGGCTGCCAAGCGCATAAAGGCGGACATACTCGCTTCGCGCACCTATCGGCCACCCCCGCCGGCGTCGCACGCACTTGAGCCGCGATGCGCCTGGAACGGAGGCACTCTCCGCCCTCGTTCCCGGGGAGCCGAAACGTTTGCATTCAGTGACGGACAAACTAGAAATGGTTGGGACTTGTTTGACCGAGCTCTCGACCCGTACACACATGCCATGCGTGCTGCACACGCTACGCCTCGCCATTGACAAGATGGCCAGGCGTATGAGCTTGCGGATCGATGCATATACTCAACTCACCATCTTTCTTGGCGACGACGACCATGCGACTGACCAATTGCGTAGACTTGCCCCCCGTTGCGATGATCCACCAATCTTCCGAGTGTATTTTGCTTACCTCTATCGTCAATTCGTTCACGCTTCCTTTTTACATCTAAACCTCAGAGCCTCGGCTACAGTGACTACATCCGCATCGGCATTTGGATGAATACTGCCACACTGCAGTATGAGAGGTTAAGTTGTTTCTGGCTCTCTACCGCACATAGCACAAGTTTTATTTTCTTTATTAAACCTCCTTCTGTAGCTTCGGGTTCTCAGACATCCCGATCTAGCTTCAAAAACAAGGTCGCTGCCTCTTGAGTTGGCATAGAAGGTTTCCTTCGTAATCTGAGTTTTCCATTTTCTATATAAGTCTAGGGTCGGCTTCTTTTAATTCCATTGAATTATTTTTGTTTTTATCCTCTGTGTTCTTTGCCTGTCGTTTAATATTTTTGTTTTCTGTGCTGTCTTTCTACATACTTACTGGTTAATTTTATGGTCCTTTTTCGGTACTGTAGTTCGATGTCCTCTCGGTATAAGTATTTGCACACTTTAGCTGCCCATCTATTGTCCATTTTCGTGAAGCGTTCGAAAGACGCCCAGCCCCCATATCTCCCTGTACTGCTTCGTTTGTAGTTTTGCCGTGGGCTCCAAGTGCGTACCTTCCCACAGAACTTTGGTTTATTTCTAACCCCGACTGGACTTCAGTCCTTAAACACAAAACCGCGTTCCGAAGGTCAGCCCTGGTACCATTACTTTTTTCCAAACATCTTTAAGTACTTCATATCTGTCGCACTCCCATAATCAATCAATCAATCAATCAATCAATCAATCAATCAATCAATCAATCAATCAATCTTTATTTATTTAATGTGCGCAGGAACAACCACGTGGTCTTCGTGCTGCAGCACAAATAAAAAAAGCAACAAAAATGAAAATGCACAAGCATGTTTACACACACAGAGAGAACACAAAAGAAGAAATAAATAACACATGAAATGAAACTGAGACGAAAAGAATCACGGAAAGAAAGCAATCAATGAGTAGCATCACTTATATACATAGTGAGAGAATTGTTGAGCACATCACGAAAGAAAAAAAAAAGAACGGTAGATAGAGAGAAAAACAACAACAAATAACTGACATTGATTATAGTAATATAGAAATATACATAAAATAAACAACCATTCCAGGCGCAACAAGTGCGTGGTACTTAAAACAGAGGCTATAAATACAGAATGATACAAAAAAGAAATAGAATTGAACATGAGACAGTAAGAATCGAATATAAAGTTTAAAGTTGAAATATAAGTAAGAAACGGATAAAAAGCAGTTCAAGATACAGACAGCATTGAACAGGAGAAAAAGCAAAAAGTGAAGTAAATACAATATTTTAGGCTAGAAAGTGGGAGTTATATGTGATAAAGTACTATTTAGAATACAACGCTACGAACATCCAATATAAATGAACAGAGCGAGTTTTGGAAGATGTCAAGGTGAGGACAAAAAGAGTTAAATAACCACTGCACCCTTTCCAGAGGGGAATGGGAATGAAGAGACGAAGAAACTTGAAATGGTCTGAATTCCCTCATGCTCTTTCGCGGAACGCGCAGTAGGATGTACTCTAAGAGCTGAGGGCACATAATGTGGCCATGAAGCAGTTTGTACAGAAAAGTGATATCAACTTTGATACGACGGCAGTGAAGAGAAGGAAGATTCAGTTGGGCGCTCCTGGTGGAGCGAGAGGAGGAAGTTGCGCAAGGAAAGCGATAATTAAATATCCGTAAATTTTTTTTTTGTACTCTGTCAACCTTAATAATAATAATAATAATAATAATAATAATAATAATAATAATAATAATAATAATAATAATAATAATAATAATAATAATAATAATAATAATAATAATAATAATAATAATAATAATAATAATAATAATAATAATCAATCTTTATCTTTATTTAATGTGCGCAGGAACAACCATGTGGTCTTTGTGCTGCAGCACAAAAAAAAAAATGAAAAAGCACAAACATGTTTACACACACAGAGAGAACACAAAAAAAAGAAATAAATAATACATGAAATGAAACTGAGACGAAAAGTATCACGGAAATTAAGCAAACAATGAGTATCATCACTTATATACACAGTGAGAGAATTTTTTAGCACACCAGGAAACAAAGAAAAAAAAAAGAACGGTAGGTAGAAGAGAAAAAAAAAAAAAAACAGATGACTGACATTGATTATAGTAATATAGAAATATACATAAAATAAACAACCATTCCAGGCGCAACAAGTGCATGGTACTTAAAACACAGGCTAGAAATACAGAATAATACAATAAAGAAGTAAAATTGAACAAGGGACAGTAAGATTCGAATATAAAGTTTAAAGTTGAAATATAAGCAAGAAACGGATAAAAAGTAGTTCAAGATACAGACAGCATTGAACAGGAGAAAAAGCAAAAAGTGAAGTAAATACAATTTAAGGCTAGAAAGTGGGAGTTATATGTGATAAAGTACTATTTAGAATACAACGCTACGAACATCCAATGTAAATGAACAGAGCGAGTTTTGGAAGATGTCAAGGTGAGGACAAAAAGAGTTAAATAACCACTGCATCCTGTCCAGAGGGGAGTGGGAATGAAGAGGAGAAACCTGAAATGGTCTGAATTCCCTCATGCTCTTCCGCGGAACGCGCAGTAGGATGTACTCTAAGAGCTGAGGGCACATAATGTGGCCATGAAGGAGTTTGTACAGAAATATGATATCAAGTCTGATACGACGGCAGTGAAGGGAAGGAAGATTCAGTTGGGCGCTCAATAATAATAATAATAATAATAATAATAATAATAATAATAATAATAATAATAATAATAATAATAATAATAATAATAATAATAATAATAATAATAATAATAATAATAATAATAATAATAATATAAAATAATAATGACAATCATCATCATCAGCCTGACTATACCCACTGCAGGGCGAAGGCCTCTCCCATATTTCTCCCCTTAACCCGGTTCTGTGCTAGCTGAATCCACTTGACCCCTGCGAACTTCTTAATCTCATCCGCCCACCTAACTTTCTGCCACCCCCTGCTACGCTTTCCTTTCCACGGAATCCAGTTTGTTACCCTAAGCGACTATCGGTTATCCTCTCTTTGCGCTACATGTCCTGTGCTTAATTATCGCGGCATCCCTTCGCCCTGATGGCCTGCTCATGTTCTTCCATGGACACCTGTCTTTCGTTTATCCATTCCCCGAGATATTACTTTCTGTTAATCTTGGTATCTCACTGCCTTGTATTGTTAGCTTTTTATCACTGAAATCGTTGAACCGAAATAAGTGCACTGAAGGTAAACCCGACTGCATCTCTTTTCTATTCACGTATATTAGCGAATGCTTGTAAATTTCTTTGGCTTTTGGCTAATAAAACAATGTCGTCCGCATACATCAATCATGGAAGCGTTTGTTGCGGTTCCGTTCTACCTAGCTTACACGAGAGATTAAACCAAGGTTGCTTTCTTGCAGACTCTTTTCACATTCTTCATATAAGTCATGAATGGCAGCGGTGATAGCGGACATCCTTGCCTTAGTCCTTTGCATACCTCGACAGTAGATGTAGTTATTAACCCCTCCCATGCAATTTCGCCTTTTTATATCTATATATTTCCTTGTGTAATTATGTTACTTCTTTATCGATGCCTTCAGATTTGAGTATGTTCCACAAAGTTCCCTCTTTACGCTGTCGTATGCGCCGCTTATTTCCAGAAAGGCTAAATACAGTGATCTGGTTTCCGCCCTGGCTATTTCTATGCATTGGGTTATTACAAAAATGCTATCAACTAGGCGCCTACCGCTCCTGAACCCGTTGTGCAGTTCATCCAGTACGTTATTTGCTTCTATTCATGCCTGCACATTTAGTTTCACCGCTTGCATTGCCAGCCTGTGCACTGACGTTAGCGTGACCGGTCTAGGTGATTTATGTTCATCTTATCTCCTTTTTTGTTATAGATCGAATTCATCCTACTCATTCGCCAGCTGTCCTGAATTTCTTAATTTGTTATGACTGTTTCCACTGTTTTTAACATGTCCTGGCTTCTTAGACTAAGCTCATTAATTAGTTTGATTGGAATTTTGTCCATCCCCATGGCTGTACACACAGGAATATTTGTCTCCGTCTTTTTCCAGCTAGGATTTGTCAATTGTAAACTTCTTTCCTTTATGCTGCCTTATACTGTTTTTTCATTTGGGGAGATTACCTCATCATCGTGCCTAAATAATTCGGCAATAACTGATGTAATATATCCCATGGCGTTATCACCCTATATACATTTTCCCTCGACTTCCTGAATCTGTTCCCGCTCTCCATGATTTCTCTTACCCAGGCAGCTTATATGTCTCCATAATTTCTTTGCCGCCTCTTTAGTTGAGTCGTGCACTTCGGCCATGCAGCGATCAGCGTTCTGTTTTATTTTAATCTGCACCAGTATCTGCACTTCCAGTTTCGTTTGCCGACAGAATTCCCATTTTCTGCCTATTTCCTCTTGCGATATCTACGCTTTCTTAGCTTCTTTAAGTTCTCTGGAGTAATACGTCTTCGTTCAACTGCTTCTTTAATTTAACTAGTCCACCAGCTTCGAGGAGTCCTCCTACCCTTCCACCAGTTTGAGTCTTTTATTTCTCGAAAGTTTGTAGGGGTTAGTTGTGCCAACTTATAATCCCACTCCTCCATGTGGTGTTTATCGTTTTCTCAATGCCCGATGCTATTAGCTCTAGTTGTTTGTCGGTTAAATTTGCATTTGTTCTTTGTGCTTCCTGGTTTTTACTTTCGATCAGGCATTCCATCTGCAGGCTAATACGTTTATGGTCACTTGCCTGGCTGTACGCGCTTTCCTAATCTATTTCCATGCTCGCGAGCATATTATAGATTCTTGGTGTCATCAAGCAGTAATCAATGGTCGTTTGCCTATTCCGGAATTCCCACGTGATCTGGCCTTCACATTTTTTTCTCTGTTCACAATAACTAAATTAAACTGCTCACAGATTTCCAACATTAATTTCCCGTTGCCGTCGATGTATTCATCCAGATCTTCAATGTATCCATTCATATCACCTAAGAAAATTATCTCGGCCCTGTCTCCAAACTGTTTGATATCTGCACTGAGACATTTAACTAGAACCCTCAACCGACGCCAGCGCCGCCTTGCGGCCGCTATTGGCTGAGTACCAAGCTCTCCCATAGAGTGACGGAGACGTTTCATGACCATAAATGGCATTGAAGGACTCTGCCTGTACTCACCACAGGAAATGTTTTTTTGGGCTTTGTTGAAAAAACTGAACCTATGTCTGACGAGTGAACGGCGCGCTTCTGGATTCACGGGTCGGTTTCCTAGTACAATTACTACAACCCATGTTGCAGATGAATATTTCACCCGGCTTGAAACAGCGAGATGGTTCCCATCTGATGAATATTCGACGAGCCCACGTGCCACTACACTACTCGCTGCGTAGCTTCCTACCAACCCACGTACACTGTTTATGGGAGAGATTACGCCGTTCCTTCCGCTCTGCGCCGTTCATTACTCTCGCTACAGCTCATCACTCCATATATCGTGCATGTGTCAGGCGATATAAGTCAATGGCTTGAAGCGACGACAGGACCAAGATTTATGAAAATGTTCAATTTCTTTCTTAAAAATGGCTAAGATATTGAACAAGCGTTTCCTCTGAAGAAAGGCGTCCTAAGCACTCATTTACATTTTAGAATGCATGAAAACTTTCTGAGTTCACTGAAGAGGAACATTATTCAAATATGCTTCTATTTGCTGCCTAAGCGTTGTCAGTTTTTCTTGGTCGCTACTTCTTTTAGTGCGCGCCTCTTTTAGAAATGAAGAAGTTGAAGATAAACTGGTTGCCTTTCTCGTCCAAGCACAAACCGGGTTGTGATTTGAACGGCGTTCCGTTTAATCTTTCAGGCCTAAGCTTGGTAAGTAATACCGCCATGAAATATATTCTTCAGTAGTTATTGGTTGAAGAAAGAGTCTGTGCCTAGGTGACTAAGGATATAAGGCTCGTGAATGCCGCGAACACGGCCTCAAAACGCGCGTACTTCTACAGTTTACCAGCGACATATATCTACTGTTAGGTCTATTGATTCTTCTATTTATACGGCGTTCTATCTTTCAACTGACCTCTGATTAAGATCCAAGAGGGAGACATGAAATCAATGATCTCGGATAATTGAGCGACGTACGTTGTTGCATGCCTGTTGTCCAAAACCATCGAGCACGAGTAGCACTTCCTACAGGATGTACGCAATCAACCTTCCCTCAACATGCGTGACTTCAGAGACTGTGGTATGCCTCTTTCTTCGGCATACGCAGTAAATAAAGCGTGTAGTTGGGGACCACGGCTCCATTAAGCATGGCCTTACGCGGCGCAGTGACTGAACAAACTTTAGAACGAAACGCTGACGCATGGCCAACTTGGCGGTGTTTGAACTTCTGGGGTCTTAACGCGCATATGTTAAGCTAGTAATGCATGCCTAGCGCGAAATCATCGCTGTCTACATAGCTTGTTTACGTCGGCGTGTGATATAAACGTTTTGAGAGTGTCCAAACAACCTTTGTAGCTCCTTTTTTGTCGCGCATTTTTGCGCACTATTTTGTATCAGGTTCCGTAATCACTCTCAAGCAGGGCAAAATTCACACTGGAAAAATATACGTCCTAATTAGTGAATGTAAGCAGTGGACCATTGTAGAATGTCACTGGCTTGGGGAGATCAATTTTAACTATAGCTGTAGGCGGCACCAATAGTTATTTGTAAAACGTTTATGGAGATAAAAAGGGCACAGAATCAAGAACGCAGACAGAGGGGTATAGATAGCCCATTTGCAAACGGTAATCACTAAAGGCGAGCATGCTCAGCCGAAGTCTAGCAGACGTGTGTGCTTGTTTCTAGGCTAGGAAGCTACTGAAGCAAGTCGAAGGTTTACCAAGTCATCTAACAGCAGCCACTGTACTCGCCGCACAGCGACCATGGATGCTGTGCGCGAACACGTGCTGACTCCGACACCCTCGCGCCGAGGTGGACAAGATGGCGGTCTACCCGCTAAGAAAGGAGAACCTGGAAGCACGAAGCCAGAGTGTCCAGCGCCAGAAGCACCTGCTATGCAGGAATTACCCACCCGGAAGGATGAAACATCACCCAAAATAATTGATACGTTGCCGAATAAGGCAATGCAGGCTGCAAAAACGAACAAAATGCATGAGATTACGAGCGCAAGGGCTCGCGAGGAACCATGCAGTGATGAATGTAAGCCACTGAGCAGTTCGACAACACCCCGCAGGCAACATGGCGCCTCAGGAAGGACCTCTTCTGCAAAAACGCCCCATCCTAAATCACCGCTAGGAACCTGTGAGCCCGGACTGCCTGCGCTGGAGTCAAAGGAGAGGCAGGGTGTTGAACCCGGTCGAGTGAAGCAAACGAAGGAGGCTAAGTTGAAACGACCCAAAGTCATGTCTTCGTCGAACATGGACAGTGGCACTCCTGGTCGCGGAGCGCACATTGTTAGAGGACAGCGCACTGCTGTGACCTTGTCACCGCACCGCGCACTCAGAGAAAGACCAGGAAAAGGCAGACAAGAAGAACGGCAACATGAAGATCAAGAGGAGTTTGCTCCCGCAAAAGCTGTCGCACGGATGGAAGGCCGCGAAAAAGGAGCCGAGGCCCTTCTAGTGGGCTCTCAACAACACGCAGCGTCCTCTGCCACGTACGCTGTTTCCGAGGCCGAATGTGACGGAGGTAGTGCAAGCTTTAGACATGCAGCCACAATGGGCAGTAATATAGATAAGAATGCCAGCGCAAATGAAGATGTCAGTAAGGCTATTGCTGTTGAGAATACGTTTGGTAAGGTCAGTGGAAAAACGATCGAGCAAGCAGTACCAGATTCACGAAATGGAATGGGCTTGAAACGAGGCACGAATAAAGGTGGCAAAACGAGCGTCGCGATGCCAGCGGCGTCCTCGAAATTGAAGACCAGGCACAGAAGCCACGGGAAGAACGGCAGAGCCACATCTACCGCACCAACGCCAGGCTCCCAAGAATACTCGTATGCGGCACTCAAAGATCTGGCAAGTACATATTTTTAGAGCTGCCTATATCAGATGACTGTGTGCTTCACTATTGCCTCTTGATTATACGGTGCCCTTTAAGCTGCCACGGGCCATGTACGGGTGTGCACACCCGTACATGGTTCGTGTCAACTTAACGGGTACAGAGTAGCACAGATGCAGTAGTACAGCACACAAAGCTCTACATTCCAACTTGTTAGGATGAAGAGCTTTACATTTGATTTAAAACTGGACTAGCCGATGATAGTGACACAAAATAAACAGCGCGAGATGACCAGGATGAGGGAAGAAAAAGACACACGAAACGCCGACTACATATAAAGTTCTATTCTTTAAAAATAGTCTTTATGTACTTCCTAAAATATGAAAGCGCAGACGCAGAAACCGAGAAAACAAAATATTTGAGACAAAACCTGAATAATAATAACAATAATTGGTTCACAGGAACAGAAAGGCGCAGTATCTGTCACACTTAATCTGTGGACACCTGAACCGCGCCGTAAGGGAAGGGATGAAGGTGGGAGTGAAAGTGGAAAGAGAGAAAGGGGAACCTAAGGGAGGGCTACGGAGTAATTTCGACCACCTGGGGATCTTTAACGTGCGCTGACATCGCACAGCACACGAACGCCACTTCGTTTCGCCTCCATCGAAACGCAGCCGCCGAGGTCGGGTTCGAACCCGGGAACTCCGGACAGTAGTCGGGCGTCTTACCACTGCACCACCCCGGCGGGGCAGACAAAACCTGAAGAAAGTAAACAAAACATGTGCGATGCATTGTTAGTGTTTGGATGAGTTCTTTCCGCTGACCTTCTGCATGTCCGGAATATAAGACCAGTTTTCTTTATTACAAACGTCATGAAACCGCCTTTGGTGTAGTTTTTAGCATTTTTATTGCTTGCTTGTTAAGAGAATTAGGTAGACGCGATAGCACTTTTTACACCGCCTTTCCACCTCATGAGACCGCAAGAGGTCACGAAGAATTATGTTGCACTCCTATGAGATGCAACGCCATCATTGTGTGGCTTAGCGACACATGAGGTGCGTGATGCAGCGATGATGAGACTAGGTTTCGTTATTTTTCGAGAAAGATAATTAGTGCGCTTCTGGAGAGCGATAACAATATACTGATACCGAGTGCTTGCTGGAGTTAAGACGCATTGACGGGATCAAAAAGCGATGAAATCAGTGTTCCAGGGAAATAATTCGGAAGAGAATTCAGTAGTTTCTGAATGCCTCTGTCCGAAAAATAGCTCGTCAATGGTGCATTAGTGTTGAACATCTCAAGAGCGAAAATGAGAAGGGTCCCATTGCATTTTTGTGCAGCATTACTACCAGAGATGGTTAGCGTTTGTATGAGTTCTTTCCGCTGACCTTCTGCATGTCCGGAGTATAAGACCAGTTTTCTTTACTACAAACGTCATGAAATCGCCTTTAGTGTAGTTTTGAGCATTTTTATTATTTGCTTGTTTAAAGAAAGTAGACGCGATAGCGCTTTTAACACCACCTTTCCATTTTGTAACGTCAATATTTATTCTTCGAAGATAAAAAAATTGTTAAAAAAATTATTAGTATTTTAACATTACTACACAAATCAAACATAAATTGGCAAGTCAATACGCACTCCTGACCAGAGCCAACCTCGACCACATCATGTGACGCTGTGTTCGCCACCGCGCTGAAATTACTCCTGAAATGAGTGGTGGGAGGCTGTCCTGCGCTACCCAGCACCTGATCTTCGGGGCAAGATTCTGGATTGGACTCAGAGGGTTGTGGAGGCCTACCCAGTGTTGTAAGTCCCTCCCTTCTCAGCTGTCCCTTCCTGTTTTGAATAAAGATAGATAGATTTAGCTTGCCGGAGACGTACTGACATAGACGTATAGCGTAATCAATGATTTGACGAAAGTTCGTTTGGTCAGGCATTTCAATGTAGTGGATCACGGTCACTGAACAAGTCAGACAAAATTCTAGACGTTTCGGAACCGCATACGGGTTCCTTGTTCACTGAACTGGACAAGCAATCCTCACCACTTATGTACGCAGCACATGACATAACGAGCGTGTGTAGACGGCCGGCATAGTCCCTTGAGTCCGGTTCATGGTATCTGAACCGGTTCATGGTATACCATAAACCGGAAGCAAGGGACTATGCCAGCCATCTACGCACGCTCGTTACGTCATGTGCTGCGTACATAAGTGGTGAGGATTGCTTGTCCAGTTCAGTGAACAAGGAACCCGTATGCGGTTCCGAAACGTCTAGAATTTTATCTGCCTTGGTCAGCGACCGTGATACACTTCAGACGTATACCGGTTCGCCAGATGCCTCCTGCGCATGCGCGTTGACGGGGGTGAGTGCAATCGCGGCCATTGCACCTGCGTGGGAGGGGTATGGTGAGCCAAATCTCTCTAACAGAGAGAATTAGCTTGCCGAAGACATACTGACGTACCGGTTTACCGTACGCAGGCGCAGTGGCTGCGATTGCACTCACCCCCTGTTAATGCGCATGCGCAGGAGGCATCCGGCAAACCGGTATACGCCCATGTCATTACGTCTCCGGCAAGCTAAATCTCTAATGTCACATGACATCACTCACTCACTCACTCACTCACCAACAATGGGATCACTAGGTGCCCTAACACGCTCGATACCAACAACTTCTCATGGCATGCGGTGCGCGTCGCATGCCCGCCTATCGTGCAGGACTGGGTTCGAACTCTTACAGCGCAGATATATTGATTTTCCTGCGTATTTTAGACACGTTTTCTTCAAATCCGAGTTATTGCGAGAGCGTCATCTTTTCGACTGAACGAGCTGTATATTATACCGAGTAATACGATGCTGTGAACGTTTTCTATAAATTTGAAATATATTGGAAATAGAAAAGCCATCTGTTATTTCTTCAGTATAGGCTGAAGCACTGAGGCCACCCTTCATCTACAGTCAGGACTGGCAGAAGCGTAACTGTATTTATTTCGTTTTTCAGTTTTACATCATATAGCGGTCGTTATGAAGTGGCACATTCTGCAGTGACATGCATTCCTGCTCATATTTTGAGTAGTGAGCGGAGTGCGAGGCCCGATTTGCACGTACCATCACCAATGCTGATCATATGGCAGTAATCAATCATCACAGCTTAAAATTCATTTATTATCTACTTTATGAACAATTTTCTATGTTATACAACCGGAGTGGGAACATGTCGCCACGATGCTGACTATTCGCTCGCGGAGTTAGTCTTTCTTGGCTAATTAAATGTCATAATCAAAGAAGTTTTTCAGGAAATTCTTGACAAGGTTACCTTTTTTTCTTAGACAGTAATTCAGTGCCGCTTTTTTAGGCACATACGCACGACGTGACAGGACGGGCAACATGTCAGAAGAGTGCACGTCCTGTCCTGAAATTTTGCGTATATGTCTTAAAAATAGCTTTGTATTACTTCCAGGAAAAACATGCAAGGACGATTACGATACTCCCTGATACGAAATTTTAGCTCAGCTATTTAAGTGTTTTGTGACATACTGAGGCAAAGAATTTGAGAGGTGCTTGTACGTACATATGTATGTACATATGTATGTATGTATGTATGTATGTATGTATGTATGTATGTATGTATGTATGTATGTATGTATGTATGTATGTATGTATGTATGTATGTATGTATGTATGTATGTATGTATGTATGTATGTATGTATGTATGTATGTATGTATGTATGTATGTATGTATGTGTGTGTGTATGTATGTATGTATGTATGTATGTATGTATGTATGCATGCATGCATGCATGCATGCATGCATGCATGTATGTATGTATGTATGTATGTATGTATGTATGTATGTATGTATGTATGAATGTATGTATGGTTTGGTTTGGTTTGGTTTGGTTTGTGGGGTTTAACGTCCCAAAGCGACTCAGGCTATGAGAGACGCCGTAGTGAAAGACTCCGGAAATTTAGACCACCTGGGGTTCTTTAACGTGCACTCGAGCGCCGTAACCACTGCGCCACCCCGGCGGGGCATGTATGTATGTATGTATGTATGTATGTATGTATGTATGTATGTATGTATGTATGTATGTATGTATGTATGTATGTATGTATGTATGTATGTATGTATGTATGTATGTATGTATGTATGTATGTATGTATGTATGTATGTATGTATGTATGTATGTATGTATGTGTGTGTATGTATGTATGTATGTATGTATGTATGTATGTATGTAGGTATGTATGTGTGTATGTATGTATGTATGTATGTATGTATGTATGTATGTATGTATGTATGTATGTATGTATGTATGTATGTATGTATGTATGTATGTATGTATGTATGTATGTACGAGCGGTGCAGTGCTCGTAGCTCCTGACTCTAGAAAATCACTTCGGCTCCTGACTCGTTTGGTTTACACCGGCGCTAACAGCGACGCGGCTAATCCGCCGAGCATGCGCCTATGAACTGCACGTGATGCACGTGAAGAACACAACCTTTATACATTATAACTTAAATTACAAGAGCACTAAAAGTATCAAGTTAACCGTCATTACCGTTCTCTGAGTGGCAAAAATATCTGCAAGCTTATTTTTACAGTTGTCTTCTTGATGACAACGCTGTCATAATAAATTCGTGACTTTTAAGCAACAACAGCATTTATACTACCAATGTATCCATTGTGCGGATAAGTCTAAATACCACGTTTTACTACAAGTTCACGCCAAGAACTCAAGGAATAAAACATGTCAGCCAATCTTTCAATTTAAAGATTTTCTTTCAAAAGTAGGCGTTTAGTTTTTCAGAGTGAAGACAGCTATGGGGGGAGGCGACGGGTGAAGGTCGGAATTCGCGAGAAAGAAGTCCTCGTTGCAGGCAGCCACGATGAAATCTGGGGCACTGACGCCAAACCCGGGGAGCATTGCGCTGTCACCGCTGGTAGCAAAAACGTGCTCCCGAACCTGGTTCCTCGTGGCCTTCCTTGTCGTCTTCACTGCAACGGCTGCCCTCTTCGGATTGCTCCTTCGCCGCTCAAAATCAACGGTGCGGCACGTGTGTGCCTCGCCCGCCTGCGCCGAATTGTCAGCGGCGTTCCACGCAGCGCTCAACTACAGCGCCGACCCATGCGTCGACATGGACATGTTCGTGTGCTCCAGGTGGATCCATCGAGGTTTCGGTGGGGGGCGACTGCCAGTCAGCGTCGTCGAGCGGAGCATCCGGAAATATAGGCTGCAAGTGGTGGACATCTTCCTGCAAGGCAAGACTACGTTTGCAGCGTCCCGGTAAGTTTTGAGCACGTACGCGTTCTCGGCTTCGTGTCAGTTGCGCGCAACTTCGCGAGATCTGACGAAGGAATAATCTATACAGGAATATATAGGAATAATCTACGTTACACGACGTTATAAGCTAGTTTGTTTGTGGGATTGAACGTCCCAAAGCGACTCAGGCTATGAGAGACGCCGTAGTGGAGGGCTCCGCAAATTTCGACCACCTGGGTACTTTAACGTGCACTGACAACGCACAGCACACGGGCGTCTTGCTTTTCGCCTCTATCGAACAGCTGCCGCCGAGGCAGGGATTCGACCCCGCACCCTTGGGAACAGTAGTCGAGTGCCGTAACCTCTGCGCCACCCCGGCTGGTTGACATTAGAAGCATCGTCTCACTTAATTGTGCGCAGCTTCGCGAGATCTCATGATGCAGAACTTTTATAGGAAAAAAAGACATTAGTTGTGGTGTAACTCTGGTTAACCTTAGTTGAACTGCGAGAGCAATGGCGGCAGCTTCTTTTTCTTGCTACATTATTCCCCTATCCCGCCCTATCAGTGTAAGGTGCCATTATTGGGGACACGTAAGCTCAATTTTTAAGGGTATGACGCGAGAGCGTAGGCTACCAGCCCACATATAAAGTCACGCTTCAACCAACCCGTATGGATGTGCCTGCGTGTCGTAGGGGTAACGAGAATGCAAACGGTTCTGGCAGGCTGATTAGGATATCACCCTCTATATGAAGGAGCGACCCAAGTTGGCAGTTCCTGCCTGTGGCATAGGTGTAACGTGAATTAAAATGTCATGGCAGGCTGATATGTTATGAGGAGACCGTAGCTACGCCTCTTCACGGCGTAGCTGCGGCCACCCGAGGTCTCGCTTTGGCTGCCGTAGTATTGCTTTCGCAATAATAACCAATGTCACATGACATAGTTCAGAAAGGTTCAATTTATTATTGCGAAAGCAATACTACTTTAGGTTTCGAGCCTTCAGCGTAGCGCGGCCGGTAGCCACGTCTTATCCACGTGACGCACTGACGTCACATCCCACGTGACACTAGGGGGAGAGCTGGACTAGCAACTCAAGCGGTTGGCAGGAGCTGCCAACTTGGGTCTTTCGCTTCGCATGGGATGGTTATGTCAGAATCAGCCTTCTAGGACCCTGGCATTTCACGTCATCCCTAAGATCACTAAGGCACGTTTATACGGCTTGGTTGAAGTGGGGCTTTATATGTGGGCTGAGAAAGAAAAAAAGAAGAGAAGAACGCTCGGTTACCCACAGCTAATGCTTTCGCTCAATATTTGGTCCAGCAGCGTAGAACCCTTGTAATTTTATTGCGAAAGCAATACTACTCTAGGTTTCGAGCCTTCAGCGTGGCGCTGCCGCACCCACGTGACGCTGTGACGTCACACTTCACATGACACTAGGGTGAGAGCTGGGCTACCAACTCAAGCGGTCGGCGTAGCGCGGCCGCACCCATGTGACGCTGTGACGTCACACACCCCACGTGGAACTAGGATGAGAGCTGTGCTACCAACCCAAGCGGTCGGCGTAGAGCGGTCGCAGCCACGGCGCAGCGCATGACGTCACACCCCACGTGACACAAAAGAAAGAGATGGGTTGGCAGGAGCTGCCAACTTGGGTCTCTTGCTTCACATGGGACGGCTATGTCAGAATCAGCCTGCTAGGATCCTGGCATTTCACGTTACTCCTATAGGCCACTATAAGGCACGTTCATACGGCTTGGTTAAAGCGGGGCTTTCATATGGGTGCTGAGGAAGAAGAAAAAGAGAAGAAGAACGCTCGGACACCCGCAGCTAATGCTTTCGCTCAATTTTTGGTTCAGCAGCGTTGAACTCTTGTAATTTTTTTTTGATGACTAGACACTGAGTTACGAATACAAAATTGATAGGGGCAACTTTAAGAATATTTCGCGCTCGGGATAGTCGGTTGTTTTACACTGTGGTGACATGAGGGTGGTACATATGTTTAAGAGAAAAGAATCAAGGAAAAACGTTCGACATGGTTACGCGCTGAATGCTGTCGAACATAATCGCTGATTTTTTTAATTTTGGAGCCAAACTATGGAGAATTTGCAGTTTAATTGAGGGTTAACGGGAGGAAAGGGTACTAGGAAAATAAACGCCACTTTATAATATTATACTTGAACTCAATAACAAAATCTGCACGATCAATGCATGTGAGCAAAGGCTCCGACGTTTAAGGGCAGCTGACTGGATTCCAAGAGAAGGGTGCGGCGAGAAGTTTGATGTGTAGAATAAATTGGGAAATATGCTGGACCTACGTGGCCGCAGCAAGCACATATAGGACCGGATTAATTGGCAAGAGATGGGAGAGGTCTTTGCTTGGCAGTGGGTGAAGCCATGCTCCTGATGATGACATGACAACGAAAAAAGGAGGCATTGGCAACGCTTGCCTAACGGTTGTTTTCGTACGCCAGCATCTGTGTTTATTATGCAATAAAGTTAAAAAAAAAACGTATTAGGAACGCTGCAGCCAGTCAGTGTCTCATTCTACTTTCCGCCTTACTTGATAACGTTCGTTCCGCATCGCACTACGCTTTTCTGACACCTTTTATGCGTTGATTTTGCCCTATATCAGTGCACTTATTACGATTTAACTAGGCGCTAAATTACTATTCGATTATTCGTCTAGAGTTTGATATTAACATATAAAGGCGCGTCGTCAAAGGTAGGCAGGGACAGCTTGCTTACATTCAATGTCAGTAATGCCGTAACGGGCTATTTTTCCATCGCAACAGGACGCATTCACTTTTCTGGCAGGATTCTCGCCGAGCTGTTTGGATTATGCACGGGTGGCTACGAGAATACCCCGACCTTGGAAAGCTTCCGCGAATTCTTCCACCTTGTGGGTGTGCCTTGGCCTTTTGACCCAACCGACAGAACGGAGCTGCATCCTCTGGAGGCTGTCTTGACTCTCAGCGTGAGGTGGGGCGTCGACACTTGGTTCCGCGCCTACTTGCAGAAGCCGAGGCAGCGACCACTCGCGTCCGACCTCAGCTCCAAGCCCGCCTTGTTCCTTGAGGTAGTGGACAGACTAGCTCTAACATATTTAGCGCGTAAATGTTATATATCAATACGATTTATTGCTTGACATGTAGCCTATATGAGCGCAATCGTATTTTGTGATGAAATTATAGACATTTATTGTCCCCTTCTCGTAATAGACGGCCTACGGAATGTTTTCGGGGTATAGGCCGTCAGTCGATACTGCTTTTTTTTTGTGGCGAGCACTTAGATGCAAATATGCGGGTTTCGACAGTGTTATCCACGCTGGAATTCTCGTTACAGGCAACATTATACTACGTATTTTCCTTAGGTGTTTAGGTTACATGTTCCAAAAGCCTGCCTGGCCAACCAAGCCTCTTAGCGTAGATCTCATATCTGTTTTTTCGACGCTAGCGTTCATAAAAAAATCGTTTCGGCAGCTGGCTCAAGGAAATTTAATAGATCTACTTGCGACAGGACGTTCATTGCACAGCTAAGACATGAGCTAGCTACTTTCAACGCGCTTTTCAGATAGCACAGACGCTGCGATATTCTCTTTTTTTGTTGTCTAGCACCGACTAGAATTGTCGACTCAGCATTTGTTAACAAAGTAGCCAATTACCTCTGCACATGGAGGAAAAAATTCATAAAAGAATGAGCACAGCTAGTGCAAGAAAAAGGAAATCTGGTACAGACACTTAAGACCGCCTACGCGTGAGAATGCAAAATCATCTGCAAATATATTTTAAATGTATAATTTTTTTTTTCACCGGTATTCTTCGCCCTCAACTCGATTTTGACGCGTGTGCCTCGCGTGTGCCTCCATGTGCCTTTTCGTAGTTGAATGATTGTCGAGGCATTTGACCCATGGAGCGTTACTTGTAAACAGTTCACATTACATCGCGCACACATATACAGCTGTCTAGAGAAAACTTCCTCTTCCCACAGTTTCAGCACCATGCGGTGTTTCACCAGCGTGAAGACACATTGGCCTGCACCCCTTTCTCCCACCTATTCGGTGCACCAAGACTTGCCATCACCAATCACTCCGCAGAGCCTCTCCTCCCTTTTGCTTTACTAGCCGCCTGAGTGGAGACGCTGCTCCGTTTTAGCGTCCCGCAACCTGTGACCATCAATCATTTCTCCGCCGTGCTCCTTTCTCACGGTTGGCAACCAGGGGCTGAGGAGTGCGGACGCGTTTTGCGTCGGCTCCACACTTTTTGTCTCGATGTGCCAGAAATTTTCACCGGAATTTGGTTTCAGTGCTGCCATTGTGCGTCGGAAGGCGTCGTGAGCTTGTGGACACCGAATTTGTGACTGTGCGTGCAGCAGTTTTGTTTTTATTGTCGGACTTGTGCGGACCACCTGCGAAACGCTAGCGCCCGTTTGGCCTAGCGCGGCTACGGCCGAGGAGACCGGCCCGAAGGCCCCTTCACCGCTGGTCTACCGCCGCGTTTGTGGACCAAAAATGACGATGCACGTGACCGTAGAAGGTACTGACCTCGATCCAGAAGACTACGACAGCACCTGGGTACAAACGCTCAGGAAAAAGGTTGAATCGAAAACCAAGCGGACGCTTCAGAATGATTCCAAGGAGAACAAGGTGGTGCAACACCGCGTTCCAAACGGGGAAGCCGCTCATGGCGCTGCTAAAGCAACTAGAAGAAAATTGGCTGAACGGTCAATATCTATGAATCTTCCGAGGTTCCCGGAAGAAGGTATCAAGGTGATTATTAGGCCTCGTGAAGGTCTAGCCGTCATTAAACGCACGTCGGGCCCGCTGCTTAGTCAGGCCCTCGCCATGGCTGCCGGAATCAGCTGGTCGGAGCTGGACTCATGGCGTGTCAACGGAAAGCAAGGTACGGTGCTCTTTCATTCCTTGGACTTTAGTCGAGGCGTGAAGGTAGCCGCAATCCGTTGCTTTAAACTCGATGACAAGGAGCATGAAGTGGTGGCCAATCTGATCGCACCGGAGGATTGCGGCCGAGGAGTCGTCCATGGGATCTGTGATACATTCACGGAAGAACAGTTGTTCAGAGCATTGAGGAAGAATCCGCAGAACCCAACGGTCGCTGGGGTGCGGCGGATGGGGAAGACTTCCACTATTATTATCACCTTTTTGGAACCTGAAGTCCCAAGATTTGTCAGGATTGAAGGCATGCTTATGCCATGTCGATTGTTCAAAAAAAGATATGAAGTTTGCTTCAGATGTGGGGAACTTGGTCATCGCTCAGATGTGTGCGATAGTGAAAAACCTAAGTGCCGTGGTTGTGGGGTGGTATCGCCGCCCGAAGATCACCAGTGCACTCCCCAATGTCGCCTAGCTGCAAAGAACTCTTCCGTACACCCTACGTTATCAAGAAGACAAAGTGGGAAGCAAAATTAGCCGCCGAGGAGGCAGCCAAACAGAAGCTACCGCCGAGGAGGAGGCCAAGAAGCTGCAACAGGTCCGCTTTAGTCGTCGCGATGGGCGTAGTGAGTCCCACAACCGGTCCCAGAGCCGTACAAGAACCCGTTCCTCTTCGTTCCCGCGACTGCAGCCGCCGTCGTCCAAGACGATAATGGAGGGCTCTCGACCAAAGCAACAGCCGCAGCAGCAGCAGCAGCAGCAGAAACCGCCGCAGACACCATCAAAAGGAGTGAGTAGTGACGCTCAGGACTCAGATGAGGTTCAGGCTCTAAAAAAACAGAATCGGTTGTTACAGGCGCAAGTTAAGGCACTGCAGGAACAAATCATTGCGATAGGCAAAATTTCACAACCAATGGAGACCGAAATGCCGGTAGCGGAGGCACCGCAGAAGGAACAGGAAAAGACCCCTAGGGACAGTCCTCCTGCAGCAAAAGAGAAAAGAGGTCCCGAGCCGGATCTCGAAACACGCGTCCAAGGATTGGAAAAACGATTCGCTAAAAAAGAAGACGACGACAAAATTTTCCAACAACAAGTTATGACCGCGTTAGAACGCCTGAACAGTGCTATGGCAGAGATGCGGGTCGAAATGGCTAGGAGAGACGAGAGAATTCAGTTGGTTTACCAAGAGATTCATAACATTAAAAATGGCTCTGCATCACCGTAGAAATACCATTTGGCAGTGGAACTGTAGGGGCTTCAGTCGCAAACGCGCGGTACTGGAAACTTTTTTGACTAACATTGACAAACCCGAAGTAATCGCATTGCAGGAGTGCAGTAAGCACGCTAGGCTAGCGAGTTACAAATCATACGCGGGACGAGATGACAACACGCGAGTGGTCACCCTTGTCAAAAGGAATATAACGGTGCTGCAGCATAATACCGGGACAACAAATGTTGACCATATACTAATCGAGATAATCCCACAAAAAAGAAAATTCAAAAGTCTATTCATCCTCAATGTATATAGCCCGCCTCGACAAAAACGTCAATGCAACTTCAATGAGCTATTCGCCAAAGCGCGAGTGATCGCGAAAGGAGGACCCCTGTTGATAGTAGGGGACTTTAACGCGCATCACACGGCATGGGGGTATAGATACACGCAGGTAAAAGGACGCGAACTATGGAACAGCATTCAGCAGAATGGCTTATTGCTTCTGACGGATCCCCTGAAACCAACCCGCCAGGGTAACAGCGTTTCGATAGACACATCTCCGGACTTAACTCTAACCGGAGGCTGCATTTACGCCACGTGGTGCAACACAGGTGAAAACTTAGGCAGCGACCATAAAATTATAGAAATCGTAGTAGATAACTGCCCACCGGTCGTCCGCACCAAAAAGGCAACGTTGGTGAACTGGGAGACTTTCCGAAATGGCCGCACAGGTGACGAGGAAGGCATAAGTAACATTGACGATTGGAATAAAAAGGTCATTCAGTCGGTCAACGAAGCAACGAAGGAGGTGGAGGTTGATGAGGACATTGAAGGAGTAGACCGTCACATGGTCAGGCTCTGGCGTAAGAAGAAGGATCTAGAAACGAGACTCACACAGAAAAGAGGGAATAGGAACTTGCGCAGAGAATTGGCAGTGCTTAACAAAGAAATTGAAGAATATGCGCTTGTTTTAACGAGGCAAAACTGGGGCAGCATTTGTGAAAAACTGGACAGGAATATCGGGAACGCAAGTACGTGGCACTTACTTCGGCATCTTCTAGATCCCGACAAATCTAAACTGGAGGCCAGGCAGCAAATTCACAGGCTAATACATACCTTTGATGGGACCGCGGCTACTCTCATAGCCCAAGAACGAGACCGGTATTTGAACTGTGCAGAGGGTATAGGCCAACAAATGCCTGATTATAAGGGCCAGGAAAACCCGGAGCTAGATAGCCCGATAACGGTTGCCGAAGTCCGGGCAGAAATAAATAGACTGAGAACAAAGACTGCTGCAGGTCCGGACAGAGTCAACAATCGAATGCTAAGAAACTTGGACGACGCGTCGATCCGACACCTCGCAGCATTCATGCAGGAGTGTTGGGAGGCAGGTCGGCTGCCGGCGACATGGAAGGCCGCAAACCTCGTATTCCTCCCGAAGCCGGGGAAGCGGCCGGGTTTCGAACACTTGCGTCCGATCTCGCTCACGTCATGCGTGGGGAAACTATGGAACATGTTGTTCAGGCCCGGCTGAACCGGTTTTTGGAGGACAACGATATCTATCCGAACACCATGATAGGATTTAAACCGCATTTGGCCGCATGCGATGTCATGCTGCAGCTAAAGAAACAGATCATACACAATTCAACAGTAGACACCAGGGTGATCGTTGGTCTAGACGTGTCAAAAGCTTTTGACAACGTGAAGCACTCGGCTATTCTGCAGAATCTCAGTGCATTAGATGTTGGAGTTCGCACGTACAACTACATACGCGACTTCCTCAGCGATAGAACGGCAACTGTCAGTATGGGGGGACACACAGTAGAAGGTATTCGACTGGGAAATAAAGCCACACCACAGGGATTGGTGTTGTCCCCGACGCTGTTTAATATCGCCATGATTGGTCTCCCCCCAAAACTAGACGAAATCCAAGGGCTACACCATACATTATATGCAGATGACCTGACTCTGTGGATGTGCAGGGGCAGTGACGGTGAAATTGAACAGACACTCCAGCGGGCAATCGAAGTTATAGAAAGATACTTAGAACCGATCGGGCTCAGATTTTCGGCCGAGAAATCGGAAGCGCTCGTTCTCACGTCAATGCAATCGCCCCATCGTCGGCGTATAAAGCAGGATAACCCGAAAATAACACTCAGGGTCAACGGTAACGTTATACCAACGGCGGAAACCATTAGAGTTCTGGGATTACGAATTCAGGTCAACGGCAGGAACTCGGAAACGATACAGAGGCTAGACGCTAGCACCAGTCAAACCTGTAGACTCCTGAAGCGGATCGCAAACAAACATGCGGGAATGAAAGAAGCTAACCTCCTTAGGCTAGTCCAGTCTTTTATAATCAGTAGGATAGTCTACGTGGCGCCGTATTTACGGCTTCACAAGGCAGAAAAGGAGAAACTTGACGTTCTCATTCGTAAAGGGATAAAAACGGCACTAGGTTTACCACCCAATACATCGACAAACAAGATTATGAGACTAGGGGTCTCCAATACCCTCGAAGAGCTCATTGAAGCTGCAAGGACTTCACAATACCAGAGACTGCTGCGCAGTCGTACTGGTCGGAGCATTTTGGAAAAACTGGGGTATGAACCGCAAGCATGCTCCAGACGTACACAAAAAGTACCTAGACAGGTTAGAGACAAATTAAAAATACCTCCGCTGCCCAAAAACATGCACCCCGTTTACCGTGAGAGCCGGAGGAGTGATAGAGCAACAGCGCTGCAAGCCCGTTTTGAGGGAAGACAGGACGTCTTATATACAGATGCCGCACAATGCGCGAACGGTAGGGGACGTGTTTCAGTAGCAACTAGAGAAGACGGGGGCTCGGTAGTATGCTGCAGCACCAGAAATTCGACCACAACGGAGGCGGAAGAGGTGGCCATCGCGCTAGCTCTAAGACAACAACAGGTCAAAATTAGTTACAGACTCGAAATCAGCGATTAGAAACTTTGACGCGGGCCGCATTTCGGCAATAGCAGCAAGAGTGTTGGCCAGTGATTCACCACCGGCAGAGCAGGTCGCGCTCATTTGGACACCGGCGCACCAGGGGTTGAGGGGGAACGAGAAAGCGCACGTACTGGCCCGAGGATTAGCTACATTCCGGGATCCCAGTGACGACTTATGCGCAACCCCGTACCCCTTGCGCGATGAGGAGCCCCTGCAGTTCGACGATGACCTTAACACCTACCAAGATATCCTAAGTCATTACAAATTAGGCAGATCAGTACTACCAAAAGCGTGTAAGCAACTCACCAAAAGCGAGGAGGTTATGTGGCGTAAGCTACAGACTGGAGTATTCCCGAACCCCCAGCTTTACAGCAAGTGGCACCCGGAAATTTTTAGCCTCAGGTGCAAACGTTGCGATGGCATAGCGGACATGATCCATATGATATGGACGTGTCCTAGATTTGGAGAACCTGACCGAACAGATGAGTCCTGGGAGGCACTACTTCTCAAGCAGGACGAAAAAGGGCAACGAGAAGTCATCCGTCTTGCCCTGGCCGCTGCTAAGATCCAAGGGATCCAGGTCGACGGCTGAGGGGGAGGACATGGTTGGGACAGAGCTTCGCCTCGGATCCTCACCAACCTTTTGACGGGTGCAATAAATGTTATTTCTCTCTCTCTCTCTCTCTCTCCTTTCCCACGTGCTGTGCTAGGCAGCCTGTGTGAAGGCGCTATCTTTTTCGGATACCGTCGAGTGTCCACAACGAAACAGATTTTAGCGTGGTGACGCTGGAAGGCATTCTCTTTGGAATGTTTTTTTTATAAATCGCTCCCATTTCTGAAAAATCGGGAAAAGACTTGATTCGCGTGTGATACAGCGTGAAAGACACTGGCCCTGCTTGCATTGACGTGCGTCTATCGCACTCGTACTGTTTAAATTCTCTAGTTTCATTCCATTCCCATGACTTTTCAGACGTCATGAAGCACTGAGCTTTTTATTCTAATTCTCGGGAGCCGATATGGACGAGGGGAAAGCAGCGGCGTAGCCGGAAATGTTCTTCGGGGGGGGCTCATGTCGCAGCGCGGCTTCCTCCATATAGAATTTGTCGAGGGATCTAATATCTGAATAATACCAGCAGTTTCATTGCCAATAGCCATTGTGTGTTAGGTGCTGCAAAGGAATCCTTGAACGCTATGCACTGTGAAGAAAAGTAAAATATTCATTTTATTTAAAAGAACATATCTATGTGCCAAAATTGTGGCAGAAAAAAGTGATATCAATGCTTCCGTGAAAATATTACACGAACTTTAGAACTATATCAGTTCGAAAGCAGCAAAGCAGTGCATGTCGCTGATATCAAAACGCAACGGCTATGAAATAAACACTGACGACAAATCCTTTATCAAATATTTAGCATCCAAGGCCCTTGTTTATTTTTTGTATACATGTGCAACGCCCAATGACGATGCCCTTTGAAATTTATTGCACAGGGACAGCTGTCACCGGCCTTGTATTGTGAGTAATTGCACCGAAATTATAGTCGCAACAGGGAGCGCACGTAAAAAGCAGGAGTTTCGGAAAACACACACACACACACACACACACACACACACACGCACGCACGCACGCACACACACACACACACGCACACACACACACACACACACACACACACACACACACACACACACACACACACACACACACACATATATATATATATATATATATATATATATATATATATATATATATATATATATATATATATATATATATATTGTCACCAACACACGTAGCAAGCAGCACAACAACCGAGCTGGCCCTTTTTAATAAAGCGAAAACTCGAGAGAGACGAGGATGACGCTTAGCCACGTGCCATGCCATTCGGCCACTTGGTGGCGCCAGAAGATGGTGAGCGGTGTGGCATTGCCCCCCTTCCAAGGGGCATCGACCCGATGCCGCAAGCGTAGGGGAATAGTCGAAAAGCGGGGCAAGTAATACGGGAAAGTCTCTGGCTCTGGTTTGGATCCTGAATTGGTTTACCGATTGTAATAGGGCTTCATTCTGGCAACGTGAACTATTTCAGATTTCGGCTGCCGAGAGGAGCGTACAGTGCCTTGTGGTAGCACCTCGTAGTTCACCGCGCTGAGGCGGCGGAGCACCTCGTAAGGTCCAAAGTATCGCCGCAGAAGCTTTTCAGAGCGCCCTCGCAACCGTATTGGGCTCCATACCCAGATTTAGTCGCCGGGCGTGTAAGTCACCTCTCGGTGTCGCAGGTTGTAGCGCTGGGCGTCGAGTACTTGTTGGTGCCGAATTCGCTGTCGGGCAAGCTGGCGTGCAGCTTCTGCGTCACGAATAAATTGGTCAGCCCCCACGACAGTGGAGGGAGCAGAATCTGGAAGAAGCATGGCATCCAGCATAGTCAAGGGTTCGCGTCCATGAACCAAATGAAATGGAGTGAAGCGTGCTGTTTCCTGGAGTGCAGTGTTGTATGCGAACGTGATGTACGGCAGAATCCGGTCCCAGTTCCCATGATCATCGTCTACATACATAGAAATCATATCGGCAATTGTCTTGTTAAGCCGCTCAGTCAGTCCATTAGTTTGATGATGATAGGCTGTTGTCTTGCGGTGGGTGGTGCCACTGAGTCGAAGTACCTCACTCGTGAGTGCCGACGTAAACGAGTTTCCTCTGTCAGTTAAGACGACTGTTGGCGCACCATGACGGAGTACAATGCTGTGAATGATGAAATGCGCAACTTCATCTGCGGTACCACGTGGAATGGCCTTGGTCTCACAGTAGCGGCTAAGGTAGTCAGTGGCAACCGCTATATACCTGTTACCCATGGAGGACTTCGGAAATGGGCCCAGTAAGTCCATGCCGACCTGTTGAAATGGGAATTTCGGGGGACCGATAGGCTGTAAGAGCCCAGCTGGTTTAATGGGTGGTGTTTTCCGCCGCTGGCACTCACGGCAGGTACGGACGTAGCGGCGCACAATGGCAGCTAGCCTGGGCCAGTAGTACTTCCGGCGTATCCGTGCCAATGTGCGAGAAAACCCGAGATGGCCGGAAGAAAGGTCATCGTGGCACGCACGAAGAACTTCGTCATGTAGCGTTGTGGGTACTACAAGCAGATAAGCAGTTTCTGTTGGACCGTAGTTCTTCTTGTAGAGCACACCATCACGCAGGCAAAATGACGACAGTCCGCGCCTGAAGAGCTGAGGAGGAGATGACACGGTTCCTTCGAGGTATTCAATGAGGGGTAAAAGTTCAGAGTCAGCCCGCTGCTTTCGGGATAAGGTGGACGTCGCGATAACACCAAGGAAAACGGAATCGTCGTCGGAGCCGTCCGCGTGGCAGGGAGTAGGGGCGCGGGACAGACAGTCAGCATCACTGTGTTTCTTGCCGGACTTGTGCACGATTGTGACGTCAAATTCTTGCAACCGAAGGCTCCATCGAGCAAGCCGACCCGATGGATCTTTCAGGTTTGCCAGCCAACACAGAGAGTGATGGTCGCTCACGACACGAAACGGACGACCGTACAAATACGGACGAAATTTCATGACTGCCCACACAACAGCGAGGCACTCCTTTTCGGTAGTTGAATAATTAACTTCGGAACGGGACAAAGTGCGACTGGCGTAAGCAATGACTCGTTCTGCACCGTCCTGCCACTGAACAAGGACCGCACCGAGGCCAACGTTACTGGCATCCGTGTGCAGTTCCGTGTCGGCCTCTTCGTCGAAGTGGCCAAGTATTGGCGTACATTGGAGACGGGACTTGAGTTCCGTGAAAGCGTTTTCCTGGTCGGGGCCCCAAAAAAACGGCTCGGCGTCTTTTGTCAGGCGGGTCAGAGGCTCAGCGATCTTGGAGAAATTGTTAACAAAGCGACGATAGTACGCGCAGAGGCCGAGAAATCGACGCAAGCTTCGTTTATCCGCTGGTTTGGGGAATGAAGAGACAGCGGCCGTCTTCTCTGGGTCTGGGCTAACACCTCGAGCGCTGACAATGTGGGCGAGAAATTTCAGCTCGTTAAAAGCAAAGTGGCATTTTTCGGGTTTTAGAGAGAGACCGGCAGATCGGATGGCCTCGAAGACAGCGCGCAAACGTTTCAGGTGCTCGTCGAACGTGTCCGAGAAAATCGCAACGTCGTCGAGATATACGAGGCATGACTGCCACTTCAGACCAGAGAGTACAGTGTCCATCATTCGCTGAAATGTGGCAGGGGCCGAACACAGGCCAAACGGGAGCACCTTAAATTCATACAAACCGTCTGGCGTAATAAAAGCGGTCTTCTCACAGTCTCGCTCGTCAACCTCTATTTGCCAATATCCACTGCGGAGGTCAAGGGACGAAAAGTAAGTGGCATGGCGAAGGCGATCGAGGGAATCGTCTATGCGTGGCAGGGGGTACACATCCTTTTTCGTGACGTTGTTGAGGCGCCTGTAATCCATGCAAAACCTCAAGGTTCCATCCTTCTTTGCGACGAGGACAACAGGCGAAGACCAGGGGCTCGTCGACGGTTGGATAACGTCGTCCTGGAGCATTTCTGTTACTTGGCGGCGGATGGCATCACGTTCTTTTGAAGACACCCGGTAAGGACGCTGACATAGTGGACGTTGGTCATCGGCAACTATAATTCAGTGCTTCGTTAGTGGCATCTGTCGGACCTTGGAGGTTGATGCAAAACAATCTCGGAACGAATTGACAAGATTCTCTATGCAGCGTTTCTCACTGGGCGAGAGGTGCGGGTTCACATCAGTCTGAATGGCTGTAGGCGTCGCATTGTCGGGGTCTGACGTGTTGGTTAAAGCGTACTGGCCTGTACATTCTCCAAGTTCTTCAAAATAAGCGACCGCCGTGTTCGCCGTCAAATGTTGGGGTTCACATGTGAAGTTTGTCACTAGCACGTTGGCTTGGCCACGGACAAGTTCGACAAGGCCCCGAGCTACACAAACTTGTCGAGTTAGAAGCAGTGACATGTTAGCTTCAGCAATGCCACTCGTGCCGGTGCTATGATCACATTCGACTGTGACGAACTTGCTCGTACGCGGAGGGATCGTTATGTGGTCGTCACA
This sequence comes from Amblyomma maculatum, assembly GCF_055883805.1. NCBI lineage: Eukaryota > Metazoa > Arthropoda > Arachnida > Ixodida > Ixodidae > Amblyomma > Amblyomma maculatum. The sequence goes on along the minus strand of NC_139351.1, from coordinate 21,574,345 downwards.
GACACGCAACATCGTTTTCCGGAAGTCCGTGTTGCTATCAACGGCTCGCTTCGTTGAAAACGATACCATGAGCTGCTCCCGAAGGTCTATAACCACACCATACTCTTGAAGGAAATCCATGCCGAGAATCAGATCTTTGCAGCACTCTTGTAATACGGCAAATGTGCCAGTGAAAGTAAAACCGCAGATCTCTATGCGGCAAGTGCACATGCCAATCGGCGTCATTACATGACCACCGGCGGTACGCATCATTGGCCCAGACCAAGGCGTCAGAACCTTACGGAGTGCCGTGGCTAGCTGGCTGCTCATGACGGAGAAATCGGCGCCGGTATCCACAAGTGCGGTCACATCACAACTGTCGGCGGTTACAAAAATTTCCCCGGAAACAATGCGTTCGCAGCACGTCGGTAAGTTCATCGGATCGGGTCGTCGCCGCTCGGGCCGTCGCGTCAAATCGTCGGGTGGAGGCTGTTTAATCTGAAACGTAGCGGCGGCCCCACCCCCGGAGGTCGCCGTGTTTAGTTTTCCCGGTGAGGGGACGTGCCTCTGAATTGTCCAGAGGAAGAGTACCGAGTGGGCGAAGCAAAACGCTTCGGAGATGTCGATCGCGACCGCCGTTGTGGTGACGTTGGCTGCATCTCGTTAGCAGCCAGGTACTCCTCAATCTCCTGTGGTCTTTCGCCATAGCGGGGTCGAGGCGCGTTTGGTGGAAATCCTCTCAAGCCTATTCTCCGGTATGGGCAATTGCGAAGAATGTGACCAGGTTCGCCGCAGTGATAACAGAGCGGTCGTCTGTTGGGCGTGCGCCACAAGTGCGCCTTGCTGATAGCGGGACGCTGGTATTGCTGTGGCTCGACGGGGCGCAGATCTTGTTGCTGCTCGACGGGGCGCATGTAGCGAGGCGGTGGTCCGACAACGGGACGGAATGGATTTGGCTCGGGAGCAGGTAGACGTAAGACATCACTATAAGTCATGATGCATGGCTCCGGTTGTGGTGCTGGTGGTGGTGGTGGCTGCACCGCTCGCCGAATTTCATCACGGATGACATCCACGGTAGAATAATTATTTGCAGAGGGAGCATTCAAGTGGAGGTTTTTTAGCTCTTCGCGGACAATGCTCCTCACAAGCTCCCGCAATGCCTCGTCGCTGGCTGCTGGCACGGACGCGCAGCAGGGTGTGGCCGCTACGCTTGCCTGGCGGCCGTATTGGGTACTCCGTTCCTGCAGGGAACGTTCCATGCTGGTAGCTTCTCTCGCGAAATCTGCGACAGTTCTTGGGGGGTCGCGAATGAGGCCAGCGAACAACTGCTCCTTCACCCCGCGCATGAGGTGCCGTACCTTCGTTGCCTCAGGCATGGTAGGGTCGGCCCGATTGAAAAGCCGCATCATGTCCTCGACAAACATGGCAACACTCTCATTTGACTGTTGAGACCTTAAACGAATTGCAATCTCTGCATTTTCTTTGCGTGCACTCGAGCTGAATGTTGTAAGTAACTCACGGCGAAAGGTTGCCCAGTTGACAAAGGATGCCTCGTGGTTCTCGAACCACGTCTTGGCCGAGTCTTGCAGCGCGAAGTACACATTCATTAGCTTCCGCTCGTCGTCCCATTGGTTAAATGCAGCCACACGGTCAAAACTGGTCAACCAGTCTTCCACATCCTCTAACCGGTCACCATGAAATGATGGCGGTGATCGCGGTGCGAGAAGGACGAACGGTGGGGCGTTGCTGGAAGGCTGGCTTGTCTGGCTGCTCGTCGTGGATGTCATGGTTCGTAGCGGGGTGGACAGCGGTTCAAACTCAGGTTGTAGGCCTCGCAGGCGACGGCTGGCTTTATGGACAGGAGTCGCGTCCACGCGTTGATGAGCAACGTCACTGACGTCTTCGGGGGCGACGTACATGGGATCTTACCCAGCACCTCCACCAAATGTCACCAACACACGTAGCAAGCAGCACAACAACCGAGCTGGCCCTTTTTAATCAAGCGAAAACTCGAGAGAGACGAGGATGACGCTTAGCCACGTGCCAAGCCATTCGGCCACTTGGTGGCGCCAGAAGATGGTCAGCGGTGTGGCATTATATATATATATATATATATATATATATATATATATATATATATATATATATGAAGGAAAGAAGCCGACAGTCGGCGAGGCCAAGGAAAGCATTGGGGATTGTACTTTGACTTTTGTTTTAATTCTTACTTCATAATCACGTAAGCACGCGTTCAGAGGTCGTGGGTTCGGTTCCCACCATCGGCACGTTGTTTTTCGTTCTACTTTGTGTTTATTTATCTTTCCCCTAAACACATTACATTACTCATTTACGTGATTATGAAGTAAAAATTAAAAAAAAAAGACAAAGTACAATCTCCAATGCTTTCCTTGGCCTCGCAGACTGTCGGCTTCTTTCCTTCATGTGTTATAACGAGTACCCTCATTTCCCCTTCATCTTTATCATATATATATATATATATATATATATATATATATATATATATATATATATATATATATATATATATATATGGGCTCGTTATTCCCGAGGTAAAGCAGCCGACAGTCTACGAGTCTAAAGCAAACGTTTGGGATTTTTTTTTATGTTTAGTTGTTTGTATTTCACAAGAATTAATCTTATGGTTATTATGGGGATAAAGAATATTGAATGAAAAGCGGAAGGAAAAACAACACGCCGATGATAGGAGTCGAATCCACGACCTCCGAATATCGCGTCCAGTGCTCTTCCAACTGAGCTGGTGAACGCACACAGGTTTCGGTCAGTAAAACCTAAATTCACAGGTTTCGCTCAGTAAAACATAAACACCCAAGCGAGCGGAAGGTTTCACGGCCGCCGCCGTAGCTCAAATGCAGATCAGCTGCTGCAGAGAAGCGGCAGGCTGGCGAGGTGGGTGTTTTTGGCGCTGACACTGTGGGCAGGACTGGACAAACCGGTGAACATAACGGTACATCCCACGACAGCAGTACCGCTGTCGCAGGTGAGTGAAGGTCTTCAATAAGCCAACATGGGCACACTGAGGATCGTCGTGGTAGTGGAAGCGAATCACAGAGCGCACATGGCTCGGAATGACAAGCAGCTACTTTCGACCATCCGCAAGGTAATTCCTACGGTAAAGGAGCTCATCTCTGACGGCGAAATGATAAGACTGGCGACGGAGAGTGCGGCAAGGAGGTCGTGACCTGCGGCGAAATAAAAAATCCAAGAGTGAAGCGATCCATGCGTCTTTGCGTTGCTCGGATGTCATATCGGTGGGCATGTCGGTGAGCATGGGATGTAGGACGGATATAGCAGGAGTGGCTTCAGACGGCAAGGGAGAACGTGAGAGGGCATCAGCATCGGCATGTTTACGAGATCGATAGACGACGTTAATGTCGTATTCCTGGAGCTTCAGAGCCCAACGGGCCAGTCTACCGGAAGGATCTTTCAAAGAAGACAGCCAGCAGAGGGAGTGATTATCGGTAACGACATCAAAAGAACGGCCATACAAACAAGGGCGAAATTTGGCTATTGCCCAGAGGATAGCCAGACACTCTTTCTCGGTGACGGAATAGTTTGCTTCAGCTTTTGTCAGGGTCCGGCTGGCGTAAGCGACAGCGTACTCATCGAAGCCAGTTCGACTTCCGCTGAGCGAGTACTGCACAGAGGCCGACGCCGCTGGCATCAGTGAGGATTTCCGTGGGAGAAGAAGGGTCGATATGACGCAGGATTGGCGGAGTCGTCAAAGGGTGGCGGAGGGTCGCGAAGGCTTTATCAGAGTGTGGAGACCAGGCTGAAAGATCGTGGCTGGACAGAAGCTTAGTCAGAGGGTCGATGATTGTGGCAAAATTGCGAACGAAGCGGCGGAAGTAAGAGCACAGGCCGACGAAGCTGCGGAGTTTGACAGTACTGGGCTTGGGAAATTCTGCTACAGCGCGTAATTTTGCCGGATCGGGAAGAACGCCATTCTTGGAGACATGTCCGAGAATGGTTAGCTGCCGTGCTCCGAAACGGCACTCCTTTAAATTTAATTGGAGTCCAGCGTCGGTCAGGCATCGCAGAACTGTCTCAAGGCGCCGGAGGTGAGATTAAAAATCCGGGGAAAAGATGACAACGTCGTCTAGGTAAAAAAGCAAGTGTGCCATTTGAGTCCTCTGAGTAGGTTGTCCATCATGCGTTCGAATGTGGCAGGGGCATTGCACAGTCCGAATGGCATGACATTAAACTCATAGAGCCCATCGGGTATGACGAAAGGGGTTTTTGGGCGATCGGCCTCTGCCATCGGCACCTGCCAGTAACCGGACCGCAGGTATAATGAAGAAAAGAATTCAGCTCCCTGCAGGCAGTCAAGGGCGTCGTCAATACGAGGGAGAGTGTAAACGTCCTTGCGAGTGATCTTATTCAGTCGGCGGGAGTCTATACAGAATCGAATGGAACCGTCTCTTTTATTGACCAGGATGACCAGGAGATGCCCAAGGGCTGCGTGACGGTTGGATCACGTTGCGCTGGAGCATGTCGGTCACCTCTTCGTCAATGATGCGGCGCTCAGCGGCTGAGATGCGGTACGGACGCTGGTGCAAAGGGGCATGGGTGCCGGTATCAATAAGGTGGGTAACGGCAGTTGTGCGTCCCAATGAAGGTTGCTAGGAGTCAAACGAAGCCGCGAAACGTTGTAGGATGGCGACAAGCTGGGCACGTTGTCAGGCCAGCGTCGATGGACCGGAAGAGGACTGCGGGAAAGCCTCATGGAACATGGGTGAGGGAGACGGGGAAAGATTGTGCGTCAGCTCACGCGTGTAGTCGTAGGGACGAGGGCCACGATTGCGGCACAAACGAGCCACATGGCCGGCGACTCCACAGGCATAGCAAATAGGTCTGTTTTGCGTGCGCCAGGGGTTGGAAAGCTGTGGCTGTGATCGACAGCGGAGAATCGAACAATAAGCAGGGATAGCAGGCTGCTGAATTTGATGCGGTCCTTGAGGTTGGTATAGGAGGGGAGGCCGGCTGTACACAGGGGTGACAGGTGAGGGCTGTGGCCGCACCAAAATATCAGTGTACGTGAGAGGAGCCGCGACCAGGGGCTGCTGAGGAGGTGATGGCAGAACCTCAGTGACCTATTCTTGAATGACACACTGAAGAGTGGGAGTGAGCGGCGGCGCAGGCGCACAGGCAGACAAGGGAAGCTGGCGTGCGACTTACTCACGAACTGTTGAATGTGCTCAATCAGCGACCTCTGGTCCCGGGCACCGTCCCCGAAGAGAGCCAAGCTGGAAAGGATGGCCTGCTGAAGACCAGCACGTCGTGTAGAAAAGCGCTTTTTTCGCAGCTCATCGAAGCTCTATGCTGCCAGCATTGGGCGGTCCCAATTCGGCGGTGGGGGCGGCCCGGCAATTGTCGAGGCGGTGTCCCGTGCGTGAGCAAATAAAAGATTTCTTTTCATTGCTGCTCTTCGCATCGGATGATTGAAGCAAATTTTCCTTTCTCTCGGTAGTCTTGGAGACGGCGTTTTCTGCCTTATTCTTCCGAAGTTCGAACAGCCATGGGTCTCCAGATACTTTTCTGCCCTTGCTACTGTTTCTGAGAAGGATGTGTCCTTCTTTTCTTTCAAAAACATTTGTAGCGGAGTGGCGCAGTTAGAAAGAAACTGTTCCTTTAGAATCAGTTCAAATAAATCTGCCTACTCTTTCTTTGTGTCCGACAGCCCTATCCATCTGCCTAAGAAGTTCTGTAGACGCGTCACGAACTGTGAACACATTTCCTCGTTCCGGGGACTAGCAGACCTGAAGTTTTCTGTGAATCCTTCCTCTGTCATACGGAAGCGAATCATGAGTGCCTGCCCGAGCTTGTTGTAGTCCAAGCACTCGGACACAGACATGCAACTAAAGACGTTGAGCGCTTCGCCGCTTAAACATAGAATAAGGGCTGTAGCCCACTGGTCGCGAGGCCAATTATGACTCTCAGCGATACGCTTGAAACGCATGAGGTAAGCGTCAAGGTCGTCCCTGCCCTCATTAAAACCCGGCATCAGCTTGTGCGGGCTTATGCGTTCGGGCCGAGACACTTGACCCTATCCCGTTTCTGACCTTGTCTGTCCGGTGCTATTAGCGTCAGTTGCCGGTTTATTCGGTAGGTCTCGTCGGAGCCTCAGTAACTCCTTTTCTTTTTCCATCTCCGCTATCCGGAGTTGGGCTTTCTGCGACTCTAGTTCCTTTTCTTTCTTCATCTTCGCCATTCGGAGTTTAGATTCTAGTTCTGCCCCCTCTTTCCGCCGCGCACGTTTCTCATTGGGTTCCTCTCTGCGACGAGCTCGCTCTTGGTCTACCCATTTGAGCAGCTCTTGACCATCAGAGCCAAAAGTTCGGCCATACTCAACAGGTCGTTCTAACTCTGAATCAGACATCTTAGGGGTGAAGCGTTATGCAGTGCTATGACACAATACTAATAAACAATTGCGCTACTCCTCTCTCTCTCTCACCGACACTTTGTTGACCAGTCCTGTTCGCGGACGCCGGTTATGTCACAAACCCTCGCCTTTACGGTCCAAAGAGGCGCGGGGTCCCCTTTACGGTTACCCCTCGTCCCTTTATGAGGTTCGAGAACACATTTAAAAGTTAGGCCGGTCAACACGTGACCGGCCACACAGACACACGTACAACACGTGAAGTACGTGTGTCTGTGTGTGATTGAGGAATAAGTTCAAATAAAGGTCACTTTCTTTTAGAAACAATTGAACATTTATAAATAGTAGTCCGAATTACACTACATAATAATAGAGTGCAATTAAAGAAAATAAAACGCCACGACAAGATATTGATGGGAAGACGATTAATTAAATGACAAGAGAAAAAAAAACCCCGGCAATGAACAAAGCAGTGCGATAAAAAGGAGACTATAAAGATAACAGAGCAAGTATTCTAGATATAATAAGTATGGGCAAAAGTCACATAGAAAACACTGCGTAAGCTATTACTAAGTCAGGTAAAGGTTAACAAAAGCGAAAATAATGGTCGATTGAACAACAGTCTGTGGCGAAATGGAATTCTCACGGCTTTCTTGTTTGTTGAGGCGTCGTAGGCTGGGTTGTTCGGTAGCGCCGGCCGTACAGGTCCGGAGAACGATGCGTCGATCGCGGGCCCGATGAAACACAGTGCGCTTTCCCGGCGCGGCCGCGAGAGTGGCTCGGAAGTCTGAATCTTCCCAGAGCGGACTGGCGCGGTCGTGCTGCTGTATGCGCTTTTATGCTCTCGGCTGTCTACGCAGCGCCCGCGTCAAGGGCGTGCGGTCGCTGCCCTATAGGCGTGTTGAATCTTGCTGAGAGGAGCGGCGGGGTCCCATGAGTTTCGCTCCATGATTTCGCTCTATATCTGAGGTAAAAGGTTCCGCAACTTCCGCAACACACACACACACACACACACACACACACACACACACACACACACACACACACACACACACACACACACACACACACACACACACACACACACACACACACACACACACACACACACACACACACACACACACACACACACACACACACACACACACACACACACACACACACACACACACACACACACACACACACACACACACACACACACACACACACACATCTATATATATCGTTATTAATATTATCGTTATTTATCGTTATCGTTATTATTGGTATCAATAACGATACTATTTCTTTTGCACTGAGTTAGGTATGGCTTCCCAGGCATGCTTATAACCTCACATACTGTACTCAGCACGAGTTGCTTTAGCCACAAGTTTGTTTCCTCGACATTTGTTTAATTTTCTGTATCTCCATCGCCATGAAGGACATTATCGTAGAGGGGTTATTACATCAAAGGCACAGATAAAATGCAACAAAATGAAATAGAACAGTAATAAAGTTAATAATTGCTCTAGTAGCACGTACAAAGTAATGTATAGGCTGGATTCTCGGTCTGCGCAACCAACCACAATGACGTTAAATGTCAAAGCACACGACAAGACAGCTTAGAGACAGCTATAAGACAGCTTAGAAGTTGAGACTTGCGGATACTTCTTTCGACAACATATTCCAGTCGTTTATTGTAGTGGGAACAATGAGTATTTCAGAATAATTATCAGCCAGTTATAACTTTCACGATATTGCCCATTCTCTTTGAAGCATAATGATGATCTTTTAAATAGACGCTAATGTCAATTCTGGTTTTATTGTTTAAGATATGCGAGAACTTAAAATGCAGCATTTTTCTTCGCGGCAAGAAGTTTCCGCCCATGCGATCCTCGAATTCGGACTCCCTAACATCTAAGGGCTACTTTCAAGTTACTTGCGGCAGGCTTATGCACTCACTCTAATTTGTCCCTTTGAGATATTCGTAAACGCATCGCAAGGGACGCATCCATATTTAAGAACGTTTCTTTTCGGGATTAGGTGGTATGCTTGAAATTTCCTTGAAAGATGCTGAGATGGTGGTATAGTTGGTAGATCTTTCTTTTGTCTGTTAACGGCACGTGGAAAAGAGTTTGGTTTGCTGAGAGTCATTTTTTTATATATCACACCACGCGCACACTTTATACAGTGATACCTTAATTTTCATAGCAAGTGTTAAGGAATCGAAATAAGACACGAAACTACTGCTGAACTGATCGCCATTCGTGTCTCTTACCAAAGCGCCTGAAGCTGGGGTAGCTGATTTTGCGTTAATATAAATTAGCTCATGAACGGGATCGCTATAGGAGTGCGAAGTAGTGCGAGTCGACACATCGCTAGTGTTGTTTCTCTTTGTCGTAGTCGCGATTTAGCGCTGATTTAGGTCGACGTCTTATAACCACGATCTTAACCTCGCTAAAAAAATACTTTGTTTTCACAGTACTCTCGCTTGATATGTTTCGCCCAAATACACTCGCTCGCCTTCACTGTCAAGCAAAGGCATCGAATGCATTACACCTTTAGTCTACAGAACCGATTGATTTAAATATTCTTTTTTAGTTCAGTCAATAGACGAGTGGAATAAGCTACAAAACGACATTGTCATTCTTACCGAACTTACAGCGTTTGAAAATGCTTTGACAAAGCACTTGTTAACGGTACGATGATTTCCTGGTGTGCTGTGTGATTTATTCGGGTAACCAAGAAAAGTTATCGCATGTACTTATTGAGTTATGATTTGCTTCTTGTTCTATGATAATTAAGGCTGTACGGGTTTCTTGTAAAGTGGTGTGTTTTGTACATGCAAGTACCAATAAACTGCATAGTTTTATCCTTTGTTTTTCTTCACGTAATATTGTTATTTACATATCCTGCAACTCATGTCTTGGCTCATGCTGACAGTATGAATAAATAAAAAAAATCCTCTCCTCCCGAAGCACACTGTCGCTTCTTGTTCGGCCAGTGTGACGTCATATTTCATGGATGGACGTTAAAATCGCCCATGATAACACGTACTGGTATGTTGAATGGCTATACATATACCCGAAAACTTGGCAGTTCTCAACCGTGCCGCTTGGGACACACTACCTAAAGTTCTAGAACCAGCATTAGTTATCATAGTGACTTGGGAAAGAAGAAAAATTGCCAGAGCTGTTCTTTAGCTTCAATTCAAGATTTCAGCATTTGGTACCGAAGTGTGCTTAGCGAACAAATCGTGACACTAAATTTGAAATTCTTTTTTTTTGTCTTCAGGGTAGCGGAGAGGCGTCCTTGTGGTTGGAATTAGTGGACACTCTGCAAAAGCCGGTTGAGCGCCGAGAGCATTACTTCACAGAGCTCCACAAACTGTACCACGCGCCCCTGCCGGACCCGAATGCCATTGAAAGGCTGCTGGCCGTCGAAAGGGCCGTCCTCACGGTTCTCGATTCTGTGAGGGCTCCGGGAACGATGGGGCGGCCTGTTGCTGCTCACCTGAATGAGATCTCCGCCGTCGTGGGGAACTCCACTCTCGGCGATTGGATCAGTGCGTTGAGAAGAACGCCTGGCGGAAGCGCCGTAGACGAGATGACGCTGGTGCTCGTGGACGATGTGCGCATTTTGGGTGCACTAAAAAAGATTCTCTCCAGCCACAGTGCAGCTAATCTAATGGAGCATCTTTCCTTGTGGACGGTGCAAATACTCACCGTGCTTGGTTGGCCGCAAGGTTTCTACTTCATCGCAGGGAGTCAAGAGGTGAGCTCTTAAATGATCTCGGATAACCACGCACAACGATGTGGGGTTGCAAAGAATTTGGGGGCCGTTCACTACCACCATCTCCACCACCACCACCACCACCACTATCATCATCACCATCAGCCGGACTATATCCAAGACAGGGCGAAGGCTTCTCTCATTTTACTCCAAGTAACCCTGTCCTGTGCGAGCTGCATCCACTTCCATCCTGTGAACTTCTTAACCTCATTCGCCGACCTAACTTTCCGCCGCCCTTGGAATCCACCCTTGGAATCCAATGTGTTACCTTAAGCGACTATCTGTTATCCTCTCTTCGGACTACATGCCCTGCCCACGCCCATTTCTCCTTCTTAATTCCGGTTAGAATGTCAGCTACTTGAGTTTTTCTCTAGCCTACTCTGCACGCTTCCTATCAACGTTACACCTACCATTTTCCGTTCCATAGCCCTATGCGTTGTCCTCAACTAAGTAGAACCCTTTTAGTTAACCTCCATGTTTCAGCCCCATATATAGGTGAGTGTCGGTGGGATGCAACTCTCATACACTTTCCTCTTGAGTGATACCGGTAAGCTGCTAGTCATAATGTGTGAGTATACCTTCCAAATGTGCTCCATCCCAATCTTATTCTCCTAGTTATTTTCCTTTCATGGTCCGGATCCGCGGTTACAACCGATCATAAGTAGATATATTCACCTACTACTTCCAGCACTTCGCTACCTACTGTAAACAACTTTATTTATTTATTTATTATTCCTCAAAGGTCCACGAAGGACATTACATGGGGGGTGGGCTGACAAAATAATAATAATGTTGATTATCATCTCTTCCTTTCGCAGGCTGTTCAACATTACCTTAGTCTTGGGCATATTAATCTTTATTTTTACCGTTGTGCTTGGCCTGTTTATATTCTTAATAATTAGTTGCAGTTGGTCCCCCGAGTTACTTAGCAGGCAATGTCATCAGTGAATTGTAGATTACTAAGATATTCTCCATCGACCCTGATGCCTAACTGCTACCATTCCATGACTTTGAATACACCTTCTAAGCAAGTTGTAAATAGCACTGGTGAGGTGGTGTCTCCTTGCCTACCATCTTCCTAATTGGAATTTTATTGATTTATTTATGCAGAACTATGGTTGCTGTGCAGCTACTAAAGATATCTTCCAGTACTTTCACATATGGCTCACCTACACCCTGATCTCGCAATGCCTCCATGACTGCCGAGTTTTCGACCGAGTCGAATGAGGGGACGTTACGTCACATTTTTTGAAGGCGGACGTGAGGGCTTACCGTTGCCCATTTTGGCACATGTCTGCGGTTTCCATTCTTTCGGCATCATTCAGCGCATTCTCACATGCGCCTTTTGCACCGCGAAGGTCAGAGCGAACAGACGATCTCGCTTTACAACGGACCGCCTTTAGTAGTCGCTTGCTTCCAAACACGCTTACGACAGCATGCGGAAATAACGAAACACGCAACAGGGATGACCAATACTCACTCTAATCCTGTAAGCCTCGCGTTAACCAAAAAAACGCTCTGATTGCATACAAACGCGAATTTTCAATTTAACTCTGCTGGCTTTATTCACAACGCAGTCGATATGGGTGTGTAGACGACGCGAGAGACCACGTGGTGCCTAAGAATTCCAGCACACTTTTCGAAATCTCTGACTTCCAGGACAGTTAAGTCTCGCTATGCGGCTAGGATTGCGACAGCTACCCAATAAGCTCTTTTTTCTCCATATTATTTGCAAATTATGCGTGTTGTAGTAGAGTATGTGCCTTAAAGCCCAACTCCAACTACATATCCTGAGCGTCGGCGCTGTTGGCGTACGCAGGAACCGGCTTGCGCATGCCCGTGGTACGAGACGTACGCCATCGAACTCGAGCGAAGCGCAGAGATCTGTCCATGCTAGATGTCGGTGTCAGCGTTCCCACAGGCGTCGGAAGCTGCTCACCCATGTAGACCTCTAATTGGCCTATGTCGCGTATTTCTCATTGGCGTAGATCTCTCGGTGTTGTCACGTCGCTCTACGTCACCACATGGAGGAGCGAATTCTTTCTGACTGTGCGCCAGCTCTTCAGCAGCAGCGTTGGAGGAGCGCGGGTGCCTGCTTCTCGATATGCGCCAACATAACATGAGGTGACGTAGAGTCACGTGGCAGCAGAGTGGGATTGCCCCGCTTGAGTGCATTCGACGCCTGTACAGAGTTCCATATAGATGCGCACTGCTTTTAACGCCGATCGTGGCATGGCGCTGACAGGAAGTGTCGTTGAAGTTGAGCCTATAGGTGGATGGTGAACCGAGGGCAAGAACACATTAATGAAAGAGCACATAACCGTTCATGTCGATGCTCCTAGGTTACAACAGCAGGCAGAGTATTACATGATGACGATACGCGATGCAGGTGATGCCTATCAAGTGTTGACATGATTTCGCAGGCAGCCATGAGAGAGGTAAAGATGGAGTGCCACTCCATGATGGCCAGGAGGTTTGGACTTCTACTAGCCTCCGAGAGCGCCGTCAACCTGTTTACGCGGAACTCTAGACGCCAGGTGGGGGCGTTCTTCGGTAATCTGCGAGAGGTCTTGAGAGGAATAATTGCAAATTCGTCATGGCTCAAGGACAAGGCCGCCGCAGCTGCGAGACTTCAAGATCTCGAGGTATGCATTGCAGATGACGTGCATTCAAGGTGAGCGACAATTGTTTGGCTTGGTCGGAAATAACCCTTGATTATGCAGAGTTTCCAGAAATGTGGCGCAACGAACACAATCACCTGAATAGAATACACAACACAGGCGCACACTACCAACTGTAATATGAAACTGAACACGCACTTCCTCTTCACCACTCAGCTACATCCTCTTCTACACCCAAGTACATCTTTGCACACCTCTTCTTTGCCAGGCAGATAGTAGCACAATCATCCCAGTACAACACTAACACCGTCCAATCATGACAGTCACAATTTCCACCACAAAGACAAACACTAGAAAAAATCACCACACATCTGCGACTACCACATATAACGTTCACGTTCACTCCTCATCATGTAGGTCAACCTTACGAAACATCCTCATAAAGACAAGTTCATCCAAAGCAGCTCTAATTAACCCTTACGTAGCCACTAAACTGTGTTGTCTCGGCCACAAGACGCCATATCTCTTTTAACTGTTTTCCCGAACCCACGCAGGGTGCAATGCATAACTTCTAGCACGAATTCAGAATCTGGGTTCTATGCAGCACCAACTCACCCCTCAAGCTGTTAAATGCAGAGTTCGTTGTACGAGGAGAATCTTTTTTTTTTGCTCTGGAGCATGTTACGATATGTAGCTAGCTGGTAGACGCAAGGACAGATAGATAAGCAGAAACGGACAGTTAGGTACAGCGTTCAGGTGTAGACTTCCAGCAGCACCCCTGCAGTATCCCAGTTCCTGAATAACATAATAAATAACAGACTCGTCATACCTTATGTCTCTTCTGCGGCATCTGTCTGTGGTTCCGCTTGTAGACTGTTGTTCGCGTATGTCGCTTTTAGTACTCCATTATTCACTACACTTAATTTTTGTCGATTAGCTTGAGCATCTAGCCGTACGAATATGTCTCCGTTGCCTGGAGGCAGCACCTCTCACTACTCGCCCAAGAGTCAGGGAGGATTTGATTCCCTACATCACCTAGCCATCTCAAATGTGAAGCCTGAGTTGGCAATTCCTGCCATGTGATATGGCCTCCTGACGTCACGTACCTCGCAGACCAATAATTTTAAAGCCCTGTTACCTGCCAACTATGTCCTGGCAGAGTTGCGCCCGCGATTGTTCACTCACAGTGATTACAACGCCGACGATATCGGGTTTTGTGCATACCGGGTACTTTGACACTAACGCGTTAATAGTAATGCTTCTCCCGCACCCCAAGTTGGCGCAGTGCGGGCAAGATTTCAAGTTACTTATCACAAGTCAGCGCGCAAAATATTTGCTATATCGTCACGAGAACATCATCATTACAAAAGCCAAAATTGAACTTTCCCGGTGCGTTATTGCTATGACTGAACCAGCAACTGTGTAGAAACGCTAGCAGAAGTCAGCTTTACAATTGCGTGCAAAACACTACTTTTTCAAATATAGCGGACTTGATAAGCGTTTAATTGCATTCTCAGGTGTACTTCTAATGCACCACTTTCAATTTCGCAGGTTGTAGTGTGGCCACACGACGTTGAGGATTCCAACGAGACACTGTGGAGGTCGTACGCGAATTTCTCCTCTGTGTTCAGCGGTGAGACATCGGACACGACAGAGTCTCAGTCCACGACGACCCAACGTCGTAATCCCCTCATTCTTCAATGGATGCACACCAGTTCCAAGATGTGGGAGCTGAGCGACGTGGAGCGGCAGCGCATGCAGCGGTTGTGGCACGCGGATGCCCTGGAGGTCCTCCGATACGAGCCATGGACCAACCGGCTGCGAGTGTCGCATGCCGCACTGCGTAGCCCGCTCTACTTCCCTGCTGTCGACGAGCTGCGGCAGGCGAACTTCGGAGGACTGGGAACATTGTTTTTCCGCTACTTGCTGCGGACGTTTGAGCCACTGGTGAGTACAAAACATTGAACAGGAGAAGTGCGGTGTGGTCATTGGATAAATGGACAGCTTGGTGAAATTGTAATCCTTTATAAATTTGTGGCTGTTAAAATAAGGTTGCAGTGCTCTGTTTTGTTATCAGCAGTTCGCGTTTTTCACACATGTGGACGAGCTCGTATGATCCGAATCTTTCTTCTTCTATCTTCTTCGCACCACGTAGCCCTTCACGTCCTCTTAGTCCTTTCCCTCTTGGGTATTACAGTAAGCGCCCCGTTACAAATTTGTTTGCCCAGTTCCTTATTCTGGAGTAGCCCATAGAGGCAAATCTCTCGATTTGCCTGCGAGAGGTCCTTAGTTAGAGTTATGGCGTCAGCGCGAACAATCCATTGGAAAATAAAACGAGTGTGGATAGATTCGGACACTCAGCTAAGGCAGATTATCAGAAGGCGGCGAAGAGACGGGATCCAGTGAAATTATCCTGGTTAAGATTTACTTACACTAGAAAGGCTCAGTAAAGTACCAAGTGAGCGATTCTCTTACGGGAACAGGGGACGTGCCACGGGAGTTATTACTTGGCCGCCAAATGCTATGGTGGATGATATTTAGTACTGCTCGTAGATTTCCATTTTAAATCTATGCGACTTTCACTGTGGTCTGTATAGATCTACTGCAGAGGAATGTGGGCATATAGCCTACTTGTTAGACATACAGAATTAAAATACCTGGTCCGTGTTTCTGTTTTAGTTTTAAATGGGTAACATATATACCCAGACTGAAGGCCGTCAACATCAAAAGTGACACTTCATTGCTATTTCCTTAATGGGCTATGCGGGTCGAAATATTGAAGCTCAAAATTACGAATTTCAAAGCTCGTTGATTTGGTCATCACGCACGGCACGTTCATTAAATGACGTCGCTTGTATTTTTTATGAATCAAATACAGATGCCGGTTGTGTATTATAGCGACAGCCGTAAATTAAGGTCCTTTTCTTGAGAAAATTTTGTTGATGACCTTGGAGGAGTTAACACGATTTTGATGACAATACTGCACGCAGCAGCACCACTTTTTAAACGCGCGGTACATGAGAGCCAACTCAAGAACATTGGAGAATTCCAGATGCTTATTTTTGATGTTGCATACTTTGAGCTCCAAAAGATTGAAAAAAATAAATAAATAAAAAGGGACTCACCTCTGTTGTTGACGGCTTTATTTTTCAAATATACCGTGATCTCTTTACGCAAAATCGAAGGAAAATGGTAAATGGCGCGTACTAGACATTACGCCGTACCCTGTATCTTCTACACGTTGGAACACGTTAAGCTAAAGCAATAAAAACGGAGGCGTACTTAAACTCCGCCTTAAGGTAAGTATGGTCGCGACATTAATGGCCCCGATTTGTTGCCACGCTAACCAGTCCGCCGTTGCGTACATGCACTTTGATGCTCGTGTAATAACTAACATCTTGATCTGTGCCTGTTATCTCATCTATGCTCATCGGAATAATCAGTATGCTACTTCGTTTTGTGAAGGATCCCCAGACACAGAGACAAATACAAAGACAACCTTTAACCAGAGCCGTGTGCCTACTTTGACTAAGATCCGAGGATTCCGTTTGATCCGAGAGTTCACGGTTCGATTTTCGTCTACTGTTGTGTCCTGGGTTTCTGCAAACTCGACCATACGTCACTTGGTCTCGTGACATCCTCCAAACTACTGAACAATCAGTGCCCGGCCATCTATCATTATCGCATCATCAGGGCCTCTACTTTTTAATCTCTATCTAAATGATATCGTCAATATTAACTCCAAAGCAAAATTTATCATCTATGCAGACGACTCTAGTATTTTTTTCGCCGGCAATGATATTAATCTCCTCGTTCAACAATGTAACAGTGCGTTGAAATCCTTAGAGGATTGGTCGAGAGTAAATGCAATGAAGATAAATGAAAGCAAAACGAAAGCGATTATATTCAGGCCAAAAACAAAGCTCATACCTCCGCATCAAGATATTATAATAAACTCCCGATGCATCGATGATTACTATGTTTACATAATATTAAATATGTACCTGTATACTTGTTTTAATGAAGAGTATGTGTGCATATGTGATGCTGCCATGCTGCCGAAAGAAAAGAAGGGATTGTGGACCCGTCAAGCTGTCCATGGACAGCTTTTTTTCTACAATCCCCCCATCTGTATTTGATGGCAAATAAAGATTTCATTCATTCATTCATAATCAGCATGACCAAACCCACTGCAAGGCGAAGACCTCTCCCATATTTCTCCACTTAACCCGGTTCTGTGCTCGCTGCATCCACTTGACCCCCGCGAACTTAACCTCATCCGCCCAACTAACTTTATGCCACTCCATCTACGCTTTCCTTCCCTTGCAGTCCAGTTTGTTACTCTAAGCGACCATCAATTATTCTCTCTTCGCTCTACATGTCCTGTCCATGCCCATTTCATCTTCCTGATTTCCACTAGAATGTCAGCGACTTGAGTTATTTCTCTAACCCAATCTGCACGTTTCCTATCTCTCAATGTTACACCTACCATTTTGCGTTCCATAGCCCTCTGTATTGGCCTCAACTTATGTAGGACCCTTTTCGCTAGCCTCCACGTTTCAGCCACATACACGAGTACAAGTAAGATGCAACTGTCGTACACTTCTCTCTTCAGCGATACCGGTAAGCTGCTAGTCATGATCTGCGACTGCTTGCCAAATGCGCTCCATCCCGATCTTATTCTTTTTCTTATTTTCCTTTCATGGTCCGGATCTGCGGTTACTACCCGTCCTAAGTAGACATATTCGTCTACTACTTCCAGTGCTTCGCTACCTAACGTAAACGGCTGTTCTTCCCGAGACTGTTGAACGTTACCTTGGCCTTCTGAATGTTGATCTGCAAGCCTGTCTTCCTGCTTTTTCGTTCTGGGTCATTAACCATTTTTGCCATGTATGTGACCTGTCGACTGTCAACAACTAATGGCATGCTCGTGCATTTTCGCTCTAACTCCAGCGCCAGATTATCTGCAGACGGAAGGCCTCGACCTATGTGTCGTTAATACATTTCAACTTAACATCATTAAAACTGATGTTCTCCACGCTGTCCCGCACGAAAAATATGTACATTCCTCCGACAGGTGGCAGTTGGTAGGTGACGTGGGATATATATATATATCCCTCGTCACCTACCCACGTATATATATCCCACGTATATATATATATATATATATATATATATATATATATATATATATATATATAAACTTGAAGTAGGTGACACACGGTGAAAAAACACTTTAATCCGGCGTTTCGGCTGGGGTCCGGCCTTTTTCAAGGAATGTCAAAAAGGCCTTGAAAAAGGCCGGACCCCGGCCGAAACGTCGGATTAAAGTGTTTTTTCACCGTGTGTCACCTACTTCAAGTTTATGACCTACCGGGCCAATTCGAGCTTCAACCCCCTCCCTATATATATATATATATATATATATATATATATATATATATATATATATATATATATATATATATATATATAATAGGATTATTTCATGATGCCCTTATTTGTGTCCTACAATGAGTACAAGGCACTGGAGGCCTGCAGAAAAACATTACAAGAGTTCAACGCTGCTGAACCAAATATTGAGCGAAAGCATTAACTGCTGGTGACCGAGCGTTCTTCTTTTCTTTTTCTTCTTCTTCAGCCCACATATAAAGCTTCGCTTTAACCAAGCCGTATGACCGTGCCTTAGTGGCCTATAGGGGTAACGTGAATGCCAGGATCCTAGCAGGCTGATTCTGACATGACCATCCCATGTGAAACGAGAGACCCAAGTTGGCAGCTCCTGCCAACTGCGCCGCGGCTCCGACTGCGCCACGCCGACCGCTTGAGTTGGGAGCCTATCTCTCGCTTTTGTGTCACGTGGGGTGTGACGTCACAGCGTCACGTGGGTAAGACGTACATGACTGCCGCCGCGCTACGCTGAAGCCTCGAAACCTAGTAGTATTGTTTTCGCAATAAAAGCTGTCATAAAAGACAGCTTGACGAGCCACAGGCCCCATATATTGAACAGCATCACAACTGCATTGTTTAAGGGAAAAAAGTACAATATATGTTCACAATCGCAAATGCACTCAGAAAGTAAAGAGCCATTATGTCCTGAAAGAAAGCAATAACTGTCTGAAGTAGCGTACAAAACACTTCATTCATCAAGACAAAATTTAAAAAAAACATACGGTTGTACCGACGTTTCGACCTGAGGACCAGTCTTCATCAGAGACTGGCCCCAATATATTTTAATAATGTTTATTTAAAGAGAGCTTCTTCACTTAGCCTGATAGTGAGCTTTTATGTCCTCAACCTACTTTCTGGAGAGCCTCTTTTTCAGATTTTTGCCTTGTTCTCTTCTGTGCGCATGCCTGACACTATATATATATATATATATATATATATATATATATATATATATATATATATATATATATATATATATATATATATATATATATATATATATATATATGTATTGTAAAGAAGACAAAGAACAAACAACGCTGCGGCATCGCCATCACCATCGCTTGTCTCCGGCGCCCATCTCTCTCGCGCTGAAGCTGTGCCCTGCGGCCGGTAATTCGATCCTGCTGTGCCCGAATTACTGCCAGTGCGACACGTTCGAACCAAATTTTAAATTCACATTTCACTTGGTGGAGGTCAATCTTAGATTCCCTGTACCCATCTCGCCCTGGAACTTTGCAGCAAAACGTTGACTACCCCAATGACGGAGCCTACTTCATTGCACCTACCTCCGCCAGTCACCTGCACAGGTGCCCTTCGTCAACGGGACCCCGCTACCTTCAGTGGAAGCAGCGACGACGCCGTCGACGATTGGCTGTCCACTTAAGAACGGGTCAGCCGTCACAATAACTGGGACGACAGTCGTAAGCTCAATAATGACAGCTTTTACTTGAGCGACGGCGCTAATCTGTGGTTTCGAAACCATGAGCCGGACTTTACCACCTGGACGAATTTCAAGACCAAATTTTCAGATGTCTTTGGCCGCCCCGCCGTCCGAAAACTCCGAGCGGAACAACGTCTTCGGTCGCAACTGCAGCTGCCCGGTGAAACGTTCACCAGTTATATTGAGGACATTGTTGATTTGTGTCGCCGCGTTGACCCGACCATGACCAAGGCCGTTAAGATACGTCATGTCCTCACAGGAATTGATGACGGTGTTTTCAACATGCTCATCGCCAAAGGCCCCACTACGGTCAAGGAAATCTACGACCTCTGTCAAAGCTACGACAAGCTCCGCAAGGATCGTGTTTTGATTCGCCAGCCTCATGCATCCCTCGCTGGACTAGCCGCGGAGAGGTAGTCATCTAGCCTCTCTGAAGACATCAATGCTCTTGTACGTCAGGTGGTCGCGCGACAACTGTCCCTGCAGCCATATATTAAGGAGTCATCACCAACTGGCCTTGTTCCGGAGCTTCGCCGTGCAAACCAGCAACGTGTATCTGAAGTAGTCCCTAATCCTACTCCTCAATCAGCTCCGGTCGCACCCTCAATGCCGTTCCCCACGCCCACAATTTCATCGTCCGGCGTTGCGCCACTGAGCTACGCTCCAGCATTCGCGCCGGCTCCTCCTCAGGTATTGCGTCGCACGTATGCCGAAGTTACTTTAAGTCCACCTCCTGAGCCAGCATATGCCTATGCTTTGCCCCCTATGCGTTCGGCACCAACAGCTTTTGCTCCCTCCTTGCGTCAGACACTATCTCCACGGCGCACTTCAGACAACAGGCCTATTTGCTACCACTGCGGCATCCCTGGGCACACTACACGCTACTGCCGGCGCCGAATAAATATGGCTTTTGCTGCACGGCCTGGGCCACCTTATTTGGCCCCCCCGTTCCCCGTCCCAACCGGTCCTCCAACAGCACCCCCCGATCCTCCGGACTTCCTGCCTCGTCGTTCGCCATCACCCCTGTCGCCGCTCCATTTCGCCAATGCGCCGACGACCCGCTACTCAGCCGGTAAACTAACCGCCGCAATTCGCGAGGCACGAACTGCGTATTCGACAGAATTTCAAAGTCCTCGTCTTCCTGCTCACTGTTCGCTCCGCATCTGCTTCAGTGGCGGCGGGTGGCTTTTGCCTGGTTTCGCGCTGTCGCCCGCAGGTTTCGTGGTGAGTGCAGCCCCTAAATGAAAGATTACAGAGGTAGATGCTGCAGCAGCATCCTGTCAACGTGCTACACACGTAAATGGAGTCTTTATATTAAAAAAAAAAAACACTGTCGCTCAGCAAACGTTCGACAAGCATATGACATGTATTGCGGCATGACATCTACTTTTATTCATTTTGATCTGAATTTTTTCCCAAGCCTGTACAAGAAGATGAAAAAAAAAATGAATGAGCAGTGATCACACCCAAGCTTCTTCAAGGCAAACATAACAGCAACAATATCAAAACCGTCTTTCAGCGCTAGATGAGAAACCATCGAGGTAACACTGAAGATGAAAATAATTTTATAAAAATGTAATGTAAGTTGCATAATGATTACATGACATAAAGTATTAGTATAAAGTCAGAGTAAACGCTTTTAAGTTTTGTTATCAATTTTGCTATAATTTATAGACCAGCAAAGGTTTTATGTTGTATTATAAACATTATTTTAATTTTGCAAATAAACGCTGGTTTAATGAAACGTTTATATGATATCATGATTATTTCATGAAAAATAAACAGAAACTCTACTTCAAGCACTAATTCCTAGCAATATTTTCTTTCTTTTTCTAGTATGTTTTTGAACTAATAGTTCCTTGTAACTATCTGTGCAGTAATGTCTGCTTTAGAGAGCAATCGCTGCCCCATTATTTTGGTAGAATGCTTTGCTTATTACACATTCGCCACTGTTACTCAAGGGACACTCCTCAATAATGGATATAAAAACTTTTCTCTGTGCTATTTATTCAGAGGTGACTATAGGAGTTGTATGTCGCGCTGTATTGCGTAGTTGTGTACCGTCACCAATGGTAGGCTACATGCTCGTGCAGGGTTGTTTTATCATTTTCAAGAGCGCTAGTATAATGCTGCATATATATTAGATATATGTTGTTAAAATGTTTATAGAAAGGTTATGCTAACGTTTATTTATAGCTCTATTAGGCGTTAAAAAAACAACGTTAGGAACACCGAAATAACATTTTACCAATACTGAAACTGAACACTACTGTAATATTTTGAGCGATAGCTGGGCCGAAATGGAGGAGAACAAAAAAATTAATTACAGTCGTGCCTCATTAATATGGACAGTTTTGTTCCCGAGCAAATTTGTCCTTAAAATAAGTTGTCCGTAATAACGAATCGCGAATAAAAATTTTTCAAATATTATGCCATGATAGGATCTGCTTCTGCGCATAGTGGGGTTCATTGAAGTTGGAATTAGACAATATTTTTGCAGCTCCAATCTCATTATCCTCGTTGTAATTAGCCTGAAATAACATAGTTCCGCTTCACTCGCCTGGATATTTATACGCTTGATGGCATATCTGATGTCTAGAAGACTTACTCTTACCACGGCTGTTCATGCGACTGAATAGCTTGGTCCCCAGAAAAACTGCCCAAAATTCGAGTTGTCCATATCAACGCGGCTTATGTTAACGATCGAGGAACTTTAGCTGGTGTAGATAAATTTCCGGTCTGACCTATATGTACACGGTCTTGCGGAATATAGATTTCTGCCTCTTTTCTTTTTTTTTTTAACAAACCCACTTGAGTGGCGCCGGGTAGGCCGCTACACGATTGTTACAGGGTTGTGGCGGCCACCCGTGCCCTGGGGCACTTGAGAAGGGCACGAGCAGCGGCGTCCAGAAAGCGTACCGCACACGTGGTAGACAGATTGGGCCTTTTCTTTTTTTTCCCCCGCTTCTTGCCCGTGCACACAGATGGACTCGGGCGCCATCAAGAAAGCACTCACAGGAACCATCTGGGACGCTGCTTTAAAGTCATGAACGCGTGCGCTAAAGCGCGCCAACCTAACTTCCATTTCCTTCCATTCGCCTGAGCGCAAAGCGATCGGCAGCCCGTGCTTTGGCGGCTTTTTCTCGAGACTCGCGTTTTGTTCCCTTGGACTTGGTGCACACGCCGCGTGCTCTCATCGCACTATGCCGCTGCAGCCAGCGTTGTGCTTTGTGCCGTGAATTTTGGTGTGGATTTCGACCAGTTCCAAGCTTGCTCTGATTGCGTGTTGTGTGGCGGTGTGGACTGCTCACCGCCGACTCTTCGACGCGCCGATGGTGTACTGTTGCGTACCACGAAGAGCGAGCGCGCGTTTCCCTTGCGCATGAACGGCTGTAGCGGAGGAGCAGCAGTGGGGCGGTGGCGACCCCACGGAGGAGCGGCGGGCGGTGGAAACAGACCCCATTGGAGAGGCCGTAAGAGAAGAGAGAAAAGCGCTCTCCCTCGAGACCGGCCGTGTCCCCACATGTTCTCATGACGTCATTCTCGGCTGGGATTTCCTGTCCCAGCATCATGTTATCATTGACTGCGCCAATCCTCAAGTAGAGCTCATTGAACCAAGTGATGCACCATCTGATGCCCTGCTCCACGAGTCGTGTCCTCGTTTTGCGGCCAAACTCCTCGTAGCTCATGACACAACTATCCCACCCATCAGCGCTGTTCTGGTTCCCCTCACTGCCCCTTTTACCACCGCCGCGACAGTTCCCTTTGTGCCCTCTAATGTTTTCTGCCGCCGCCGCCACTTACCGCTGCCGTTTGCCGTCCTTGACATGAACAACGGCGCTTGCACACTTCTGGTAGCCAATCCTCTTGCGTCTCCTGCCACGTTGATCGAAGGGGAGTGCCTCGGCCGCATCGAGCCCGTGGACCTTCTGTTCGCCTTTGATGATGTGTCATTCCCTGTTTGCCAAGTTGACGCCTTCACTCCAACTCGTGTGGCTTGAGATCCGCTACAGCGGGACCTTTTTGACCATTCTGCATTCTGTGGACAACGCTCTAGAGCCGCGCCACCGCGATCAACTTCTTGACCTTCTACACCAATTCCGCTCCTCCTTCGACATCCCGCAATATTCTATGGGCCGCACGACGACCGTTTCCCACCTCATCGACACTGGCGCTCACCCACCTCTCCATCAGCGGCCGTATCGGGTGTCCCCGACTGAGCGCCGTGTTGTTGCCCAACGAGTAGATGACATGCTGCAACGCGGAGTAATTAGAGAATCCTGTAGTCCATGGTCGTCTTCTGTGGTCCTAGTTAAGAAGGATGGCTCCATACGATTTTGCGTTAATTATCGCCGCCTCAACAAAATTACTCGTCGTGATGTGTACCCCCTCCCACGAATCGATGATGCCCTAGACTTCTTCATGATGGAAAATAGCGCGAAAGTACACGAAGGACGGAAGGAAGTAAGACACGGACAAGCGCTTGTCCGTGTCTTACTTCCTTCCGTCCTTCGTGTACTTTCGCGCTATTTTCCATCATGAATGTTAACCAACTCGCCCAACTTTCGGCATTACCTAGACTGCTTGCAAGGCACAGAATTCTTTTCCTCACTTGATTTGCGCTCTGGGTATTGGCAGGTGCCCATGGCAGAGGAGCATCGCGCTAAGACCGCCTTTATTACTCCAGACGGACTATACGAATTTAATGTTATGCCATTCGGTCTTTGTAACGCCCCAGCACATTTGAAAGAATGATGGACACCGTACTGCGTGGCCTGAAATGGAACATCTGTTTATGCTACCTCGATGATATCGTCGTCTTTTCAACCGACTTCCCGACCCACCTGGCTCGACTTCGCCAGGTCTTCACCTGCCTAACCCGCGCCGATCTTCAACTGAACCTCAAAAAGTGCCGCTTCGGTGCCCGCCAGCTCACAATACTCGGACATGTTGTGTGCAAAGATGGAGTTCTGCCTGATCCTGAGAGGCTGCGCGCTGTTGCCGACTTTCCGAAACCGACAACTTTGAAACAACTGCGAAGCTTCGTGGGCCTCTGCTCGTACTTTCGTGGTTTTGTTCGGGATTTCGCAACCATCATAGCCCCCCTTACACACCTCTCCTCTTGGTCGGCAGCCTGCGATGATGCATTCGCGACGCTGCGCAATGTTCTGACGTCACCGCCAATCCTTCACCATTACGACCCTACTGCACCTACAGAACTTCACACCGATGCCAGAGGTGTCGGCCTCGGCGCCGTCCTCGCCCAGCACAAGCCTGACTTCTTCGAATACGTTGCCGCCTACGCAAGCCGTGCTCTTACCAAAGCCGAGTCCGACTACTTCGTTACCGAAAAGGAGTGCTTAGCAATCGTGTGGGCTATAACGAAGTTCCGCCCTTACTTATATGGCCACTCCTTCGAGGTACTCTCTGCTGGCTCACGTCTCTCAAGGATCCGCCTGGCCGTCTCGGGCGCTGGGCTCTCAGGCTTCAGGATTACGACATCCGTGTAGTGTACCGCTCTGGCCGCAAGCACTCTGACGCCGACGCTCTTTCTCGGTCACCGGTGCGTTCGCCTAACTCATCATACCCTCAGCAAGAATCCTTGTCAGCACTCACCATTGAGGATATGCCTTTCAAGCAACGACAAGATCCTTGGGTTTCTAACCTGTTAGATATCCTTGGCACTACTTCCGCGGCTATGCATTCTCGGGCACTCCGCCGACAGGCCTCACATTTTACCATTCGGGACGGCCTCCTCTAGCGAAGGAACTACAACTCAGACGGCAGAAAATGGCTTCTTGTCATTCCGCGCCACCGCCGATCCGAGGTTTGTGCCCACCATCACACTGACCCGCAAAGCACTCATGCCGGCGTCCTGCAAACCTATGATCGAATTCGTCAGAGGTATTACTGGCGGGGAATGTACAATTTCGTACGTCGTTACATTCGCTCTTGTACCACCTGTCAACAACGCAAGATTACTCGCCACCCCGCTGGCCCTCTCCAGCCTTTACCGTGTCCAGCTCGCCCGTTTGATCGCATGGGAATCGACCTTTATGGTCCGCTACCATGCAGTGCCGCCGGTAATCGATGGGCCATCGTCGCCGTCGACCACCTGACCCGCTACGCGGAGACTGCTGCCCCTACCGCGGTGACAGCCCGAGAGGTAGCTCATTTTCTTCTGCACCACTTCATTCTTCGACACGGCGCCCCTCGCGAGCTACTCAGTGATAGAGGTCGTGTCTTTCTTTCCGAAGTAGTCCAACAACTTCTGTCGTCTTGCAAACGGGCTACAACAGCGCATCACCCGCAAACCAACGGCCTCATGGAGCGTTTCAACCGTACGTTTGGGGACATGCTCGCAATGTATGTCACATCCGAATCTGGGAGCTCCAACTGGGACCAGGTACTGCCATTCGTAACGTTCGCGTACAACACTGCCACCCAAGCAACAACTGGTTTTGCGCCCTTTTTTCTCTTATATGGCGTTGAACCATCTTGTACTCTGGACACAATTTTGCCATACCATCCAGATGCCTCTGAGTACAGTGCTTTGTCCAATATTGTACAGAAGGCCGAGGAATGCCGCCAGCTAGCTCGCACGTTTACCTCTAACACTCAAGGCTATCGCAAAGATCAGCATGATAGCGATACCCCTGCTCCAACGTTCCTGGCCGACAGCTTCGTTTGACTATTCGTTCCTGCCACCAGCAAACTAGAAACGAAATACTACGGTCCTTATCGCGTCTTGGAACGCACATCCCCTGTAAACTGCATCATCGAGCCAGTCACCCCTTCTTCCGACCACCGCCGCCGCGGCCGTTAGGTCGTTCATGTTAGGCGCCTCAAGCCGTATTACAACCCTCTGTCCTCTCTTCTCCGTGAGTCGCCAGGATAGCGACTTCTTCACGCGGGGAAAATGTAAAGAAGACAAAGAACAAACAACGCTGCGGCATCGCCATCACCATCGCTTGCCTCCGGCGCCCATCTCTCTCGCGCCGAAGCTGTGCCCTGCTGTGCCCGAATTACTGCCAGCGCTAGACGTTCGAACCAACTATTAAATGCACATTTCAATATATATATACATATACATACATACATACATACATATATATATATATATATATATATATATATTGTAATAGGGCGTTTATTGACGCTCAGATGGAGAGCTGTGAGGACAGGACCTTGCAACGGCGAGCCCAGCGTACTTCTTCTTTGTCTTCGTCGCACAACGCACAGGTGCATGTCGATGGCTGAAGTGCTGACTATCACAGTACATTTTCCCCGCGGGTAAAAAAAAGGAGCCATCCTGGCGACTTATGGCGCGGAAAGCACAGCGGGGTCATAGAATGGCTTCAATCGGTTCACGTGAACTGTTTCACGACCACGGCGACACAAGTCCGCAGAGGGCGTGACGGGCTCAACTACGTAGTTGACTGCAGATGTGTGCTGGAGGATCCTATATGGCCCGTGGTAGCGAGCAAGAAACTTCTTTGAAAGGCCAGGGGTTGTGGAGGGCACCCAGAGCCACACCAGTGTGTCCTGGAGATATGACGAATCTTCGCCGGTATCACGGAGGTATTTTTGTTGCCACTGATTTTCTGTTGTGAGAGAGCGGGCGAGCTAACGGCATTCTTCTGCATACGTGACGGCATCGGATAGCGGGAAAGATTCGGAAACGTCAGGGCGGTAGGGAAAAAGTGTGTCCATAGTACAGGGTGGCTCGCGCCCGTAAAGGAGAAAGAATGGAGAGAATCCAGTAGTGGCCTGTGTCGCGGTGTTATATGCGTAAGTAACAAACGGTAGAACTTGGTCCCAATTGGAATGGTCGGTGTTCACGTACATAGCCAGCATGTCACCGAGAGTGCGGTTAAAACGTTCTGTCAGTCCATTCGTCTGAGGGTGGTACGAGGTAGCGGTGCGGTGTATGATGCGGCATTCTTTCAGGAGAGCCTCAAGAGCGTCTGATAAGAAAACGCGTCCGCGGTCACTGAGCAGTTCGCGAGGGGCACCATGGCGAAGAATCAGGTTTTTCAGAATAAAGGCAGCCACGTCGCGTGCGGAAGCAGAGGGCAATGATGATGTCTCAGTGTAGCGGGTTAGATGATCCACTGCCACGATAATCCAGCGGTTGCCAGCTGAAGTTGTAGGAAGGGGACAGTATAGATCTATGCCGACACGATCAAACGGACGGGCAGGACAGGGCAACGGCTGCAACGAAGCAGAGGACTTTAGATGAGTTTTTCAGCGTTGGCAAGACTGGCAGGAGCGGACAAAATGGCGGACAAAGCGGTACATTCCACGCCAGAAGAAGCGTAGACGCAAGCGCGTGTATGTTTTCAACACTCCGCCGTGGGCGCACTGGGGATCAGTATGGAAAGCAGCACAAATTTCGGCGCGGAGATGACGGGGGATGACTAAAAGCCACTTCCTTCCGTCGTGAAGATAACTGCGGCGATAGAGCAGCCCGTCACGAATTGAAAAATGGCGAGCTTGGCGGGCAAGCGCCCGAGACAGACGACCTGGAGAGTGACTTGAAAGAAAGTCCAGAAGTGTAGATATCCACGGGTCGCGCCGCTGTTCCGTGGCCATGTCAATAGTGGCAAGCGAAGACAAATCGTAGGCGCAGATCTCATCAGGCAACGAAGAGGGAGGCAGCGGTGAGCGCGAAAGAGCGTCCGCGTCAGTATGCTTGAGGCCTGAGCGATATATGACACGAATGTCATACTCTTGGAGGCGAAGAGCCCAGCGAGCAAGGCGGCCGGACGGGTCCTTGAGGGACGCCAGCCAGCACAGGGCGTGATGATCAGTGACCACATAAAATGGTCGGCCATAGACATACGGACGGAATTTGCCGATGGCCCAAATAATGGCCAAGCATTCTCTTTCCGTAACAGAATAATTGGACTCTGCCTTGGTCAAGGTGCGGCTGGCGTACGCCACCACATAGTCTCGGATACCAGGTTTGCGTTGGGTGAGAACGGCGCCTATCCCAATACCGCTAGCGTCAGTGTGAATCTCAGTTGGCGCATTCGGGTCGAAGTGGCGGAGGATGGGAGGCGAAACTAAAAGACGGCGTAAAGTGTTGAGCGTCATCACAAGCAGGTGTCCATGCGCAGAGGTCGGAGCTGCCGGAGAGGAGCTGGATGAGAGGAGCAATAATAGAGGCGAAATTTAAGATGAAGCGGCGAAAGTAGGAGCATAGGCCAATGAAACTTCGTAGCTGCTTCAGTGATTTTGGGCGTGGGAATTCGGCAACTGCACGAAGTTTGGTGGGATCGGGAAGAATGCCATCCTTAGAAACGACATGACCTAGAATTGTTAGTCGGCGAGCAGCAAAGCGGCACTTCTTCAGATTCAGTTGGAGGCCGGCGGTAGCGAGACAAGTGAGAACGTCCTTCAGTCGGAGCAGGTGGGATTGAAAATCGGTAGAAAAGACTACGATATCATCGAGATAGCAAAGACAGGTTCGCCACTTGAATCCACGAAGCACAGTGTCCATGAGGCGTTCAAATGTGGCCGGGGCGTTGCAAAGCCCAAAGGGCATGACGTTGAATTCATATAATCCATCTGGTGTGATGAATGCAGTTTTAGAGCGGTCAGCGTCAGCCATTGGCACCTGCCAGTAGCCAGATCGTAAATCCAACGAGGAGAAAAACTCGGCGCCCTGCAAGCAGTCTAGTGCGTCATCGATGCGTGGCAGAGGATAGACGTCCTTGCGCGTGATCTTGTTGAGCCGGCGGTAGTCGACACAAAACCGGAAGGAGCCATTTTTCTTAGGTACCAACACAACTGGAGGCGCCCAGGGACTGTGGGATGGCCGAATGACACCCTGACGGAGCATGTCGTCCACATGATCAGCAATTACTTGGCGCTCCGAAGCCGACACGCGATAGGGGCGCTGGCGCAAAGGTGCAGTTTTACCGGTGTCGATGGTGTGCTCTACGACAGACGTGCGGCCCAAGTCAGTTTGAGGAAAGTCGAATGAAGAAGCGAAGTTCTGCAAGAGGGCGACAAGTTTATCACATTGCGCAAGTGGAAGATCAGCAGCAATAGCATGTTGGAAGACGTCGGAGGGCGTCGAAGCGGTCGCAACATCGCAAGAGCACAGACTGACGTCGAAGGAGGGGGTTGAGTCAGCAAGAGTGGTGATATGACTGGGATCAAGCTCTTCAAGACGTCCAATGCATTCGCCACGGAGCAGGACTGCTGGGCAAGAGAATGGGTTCGAGGCGTAAAGTGCACTCTTGCCGTCTTGAATTTCGAGAACTGCGAACGGAAAAAGGAGGCAGGGATGACGGGAGGTGGCTTCGGAAGGTGTAAAAATCGCAGTCAAAGGAGTTACCCACTCACAAGACAGTGGTACGAGGGCAGCAGAGAACGGAGGAATGTCGGTGTCATGGGCGACGAGAAGTTTTGCAGTGCGGGGAGGGGTATCACAGAAGGGGGCATCACAGAGGGGGGCGAAGGCAATTTGTGCACGAGCACAGTCAATAACGGCTTGATGAGTCGATAGAAAATCGTATCCGAGGATGATATCATGCGAGCAGTTCGGCAGAACAATAAACTCGATGGGGTACAAGACGTCTTGAATGAGCACACGGGCTGTGCAGATGCGGAGGGGTGAATGTGCTGTGATGAGGCGGTGCGGAGCGAAGAGTCGGAAATCGGAGTGGTCACTTTGCGAATTCGACGGCAGAGCGCTTCACTGATGACGGAGACGGCTGCACCGGTATCGACGAGAGCGAGGGCGTTTATTGACGCTCAGATGGAGAGCTGTGAGGACAGGACCTTGCAACGGCGAGCCCAGCGTACTTCTTCTTTGTCTTCGTCGCACAACGCACAGGTGCATGTCGATGGCTGAAGTGCTGACTATCACAGTACAATATATATATATATATAAACGTAAAGGAGGTGACACATAGCAGAAAAATGGCAAACTTTATTACGACGTTTCGGCTGGGGTCCGGCCTTTGTCAGGGAAAAGGTGGGCCCCGGCCGAAACATCGGATTAAAGTTTACCGTTTTTTACCGTGTGTCATCTCTTTTGCGGTTATGCCTTCCCGGACACATTCCAGCTTCGATCCCCTGCGTATATATATATATATATATATATATATATATATATATATATATATATATATATATATAGACATGGATTGCTTGTTACTAATGGGCCAGAGTTAAATTCAAACAGGATGTCACACAACTTTCCCGATTATCTATTTTATTCCAACAGTTTCGGACGGTGGACCGTCCTTCTTCAAGGTAGAATTATGTATATAAATATATATATATAAATATATATATATATATATATATATATATATATATATATATATATATATACACACACGATGGGGGGTTGACGTCGGAGCGCTGCATAGGTCGAGGAGGAAGAGAAAGCTGACCAACGGCTGCGAGCCCGACACGGGCACGAGAGTCTCAACATCCTTTTCCCTCTCTTCTTCTATGTGTTTCCTCTTCTTCGGGATTTCTACAATATATATATAAACATGGTTTGCTTGTTACTAATGGGTCAGAGCTAAATTCAAACAGGATGTCACACAACTTTCCCGATTATCAATTTTATTCCAACAGTTTCGGACGGTGTACCGTCCTTCTTCAGGGCAGAATAATTTTACCCTGGAGAAGGACGATCCACCGTCCGAAACTGTTTGAATAAAATAGATAATCGGGATAGTTGTGTGACATCATGTTTAATAATATTATTGATAACAGGAGTTGTCTGCCAGGTGCTGAGCCCAGCATGCTACTCCTGATGAGTGTCATGATGGTAGGTGACATGGTCATGCACTCGATTGATGGGGGTAGTGGGACGTCACGAAAATGCATGACGTGGCAAGCGGGCAGGCGCAGGCAGCTCGGGTTTTTCCAACGAGACGAGAATCGAAAGTTCCGCCATTCTTAGATTACATATCAGTCTGCTCCTTGGAGGCCATGTAGGCACGTTGATACGGCATGGTTAAAGTGAGACTGAATTTATATCAGATGGTCCTTCACATAAGTGGTAGATTACGAATGTATGCTAAATAGTGGGGTGTGATAATAGAGGCACAAATAGAAAATATCACGGATTAAGCGATCAGGAAGAAACATCTATACGAAGGGGCATTTTCAAGAAAACCAGGCATACAGGAGTCATTAACCCTATGGCGTTATATTCTTGAAACTGAACCAGAAGCGTTTCCGATATCCTTGATTGTGTTAGCATTACGTGTTATAATTACGAATTATTCATTCAAGGAGTAAAACGTCAGTAGCCTGTCCTCTAGGACTCTTTGATTCGGAGCAGGTCACTTTTTCAAGTCCTGCGACAGAAAAGCAAGGCGTCAGTGTGCTGTGCGATGTCAGTGCGCATTAAAGAGCCCCAGGTGGTCGAAATTTCGGGAGTCCTTCACTACGGCGTCTCTCATAGCCTGAGTTGCTTTGGGGACGTTAAGCCCCACAAACCAAACCAAACCCACTAATATACGTAATGATATGTTGTTGGCAACAGCGGTGTATTTACGCATGGAACAACGTTCATTTGATGTAATTAGAAATCATTGAAGTTATATATTTGCTGCGCTAAACATTTTAAGGATAGCATTTAATGGTGGCTGAAATAAAGATTAAAATCAATGGAAAAGACTGCCGTGTGTGTGTGTGTGTGTGTGTGTGTGTGTGTGTGTGTGTGTGTGTGTGTGTGTGTGTGTGTGTGTGTGTGTGTGTGTGTGTGTGTGTGTGTGTGTGTGTGTGTGTGTGTGTGTGTGTGTGTGTGTGTGTGTGTGTGTGTGTGTGTGTGTGTGTGTGTGTGTGTGTGTGTGTGTGTGTGTGTGTGTGTGTGTGTGTGTGTGTTTAAGCAAGCGGAGCAGGAGTTAGAGGGCATGTTTCGAATCAAGAATCGGATTCCGTTACCAACTATAGGTATTCAACATTCTTACAAGAAAAAAATCTGGCCCGGGAAGGGCAGGGAGTGCGTTCAAGGGAATGTCACTCTCCTGTGCCCAAGGATGCGGGATGGAATTCCGGCCTCACCGACTGCCTTTTGATGGATACGAGAAGCAAGGCACCCGTGTGCTGTGCGATGTCAGTGCAAATAAAGAACCCCACGGAGTCTAAATTTCCGGAGCCGTTCACTACAGCGTCTCTCATAGCCTGATCCGTTTTGGGACGTCAATCTTATAAGCCCAAACCAATGTTGCTCCCTTTAAGCTTCCTTATAGGAGTATTTATATTCAGATTATACACAATCCCATCATGAAGAGAATTCGATGTCCGGTTTGTGATGTTCGATGTTGTGTCCACCGAGCCTGCAACCTGCCATGGGTTGCGGGTAGCGAAATGGAGAGAGTGGTATCCTCCTCATCACTTAAAAAAAAAACAGGAGAGATGCAGTAATGTTGCTGCCAAAATGAACACGACTTTGGATGTGACTGAGGAAAACTAAAAATAACTGTATTTGCATACAATATTGTTTGAAGTGATCGTATTTCTCCCTGAGGAAAAGAAGTCTGTTCTTAAAGCTTTCCTTGCTGCCTAACCAAAAACATTCTGAGGCGCAATTTTAAGCTCCAGAAATTCAATGTGTCAAGCTTGCTTGATACGTGGAGTACTAAAACGCGGGTTGCTTTTACGGTTGTGAATGATCAGCTGACCAACACAGGTCACTGCAGACCACGTTCATTGTTATCGACTGCTCTATTTTAAATGATATTCTACAATACGAATCGCTCAGCGCAAATTAACGTGACTAGGAGTGACTCATACAAAAGGGACCACAGCCAATGACACCATGGAAAGGGCGGGGGGAATTGTTGGTGTTGATTGTTGTGAAACAACAACGTGACGGTGTAGATAATTGGGTGGAAGGCAGAATGAAAACGACCACAAGCTCACAGTGGGATCGGAGCTGCATTAGCCGAAAATAGTTAAAAGCAAGGGCGAGAGGCAATTATAATCTTTTGCCAACGTAAAATAAAAATTAGGGGCTGTCGTGGATTATTTACAATTTCATTCGCAATGATGATGAACGGTTAGTGCGAGGGTAGGAGGGGTTTTATAGAGAAGCTGATATTATTTCTCCCCAGGAGCACGAGGTATAAAATTGCGCGCCTTTCAAATGGGGACGGAATGAGGCGTTGAAGGAGAAGAACGCAAACCTTGTTAGCAATCACATAAAGATATAGAGGAGCTCAGGATGTCGCCCCGAAACACACATTCTGTTTCAACCGAAGAGGACTACTCTTGTGTACAGGTTATGTACTACTGACGGCTTTAGGGTTACATGCATTCACGATGTGCGAAACGGATGTAGGAATTTACATGCAGGGTAATTTCAAACAGTTCCAGAAGTCCAGGGATACGATTGGAGAAGGGGCCCTGTCACACGTGTCCCCGTGCACTCAACTAGATTCCTTGCCCTAATTTAGCTCAACTTGAATTGCAGATCGAAAGTTGGCTGCAAGATCTTTCTGCCTGGAAATGTGCTATAACGCATTGCAAAATAGATTAATTTTTGTAGTGTGTACCGATTACCTAGTTGGAGCATGAATGTCATGCCGGGCTCTTATTTCAAATCGAATTTCTCTAAACTGAACGCAGGATGAAGGCGTAAATGCTACAGTTGGCCGTGTTCCCTGGACGGAACTCGGCCACCAGGCGAAGAACCTCAGCTGCGGTCCTGACTTCATGGCTAACCTGTTGGATATCGTCGCCGTAGGCCTTGCCTGGCATGCACTCAACAGCACCGCCGGGGATCCACCCTCACAGGTGGAACGCAGTAAACACCCGTTGCTGGTGATCAGAGACGACCAGAAACAGGAGCGCCTGTACAGCACAGATCAGCTTTTCTTCCTTAATTACTGCCGCAGCAGGTGAGAGCGGGCGACAGAGGAGACAGCGTGATAACGGAAGTAGGCTGCCACCGTGACCGATTGTAGAACATTCCGAATGCCCCATTGTTTCTGCAGCAGAAATGTCTGGGCTGTTTCATAATATATATGCAATCAACCTCGCTACAATTCGGCAGATGAAAGAAATTACGTCACGCCCTGTGTAAGACTGATCCTTGGAATTATACCACAACGTAACTTTATTAATGCTTCCTCATAAAAAAAGGTCCGACAATGCATCGTGCACATTACCGGGCAATATTTTCCCGTCCAATATAACATAGTTTTGCATTTGAATGCTTTTTTATATATATAGCACTTAAATTGGCAGCATATTTGATGCGTAGGTTGAAGATAAGTTTAGAGTATACGCCGTATTGTTAATTCCAGCACTGCTAAATATGAGTGTGCGGTTTCTCGGGCGCTCCACTGGGGTGCAACGGTCTAAAAGCGAGAGCTGGAGATGACATCTTGGCAGCCGATGGTGCATCCTTTGTGTGTGACTGCACTTAGTAAGTTACCAATCAATAAATTGACTAGTTTATCTCTGCGTTGCAGATCATGAGCAACTTCAGCAAACGATTGAACCGAAGTGCACGTGGAAGTGCCGCAATGGCGAGACTAATACTGAAATATACTTCGAATTGTGTGTGTGTCTGTCCTGTTACCGTGCGTCATGTCTAGCTCCACTGCGTGGTTAGATATATTGGCGATACGATGGTCTCGAATTACCATGGAGTTCAAAAATAGATAGGAGGGATCTGGTAAGGAGGATGACCATGAAATAGGGCTAACATGAAAAATAGGAGAGGTTAGGATCGCTCTGTGGAGCAGGTATTGAGCGTTGTCCACGGACGACGAGAGTAACGTTAGAGGACTGAATTATAATTTTATGGTTGTTGTTACTGTTACATTTTAGTTATAGTCGGAGAGACTGACGACACGGTCCAGCCCATTTGTGAACAAAAAAGAAACTGAGGTTTATTCAGGATTGAGCTTGGTTTGCTGTTACGTAGGTGGCGCTGGCTTTGGAGCCTTGTTAGGACTGAAGCGGCCACGTAGAGATGGCGCGGCAGGATAAGAAGCTGAGTTGCTGTTGTGCATATACATAACAGTTGCAAAGTGATATAGTGCAGTTGGACAGAATACTGATGTGCTGTATCTGGAGACAAATGGGCTGTAAAGAAAGGCTAAATCACTTGAAGCTGTAGTAGAATTTGTTGTTCGTTCCTTTTCGGAAGGTTCTGTAAACCCTTTCTGTCATGTAGTACTGCGTGGAGAAGACCAGGAGGCGTACTTGAAGGTGGAGATGGTAGAACATAATTTACAGCATTACATATATACAGAGAGTAAAACTGGAAGCAGAAATGAATTTACAAAATGGACACTCCGCGCTACATTACTCTTCGGCCTAACTGGTTATAGCCTAAGTAGAACAGCCGTGTTACATGCCAACGCATGGAGTCCCAGCTCAGACTGGACTCAACTCTCTTGGATCACGTCCCGTTTTACACACTCACAAAACAAAGAAATAGGGGCGGTCATTTTCAGAGGCCAGCCTCACACATCAGTGGTCCAATCAGGAAAAGTGCTAGATTGGCACAGCCCCGTGGGTTGGCCTCAACCTCTAACCCAGGGCCCCATTAGCAATACAAATTACAACAAACAAAGGTCACGGCAAAACACTTTCTCCGGTGAGGGTATCTAACGCTGTGCCGTCGGGAGACTTTCTTCCCACCTGTCTCCCGCACACCGCTGCCCCATCCACGCTGCCGCTGCTGGTCAAATTCTTTCCACAGTGCATTGCCCCGCGCCACTCGTGTTTACTACTACGAGCAACGACATGTAAAGGGAAAGACCACCCAGCCACAATGCTGAAGGCCCGGCGCCGGAGTAAAGGGGAGCTTATGGCTTGCCCGCTCTGAGAACAATGCCAGAGTCAAATCCTGAGTTCTTTCTCGGGCACTCTTTGTCGCATCAGAGGACAAGATAAACGAGACTTCCTTTCGCACTGCTCACAGTCGCAGTGTAAAATAAAAGGTTTAAGTGTCATTTGGGTGCTCGGTACCGGCCAAAACGAAGGGTGCCATACATGCGATCACCCAGCCGCACGTTTCGCTGCGCCTCTGCGGCTTTCCCCC
Organism: Amblyomma maculatum; assembly: GCF_055883805.1. Classification (NCBI taxonomy): domain Eukaryota; kingdom Metazoa; phylum Arthropoda; class Arachnida; order Ixodida; family Ixodidae; genus Amblyomma; species Amblyomma maculatum. Next base: position 21,537,617 of record NC_139351.1, on the reverse strand, counting down.
TTAATCGTAGGCTACAAAAGAAAGTCGCAGAACTCAACAGAGCAATCGAGGACCACTGTCGCACGCTATGTGCGCAACAGCGGAACGAGATATGCAACGCTGCCGACGGCCAGATGCACAAAGGGAAAACATGGAACTTGCTGAAGCATCTGCTCGACGAAACCAAGACTAAGTCACACCAAAGGGAACGACTGGCGAAACTCATCCATCGAGAAGTCACTAAACACGGCGCCGATAAGGTGACGAAACGCATCAGCGACAGATACCTGCCGACTACGCCCACGGAGTGCCATGGGCCGTACGGGGGGCTGCCCAACGCCCGTCTCGACAGATATATAGACGTAGAAGTTCGCATGGCACTGCAGGACCTCAACAGCAGGTCGGCGGCCGGGTTGGACCGAATCACCCACAAGGCGCTTAAGAACCTCGACGACAAATCCATAGAAAGCCTCACGAGCTATTACAACAAATGCTGGAAAACGGGAACGCTGCCGACGCAGTGGAAGAAGGCCAAGATCATCCTGACCCCAAGCCGGGCAAGCCGTCCGACACGGATAACCTCCGACCCATATCGCTCACATCTTGCGTGGGCAAGGTGTTGGAGCACGTCCTGCTCAACAGGTGGCAAGAATACCTCGAGAAAGAAGATGTCTACCCGGAAACGATCTTTGGCTTCAGGCAGCATCTAAGTACCCAAGATGCAATGATACAACTCAAGCACCAGATCATCGACGGCAACACTGGCGACAACAGAGCAGTACTGCGACTCGACCTGCAGAGCGCCTTCGACAAGGTGAAGCACTCAGCGATCCTATCCCAAGTCTCGAAACTCAAAATGGGAGAGAGATCCTACAATTACATCAAAGACTTCCTCACGGACAGAACGGCCGAGCTCAGAGCGGGTGACCTCCAAGCACAGCAGAAGAAGCTGGGAAGCACAGGCACACCTCAGGAATCGGTCATCTCGCCGGTGCTTTTCAATCTCGTGATGATAGGAGTGGCCGAAAGGCTCAGGAACATCAAGGAAGTCCGACATACGATATACGCGGACGACATAATGCTGTGGTTGGAAGGAGGCAGCGATGCCGACATCGAATCCACCCTACAGGCGGCCGTTGATGCTATCGAAGACCAACTCGACGGAACGGGGCTCAGATGCTCGCCGAGCAAGTCGGAGCTCCTCGTCTACCCGCCCGTCAAGCACCGCAAACCCAAGAGCACCCCGAGAGAGTACGAGGCAATCAGTCAAGACCAGAGAGGGAAACGCGATCCCAAGAGTCAACAAAGATCAGAGTGTTTGGATTGACGATCGAGACGCACGGCAGAAACGGCGAGACCGTCACCCGGCTCATTGCGAAAGCGGCGAACGCCACGAGACTACTCAAACGAGTCACGAACAAGAACAGTGGAATGAGAGAAGAGAGCCTGATCAGACTGATCCACTCGTTTGTCATATGTCACATAGCGTACGTGGCGGCCTACCACAAGTGGAACAAGAGCGAGAGAAACAAGATAGATATACTCATCCGCAGAGCCTACAAGACGGCACTGGGACTGTTCGAAACAACGAGCACCAAACGCCTCCTGCTGCTAGGGGTGCACAACACGCTGGAGGAAATAGCGGAGGCCCAACGTGCCGCACAGCTCGAAAGACTGTCTTCGACCAAGGCCGGCCGGAAAATCCTGGACAACCTGGAAATTGGATATCAAGGCAGGGAGCAGACGCAGCTCCCCGTCCCCGATGAGATCAGGCGCAACATTAGAGTGGACTCGGTACCGAAGAACATGCACCCGGAGTATAACAAAGGGAGGAGAGCAGCGAGAGCCAAGGCGCTGATAGACAAGCACGCGGCCGACACACACGCACGCTACGTTGACGCAGCTGAGTACGCCAAGATACACGGCTTCACGACGGTCGTCGTCGACGCGACCGGCACCGTTCGCACGACGGCCAGCACGAGATGCACCAAGGCAGAGCAAGCGGAGGAGGTGGCCATCGCCCTGGCCAACGCCGACCGCGACTGCCACACAGTGCTATGCGACTCGAGGCAGGCGGTGAGAAATTACGCCAAAGGCAGGATAGCGAAAGAAGCTGTGCGCTTACTGCAGGCAACCAAAAACGACGATGGCAGCAGACAAGTGAGAATCAAGTGGTTCCTCGCGCACGCGGGCGAGGCGTCAGACCGCAACGCCAACCACAACGAGAAGGCACACGCCGAGGCGCGCGCGCTAACGGACCGCGCCTCGGTCGACTGGCCGCTGTGGTTCAGCACCAAAGACCGAATGACCGACTACAACGAAATAACCAAGGTGTTCCGCCTAGCTCGCAGACCTCTTCCGCCCCCTTGCTCGGGGCTCAGTCGAGAGCATACATGGCAAAATTACTTTTGAAAAGGAAATAAATTACATTACTAATTACTTTTCTGAAAATCGCAGAAAAGTAATTAAATTACATTACTCATTACTGCTCCCAAAAAGTAATGTAATTACATTACAATTACTTCCACTGAGTAATTAAATTACTTTTAAATTACTTTCTAGTTTCCATGCATGCAAAAACTAAGCAAAGCTAGTAAGCAAAACCACTTGTTCACCAGACGCGAAGCACCCACATTCTTTCGTCTTCCCGCCAAATTCCATTCCAGAGAGCTATTCCTTCTCTCTCTCCTACAGTACGTGCGATTACAAAAACAAGACTACCGCAAAAAACAAAACAAAAACATGGTCGAACGGTCCTGAAATGACCGACGAACCCCAGCGTCTTGCTGGCCCGGAGCTGTCTCCGTCATTTGAAGCGCCCGAAAAGCTAGGTTATTTATTGCTTCCGCAGCCCCAAGAATAGATGTCGGCACCTTTGTGCTCTGCTCACTGCTCAGTAATGCCCAAGCCACGGTGCCTCACGTCATGGACCCTTCTGCCTATCTCCCCCAACCCCAATCCTCCTTCGCCCCATGGTGTTGAGTGTAACCAGGCACCATGCACTGTGCCCTAGCGGACGCAACAGGGAGTGCCGGTACGCCGCGCTCCAAACTAGTTCTCAGCTGCAACCTTCTTGCACCATCTCCCTAGCATTCCCTTGACGCCTTGTATCCTGCTCCTTGGAGAATGGTTGAGGTCTCAGACGCACTGTTCTGCACAACTCTGTCCCCCTTTGCCGATCCGTTACGCTGGCTTCGCTTGCCGCACGCCGTTCCTGCTTTCGCGGCACTCTACTTCGTCGTCTATTGAAGGAGTAGTGGCGCATTTTAGTAAAAGTAATTTCGAAAGGAATTAATTACTTTTGCTGCGAAATTACTGCCAAAAAGTAATTCATTACATTACTAAATCACCAACGCGAAAAAGGAATTCATTACATTACAAATTACCGAGACAAGTAATTAAATTACTGTAATTCAATTACTGCCATGTATGGTCGAGAGCAAACCATTTTATTCAGACAGCTACAGACAGGCTCACTCCCCAGTCCGCCGCTGATGCATAGAATGTATCCCGAGACGCACCCGACAGACAAGTGCAGTCTGCCGAACGGAGACAGCCGACTTCGCACACATGCTGTGGAATTGTAACAAGTACCAGGAAGAAGCTAAGTCTGGGAGGATCGCGCCGCGACTGGAAGCAGCCGCAGGGAGCGACAATCAAGAGGAGCAACTCTGGGCCGCCCAGCAGGTCATCAAGGCGCTGGCCCGGCAGGGAACCAGCGAGCCGGCCACGGCGAGAGGGGACCCAGGCCGCGCGGCCGGTGCCCAGAGAACGACGTACACTGTAAAAACAAAAACACCTCTTTAGGTGTTTTCGCATGTCTATAACTAACACCCATGCACCCTTGAGAAAAAGTCGCTTCAGTGTGCCAGTACACCCTCAAAGATGGTGATTCGGTTGGTCATAACACCCTTCTATGGGGCCAATGCACTGGGGTGTTTTCATCACCTTTACACCCTATTGCAGGGTGGGAAAAGTGGCATTGCACCCTTACACCCCTTGAAAAAAATCAGTGCGGATAACCTGCATATATTGCATTCCCTAATTAGGAATTACCTTTGCCACTACACGTTCTTTAATGCTTTTCCTATGTGCACATTTGCAATCAAGCTTAATAGTATACCTGGTAACCACCTGCAATGCCAAATGAGCATGTAAAGAGATGCTGCATGCCATTATTTTGACATCTAGAATGGCCCATGCCAGTATGATTGTTTTCTCAAATTCACAGAGCATGTTACGAAAGAATGTCACAGCTTCAAACACAGAAGGTAACTGGAAGCATTTTATTCGGCATAGAAGGGTCGGGGTTCGGAGTAGTGGGTGCTCGGGTGCCATTGGGGGGAGGGAGTCAGGAGGGGTACTTGTGTTCTGTTCCTTCATTGCTTTGCGCTATGGAACCTCATTTATTTGACAATACGGCCGCTCTCAACCGAGAGCCTAGCAGACGGGCAAAAACATACATGTTATGGACGTAAATACCTAAAAAAATGAATGAAGCAAAACAGTTCCAACAAATGCAGACAACAAAGTATACAATTTTTTTGAAAAACATATCCGAACAATGCACACATGTCACAATGTCACAACAGCATGGTGAAATTTCTTAAAAAACAACAAAAATTTTCGTGGTATGCAACAATAATCGGAGTACACAATAATAAACCTACACTTTGTCAGTGTCAACACGTGCACTTGCATAAAGTTCGGCCTTGTGCGATGAAATAAAGCGTCGTGCAGCGCATCTTGACTTCAACACACATACGCCCAAAAAGAGGTGCTCTATAAAGCAGCAAAAATTATCGGACGCCTTGTCATATCACAGATTGAACAGCCAAAATCAACCCATTTTTGGAACAATACCCTACGTAGAGGCGATGACTCGAAGAAGCTTCCGGTGCTCAATGAAGAAGAAATGCTCTTCAGCTTCTTTGATGCTGCTCCCAGTATATCCGACGCAGGGCGTGGCAGGCTTTTCTTCCTGTTCCTTGATAAAAATGTGAAAGAAGTGCATAAGAGAGCAGCTGTATAAATGTCCATTGCGCCTGAGCAAAAACAACATATTTTCTACTCTATATTTAGAATACACCAATGCCCCTTTAGTGTACAGCAGTGTGCTGGAAAAGGGCCCCATCAGAAACAACTAGTGGTATCTCACAATTAACAATGCAGAGTATACTGTTATGGTTGATTCAGAAGGCACAAAGCTGGCAGTGTTTGATCAAGTCATAAATGAGAGCATGTAAGGTCAACCCATTTTTATTCACGCAGCATACTGTTGCATGGTATTTTCAGATTATGCAAGCTATTTTGTTGAATAAAAATGGCTACACCCATCAAAAGCACCTGGGTTAGAGAACTTCCACGCTGCCCCACAAACTTTTCATTTCACATGAACTGGAATGTTTAATATGATAGTTAAAAATGTAAACAACCAATAGCTTGTTAAAGTATGCAGAAGGAAAAAATACCAGCTGGATTTCTATCGCTCCTAACAGCATTTGGATGATTTCAACCGGAAAAAATTGTTTCAAAAAAGGTAACAAATTAAAAAAAAACACTGGTAATGCAGGCCAAAAGACAAAAATACTGCCTTGTATTTTACATAATGATTTAACAGCATTTGTAAATTGAACTGCCCTATTACAGAAACCACCACCTTCCAGTGCGAAACCAATTCTTTTTCACACATTTCTGTTGGGTACGCTAGTGGTGTGCGAGATTCAGCGAAGCTGTGACGCGAAGACACTGGTTGCACTTGTATGATGGGAGAAAATACTGAAATTTACTTTACAAAGATGCAGGTGCTCTGCTGGTATCCCACAATGCACTGAAACAAGTTCTGAATGGATGCTGGGGCTGCACTGGTCCCAGTATCATTTTCGAAATAGGCAGAGAAATGGGGCAATTGAATAACAATGCCCCAGTAAGCACAGTTTTCTTGGAACTCAATGTGCACTTGAATATAAAATTAAGGCAGTTTCTTTTTTCTAGCATTAATGGGAGAGCATCTTTCTCAAGCAACCATGATTGGTGCAGTTCTGATCCTCACTTTACCCACTGCTGAATATCTTGCAACTGAAAATAAAATTAGTTATAGGCTACCTTCAAAATTTGTAATGATTTGTTGAAAGCACTGGAACACGGTGTTTACTACTAAAATATTAACAGCTGGCTCAACTGAAGGCTTCACACAAGGCCTACAGCATACCCTGCACTGGCCAAGTAGATACTGCAGAACCAAACAAAAAAAAAAAAACGTGGAAAGAGCATACTTAGTGATGGGGCACTACAAAAAAACAACAACAAAGCGCATGTAATACATAACACATAATGCATTTCTGAACTTTTGCACTTCTTCTTGTGCTAAGTATGAACCAGCCAAGCCCTAGGTCATCGCAATGCATCCTGAAGTGTTTACATTTAAGTTTTAGTTGGTTGGTTGGTTGGGTTTAACGTCCCAAAGCAACTCAGGCTATGAGAGACGCCGTAGTGGAGGACTCCGGAAATTTCGACCACCTGGGGTTCTTTAACGTGCACTGACATCGCACAGCACACGGGCGCCTTGCTTTTCGCCTCCATCGAAAAGCTGCCGCCGAGGCCGGGATTCGATCCCGCGTCTTTGGGAACAGTAGTCGAGCGCCGTAACCACTGCGCCACCCCGGCGGGGTCATTTAAGTTTTAGCAACAAGGAAAAAGTGTTCTCGCTGCTCTATGTGGCAGTTCTGAAACTTATCACACATTATTCATTGAAAGTGTACTCTGGAGCTTTGAGTTGAGCGACAATTACATGTGCAACAGCAGAGCATTACCAAACAACCAAACAGCAGAAGCTCTAAAAAATGTCAACACTGAAGCATGGCATGTTAAAACATTTTCCACGCATAGCACATAGACATCCAGAACATCAGTGGTGAGCCTCGAGAGGCGGCAGAAAGCTCAAGTGTTTAAGAAGTTGTAATCGTTATAGCGGCAGGCAGTCTGAGCACTTTGAAATACTAAAGGTTCGAATACTAAAAAATATGTTGACTAACTTGAAATGCAAAATAACAATTTGGATTTATTGAGAATGTTTACTATAAATGAGAATGTCTATAACAGTGCCACATGGTTAATGCATGAAATGTTAGCATTGTAGTTGAAGGCATTATATTTATAAAGCATGAACCTTGAAACAAAGCAGTATTTTCTCCCAACCAATGTGGTAAACCTAATCTCAGAAGAATTAAAATTATTACATCATTTCAAACTTGGCTAGCAAATTACAGCATTTTTTTAAAACCACTATTAAACTGCATTACCCACCTTCAGAAGCCTGTAGGATAAGACAATGCGGCAAATATTTCTTTTGAAGCAGTCTCAGATTATATATTCCAGAGATTAGGAACATGTTAGGTACTAGCATGCATGAGCAGGTTGAGAGACCCCTTTCCAGCAAATGCTAAACCCCACCAAGCTGCCTGCAAGAGCCATCTGATAAAGCACTGCTGGTCCACTACAGCAGAGTGCTTAGTCAAATGGCACACTGCACCAATCTTGACATTACCAGTGCTTCATCAGGTGACTCTTGTATGCAATACGACGTGGTAAGCATGTGATGGCAGCAGTCTCTTAAAAGTGCTTTTGATTGTACTTACAGTACAAATAATCCTTTCACAGCAAAGAATTCACAGTTGTGATGAAAACTTGTGTAGTATTTCTATTTGAATTATGAATCACTAATACATATTATTACAAGTTAGACTGTAAGCCATTTTAGAAACAAAGAAAATTCGCTAATAATGTCGGTTTCAAGTAGGCTTCCTGAATATTCAAATGACAAAGAGAAAACTTACAAATGATACAAACAACATCCAGAGCTCCCGGCTGGTTCCCAATGTTTGCCAAGAGTTGCAGAATGCATACTGTCTGTACATCTACAATAGAAATAAGCAACACAACAATGGTGTACCTCCTTGCAGGTAAAAAGAGACAGCCGAGTTTTGAGGCGATAATTTATTGTCTAATTTAGGAAGGCAAATAAACAAAATTGAAAACATGTAGAGGCACGCAAACTGAAAGCCAAACATCTTACAGCAAAAAATAGCAAAGCTTGTGAAGATTTGAATCAGGTATCACCTAATTCTCTGCTACTAGTTGAACAGATTCGAAAAGGCTGCACCATTACAATGGAGAAGAACAATAGGTAATTTAAATTTAGCTAATGCAAAAATTGTTACATATGAAGAAACGCACAGACTAGTTATGGTTTTATTATTATTTCTGATGCTCAGCCATGTTTTTAGTATATCTATAAGGCAATGCAAAATGGCAAAAATGTAGGCATTTAGCGAATAACTGCCAACCATATAGCACATGCAGCAAACAGAAGGAAACAGCTTAATACTTACGCTTCTTTCTCCTTTCACGTGTTCCCCCAGAACATACTTCGAGCACCCGGGCAATGTCCTTTTTTCTTGCACGAATGGTGTCCTTCAAAACCAAGACAAGTGTCTTGTTAAGGCCAATTTCAACTGCCTCTTTGCCGTCCTTCTTGATCAGCATGTTGACGTCATGTAAGAACTGCAAGTTTGTGTGAATGGTAGCCATAAAGAATTCATTTTACTCAATGTTTTAAGTAACTGAATATTAAAAATCATTGTACAAAAGCTAAGGCAATTGATGCCTTTGTACATATCTGAAAAAAAAAAAAAAAAACTGGCATTAGCAAACAGCAAATACAAATATTTACTAAGGTTAGCAAACTGCAAAAACCATCAGTATTTTGCCACTCATCACCAAACTGCAAGCAATATTAAGGAAAGTCTAATATAAAAAATAACAAAGCAAAAATTATGATCCTCCTCCCCTCAACTTGGCACACGGCTGAATGGCAATAAAATATGTAATATATCTCTAAACTAAGGGTCCCCGCTCAGCTTTAAAAAGTAGGCTTCAATTCTTAGAGGCAATCTACAGACATACATCGTTAGCATATGAAAGTCAAATTGTTTTCTGGGCCCTTTAAATCAGTAAGCTGCTTTCAACACATACATTACAAATTTTTTAATAACAGTAAGTCACAAATTTGCCTGCAATATGCGCACTGTGATGAGCAAAGCAGGTAAACATATGCGACTAAGGCTATGATAACCGCTTCATATGTACATTTAAGCAAAAGACAAAAAAAAAGTAAACATCTGGTCAGAATCAAACTCTGTAATAGCAACATCCGGTACAATATTTGGCCACCGAATTCAAGCTGTCGACCTCTACTTGAATGCTGAGGCATCAGGCATCGAATATCCATTTATTCTAGTCTAAAGACACTACAAAAATCAAGTAACGCGGTCAAACAGTTAGTTATGTTGAAATGTGACCACAAAAATAATGAAAACTGGATGGTTTGAACCACATCAGCTGACTTAGCACGTGTACAAATGCCTTAATTGAAGTCTTGCTGAAAATAAAATACGTACCTAAATGACTCTTCGAGAGCGAAAGTAAACGCTATAACAAAAGCAGCATGATAAAAAAAGCAACTTCACACTCCATGCAACCGCAAAATATGGTCCCCGTAAAATGAAAAATGCTCCCATTGTGATTAAAAAAGGCAAATCCAGACGCGGGGAAGTCAACATAGGCTGATGATAGCGGCATATAGTTTACGCAGTTGGGAATAAACTATTATGCAACCAGGCCGGCCGACCAGCGCACTTCGATGCCGAGAGCACGAGCGCAGAGGCGTGCCGCGCTGAACGGCCGCCGAGAACGAACATAGCCTCCTCGAACAAAAAGTTAAAACAGAACAGCTGCGGGAGGACGCTCCCCGAGCAGCAGGACGGCGCGCGCCTATGCTCCGAGTAAATAAAAAAAAAAAGGGGGGGGGGGTGCAGCGCTCCGAGTGAAAGATGAAGCATGAAGGAGGTTTCAGGAGAGCGAGCGCGAAGTGTAAGAGATAAGGGAGGAGGGGGGAGTCGAAAGTGCTAGGAGAATTAAGGTAGTACGCCAGCATGACCTTGCCGCACGAACGGAAACGGTAGAACAAAACCGAGTCGTTGCGAACTGAGCGCAAGTATCAAACTGTCAAGAAACGAAAATCGTTTCGTGAACCTCCTGCGCGTACAAAATGCAAGGAAACGTAGCACATACATTATTTCTGTTCAAGAAAGTTGAGACTGATGCTCTTGCGCGAAATCTGCGTAACTCGCCGCGACATCTACCACATGTGCGATGTCATTTTGGCAGCCAGGTGAAAACAAGCGCGTGTCTCACGTTTTCATTTCAGCACATTCTGGAGCGTTCCGGCACAAAAAGACACAGAATGCAGCAACCCGGTAGGACACTGTTCCCACAAAGCGCAATATGCGTGAGAATAGGCTTACCTTTACAGACGATTGCGTCAGCCGCGCAGTACGCTGTCCGCCTTCGTATCACCGGCACCGAACCAACTAGTGCGATTTCAGCGCGAGTGAAATGTAGTCGGCGCATATACCTCTTAGTCACGCAGAAGAAAAAATCGTCCATGCCTTCTTTCGAACATCTCAAACATAAAGCGGTGCAGCAGTCCTTCGGCCTGAGCAAAGCAAAAAGAAGCCCGAACACTTGCCGACACGACAAATGCCCGTTTGCGTTAAACACCACATGTAGAAGGCACTTCACAAGCGTACACACTTCTGTAACACATATGCATGGGAAATGCAACACATTTCACGAGGGTAAACAATCGAAGAAGCACATTCAGCATTCGCCGAAACGTGGTCGAAACGTACTCCACAATGCTAACGGCCATATTGTGAAATTTGAAAAGAGCGTTCGTAGCTACCGGCGGCCTCCTGGCGGTGAAATTTTGTTTCAGTTTCTGTTTCATTTTTAGAAAGCACTCGTGTGTAATTTTAATTTTAGCGTTACTTTTGGTGCTTTATTTAGGTGTTGGGTTATATTAGCAGCGCCGCTTGTGTATAAAAGGCTACGAAGTTACGCAGCCATATACCCCCAGCATGTTAGGTGATATTGCTTGCCCGTAACACCCTAAGGCATATTCTCCAACCAAAGCACCCATTTGGCATGCAAGAGGTGATTTCCAGTGGCACGAACACCCTAGACTCAGGGTGTAAGGGTGTTTTGAATTAGACAAATGCCCAAAAAGGTGTTTTTGTTTTTACAGTGTAGGTCCCGTCCAGAGCGCGCGTTCTACTGCAGGCCCCGAATAAACGTTTTACCAATCCAATCCGGCTTTCCCCACATGCGGCACGCGTATAGAAGGGGGACAGCGTCCGCAATACAAGCAGTAAACAGGCGGATGGCGGCGGCAGGCAGAGACGCGTACCTGGAAGTGATCAGCCTCGACTGCGGCCCTACACCTGTGTTCAAGAAGATGAAATAAAAGTGGTAAAACTATCAAAATAATTCAGCGTACGGTAACCACATCAATTCGCTGCCACGCACAAGCTGTGAATCTGGCGTGTTCTTACGAATGAATGCTGACTCAAAGAAAACAAAACGAAACTTTTCATGGAAGAAATCACATGCACGCGCTTGGAAACAAGGAGGGAATTGTTATCTGTAGCATAATAACATGTAGCATGTTGCATATATATATATATATATATATATATATATATATATATATATATATATATATATATATATATGCAACACCCGAAAAAAGCCGTTGACATGACAGCTGTGCAGAAAAACTGAAAATTTCGGTAATAATAGAAAAGGAAGTAAATCAAACTTTAGGAGCAGTGAAAAGAGGAAGTCAGCTGGTGGAGACCATGTTTTAAGCGCAGATATCTTGAGAATGGTAGAAGTTTGTAAAAAGCTGGTTACCCCTTATACACAGTGCCTCAAGTCTTGACCTCGGGCGTACCATAATATTGCCGCCAACCATTCAAATCTTTATTTGTTCTTTTTCCGACAGTCGCCGGCATGCGGTCTTATCACTCCGATTCCAGCACGCGGATCAACTCTGTATTCTTTGTTTGTTCATGCTTGTTGTCGCGAGATGCAGCCTTGTCAACTTCTTTGTCGCGCAAAATGGGCCGAGATGTGTTTCGAACATTCCGACCACTCGCGTATGCTTCGGCAATGTTATAGGTTGTGCTTATAGTCACTGTTTGCGGCTTTAGTTTCCCTGCGCCTTTAATTTGAGCGTTTGTCGGTGTGACGGCTTTCGTAATTTGACGATCAGCGAGCACGATTGCTACAATCGCCACCACCGAGTTGTTCCTTTATTTTGAGGGCACTAGTCAGCCAAAAAGAGTTGATTTCAGTGAGATTACGCCTGTATTCTCTTGCTGCCTATGGCCTGGTCACCACTACGTAACATCTGGTTGAGGTGCTGCCCTTCGTGTTCCGGTGTGCCCCTTGTAGCGACCACAGCCCTGCCGCCTTGGGGGACTAGCTAGAAGGCCACCGCACCAGCCGCCGACTTCAAGGGCTCCAACCCGAACTCGGTCTGCTGTCTGCTGTCGGACCCCGTTCGAAATCGGAAGAAGCCAACATTAGCAATGGCCCACTCCACAGTGCCTGTTGTCATCCATAAGCCCCGACACCCCATGTTCAATGGCAAGCCGGGACAAGATCCAGAGGACTAGCTAGGCCAGTACGTATGAATGGCCTCATTTAACAATTGGGACGACGCCTTGAAACTCCTAAACGTGTTCTACGCTCTTGTTGGAACAAAGTGAATGTGGCATGAAAACAGCAAGTCTTCGCAAACAACGTGGGAGGACTCCACGAAATAGCTTTTGAAACAGTTTGCGAGCAGGGTAAGGAAAGAACGAGTGGTACTACTCCTTCTGTCCATATACCAGCTCCCCAACGAGCTTCTCGTCGCCTTCACTGAGGAAACGAAACGGCTTTTTCTTAGTGTCAATCCAAATCTGACTGAAGGTGAAAAAGTAGAATTTTTTATGCGAAACTTTAAAGAATCTCTTTTTGCATGCCTCGTCTGCCTCGTGAGAAATCTCACCCCAAACCGTGACTGAATTTGAAAGGGAAGCGTCGTCAATAGAACGGACCCTTGACGCCCGGACTCGACAGTACAACCGCCCGTCACAATTTAGCCGCGACTTAAGTGAACTCTTACGCAAAGTCATCCGGGAATAGCTTCGCCGGCTGCTACCATCGCCTCAATAGCCCCAAGTAGCGCCACTTACGGACATAATCCGCGAAGAAGTACAACAAACGCTTGGCACTACTTCAACCCAGATGGCCGCTTCTCAGCAACCACTAAACGTGAGCTACACCAGTGCGCTACGTAGCTTGCCTCCACGACGTGAGACACCAAGTCCTCGACGCTCCAGGCCTGTTCCCGAAAGCCGCCCCTAGGCCCCCGCCCGCCAAGCCTATGCACGAACATCAAGACCCAGAAAATGCGATGCCTGGAGGATTTCGAACTGCCCCCATCGCTTCCTTTGCGATGAGGTCGGCCCTTACAGACGCATCAGCCTGTGCGGCTTCCACATCGACGCCCCACGACCCCGTCCTGGCGAACAAGTGGTAGAAATCGAGAACTACTTGCGAAGGGAGAGTCACCAAGCCGTCGGTACCGCTCTACATCGCTGTACAGCACCCGATTTGCGTTACCGGGTCGCAGATATGTCCAAGGAAGGTCCCTTAGCCCTCGTAGGGGAAACTAAAAGCAGCAACCTTTGGAGATTAGGTTGCTACACGACGAACTAACGAAGATCCTCCGCCGCTGCCGACGAATGACCAAGCTGCAACATCTACACCGCCGCTACGTACGACAGCATCCACGACGACACGACCGCACTCCAGGCTGACACTGCCCGATTTGGAGAAAGGGATAGCGCTCATATTGTTAAGTGGCGGCAAGCGCTGACAACAGGAGAACAGAGGACAGAGAGAAGACGCTCGATGGTCGTGAGATGACGTTTAATGAATCTGTGTGCGGGCCTAGCATGTGCGCCCCTGCCCGCGCCACTACCTTCTTCCTCCTTCGTCCATAACATAACCCGGGGCCACCGAGCGCCCGTCCCGATCGTAGAGGAGGAAGTTTACCGATGATGATTCCATGGCATGATGATGGGCGTGTTTGGATGCTTGAAGAAGGGGAAGAAGTAAGAATAGAGCGGCTTGCCGGTACGATGTCTGATGCGTGGGTGATCCGCCTCCCCTATAGAGCTGTCAACCATCCGTCACCAGAGTCCATGGGACCGATGGCTCGAGGTCACGTCGGGCAGCTTGGGCGGGGGTTGAGTGTTCGTGTACATCGGTTCATTCGGGTCATTCGGGTCTTTCGGTTCCTTCGACTCGGTTCTGATTGGTCTGTCTGTTCTCCTTGTCTTCAGGCCCGGGCTGGGGGCTGGGCGGTGGTAGTTGGTCAGGTCTGGGCTTGAAGGGCTGGGGCGAAGCTGCTCGGCGATGTCCCTGGGCCCTCAGTCAATGGTCCCGGCTTACAGATGGCGTCGATGCTTCAAGGCGAGAATGGGGATGACGTACGCCGCACCTCCAACCAAATGTTACGTAGCGGCAAGCGATGATAACAGAACAGGACAGAGAGAAGATGCTCGATGGTCATGAGATAATAATAATAATTGGTTCACAGGAAGGGAAAGGCACAGTATCTGTCATACTTGTTATGTGGACACCTGAACTGCGCCGTAAGGGAAGAGATGAAGGTGGGAGTGAAAATAGAAAGAGAGAAAGGGGAGCCGTATTGGAGGGCTACGGAGTAATTTTGACCACCTGGGGATCTTTAACGTGCGCTGACATCGCGCAGCACACGGACGCCACTTCGTTTCGCCTCCATTGAAACGCAGTCGCCGTGGTCGGGTTCGAACCCGGGAACTCCGGACAGTAGTCGGGCGTCTTACCACTGAACCTTCCCGGCTTTTTTTTCTTACCACTGCACCACCCCTTTTTTTCTTTATTGTATGAATTGGTACAAATACATCAGTAAAAGATCGTGGTTGCCATGCCACTTGGCTGACAACCGTGTCTAATGGACTTTCATTACAAGTTCGCCCATCGGACTCAAAACCTTCTCCGTAGCGTCTTGCTGCTTCAAAATTTCTTTTAGTTTATACACTTGTTCAACAAAATAATCACATACAGATCGTGCATCGACATCACAGTGTCTATAAGCCATCCTACTCCTCCAAATACTGTGAAGGCCCAATAGCATGGTGAGGTCATACTGAAAATCATTAACAGTTGTCAAGTACCGAATTCCACGTGGCGTCAATGGCAGGTCTTTTTTAAGTGTCCTTTCAAAGACCGAGCTCGAGCGTCTCCTCTTTTGAGTTTTTGAGAGGAGTCTTTGGCATGGAGCTCCTCGTGCGTATTGCCGACGAAGGCGCAGGTTCTCGACCCCTTGAAAAAGGGCAGCTTGCTCCGCCGAAATGGTGGATTGGCCGTCCTCTGGCTGGCTTATAGGGACCAACGACCAAAACAGTCATGGGGTCGTAGCCGCGTTGTCCGGGCAGTCATGTTCTTGGGTAACCAGTGGACGTCTCCGCAACTAGTGGCAGGGGAGCCGCAACTATTAGGCTTAGCTGATCCGCTACGTGGTGATGCGAATAGATGCTCTAAATGACCGAAAATTGAGCATACCTGAATATGAGCGGTATCTCCAGGATCGCGCTGCCTTCACGAATGCAGCTGCGCAGGTTCTCGCAGGAGTCACATCAAGATTTCTGAGAATACAGCCGAAGATAGACGGAGCCGATACGCCACGCATCCGATCGCT
The DNA here is from genome assembly GCF_055883805.1 of Amblyomma maculatum. NCBI lineage: Eukaryota > Metazoa > Arthropoda > Arachnida > Ixodida > Ixodidae > Amblyomma > Amblyomma maculatum. The sequence goes on along the minus strand of NC_139351.1, from coordinate 21,521,938 downwards.
CCGAGGTGCCCTAGCGTTCTCCTCGAGAAGAACGCGTTGCGCCGTTTGGCGTGCAGTCGAGGAGGTAGGAGGGGAGATAGCAGCTGGCGCGCGTAGCGGCGCTGTGTAAAAAGCGGTTGGTTCGTTGGCGCCGCCGTGTTAGGAGCCATGGAAAGCGAGTCGGAAAGGCTTAAACAAGCAAGGGGTATGCGTTGTAATGAAAACAGGCGACGAGCAGGATACCTAGCCAGGCAACCACACTAACCTGGACATGCAATCAAGATTAACCAAGGCTAACCGCGGCAAAGTTACTAGAACCATGTTTCAGTTTAAAAACCGGGAGCGCCGCACGGCGCCGCCGCTGCCCTGCGCAGCGAGTGACGCTGCAGTCGAACCGGGCTTCAATGCGCCGATACGTTTGCCGTCGGCTGCAGGCGTTTCCGCGGTGCGCGCGCGAGTTCAAAGCGCTGGCTTGACGCCGTGGAACCCTAGCAGGTCCAGAAATAATGAATTTAGTATTCCTATTTTCTTGATTTTTTCCATAGTTCGCTGAATTGACAGACGTCATTCATGTGGGCGGCCTGGTGCGCAAAGTTGCTACTGCACCTGATAACGGTGGGAGAAGGTGTCACGAAATCGACGCACATTTTCATCAAGCCGGTACGGCGCGAGGCCCGCGCGGCGTCGCGTGCAAAAGCATGGAGAGAAAAGCCTCCTTCCCCGCGCGGGAGAGCGCGTAGCTTTGTACGCGTTGTCGTCACCCTCTTTCCCATTGCCCGGGGAGGACGGTGGTTCATCGGACTGGAATACGCCAGAAAATTCCGGAATCTTCTATGGGACCTAGCCAATGACGACGCGCGGCTCGACGGGAGGAGAAGCGGGAGCTATAACCAGCGAAGATATGTGTGTGTGCGCGCTAGCTTTGACGCGTGCTAAGAAACAGACGCGGCGCGCCCTATTTAAAGCGACCGCACCGCTTGTTGAGTCAGTCAGTCAGTCAGTCAGTCAGTGTTTGCGACGGTGCTCGCCTGTGCTTCGGCTAGACTCCCGGGGATCACCCGCTGCTGGCAAGCCCACGGACCTGCAAGGGAGCGGCGCTCGTCTCGTATGGCGGCCACATCGTGACTCTTGAGGCGTCGGACTGCAACAGTGCCCGGTGAACAATTTGGTGATTGTTTATGTAACTCTCTCGTGTTTGATCTGTTGGAAAGCCTCTGTGCTATTGAATCATTCTGTAGTTGCATGCTTAGCGTTTGTATTCTGTGAACCTCTCGTCTGTTGTATTCCAAGTGATCTTGTGTATTCATTTGTATCGTCTCTTGCTCTACATAAATTGTGCTTTGTTTGTTACTTCTGACTCCGATCCTTACTCTGGTTTGAACCGGCGACAGCTGGGCACCAAACGGCCACCCCCTTCTGTCACTACTAGGTAGTTGAATTCCGGCTGAGCTTGCCACACAGGTCGAGGGCATCTCCTTCGCGACCGGGACAGCTACCCCCACTCACTCTAAGGGTGTCTGGGAGTGTGCGCACCGTTAAGGGTGCATCGTTAATAATGCCCCCTAATTATTAACGGGTGACAATTATTCTGGCGTCCGCGACAGGACGTTTGGTGCATTCAAGCTCAGAGGACGGAGAACGAGTTAGAAGAGTTTACGAAGAGCTCGTAAACTGTGTAGCAGCAGAGCGGTAGCGAGAGGTAGTGCCGCGCGAAAGTGTTTAGGCGAGGTTCGCTAAGCAGTGTTTAGGCTACACCCAGACGGTTCGCGCTTCAGATATGAATCTGAAATAGTTGATTGAGGCTGGCACCCAGCTGGGGTTGTCCGGTGCCAAACTGCGCAAATGGGTTAGCCAGAGAGAAAAAGAAGAAAGAGAGAGAGAAGAAAAGGAACGAGAGAGAGCAGAAAAAGATCGGGAGAGGGCTCGAAAGGAAGCCGAGGAGGAACGAGAGAGGGCTCGAAAGGAAGCCGAGAAAGAACAAGAGAGGGCTCGAAAAGAAGCCGAGGAAGAAAGAGAGAAGGCTCGAAAGGAGCGGGAAGAGGAATTTCAGCGAGAAAAGGAATTACTTACTATGAAACTTCAGCTCCAAAACTCAGGGAACAACAACGGTTTAACTGAAGTGCATAGCTCCAGTGAAGGGCAGCAGCTTGCGGATAGACGCAAGTAAATTGATTCCGAAATACGACGAGAGAAGAGACTATCTTGTCGCGTTTCTCTTGCGTTTCGAAAGGATCGCCATAAATGCTAATTGGACAGACAGTGAATGTGCTACCATCTTGAGCACTTGCCTTAGCGGCGAAGCATTAAGTGTATTTGGAAGACTTCCTCCTGAGGATGCAGCCAGCTATAACAAAGTGAAAGCTGCATTACTTAAAAGATTTAGATTTACGACGGATGGGTTTCGTGAGAAGTTCAGGACTGGAAAACCTATGGACGGTGAAACGGCAACACAGTATGTTGCGCGACTGAGTCATTACTTCGACCGCTGGACTGAACTCTCAAAAATTAAACTAGAGTATGGCGCATTTCGCGAACTCCTAATTAAGGAGCGATTCCTGGGCAGCTGTCACCCTGGTCTGTCGCTTTATTTAAAAGAAAGAAAAGCGAATAACCTGGACGAAATGATGGATCTCGCAGACCAGTATTTGGAAGCCCAGGGAGGCGAAAATTTGAGCAAAATTGTAAATTCTGAAACCCCTCGAAAGCCCAAATTCCGGCAGACACAACTTAGCATGAAGTCAACCCCGAGGTGTTATCTCTGCAGACAACTAGGCCACATCGCACCTAACTGCCGCAAACTCGTAACCAACAATCCATCCTCGTGTTGGAAATGCGGACAGAAGGGCCACAAAGCGATGTCGTGTCCCGACGCTGACAAGGCAGTACCGCAAGCGGCATGTGCGAGGACTCCGTCAGAGTCGGAATATCGCCTGGAGGAACAAGATGCCGATGGCTTTGTTGAGCTTAAGAACGGCAAGAAAGTCCGTGTGGTGCACGGCCAAGAGAGGGAGGAAGCAGGGAGAGGGGTAAATCGGAAGGACAAGAAAATCCGGGTGGTGAACGCCGTAGTACATGCACAACCTGGATCTGCGGTGAATCGGATGCCGGTTTCGAGAGGAAAGATAAAAGGAAAATCAGTTTCTGTGCTACGAGATACAGGTAGCAGTGCCGTAATTATTAAACGCAGTTTGATTCATGAGAATGATCTGACTGCGAGAAATGCCCTGTGAGGCTAATTGACGGCTCAAATCAATTACTCCTTGAGGCAAAATTGGAAGTACTATTCTGGAAATCTGACAGCCCTGTGCATGGAACGCCCTATCTACGATTTGGTGTTGGGAAATATCAAGGGCGCAACATTTCCCGAGGATCCTGATCAAGGTCCCGCGCCTGTGCGCTGCAAGGAATCTAAAAAGGAAAAGGCAAGGCGAGGAAAGCAAGGCCATGAGAAGCCGGAAGAAAAGCCTCGGGACAAGAATAAACAAAAAGAAGCCTCCCAGGAGGAAACTGTAAAGAAAAAGACGACTCAGGAAATTAAGCCAGGAATGCCTAGGCCGTCGTTGATGCAGGTAGCCCAAGTGTTTTTCCTACTTATGGGGGCATTACTTGGAATATTTCCCCTTCAGCGGAAGGAATACCGGCGCCTAGGAAAGAGCATTGCTACAGTGATTCTTTTTGTTGGTCTGTGCGCGTTGGCACAGGTTCCCGTGTATCCGTCGGCACTACTGGTTGTAGGGGCAAATATCGGCACACATTGGTTGTGTGATTTGCAAGAGGATAAGTCCTGCCTCAGGGAATTTTCAGTAGCCCGATCGGAGAACAAAGAAGCGTCTCAAATGCGAGAGACTAGAGCGAAGGCAGAATCCCTGGCGGACAGAAGCGTGTCACGCACTGATCGCGGGTTGTAATTACGCTCGGAATTTAGGTTTGTGCGCTTGCATTTGAATAGCTGTGCGTTTCTGTGTTGTTGATTCTTATGTGTATCTGACGACAGTGTGTTGCTATGTTTGTGAATTTCATGGCATTGATGTATGAATTTTGTAATGTGTTATTGCAGTTTGTGAAATTTGTGCAAGGTGTGTGATGTAGACATTTGCCCTACATACTTGGGAGCGCATGCATGTGCGCGCGATGTTCGTGGTTGTTGTGAATATTGTGGGACAATATTCTTTAAGGGAGGGGCAGTGTCACGAAATCGGCGCACATTTTCATCAAGCCGGTACGGCGCGAGGCCCGCGCGGCGTCGCGTGCAAAAGCATGGAGAGAAAAGCCTCCTTCCCCGCGCAGGAGAGCGCGTAGCTTTGTACGCGTTGTCGTCACCCTCTTTCCCATTGCCCGGGGAGGACGGTGGTTCATCGGACTGGAATACGCCAGAAAATTCCGGAATCTTCTATGGGACCTAGCCAATGACGACGCGCGGCTCGACGGGAGGAGAAGAGGGAGCTATAACCAGCGAAGCTATGTGTGTGTGCGCTCTAGCTTTGACGCGTGCTAAGAAACAGGCGCGGCGCGCCCCATTTAAAGCCACCGCGCCGCTTGTTGAGTCAGTCAGTCAGTCAGTGAGTATTTGCGACGTGCTCGCCTGTGCCTCGGCTAGACTCCCGGGGATCACCCGCTGCTGGCAAGCCCACGGACCTGCAAGGGAGCGGCGCTCGTCTCGTATGGCGGCCACATCGTGACTCTTGAGGCGTCGGACTGCAACAGTGCCGGGTGAACAATTTGGTGATTGTTTATGTAACTCTCTCGTGTTTGATCTGTTGGAAAGCCTCTGTGCTATTGATTCATTCTGTAGTTGCATGCTTAGCGTTTGTATTCTGTGAACCTCTCGTCTGTTGTATTCCAAGTGATCTTGTATCGTCTCTTGCTCTACATAAATTGTGTTTTGTTTGTTACTTCTGACTCCGATCCTTACTCTGGTTTGAACCAGCGATAGCTGGGCACCAAACGGCCACCCCCTTCTGTCACTACTAGGTAGTTGAATTCCGGCTGAGCTTGCCACGCAGGTCGAGGGCATCTCCTTCGCGACCGGAACAGCTACCCCCACTTACTCTAAGGGTGTCTGGGAGTGTGCGCACCGTTAAGGGTGCATCGTTAATAATACCCCCTAATTATTAATGGGTGACAGAAGGATAGGAATCGAACCACTTTATTATCCCTGCCTACGAGCTATTTGGAAAGCGTGCGGGTGTACGTGCGTAAGAGGAGTCTTTCGTGCTTGAAGGAAAGTTCTGTGTCGTAACAATTGAGACAGCCGCCTGCTACTACTCCGACCATAGTGCCGTCTTTGTAATAATTGAAAAGCAACAAAAACGACGAGAAGGATAAGAGTTGTAAAAACAAACACACTTTCTGCGTAGCAGTATGTCTCGTCTAATGTAAATATCAGCAGAGTAAGTTAAAATTGTGCATAACCACAAGTTAACACCAGTATGACCAAGCTTAACCATTAGCTCTTGCTACGTATATCCTGGCATAGGTGAGAAAAGCCACAGGTATTTTTTTTGTGGACACCTCAAGAGCACAGTAAAAGATTGTCCTGCTCCTTGAAGGTGAGACGGCGCTGGTCAGCTGCTCTGACCTGATGGCACAACGGGTGTTGGTCGAGCGGGCCCGGGCCGCAGCCGACCCCTTAAGGACCCATGACGTGCCCTCCTTCTCTATAAGAATGAATGTTTTAGAGATCAGCTCTTTAGCGCCCATTCCTGCGTTTCGCGGCGTCGCCGTTGTCCCTTGTAACGAGCTCAGGAGCCGGGGTAGCGCGCTGCTCTAGGTGCGCGTGCTCCTGGCGCAATTCAGGTGTCCGCAGGAATAAGTTGGTTGGTTGTAAAACTTTTAATTTCATCGGAAACGGGGAGTCGTGCGCCCGCGAATTAGAGGCTGGCAGGTAGCCTTTGGCTTGTTGCGGCCTCTTCCGTCAGATGGACGGTGCGGTGCTGGATCCCAGGGTCCGCGCTTCGCAGCAGGGTATCCCAGGCTTCTCTACCTGTAATATTTTGCCCTATCCCTGAAGATTGTGGGCACTCCCAAATTATGGGGTCGAGGGTCCCTCTCGCCCCACAGTGTTTGCAGAGATCATTGTCCCTAAAGTCTGGTAGCACGTGAAACGCCCAGACCGGGTTCATGAACAAATTAGCTTGTAGCCGCCTCCACGCGACAGCTTCTCTATTATTTAGTCTACCATCTGGCGGGGGTACCAGTCTACGTCCCAATTTTAATGGTCGATGATTTCCCCGTAAGTTTGCAGACGCTCGCCGTATGCCCAGTGTTCGGGGGGCTCGACGGCTACCCGGAAGTAGAGAGCTCGGGCTAGCTCGTGAGCCGCCTCGTTACCAGGGACGGCAGCGTGAGCGGGTGTCCAAATTAACAAAATTTTCCTATTTATTGTTCTTTGGGTGAGGATTTTGGCTGCCTCCGGCGATATCCTCCCCTAGCCTGCATGATATTTCAAAATTTATAATCTCCTACGATAGAGTTAGGAAGCAAAGGCACACCACAGGGCTCAGTGCTATCGCCTCTCCTATTCAACGTGGCAATGAGAGGCCTCCCGGGTAAACTTAACCAAATCAAGGGACTAAATTTTAGCATGTATGCGGACGATATTAACCTCTGGATTAACCATGGGAGCGATGCGAGTACGGAGGAACGCCTGCAGGCCGCGACCGACATCGTTGTCGATTACGCGGCTAAAAGGGGACTTTCGTGCTCCGCGCATAAATCTGAGTGGTTCGTTTATAACCAAAAGTACCTCCGCTGCAAGAATAGCGGGGAGTTTCATATTCAGTTGGAGGGCAAACCGGTGCCAAAAGTAGATCAGATCAGGATTTTGGGGATGGCCATTCAATCCCACGGCCATAACGGAAAGGTCCTGAAAAAATTAGAAAGTTACGCGATGCAAACCCTCGGGCTCTTGAGGAGGGTCGCCACTAAAGGAAGAGGCCTCAAATAGAGAAATTTACTAAAGCTAATCCAGGCATACGTAATAAGCAGAATCAGTTACGCCACGCCCTACCTGGACATCAAGGCCGGCGAAAAAGAGAAGTTAGACTGCCTGATTCGAAGATGCGTTAAGAAGGCGCTAGGACTGCCCATGGGTACCTCGAGCGAACGACTGCTCGAACTCGGGGTGCATGACACGTGGGCAGAATTGGAGGAGGCAGTGCGAGTCTCCCAATTAGAGAGACTAAGTAAGCACGACCGAAATGGGCAGGGTAATCCTTGCAAATGTAGGCCTCAACCCATACAGGGGAGCTCTAAAAAAAGTCACAATTAATAGTGAAATCAGGAATGCCTTGGTAGTCCCCCCCTTCCCTAGGAATATGCATCCAGAATTTAATGTCGAAAGAAGGGCTAAACAAGCCGAAGCTCTAGAGCGACGGTTCAAGAACATGGGAGCAAAGAAAGTAGTCTATGTTGATGCGGCAAGTGGCAGAAAAAGGTGCGGCGGTAGCTTCGGTAGTCGATGGCTGAGGGGCACCGGTATCCGCGGCAGCCATCAGAGGCCGCAACATAGAGACTGCGGAGGAAGTTGCGACAGCGCTAGCTTGCGTAGGAACAGAAGCCAAGTTCATAATTAGCGACAGCAAAACCGCAGGAATAAGTGCGACAGATGGTACGCCAATCCTTACCTGCTAATATCTGTGGATACCCGCACGGCATAGCAACAGTCCCGCGATGACTTTGTATGTTGGTTTAAAGGAAAGGAAAGACAGTATCTGTTGTTGCGACTGTAGGAAGAAGGAAAAGAAGATGCACGGGCTTGCTACTGGCTCTGTTGGTGAGCCACCTCCGCTGCCTCGTGTGGAGAGAAAGGAAAACAGAGAAGAAAGAAAGAAAAAGAAGAGGGAGGGAAGAGATAGTTACTAATATTTCCAACGCAACAATGCCGGCACACTGATAAAGAAACGACAGGACATGTGCTACTTGCAACAATTTATTGAAGCTGAAAAGCAGCTGCTTATATAACAATTAGAGGGGGTGGGGGGGAGGGAAAGAGACAATGCCCTTCGACTCATGCATGCTGACAAAGAAGGAGGCTTTGTCGTCATGCCGGCTATGTTCGGCGAAAAAGCAGGTGAAGCCATTCACCAGAATTTCAAGGCTACAAAGTTGAAGCCACGAAAGGTAAAAACTCGGACTATTACCTTCTGTGAACAGCTTAGTTTGCTGAAGCTCGCAAACGGCATTCGTAATTGTAAGTGCCACAACTTGGCTGTGTTTTTCACTGCAAAAACGCATAAAGAACTGGTTCCTTTTTGGTGCAATATTAATGAACGAGGGGCTAAGAAAGGAACAGGCTCGAATCTGCAACCTTACTGCAAGGAATGCGGGAAAGAAGATAAAAAGGAGTAGCGAGACCAGACTTGAAGGTACATGAATCGTCTGCATAAGTAGAGACACAGTTGAGCGCGAACTGATTGAGGAACACAAAATCGCAAAGTGGGAGCGCCTGCGTTAGCACTCCATCAATTATTATATGCAAAAAAGAGTGTAAGTTTTTAGATATGTTTTAAATACCGTTGTTCAATCATGTCCCTCCTGATGCCTTATTTGTGATCGCACGCACATCCTACTCTTTTGTTCCCTCTGCCTTCCCCCGCCCTCTATTGGCTATTAAGCAGCTGTTTTTCAGCTTCAATAAATTGTTGCAAGTAGCGCACGTCTTGTCGTTTCTTTTTCTCTGTGCCGTAATTGTTGACTGGAAATATTAGTAGCTATGCACCAACATGCCCACAAAGTGTTTTACGGAAGAGAGAGAGAGAAATAACTTTCATTCGCATCCGTCAAGAATGACGGTACATACCTTATATGACTACTGTTTAAGTGTTAAGGTGTAAGAAGTCTCTCAATAAAGATCAGCATGCGTTGTTGCAGCTAGTAAATTAAAATGCAAATGTTCCCACTTACAAACTTCGACAGCAAGCGTTTTGCACGTTCTAAGTTCTAGAACTAAACATGGGTGCCAAAAGTTGTGTTAAACCTTGTCGCGACTTTTAAATACCTATTGCATCAGAAACATTCAGGTAGAAAAATGCAGTGTTCGTGTCATACAATGTTCCTTCCATAACTCATTAAATCTGAGTTGACAAAAAGGTGATCTTATACCGTGCATGTTTTTGTGCCTTTGCTCTTGTTTCTGATCCATAATTAGCAGTGTATAAATTGTTGTCTTCGATGTATGGCCATGTACAGGGGGGCTCGGGTATCATTCAAGCGAAAATAATTCACTTTTTGCCTGAGCCTGCCCACATCTCTGTGATGTAAACAAAATCAAATATAAAAAATAACGAGGAAGAAGACTTTAGCCTACACCCCAATCATTCCCCTAACCGTCAAAAACCAACACCTTCTCGACTCTTACAAGGACCGCTCACATCCTCCTCTCCCAAGACATCTACGTCAAGCTAGTTGTCCTGTTCTCCCATGCCCCGCCGGGGTGGAGCAGTGGTAAGACGCCCGACTACTGTGCCGGAGCACCCGGGTTCGAGCCCGACCTCGGTGGCTGCATTTCGATAGAGGCGAAATGAAGAGGCGTCCGTGTGCTGTGCGATGTCAGCGCACGTTAAAGATCCCCAGGTGGTCGAAATTACTCCGTAGCCTTTCCCTTCCTATAAATCAATCAATCCTGTTCTCCCAAGTTCGAACCCGACCTCGGAGGCTGCGTTTCGATGGAGGCGAAACGAAGAGGCGTCCGTGTGCTGTGCGATGTCAGCGCACGTTAAAGATCCCCAGGTGGTCGAAATTACTCCGTAGCCCTCCACTACGGCTCCCCTTTCTCTCTTTCCACTTTCACTCCCATCTACCTGCCTTCCCTTACGGCGCGGTTGAGGTGTCCACAGAAAACAAGCGAGACAGTTATCGCGCCTTTCCCTTCCTATAAATCAAATAAATCAATCAATCCTGTTCTCCCAAAACCGGTTCTCTGGAGGTAAAAGTTGTGTTGCACACACTCCGACAAGTGTGCCCTTAGATGTATACCACCGCTCCTGTCGCGTGGCGTTCTTTGGCACGCGTTCAAGTGTGGGATTGCAGATGGCAAGAACGCTAAACAAGATGAGATTTCTGATTGGTCGCTTTGAATTTGTCGGCTGGTGACGTCACATCTCTGTCGACCAATGAGGTGCGCCACTCGCGCAGACAGCTTCTGTCGACGACAGTATGAGCCAATAAAGGCTTTCGCCTTACAATTCTTGACTATTGTCGCTTCCCTTAGTGTCCTGGTCAGAGCAATGTGGTTTGAGGGAAATAGTGAAGATTCTGCTCACTACGCGTTGCCCCCAGCCATGGTCATGAGCCTTCCTATTTAGTAAAGGACTTTCAACTCAACCCAACTGTCGCTTCGACAGGCGCCCCCACACATTCCTAACGTTCCCGGAAATCGGTTCGGGCGAAAATATTTGAGCAACTAAAAACAAGGTTTTCAGTCGTCGTTGCCTACTCTCTTGATTAGGTTTGGTGCTGCCCAGCTCCGCGCTTGAAGCTATTTTTGGGTTGCTTTCCCGCGCTCAAGTGTGCTTGTACTGGTGTGCATCAGTACGTGGAAAATATTGAAGTTTGACCAGCACCACCGGTGCCTGAAACGAGGATGTGGCGTTGAGCGGAAGACTCGCTTGACGTGGCGTAACATGGGCCGTTGTTGTGTTCCTGGTGTCGCGGGAACTATGACCCTGGTCCCAAGGTGCGTGTTTTCGCGTTTTCAAGGGATGCCAGTAGGAGGGAATCGTGGATTAGAGCCATCCTACCGAAGGATTTCACACCCAGCATGCATTAAAAGGTGACAAACTGAAATTTATGCCGTACCCTTCATGTCCGGCGTGCTTGACCAGAAGGTCAGAAAACGTTTAACGGGCGGGCACTTTCCTGTACGGCACTTTCCTGTTAGCGGGCACTTTCCTGTACAGGCAGGATCAAAGTGTTTTAAAACTGCCGGGCACAGCAGCGTTTTGGTGTAAAGGCGGAGGAGTGTGCGTTCCTCCACCTTTTTAATGCCCTTACAAGGCTTAGGATAAATTGCATTTCCGAATTGAAATAATTCAGTAATTTCTCGAAAAGAGAGAGCCTGATTGGGCTCGAGATCCGTATCATAAGGGTGTGAAGGCGTTGCCCGGAGAGTGAGCGGGCAGGCGGCGGCGTCGGCCGTTTCATTGCCTTCGAGGCCCATGTGAGCTGAAGCCCATACAATCGTTCGAGACGCGGGGGCCCCGAGGTAGTCACTGTTTTGAAGGATGCGGTGCGCAAAGAGAGGAATGTACCCCTGTTTAATATTTCTGCAGGCACCTCTCGAGTCGGTGATGATGACTAGTGAGTCCTTGTCTGCGGCGGCTAACGCGATGACAACTTCTTCCGCATGTGTTATGTCTTGAGCTCGGAACGTTAGGCCATTCACCGTGATTTTTTGATGGACGACCCCCCATGGTGAGGGCCGGAGACGTCCACGTAGAAAATTCCGTGTTTGTTCCCATAGTGACGGGCCAGTGCCTCCGCCCGCGCAAGGCGCCCGCCACTGTGGTCGTCACGTGTCATGTTGGCCGGAAGAGGGCGTACGTGCAGGGCGTATCTCCAGATTTCAGGAATGCGTACGCGCTCTTCCGTAAATGTTGGCTGGTGGATGTGTAGTCGGGCTAATAGGCGGCGTCCCGACGGCGTTTTTGAAAGTCTTGTGTATTGATTAGTCAAGTGCGCCTCTCGAAGCTCCGCGAATGTGTTTAACATCCCCAGGCCCATAAGACGCTGGTTAGATGTGTTGATCGGGAGTTCGAGGGCACGCTTGTACGTCTTTCTGAGAATCACTTTGAGGGCGTTCTCATCAAACCTGCGCAGGTGGAGGTAAGGAGTCGAGTAGAGTACTCGACTGGTCACGAATGCATGCGCCAGCCGCAAAGCGTCTGTGCACCGTAACCCCCCGCGTTTGTTGGAAACCCGGCGCACCATCCGGCCCACCTGATCCCCCACCTTGCGCAGTTTTGCTAGTGTTGTATCAGCCCGTCGATGTTTGTGGATAAGGAGACCAAGTACTCTAATCTCATCGTGTTCGGGTATTGGACCGCTGGCCAGGGATACTTCCATTTTTGTGGTGCACTTAGGCGATGGGCGAATGTGCACAAATTCGGATTTGGACGGTGAGCATTGAAGGCCGCAGCGGCGGGCATAAGCGTCTACGATCTGCGCCGCTTGCTGCAGGTTAGCCTCAATGTCTCCAACCGATCCGTGTTTGGCCCAGATGGTTATGTCGTCGGCGTACAGCGCGTGCTGGATGCCTTCAACCGTCGCCAACTGAGCCGGGAGTTTCATCATGGCCAGATTGAAAAGTAATGGCGAGAGGACCGCGCCCTGTGGGGTGCCTCTCGTTCTCAGTTTATATGGGCCGTGTTCTTCGTCTTGTATTCGGATGAAAGATTGCCGATCTGAGAGAAATTGCTTGATGTACTGAAATGTGTTATGTCCACAGTTCGTCTGGGAGAGATGTTGCAGTATGATTTCGTGTTTGACATTGTCGAAAGCGCCCTTCAAGTCAAGGGCGAGTACTGCCTTATCGTTGAAGGGATATTTGACAGGGTTGAGAATTTCTCGGTCGAGTTGAAGCAGAACATCCTGAGCGGACCTTTGCGGGCGGAAACCAAACATGGTGTCTGCGAATGTATGTTTATTTTCCAGAAACCCAGACAACCTGTCCCGCACCATGGTCTCCATCAGCCTTCCCGCACAAGACGTGAGGGAGATTGGGCGGAGGTTGTCTGTGTTTATGGCTTTGCCGACTTTCGGAATGAAAGTTACCAGGGCGGTCTTCCATTCAATTGGTAGAGGTGCCTCACCAAGCCAGATCCAGTTGATGAAAGCGAGGAGGGTTTCGTAGGCGGGGTCGGGAAGATTGGCAAGCAGTTTCACAGTTATCTTGTCCCGGCCCGGTGCTGTTCCTCGTTTTATTTTAGCCAGGGCCGCCTTCAGGTCGTGCAACTGGAACGGTTTATCCAGATCCGCGTTCTCTGAACCTGCATACGAGTACGCGGGTCCTCCGGGGTCCTGCTTAGTGCAAAGATACTGGTCGCGCAGTTTGCATGCTAATTTTGATGTATTTCCATTGAAGCTATGAATAGCTCGTTGGAGATGTTTTTGTGTCTCGGCGCGAGTTTGAGTCGGGCCAATTAGGGCACGGAAAAGGCGCCACGTGCTCCGGCTCGACATTTGTCTGGCCGCCGTGTTGCAGCGGTCTACCCAGTTTGAGTCGGCGAGTTGGGCCGCGTACTCTGCCGCTCGCTGAGTGAGGTCGCCGATACGAATTTTAAGCTTTCTGTTATGTTTTTGGCGACGCCATCTGCGGACGAGGCTGTGCCGCGCTTCCCAAAGGTGCAAAAGGTGGTTGTCCACCTCTGGAGTGGCCTCCGAGAGCTGAATTTGTTTTTCTACCGAACGATGATGTGTAACCAATCCTTGTGCCCACGCGTGGTATCCTTGTTCGTGGATAGAGGCCGAATTATGTAGCTTTGCCGGAACTTATTCCAGTCGGGTAGTGACCTAATCAAGAAGCTATCACACTTTGATGCAGCAACAGAAAAGACTTTTACAGTTTAAAGTGGCAGGGTTCATCTAGTGTCCAATGCCGTACCATTTAATTTTCCCCAACTGCCCAGCTTACTTGAGCACGAACCGCACTCGACATGAATCCTCCGCCTCGAAACGAGCCGGTATAGAAGACATGACCTTGAGCAGAGCCATCAGGAGCTCTATGGACACACACAAAAACGAAAGCAAAGAAATGCGATAGCAACAGTTCAAGACTTCAAGCGCAAACTTTCCGGAATTGGCAACAGGGATTTCTGGACCACCAGTGTCAACGCATCGAAGATAATCCTTCACCACATGTTAGGTTTTACGTCACAGTATGTGCTTATCTGCCGCTTTCAGGGTCAGCAGGCATGACCAAATTGAACTCCTCACCCTGTAAAGGGGCAATTCCAGAAGACGTGCGGGACACTTGTACATTGAAAACCCATTTATACGAAAGCATTTGCGACTGTATTTCAGAACGCCGTCTACAAGTATAAAAACAGCCTTAGATATTGGCGGTACATGCCTCGGTGGTGCGAAAAAAATATATACTCGGTGTTAGTCAAGCTCCCTAAATAATTACCGAACGCAAAAAGCCTGCCACAGACACGTTCCTGGGTGTCATTATAACAAGCAAGCGCGACAGATTCAACGCGAACAACAGGCGGCCGAAAGCAGAGGCCGGGGTGCCGGTGGTGTGTGTGTGTGAACAACCTTTATTTCCACCAGAATGGAGGCCCCCCACTCCCCGCTCCCGGCAAGCAGACCAGGGGACGGGGGCCGGGACCCCCGCGGTTAGTGGGCAATTGGCGTGACGTCACGGCCTCTGTGGAAGGGCCTTGAAAATAGTCAAGAGGGTGTTGCAAAAACGCGCGTCGCAACATCTGTGGCCCATCACCGGTGTGACGGGTGCAATGACGGCCTACAATGGATACAAATCCGGTAGCAGGCTAGCCCATCCCCCCCGCAATTAAGCGGCGCTGACCTACCAGTCCCAGCCCCATTGGGTCAGGAGCGCCCCCCCCCCATATACGTTCTTGTTGTAGTGGCTGTATGAAGAAAGAAGAAAATGCACGGGCCTGCGAATGACTCTCTATCTGATCCACCTCCGCTGCCTCGTGCCGACAGAAGAAAAAACTGATTTATTTATAGGAAGGGAAAGGCGCGGTAACTGTCTCACTTGTTTTTTTCTGTGGACACCGCAACCGCGCCGTAAGGGAAGGGAGGAAGATGGGAGTGAAAGTGGAAAGAGAGAAAGAGGAGCCGTAGTGGAGGGCTACGGAGTAATTTCGTCCACCTAGGGATCTTTAACGTGCGCTGATATCGCACAGCACACGACGCCTCTTCGTTTCGCCTCCATCGAAACGCAGCCGCCGAGGTCGGGTTCGAACCCGGGTACTCCGGCACAGTAGTCGGGCGTCTTACCCTGCACCACCCCGGCGGGGCCGACAGCAGACAAAATAGAAAAGAAAGAAAAGGAAGAGGGAGAGAAAGACGCACGCCGCAACAACAGCCGTCGTCCACCACCACCGAAGCGGTGGCAGGTGCAATGACGGCCTACAACAGATAAAAACCTGTGGCGGGCTAGCCCCCGCCGCAAGTGGCGGTGACCTACCTGTCCCAGCCCCATCAGGGCAAGCTACCCACCTCCAATATCTGCCACATTTAAGGCGGAAGCCTTTCTTGGCTCATGATCAAAATCTCACGTGCGCGAGATCTTTTCGCAAGATTCTGCGAGATGTGTTCTTGTGTAGCATTGCTGCCATGTGCAATCCCGCACTTGAAAGCGTGCCAAGGAGAGAGAGAGAGAGAGAGAGAAATAACATTTATTGCACCCGTCAAAAGGTTGGTGAGGATCCGAGGCGGAGCTCTGTCCCAACCATATGCTCCCCCTCAGCCATCGACCTGGATCCCTTGGATCTGAACAGCGGCCAGAGCAAGACGGATGACTTCTCGTTGCCCTTTTTCGTCCTGCTTGAGAAGTAGTGCCTCCCAGGACTCATCTGTTCTGTCAGGTTCTTCAAATCTAGGACGCGTCCATAGCATATGGATCATGTCCGCTATGCCATCGCAACGTTTGCACCTGGGGCTAAAAATTTCCGGGTGCCACTTGTTGTAAAGCTGGGGGTTCGGGAATACTCCAGTCTGTAGCTTACGCCACATAACCTCCTCGCTTTTGGTGAGTTGCTTACACGCTTTTGGTAGTACTGATCTGCCTAATTTGTAATGATTTAGGATATCTTGGTAGGTGTTAAGGTCATCGTCGAACTGCAGGGACTCCTCATCGCGCAAGGGGTACGGGGCTGCGCATAAGTCGTCACTGGGATCCCGGAATGTAGCTAATCCTCGGGCCAGTACGTGCGCTTTCTCGTTCCCCCTGAACCCCTGGTGCGCCGGTGCCCAAATGAGCGCGACCTGCTCTGCTGGTGGTGGACCACTGGCCAACACTCCTGCTGCTATGGCCGAAATGCGGCCCGCGTCAAAGTTTCTAATCGCTGATTTCGAGTCTGTAAGTATAATTTTGAGCTGTTGTTGTGTTAGAGCTAGCGCGATGACCACCTCTTCCGCCTCTGTTGTGGTGGAATTTCGGGTGCTGCAGCAAACTACCGAGCCCCCGTCTTCTCTAGTTGCTACTGAAACACGTCCCCTACCGTTCGCGCATTGTGCGGCATCTGTATATAAGACGTCCTGTCTTCCTTCAAAACGGGCTTGCAGCGCTGTTGCTCTATCACTCCTCCGGCTCTCATGGTAAACGGGGTGCATGTTTTTGGGGAGCGGAGGTATTTTTAATTTGTCCCTAACCTGTCTAGGTACTTTTTCTGTACGTCTGGAGCATGCTTGCGGCTCATACCCCAGTTTTTCCAAAATGCTCCGACCAGTACGACTGCGAAACAGTCTCTGGTATTGTGAAGTCCTTGCAGCTTCAATGAGCTCTTCGAGGGTATTGAAGACCCCTAGTCTCATAATCTTGTTTGTCGATGTATTGGGTGGTAAACCTAGTGCCGTTTTTATCCCTTTGCGAATGAGAACGTCAAGTTTCTCCTTTTCTGCCTTGTGAAGCCGTAAATACGGCTCCACGTAGACTATCCTACTGATTATAAAAGACTGGACTAGCCTAAGGAGGTTAGCTTCTTTCATGCCCGCAGGTTTGTTTGCGATCCGCTTCAGGAGTCTACAGGTTTGACTGGTGCTGGCGTCTAGCCTCTGTATCGTTTCCGAGTTCCTGCCGTTGGCCTGAATTCGTAATCCCAGAACTCTAATGGTTGCCACCGTTGGTATAACGTTACCGTTGACCCTGAGTGTTATTTCCGGGTTATCCTGCTTTATACGCCGACGATGGGGCGATCGCATTGACGTGAGAACGAGCGCTTCCGATTTCTCGGCCGAACATCTGAGCCCGATCTGTTCTAAGTAACTTTCTATAACTTCGATTGCCCGCTGGAGTGCCTGTTCAATTTCACCGTCACTGCCCCTGCACATCCACAGAGTCAGGTCATCTGCATTTAATGTATGGTGTAGCCCTTGGATTTCCTCTAGTTTTGCGGGGAGACCAATCATGGCGATATTAAACAGTGTCGGGGACAACACCGATCCCTGTGGTGTGGCTTTGTTTCCCAGTCGAATGCCTTCTACTGTGTGTCCCCCCATACTGATAGTTGCCGTTCTATCGCTGAGGAAGTCGCGTATGTAGTTGTATGTGCGAACTCCAACATCTAATGCACTGAGATTCTGCAGAATAGCCGAGTGCTTCACGTTGTCAAAAGCTTTTGACACGTCTAGAGCAACGATAACCCTGGTGTCTACTGTTGAATTGTATATGATCTGTTCTTTTAGCTGCAGCATGACATCGCACGCGGCCAAATGCGTCTAAATCCTATCATGGTGTTCAGATAGATATCGTTGTCCTCAAAAAACCGGTTCAGCCGGGCCTGAACAACATGCTTCTTTAGTTTCCCCACGCATGACGTGAGCGAGATCGGACGCAAGTGTTCGAAACCCGGCCGCTTCCCTGGCTTCGGGAGGAATACGAGGTTTTCGGCCTTCCATGTCGCCGGCAGCCGACCGGCCTCCCAACACTCCTCATGAATGCTGCGAGGTGTCGGATCGACGAGTCGTCCAAGTTTCTTAGCATTCGATTGTTGACTCTGTCCGGACCTGCAGCAGTCTTTTATTCAGTCTATTTATTTCTGCCCGGACTTCGGCAACCGTTATCGGGCTATCTAGCTCCGGGTTTTCCTGGCAATTGTAATCAGGCATTTGTTGGCCTATGCCCTCTGCACAGTTCAAATACCGGTCTCGGACTTGGGCTATGAGAGTAGCCGCGGTTCCGTCAAAGGTATGTATTAGCCTGCGAATTTGCTTCCTGGCCACCAGTTTAGATTTGTCGGGATCTAGAAGATGCCGAAGTAAGTGCCACGTACTTGCCTTCCAGATATTCCTGTCCAGTTTTTCAGAAATGCTGCCCCAGTTTTGCTTCTTTAAAACGAGCGCATATTCTTCAATTTCTTTGTTAAGCACTGCCAATTCTCTGCGCAAGTTCCTATTCCCCCTTTTCTGTGTGAGTCTCGTTTTTAGATCCTTCTTCTTACGCCAGAGACTGACCATGGGACGGTCTACTCCTTCAATGTCTTCGTCAACCTCCACCTCCTCCGTTGCTTCGTTGACCGACTGAATGACCTTTTTATTCCAATCGTCAATGTTGCTTATGTCTTCCTCGTCACCTGTGCGGCCATTTCGGAAAGCCTCCCAGTTCACCAACGTTGCTTTTTTGGTGCGGACGACCGTTGGGCCGTTATCTACTACGATTTCTATAATTTTATGGTCGCTGCCTAAATTTTCACCTGTGTTGCACCACGTGGCGTAAATGCAGCCTCCGGTTAGAGTTAAGTCCGGAGATGTGTCTATCGAAACGCTGTTACCCTGGCGGGTTGGTTTCAGGAGATCCGTCAGAAGCAATAAGCCATTCTGCTGAATGCTGTTCCATAGTTCGCGTCCTTTTACCTGCGTGTATCTATACACCCATGCCGTGTGATGCGCATTAAAGTCCCCTACTATCAACAGGGGTCCTCCTTTCGCGATCACTCGTGCTTTGGCGAATAGCTCATTGAAGTTGCATTGACGTTTTTGTCGAGGCGGGTTATATACATTGAGAATGAATAGACTTTTGAATTTTCTTTTTTTGTGGGATTATCTCGATTAGTATATGGTCAACATATGTTGTCCCGGTATTATGCTGCAGCACCGTTATATTCCTTTTGACAAGGGTGACCACTCGCGTGTTGTCATCTCGTCCCGCGTATAATTTGTAACTCGCTAGCTTAGCGTGCTTACTGGAATCCTGCAATGCGATCACTTCGGGTTTGTCAATGTTGGTCAAAAAAGTTTCCAGTACCGCGCGTTTGCGACTGAAGCCCCTACAGTTCCACTGCCAAATGGTATTTCTACGGTGATGCAGAGCCATTTTTAATGTTATGAATATCTTGGTAAACCAGCTGAATTCTCTCGTCCCTCCTAGCCATTTCGACTCGCATCTCTGCCATAGCACTGTTCAGGCGTTCTAACGCGGTCATAACTTGCTGTTGGAAAATTTTGTCGTCGTCTTCTTTTTTAGCGAATCGTTTTCCCAATCCTTGGACGCGGGTTTCGAGATCCGGCTTGGGACCTCTTTTCTTTTTTGCTGCAGGAGGATTGTCCCTAAGGGTCTTTTCCTGTTCCTTCTGCGGTGCAACAGGAGCGGCAGTGTACCGTCCAAACACACTTGCCGGAGAAAGTGTGGCAGATACAGCGCCTTTCCATTCCTAAACAATTATAATTATAAACACCAAATCAGTGAGCTGAGTTGAATTCAACTACAAAGAACGCTCTCTTGGACCTTCCTCCAATGGAACCCTTGCGGGGCGCCAATCAGAGAGCCGGATCGATGGCTCTGGATCTTGATGATACACCGCCCGAGCCTAAACGCATAGCAGCCGCTGTCCGGTACTGCGAAACGCCCTTCCTGCGACTTGCATTAACCGCCCATCGATACACACGATTTTGAGTAGTGGGGGAATTCAGTGTGCCGGAGTACCGTGACTGCTGTGCCGGAGTACCCGGGTTCGAACCCGACCTCGGCGGCTGCGTTTCGATGGAGGCGAAACGGAGAGGCGTCCGTGTGCTGGGCGATGTCAGCGCACGTTAAAGATCCCCAGGTGGTCGAAATTACTCCGTAGCCCTCCACTACGGCTCCTCTTTCTTTCGACTTTCACTCCCACCTTCATCTCTTCCCTTACGGCGTGGTTGAGGTGTCCACATAAAAACAAGTGAGACAGTTACCGCGCCTTTCCCTTCCTATAAATCAATCAAATTCAGTCTAGATATTAAAAAAAGAGGAATTTCTTACCACGTATGCGAGAGAACATCCCGTTCGTCTCACTCGTAACGGCTGCCATGGCTATGACAACCTCGCGAAATACTTGCATAGACGTCGTCTTTGAGAGCTCAGCATTAGTGCAGCAAGCCGAGCACATATCCAACTATTTCCCCGATCTCAAAGCTCTCTTCATTACAGGGAAGAACTGTTAGCAGAGTGTTTCTTGAAGCAGGAATATGTGCGAAAAAGTCTGTAATTGTACATACATGTCGGGCTCGAATTCGTTGCCTCAATCTGTCGTAAAGCTGAAACATGTAATGAGTTTCGCTCAAATTTCGCATTATGAAGTAACGCAATCGTTGGCGAATGTTTCATTCATCAATCCATGAAGGTCAAATGAAGGCAAATTTTTCTGCCGCACGAAGACCGGCTCTAACTATCGTAGTGAAGCTTTCGAGTTAACAGTGGAGTGTGGGCATTATGCAGACACTGTCACGCGATGAAGCTTACCTTATACCTGAAGAGGACATTGGGTAAGATGACGTGCAGACTCCTCCCGCACCTCTAATATAATCGCGGGTAGAGAGCGTTGCGGAATTGACGATATAAATGAACACCATTCGAACAAAAGTTTTAGATTAGAAGTTATTAAATCAAAGGGAGTAATTCTACTGAGCCACCCATAGCCGAGGGAGCAGGCCCGGGCAGACCTGACATATCTCCCCTGGGACGTAGCGGAAGGGATAGGTTGCAGGGGAAGGGGAAGTAGGAATGAGGATAGGGTTATGGGAAGTTGGAGGGGAATGTGAGCCGTGTAGGATATTGACTGACTGACAATTTTAGTTGAACTATCTTTCGGGCCTCAGTAGAAGGCGAGCACTCGCTCTTAGCCGATTCTGCGGTCCTAGGCCCCAAGATCATCCCACCACCACAAGGCGTTAGTAGGATTTCTAGCGCCTGAGACAGGTCTCCTTCATTAAGCTGCTTTAGAGGTTCCTCATCCCCCAAGCCCGGTTTCCCACCCCGACTCTACTTGAGGTACCAGAGAGGTGGATTTCGCTTATCTTTCATCCCTACTTCAAGGTGCTCAGCAAGTTGCAAGATTTTGGTTTCTGGCTCACACTGATAAATACTCTTTCCCGGTGTTCACATGACATTCCATATTGGATAGTATGTTAATCAGGGCGGCAAGTCCTGAAATCCCACCCGTTGCTACACGCTTATGTCCGCTCTCTTGCTGTAGGGCCTGGCATCCTACAGAGGATGCATCCCGCGTGAGCCCTTGGCGAAATATTCGACGGGCTACTAACCGTTTCCGAGGTTGGTTTCTAGGCGTTCCCGAACTCCTACGTGTGCCGGCCGCTTTCAGGGCATTACTAAGTGCTTTAACACTGTTCTGTGCCCCTACTCACTCCCGGCCCCCTTTCAGAGTGTGTACTCAGCCTTTAGGCCTTTCCGTACTAGGCGTTTCACCTGTTTTCCACCAGTCGTTTCCTAAGTTTCGGTTGTACTAGCTTTTAGCTATTCTTCACTGTCATTTTCTTCATTTCAATCCAAAGGTGAGTTCCCCAGAACCCAAGCTTGGTTCGCTCCAACCGCCAGGCTTCCGTCGAGGCACCGCGCTTTTCGGCAAAGGAAGCTCACGCGCTTGCATCTGGGTAATGCCTTTCAGCACGAGGGTAATTTTCAATCCAACATACCCAGTCAGCAAGCTGCGATTGCTAACTGTACTCCGCAGCTACGGCGCCTTTCCCTAGGCAGCGCGCAGGGCTTTTCCTCGGCCTACCTACCACCCCACATGGTTTTTGTTCAGCATCCAAAGTTAGCTAACTGCGTTTCCTAACCGTACTCCGCAGCTACGCCGCCTTTCCCTCGGCAGCGGGCAGGGCTTTCCATCGCCTTCGGACCAACCCGGATGCTGAAAAAAATTACAAGAGTTCAATGCTGCTGAACCAAATATTTATCGGAAGCATTAGATGAGGGTGACCGAGCGTTCTTCTTCACTTTTTATTCTTCCTCAGCCCACATATAAAGCCCCGCTTTAAGCAAGCCGAATGAATGTGCCTTAGTGGCCTAGAGGGGTAATGTCAAGGTCCTAGCAGGCTGATTCTAACATAAGCGTCCCATGTGAAACGAGAGACCCAAGTTGGCAGCTCCTGCCAACTGAGCTGCGTCTCCGACCGCGCCACGCCGACCGCTTGAGTTGGGAGACCATCTCTCGCTGTTTGTGTCATGTGGGGTGTGACGTCACAGCGTCACGTGGATAGACGTGGCTACCACCGCGCTACACCGACCGCTTGAGTTTTCTAAGCGCTACTCTTCAGAATATGCCCGTAACTTGGGCTGCGTAGTTCTCCAATTTTTTGATGGTGTTTGTGTTCTGCCCTCTTGCTTGGAGGATCATTCCTAGGATTCTAATTTCTTCTACTTGTGGAACTGGGTAGTTTTCAACATTTATCTTTATGTCTGCTTTATTCTTCTTATATTTGGGATTGTAGATGAATAGTTCTGACTTTTGCGGCGAGCAGGATAGACCGCGTTCTGCAGCGTACTCAACCACCTTATTTGCGGCAGCCTGGAGTTTGTTCTCTATTTCTGCGTCGCTATCTTTATTTATCCAGAGATTTATGTCATCTGCGTGCATGCTAAATTTTAAGTCCGGTATTTGCTTTAGTTGTGCTGGTAGCCCCCTCATAGCAATGTTAAATAGAAAGGGAGACAACACAGAGCCTTGTGGCGTTCCCTTGCTACTCAAGGTGATTGTGTGTGATTTGGCGCTTTGAAAGCTCATGGTGACCTCTCTGTTAGTGAGAAAATCTTTGATATAGTTATAGGTTCTGATTCCAACCCCAACTTCTTGGAGACCTTCGAGCACTGCCTTATGCTTGACATTGTCGAAGGCTTTGGTTAGGTCAAGTCCGAGAATAGTCTTTGTATCTGAAGATTCATGTATTATGATATCGTATCTAAGTCTGAGCATCACGTCCTGTGTGCTTAGCCCCGGCCTGAAGCCCACCATTTCGTGTGGCCAGAGGTTCTCTTGCTCCATGTATTTGGTAAGTCTCGTCTGAATAACGCGTTCCATTAGCTTTCCCACGCACGAGGTCAGTGATATGGGTCTTAGGTTTTCTAGTTTTGGCGGCTTCCCCGGTTTGGGTATGAGGACTATACTGGCATTTTTCCATGCCTGCGGTAGTTGTCCAGACTCCCATACCTTATTCATGTATCCTGTCAGGGCTGTGATTGAATTGTCGTCTAGATTTCTGATAATAGTGTTCGTGGTACCGTCAGGTCCTGGGGCTGATCTTGTCTTTAATCCAATAATCTCAGCTCGGACTTCAGCCCTGGTGATGGGGGCGTCTAAGTCTAGGTTAGGTTCCCCTCATATGTTGGTAACGTTTCAGTTTCCGTTTGTCCAATGTAGAGTTCGATTAATTTACTCATCAATTGTTCGTCCGAGCCTTCGAAGGCATGCTTAACTTTAGTTTGATTTACGTTGGCTTGTGCTTTAGATTTTTCCGGATCGAGCATGTGTCGTAGAATGTTCCATGTTTTGGAGAGGCTCATGCCTTGTTCCATTTCATCACATCTGCTACACCAGTTTTGTTCATTTAGTTTGATGGCGTATGTCTCCATCTCTTTATTATGTCGAGCTAGTGCTCTCCTAATATTACGGTTCCATCTTTGTGTTTTTAGGCTTTTCTCTAGGTCCTGTTTCTTGTTCCACATGTTTAGGAGTTTGCTATCGATACTCGGCGGTGCATCTTCGTCTTCTAGAGTGACTGTTGCTTCCTCCACATGTTTCTTTAGCGTTCGTGACCACTTATCGATATCGTCAATTTTCTCAATTCTCTCGGTCTGTCGTATTTGCCTAAATCTTTCCCATTCCGCAATTTTGGGTTGTTTGGGTTTTCTAATTTTGATTCCTTTTCCTAATGTGAGTGCAATAATGAAGTGGTCACTACCTAGGTTTTGCTCGGTGTTTTTTCAGTGCGCTGTACTTGCATTCTTGCTTAAGGTCAGGTCGGGGGTGGTGTCCCTGCTGACGCTATTACCCGTGCGTGTGGATGCATTTGGATCAGTGTGCAGGGTGAGTCCTAGTGTTTGCATGTCTTGCCATAATTGTCTGCCCTTAGCATCCTGCCGATTGTACGCCCCCTTCCTGATGGGCTGCATTAAAGTCACCAGCTATGATAAGCGGGTTATTTCCTGCGATCTTTAAGGCTTTTCGGAATAGGGCTTGAAACCTAACTTTTTTTTGCCTCGGAGTGCTGTATATGTTCAAGAGAAAGATACTCTTTCGGTCTTTTTTTTCAGTGCTGATTTCAGTTAAAACTGCTTCTATATCCCGAGATGTGATCTCGTGATTAGTAGCGGCTATGTTTCTCTGGAAAAAAGTCGTGACTTTGGATTTTTCGCCCCTATCGCTGCTGTGGCTTTGATATCCAAACAATTTGGTTGGGTTTTTCCCAGTCTCCTGTATCATGAGAGCTATGGGTTTGTCGGCAGTTTGTTCTATGTATTGTTGCAATAGCGCTCGCTTTCTCTGGTACCCTCGGCAGTTCCACTGCCAGATCGTGGAGTTGTCTTTCTGATTATGGCTTTTGCCCATGATTGTTACCCATTGTTTCTTCTAGTTTTGCGATTCTGTTACTGGATTCAGAGAAGGCCAGTGATGCTTCCTGCATTTGTTTAGTGAGATTTTGAATCTGCACTTGCATCTGTTCCTGAGCCCCTAGATGTTGCTGGATTAGCGTGTTAATATTCTCGAGTTGCTTATCAAATTTCTCATTACGTTGTTCAAATTTTCTATTAAGAGTTATAAATGGATCGGTCTCTCCCCCTTTACGCTTCTGGGGTGGCGGCCGGATGAATTCCAAGTTCATACAGTTTGATTCTTCTGAAGTAGAATTAGTAGTAATTGAATTTGTGGTTTTTGGTACCTCATGTGATTGATTTGCAGGCGGGCTGTTAGCCGTGGGCTTTTCGGTGAATTTAGATTTAAGTTCTTGAATTTCGCGACTCATTTGTTTGATCATCTCTCTAAGTTCTGCGTTTTCCCCTCTGAGTTTTTCCATCTCTCTATTTTCAGCCTGGGAGGTTTTGCTAACGAAGCTTACCGTCTTGTTGTCTGCTGACTTGAGTTGGCCCCATGGATTCTTGGGATCTCTGGGAGGCAGGCCAGGTCCTCGTCCCTGGCTCGTGTCCCGGGATTTCGAGGTCTCTCTGGTTCTCGAGCTTGATCTTGATCTCGATCGGGTCCCCGACCATGAGTCCGTGTTTGCCCGGTTCCTTCCTCGGGGTTCTCGTCTCCGGTGCTCTTGTTCCGAAGAGTAGAGGATGGATCCCTGGCTTCCTGAAGTTGATTGCAGTTGTTGTTTTTCTAGCCTTTTCTCCCACATTTTCTTCTTTGAGAGGTAGGGCATCCTGTATATTTCACGGCATTTGTTGTCTCCTAGGACATGGCCTTTGCCGCAGAGTTGACACTTAGGTTCGCATGTGTGTCTAGCGCCCGGGTGTTCCAAACCACAGCCGCGAAGCCGCGACACTTCACGTTGGTCGGGTCTGGGCATACATCGGCTCTGTGTCCCAGCCTGCCGCATGTTGTGCAGACTTCGTACTTCTTCTTATACAAGTAGCACCTCATGTTGATTCCCTGGAAATTGAGCCATTTCGGCACAAACCAGTCTTCGAAAAGTATCAGAATGGTTTTGGATCCCGCTCCCAATCTTCTAATACCGGAGATTTGCGGATTAGTCCCACTCCATTCTATCATTTCTTTAATTTCCTCCATTGAATATTCGAGTGGTACGTCGTGAACGACGCCTTTGCCTCCGTATTCCGGCATGGCGATGTATGACTTGGCTTCAATTATCTTGGGTCCAATCTTCAGAGCTTGAATTGCTGCGTACTTGTATGTTCTCTCGGTATCTGTGGTAGCGACCAGTATTGATTGCTGAGTAGAGTTTGGGGAGATGATGTCACCCTTCGTGGTTGTCAGATCCAGGCCGGCGGCTTGGATGATAACTCGAGACAAGTTCAATCTTCCTACAATGTTGATAATACTGTTAATTCCGCCTCTGGGGCGAATGATGATCTTGTTAGCGGTGCTGGGAATTCGCTCCTGCTGTCGCTCAATTCGATTTTTCGGCCAGCTTCCTCCCTTGAGGGGGCTTGGGCTTGGGTAGGCTCAGCGTTCCAACGTTATCGGCTTGGGCGTTGTTGACTGCCACGTTTCTGTTTCTCTTTCTGACGAACCATTGTCCGTTCAAAATATCGCTGGCGGAAGGGTCTCTTCCCTCCACGGTTTCCATCATCTTGCTCTTCTGAAGTCGCGATGCTCTAGGGCCGCTCCCAGCCTCTTCGGGTAACGCTTGGCGCCCAGCGAGGCTTCGGAGTCGAGCTAGGCCTAGGCCTCGGTCAGAAATTTTTAGAGACTCATAAAATTAAAAAAATTGGGCCTACCGTCGAAAGTCCGGTGTCGCATATGTTATGCCACACCTTTTCTCAATCTCAAAAGGACAGAACGTGAAAACATCGACGTCATAATTCGAAAATGCGTCAAACGCGCACTAGGCCTCCCTGTCTCCACATCAACAGAGAAGCTGGAGAAAATGGGGATTCATAATACATGGCAAGAGCTCACTGAAGCTGTCAGAATCTCTCAACTGGAAAGACTAAGTCAGACGGAGACAGGCAGAGCCATCCTAGACTGGGTCGGACTCCAATCAGACAGAGGCCCACAGACGAAAACATCTATCCCACCCAACATAAGGGAACACATACTGGTACCACCCTTACCTCGAAACATGCACCCAGACTACAACAAAGAATGCAGAGAACACAGAGCCAAAGCCATCGCTAAAAGAATGAAACGTAAAGCAGTCGATGAAGTTGCTTATGTAGACGCATCATGCGAACGACATGGAGCAGCTGTCTCGGCAGTAGTAAATGGAGAAGGTG
Organism: Amblyomma maculatum; assembly: GCF_055883805.1. NCBI lineage: Eukaryota > Metazoa > Arthropoda > Arachnida > Ixodida > Ixodidae > Amblyomma > Amblyomma maculatum. The sequence continues at coordinate 21,495,102 of NC_139351.1, read as the reverse complement.
CACTTAAAATTGCGGCTTCAACACGCACCCGTGACATTAGTACAGCTGAAGAGGTCGCAATAGCGCTCGCATGCACTGGTACACAGGCCAAAACTATAATCAGCGACAGCAAAACTGCTGTCTGGAATTTTGCAAAAGGACGGATCTCAGAGGAGGCCAAAAAGATTCTTCTCACAAATCCCATTACTAGAACCATATCCATCATATGGATACCAGCACACGAATCTGTCCCTGGCAACGAAGCTGCGCACCTGCTGGCCCGAGATCTCTACCACCGGGCAGCGGTAGAACAGCCCGAATGCAAGAGAATTAAAGATTGCGCTATCACATACAATGAGATCACAGGATCTTACAAATTAGTTCGAAAAGTATACCTTCCCCCAGATCGGTCTCTCACTAACCATGAAGCATGCATCTGGAGGCAATTACAAGTCGATAAGTACATCTGCCCTGTCTGGGTTTTTTTAACACAGACCGGGGAGGAAGAAGATTCTAAATGTAAAAATTGCGGACAAAAAGGCACGCTAGATCATATAATATGGCAATGCGCCGATTCCCCAGGCGCCGGCATTAACACTGACAGTAGAGAAGCCTGGGAGGTTTAACTGCGGAGCGGAGATCCCACCGTCCAGCGGCACGCGACCCGCCTGGCGGCTGAGGCCGTGAAGAGTGCTTGTAACCTCACCTGACCTCACCCTGCGGGGCCCTCCTGACCCGCTCCCCGGCCTGCGTGCCGGGGGCGGGAGATGAAGGGCTCCTTTTCGGTGGAAATAAAGTTTTCATTCATTCATTCCGCTTGAGTTTGTAGCCCAGCTCTAACCCTAGTGTCACGTGGGGTGTGACGTCACAGTGTCACCTGGCACGTGGCTACCGCCGCACTACGCTGAAGGCTCGAAACCTAGTGTATAGTATTGCTTTCGCAATAAAAGAGCCCAGCATCAGACGCCAGCTAGCCGCGTTTCCTTGCGCACTCCGCAGCTACGCCGCCGTTCTCTTGGCAGCGACAGGGCGCCTCCTTGACCTGTCGACCGAGTCAAATACTGGACTGAATTTTCCGGATTACATGCGTCCATCTCAGACCCACCTTGGACCTGCCGCCGCCTCCTGCAACGGGCTAACGCGTGCATGACATGCTCGCATAGCCAAATGAGTACGCTGAGGCCTCCCCGGGATTTGTTATCACTCACTATGGGCTCTGGCTAAGCCCATACCGACCGCTGGCTGTCAATCATTTAGCAAAGCAAGGCAGCCGAAACCACCTTCGCCCACTCAACGTGGAGGGGGGACCACGTGCAGGTCGCAAGATCGGATTTACCCCCCCCCCCCCCCTGAAGAGGACAAGAGGACATTTGTTAAGACGGAGTCCAAAGACAGACTCCTCCCGCACCACTAATGTATCGGGGGTAGAGAAGGTTCCGGAATTGGAGATATAAATGAACAGGTCAATCCGGGAAAAAGTTTTTGATTGGAAGTTATTAAATAAAAGGGGGAGCTACTAAAGCGGCCCACAGCCGAGGATGCGGGCTCGGGGAGACCCCGCGTATCTCCCCTGGGAAGTAGTGAAAGGGATAGGTTGTAAGGCAAGGGGAAGTAGGAATGATGATAGGGTTATGGGATGTTGGAGAAGAACTGGGCAGTGTAGAATTTGACTGACAGTCAATTTGAGTGAAGCTCTTTTTCGGGTCCCCGTAGAGGGCGAGCACTCGCTCTTAGCCAAATGTGTGGCCCTCGGCCCTTAGAGCATTCCACTGCCACAAGGCGTTTGCCGGGGCTTCTGCGTCTGAGACAGGTTCCCTACATGAAGCCGCTTTTGATGTTCCCCCTCCCCCCAACCCCGGTTCCCCCACCCCAAATCTAGTTGAAGTACTGAGAGGTAGATTTCGCAACGTTCATCTCTACTACACGGTACTCGGCAAGTGACCAGACTTTAATATGGCGCACACTGAGGGATACTCCCCGGGCTTCGCTTGACAGTGCATGTTGGAACTTATATTGATCGGCGTTCAGTTCGCTTTACTCCCATCCATTGAATCATGCTTATGCCCGCCTCGTGCTGTAGGGCCTTACAAATTACAGATGATGCTTCCCAAGTGAGCACTTGGAGAATTGTTCACTGGGCTAGTAACCGTTTCCGAGGATGGTTTTTCCCGCCGTTCCAGCACCTCTATTTGTGCCGGTCGTTTTCAGGGCATTACTAAGTGCTTTAACAGTATTCTGTTTCCCTACTCCCTCCCGGTCCTTTTTCGGAGTATGTAATCAGCCTTTAGGCCTTTCCGTAATAGGCGTTTCACCTGTTTTCCAGCAGTACTTTCCCAAGTTTCAATTTTAATAGCTTTCAGCTACTGTCCCACCGTCTTTTTCTTTCCTTTGAAGCCAAATGTGAGTTCCCCAGAACCCAAGCTTGGTTCGCCCCAGCCGCCAGGCTTTTATGGAGGCGCCGTTCTGTTCGGCAGTGGAAACCAATGCCTTTGCATCTGGGTAATGCCTTTAGGCACGAGGGGAAATTTTGATCCAACATAGGGAGTCAGCTAGCTGCGTTTCCTAACCATACTCCGCAGCTACGCAACATTTCCCTCGGCTGCGGGCAGGGCTTTCCCTCGGCCTGCCAACCAACTTGGATACTGAAGAGCCCAGCATCAGAAGTCAGCTTGCTGAGTTTACTTGCATACTCCGCAGCTACGCCGCTGTTCGCTTGGCAGCGGACGGGGCGTTCCCTTGGCCTGCAGACCAACTCGAACACTGGACTCAATTTCCGGATTACACGCATCCCGCCAGACTCACTCTGGACTTGTCGCCGCTTCCGGCAACGAGCTAATGTGTGCATGGCATGATCGCAATGCCAAGGGAGTACGCTGAGGCCTCACCGGGAATTTGCAACCCCTCAGTATTGGCCCCGTCTAAACCCATGCCGACCGCTGGCTGTCAGTCGTTGAGCAAAGCCAGGCTGCCGAAACCATCATGGCCCACTCAACTGGCAGGGGGGACCACGTGCAGGTCGCCAGATGGGATCTACACCCCCCCTCCCCCATATATATATATATATATATATATATATATATATATATATATATATGGTGAGGCGACCAAAAAATATAAAATAATACGCCTCTGCCCGTGCCCCACACACACGCAGTATAAAGAGCGCTACCGTGCCAGTCATGAGAAAGGCCGGTATGGATGAGTCTTCAGCTGGAGTGAAGATTGCTGGAAAACGTATCAACAACCTTAGATTTGCGGATGATACCACTTTAATGGCAGAAAGTGAAGTGGAACTCAAGAGACTTCTGATGCGCGTACAAGAAGAGGGTGAGAAGTTTGGGCTTATACTGAACATTAAAAAGACAAAGATCACGATGTCTTGCCCTATCAAGTCCTGGAGCATCAAGGGACAAGAAGTGGAAGCTGTGACAGATTTTCTCTTCTTGGGCTCCAAGTTTACCCCGGAAGGAGACTAGAGCCATGAAATTAAGAGACGCCTGCTTCTGGGAAAGAGAGCCATGGTTAGCCTTGACCGCCTAGTAAAGAGCAGAGACATTAGTCTTCCAACCAAGATCCGTATAATTCGTGCTATGGTCTTTCTAGTTGTGATGTATGGATGCGAGAGTTGCACTGCGACAAAGGCTGACCGCCGAAGAATTGACGCATTTTAATTGCGGTGCTGGCGGAGACTCTTGAGAGTTCCTTGGACAGCTAGAAGATCAAATAAGTCGGTATTGTCGACCATAAACCCTGACTGCTCATTGGATGGTCAAATTCTGAAGTTAAAGCTCAGTTATTTTGGTCATCTGATGAGAAGAGAGGAGTCGCTGGAGAAAGAAGTGATGTTGGGAAAGGTTGAGGGTCACCGGAGAAGGGGTAGGCAGCGAACGCGATGGGTAGATGGCATCCTCGAGGCACTGCAGATGAAGTTATGTGATGTTAGGAAGATAGTGAGAGACCGGAAAGCGTGGCGTGATATGGTCCATAGGGTCACGAAGAGTCGGACACGACTGAACGACTGAACTGAACTGACCGTGCCAGTGCTGGGTGCGAACGTTGAGTATAACGAAGGGTGAATAGAAATTATAGACAATGCAGCCCGCGGCTGAAGCGAAAATGGTAGTTGCGACGTCAAAATGCCGGCAGGAAGTCCTAATGGAAAATGGAACAAAGCTGCACGTTGTGAACGTGTTCATTTCAGAGTTTCTTTAGCGAGCGACGAGCGCACGCACGCACCACACACACACACACACACACACACACACACACACACACACACACACACACACACACACACACACACACACACACACACACACACACACACACACACACACACACACACACACACACACACACACACACACACACACACACACACACACACACACACACACACACACACACACACACACACACACACACACACACACTGCTGTAACTGCGACCAAGCTGCGCCTCGTGATAGGGAGACACGGTGCCGGTGGATGCGGGACCTTATATAGAAGAATAAAGAGCAGTAGTGACAGGCAGAAGGCGGACGCGGGCACAGGCGCTGTATTTGTGGCAGTATTGTCACTGCTGTGCTGTATTCTCCTTTATCTTGGACTAACATGCCAGCCACTACGTATAAAAAGGGGATGTCTCGTCCCACCGAGGCAGCGGCGAACCCTTCGGACGGCACTTGAGTCACCCTTCGGGCACAATGCCCAAAGGCATGGGAGCGAGAAACGTCCTCTTCTGTGCACTCCGAATTTAGAAATGCCCGTCGCCTTGGGCTTGGCAGCTATGTGGTGTCTTTCACTTTTGCCTGTTGTTGTTGACGGCCAGCTAGAGGGAGCGCATAGATAGCATTTCACGAGCAACGACAGAGCGTAGAGGGCGTCGCTGTGTGAGAAGAAAGTGGAAAGGACGCATCCAAAGGGGAGAGGGTGCGGACGCTCTCATTGGCGAGAGTGGTGTCACATTTGTTCTTTAATTTTGTGTAATCAGCGGAGTGGAGCCCTCGGACGAGGCTATGCCCAACCCGATGGGCGCATAACTTTTTTCATTGCTTGGCGCATGGAGCAGGCCACTGAAATTATCCGCCCCTATTTCTTCGTCGATATAGGGACCAAAACACAAGCGATCGGAGGTGGTTCAGTCGAGATAGAGGCTGCGTGCTTAGTCGGCAGTAATTGAAGGGCCTTAGTTGAAGCGCTCAGTCGCAGGTACGGTTCTGTGTGTCATTTCTCTGCGTTAAATATTTCTCAATGTAATACACTTTCCTCTTACAGGCGGCCTTGTTTTTTGGGGGATGAAATACGAAAACGCTCCTGTGGGGGCTTTTTCGAAGTCTGCGCCCGTTAAAAAAAAAAACACAGCTGGTCAGATGTATTTCAAAGTCCTCCACAATGGCGCCGCTAATTAGCCAAATTTTAGGTACCGAGCATCAAGCGTCGTCATACGTATAGCTTTTCTCGACACTCAGCTGTCAACGTCTCTCATCTAACGCTTAAGTCGCCGTTCATGCTTCGAGACCTCTTCTCATCAGTTTTTCGGGTTTGTGCAGGTGCAAAAGGGAAACCACTCGCAATCGACGGAACGCAGGTTGCAACCCAGCGATTCGCAGCCTACGCTACTTCGGTCATGCGTTCAAATGCCAGCCCGGATCACCGATGTTTCCTCAAAAGACATGCGGAATGTCGGACTTCTTTTGAACTGAATGCCATCACTGGCCGTCGGGGCCAAGAAAGTTCTGAACTCTGCGCCGTTGTGCGCGCGTCTTGTTTTTTCATGCTTTATCTGGCTATCGCTCATTGCTATCAGATTTGTGGAGACATTCTCTTATCTTTTGCTTCTGCGTTTCGTTACGCGGATTCCTGCTGTAATTTATTTTCTAATAATTTGTACTGCTATTTATGCTCTGCGTATTGACGGGTTGGCTGATTACGGCTGAAAGGTTTATTTTTCGTTTGTACCACACGAACGCATATTTCAAGCGGTGCGGGGTCTTCGTGTACCGGAAAAAGAAGACGGGAAAACTGACAGCAGTGCCTTTCTTGGTGATGGTTACGTCACTATGGTTACCTGTCGCCTTTGTGGTACTTGATGAGGCGACCTGAAGTCCTGTCATGTATTGATTAGGACAGTAAGCAGCTCTTATTTGATTTTAATGGCTAATTGATTAGAAATGTTTTTGTGTGTAGTATTGGGGGTATGATTGGAGTTTGGGCAGGTATCGCAACGAGAGCTCCGTCGCTATACATTTGCGCGTTTCGATGCGACACTTATCGCTGATAACTAACTGGATTACCAGCCTAGCTGAGTGAGGGGCCACACAGCAGCTGAAACCTACTTGTCCGTAAAGAATGAAAACAGAGGTCCCATTTGCTTATTGCTCTTTATTACCTGACATTTTAATGCTCTTAGCAAAATGTCCTCTAGTTGGAGCAGATCATCATTCGGCTAAATTGAATTCTGGTGGAACAACAGTTTCAACGTTGCGGGCAAACATGCGCGCCTTCCACAAGGTGTGGAGTTAAATAAGGAAAATGACGGCATATGGTTCGCCATAAGCTTCAGTACTGTACAAATTTAGAATAAAGTCTTTTTTTAGAGTTCTCTTCAGCACACCTGAACGTGTGCTCAAAAGAAAGTGTTCATTTGTTTCAGGCACATCATACAGGTGACAATTAATTTCACAGAAGTAAAAAATATTTTCATATGAAACCATGTGTTAACAGGGAGAGTTTAGATCTGTACTTTAAAGAAAAACATTTCATGCTCGGAGAAATGGGCGTTTTGCGCACTTGCATTAGCTCCTTATGGCTCTTAAGACCAACGTATAATGAGCAATACAAAGGAGGCGGAAAGACCATCGTTATTGAGTCAAAAAGCGTAACAATGTCAAAATCTGCCACGAACCATAAACGTTCTGAATTAATCCTAGTAAACAGAAGTAATCAGTGAAACTAGAAGAAAAATTACCTTCGGAGGCAGGTCGTGATGTTCATTTCTAAGAACGCTCTAATAATCGAACAAGAACGGTCGTGCAAGATGAAACGGGAAACAGCGCCTGAGTGCCCCCGAGTACAAACATTCCTGAATAGGTTTTCACGTCGAATCGGCTCAAGATTTGATTTGGTGGCTACATGTAATGTCTCGCGCAGTGAAGGACTTTGAGCTCATACATTTTTTTCGCGAGAAACCATTTCTAGGCCTGGCCCCGAACAAAGATTGAAAGCCGATGGGGCACAAAAGCAGGAGCGTAACACTGAACGACTGGAACGCGCTCTTTTGAGTTATGCGTACTTAAATGATGCAGTGGAATACACAGACATTTAGGCGGCCCCATTCCACTCCTTTACACATAAGGTAGGGGTTGAACCCCTTGAACGAAACTAAAGGCTAAACTTTGGCAATGATGCATTGAGCACTAGAGACGAAGCCTAATTGTTTTATCGATTCTGGTCTCGAGTGAAGAAAAAAACTACAATACTGTGCTTAAGTATGCTTAAAGAGCGTGATTTCCACCCTTAACGTCGTCATAACTAGCGAGAGTATCGTCATGATCAACTAATGCACAATAATTGTAATCAATACTTATATCATTATCACTAGCTGCAGCATCATTATCATCGCCACTATCATTATATTAGGAAGTGCCATCGCTATCATCCGCACTCTTGGCAAATACAATTGCGATCGGTTAGTCACGAGCTAGACGTGGGGTGTAGTGGTTAGCGCACTCGGCTGATGTTCGGAGGGAGAATGATTCGATTTCTGGTGGAGACAGATCTTATAATTTTATGCGGCAGACACTCCCGGCGGACAAATCCAGTGAACGGCACGAACTTTAGCATGAGCATGCATGTGAGCCTAGCTCACATGCATGCTTTAGCATGCATGTGAGCTTGCTTTTTAAGGAGAAAGCCTTTCTGGCTTTCTCCTTAAAAAGCAAGCTCACATGCAAGCACTTTAATCTCATTACCGAAAAGACGGAAGCCATGAATATCACTTTTACCCAGAACACTGAAGCAAAGCGGCTCCAGATGAAGCACAAAAAGCAGCGGAGAAATCGAACAGGCCTACTTCATTGAAGAGTAGATTAGCACAGGAGTAGAGATGCCCATTTGAAATCGATTGAATTGGACAATTCCTATAGCCAAGTTGACCTCTTTACCCTTCGCGCCTTTACTACAATGGGTCCAACGTTGGCTCGTTTTAGAAGGGAAACTGGGAACGAGTGGCTAATACAGTCAAATGCACTTGCGAAGTCGACCTGAAGCAAAGCAGCCTGATTATGAGAGAAGGAGCATGATTCGAGGATGGTACGCGCAATATGTGCATCACATTGAATGCTGTGGCCCCTGAAGCCACAAATCTGGTGAGGGCCAATGGGAGCCCACATTGCGAACTCTAGGCGATTTGACGAAATGTTAGTACAAGTTTTAGTGAAAATTTTGTAATCCACCTTTGTGAATGTGATCTAGCGTAGTTCATGTGTACTCTTTGAAAATGTATCGGCATACACATCGCCTAACAGGCATATATCGCCTGACACATGAGAAATATGTGGGCAAGCTGTGATCAGAGTAACGGACGGAGTTCAACAGGGAGAAATGCCCATTTCTCCCTGGAATAGGGCATGTGGGTTGGACGGGACGTACGCTGCATTTAGTGTGGTGTCTAGAGTTTGCATCTCTTTGCAGTTCGATCATGTCACGTGGTCTCGTTACCTCACGCTATTTGCCTACGAATCAGTCCGCGGCTGTGTCATTTGAAACTACCCGCTGCTAGCGACATGCGCATGATTTTTCGCTGAAAAGTGCGACACTAACATCATGGACGTCAACACCACCGATGTCAGATTTTGGCTGCTATTTCGCCTTGAAGGGTATCGTATTACAGAAATGGGGGATATTTTAGCCGCCGCATTGAAGTGCATGGTTGCGACATGGTTAATGGCTTCCGGCCGCGGATTCCCTTGTGGATGCTCGTTAGCATGCATGTAATATGCGACTCGCTTCAACAGTAATTGCCTAATTTGTGCGTCTAGTTTCTCCCATATACTTATTAGCCCACTGTCATATGATAGTACATTATGCTAAAGCAAGCACACTATCTGACTGAACCCCATTATAGTTGTGTAGAAATCTGCGAGCAAGAGCAAGCTAACAAAGGAGCCAAGAGAAGGTAGGAAACACGAGTAAAAAGGTGATGAATGATGAAGGCAGAGAGAGACTGGTGAGTGTTCTTGATGAACTACATGTAGAAATCTTTGAGCCAAAGCAAGCAAGCTAGCTCAGGAGCCAAGGAAATGCAGAAAACACAAGAAAAAAAAGGGGATGCATGATGAAGGCGATAGAAAACAGTGAGCTCTTTGAAAAACCTAAAAATTCGGCGTGGGTAAAGAAGCAGAGGTGGGTTTTCATTCTAGGGCTCCGTTGTCTCTGGTGGCTTCCTTGGCCACGTGCATCATCTGAAGGCACGGCAGTAGAGTTTAAATCTGGGTAAGTCGGTGGATGTCCTTGAAACAGAAACAGTTAAAAGACGGAACAAAGAGAAGAGACGAGGCACACATAAGGACTGGACTAAAACTGTGCTTTTTTGAAAGAATTAGTCTTCTAGAAAACGTAGCACAGCATGCGAAGCTCAGTCATTAAAAAAACTATATTTTCGAGATAAGCCGTGCTCTATAGCACCGTTGCGATGAAAGCTTAGTTCCTTTTGCACCAGGGAAATAGAAGGTGTGCTGATGCAATCATCAACTCAAAAAATTGTCAACAGAGGGATTGCTATGAACTGCTTCCGTAATGCACTGCAAAAGAGGTGCCCCCGCAGCATGAAGGCAAGCTTAGGTAAACAGCTTGAACGTCTGGAGGCGGCTGGTTTTCCGAAACAACTTTTGAAGGCGGTGGCAGAAACGTTTCTGCAGTCACCCGTTATTAATTAGATGATATTAACGATGCGCCACTAATGGTGCGCACACTCCCGGCTTAGAGTGATTGGGGGTAGCTGTTCCTGTGTCAAAGGAGTTGCCCTTGACTTGCTTGGCAAGCAGAGCCGGAAGTCAACTACCTTGTAGTGGCAGAAGGGTGCCCAGCTTTTGCCGGTTCAAGCCAGAGTAAGGTTCAGAGGCAGAAGCAACAAGAAGAAAACAAACTTAATGCACAGCAAGAGACGATACAGAGAAATTCACATGAATACTGAAAATGCATAGACGAGAGGTTCACAGCAAGGCAATAACACAGAAGCTTTACAAAACTGAATAATATAGGTCAGAGTCTAATAAACAAATACCAGATTGTTCACCGGGCACAGTCGCAAACCGATGCCTGGAGATTCACGATGTGGCTGCCATGTAAGACGAGCGCCGCTCCCTCGCAGATCTGTGGGCTTGCTAGCAGCGGGTGAACCCCGGGAGCCGAGCAGTAGCACTTGCCAATTCCGCCTTTTGCGCGAGTCTTCTGCGCACGCGCGAAGTCCTAGCGGCGACTGATGGAAACACATTGGATGGCGTTTCTTGTCGCCGGCTCGCTCCCAGTGGACGGGGACTGGCGGCACGGTTATGGCGGAAGTAGAGTGGTGGCGAAGGCTGGGCCCAAAAGCGGTTTAGCGGTACCGCAGCAAAGAAATTATACTACTACAAATTAAAAAGCACCAGTCAATATAACAGAATAGACATTTTGATAACTTTGCTTGTGAATGAGGTAGGGTACTTTATTAAGACATTCTTAATTTCAAAAATATCTTGGAATACTCTTATCGCGTCCCTTGATGTTTCATCGGTCTTGAAGGAACTTTTCAGGCCCTGTTAGGTTCTTGCGAAGTAGGCAACCAGAGGTAACCAAGTCAGCGGATAACGAAGCTGACGATGCACGAAGCCGTTTCTTATCGCCGTCTGCTATGGTGCGGGCCTTGGTGCTCCCGGGAAAGCGTATACATTTAGTTCCCAGGTCTGAAAATATCCTTGTGACAGCAGTGGCGGGGATTTCCGCAGCAAGAGTTCGATGTACGGCCTGTACGCGGAGCTAGCCCGACGTGAGGGCGGCCGTCCTCGCTTTGGCTGAGGCCCCAGAGGCAGAGTCTACCAGCCCCAGTCCCGACTCTTTTCCTGCGGCATGGACCAGCTGAGGGACCAGCCGTGCGGCTCCAAAGGCGAAAACGGCGCCCAGGTGGAGTTCACGATTGAGGGAGGGAGGGTGTGGGTATTCTACATTCCCTTTGCCCGCACAACGCTGCGAACCCCCTCTCTTTCACGGGGAGCTCTCATCTTTCCCTTCCTGGCCTCCTTCCTCCGGAGCTGTTGTGGAGATAGGGGGAGAGGGGTGAGAGAACTGGCGTAGCGCGCCGGGCGATCCCTCTTTCCCCACCCTTCTCATCTCGACGGACGGCATTTGCATCCTGGGAGAGAAGACGCCGCGACGCCGGAGCGCGCGGATGCTTGGGCGCTCACAATAAACAACTTGGCCCGCTGGCTGTGCCTCTATGTACCGTCCTTCCCTGACAAGAAGTGGGCCGAGCTAGCGGCGAGGCGTTTGGCTCTAATATTAGAGCCCGAGCTTCGCTAGAGACCCCCACAACCTGTAGAAAAGACTTCGAATCCTCATGTTTGAGGAATACGCAGATGTCGCTCGGTGGGTATGCTCCAAATCGAAATGGCCCGTAGCTGAATCGTGCGCATTCCCACCGAGTGACATGTACGCATCTGTTGAACGTGAGACTCGATACCATTAAGGCAGTTTACAAAAATTCTGATCTGAAGAATCAGCTGAAGCTAGGGCAAAAAAAGAGAAGAAAGTACGAAAGAAGAAAACGAGTCTGTCTAGGTCAATGGTCTAACAAAGCCATTGCCTGGTTTTCCTTTTTATACCGCACGCTATAGCTGAGCCGAGAGATAGCCTAGGGGCCTAGGGGAGTTTTTCTGACAGCGAAATTCAATTCCTGTCAGCGGCTTGGATAGGTGGCTGTTGCGAGTGAGGTACGACATTCTTTAGTTGCTACGAAGTGATTTCGCGCAGCTTTTCGTGCTGACCCGTTAATATAAACCACACACTTCACAAAAAACATGTTGGTAGGTTTCTATGAGTAAAGTGCGTGTTAGCATCGCATTTACCTTTGTATTAAAGCCGCAGCAATAGCGTCTAGTAGCTTTCGCGTCGGTAACGTTGATTGGCCTTCTGCATGCCCAATAGGGAAATCGCGAACATATTTCATTACGCTGGAGTCCAGACATGACATTAGTAAAAATGAACGTATGCTTAATTTTTGGGAAGCAACACCTTATACAAGATTAGCGTTTTTTGTTCGCTAAAAGAAGCGCAGAGAGCAGAAATAGTCCTATTACCGAGGTGCATACATGACGCGTCGTAACTGGTATGATGCGTAATTGATAAAGACAAAAGTGTATACTGTCGTCGCGTTCGTCGCGACTCCGCCTATGATGCCTAATTCGACAGATAGAGCCTTTTTGGTTCTAGGAGCCCATGGCTGACTGTAAAGTAACCAGCTCCAAGCAGATTTGAAAACATCAGTTGAAAAGTTGTAAGAGACACAGAACTTTCTCAAAATAGTTTCTCAGCTTGCGTTCATTCGAAAACACACAAGCTACCGACCAGGCAAATATAGAGATGCCGCTATGCGATTTAGCGTAGTTATGGGACTTATCTGATGCTGGCTCTAACCCTGCTAAACTACAAGAAGGCATATATGACACCGTCGTAGAGCTAAACTTGCCTTAACCCTTTGGGGCAAATTGCGAATGTGAATGACAGAAGATGAACTGTTCTCTTGTGAACACGAACAGCTGTCTCAGGACACACGCAGTACAGGATATGAAAATTGTGCTGAACACAGAGCAAGGGGCTTCAGAAGCAGTTCACTGAAACGTGCGCCTAAAGTGCGGATCACAGGTGATAATGAAAAACAGTCTAAGCAATGCACTAATATTAACCATATAAATTTTACTATTTAAACTCTTGGTACCAGCGAGTGAATAAATGGTCATATACCTTGCTGCTTCATGGGTAATTTATCTTACCTTTGTGTTTGTTGTGTTGGTTCGGATTACTTATAGCTTCCGTACAAAAGCCCCCGAGAAATAAAGGGTCAGGTCAGTCAAGAAAAGCGATTATTTTTAATCCAATATTCGAGGATACGAACAAAAAGGAACCAATACAATGTCTGACAGATTGATGCAGACGGGGAAAAAAGGAAAGACACTGCGTGAAACGCCTAGATTATAAGCTACACACAACTTTGAAAACAAAAAAAGCTGTTTATATTTGGTTTCTTCTGCAGTTCTCAGCCTGGGAAAGAAATGCAGATTTTTTTTTCAAATCCTCAGGAAGTCGGGGCTGTTCTCAAGAGCGCGCATCACCTCTTTCCAGAGTGAGGTCATAGGCACATTCAAACCTTGCGGGAACGTGTAGAAGACCACCGCGCCAGATGTGTATAGTGTGGTCATAGTTTTATTGACGGCCAAGTAACTTCCCATGTCTGTGGCTTCAAGACCGCCTAGAAAGAACTCACCCTCAATCACTCGCACCTTGCTCGCGAAAGGTCCGAGCCCCGGCTGCTTTGCCATCACCACAGACGTCGCGTAACAGACAGAAGTCGGTAAGCCACTCGAGCTGTGGCAGTGGATCACCTCTGGCCTATTGGTCCATGTGCATGGCCCTGTAGGTAGGTAAATAAAATGGATTTGGTATCACGTTATCCTGCATGAAGACCACCAGGTCGACGCGAGGACAGTTTTCCAGGATCCATGGCAAGAATTGGAGGTAACTAGAAGTGCTTGCGTCATTTTGCAGCTCCAATATTTCATCGCTACTGCGATTCCTGTGGATGACAATGTCTCCGAAAGCTCTGCATTCCGAGTGAGCCTTGGATGCCAGCTTGCCATTGTTGTCGGTGACGTTTCCCAACATGCGAAACACGGTAAGCCATTGAATAGGCTTGGCAAATGTGCGCTTGGCGTATGCGTTTCGCGCGAATCGGCGGTTGGACCTGCTGCCCAGGATTGTGTCGACGACGAACAGCACCTTGACAAGTTCCTCTCTAGCACACGTTCTGATTACACGCATCCCTCTGCACTCGGAGTCCTTGAAGGCCAGTCGATCGGTCACGGCTCTCCGCAGGTGGAACGACATCGGTTGAATGTCGCGATGATAGAGGTAAAGCAGCGCTCCGAGAGCGAGTACTATGAAGATGCTCTCGCGTTGTGACGTCTTGTAGATGGTTGCCATCATCAGAGAAGCAGGAGCAGCAACAGACTCGGGAACTTGGAGCTGAGCTGTTCTTACCAATACGCTGACGCGAGATCAATGTCGAGAATCGTGAAATGTCAGCGATGATAGCGTAGAAGACGAAGCAGAGCAAACTACTTTCGCTGAAAACTGAAGTTGGCACGTAGCAAGTATTATCAAATAGCTTTTCGTAGCGACCTAATGTGGGATAATATTTAAATACCATACGTTGTATAGCAGGAAGCGGGAAGCAACATGCACACGTGGCGGCGTAATTCCGTCTCCTCAACAGTAGGGTCCCGCAACTTCTTTCTCCTCATTGGTTGCCTCTGAGCGGGTTAAATGGCGATTGTTACCGAAAGGTGTCTCTGAACGCAACCTAAATGTAACATACACTCACTGAAGGCAGGAAATGATTACGGTGAAGGTAATTGTATAATGTTGCCGTTGTCATGCCGTCACTTCGTGGTTCTGTTCACGGCTGGTTTTGCGGCTATTAAGAATTAAACATCCCATAATGCAACCTAAAGGGAAACACACACCAGGCGAGATCTTAGTAGCTTAATTTAAAGTTGCGATTTAAAAACAAATAGGGAAAAAAGTTACAGGATTCGAGCAGATGTTTTAATCGCTCAGTGGTCAGGTAAGTCGAGTCAACCCATTGCGTTTCTTTATTGTCAAATTTATAAACAGAATTTGCACATAAAGAACATTACTCCATAAACACATAACGTGGGTTAAAACCCATTGCGTTACTGAAGCAAATATTGTAAAAATGTTGTAAAAATCTATAAGAGCGCATTTAAAGGCTGCGGCACCCATTGCGTCACTGAAGCAACGAGTACCTTTGTGAAGCGCACGCGTGACATGCGGCTGCGCCGGGTTGCTGTGCTTTCGGCTGCGGGAACCGTGCGGAAGACGCGAAAAAGTCATTTCCATTCCTCGCGGTGAGGATAATAGCAAGAGAAGGAAGCTATGGCCTCATGAGCTGAGGCGTAAGATTCTCATGGCCACGGAAAACACCCGACTATGCGAAATGATTTCTGTCTGCTTTTAAAGGGTAGGGTCCTCTGAGCAGCGTCACCTGGCGATAGATAGTAGAAATATTGTAAAAATGAATCAGAGCGCATTTAAAGCTTGCCGGAATTGCGCCACGGCGCGACACGCCGTACCCACGACGGATGACGCAATCCAGCCAGAGCGACCATAGGATTCGCTTCGCGGTGCTATACGGTTGCTTGGCGGCTAAAGAAAAGGAACGCAAAACTCTGGCAAACCCTATATAGTAATTTTAGGTCAGACAGGTATTGCGCGCCTTTCGCGGTGGTAGAGAGCGCAACTCACTTAGAAGAGATCCCATTGTATCCGTGGCGAGTGTGTAGGCTGTATGGAATTGCGCGCGGCCACCGCTTAGGTCCGGCCATGCAATCGCGTACCACTTCTCCGCTCGTATTACTTTCTCTCTATTTTCCAGAAAAAGCTGTCTCATAAAATCAACTACCTGCACCTGTATGTTACACATGCCACGATGGACTGAGCACCCACACGGGCCCATCTGTAAGCGTAATTGCAAACACAAAGCCATACTGACCTTCCAAGCAGTCCTGAGGCTGCAGACAAGACCCATGGAGCAGAAAAAAAAAGCACACACGGGCGCCGACCGTACGCCGCACAGCCAAAGAGACGTGGCGGCTCTGTACGCATAGCACATGTGTTATTTCCGCACGAAGTTTGTGTCCATAGCATTCCTAAACTCGTCAAAAACACATCATAAATAAACTGCAGATAGAGTTAGCTATCTATTATATATACTCGAAGGAATTAAATATATTAGATGTTATACGTCTACATTACGTTCATGAGGCATTTTTGAAAATGTGAAGATGAATGCGGCGCGAGGCCAGATGATCTTTTATAATACAAGATTACTAGCATTCAACACAAAAAAGTTCTTAATCTCTTGAAAATAGTTGAGAATGGTCGATACAGGCTTAACTCGTGAAAAACACATCATAAATAAACTGCAGATAGAGTTAGCTATCTATTACATATACTCGAAGGAATTAAATATATTAGATGTTATACGTCTACACTACGTTCATGAGGTATTTTTGAATATGTGAAGATGAATGTGGCGCGAGGCAAGATGATCGTCTATAATAGAAGATTACTAACATTCAACACAAAAATATTTTTAATCTCTTGAAATTAGTTGGAAATTGTCGAGACAGGCAGCGGACAATTGAAAATGGCGTTTGAAAAGTCAGCTAGATTACAAAGATGCCACAAAAATAGTCAATATCACTTCATGATCTCTGCAGTCTGCAGCGGATATTAACACTAGAAGCACTTTTAATTTAGAAACTGCTCAATATGGAGGACTGAAATCTTGCTTGAATACGCACAAAGGGGTTATGAAAGTAAGGCAAAAATTTGCTAACTTTAAACCAAGACTTCATGAATAAAAACTCTCTTAAATATAGAGTGTTACCGAACGCCTGCTTCGGTAACAGCAGCTGTTCGACTCTTCTGTACATTGAGAGCCTTCCAAGAATCGTCTTCTTTCACGTGTACACACCATTGTCATCATCCCGTGGCACCATCGGTGGCACGCGCCTCGGTTGTTCATCGGAATAAACGCCAGACACGGCATCCCTTGCCTTGACGTCTCGACCTTGCCTTCTTCCACAAGTGGTGGAGGTGAGACTTGATCCCCTTGCTGTTTCGTGCCCTGCCTCTCGCTGGAGCTACGTTCCGGTCGCTGCTTACCACCTGCCACCATCAATCAGAATGTCTACCGAGAGCACCCACGAACCGGCAGGACCCTCTACCTAGGCTGCATCACCCCCTCCGCAATTGTGCAATTGTGCTTTTAGTGCTGAGATACTCGAATAATAGGAATAATTAGGCAAGATCAATCGTGTTGCTCTGTTCTGAACTGATTCGAGGGCATTAGCAGGACTCTAGCATTAGTAAGGTTATTTTGGTTTGGTTTTGTTTGGTTTGTGGGGTTTAACGTCCCAAATCAACCCAGGCTATGAGAGACGCCGTAGTGGATGACTCCGGAAATTGTGACCACCTGGGGTTCTTTAACGTGCACTGACATCGCACAGCACACAGGCGCCTTGCTTTTCGCCTTCATCGAAAAGCTACCGCCGAGGCCGGGAATCGATCTCGCGTCCTTGGGAACAGTAGTCGAGCGCCGTAACCACTGCGCCACCCCGGCGGAGTGGTTATTTTGGTATGGGTCGAAAATAGCGTTAGCATACTCTAGTTTAGGCCACACAAACATTTGGAAAGCAAGTTGTGTAATAGGGGGTGACGCGATGGAAAGGTTACGTCGTATACAACCTAGAGCGCGGTTAGCAGAATTTACTATCTCGTTAGCATGCTGTATCCATGTTAGGTCACATGAAGTATGTACAGCGAGGTATTTCACTGATTCAGTTTTTACGATCTGGATGTTATTGATGCTGTAATCGGGAGCAATGTAGTTACGACGACGGTGAATGGGCAAGTGGACAGTTTTAGAAACATTTAAAGACATGAGCCGAGTGTTACACCAGTCCTGTATGCGAGAAAGATCCCTTTGTAACGCGAGAAAGTAAGCGGAACTTGTTATTTCTCGGTAAACGACGCAGTCATCAGCAAAGAGGCGAATTTGAGAAGAAATATTGTTAGGCAGGTCACTAATGTATATCAAAAAAAGAAGAGGCCCAAGCACGGTACCTTGCGGTACGCCTGAAAGCACTGGTGTTAAGCAGGAAGGATGTGAGTTAGCATACACGAACTGTTGACGGTTAGCCGAAAATCCTCGAGTCGAGCTCAGAACGCACGGATGAATGTTAAGACGTGATAACTTTAACAAAAGATGACAATGGGGAACCTTATCAAACGCTTTTTCAAACTCTAAAAACAATTTGGAGGACGTTTAAGCGTCGCTTTAAGAATGCAACGCGATAGCGTTATCGCGCCCCATTCGCACCGTCTACAGTTTGCGCGCACAAGAGACACCGTAGTGTGCCCGGCCCTGGAAGACGCAACCACTTTCATTACACGTCTCTCAAGAGCGAGCTCATGTTCCGACGCTTCACGCCTTAGCGGTGACGTCATCGCTTTCCCTAGCGGCCTCTGCGAGAGAACCTTTGGGCTCCAGTTCGCGCGTACAAGCGTTCCTTCGCTTACAATGCGGCTAAGGCGTGCACTGAGAAGGGAGGCTCTGTTTCGAATTCCTACATAGAGCAACTTGCTATACTCATTTGCATATATTAATCCTTCCGGGACGTAGACGCACTGCCAGCCGCCTTGCCGAAACGCGCGGGCCTCAAGTTGCAGTCGTATTTTGTCGGTAATATATTTGTCGATCCGAGCCGGTGCGATGAAGATCTCGGAGGCCATGCACTGTCTTATTCCGTGCGCCATACGCATAATGGCGCTACGTGCACGCCGAACGAAGAGTGAGTACAGCGGAAAAGTAATTTTCCACTCGCCTAACTGCGTGTTCTGTAATTCTGTAATTTACATGCTCATAATTGTTATTATACGCCACAATACACTTTTCTAAGGGACATTTATGAGACAACACCGCAATCAATAGACGCGCCTTTGTCCATTATAAACCATCTAGCTGGCGTGGCGGAGTGGTTAGCGTGCTCGTCTCGCACCCCGGAAGCCCATGTTTGATTCCTCATGTCGGCGATTTTGTCTCCTCGCTTTTATTTATTAATGCTTCTGGGATTTTTTGCTCACGGCCAACGTCGGACGACGCGGGACGGCGGCCGCCGACGACGACACCGACGTTTCTGCGACACGGGGTCCTTAACGCTGTCGCGTTAAAATGCACGGGCCTGCTACTGGCTCTGTAGCTGAGCCACCTACGCTGCATTTCATTTATTTATTTATATGAAGGAAAATGGGGTGGGGGGTGCGGTAACTGTCTCACTTGTTTACTGTGGACACCGCAACCGCGCCGTAAGGGAGGGAGGAAGGTGGGAGTGAAAGTGTAAAGAGAGAAAGAGGAGCCGTAGTGGAGGGCTACGGAGTAATTTCGACCACCTGGGGATCTTTAACGTGCGCTGATATCGCACAGCACACGGACGCCTCTTCGTTTCGCCTCCATCGAGCCGAAGCCGCCGTGGTCGGCTTCGAACCCGGGAACTCTGGCACAAGTAGTCGGGCGTCTTACCACCTCACCACCCCGGCGGGGCGATGTTGAGATGAAGTCCGCCCACCGATTTGGTGCCGCGATACGTTCCACCGCGCGGCACCTCTATTCGCGGGCGGAAATCTAAACAACCGCTTGTCATCATGCTCGCGGGTACTACACACGAGAGCGCAACAAAAGTGCATTTCAAGCTAAATACTTTAAAAACAAATTACCCACGACTAAGTTACTTCCTAATGCGAAATTTGAGCGCAGCTCATCAGCTGTTTCACCTTTTCGATAGATTGAGGCAAAAATTTCGAGCAAGACACGTATGTACAATTATGGACAACTTTGTTTATTTTTCCCGTGTATTCCTCCAAGAAACACTCCACTAACAGTTCTTGGCTGTCATGAAAGAAGCTTTGTAGCCGGAGAAATGAAGAGGGCAATTGAGTTATCGGGAAGATGCGGGAAGCAGGGCGTTAGCCCATAGGAACGTTGCGCGACGAGCAGATAGCAGCGACTAACTGATGCCGTTGACGCCGCTAGCGAGTGAGAACGGGATGCACGCACCATGATCCGCTGATAGCGAGCCGGCGTTTCGGCAACCGGAGAGCACCCTCGCCACCACGCAGAAAGAGGGGGGGACCCCCTCCTCTTTCTGCGTGGTGGAGACAGAAGAAGAACGAGAAGAACGGCTTTCCAAGCGACGAGCTCAAGATTCAGCCAGGCGAAAAAAACGCTCAGCTTCTTCGGCAGCAGAATCAACGGCAGAAGCAAGTGAGGAAGTTATAAGTTTGGCCGACAGTGTGGAATGTTGGTTGGTTGGTTTGTGGGGTTTAACGTCCCAAAGCAACTCAGGCTATGAGAGACGCCGTAGTGGAGGACTCCGGAAATTTCGACCACCTGGAGTTCTTTAACGTGCACTGACATCGCACAGCACACGGACGCCTTGCTTTTCGTCTCCATCGAAAAGCGCCTGCCGAGGCCGGGATTCGATCTCGCGTCCTTGGGAACAGTAGTCGAGCGCCGTAACCACTGCGCCACCCCGGCGGGCCATCATAGTGTGGAATGTGCATCTCGTTCCAGCAGTATTAGTTCGGAACGCCGGAACGCAGCCAAACGGGAGCGACGTGCCCAAGAAACTCCGGAACGGCAGCAGCAGCGACTCGAGTAGGAACGTGCGTATCGAGAGAGGCCGAATGAAAAGCGAAGAAAACGGCATGCTGAAGAAACACCCGAGCAACGAGAGGAACGTTTGAAGAAAACACAAGAGAAATCTCTCACCCAAGGTACGCGGAATCAAAACGATAAAAGTGTTGTGGGAGAGCACAGTGAAGAACATGCAAGGAGAGTGAAGGAGTTTGAAGCGGCAACACGCGAATTCAATAGACGCTTTACTAACAATCCGTTTGGCTATGCATGTTCGGTGTGTGACCAATTGTGGCATACAGACAAAATATATTTCACCTCACGCAGGAAACGACGATGCCGTCAACATCTTGCCTAATGGTTTGCCTGAACGCACAGACAGAAGAGTGCTGATCTGCACAGGAGACTTCAATAAAGATCCCAGAAGAGACCCATCGTTCATAGAAGCCCTCGACTCCAGATATACCTTTGAACTATGCCAACTGCAACCAGTGTCAACAACTCAGCGGGGAAGCAGTTTAGACTTAATCATGTACAGACCTTCTAACGAGTATGTGATAAGTGATGTGCGGACCAAGAGTCATTTCTTCACAGATCACCGAAGCGTATTTATAGGTTTCAATAAAAGATGAAAACGAGTAACATGTGTGTGTCGTCATTCTAGTCTGTGCGTGTTTACGCATGCCAAACATAGCAGAAACATAGCACAGCCAATAGTATCACTATAGCCATTTTAGCATAAGCATAACCAGAGCATCACCACAAGCGGTACAATAGCAGAACCCACGTATTGCTTCGAAATTACCAGGCTTAACCAAGCTAAGCCACAGCCAATTTTTTTTTCAAGTAGTAGCTTACACAGCTCGTTTGGCTAAACGCCGTCGAATGAGCATGGTGAAACCGTGCTGGGACCGAGATGCATGGGAGACCCGAATTCATCTGCAAAATGAAGCTGACCTGCCTGTACCCGGACTGTTCCTGCCATGCTTCTAGGTCGAGTCTCAGTACACCTTTAATAAACCCCCATCCAACATTTTTTGGAGGTGTTGGGTCGAAATGCCAATTCTGAACTATCCGTAACCCCATTCTTTCTACACCTGCAATGCCAGACGACGTCTAACGTCAAGTCATGCAAGCGGGTCGAAGTGTCATCTGCGCCGCCTCCCTTCTCCAATGGGATCTGGGTATTTTCAGCGGGACCGATGAGCACGATGTTGACAATTGGCTCACCGCTTACGAACGGTTGAGCCTCTGCAGTTAATAGAAAGACGAAACGAAACTAAATAATGTAATATTTTACCTCATCGGCGGGGCCAACTTGTGAGGCCGCAACCATTAAAAACACTCCGTTCGTGGGCCGCATTTAAAACAATGCTCGCAGAAGTCTTTGCTCACCCGGCTGTCAGGATAATGCGCGCGCCGAGCAGCGCGTGAGTGAATGGCCACAGCAGGGCGGTGAAAGCTTCACAAGCTATATTGAAGAAGTCGTCGACTTTGTGGGGCTCCGCAGCCCCTTTATGTGTTTTAAACCGCGCGCGCGTCTTTCTATTTGTATTGCGTGTGCACGGGCAGCGCGAGTGCGCATGAGCAAGCAGATAATCTTGGGGGGCGTGATGTTAGCGGCGAAAGACGACGGTAGATGAGCGCGTCGGAAGCAAGGCGCGGGGCCTTTTTTGCCCCGGTGGAGAGGCCGGCGCGGCAGCCGGCGAGCGTCATGGGCCAGCAGGGTGCGCACGGACGACTGAAAGATCGCCGACGCGAAGATGGAAGCAGTGCCTGCAAGAACAGCCTAGGCGTATTCGTGTGAGTTGCTTTCCCGCGAGGAGCAATCTTTCTTGTGCCGCCGTTAGCGCTTTGGCCCCATTGCTCGTTTTATTCGCTCCGCATTGTTTTGTTTCGCCGCGGTAAGGCACTGACATTCTTCCCGCTTTCTGTTGGTGTTCTATGGTCGCGCGCATGAACAGCCTGTTCTCAGCGCAGTAGCGCCTTATGTTTATTTGTTTTGCTTTTTTTGTTTATCAGGAATAAACCGGTGTTTTTAGGAGACTGGATTTGTCACTCGTCGGGGGAGACCATGGCTCACGAACCCGTTTTTTGAAGGCGAGGCCTTCAACATGTCCAAACGTATGAACGCCAACATGGTAACGCCTTCCAAATGCTGCCAGCGCGTGACGTGCGCACTGTCACCAAAGTCTTCACGCTCCACCATAGTTTCAAGGACTGCGCCAGCAGAAAGTACTGACGCGCCAGCCCCAAGCACAGGTTGAATTGCTTGAGACTGACGGCTAGAGCCGGCAACCAATCGT
Organism: Amblyomma maculatum; assembly: GCF_055883805.1. Taxonomy (NCBI): domain Eukaryota; kingdom Metazoa; phylum Arthropoda; class Arachnida; order Ixodida; family Ixodidae; genus Amblyomma; species Amblyomma maculatum. The sequence continues at coordinate 21,472,288 of NC_139351.1, read as the reverse complement.
TGCTAAAGCACATTAAAGAATTTATTCGCGGAGGTGGCGCATCAGCTTTCCTTCCTAGCCTTCAATAGCAGCCCCACCATTTGGCCATTAGATTGGGGGGGGGGCGGGAGGGGGCTATTCAGGAGCAGCTTGATGATTCGCTTCCACCTGCCCCTCCGCCATCAGTTGTCGCTGCTGCTCCGGTGACTTTCCCTGAAGCCATTCCTAGACCTGTCGTCGCTCCTATGGACGATGTCATCCCAAGGCCTATCACCGGTGCTTTGAGTTATCCATGCAGACATCGTTACATGACGCCGCCAACTTACACTATACCGTCAGTATCTTTGCAAGTGCCATCAGATGTCGCTGCTGCTCCTGTGACTTTCCCCGAAGCCATTCCAAGACCTGTCGTCGCTCCTATGGACGATGTCATCCCAAGGCCTATCACCGGTGCTTTGAGTTATCCATGCAGACATCGTTGCATGACGCCGCCAACTTACACTATACCGTCAGTATCTTTGCAAGTGCCATCAGATGTCGCTGCTGCTCCTGTGACTTTCTCCGAAGCCATTCCAAGACCTATCGTCGCTTCTATGGACGATGTCATCCAAAGGCCTATCACCGGTGCTTTGAGTTATTCATGCAGACATCGTTGCATGACGCCGCCAACTTACACTATACCGTCAGTATCTTTGCAAGTGCCATCAGATGTCGCTGCTGCTCCTGTGACTTTCCCCGAAGCCATTCCAAGACCTGTCGTCGCTCCTATGGCCTAGGACGATGTCATCCCAAGGCCTATCACCGGTGCTTTGAGTTATCCATGCAGACATCGTTGCATGACGCCGCCAACTTACACTATACCGTCAGTATTTTTGCAAGTGCAAACACCCTATTTTTGATCGGCTCCAAGACACCGCAGTTCCTGGCGAACAACAGATAACCGGTACATTTTTACACTTGCGGGCTGGCTGGGCATATTGCCCGCTATTGCCGAAACCATCTCCCAGTGTCAGCACAACATAAGCAAGGTTCTGAGTACTGGTCTTTGACGCCTCAGTTATCCGCGCCTACTGAGCGTCCACCAAGCCGTAAGTTCTCAAAAAACAAAAAGGCTCGGCCATCTCCGACCGCCATTCACCGCCGCCGCGACGATACTACATTTCTCCGACTCGACATCGACCAAACGCTTCACGCGAGAAAACCAAGAGGCCGCAGTTCCTGAGGCGAGAACTGCGACTTCGTCGAACTTTACAAGTTCTCGTATATCGTAGGCCAACCTCATTGAAGTTTTCATCGAGGGCGTTTCTGTTAGGACTCAAATTGACATTAGTGCAGCGATGTCTGTATTGGACGCAAACTTTTGTAGCTGCATAAAACAAATTCTAGATACCAATTGCAGGACTTTGGTTGCGAACGGCGAGTGCTTAGCAAAACCAAGCCTTCACGACTCGAGTAGTGAATCAGAATTACCTTAGTGCAATTGAGTTCGTCCTGCTGCCAAGTTTTTCACAGGCTGTTATCTCAGGCTGGGTTCTCCTGTCCCGTCACGCCGCTATAATCGATTGCGCTCACGCTGAAGTTGGCTTTTCAGTGGTGACCGGGCCCGTGCTAGGTTATGCTCTTCTAGACTGTGCGCTAAAGCTCGTTGCCGAAGACATCGAAATTTTTCCCTCTTCTTCTCTATCGCTTGTTACGCTGCGATGGAACGGTCCTCTTCCCGCTAGCACAATGTTATGACCTTGCATCGTTCGCACTGGCGCGCTCTATTGTTCGCCTGTGGGCATGGATATGTGCTGAGGATATGTGCTGCTGGTGCAAGGGCGCTAAGTGAGCCTGTTTCCATGAATCCTTTTGTGTAAGCCTGTTTTGCTTTGTGGAGACCCTGCAAATGCCAAATTGGCCCTGTCAAGGGAACGTCTAGAAAAATACAAAGAAATGTCCCCCTGCGGGAAATAGCCGGAAGTGCTTTCGTTCAATTGTTCACCCTTCCCGTCGAGAAGCGCTATTGTCCAGTGAGGAATGCCTACTGTCCAAAGGAGACGACAGAGTGACACGTCCGCTGACGTACAGGACAAGAAAGGAGCAAGGTGATTACGGCCATTAGAGGATTTCCCGGGAATGCAGGAAAGATTTGCAATTGCTGGAAAGGGACAATGCTGGGAGCAGTATGCGGCGCGCACGTGCACTTGGGTTTCTGAGAAGGAAATCCACTTACCGGAACCAGCATATCGAATCTTTGCTAAAGAATAGAAATGTACCTCCTCGCCGTTCCCAAGCTCTTCCCGCCAACAAGTGACCACGCCCAACGAAACAATGCCGGACCAGTCAGTGCATCAGACCATCAGTGCAGTGATGTGTTCGATTGGATGCCGATATCTGAGGGGCGTGCCCTGGAACTGGTTGGTCAGCATCTTCAGAGAGGAGCTGGACATAGGGGGTTTTAAGGACATTGCAGAGCACGAAAAGACGCTCTGAGCCCTGGGTAAACGGCTTATCCAGACGCTTCTCGCTATGAACTCTTTACGCTTGCCATTTTGTTAATATACTCTTCTTTTTCATGTAAATAATCATGTAAATAAGTTTTCTCAAAGTGCCATTAAACCTGCTTGTATATATTTTACCAACTTCGAAGATTCCATCCTTCATGAACCCGGAGTCTCTGCACGCTACCAAGTGAAGGCCAGGTCGACTTAGCCCCATCGTCACGACAACTGGTGACCAGCGTTGGGATCTGAATCTACAAGCCACAACATCTGGTGATTGGAGGTGGATCAGAATCTACAAGCCACAACATCTGGTGATCGGAGGTGGCATCTGAAGCTACAAGCCACAACATCTGGTGATCGGAGGTGGCATCTCAAGCAACAAGCAGTAGGAACAATCGGCCAACAAGAGAGCAGCTCGGAACATCGATCGCATGTGTGGGTGAGTACTCGGATTTCCTTCTGATGTGGACCAGGTTCTAGAACAGGGTTAGATTTTAGAACTGGTAAAGAGTGTTGAAACGCCTTTAGGTTTGGTAGTTTGCACAGTTGTTTTGGAAGTAGCCGACACTCGGAGCGATCATGGACCTACAAAAGCTGCAGAAACCGGAACTGTTGCAATTGTGTGAGGAATTGGGAATTGATACAAGTGGTTTGGCGCGAAAACCCTTGATTATAAAGGCAATCACTGATTTGGGAACCGATGATGAGGAGCTCAGTGAAGCATGGAACCTCATCGGACAAAAAAGGAGGAGCAGCTCAGACAGCATAAAGAGCGGGAAAAAGAGGAAAAGAGGCGTGAGCGTGAACTTGAGAGGGAAAAAGAGGAAAAGGAGCGTGAACTTGAGAGGGAAAAAGAGGAAAAGAAGCGTGAAATTGAAGGAGAAGCAAAACGGCTGGAGCTAGAAATTGAGCTCCGGAAATTAGAACTAGAGTTGAGCAAGAGGTCGGGAAATTGTCCCCAGCTAGCGGTACCTCTTCTCAACAAGGAGGCAGATTTCAAGATGTCAGGGGATATCGGTCTGTATCTGGCTAACTTTGAGCGAACCTGCGAAAAACTGTCCTTCCAGCGAGACACTTGGTCTCAGAGATTATTGACGGTTCTGCCCTGCGAGGCAGCGGAGGTTGTCGCGCGGCTAAGCAAGGAGGACGCGGACAACTACGAGAAGGTTAAAGCTTGCCTTCTGAGAAAGTATAGGCTTAGCGCCGAGGCGTTCAGACAACGTTTTCGGAACGCTACTAAGTCCAGGGACGAGAGTTACCCTGAATTCCTGTACAATTTAAGAGTCGATTTGGGCGAGTGGCTAAAGAGCACAGATTCCTACAGTGATAGGGACGCTGTAGTCGAGCGAATTCTTTTGGAGCAGTTTTATAACTGCCTCCCAGAAAAAGAAAAATTGGTTACAGGACCGAGGCGACATTAGGTCGGCAACTGAAGCTGCCGAACTCATTGAGGAGTATGCTTCGCGCCGACAATTCAGCAACCCAGCAGTGGATAGGCCCCGCAATCCCAAGTTGAGTGTGAATAACCGTCAGGAAAGGCACTTTGCTAGAGTTGGAAACGAAGAAAGGAAGGCTTCTTCAGGCAAACTCCCTAGAAAGGACGGCAGTGAGAAAAGTGGGGAAGTGACCAACGCGCAGAACACAAAGAATAAGCTTGAGGCTAGGAAGCCGCTCACATGCTTTAGGTGTAATGAGCAGGGTCACATTGCCGTCAACTGCCGGAAAAAAAAGATTGCTTTCTCGTATGTCAGTGCCTGCGATGAAAATATGCAGCTTTTGGAACCCTACCTGCATGACCCAGTAGTCAACGGGAAGCCTTGCAAGGTAATTTCACGCGACTACCAAAGGGTAGTCGCGTGAAACAGTATCTACCGAAGGGTGTTAAGAACGTGGTTAGCTCTTCCGAGTCTTTACTAAGTCGCACCTGGTGGAAGCCTGAGTTGGCATCGAGCTTTGAAAACCATTTCGCTCCCGACAGTGACCCTAGAGCTTGATCCACAGTTGGTAACGTAAATCGCTCTCGAACTACGCATTTGTTCAATTTAGTGAGGTCTACGCAAACTCTCAAGTCTCCTGAGGGCTTCGCTACCGGAACTATTCCGGCGCACTATTCGGTGGGTCCATCCACTTTTCTGATTATGCCTAAACGCTCCATTTTATCTATTTCGCGCTTCAGGGACTCCCTCAGGGGAATTGGTACCCTGCATGGAGCGCTTATGGCATGCGGGATAGCGCCAGCTTGTAGCCTGATGGTGTACTGCCCTGACATCGTACCTAGACCGCGGAACATTTCTGGAAAACATGTCTCGTACTGCAGGTTTCCCGACTCGGCCGCGTCTGCAAATTTCACGATACCTAAGACCTCAAGTGCAGGTAATCCTAAAAGGACGTCGCGTAACGGACTGACAACGCAGCATGTTTGATACACTGTTTTCTCTTTCCATGCGATCTCTGCTACGAATTTGCCTAGTACGTTAAGCTTACTGCCTCCTGCACCTTGCAAGATTTCATCGGTTTTTACCAGTCGGGACGGTAATCCTGGAAACGTTGATGGTAATACTGACACTTCAGCACCTGAGACAACCTTTGCAAAAATGGGCACAGAATTTATGCGCACCTGAACAAATCGCGCTTTTCTGCATGCATCTATTGATCCCACGAAAGTCTCTCCAGTTTCCTGGTTGACCGCTGAGACGCGTAGCTCTCCAGTTTCCTGGTTGACCGCTGAAACGCGTACCTTTCGTTGAGGGGAAGCCGGTGCTTTCTTCAAGCAGGCCTTTGCGAAATGTCCCTTCTTGTCACAGTGGAGACACTTGGCAGCTCTGGCTGGGCACATTGTCCTGGGGTGGGCGTCGCCACTGCAGAAAGGACACCGCACCTCCGGCGTTCGTTGCCCATGCTGCCGCACCTCCGGCGTTCGTTGCCCATACTGCCGCACCTGCGGCGTTCGTTGCCCATGCAGACGTCCCTTGTGCCTCTGTTGAACCACCGCGTCCACATTGGGGCCTGGTCACGAATTTCCGATGACTGATGGCTGTGTTGTCCTCGTAGAGTAATTTAATGCTGTTGGACGCTTTCCTTTAAGCGAGCCTTCGACAGCGCCGAAGCCAGCGTGAGCTGAGAATCCATTTGCAAAGCTTCCGAGATCTTTGCGTCGCGGAGCCCGACAACCGGTCTGTCTCGGATCATTCGTTCTTTTAGTTCACCGTAGTCGCAACGTTCCGCCAAGCCGTGTAGCGCAGTGACGAACTGGTCTACCGACTCTCCTGGCATTTGTACGCGTCTGTGAAAACAGGCGCTTTCGTACACGATGTTCCTCTCTTTTACAAAGTGCCCGTCGACCTTTTTCTTTACGGTTTCATAGTTCTTGGCATCTTCGTCAGATAGTGAAAACGTCCTGAATATGTCACGAGCTTGCCTCCCATTGTGTACAACAGCGTTCGTACCTGAGCCTCCCCGGAGCATTCGTTGAGTCCCGTTGCATATCGGAAGTCGTCGAAATGTTCTATCCACGCCAGCCACTCTGACGTGCGGACAAAGTCCAGCGGTGGCGGTTGCTGCAGTCCATGCAGCCGTATTGAAGGCGTCTTCGACGTCGTGGATGGAAGGTGCCTTGCTCAGTGGGAAGATTCTTGACCATCTGACATCATGTCGTAGACGGCCACTTCTGACACCATGTCGTGTTAGCACAGGCAGGGGGGGCGCAGCCGCACCCGCGCCGGAACGCTGCCCGAGAAAGCAGTCCAGACACCGTGCTCCCAAGCGACGAAAATGACCCCGTTTATTATCGCACTCCGCTTTTATACACTTGCGCCACAGATCCACTATCGCAGTCGCAGCTGCCAGCCAAACCAAGCCAAGCCAAACCAAAACAGATGATAACAGCACAGACGACGGCTGTTGTTGCGGCGCGTGTCTTTCTTTCCCTCTTCCTTTTCTTTCTTCTCTATTTTCTGTTCTGTCTGCACGAGGCAGAGGAGGTGGCTCAGCTACAGAGCCAGTAGCAGGCCCGTGCATTTTCGTTTCCTTCTTCCCACAGCCACAACAACAACAACACAACATCGCACAGCACACGGACGCCACTTCGTTTCGCTTCCATCGAAACGCAGCCGTCGTGGTCGGGTTCGAACCCGGGAACTCTGGCACAGTAATCGGACGTCTTACCACTGCACCACACCGGTGGGGCCATGTTGTGTTGAAGTCTGCCCACCGATTCGGTGCTGCGAAACCTTCCTCCGCGCGGCACCTCTATTCGCGGGCGGAAATGTAGACAACCGCTTGCCATCATGCTCGCGGGTACTCCACCCGAAAGCGCTACAAAACTGCATTTCGAGCTAGAGACTTTTCTAAAAAGAATTACCCACGATTAGGTTACTTCCTAATGCGAAATTACAGCGCAGCTCATCAACGTTTTCACTTTTTCGATTGATTGAGGCAAATATTTCGAGCAAGACACGTATGTACAATTACAGACAACTTTGTTTAGTTTTTGACGCGTATTCCTCCAAGAAACACTCCACTAACAGTTCTTGGCTGTCATGAAAGAAGCTTTGTGGCCGGAAAAATGAAGAGAGCAATTCAGTTATCGGGAAGTTGCGGGGAGCCGTGCGTGGGCTCATAGGAACGTTGCGCGACGAACAGATAGCAGCGATTGACTGATGCCACTGGCGCCGCTAGCGAGTGAGAACGGGATGCACGCACCGTGATCCGTTGATAGCGAGCCGACGTAAAAATTCCGGCATTAGTCAGTCGCTGCTTACGCTGCCTCCGGCGACCCCCCCTTCCTTTATTCGTGTGCTCCGGTTGCTGCGCGCGCTCCTGCCCCATCGTTCGCCGCTGAGTGAACCCCCCCTCTTCCTGCGAGGCTCCGGTTGCCAAAGCGCCTGCTCGAAATGTGGGATGAAAGGGGGGGGGGGTCGGTACTGGTTACAAGGCCGACGCGGCCGACGCCGAAGCGAAACTCTCGGAACGGCCGCCAAAGAGCTGCGCTCTAAAATACCGCGGAAGGGGCGGGAGCCATAGCAACACATACGATGATACGCGCCGCATGCGCGTCTTTTGGTGCCACGGGGAAGGACGCCACAACACAGCAAGGAAGAAAAATACGCCCAAAAACACGTGACACGCCCTCAGTCAATAGGAGGGTCGAACGCCAGAGGAAAGCGCCGGAGATGAGGCGGCCGGCTATCTTCTCATGTTGGTACGTTTAGCTTATTGAGTAGCTTTAAAACGGGCCGGTGAAGCGTCTGCGCTGAATGCCGGCTATACAAAGTTTGATGGACGCTGAGCTGACGCGCTTCTGTTATTACATGTGTGATAGATATGCTGCCGATGAACAGTGCCGGACGGTCGTATGAGTCGTCTTCGTCTTCTACAAGTGCGCTAGGCGTACTCTCTTGCTCTTGCTCTTGCTCGGGATCATTCTGCGAGCGCTGATGGTGGATATGTACGTCTAATCCTCGGCGGCAGTGTCTTGCAAGTAAATCTGAAGCCGAGAAGCCATAGACGAAGGCTAGTCGAGCCTGGGCGATGAGGATTATGAGGCGCGAAAATGCCTAGATGCGGGCGCGAGAGGCGGAGGCAATGTGACAAAGGCGTGCCCGAGACGCGGATTACGGGGAGACTCGGGCGGCGGCAAAGATGAATGCCGATCTTGGGAATCGGACGCTGTCCGCCAGAAGCGGGCTGGAGACGTACGCTCAGAACCGAGTGAGGGAGGCGGATGCCCGGCGACAAAATCGGGCTGAAGAGGCTAAGCGCTGAGCGAGGGAGGCGGACGGTATGCGCTGCAGAAGCGGGACGAACATATCGAGTACTGCATGGCAGAGATGTGAGCTAAACACCGAAGACAAAGTGAGGATGTCGAACTGCGTACCCATGAAGCCTAAGTCAGACGTAAACAGCGACATAAACACGATTACATGTCACAACAAACTCGTACTATGGGCAAATGACAGTTTTGAGACATGCGTAGCAGGCTGGTGTGCGGCTTAAGTGCATTAGAAACGATGAAAACGCAATGCGAGTGTGGGCCGATAACGCTATCGCGTGCCATTATTAAATGTGATGCCTTAGCGTCCTACTAGCTTTTATTAACGCGGTAGCGTTAAGGAGCTCGTGTCGCAGAAAAGCCGGTGTCGTCGGCGTCCAGTGAGTGATAAATCCCGGCATGCACTTCATAAATAAAAAGCAAGTTCCAAGATGGGCTGGGTGGGAATCGAACCAGGGCCTCCGGAGTGTGAGACGGAGACGCTACCACTCAGCCACGAGTACTTTTTTTTTCTTTATTGCATGGAAAAACTTCCGTAAAAAGGAACAACTCCACTTACTTAAACATGTCCATGTCTAAAGTTACCGGGCTGCTTACTACGAGCCCGTCATATCCTCAGCCCGACAATGCACAATCATCAGAACATCAAAAGTCTGGGAGACATACACATGCGTCCAGATACGGCATCCAGTTTGGAGGTTCTTCCCGTGCAGCATATACACTTCTCACCAAAGCACACCGCTCCCGAAACACGGATTTCGACGATCTTGGTGGCTCTGCATGCCTGTCGATCATGCGGCTTTTCCAAAGCCTGAACAGTCCCATCAACACAAATAGATCGTAAGGCACGACAGAGTTTTTGTCAGGAGGCAAAAATCTAATTGTATAAGGCGTAATTTCAATGTCCTTTTTAAGAGTTCTTTGTAGTATGTCCCAAAAGAACATAGCATCACGGCACAGAATAAAGCAATGATCAATTGTCTGAGGCACGCTACAGAGACGACAATTTACCGACCAGGGCACAAACATCTTATTGTGAAGAAATGTCTTGACAGGCAACGTCGCTGTATGTAATTTGAAAAAGAACGTTTTTGCAGCTGCCTGAATGCACATTTGCCTAACACGCTTTAGAACAGTGGTGTCCAAAAACCCCATATAAGGCTGCCGATACAACGGTGTAGGGAACAAAGACTCAGTGAGAGCCTGGGTCATCTGCTTTCTCGAGAGGCTATACAGGTAATCTACAGAGAAACGCACAGTGAGAAAATTGAAAGTGTCAGCAACCTCCTTAAGGAATCCCCATAAACGCCCCTCACGAGCCTGCCCAGTTGGTGCGAATAAGTAAGGCAAATTTGGACTAAGGCGCCTAATGAGCACAGTTACAAGGAACGGATGTTTTGCCGATTTGAAAAAGAAAAAACGGGAGACAGGTTGATGCACAAACAAGTGAACAAGGCCCACTCCACCAGACTCTAAGGGAAGAAACAAGTTGTCACGCCGCATGGGCTCCCATTGAGAGCGCCACACAAATGTTGCAAATATTCTGTGTATAACTTGTACTTTGCTCCTCGCACAATGCAGGACCTGAAGGACATACGCAAGCTTTGCAAACAAAAATATGTTGCAGACCTATGCCCTAGCAAACACTGAGAGTTCCCTACCCATCCAAGCCTGCGTTTGTCGCCGCATAGGTACGATTTGTGAATCCCAGTAGGCTGCGCTGTTACGAACTTGGTGCAGCGGAACCCCTAGGTACTGAAGAGGACTACAGTCCCAGCATATGCCTCCAAACTGGCTTGGTCTAGTGCCCCAGTGTCCCAACCAAAAACCTTTGGATTTATCTAAATTAAGTGCCGCGCCTGATACATCGCAGAACTGTTCAGTCAAGTGTAAAGCCTCAAGTACACTCTTTTTGTCAGAACAAAAGAGGGCGATATCGTCCGCGTAAGCTAAAATCTTAACTTCACATTGAGCCAGAGAGAAACCACGGATGGCTGCACTGTTGATTATACTGAGACAGAGGGGTTCCAGATGTAAGCCAAACAACAGTGGAGACAGTGGACATCCTTGACGAACAGAGGATTCCAGTGGTATTGGTTTCGTTAGCTCCTGATTAACAATTAGTCTTGTATACGAGTTCATATAGCACAGCCTTATGCCTTTGAGCAAAACGTCACCAATGTTTGCATTCTCCAAGACCGCGAACAAGAAATTGTGCCGAACTTTATCAAACGCCTTCGCCAGGTCAATTTGAATCAGAGCTACTTGGCCTGTCTCATCTGATACTGTCTCGATTACTGAACGTGCAATATGGATGTGTGTTTGAATACTGCGCCCTCTGATACCACATACCTGATGCGAACCTATCAAGTCCATGATAACCAGCTGCAAACGAGAACAAAGAACCTTGGCAAAAATTTTGTAATCAACATTACAGAGGGAAATTGGACGATATCCTTCAACAGTTTTCAACCGATTAGTATCTTTGCTTTTGGGTATTAATATTGTGTAGCCTGAATAGAAAGTGGGAGGCAGGAAACCCACATCATAAGATGCTTGGAATACTTCCATCAAAACAGGCGTTAGGCAAGGCGGAAATGTTTTATAAAATTCGCTAGTAATACCATCTGGGCCAGGAGATTTCTGGTTCTGAAGGTCTGAAATGGCTGATTTAATTTCTTCCAAAGTGATGGGTCCCTCTACTACAGCACATTTCTCATCGTCTAGTCGAGGAAAGTTCTCAAGTAAGGAATTATAATCGAAACCCTGATTTGGATCTTTACAACCGCCGAACAGCTTTCGATAATAATCATAGAAAGCAGCAAGAATACTAGGAGCATCCCTATATGTGCAACCACCATACTGAATTTCCAATATTTCCTTCGTAAGAGCATTCTCTCTTTCATCACTGAGGGCCCGACGTGAAGGTTGCTCGTCAAGAAACCTTCGAGTCCTAGATCTTATTAGGGCCCCCTTGTATCTTTCCGTCGCAATTTGTTAAAGCTCTGCCTTTACGTTATTAATTTCTTCAACATAGGCACCCGGGCTAACCCTCTCTAGCTCATGTAGCTCAGTTAGAGTGCGCCCAAGCTCACGAAGGTTTTGTCTCTTTAGGAACGCGATTCTTGCAGAGGCTTCAATTGCTAAGTTTTTGGTTTCCTGTTTGAACAAGTCCCATTTTTGAAAAACTGACAGATCATGGCGTGACCATATGTCTTTCAAACAAGTAGGTACAGCACGCTTAAAGATTTCATCTGAGAGCAGACAGTTATTCATTTTCCACAGTTCCCACCGAGGGTGAAGTATCTGCCGACTGTACCTCCCTACCTGAAGAGACACCATACAGTGGTCACTGAAGAAGATGGGCCGCACCCAGTAACCAAACAAATTTGCTAACATGTCTGCAGAAACATAAATTCTGTCAAGGCGGGCATTAGAGAAGAACTGAAAATGAGTGAAATGAATACTGTCGCCTTTTTCCTGCCCCACATCTACAAGGTTATATTCACAATCCAAATCGTTAAGTAATGCAGCACTAGGGTCATATCTCTTACATAATGCTGATCGATCCTCATCCCTACAAACACAATTAAAATCTCCCAACAACATAATTTTGCGATCTGTGCACAAATGATTAACTAATGAAAGAAAAAAATGCCTTCTGTCTCGCTGTTTTATAGGGGCGTAAACACAAATAATTCGCCACTGCACACCTGAGATTGTGAGGTCACAGCATATAAGTCGTCCCTCGCCATCTATGCAATAAGACATGGCTGTCATCTCTAGTGTTTTGGCCAGGAATAGCATACACCCTCCGGACAAGCCTCTAGCGTGGCTAACAATAATGTTATATTCCGGCAAAAACGGCTCAAGAGCAGCTTCCGTCTCTTCATCGGAGGACAGCTTTGTTTCCTGAATTGCTGCTACAGACACACTCCATTTCTTTAACAGATGTCTTAACTGCTGCTGTCTCCGACGATTACGCATACCCCTGACGTTAAGGGTAGCGACTTGATATGGTGCGACTCTAGCCATTTTTGGTACTAGTCCTTTTAAACATCATCCCCTGGAATGGGGTGGCCCGCCTGCAAATTGGCGGCCTTTCGGGCAGACATCACCCTCCTCTTTAAAGTCACCCTTCCTGTGGCCTCTACACAGTGTGCCTTCTGGTCAGCACCATCGATACACACCTCATCATCTGCGGGACGCTTCAAAGGCACTGTGTTGTCCATGTCCTCCTCTGAGACACTCAAGGCTTCGGCCCACGAACCTGATTGGAGCACATCGCTCGCTGCTACACTGACAGCCGACAGAGAACCGGACGCACCAGAGATCGGCGCCACAGAAGGCTCACTGTTACCCTCCAACGATGAAGGAGAATCAATGACGAAGGAGGATAGGCGAGCATCCACTGGCAGTATCTTCCCCATTGATTCCACAGGAGGCATATCCAGACGTCCTTCAATGACAGGTGGTTCTTGGGCAGCAAGCGCAGCACTCTGAGTGGCACTCACAGGCGGGCCCGGGTCCGGCGGTTTTGGCTCTGGAGACGCTGGTTCTTGATGGCCAGTCACTGCAGATTCTTCTGAGTTGGTGTGAAGTGCAGAAGGCTTCTGGTCCCCATCAATTTGAGGTTCACGACCTAACTCACCAGTTACATCAACAACCTCTGACACATCCATGATATGTTCGGACGCCACGTCATCTTCTCGTGACCACTGGCCTTGACGCAGTCTATCGGCATAACTTAATACACATTTCTCCACAGTATGGCCAAAGCGCCGGCACTGGGTGCATCGAGGCGTTCGGCCCTGACGCCGTACATGACCTACCCGGCTGCGTCGAAGACACAGTGGAGGTCTCCCTGAGATAAGCACTAATGCCTGCACCCCATAAACATTAAGAGTGTGAGGAATTGTACTTGCTGACACTCCGTCCTTGAGCATGAGGGAGATTTCACGGTTCGCCGTTTCCATGTGCTCCATCCCTGGGCACCGCCACTTTTCACGCTCCACAGATTGAATCGTTCCATAAGGCTCGAAAGCTTCCACAATCCTCCGGTGCTCCATATAGCGGGGAAGCCAAAGGAGCTTAACCTTGACGTTCTTTGTATCCGGGCCGAACACCATGCACCGAAGTCCTTTCACAGGGAACTCTGCTTTGTTAATTAGCTTCTGCTTTGAAGAACTACTCTCGCAGGTAACCATCCACACGTGGCTCATTTGGTACTGACCAATGCACAAAATTTCCCGGAGGTCCAAAATCTCTTCAAGTGCGTCTCGAAAGTCAGGTGCTCGGTACGGGCGACCCTTAAGGTCGGCATGCAGGAAAACGGTATTAAGGACAACATTACCGGTGGGCAGGCGTGGAAGGACAACTTTGCACGTTTCGGTAGTGTCCTGATGAGTCGAAAGACCTCGGCCAACGGCCGATGCGCTGTTTCCAGCAAGCAACATTTTCAGGCTCAGCCGCCCAGGACGCCCTTCTTCTTCTTCCTCCATCAGCCACGAGTACGGTGCTTTAAAGCGGTACAAAAGCGCTTCTAGTGAATGCGGTGTTGCCTTAGAAACATGCCGTAGAACGTTATACTGTAGTGTATATCGGTGATTATGAGCATGTTACTTACAGAAGTCGCAGTTACACGAGTAGCGAAGTACGTTTCCGCTACATTTCTTCTGCGCTCTGCGCACATGCAGAGCCATCTTGCGGCAAACACAGAAGAACCCCTCCTCGCAATGTGCGGCGCTGCCCCGACTAGTGGCGCGCCACTCGCCCCTGACGTAAAATCCCTTGATAATACGAAAGTAGCGACTTTCTGTGAACTTTGCCGCCACTCCGCGCCTCCTCGCAGATCCTCCTCTCTCAACTCTCCCATCGGCGCTCTTCTCAACTGTGATTGGCTCCACAGGCCGTCGCCGGGAAAAGCGCGCGAAAAGTTCGCTCTTTTTGTGTTTTCATTTTTAGCCGGCGCCATTTTTTAGGCAGCTGCCGTTGCTAGGAGCGAGCTCCCTAGCATTCCGCGCTTGCATTTCGTGCTATTCGCGTTGTTTTAGTGCTGCGCTGCGCCGAGTTGCTGCGTATTTCACTGCACAAGCTGTTGTGAAAAAGGGTTCATTCTTTTCGCAATTCCGAGCGGAAAGAATGACACCATTTGAATAAAAAAGTGGTTCAAAAACATCGGCCTCAAGAACTTCATCCCGACGAAGACTAGTCACCTCTGCTGCATCTGCGACGTACTGTGCATTTGTTCCAAGCGACATGAAACTGCTTGCAAGCGCATCACAGAGCTGATAATCTCGCTTAAGTCACTGATCATTTTGCGCCGTTATGCGCGTTATTGTTTTGACTTCATGGTTCCGCTCAACGTGCTATATAATAGCGACTGCTGATGCATACAATAGCCGCTTTAATTTCTGAACTACAGGTCTCGCTTTTCAGCGCTAACGCGTGCAATGAGGGAGATTGTTAATTCATTATTGGCTTATGTCGCAGGAGCGTGTAAAGGACTCTTTCGCAGAACTTGTCCACAGAGTGTATATATATCCGCACGTCAAAGTTTTGTCTCTTTAGACCCTCGAAATTAGACGTCGTCCTAATCTGGCGAAAATTGGTGTCCAACCTAATTTGAATATGGCGAATTAACTGGTTACGTCCAAATTTCGGTGGGCCTCCCTCAAAATGTAGCCCCAGGAACCCCTTAAATTTGACCTCATCCAAAGATGGCAAAATTGGGGACCAACCTCAATTGTGTAGTGAAAATTAAGGGATTACCTCAAAACCTAGGTGGGCCATTGCCAAAATTTAGCTCTCTGGACCCCCGAAGTTCCACCTCGTCCGAATTTGACCAAAATTGGTGTCCAACCTAATTCGCGTATGGCGAATTGAGTGGTAATTTCCAAATTTAGGAGGGCCGCCCTCGAAATGTGACCCTCTGAATCCCCGAAGTTTGACCTGGTCCGGTCTGACCCGAAATTGGTGTCTATGTATATAACCTAATTTGGGTATGGCCAACTCAGTCTTGACTTCCAAATTTAGGTGGACCTCCTTAACTTTTTTCCTGGTTAACGGGCGTCATGTCCATTTTCGTAGCGTAGAGTAGCCGTCGGCCGTGGATCCGAGAGGTGTAGTGTGTACAAAGAAAACAATGCTGTTTGGTCTTGAGTTGATATAGGAGTATTTTGTATCTGCGCACCCTGCCGCAGTTATCGACACAAGGTCGGTGCTATTTCCACATTTTGCCACTAAAAGAGTTGAAAGCATTGTGGGTCACGTTTCTTTAGTCTGGTCAACGCAAAAGAACAAAAATATTGGTCATACTAAAATTAGGGTTGATACCAATGTGGATGAACTTCCGACAAGGTTAAGTATCGGTGGTCGACAGGGCCAAATTTTGGGGTACGGACGACTGGAAATCGGTGCCCTGTTACGGCTCGACGTCGTGCACTTCAAGGCCGCCGAGAGCAGGAGCTCGATCCGTTTCATGCTTAACAGAAAAAATTTGATATTCGATCGTTTTCAAGCAGCCGCGAAAATTCTTAACTACGAAAACAACTAAGCAGCTGCATGTGCACTGCGCGGTACCAAACTCAGTCCAAACCTTATTGTAAAATTTTAGGATGACCATCAAATCATTTGTTCCAGCCTGTTCATAGCAACCATCACATTAATGAAACTCCGCTCGTTAACAACTGCATAAACTGTACTTCCGCTAAAATTAGTTTGAGGGTAATCTACATTTAAATGAGCATCGGTATGCTGAGAATATTCAGGAATGTTCAAATATATAGTATATATTATGCTCAATATATTATGCCGTGTTGAGACACACGGTAATGAAAAATCAAAAGGAATATGAGGTGTATGCAGCAAGCGGTTTTTGTTCGTGCGGCAAGCGCTCGTAATATGCACCTTCATTGCGCGTACGAGACGCTAATTTATGTGGCTCGCGGTACAGTCAAGCGAGTCGCATGTCTTACTTGTGTCTTTATTCGATAACAGAGCGTGGAAAAAGCGCAAACATAAGAGCGCGCGCGCGTGCCAGCCAATTTCACGGACGGCGAAGGAGCGCTGCCCAAAAAAGCGTGCCGTGTGCAGCGCGCGCAGCCGGCGGGCGAGGATATTCGAGGAGGAGAGTGCCGGAGTGGAGGAGAGTGTCGCTACTTTCAAATTATCGAGGGGCTTTACCCTGACGTTTCGCCGTGCACCCTCACAGGTTGTAGAATCAAGCGTCTTTCCTTTGTTTAGATCACTATCTTCGCGCACCCGCTTCTCCCCTTCGGGCCGCGCGGGTACCGGTGCGAGGATGCCCTAATACCCTTGCGTTTAGTAAGTTTTCTCGACGAGGTGCAATAACGCTATCGCGTTCCACTCTTGAAGGCGAAGCTTAAGCGTCCTCCAAATTTTATGTCCCATTATGTGTGCACGCCAGAATAGCGCCGAAGGGAAGTGAGGACGATGCGAGCGAAAGCGGAAGGAAAGAAAGATGTGCCGTAGCGGCAGCCTTCGGTGTACTTTCGTCCACCTGGGGATCTTTAGCATGAACGACCACATCGCGCACGAGCGCCTCTGCGCTTTGCCTCTATCGAAACGCCGCCACTCCGCCAGTTTCTCAGGTTACCACGAAGCAAAAACTATCCTAATGATTTTGGACCCCGTAATTTTCCTAAGAATTAGAGTACTGTGTATCTGCACTATCTCAATCTTGTAGCTAATAGCTGTGCGTGCTTTAGGGAAGACGATGAGTCTTATTTGCACTTGTTGCTATTAGGGAGTGTCTTTAGTCAGTCGCAGATCATATCTTGAGCTACTTCGTTCATAGCGGAGTGTTTGAAAGCGTAAAATCAAAATGCCAGTTTATTACAGACAGCATTCAATTCTGGTCTGAAAAATAATTGTTTGTCACTGGCGCTGATGTTAATGTCTAATGTTTATTAAAACGTTCGGCAGCCCCGCGTGACTTTCTAAGTGGGATAACGCGCGTTGAACTGCTGCTTTCATATGCAGTTCAGTTCAGTCGTGCCCGACTCTTCGTGACCCTATGGACCATATCACGCCACGCTTTCCGGTCTCTCACTATCTTCCTAACATCACATAACTTCATCTGCAGTGCCTCGAGGATGCCATCTAACCATCGCGTTCGCTGCCTACCCCTTCTCCGGTGACCCCCAACCTTTCCCAACATCAAATCTTTCTGTGCGATGTCAGCGCACGTTAAAGATCCCCAGGTGGTCGAAATTACTCCGTAGCCCTCCACTACGGCTCCCATTTCTCTCTTTCCACTTTCACTCCCACCTTCATCTCTTCCCTTACGGCGCGGTTCAGGTGTCCACAAAGTAATTGTGACAGATACTGCGCCTTTCCCTTCCTGTGAACCAACCAGTGACTCCTCTCTTCTCATCAGATGACCAAAGTAGCTGAGCTTTAACTTTAGAATTTGACCCTCCAATGAGCAGTCAGGGTTTATGGTCGACAATATCGACTGATTTGATCTTCTGGCAGTCCAAGGAACTCTCAAGAGCCAGCACCACAATTCAAACGCGTCAATTCTTCGGCGGTCAGCCTTCTTCACAGTCCAACTCTCGCATCCATACATCACATCTGGAAAGACCATAGCACCTGTTAGACCTTGGCTGGCAGACTAATGTCTCTGCTCTAGCTGCGCTCTAATGCTGCATTCACATATTAATTTTCATTTCAGTGTGGGATTGTTTAGCCTTAATTGCAGGTATTACGCTCATTCATTAAGCATGACAGCACTTCATCGAGCCAGGTAGCTGCCGAAGCGTGGGCCCGGCCTATAAGTTTACTTGGACGAGGACGCGGACCCGGCCAGCGTTGCTGTGGCCAATAAAGAAGGAACGGAACCTTCACATAACCAGTCAGTAGCAAGGTACCAATGAATCTCAATTATAAGGATTCTTTGCTGGAGGAAGCAGAGCTGCCAGTCATCTGACCGATGCTGACCGCCTTCAAATATCGCCGGCGGAAGCGGTTCTGTTCAACTGCTCCATTGTACATAGTAGAAGAGACAAGTTAGAGTGTGGGGAAGACGGGGTTAATTTTATAGCAAGTAGGAAAAAGTGCTTCCCACGCAGCGAATTCTTGCGTACTGACTACCGGTTATTCGCAATCATGATTTGGACGCGCATATTCGTTTTCCCCGCGCAGAGTAGCTTTGATGACGCATACCTCCTCATATCGCAACATGTAATGCTCTATTTTCCATTTATACACGGACTCGGACATTTGATAATACATCAGCACTACAGACGCTGCCTGAGACTACTCATCATGCATACCGCTGCCCGTGGCTGCAGCATCGTTAGTTCACATCAGTGAAACTACGTGTCAACCCCTTTTGTTCAGAAGAATGAGACCTTCTGTCTTTCGCACGTTCTTTCCTTGTTCTGAGAGCGTACTGCTCCGTGAAAGCAGCATATTTTGTATTTGGCCGGCAATACGTCGTCTTGGCGGTGGCTCCGGACATACGTCTCTTCTGTTTCCGACTCTTCTGCAGTTTGTGCACGCCTCTACTTTAGGAATGAAGGGGTAAACTGGGTACAGGACTCCGAAGTAGACGATGCTATCTGGGGGTTCGTCCTCGTCGAAGTGAAGCAGGAGGGACTTTGATGTTCTTCCCATGGTGCGTGCTTGAGCGATGTCAGGGTTTCTTAGTCGGAATTCGGTCATCATTTGTTGGTGTGTTTCGCCATCGTAAGCCCTATAGATAATGCCCTGCAGGACCCTGTCCGGAGGGGCGATGTACGACGTCATAACAATGCCCCACGGAGACCTCCCCTGTGTCTTCGATGCAGCCGGATTCGACATGTATACGTGGTCAGTGTCGGACGCCGCAATGCACCCAGTGCCGGCGCTCTGGCCATACAGTGGAGAACTGTGTCTTGAGTTATGCTGATAGGTTGCGTCAAGGGTCACGAGAAGATGACGTGGCATACCATGGATGTGTCAGAGGTTCTCGATGTGACCGGTGAGCTAAGTCGTGGACCCCAAATTGTTGGAGAGCAGAAGCCTTCTGCATTTCATATCAACACAGAGAATCTGCAGCGACTGCTCATCTAGAATCTGCATCTCCAGAGCCAAAAGTGCCGGACCCGGGCCCGCCTGTGAGTGCCACACAGAGTGCTGTGTTTGCTGCACAGGAACCACCTGTCACTGAAGGATGTCTGGATATGCCTCCTGTGGAGCCAGTGGGGAAGATACTACCAGTGAATGCTCGCCTATCTTCCTTCGTCATTGATTCTCCGTCGCCGTTGGAGGGTAACGGTGAGCCGTATGTGGCGACGATCTCTCGTCCGGTTCTCTGTCGGCTGTCAGTCTGGCAGCGAGCGATGTGCTCCGTTCATGTTCGTTCGCCGAAGCCGTGCGTGTCTCAGTGGAGGGTATGGACAACACAGCGCACTTGAATCGTCCCGCAGATGATGAGGTGTGTATCGATGGTGATAGCCAGAAGGAATACTGTGTAGAGGCCACGGGAAGGGTGACTTTAAAGAGGAGGGCGATGTCTGCCCGAAAGGCCTCCAATTTGCAGGCGCGCCACCCCATTCCAGGGGATGATGTTTAATAGGACTGTTACCAAAAATGGCTAGACTAGCAGCATATCAATTCGCTACCCTTAATATCAGCGGTATGCGTAATCGTCAGAGGCAGCTGTGTTGTGTTGTGTTGTGTTGAGTTTTGTGGCACATAGGCAGCTAAGGCCATCATGCGCCAAGCTCGGGGTTTGCGTATCTGTTTGGTGAAAGGAAGCGAGCGATTATTTTAATACACTAGAGTAGGTTTAGGATGTTGGCATCTTTTAAGAAATCAATGAGAGAAGACGTTTTAATCAGTGAATTTTCTCCTAAGAGTAAGCTAGGATGTAAGGGAATGTAGTTGTCATAGAACTGTCGGAAATTCTTTTTTCTAAGTTGATCGAGTTTTATACAGGATATCAGGATGTGGTTTATGGTGACCACCTCTCCGCAGTGTTCGCAAATGGGTTTGTCTTTCTTTGCTAGGATGAAGTTATGAGTCAGGTGGGTGTGTCCGATACGAAGGCGGCATAAGATTACTTCAATAAAACGTTCTTGATGGCTGCATGTTTTCCATTCTTCTATAACTGGCTTTACTAGGTGTAGCTTGTTATTAACTTCGTTATCCCAGGCAGCCTGCCATTTTTGTCTCACTGTTCTTTGTATGAATTTTATGGCGTCATTATGTGGAATTTTCACCTTCTGTACTTGAGCATTGGAGGCGGCCGCGGCACATGCATCAGCCCTCTCATTACCGCTGATTCCAACGTGGCTTGGCACCCAGCAAAATTTAATATTACGTCCTTGTGTTTTTGTTATCACTACATAATGGACTATGTCCCCTACTAAAGGTTCTATACCATTTTTTTGATGTAGTGATGCGAGTACGCTCAGAGAGTCTGTATAGATGATACTGTTTTTGATGTTTTTGTTGACTATTTTATCTATTGCTAGGGATAAGGCGTAGCATTTGGCAGTAAATATTGAGGCACACTGTAGTAACCTTACTGTTGTTTCCTGTTTGTCTTCTATTACTGCACTGCCTACATGAAATATTGTCTTTGAACCATCTGTATAAAATGCCTTGTGATCACTGTATTTCTGATTTAATGCCAAGAACTCTTGTATTATGTGTTCGTGCGGTGTTTGTGATTTGCGAAATTGAGTTAATGTGAAGTCACACACAGCAGTGAAGTTGTACCAAGGTGGCAGTGGGTCAGGTCTCCGTGCAATATCAGGAAGTGCATCCAGCAAGTTGAGTTCCCGGCACTGCTCCTCAAAACGGAGTATGAGAGGTCTGATGGATCGAGGTTTATTGATGTACAGTGTTCTTGAGGGGCAGTTTGTAAGTATGGAGTAACAAATATGTTTCGGTAACGAGCGAAATTTCAGAACATATGAAAGTGTAAGCATGGTCCTCCTGTATTTTAGTGGCGGTTCCTTTGCTTCTACATACAGACTTGTCACCGGCGATGTCCTGTATGCACCAGTTGAAAGACGCAGACCCAGGTTATGTACTGGGTCCAGCCGTTTAAGGTATGACGGTCTCGCTGACCCATAGACCACGCACCCGTAATCTAAACAGGAGCGTACCACTGAGCGATAGATATGGAGAAGACATGTCCTATCAGAGCCCCAGTGTCTCCTCGAGAGTACTTTAAGGATGTTGAGAGCTCGAGAGGCTTTGACTTTCAGGCTGCTTATGTGTGGGAAGAATGTGAGCTTCTTGTCAAGCGTTAGTCCTAAAAATTTGTGTTCTTGCTTTATCGGGAGTATAGTTTCATTTAGGTGCAGGGTGGGATTGAGCTGCAGGCCTCTCCTCAGAGAGAAAAGAACGGCAACTGTTTTCTGAGGCGAGAACCTAAATCCATTTTTATCTGCCCAATTACTCAGTTTCTTTAATGCTAGTTGTATCTGTCGTTCACACGTCGATAGGCTGAATGATGTGCATGCGATTTGGAGGTCATCAACATAAAGTGAGTACATAACAGACTGTGGGATTACTTTGGCTATGGAATTCGTTTTTACAATGAAAAGTGTAGTACTTAATATGCATCCTTGCGGTACTCCGTTCTCTTGTGTAAAGTTCCTCGAGAGTGTAGAACCGAGGCGTACTTGGAACGAGCGGTCGGACAAAAAATCTTTTAAGCAGTTCAACATTCTGCCGCGGATTCCAAGATCTGCCAGATCGCGAAGTATCCCAAATCGCCAGGTGGTGTCGTACGCTTTTTCCATATCAAAGAAAACTGCGAGACAGTGCTGTTTATGTATGAAGGCTTCTCGGACTGTGTTTTCAAGCCGAACTAGATGATCCAGTGTTGAACAAGCTCTTCTGAAGCCGCACTGGTGGGTGTCAAGGAGTTCACGAGCTTGAAGAATGAACATTAACCTGGTATTGACTATGCTTTCGAATGATTTGGCAAGGCAGCTAGTTAGGGCTATTGGCCTGTAACTAGTAGCAGAGTTTGGCAGTTTTCCAGGCTTCAGGAATGGTACAATGACAGCCTTCTTCCAAGCATCAGGCATTTTGCCTGACACCCAGATTTTGTTAAAAAATTTCAGGAGTGCTTCTACTGCAGGTTCGGACAGATGGGCTAGCATTTCATAGTGTATCTCATCGGGGCCTGGTGCAGTTTTCTTGCCATTAGTTAACACTCTATGGAGTTCCTGAACTGTAATTAAGTTATTGTAGGGCTCGTTGGCATAACCATTTGTAGGAAGTCTCTGTTTTTCTGCTGTGTTTTTATACTTTAAGAAGGAGTCTGTGTAATGTAGGGAACTAGAAACATGAGAGAAGTGTTCTCCCAATAGGTCAGCCTGCTCGAGTATACTTGTTTGTGCATCAGGGGGTGTAAGGAAAGGAACTGCAAAAGGAGAGAATTTGCCATCGAGTTTGCGGACTTGCTCCCACATTTTCTTTGCTGTGACGGAACTGTTTATTGAAGACACATAACCTTGCCAAGATCTTTTTCAGCATCACGTCGAATATTTCGAGCCTTAGCCCTTGCCTTTTTATATTTAATTAGATTTTCCTGTGTAGGGTATCGACGAAAAATTCCCCAGGCTTTGTTCTGCTTCTTTTTGGCCTCTCTACATTCCTTTGTATACCATATCTTTCCATTCCTTCGTACTATTCCCGAAGTCTGGGGGATGGCTAAATGAGCAGCGGCAATGATACATTCCGTGAACTTTTCATTTTGCTCGTTGACATCGAGGCTGTCCGAAAAGAGTTTTTCTAAAGCGGCATGTTTTTGGAAGAGTGCCCAGTCGGCTAGATACAGTTTCCAACGCCGTGGTTTAGTAAAGGTGATTAATGGTGACGATGTTAGACTGATAATGATGGGAAGATGATCGCTTCCATAAGGGTTGTCAGTAACATTCCATCTAAAATCAGTGAAAAGACTTGGTGAACAAAAGGACAAATCAATGCAACTCATTTTTCCAGTGCTTGAAGAACAGTAAGTGTGTTTGCCCGTGTTCAGGAGGCAAACATTGTTGTTGAGAATAAAATCTTCTAAAATCCGACCTCTGGCGTCCGTTTTTTCGCTTCCCCAAAAGGATGAGTGAGCATTAAAATCTCCTACTAAAATATATGGCTCCGGTAGTTGCATTAAAATTGCTTGTAAATCATTAAGTGTGATAGTGAAATGAGGTTCGATGTATAAAGAACATATTGTTATTGTTTTAAAATGCACCACGGTGACTGCAACAGCTTCAATTGAGGTTTTAAGGTTGATTCCTCGTGTCGCAACGCCACCTTGGACCACAATAGCAGTGCCTCCGGAGAGCCTGCTTGAATTCTGTCGGTCACAACGGAAGACTTGATATTTTTTAAGAAAGTTTTTGTTCTGTGGTCCGAGATTGGTCTCCTGGAGACACAACGCAACTGGAGAAAATGAATTTAAAATGTCAATTATATCAGTGTAGTTGTGTAAGAGCCCGCGACAGTTCCAGTGAACTAGAAATGCCATGGTGGCGGGTTAGTTGGGGATAGGGTTGAAAATCTATGTTGTTGGGTTTTTTGGACCCGTTATTGGGACTTTGTCCCTTCTTTTACGCTCGAGAGAGCTTTGCCGCCGCTGCTGCGGAGGCGAGGGGGGCGATGTGTCCATCACATCTTCAGATATGCTGGACCTTCGTGCAGAAGGCACGGATACACTTGTTTTTGACCTCGCCCCTTGGGGCAAGGCCTTTAGGCCTGCTGACCTGGGGGTCGGCGTGACCTGTTTTGGGGATAGTGGAGTAGCACTAGCTACCTCCACAGGGGGCGCGGATGGCCCTGCACCACGGTCACTAGACGTGACCTGGGCAGATGCCGAGGTCTGCGATGACGCTGCGCCCTGTTGCGTCATCACAGAGTACGTTGGATTCTGCACCAACGAAAGCCGCTTTCTTGCCTCTCCGAAAGTAATATTCTCCGTGACTTTCAAGGTTACAATCTCTTTTTCCTTTTTCCATGTAGGGCAAGATCGTGAGTAGGCTGGATGATTGCCTTCACAGTTTACGCAAACGTTTGCTTCGGTGTGACAGTTGTCAGTGCTATGTTCGTTGGAGGCACATTTTGCGCAGGTGAGGCGGCCTCGGCAGCTCTGGGAGCTGTGGCCATATCTTTGGCAATTGTAGCAGCGGCGTGGGTTGGGAATGTACGGTCTGAGCTTGAGGTTTTGGTAGCCTACTTCAACTGAGTCAGGAAGGGTGCTCAGTGCAAATGTTAGCACAATGTGTTTAGTTTGAATCTTGTTATTGTCTCTCCTAATTTTGATTCGATAGACATTGGTTACATTTTGGTCTCTTAGTCCTTCTAGTAGTTCCTCCTCAGTCACGTATTTGAGATCACTATCTGAAATGACTCCACGAACTGTATTGAGTGACCTGTGGAGGCTGATTGAGACAGGGATGTCCCCGAACGACGTAACGGTTGTTAGCTTTTCACTCTGATGGTTATATAGCACTTCTAGGAGGAGGTCACCATTTGGTAGTTTCTTAATTTTGTAGCCCTGACCTATGGTACCTGTGAGCGTCTTTGTCACTAGGAATGGCGAGATCTGACGGGCAGTTTTTTCTGGGTGTTCCGAGTGCACGACATGGAAGTGGGGAAAGCTGTTGACATGTTTCGTAAAGAACTTGTTTGTCACATCGGTGCGCCCTCTCTTACTGGGAGGGCGATCAGTTTTAGAAATAAAAGAGGCCATGTAATTCAATTTTTGTTCGGTTATGATGCCAGCCACCCACCATGGAGTCCAACAAGGGGACGAGACAGGAGCTTGAGCAAGCACCCTGCCCACGCCAGCTGTACATCTTAACTATAACCTAATATGGTGCGACACAGGGTGGTTACTCCACACAAGGTTAACCCTCGCCACCGGGAAGTAAGGAAAAACTAAGAAGAGAGTAGAGGACAGGAGAGCTTTAGGACAGACGATAGGAAAGCGAAAGATGGAGGGGAGAACAGGAAAAGGCGACTGCCGATTTCCCCCGGGTGGGTCAGCCCGGAGGTGCCGTCTATGGGAAGCGTGGGCCAAAGTGGTGTGTTGCCTCCGCCGAGGGGCCTTAAAGGTCCAAACACTCGGCATCGGCTCAACCACCAGGATCCCCTTTTCCCCAGACACGACGATGCCACGCACGGCTAAGCGTGGGTGCTCGGGGTCCGTGGTGTCGCACAAAACACACAAACACCTGCTTTAACAGGTGCCCCCTGCGGGGTGTCAGAGGCAGCAGCAGTTAAGGCATCTGTTAAAGAAATGGAGCGTGTCCGTAGCAGCAATTCAGGCAACAAAGTTGTCCTCCGATCAAGACACGCAAGCTGCTCTCTAGCCGTTTTTGCCAGAATATAAAAATATTGTTAGCCACGCTAGAGGCTTGTCCGGAGGGTGTATGCTATTCCTACCCAATACGCTACATAAATGACGAGGGGTGACATATGCTGTGACCTCACAATTTCAGGTATGTAGTGATAAATTATTTGTGTTTACGCCCCCGTAAAGCAGCGAGATGGAAAGCTGTTTTTCCCTTTCCTGTGAATCACCCGTGTAACATCAATTCTATAATTACCATAGTGTTTCACTTGCACCTCTTTCCCTTTTTTTTCGATCAACCGATTACTTCCTCATCCGCGAGGAAAGACAGTGGGCCTCCCGTTTCCTGTAAACCACCTAACTGGCTCTAATTAAGTTTCGATGGAGGCGAAACGAAGAGGCGTCCGTGTGCTGTTAGATGTTATTGACATTTGTGATTGCAAGTTGAAGTTCCCCATGTGATCAAAATTAATCCGGACCCCTTCACTATGGCACCCCTTTCACTGTTTCAGCGTTCACTCCCATGCTCCTCCTTTCCTTTACGGTCCGGTTAAGCTGTCCACAGAACACGTGTGACGGACAGTGCGCCTTTCCTTTTCTGTACAACAAATAATATTGTTAATGATTCGAATTATCTAATTAAACCAAATTCCAAATTAAACTATTTGTCACTTTAGACCTTTCCCTGACTAACCTTTGATACAATTATTTTTCCGAAATACCAACCAATGCCAAACAAATTTTACAGCGCCGACAGTTATGCCCACACGAAACCTGCTGCATCATCACCATCATCATCAAAACATTTATTATTATCAGAATAAAACTCCTTTTTGAACCCCCGGCACGCAGGCCTACCGGAGCTCCGCTCAGGAGCCTCGCAAATAGCCATACAAGCTTACGCTTTATTAAGTGGTTCACAGAAAGGGAAAGGCATATTATCTGTGTGCGCACCCTAACCGCGCCGTAAGGTAAAAGAAAAATGTCTGATTGAAAGTGGAAAGAGAGCAAAAAAAAAGAGCCTTAGTGGAGGGCTACAGGGTAATTTAGTCCATTTGGGGATATTTATGATGCACTCACGTCGCACGCCCAGCGGACGCTTCTTCATTTCTCCTTGATCGAAACGCAGCTGCCGGTGGTCGTGATCAAACCCAGGCACTGCAGTACAGCAGTCGGGCATTTAACTACTGCACTACTGCGGTGGGGAATATATATGATACGAAGTAGGTCGTTTTGCTTATTTCTAATCTTCCCACCTGCTTGCAGCTCTCTGTTGTTGTTGCGACTGTAGGAAGAAGGAAATGAAAATGGACGGCTCTGCTACTGACTCTATAGCTGAGCCACCTCTGCTGCCTGATTGATTTATATAGGAAAGGAGAGGCGCGGTAACTGTCTCGCTTGTTTTCTGCGGACCCCTCAACCGCGCCGTAAGGAAAAGGAGGAAGGTGGGAGAGAAAGTGCAAAGAGAGAATGAGGAGCCGTAGTGGAGGGCTACAGAGTAATTTCGACTACCCGGGGATCTTTAACGTGCGCTGACATCGCACAGCACACGGACGCCTCTTCGTTTCGCCTCCATCGAAACGGAGCCGCCGTGGTCGGGTTCGAACCCGGGAACTCCGGCACAGTAGTCGGGCGTCTTACCACTGCACCACCCCGGCGGGGCCACCTCCGCTGCCTCGTGCGGACAGAAGAGAAAATAGAGAAGAAAGAAAAAGAAGAGGGAGAGAAAGACGCGCGCCGCAACAGTCGTCGTCCACAGCCGCGGGTGCAATGATGGCCTACAACAGATAACAATTCAGTGGCAGGCTAGCCCCCGCCTCAAGCGGCGTTGACCTACCTATCCCAGCCCCATCAGGGCCAGGCCCAGCCACCCTCCATCCGAGCCCCCCGTGGAGCTCTCTGAGCAGACGCCAAAGTGGCAGACCAGCGACTGATGGCGAACTGGATGGAAGCTTTAGTAATCGGCAATCTTGCCTGACAGAACATGGCGTCATAACAACCAGCATTAATCTTGTCCAGATGGAATTAAAGCAAGCACGGCGTGACGTATCACCGCGAAGTTTACACTAGATATCAGTTTGGAATTTCAAATTACAAAGGTAATTTACCAACATATATTGTAACAGCCCAAGTAGGTTTGGTTTGTTTTTTGTGTTTACCGGAGAAATCCGGAAATTTTGACTGCCTGGGGTTTTTAAATATGAACATACACTGCACTGCACATTGGCACCTTGCTTTGCACCTCCATCAAAAGGCGGCCACCATTTTATCCCGCATTCTTGGGCTCAGAAAATGAGCGCGGTAACCATAGCACCAAAGCAGAGGCTGAAAGCAAGGAATAATGAGACAGTAAGCACAATATGGTGGTGGTGGTGGTTTGTGGGGTTTAACGTCCCAAAGCAACTCAGGCTATGAGAGACGCCGTAGTGGAGGACTCCGGAAATTTTTACCACCTGGGGTTCTTTCACGTGCACTAACATCGCACAGTACACGGGCGCCTTGCTTTTCGCCTCCATCGAAAAGCTGCCGCCGAGGCTGGGATTCGATCCCACGTCCTTGGGAACAGTAGTCGAGCACCGTAACCACTGCGCCACCCCGGCGGGGTAGTAAGCACAATATATGAGCCCAAATAAGTAACTGACGCAACCCACCAACCACAAAACGCGTTGTATGGTTCCGCATCTAATATTGTCCAGTCGGCTGAACAGACAAGAGAGTGTTAAATTATGCCGATCTACATATGGGATTGGCAAGCCACTATAATAGAGCTCACAGCATTGTCCAACATATACCATGTATGTTGTGGCGGTTGTGACTGAACGAAGAAGGAAAATAAAATGCACGGGCCTTCTACTGGCTGTGTAGCTGAGCCACCTCCGCTGCCTCGTGCGGACAGAAGAGAAAAGAAGAGAACGAAAAAGACGTGCGTCGCATTAATATTATTATTAATAACAGCTGTCGGTCCACCACCGAAACAGTAGCGGGTGCAATTATGGCCTACAACAGATAAAAATGGTAGCAGGCTAGCCCTTGCCGCAAACGGCAGTGACCTACCTGTCCCAGCCCCGTAGGGTCAGGGTCAACCACCGACTATGAATGTATATATCAGCCAAAGTCAGTGGAGTAACGGTTGACACCGTCCGTAACAGTGCTTAAAGGGTGATGAGAAGATCGTTCGATCTATTATCGTTCTATACTTGTATGAATAATATTGAGGTCTGTGATTCTACTGGCAAAAGCGCATCGGATCGCTGCCTTTACATACTTGTGAACGCTGGCTGTGCTACATGGCGCAACATGCTACATCTTTTTCAATCGCCCGTGTCAGTCTTCATTCTCTTCTATAACAAGCGTCAATATGATGCTTGATGTTGTTACGGGGCGCCAAGCCGAGGAAAACGAAGACGGAACATGACCGATGGCGATAGTAGATGACGTTTAATCAAAGATGGCAGACCTAGCGCGAGCGTGCCTGCCCTCGCCAGTTTCCGCTTCTTCATCGCTAATGCTTAGGGCGGGGGACTGGGCGGGGGGTAGAGAACGGCGATGTCGCGTCGGGTCCGGCTGGCTGGGAAACCGCCAGGTGATGCGTCGTCTCAGGAATCCGCTGCCGACCGCGCAAGAACACATAGGACACCGAAGCTCCGGGTCAAGATGATGAATGATGATGACGTACCCCGCAACTCTAACCAAAATGTTACGGGCAGATGAAGGAGACGGAACATGACCGATGACGATGGTAGATGACGTTTATTCGGAGATGTCTCACCTAGCGCGAGGGCGCCTGCTCACGCTAGGGCCCGCCTCTTCTTTATCACCCGTAACAATATATTTGTTCAATTAAATTTTCTTGGCAATACTGTCACGGTGCGCTGATAATAACATAAGCACTGGCGAACAGTGGTATTTTGCCAATGTATTCATGTTTGTGCTAGTAAATTCTCTTTGTAATACATTCTCGTCGTGCATACAATGCCGTGGGCGAGAACGAACAGCCACGCGGGGCAGCACTGAAAGGAGCTCTATTCGGCTGACGCGCACCCTCAAATAACTAAATAACTTTGAATCGCAATAATTGAGAACGTGCTCTCTGTTTTCCGATATTAGGAATACCTGTTGAATTTACCTGCGCTCAGTTTGGAGTCAAAGTGGAAACATTAAAAAAAACACACACACAACTGATTAATAGAACAACATGGAACATTACTTGAAACAAACACGCCAGCGGCTAGAATTGTTCGATTTAGATTTCAGCTGGTGATGCAATGCTATCGGTAATTGGGTCACTGTCGACAGTACTTTTGAGTAGTAGAAATGGCAGTGATATCAATAATATAAAATCAACCACGCGAACTGATTGCAGCATAAACTTCGTTTCTTAAGTGCGTGATAGTATGCTGGTAACAATGACAAGACTCTCTATTATCGCAGATTAGACGACATCGAGACCTACATTAGTAATGCGCAAGAGGAGAGATGCACACCACGAAGACTGTCCCTACACGGTAACCTTTGGGTAATCGTTGTAAAGGTGCACATTTTCACATTGATGTGGACGTATAATTTAAAAGCCAGAAATGTAACTTTGCCCTATTACCCTTTGTAAAAGCTAGAAATCGTAAAGGTTACTTCTATTTTATAGAGAGAATACATGTATTTCAAGCGGTGTAACATTTGCAAAGGTATACAAAATAGAAAATGGCATAGGTTACTTGCTGCATGCAACAAATGTACCCTTTCTACGCTGTAACGGTCAGCACAAAAAGTTCATTCATTAAAATTGTACTTTGAGCTTGCTAAAAACCATGAAATTCTAAACTGGTTGGTATTGATTTCAGCGGTGCAAAAATTGATTAGCCAGGTTTATGGTATAGAAAGATAACAAACGAGAAAAATAAGTGTCATAGGCAAAATATTCATTGACTCAACTGTATATAAAGACAAAAAACATGTTCTTGTGTGTTGGCTACGTCACATAAAACAGAAGTGATTGTTATATAGTATATATAATTCATGTTCTCGAACAGGTATCACCGCAAGACGAAAAAAAGGCGCGCCGCAATGTTTGAAATAGTGCAGCGATGGCGTAGCGGTAGAACATCCGCCTCGCATGCAAGAGGACCGGGGTTCAAATCCCAGTGCCGCGCAATTCTCCACTAGATTGAAAAAAAAAAGAAGAAAAATCCGCGTGTCGATGGAATTGCATAAACAGGTTTGGGGCGCGACCTGATGCCGGTGAACACTTCCGGCAACGCACTCCCTCACCAGAACAGTAGTTGGCCACCCTGGTGCAGTAATTGGCCGCAACCTCCTATGATAAGCTCCATAAAATCCCGGCCCTCAGTCACCAGCGGCTGCGGAACAACTGACCACGGCGGCGGTCAGACCTGTGCCGCAGCAGGGGGTGCTAAGAAAGCCTGGCTCTGCTGGACAGGCCGCCATTGGAAACTGACCCTGGCAACGTTTAACGCTAGTACCCTAGCTAGTAAAGCTAGTTTAGCAGTGCTGTTAGAGGAACTAGAGGGTATGAAATGGGATATCATGGGGCTTAGTGAGGTTAGGAGGCCGAGTGAGGCATATACTGTACTGAAAGATGGGCATGTACTGTGTTATCGAGGTTTACCAGAGAGGCGACAACTAGGAGTAGGTTTCCTTGTCAATAAGTATATAGCGGGTAATATAGATGAATTCTATAGCATTAATGAGAGGGTTGCAGGCATCGTAATTAGGCTTAATAAGCGGTATAAACTGAAGGTTGTACAGGCCTATGCACCTACATGTAGTTATGATGACCAGGCAGTTGAAAGCTTCTATGAAGATGTAGAATCGGCAATGCAAAAAGTAAAGACGCAGTATACTGTACTAATGGGCGACTTCAATGCCAAGGTAGGGAAAAAACAGGCAGGAGACAAGGCAGTAGGTGACTATGGCATTGGTTCTAGGAATAGCAGGGGGGAGTTACTAGTTGAGTTTGCAGAGCGCAATAACTTACGAATCATGAATACCTTCTTCAGCAAACGGAAGAACCGGAAATGGACATGGAAAAGTCCTAACAAAGAGACTAAAAATGAAATCGACTTCATAATGTGTTCAACCCCCGCCATTATGCAAGATGTAGAGGTAATCGGGAAAGTGCGATGCAGTGACCGCAGGATGGTGAGGTCCCGAATTAGCCTAAATCCGAAGAAGGAACGCAACAAATTAGTAAGAAAGAAACCCATCAACGAATTAGCGGTGAGGGGGAGGGCAGAAGAGTTCAGGATCTCGCTACAGAATAGATATTCAGCTCTAAACGAGGATCGGGACATTGCCCTAGAAGCAATGGACAATAATTTCAGAGATATCATTACTGAATGTGCGGTAGAAGTAGGCGGTAGGATAGTTAGAGGGGATACCGGTAAGCTGTCTAAGGAGACGAAAGATTTGATTACGAAACGTCAGAGTATGAAAGCTTCCAATCAAACAGACCAGATTGAATTGGCCGAGATATCAAAGCTAATCAATAAGCGCAAGGTGGCCGATATAAGGAAGTATAACATGGAGAAAATTGAGCATGCTGTAAAGAACAAGGGAAATGGTAAAGAAGACATTGGGCATAGGCAAAAATCAGATGTATGCGATAACGGACAAGGAGGGCAATATCATCACGAATATGGACAAGATAGTCAAAGTAGCCGAGGAGTTCTATACAGATCTCTACAGTAGCCAAAGTAGTCGGGACCGTAAGGAGATTGGCGGTAGGGAGAAACAGTCAGAAGTTCCACCAGTTACGAAGGACGAGGTCATGAAAGCATCAGAAACTATGAAAAGGGGGAAGTCAGCTGGAGAGGATCAGATAACTACAGATTTGCTGAAGGACAGGGGGGGGGGGGATATCGTGTTAGAAAAACTGGGCACCCCGTATACGCAGTGGCTGGTGTCATCGACTGTACCGGAACCATGGAAGAATGCAAACATTATCCTCATTCATAAGAAAGGGGACTCTAAGGACCTTAAACATTACAGACCAATCAGCTTACTATCTGTTACCTATAAGGTATTTACTAAGGTAATCGCTAATTGAATCAGGACAACTTTAGACTGCAATCAAGCAAAGGATCAAGCAGGTTTTCGGAAACGGTACTCTACTATCGATCATATCCATACCATCAACCAGGTGATAGAAAAATGCTCGGAATATAACCAGCCCTTATACATAGCATTCATTGATTACGAAAAAGCATTTTACTCAGTTGAAACCTCGGCGGTGATGCAGGCATTGCGAAATCAGGGGGTAGACGAGCCGTACGTGAATGTGCTCGAAGATATATATAGTGGCTGCACAGCAAGCATAGTTCTGCATAAAGAAAGTAACAAAATTCCCATAACGAAAGGTGTTAGGCAAGGAGACACAATCTCCCCAGTACTATTCATAGCTTGCTTAGAGGAAGTATTCAGAGACTTGGAATGGGAGCAGTTAGGGATAAGGGTAGATGGAGAATACCTCAGTAATGTGCGATTTGCTGATGACATTGCCTTGCTAAGCAACTCGGGGGATGAACTGCAAATAATGATTGGTGACGTAGACAGGAAAGTAGAAAGGTAGGCAGAAGACTATATATATCAATATGCAGAAGACTAAGGTAATGTTCAACTGCTTCGGAAAGGAACAGCAGTTTACATTAGGTAGCGAAGTACTTGAAGTAGTAGGCGAATATGTCTACTTAGGACAGGTAGTAACCGCATATCCGGACCATGAAAAGGAAATAACAAGAAGAATAAGATTGGGATGGAGCGCATTTGGCAAGCACTCACAATTTATGACTAACAGCTTACCGGTATCGCTAAAGAGGAAAGTATATAACAGTTGCATCTTACCTGTACTCACCTATGGGGCTGAAACGTGGAGACTAACCAAGAGAGTTCTACTTAAGTTGAGGACAACCCAGAGGGCTATGGAACGAAAAATGGTAGGGGTAACATTAAGACATAGGAAGCGTGCAGAGTGGGCCAGAGAAATAACTCAGGTCACCGACATTTTAGTGGAAATTAAGAAGAAGAAATGGGCATGGGCAGGACATGTAGTGCGAAGAGAGGATAACCGATGGTCGCTTAGGGTAACAAACTGGATTCCAAGGAAGGAAAGAGCAGCAAGGGGCGGCAGAAAGTTAGGTGGGCGGATGAGGTTAAGAAGTTCGCAGGGGTCAAGTGGATGCAGCTAGCACAGAACCGGGTTAAGTGGAGAAATATGGGAGAGGCCTTCGCCTGATGATGATGATGATGAATGTTTGAAATATGATCCCATATGATACCATTGTTGCAAGGCAGAGAAAACCAAATGAACAAGCAGCAAAATTATTTGTTCACATTTCTTCTGTTGCCATATAAAGGAAAAATAGGCATATGGATATGATTCAATAAAACGAAATAAATAAATTCACTATAATGTAAAACTAAGTCAGCTTGAAAGTTGTATACAAGTGTGTGAACACAGAAAACACAAAATACAAGTGGTATAAAATAGAAGAATGAGATATTGTGAACACAAAATTTATCACACTTTTCAAGAGGCATTATAGTCACCAAAATAACAGCTTAAGAGAGGATATACAATAAGCAGTATAGAGAACACGGGTGGCTAAAAACATGGCACAGTGCAAAGCTAAAGATAAAGGGCCATCGTTCTAAGCATATTTTTAAACATCATGGTTATGATTTGTCTTTTTTTTTGTCTTTGTCTTTTTCAAGAGGATGACCAGGCTCTTCTGGCGATTTTTAGGTGTCTTCAAGGCGATGTAGTTCCTGGCAGAGCAACCCTTCGCAGAATGTAGGACGCGTTTAGGTGAAAATACAGGTGGATACTTTTTTTCTGAATTTATTATGTCAGCTGGCTCAATGTGAAGGCTCGCTCTAGACTTCCGCTGGTGGTTAAGATCATTCATCGAGTACTTGCCGCATAAACAAAAGTGTGGCGACGGAGATGTATGCATGAAACGCCATCCCGTGCAGGCCATTGGATCTGTGGAATGCTACATTAGAGCATTAAGCAGCCTTTCATATACAATGCATAGCCGATATTTTCAACACAGTAAAATTTGATTCAATGAGAGAACAGAGCAATTTTCATTAAAATTTAGAATGAACCTTATGTCGAGAAAATAGCGGAATGCTCGCCGTATACAGTGAGCCCACTATAGCTTTATACGGCGGAATGGCGAGCACTGCCTGAGGCTTAACCCTCTCTTTTTTCCTTTCAACCTGAAACTAGCTAGAATGCATCAACTTAAGCAAGCAAAGGCCGAACGGCAGCTTATCGCACAATTTGATGAAGCTCGCCAAGCTCGTGTATAAGGCTGTTCGGACATTTCAGGCTTCAGACGTGAAAGGAGAACCTGGTACAGACAGTCGAGTCTGCAAGCGACCAAATCAGCTACAGCTCCCGTGGTTTTTACGAACTTTAAATTTTGCAATAAAGGCCGGTTACATGAAGCCGAAAACCTACGTAGAAACAGGTAACCAGTTAGGTGTACTAGGTGATATTTTACGCCAGCTGATACGGCCTGATCATCCGACCAAGGATACGCATGTGCGTCAGCCAAAAAAGATGACGATATGCAGTGATGATTGTTTCTGTGTTTTTCATTCAGCTTTTTTTTGTATTTCAACTGTTGGGCTAGGAAGACAAGGAATCAGCGATGAATGAATGTAAGTGCATCAACAGGTGCCTCAACAAGGCTTCAAACGTCCAGGGACGGCCGATAGCGCAAAGCCGAACAACTACAGAACATCTTCAGTAGAGTTTGAAAAAAAATATTGTCACAGAAGCCAGTAAAACTGAGTAGGCTGATTTACCTTCACCTACGGAAAGCTACCGGCAAAAGAAGGTCCGGAACTAAGCGGCGGGCGAGCACCGAGAGCGAAAAAGACGAGCGCGTGCCAGTCTCCCGAGCTCGCCACATGGCGGCGCCAGTAAGATAACATTGCTGCATTGCCCCTCCCGGTAGAAAAGGCATCGTCCCAATGCCGAGTGGCGAGGTCGACGATAACCGTAGTCGGCGAGGATAACCGTAGTCGGCGAGGATGCCGCGTTCACATAAAGCAGTTAAAGGAAGAAAAAAAAAAAGACACATGTAGCTTGACCTAGCGGAAGTAGAAGGGCTTCATCCTGGCGACATGTACGACTTCCGATTGTTCTTGCCGTCGGGATGAGCGAACAGTTCCTTGCGGGGTCACTTCGTAGGTGACGTTGCTGAGTTTACGTTGTATTTTGTACGGGCCGAAGTAGCGGCGCAGAAGTTTATCGGAGCGACCCCGCTGGCAAACAGGTGTCCACACCCAAACCTGATCGCCAGGGTTGTAAATTACCTCCCTGTGACGAAGGTTATACCGTCGAGCATCTTTAAATTGCTGTGTCCGGACTTTCAATCTAGCCAGCTGGCGAGCGGCCTCGGCATGCTGCACGAATTGGTCAGCACCGGCAATCGATTGGCGGGCAACATCTGGCAGTAGCATTGCATCCAGCATGGTGACAGCTTCGCGACCGTACACGAAATGAAACGGCGTGAAGCTGGTCCTTTCCTGGACTGCGGTGTTGTATGCAAATGTTGTATACGGTAGTATGTGGTTCCATTTTTTATGGTCTTCATCGACGTACATAGAAAGCATGTCAGCGATGGTGTTATTCACTCGCTCAGTAAGGCCATTCGTCTGAGGGTGGTAAGCTGTTGTTCTGCGATGACAAGTGCCACTGAGTCGCATCACTTTCTGGGTTAGAGCTAAAGTAAATGCCGTGCCTCTGTCCGTTAAAACGATCGCAGGGGCACCGTAACGAAGGACTAGATTAAAGATGAAAACATTCGCGATATCAGTAGGCGTGCCGCTGGGAAGAGCTTTTGTCTCACAATAGCGGGTTAGATGATCTGTGGCGACTCTAATGTACCGGTTGCCCAATGATGATGTAGGAAATGGCCCGAGCAAGTCCATACCGACTTGGTGAAAAGGTACTCGCGGAAGAACAATAGGCTGCAGCAGGCCGGCCGGATGACAGGTGGTATCTTCCGACGTTGGCAATCACGGCACGTCCTAACATAGCGCTGCACAATAGCTGGAAGCTTGGGCCAGTAGTGATTTTGTCGTACTCGTGCCAAGGTGCGAGAAAAACCGAGATGTCCGGCAGAAAGCTCGTCGTGGCATGCCTGCAAAACGTCGGTACGGAGCGGCGTTGGGACAACCAGCAGATACTGAATGTCTGTGGAAGCGTAGTTATTCTTGTAGAGGACGCCGTCACGCAAGCAGAACGACGACAGGCCACGTGTTAAAAGGCGAGGCGGTGATGACGCGGTTTCCTCGAGGTAATCGATGAGGGGCCGGAGTTCGGTGTCATCTCGCTACTGTTGAGCGAGATCTGGCGTCGTGAGAGCGCCGAGAAAAATGGAATCATCTGTTTCAATTGAAGAACACGGGATAGGGTCTCGGGATAGACAGTCAACGTCACTGTGTTTCTTGCCGTACTTGTACACAATAGTGACATCGAACTCCTGTAAGCGGAGACTCCAGCGGGCTAACCAGCCTGAAGGATCTTTAAGGTTCGCTAACCAACAGAGTGAGTGGTGGTCGCCGACCACTCTAAACGGCCGACCATACAAATACGGCCGAAATTTTGTTACCGCCCACACAACTGCAAGGCACTCCTTTTCGGTAGTAGAATAATTCGCTTCGGAACGAGACAGGGTGCGGCTGGCGTAAGCAATCACCCGCTCAACGCCTTCTTGCCACTGAACGAGAACTGCACCGATGCCAACGTTACTGGCGTCGGTATGCAATTCTGTGTCGGCATCCTCGTCGAAGTGGCCTAGTACGGGCGTTGTTTGAAGGCGCTTGCGAAGCCCCTCGAAGGCCCTTTGCTGCTCGTCGGCCCAGATGAAAGGCTGGTCGTCCTTTGTTGGACGAGTCAATGGTTCCGCTATTCGGGAGAAGTCATGCACAAATCTCCTGTAATATGCACAGAGGCCCCCCCCAAAAAAAACCGACGCAGGGGACTTTTATCAGTGGAGGTCGGGAAACAGCTATGGCAGCCGGTAGGGGTGCCACTCTGTAGGGGTGTTGGCTGATAGGGCGCTGGGTGGGATCAACTATATTTCGATGTTTGGCTGCTGACGTCTGTTTCACTTTGGAAGGGACGGCAAAGCAGTCACGGTAAGTGTCCAGAATTGCTTGAAGGCGGCGTTTCTGGGTAAGAGACAAAGCAGGATTCACGTCAGTTTTAACAGTATGTCCAGGGCTCTCGGGAGGGTTCTCGTTGGCTAGCGAAAGGGCGCAATGGGCGAAGGGCGCACTGACTTCGTCAAAATAAGCAATGGCTGTACCTTGCGGTATATGGCGGTATTCGGCACTAAAGTTCTTGAAAGCATTCTAAAACAGCGCAAAAGAACAGGGACGCGAGAACGAAACGTACAACACGAGCGCTGACTTACAACTGATTTATTGAGCATAAGTGAGCAATATATAAGAAGAAAACTGGGTGATAAAACCAGAAGTAGTCGACGTCAAACACGGTGTAGGGGGCCGTAAAAGCAATAAGAGCGTGGTAGGTTGATGAGGGTAAAAGACGATATAATCTAAAAAGAGATGATTGAAGTGAACAGATACATTCGAAAGATGGGAAGCAGTTAATGTGACAAGGTGTAAAGAGCAAAAAACGATAAAAGCGAAGCATCGAAACATGATAAAATTGATAAAATATACAAAAGGAGTGGAATGCATAAAATTGACAGGTTACTGCTAAAAACTGCTTAAACTTTAATGGCGAGTTAAACGATGGCGATCAATGTTCTGCAGATAGAAACCTTATTTCTTTGTCGGACAGAAGCACAGACGGAGCACTGATACAGGTGTATTTATTAGTTTTTATGTTAAAAGCCTCAATCACTTCCCTAGTCAGTTGATCAGCGTGATGTCCTATGACTCTGCATTGTTGAAAATCTGGTAGACATTCGCTGCAGTTTTTGATATGGTCTGCGATATGTCCTTTGTCACCTTTTTGCACATATTTGTTGTGTTCTCGCAAACGATCATTGATGCATCTTCCTGTCTGTTCGATATATTTGTCACCACATGTTAAGGGGATTGAATAGATGACTTCGTTTTCACATGGGATGAAATGCTTTTTATGATTGGTCCTGCGGGTTCTTACGGTCTAGGTAGGATGGTTGACACGATGGCAAATGTTAGCCAACTTTTCTGGTGCGGAAAACACTACTTTTACTTTAGCCCGATTCATAATCTTTTTGAGCTTATGGGACAAGGCGTGGCAGTACGGAATGACTGCGACCTTCTGTTTCTGATTATCCTTATTATCATGAACTCCTTCACATTGCCTGCCTTGTATATTTATCGGCTTTAGAAGCTTCTGGGAGACAGATATAATAAGGTGCGTGGGATAGCCTGCCTGAGATAATCTACTGGATTGTTTTTCATAACTTGAAAGCATGCTGTGTGGGCATGATTTTTTTAGCGCATTAGACAAGCACAGGCCAGCAATGGCTCACTTCACCAATTTTGAATGAGCTGAATGGTAAGGGACAACTGGTTTCTTATTGCGTGGCTCATAGGTCCAACATATGTGGTGGTCTTGGAAATCCAGCTTGATGTCAAGAAATCTAATAGTATGTTCCTCAGGCAACTCATGTGTCAAGACAAGAGGAAACATAGCTGAAGTGAAAACATTCATAAGATTCTGTACGATTGACTGGAAAGGCTGGCTGTGACTATTTATGATCACTAGGTAATCGTAAACGTATCTGCATATACGTACCACTGACTGGCTGGGAAGGACTGAAGCCAAAATCCTGTCTATGGAAGCTAGAAATATGTCACTCAATATGGGGGCTATACATGACCCAATGGGTATTCCTGATTTTTGAAGGTAAACGCGATCATTCCATGTACAAAATGTTGAGGATAGATATACAGACATTAATTCTAGAAAGCCTCCAACGGACATACCCGAAACGTTCTGGAAAGCTATGGAACCATGGTGATCAATGCACTCTTCAACTGCTTTAAGCAATTTATCTGTTGGTATTGAATAATAAAGATCTTTGATGTCGATGGAGAAGGTAATAGTATCCTCCCCTTTGTGACCTTTTAAAAACTCTATAACTTCGTAGGAACTTTTGATCATAAAGGGATCATCGATTTGCAGGACTTTTAAACGTGAATTGATGAACATAGGAACTGACTTTTGCCAAGTGCCGTTCTCGGAAATTATGACACGAAGAGGGCATCCAATATTGTGTGTTTTTGCGGCAAAGAACATTTTCAAAGTATTGTTCTCACTGTCATCAATACTTTTAAGGAGACAGTTTAAGTCTTGCCTAACGCATATCTGTTTAATTTTTTTCTTTGCTGCGGTCACAGACTTCTCCTTTTGCTGGAGAAAAACCGAATTAATGGCTTCGAGTGCTTTAGATGCGAAGGTGCCTTGTGGGAATACAGCGAAACCCCCTTCCTTGTCCGCTAACACCACACTAAGTGAATTTTCTTTTAGATACGAGACAGTTCGACGAACCGGTATGTTGCTGTTTGACGGCTTATAACTAATTACAGCGTCTATACCTTCTGAAATACATCTTTGCTTATCAGATTCACCAGCAAGTCGGGACGCACGGTGCACCATTGCCTCTAGTTCCGGAGGCGTTTTCTTAGGAGGAACGGCAAACTTAGGTCCCAGTTCCAGCACACGGCGCACATCGTGAGGAAAGGAAACCCCACCTGAACAGTAGATGGCGCTCGCTGTCGTGCTAGTCTTCTTGGGTAGTAGTGCTCGTAGGGACGGTAAAACCTGATGCCAGACGAAGTCAGTGCATCTGTCAGCGATGGTGAGATGTTCTCTGTAGGCCTGCTTGCTTCTGGAAGGGCCGCACGTCGCTTGCAGTTGAAGTAGCAAAGCCTCCCTGTGAAGACGGCCTAGCTCTTGCCATTCGGATCTCATGATTTTGCAGATCCTGATGCCATGTCCTTGCGACGGTAAGTAGCCACCAAACAAGCTGCGGCTATCGTTTGCAATCGTTGCTATCGTTGCTATCGTTTTTCTAGATGCCGCTGGACTCTTTTTTAACCACACTACGTTGTCTAATTTTCCGCATGCCCCCTAACCTGAGTTGATATCTACAGAGCCTATAAACCATACAGCCTCTCCGTTGTGGTACACTGGTTGGGGTACTTGACTATTGCGCACAAGGATACCGGATCCAATCCCTGCCACGGCGTCCGCTTTTTATTTTATTTTTATTATCAATACCTCAAATGCCCCAGGAATGGGGTATTACATGAGGGATGGGCTGCTATTTCATATGGAAATAGATTCGATGGCTGCCTTGAATTGAGATGGATTGGAGTGGTGCACGAAGTCGACTGGCAGATTGTTCCAGTCCCGAGCAGTTTTTACGAAGAACGAGCGAAGATGAGCTGTAGTCTGCGCTGGTGGAGGGTAGACAACTTTGGGATGGCTGGTGCGGTTTGAGAAGCGATGAGCTGGTAATATCACTGAAACATCAAGTAGTGTGGGATAAAATTTATGAAAAAGGCAAAGCCTAAAGATGCAACGTCTCAAATTGAGGCGAAAAGCAACGCGCCCGTGTGCTGTGCGATGTCAGTGAAAGTTAAGAAGCCAAAGTGGCCAAAAGTTCCGAAGCCCTGCACTACGGCGTCTATCATTTCTTGAGTTGCTTCGTAACGTTAAACCACATAAAAAACCAATAAAAAACCTTACCAACCCAAATCAATAGCCCCAAATGAACCCTTGCTTTCAGCTGTCTAACATGCCGTGGTGTATTAAAGCTGTAGAGCTTAGAAAAGCAGCGTCTCTGCTTTAGCAGAGATTACCGGGTGGTGATGAGCTGCCATTTTTTGTTCTTCTGAAGATCATGTTCGTGTTGCCTCCTGCAAGATAAACACGGTTATTCTGCAGAATAACATTATAAAAAAATTAGTGGGACACTATACTAGCTTAAACGACACCATTCCCTTCCTTGAATTTTGTAAATAATGTTATGGGGCATCAAACTGATGAACGCGAAGGAAAGTGAAAAGAAAGAGATGGCCGATGGATTATGAGATAAATTTTAATGAATCGTGGCGGGCCTAGCGCGAGAGTTCCTGCCCGCTTCTTTCTCTTCCGTAACATTACCCGCGGCCACCAAAAGTGATCGTCCCGGTCGTGGACAAGGACATTTGTCAATATCGATGAGATCCATGGCATGACGATGGGCGTGACTGGAGGGCTGAAGAAGAAGAGGAAGACAACACAATGCCGGCCGGAAGAATGAACCTAAATCCTTTAACATATTTGAACACTATTTGTTGAGCAGAATCGACATGCCAGCAGTCATCACTCTAACAATGTCAACTGCAAATAAAGATCACTCCCCTACCCCGGTAACGAATCCTGTACTGTGCGAGCTCTGGCCACTTTACCGCCGAAAATTCCATAATCGCTCTGTTACTTTGCCTACCTGCGATGTTTGTTTTCAATATACTCAGTGTACCCAGACAACCTTCAGTTATCTGTTGTCTGCATTCCGCGCCCTCCCTATTCTCATTTCTTGATTTTATATCATCTTCATCAGCCGGAATATACCCACTGCAAAGCGAAGATCTCTCTCATTGTCATCAAATTAACCCAGTCCTGCGCTAGCTGCATCCACCTGACACCTGGGACCTTCTTAACCTCTCCCACCCACCTAATTTTCAGCCGCTCCATTCTA
Organism: Amblyomma maculatum; assembly: GCF_055883805.1. NCBI lineage: Eukaryota > Metazoa > Arthropoda > Arachnida > Ixodida > Ixodidae > Amblyomma > Amblyomma maculatum. The sequence continues at coordinate 21,429,982 of NC_139351.1, read as the reverse complement.
CATGTTTTTCCCCTCGGAATCTATTTGGCTACTCTTTTAGACCATCGGTTGTCCTCGCATCACACTACAATTTCTGCCGATGCCCAGTTCTTCTTCTTAAGTTCGGCTCGAAATTCAGTAACCCGAGCTATTTCTGTAAGTGTAATGTTCCTATATAGAAACATAAGTGTAATCTTCCTATTTAGGAACATTACACCTACCATTTCTCTTATCATAGTCCTCTGCATTGTCCTAGAACCCTTTTCGTTGGCCTCCATGTTTGATCCTCGTTGGTGAGTACTGGTGAGATGCCACTGTTATACATTTCCGCTTCAGCGATGCAGGCAATCTGCTAGTCGTAATGTGCGAAAAACTTCCAAATGCGCTCTATTCCAATCATATCATGCTAGTTATTTCTCTTTCATTTTCCATTTCTGCAGTTACTTTCTGTCCCAAGTAGAGATATTCGCCTGCTGCTTCCAGCATACGCTACCTTTTTTAAGCTGCTAGTCCTTCATCATTCTATTCAAAATTGCCTTAGTCTTTTGCACATTATTCTTTAGACTTTTACCTTCCTCCTGCTCCCATCCTTCGCTGCAAATGTGATAAGGCAATGTCATCAGCGAATCACAGATTACTAAAATAATCGCCATCAACCCTTCTACATAAGCGCTACCATATCATATCTTTGAAAAATACGCCTTATAAAAACCTGCATAGCACTGGGTAGTTTGTGTCTCGTTGCCGAAAACGTTTCTTAATTTTACGTTTATTACTTTCTTTAAGCAAACCAGTGGTTGCTCTCCTGCCCCAATAAATATCTTCCAGTACTTTCACATATCTTACCCACACGCTTATCTCGCTATGCCTCCTGCATGACTGCTGAGGTTTCGGCTTAGTCTAATGCGCTCTCGAAGTCAACGAAGGCTTTTTATAGGGGCTGGTTATATTCCGGGACCTTTTCTATTACCTGGTTGATAGTATGAACCTGATCGATGGTAGAACAGTTCCGAAAACCGGCCTGGTCGTTTGCCTTATTAATTTGTAGGTAACGGAAAATAAGCTGATGAACTGTAATGTTTCAAGTCCTTAATGCACCAGTTCTTATGAATTAGGATAATATTACGATTCCTCCATGATTACAGTACCTTCGATGTCATCAGGCACTGCGTATGGAGGGTGGCCAGTTTTTCTTGCATGATATCCCCTCCGTCATTCTACCGGAATGACCTACATTCTAGTGGAAATTAAGAAGAAGAAATGGGCATGGGCAGGACATGTAGTGCGTAGAGAGGATAACCGATGGTCGCTTAGGGTAGCAAACTGGATTCCAAGGGAAGGAAAGCGTAGCAGGGGGCGGCAGAAAGTTAGGTGGGCGGATGAGGTTAAGAAAGTTCGCAGGGGTCAAGTGGATGCAGCTAGCACAGAACCGGGTTAAGTGGAGAAATATGGGAGAGGCCTTCGCCCTGCAGTGGGTATAGTCAGGCTGATGATGATGATGATCCCTTCCGTACGTCCTTCAACAAGTCTGTACTTCTTTGGCAGAATTTATCTAATAGACTGTAGATAAAATACTTGTATTCATGATGTTTGACCAGCCCCGTTTTCTGTTTTAATGTTTGTAAATGCTATATCAAGAATATTTAATTCTACAGTTCGCTGCATGATCATCTGTTTTAGTTCAACTCTTCGTTTTCCTCCTAGAAAGACGTATTCTTGTAAGATACGAGTAAGGTATTATGATGTAAGGATACCTGGAAAATGAGCTCCATGCAGTTGTGATTCCCTTAGTTATTTCCCTCTTTCGGTACGGATATGAGTTTACAACCGGCTGTAAATAGACGGTTGCGTTTATAGTTTAACTTTTGCTGCATATTGGTTTGTCGGTTCCTTCTGAGAGCTTTCAATGCACTTCAGTTTTCTAAATATTTTAGGACACCTCTTACTTTGGTTCTAGTCTACATTGTTATGGCACAGTCATGATCGGTAAGTCCTTCTCTCAGTAAAGACGTGTCTGGGTAAAAAGTCAATCCTGCTCAATATTCCCCGTGTATTTACAGGAGGTGTACAATTGAAAAGTGTTGAAAGTGAAGTTCCAAAAAAAACACACACAAAAAAAAAACCAAGGAATGCCAAATTTTACGATGACATTTTTTACTGTGCGGAGCGATCTACTGTCACTAAATGTTTCCGGCAGCCGCCATCCTTGATTACGAAACAGCTGCGACTAAACTGTAGACAGGCTGTTTGAAAGATTTTTCTAATTTAAGGGTTGTCAAACGCTCGCCTTCAAGTAGCGCCAACAGCCTTCAATTAGTACCATGGAATCTTTGTAAGTCCTCTTGGAGATAAACACGTCCCGTTTTTTCTTTTGTTTAGTTAGTTATTTATAAGCAGATTGTCTTCTTCCTTTTGGCGATCAGCTTTTCATTAAACTTTTACCTCTCAGTGATGCTCAGATCTATAGACCCAAAATAAAATTTAGCTGGGGTTTAGCTTTAGTTAAACCGGGTAGGTTGCGTAAGGAAAGCCGACGTAGCTTCTCTTTCTATTATTTCTTCTACTTCTTTTTTATTTGGGGGTTGCGTACACAGTTACGTGTCAGTTCGATCAACTTTTGTTGCTGATATATCACAGCCTGTTGAAGATGGAACAGGGCAATGGCGTACATTTCTACTTCGGCAAATACTAGTGTTTAGGCGCTAATGGGTCTAACCTGCGAGCAGCGTAGCTGCGCCCTGTTCCCGCCAGTGCTTCCAAATGCCAAGAAAAAAGCGCAGTGACACGTGCACATTTTTCGCTTTTGGTTTAATTTTACTAACACGGCTAAATCGGCTGCACCACCCCCGCATTCAGCTGCCATGCGCACAAGTAGACGAACCCCAGTACTTGTCGTGCCAATGTCGCACCTCCGCACGCATAATAGCAGAAACGGAAGCTAGTGGCGCTTGGAATGGGTTGTAGAACGTGCTCAGCTCTTCGCACACGGAGCTACAAACCAGATCGCGCAAAGCGTATGCTGCTTGAAATATACGCAAGAGTCGTAAATCGCGGCACGCTGTTGTACCTTTTCCATTGTGGTAGCCTCGGCAAGGAAATCGTTGTCAGCTGAAGGTAGGTTGCGCACAAGGCCTGCGAACAGCTGCTCTTTCCCGCTACGCATTAATTGTCTCACGTTTTGTTAGAGGATAGGATCGGCTCGCCTGTAGAGGCACGTCGTATTTCATGTACACCTGGACACTCTCGTTCGGCATCTGGAAGCGTGAGTGGAGGGCCCGTTCTACATGTTTGCTGCAATCTGTGCTTGTGTAAGCCTCCAGCAGTTAACGGAATTCTCGTCATGATCTTAAAACTTGCTCGCGGTCTTGGAACCAAGTACGGATGCCTAACTCGAGACTGCAGTAGAAGTTCTTTAGGTTGACAGGATCGCCCCACTGGTCTAAAGCAGTGACACGTTGAACCTCAACGAACCAGTCCTGCATATCCTCAAAAATATTATCGTGGAACGACGTGGAAAGAGAGGATGTAGTTAAAGGCCGGAGCGACGCCGGCGACTTGCTGAGGTGGAGCACTAGGTATCATGACGGTGGCTAATGGCTGAAGCTCCGGAGACAGTCCCTGGAGCCGTCGACTGAAGTGATGCAATGTGGTACCGAAGGGTACAGGGCTCGCGCTACGTCTTGCGGATGGAGCCTCTCTGATAGGCAAGCAATTTACCCGATGCCTCCACCAGAATGTCACATACTCGGTGACTCGGGATATCAAGGAGCTTTTATGACAAGGGGTCAGCCCAGCGGGAACGTGAGGAGCAGTACACATGCACAAACGACACTTCATTATGCTTCCATTCTCAGTCATGCGCCACCTGTCAATGCTAGGTGGCATATCAACATTCCAGCACACATTCTGCTTTTTATCAGGTTCTTGCGCACCAGTTTGAGTTCTAGAAAACGGGTCGATGAGCCATGGTCCCGTCCGACGAATGACAAATCCACTCTCTTAAAACACCGGTTTATTCCGGATCAATGGAAAAGCATTCAATAAAAAGAAACAACATTGGGTGCCACTGCTCTGGAAACGTGCTGTCGAAACACGTGACAACGAAACACCCAGAATAAAGAGAACGAGGGTCAGAGCTTTACCACGGCAACACAAAACACACTGCGGAGTGAATACGACGCGTTATTAGGCCAGAGCACTAGCGGCTGTACAAGAAAATTGCTCCTCGCGTAGCAGGAACTCACACAAATATGCCTAAGCCATTTCTGCAGGCCCTGCTTCCACCTTCGTCTGACAGGTCTTCGTTTGCTCGTCCGTGAACATCCCGTTGGCCTGTGACGCTCGCTGGCCGCCCCTGGCTGGCCTCGCGCTGAGCAAAAAGCCGCTAGCCTTGCTTTCTATGCTTTTGTCTGCCCTCGTTTCGCGCCGATCACCCTCGCCCCCCCCCCCCCCCCCCCCATGTGGCAGTATGCGTTGCTGTTGTAATTGTGAATTAAATGGCGCTTACATGCATCTGGTGCGTAATTCATCCCAGGAAAAAGAGACATACTGCCCGCTTCCTTCAGGTATCTTGAGCAATAAACACAACTGGTACTCGATGAGACTAATATTCCGTAGGGCCTACAAAATCAGCGGGACTCCAAAAGTAGTCCTCATGATTTTCCACGCCTATCAGAATATTGAAACCTATGATCGCACTAGTATTACTGGCCCACATGTTTTAGAAGATACAGTTGGACCTATAAAATCATAGCCTATAAACGCAGTAATCTTCAAGACCAATAACACAAATAACCCGGCAGACGTATAAGACCTGTAGTCTAAAAGTACAAGCGAGATTGCAGCGTTCAGTGTCAGATGTATCTGCGTACTTGCGTCGTCAGGGGCTTGATCTATCGCCAACAAAACGCATCGTCTTGGCTTTTACACACAAGTTGATGATGTGGTACCTTTTGACAATTGATGGTCGAGACATTCCTTACGTGACACATCATAAATTCTTGGTTGTGACTATAGACCGCGACCTGTCTTCGTCGAAGCACATCTCTCACTCGACAGTTTTGCACACGTTGTGAGATTTATAGCTGGCAAATCCTAGGGTCCGTCTGAGTGATCTTTACTTCGTCTGTACCAGGCGCTTGTGAGTTGATATCTAAGATATAGCGCGCCAGTTCATTCCGGGAAACGACGTAATGTCCTGCCAAGACAGGAAAGCGCTAAGGCGCGAGCAATAAGGGTGGGCTTGGGTGTGCCCTGTAAGACTTAAACGTGGGGAAAATTTTATAGAGCTCGCGCCTGCCCCGCCAGCTTTCATGTCCAACATGAGCCACTGCAGGTATATTTGCGACACAAAGCTAGGCATAATAACTACTCCCTGGGCAACATTTGTAGTGTGCGTCCAGATGCATCTTATTGAAAGCTATCAGGACGCAATGAAATGTAATGTCTACAAACTACATGTCCCACCAAATTTCGGCAGCGACATTATGGACCATTCCAAATCCTAACGTGCGTGAACATATTTCATGTATACCAAAAAAATTGCACATCGCAAGAGCTGCACCCAAACAGTTGACACTGTAATATATATAATCTATGCATAGTGACTCATTATTTTTTTTGTCAACGGCTCAGTGTCGACTACCTCTTCAGCAGCGGCGTATGTATGCCTGGAAGCACGTACAGCCAACGCTTGAAAATTATGCATAAAATATCATCTATGGTAACTGAATTGGCAGGCATAAGCGAGGCCATCCGCTACATTGGTCCGCAGAAATCAAATAACTAGACAATATTCTGCGACTCGAAACCTGCACTACAGACTAAAAAAAATGTACATGAAAAAGTACATATGAACAGTTAGTCGGAAACATTGTTGTTCTGCTTGCTGAGGCCTTCCAGCGTGGCCACGCCGTCAAGTTTCAACGGATCCCCAGTCATTTCGGTATTGCAGGAAATGAAAGTGCTGATGCGGAAGCCAAGCTGGCTCATGAAGACCAACCTTCCATACACATCTCTTTCTCAAGGAATGACACCACAGCCTTACTGGCTCATTCAATGCAGTCTGTTATGCATCTACACTGGGACGCTGCAAGCCATCAGCAGGACCCCATCTCTCAGATAGATGCAGGCTCGCGACTTCACGTACCATCTAAAGTTATGCGACGTCAAGGAACTCTGCTCCATCGGTTACAGCTTGGAGTCGTGTACACCAAAGTCTACCTCCACAAGATCGCAGTTGAAGCAAGCCCGATTGCATGAACTGCAACATTCCAGAGACAATTTTTTCTGTTATTTGTGAGTGCCCTACCTATAGAGACGCGACGAGGACTTTGGAAAATACTCTCAAGCAGTTGTACAGCAGCCCTCTCTCTGAGGAAACCTGTACGTGCCAAGGCGAAACAAACGAATAACAGGTGCGTGATTAAGGCCCTGTTCGATTTTTGTAAGCAAAACGGGGCTAGATTCCCGCCTGTGACATTTGCGTGTGCTGTGAAGTGAGCGAGTATTACACGTGCATACGCGCTTGTGCTGAAACGTGTCAGTGCACTTTAAGCTTTTTCTGCTGATGTGCCTCGTGTTCCAGCTTCCGCGTTTGTGCCGACATGTGGGTTCAGTGACAAACGGTGCGTGTCCAAGACATATATGGTACGTGGCGTTCTATGAGTGTGCATGGTCTCCTCAAGTGCGCGAGTAGGATACGTGTATGTGGTACTTTGAGGTTTTCTGATGAAGTGCATCGTGTGCGTTTTTCTGCATTTGTGGGTATGGGGGTATGGGTAAACGAAGGATTGGCATACATTGGAAAGCATGAGCAATCACTTAAGGCCAAAGGGCGAAGGAATGACGGGATAATGAAGGATAAGGCATTGTGGGGATACAATAGGTATGAGATATTGAGGGGTATTTGGAAAGGAATTATGGTGCCCGGACTTACTTTCGGAAATGCGGTTTTGTGCCTAAAATCAGAGGTACAGTCGACATTAGAAACAAATCAGAGATCCGTTGGACGATTACCACTAGGTGCCCACGGCAAAACTACAAATGAGGCGGTACAGGGAGATATGGGCTGGGCATCTTTCGAAGTACGGGAAGCTCAGAGTAAAATATTATATGAGGAACGCCTGAGGAAATTAGACAGTAACAGATGGGCAGCTAAGGTATTTAAATACCTGTACCTAAACAGCGTTGAATCACAATGGAGGAAAAGAACTAGGAAACTAACTAGTAAGTATGCTAGTAACAAGGACGGAGAAATAAAGAGCATTAAGCAACAGGTGAAAAACACAGAAGGTAAAAATTGGATAAATTCGATGGAAAAAAAAAACAGAGTGTGGAATTATACCGAAAGTGGAAAATGCAGATCAGGAAGGAAGATTTCTTTGATAACTCAAGAGGCAGTGCCCTACTTTTTGAGGCTAGATCAGGGTGCCTTAGAACACGCAGCTACAAAAAGAAGTTTAACAATGGAGATGACGCATGTGCTGTATGTGGAAACTCCAGTGAAACAATTGACCATATTATACTCGAATGCAATGGTATCCATCCGGAAGTTGATGCAGGCGCAATCACTGTTCCTGAAGCTCTGGGGTTTAGAGATAACAGTGGCCGGGTGAATAAACCGGCGGTGGAAACTAGCAAAAAACGGCTGGAAGATTGGTGGCTTAAAAGCAGAGAAGTGACATAATGTTAGTAATGTAGGAGCAAAATTTAATAAATAGAATGATGGTTTAGTTACCCATTCTAAATCAATAATTAGGATATATGGAGAAAAATGAGCATGATAGCTACTGCTACCACCCCGTTTCAAAGGGGACGCTCCTATATTCCATCCATCCATCCATCTCGGATTCGCGCTGCGTAGGTTATCGATGCTAAGCGTTGCTCGTTTGTCGCGCTCGATATCGGGGTATATAGAAAAGTATGCACAGGCATGAATACACCGGGATTCTGCAGTAACAAGACTGATTATCAAAATGAATGTGCAACTGATTTCTCTATGGCGTTTTTGTAATAGCAGCTCTGATAGCTAGCATACGTTGATAGTATATCAATCGTATTTTCTAGTTGCGCCCGCCAATGTTAGCTAAATAAAGCAAAAATAAATAAATTGTAGCAGGATTTTCGGGGAAATAGCCTAAGGACAGCTAGCCAAAATGCCGTTCCGAGCTTCGGTCGTCAACCCAGTGATCTCGCGCTGTGCGCTGGCGGTGCGGCTGCCGCCGCTGCTCATCTTCCTCTTTAGAAAATAAACGTCCTCAAAGAACCTTGAACCATTGCACCTCTAGCTTACACATGTACTTGGTTACAAACTTCTCTCGACACGCGACCCCTGCGCAAGCATCTGCTCAGTGTTAAGGCGATGGCGGTTATACTTTGCGCCAGTACAGCAAGCCGTGTGCAGTACAGCTTGATGAAGGGCATGTCACGCGGTTAATAGATAGATGGATTTATTGAAAGGAAAAGGCAGAGAGGTTGGCCCGAATAATCCAAATCTGGCCTGCTACTCTGCACTGGGGAAGGGGAAGGAGAAAAGAAAGAAGGTCATGATGGGTGACGATGTGGGAGAAGACATATGAAATATATATACAGACACAGCAGCTTGCTTTACAAGCGCGAATCAAGTCCGCTGGCGCTCAAATAACGGCAAAGAGCACGCACTGCCTGGACGCCCTTCCCCTTGTCCTGCCAAGCGCCCAGCAGCAGTTCCTCCGACAGAGGCCTCTTGTCTAAACGCTTCAAGGAAGCAGCTAGCACATTTCTTTGTTTCGCATACTCTGGGCACACCAATAATACATGATCCACAGTCTCTGGGATGCCACAAGTTGAAAATTCCGTTGAGTCCATCTGTCCAATTAAATGTGAGTACTTGCGCGTGAAAGCCACGTTTAGACGAAGTCTATGTATCAAGCATGCCTGATGACGCAGAATATCACGCGGAATAATAAATTTAAATGTTTGATCGAGCCTTCTTAGACGGATGTGTCGGGCGTCTGGTTGAGCCCAGTAAGCTGCTGTAGCAATATTCATACAATTCTTTAGAAGACACGTCGTATCCGCTTTGAAAAAGGCACAGCTGTTTGGAAGCCATTGATGAGTGCGCTTTTCGCTTCAACATCGGCCTGCTCATTCCCATGGAGGCCGCAGTGGGCAGGGATCCATTGAAACATTATCATGTGGCCTTGCAGCTGGGCAGATGTGATGAGCTCCATAATGTTTAGTGCCAGGGACTGATAGGCAATGTGGCGTAAGAAGTTTTCCAAGATTTGTAATGCAGTCTTCGAGTCCGTGAATATACACCATTTTTGAGGTGGTTCCCCACATATATAGCGAATAGATTCCCGAATGGCTACAAGTTCGGCAGCGGCTGATGTAGAGGTATGTCCCAAAAGGAAATGCAGAGTCGTTTTCTGAGCTGGTATGACCACAGCTGCAGCAGATGCCTGAGCTGACACAGATCCATCGGTGTATACGTGAATATAATTGGGATATTCTGACCAGATGTGTGCCAGAGTAAGTTGTTTGAGTCCACTAATTGGTACCATTGATTTCTTTAGTATTCCGGGAACACGAAGGTGGACCAAAGGTTTATCCATCGTCCATGGTGGTTGGGTGGGACGATATGGGAGGGCATATCCTGTCGGTACCTTCGACTGATGACAGCGGAGTGCACTTGTAAAAGTGCAGTCCGGCCTCTCATCCAGAATCTTGCTGAGTGGGTGAAAGCGGTGTCTTGTAAGTGATCGTAAATATACACGAAGTGGTTCGTGTGACAAGTATATGGACATTGGGCGAGCGTGTGCCTCTTCAATTGTTCCTTTGTTAGAGGTGCATCTGGGCAGTCCAAGGCATATTTTCAGTGCCTGCGCTTGCACGCTCTCTAAAGTCCGCAAGCAGGGAATGCTCATACTAGACAGTACTGGGAACTGTACCGGATGTAGCCAACAAACAGAGCCTCGTAAATCCGTATTAAGGAGCGCTCAGTTGGACCCCATTTGATGCCAGCTATGTAACGAAGTACATGGCAAAAATTAATGAGCCTTTTCTTCACTATAGCAATATGTTTCGACCAAGATAGTCGGTGGTCAATAATTACTCCTAAGAATCTGTGCCTGGAGACATATGGTATTACGACTCCATGAAGGGTAATCGGGTAGCGGCTGACACATTTTCCCGTAAATGCGATCACAGCACACTTTTCTGCCGTTAAAAATAAACCTTGACGCCGTAAGTACATCGATGTTGATGACACAGCTCGTTGCAGTCTCGCACGTAGTTGTGGGCGCGTCGAACCAGAGGCCCAGATGCAGATGTCGTCCACTTATGTGGATGTTAGTTGGCAGTTCACTCACCAGGCCAATAAGCGCAATGTTAAATAAAGTTGGGCTGAGAACTCCTCCCTGTGGAACTCCACGACCGACCTGAAAACGGGTAGTATCTCCTTCAGGCGTAGTCATGTAAACAGAGCGGCCGCTGAGATAGCTTACAATCCACAAGTACAGCCGGCCACCAACTACCACGTCGTCAAGTTCATCAAGAATAGCTTCATAGAGGACGTTGTCGTAAGCTCCCTTTATATCTAAAAATGCAGCAGCTACTAGTCGACGGTGACGCTTTTCGCGTTCTACTGTCGCCACGGATAAATCCATCGCAACTCTCAAAGCAGTATATCTTGTGCTAGTTGCCCATGAATGGGCATAATTTTTCTATCCTACTCTGTCATTTCAAAAGAACAATGCGCGCTCTTATATCAGAAAACAAATGTCCGACCTGAAGTAGGCCTGGTGGTGTGTACAGTGCTCTTACATTTGTGTAGAATATTAGGAATGGTATGCTGAAAGGTTGGCTGAGTATATACTTTATTCTGTCACAAAACTATACATTACATGGCAAAAACTGCTTAAAACATACATTCACAAAAAATCTAACAAAACTTAGTACATTCTGTAAACTTGGCAAGAGGATTCAGGATGAACAAAGTTTTGCAAGCTTTTTTTTCTCTTGAGCTTGTTTTTTCAAATTCATGGTTTCAGCTTTGCAGTGCTGCCTCATTCTCATGGTTAAGAAATAGTGAAAAATTTGTGCGATGACCTCTTCTTTGTGCTGAGCACATGGAAAAGTCAAGGTCTCTGTGTCAAGCACATGCTCCACTGTTTCCCAGTATACAGACTGACTGTCGGCATTTTTTGCAAAGTGCTCCTCAGCTGCTCTCAGCAGCTCAAAGAGATTCACGTTGGGGTGCAACAGTCCACCCCTGCTCTTTGTGTTGGTCAGGGGTGCTTCAGCAGAGCTGTTTTCCGGAATGGTAAAAGCAGACCGACAACAATCGCACGTTGTGGCTTTCATCAACTTTCGGCTCAAGAATCCAACCACATAGTAAAGAATGCAGTCAACGACTTGCGCTGTATCCTTTCCGTTTACTGTGATAACATCCTCACATTCCCAGTCCTCAACAAGAATCACTTTATCAGGCTTTTCTTTTAGCTGATCAATGAAGCCAGGCGAAGAGTTGCTTGCACTGCCTATTTCGATCAGGGCTCTGAAGTCTGATGCGTCTAGTAATGGCTTCTCATCGACCACGCAGCAATTCCCAAACTCGGGAGGCCTCAGACATTGTATTGCACAGTTGCAAAAATGTTGGCATTGAAAGATGGTCATTCTGGCTTCCATATCTTGCCAAAGAATCTTTCGATCGGATCTTGGTTCATTTTATTTGTAAGAACGTATCTGAACTCGTACTGATGCAAAAGAACCTCATTAAGGTCTTTAGTTGATCTCAAGGTAACTCGGAGCCCTTCAGAGGTGTTTTTTGTCAGGAACATATATTTCGTGATATTTACACTCTGCAGCTCTTTTTCCCAGTTATCCAACCATTCTACCCCACGTGACAGAATGCCTAGGCCAGAGCCCTGCTTTGTGACACCTTCATGAGGAAACCGCCGGTTCAAGGCATCGAAAAGATTATTAAGAAACAATGTGAATTCTTGCATGGCTTCAGTGTCTCCCAGACTGCGCACACCACGGTTTCTGTAAAATTCAATACCTGCTGCCATCGAGCGACTGAACACTTGCGTGGCAAGCTTTACCCGCATCTTTTCACAGTTGCTTGGATAAATGTGGGAATGTGTTATTTTTGCACACCTTCAGAGCTCCAACATTCGCTTGGTCTTCTTTATAAACTGCTGCATAGTCCTCCCACCTAATGCAACGTCCCTCCTTTTCCAGGTACCTTTGTTGCAAAAGACGGTTTCTGATGCATTTAAAGAGGTGTGGAGCATCAGAAAATGCAAAAACGTTTCGTGTGGGGTCGCTTGGATGTGTGAAGGACATGTGGCAGGCTTCTAGTGACCCACTTATACTCAGTGTTCGCCACATAGTCCTGTTTGTCGAAGCTCTATCACAAACAAGCCCGTGAATTTTTGCTCCAGCTTCCTCCATAAGTAAAATTAACTGAAGGAGCAACTGTGCAAGAATAGTACCCCTCGTGGCACCTTTTGCTGCAAACACACCTATTGGTTCAGCATAACTTTCACCAAAAGGGCAGAACATAAAAACAAGAGCATGGTCTGCAAGCTCGCTACTGTTTTCCGTCTCTGATGCCAGACCGACGCAGGTCATTGTCTTTGATTTGACAGCCTTGCTTTTACGGACTTGCATCTCATCAAAGATGATAATACCGTGCCGCTTGAAGTCATCTTTCTTTTCAAGTTTCCTTTTTAAGGCTATGAAGAACTTACTATCAAAGCCTGTTTTAAAGCCCACCAATGAGATGTAGCGGTGTATTGTTCGTACTGAAGGCAAGGCGAGAATTTCACTCTCCATCAAGAATCTGTATCCTGCAGGTGACCTAATATGGAGGAGAAGGCAGAGCAAGATCCAGTCATCTGAGTATCCTCTACCGTTTTTTGAGCGAGCTTTATCTGCAGCTACACACTCTTTCAACACCAGCTTTTGCGCTTCAGGAAGGTTCGCTTGTCTGGAAAGGCGTTCGAGTGTTTCATTACTGATTTCTAGTAGTTTTGATTTGCAGTTATCCAATTCTTGTTCAAGATTATGTTTTTATTTTTGAAGCCGCACTTTTGACTTGTTGCAGGCAATCCTGGCGCGCCGCAATATTTCAATGCGTGCTTTTTTCGATGGACTGGCCGGAATGCGAATGTGTTTCAGTTGAGAAATCTTTTTTTTTTTTTCGTGCAGCATGAATACGAAGTACACCTTTTAACTTAGCACATGCATTGCAACTTGTACTCTGTCACTAGTAAGCAACTGTTGTGCTGCCAGGTTCCACATTTGTCAATATATGCACACTCGGGGCGTATATTATTATACATTTCACCACTGGGACCATCTGCACACATATGCATTTCATGAAAGACCCGCACTGCACACTCTATATCAGCTAGGGAATTCATGGGTAAACCAGAACTTATGGTCTGTACGTTAACAATACGGCCATAAACAAAGCATTTCACTGACAAGGAGTCATTATGTGATGTGGTTACTTCTAGTACTTTTCTATGAAAAGGCGCCTGGTTACTCTCTTTCGGCAATTCTAGCTCACTGAAAACAACAGATGTAACTCCAAATCTGTCAAACTTGGACTGCCCAGGCTTCACTTGGGAGTTTAAGGCTGGGTGCACAGCATGACAAAGCGGAAATTGTCATTTGCTGTCCTCCGTCCTGGAGGAACAGGGACTCGGTGGGTCGCTGCTCTTGCGTTGGTCCATGACTTCTCTCTTGCTGCGTAGTTTTTTCAGATGAGGAAGAAACTTGTTGCTGAATGAAAAGATATGATAGGATCAGGAATGTTTCTGCCGTTCCAACTAAGCCAAAGTTTCCTTTACGTCACCTATATTATGTCATTACTTCTCTTAAACAAGTCGGTGTTATATGTTTCTTGCTATTTTATTATTTCTTATTAATCTAAAATTTTCCTGTTACCAACCTCTTCTTTAACGCCTGAACAGCGCTGAAATTAAATAAAAAAATGTTCACTTTCCGGATGCCACCCAATAGTGAGCAAAGCTTATGAGATTACTAGCACACTGTGGTATTAGATGTCCAATGAGATCCTGGCTAATTAATTATAATCAAATAAATATACTGAAGGGAAGAATCGTATCGTATTTACGATAATTTCCGCTCAGTAGTTATTGTAGAACAATATCATGATTTGTTGCGCATAGTGAGCTTAGATGAGGCGGCTGGAGGAATGCCACCTGAATTTAAAACAGGAAATTACCTTTTCAGCTGTATGACTAGGTGCGTCGGCAGTGCATGTGCCACTCAATGTGTCAGTATCGCATTGAAAAGTATCCTCTTCTTCACGTGGAGGGGGCGCGACGCTGTTGAAATCCAAGCGTGGCCTCTTACAAGGCGCGTCTGTTGATTCGGCATCAGAATGTTTTGAACTCGTTGTGTCAACCAGCAATAAACTTGGTCTATTTTCAACGGCCAGGTGTAGCTCTTCAGAAGCATTCGACGCTTCTGGCTGTCCTTGCTTCTTAAGCTTGTGAGAAGTCGGCGGCAGAGCCTGCCGTTTCCGCGGAGGTTTTCTCGTTTTTTGCTGCACAGTCAAGTATCCTGGGCAGTTCGGGAAAATGCTAGGCACAGCGTCTGGTGAGAGCACCGGTTTTGTTTGTGCGTGTAGAAGGACGTTCCCCTTGTATTCCGCGTGATATGTTGCAGAGATCACTTCATTCGGGAAGTGCTTTGCGCACACGTGGTCGGTAGGCTGCAAAACTCTATCTGCTCTCGGAATCGCCCGTCGCCACTTTTCTAAACGTTCGGGTTCACGCGGAGCCTTGAAAAGCGACACACGCTCCGTACAAGTCCGATACCCCGACTTGCAATTCGGTACAAAGCACTTCTTGCCCATTTTGAAGCGCAGCAAGGCTGAGCGCAACTAATTGCACTCGGCGTCACATGCCGCGGTGTGGTATACGTTGAGTGAATCCCAGCAGAATACCAATCAGCCGAACAATGCACTCACTGGACTCACAGGCACAACCAAACACTTTTCGAGAACCCGGAGAAGCCTTCACACACACACACACACACACACACACACACACACACACACACACACACACACACACACACACACACACACACACACACACACACACACACACACACACACACACACACACACACACACACACACACACACACACACACACACACACACACACGCACACGCACACGCACACGCACACGCACACACACACACACACACACACACACACACACACACACACACACACACACGCACACGCACACGCACACACACGCGCACGCGCACACGCACACGCACACGCACACGCACGCACGCACACGCACACGCACGCACGCACGCACGCACACACACACACACACACCGCGCGTGGCGTGAAAATTTCTGAACGAACGCGAGCGGGCAGCGCGGGCCCCTGGGCTTCTAAGGCTCCTCTTTTTTTTTTAAATAGAGGAGCCTTATGGGCTCCCATACTACAGCGCCATCTGTACCCTTGCGGCGAAAACTACCGCTGATTCAAGGTCATCTGCGAACACAATCTGCCCGCGCCTTCTCTCTACGGGGATTGGCGAGTGTCATCACCTAAATTATTCTTACACCGTGGGAACGACTACGGCCGAAGAGACGATTTGGGGCCCCTGCTCTCCTCTGGTCGTGACGCCACGCTGTCCGCCGGAGCGAAGGAACGACCTCCACCGACGGCAGAAATGTGCTAGCAGGATTGCTTTCGCAATAAAAAAAGCACAGAAAAAGCCCCGCCGCGGTGGTGCAGTAGTTAAGATGCCGGCTACTAGAGAGATTTACCATACCGCGATCCGTCCCCGTGAACCGCGACCGCGGGCCTCCATTGCGCATGCGCCGCCTCACCGCGGTAGAGCGGTGAACGCGACAGGGCCGAATGTTTTGTTTTAACGCACCGTGCGCGAGAACCGCGTTTGCTTGAGAACGAAATATATGCAGTAAATATCTGCTCGCCGCATTCTCATTTTCATGTTAAACTGTACCTTACTGTCTTCCATCCTGTTTTTCTTGTGAACATTTGTATAGGGACCGGACAGCTGAACGGGTGGCGCCGTCTCTCGGTGCTTCCCCCTAGCATCGGAATGCCGGTCGCATTAGTGTGCAGTGTGTTGCTGGTTTGTGCAGTTTGCTTCGCTGCTGTGGTTATGTTGTGCATGAATATGTCCGGTAAAACGAAGTCCAGGCAGACGTGTTGTGTTGTTGGTTGCACTAACATCTACACAAACTCGACGGATGCTGCACAGCCGATTCATTTCTTCCGATTTCCATCCCATTTTTATCAGCACCAGCAAGAAAGGCGTGCGACATGGATACGGTTGGTTCGAAGACAGGTAAGTATGCACTGTTCTTTTTTACTGTGTGGTCGTGGAAACATTGGTGGCAGGTCTTAAAAGTTGGTTTTAACCGGAAGTTTTCTACCTTCTGTTGCGCAGGAGCGACGGTACGGGTGCCTGGCAGCCGAAACCACACTCCCGCATATGTAGCCGTCATTTTATCGGCAATCGAAAATCGGAGGAATCTAACAGCCTAAGTTATAACCCAAGCATTTTCCCGCCTGTATACAAGAACAGGCCGGCACCAAAAGATTGCCAGGGACGTTACGAAAGGCAACAGCCGTGCGTTGACAAAATTAATTTTAATTTTTTTTTAACGTCGAGCGCTTCGCTCGAACGTTGAGTACCACAGTACAACCTGTGATGGCGGTTTCATGATCCTCGTTTATTCAAGTGTAGGTGGTAGAAACATGTGGGTACTTAAGAGAGACGTGCCATTGCAAGTAATTATTCTTTCAGCTCCAGACAGAGCACCAAAGCTGGTAGCTTTCAGTTTCAGAAAGTATGACAGTCAGCTGGAAGAAACTTTCGTGCTTTAATTGCATCTACTAA
Source organism: Amblyomma maculatum (assembly GCF_055883805.1). Lineage (NCBI taxonomy): Eukaryota > Metazoa > Arthropoda > Arachnida > Ixodida > Ixodidae > Amblyomma > Amblyomma maculatum. The sequence goes on along the minus strand of NC_139351.1, from coordinate 21,413,080 downwards.
TAATTCATGTCACGGTGTTTACCAACATGCTTCAAGACGCGGGAAATTTACGTCCTTGAGCTAAAAGAATTTGGAAACATGATTTTCAGCAATATAAACATTGGCTACTGCGTTCCCTTGGTGTAATCTTTTATTTTACAGTGTTTACCAATATGTTTGCTTTAGAAAGAGGTGTATAGATTTATGTTAAAAAGGAAGGATAATCTCTCCAGATGAGCTCTTCGTGTTTTGTTTATCATCCAAGCCACAAAATCTGCAGTAACAAGCCTGCCTGAGCTGAATCCCCATAGTCTTACAATTAAAAAAATATATATATTCGTAGCCCTAAAGGGCTGCATAACAGCCAACTGCATAACTGTTTCGTGGTTTGGTTTCTCATGGTATTAACAGAGGCATCAATCTCTAGCGACCAGCATGCATACAAGGCGTCTCCAGGTAATTATTAGCCTAAAAGGTTAATTGAATTATGAATCAGCTGAACTAATCATTTTTTGTTTATTCCTTGCACACAGAAGGTATGAATCACAGTATTTAAACAAAAAGGATCAAGTTTAAACATGTGTAGTTGCTTTCTTCTCTTGTACAAATGTTATAAGATTCATAACAGCTGTACTGATTTTCTTTGTGAAATTTCCAGGCTAAGCAAAAGAGGAAAACAACAAGCTTCACTCAACAATTAAAGCTGGGGAAGAAGACAGCAACTAGGTACAGATTCATTAAGGCATATCGTTGGTCTAGTTGGCTTGCATTCACTATGCATAAACAAAGCAAAAATCGGGGAGCCCTGTCCAGTCCTCGATGAAACTCAATAACTTGATCAAGTGTATTAACTGGCACAATAAGTAGATATGTTATTGCTGTCAATTTTTTTTTTCATTGATTGTTGCTTTTATAAAGGTTTAATGATGGTATCTATTATCCTACGCAGTTTTATTTCACCCAAATTCTAGCCAGATGTTGTGCGTTCCACATTATTTTGAGCACTGTTTAAATGCAATGCATGTCTGTCTCACATATTCAAGATAGGCATTCTTTTTGTTTTACTTTAGCCAGGTGAGCCACACTGCCCTGAGCCTGAGGAGGATGTTCCAGAGCTATGTCACGAAAATTTGAAGGAGGTATGATGACTACGTTCGACAGTTGTAGATATCTGACCAAACGCAGATCACTTCCGTGAAAGTGCTAACAATGCACTTTCTTTGTTGCATTGCAGGTTGGAACAATGACGTGAATTCACCAGGAAGAATCACTTGCCGAGCCCCATGTTTTTCTTAGCTTTACTGGCAGCAACACTGCATGCACACAGATTTCATGTAAAATTGTGTCAACAGTATTTATTCAAACCGAACCTTGTACAACACAAAATACCGCATCAGGACCAGATCACAAGAGTGTTTATTTCTGTGGAGCTCAGACCGTACAGTGAGATGTAAATGCCCTGGTAAGCTTGTGCTCAGTGACATTATCAGTCTTTTCATTGCTAGCTAGCATCCTACCTGACACCAGAATGGTGTATGAGTTGTCAAAAGCTGACATACTCACCCTTTTCCTAATGAAACTGAAAACTGGAATGACCTACACAGCACTAGGAGCCTTGTTTGGTGTACACCGTAGGACTACAGCCAGGTGTTTTCTGGGCATTCTTGAGACACTCTACACCAAAACACGGACTTGGATCGAGTGGCATCACAGGGATGACGTGCATTCAACAATGCCCGAGTGCTTTAAGTTACACTATCCCAAATGCAGAGTTGTGATTGACTGTACCGAAATCCCAGCAGAACGCCCTGCATCAGTAGAGTTACAAAACTTGATGTAGTCAAATTATAAGGGAACATATACTGCAAACTTTCTTATTGGAATTGCTCCAAGTGGCCTTGTAACATTTGTGCCTAAGGTATATGGAGGAAGGGCAACGGATACATTCATCACAGTTGATTCAGGCTTGCTTTCACTATTGGAGCCGGAAGATGTCGTGCTTGCCGACAAAGGCTTCCCTGGAGTACGTGTTGATGCGGCAGAAGCAAATGTTATCCTTGTTATGCCACCATTTGCCAGTGGCGGAAACTTTACTGCAGAGGAAATGTCTGAGACCTACAACATTGCAAGTGTTCGCATACATGTAGAGAGAATGATCCAGAGAATGAAGAATTTTAGTATCATCAATGTCCGGCTTCCAGTTGAGCTTCATGATCGCATTGACCAAATTATGCATGTGATTTGCGTCCTGGCAAACTTGCAAAATGGCATCTTAAAACAATATGAGTAATCCTTTTCTCTTATACAGTGATTCCACATACATTTTTTTGTACATTTGGTGCAATACACAAATATTTATATCACAGAACTGCCATTAAATATGAAAATGATCACTGGTTTGACAAGCTGATGCATTTGGAAAACATATCACAGTTCTCAAAAGAGCACATATAATACTGACCAAATAAAAAAAACTGCAAATTTAGTATTTCTGAAACAGCATGAACCACATCACCAAAAATGACATTAAGATATTGTTCCTAAGTAAATGCAATTTTAGTTTTTTTTTAATTGTTATGCTAAGAGTATGTACAGAGATGTTAAAAAACACATTTTTGTATTTTGGTTGTTGATTTCTGGTGCCTAATCTCATTTAATCACTAATCTGGACAACAAGTGTGTAAAGTAGAATCTCTCAAGATTGGGCACAATTTGGCTCAAAAAGCTGTTGCAACGTGCAATGGTTAGCACCATTTGTTCCTTGGGGGTGTATATTACAAGCTGGCACACCTGGAGACCAAGAACGTAAAAAGCTAGCTGTATCTGAGTGTAGTATTGATGTGACTCTTTAAGTTTGCAAATGCCATCCGATGAAGCAATGTATGGAAGGCATTTACCTTCAACAAAGCGTTCTTTGCCACTTCTTTTAGAATATGGGCACTTAATCTTGAGCAGCTCCGTTAAGCCATAATCGGCTTCGATTAACTCATCAGGGCTGCACGCCAGCCACGGCTGATCTAATTTGACAACAAAGCTTACAGTGTGCAGTTGTTTGTTATAGTGTTACTTGTACCATTCTCTGGCAGCCGGCTCAAGCTTTACTCCGTACAGCATTGCCTGTGTCGTGACGCGCTTTTGTGAAAGTAGCTTTTCTGCTACTTCCTCCGGAGGTCTCCTCGCTCGAAGTATTTTGTGCGCAGCCGTTGAGGTTATCCGACAAGACCTGTGAAAGAAAGGCAGTAGCTGAATTATGCATCTTACAAAGGTAAAACAATATCTTGTTTCTAGCTGTGACAACTAAAGAAAGTGCTTTGACTAATAGATGAGATAAAAGGTGCCTACCTTGCAGCATGCCACTCTTTCGTTCTTTGTGCTGGGCACTGAACCGGGCTGCATACATTAGTCTCGTAAAAATAGTCAACTGGGCCGCTAAGGTTGCTGCTGTGGTTCGTCACAATAGAGCAGAGAATCTTTGGCCCAAGTGTATTCTTTGGAGGGAGTCTGAGAAAAGAATAAAAAGGTATTTTTGTCCCACCAAGCTGCACTAGACTTTCTCGCCAAAACCTACCTGCTGTGTCTCAACACTTGTTTCGCCCCTCTCCTCTCGCCTTCTTTTTGCAGCAAGCATGGTCACCACTGGGCAGTTTATGAAGCCGTACTTATCCAGCACATATATGGGATCAACACCACCCTGGGCTGAAGCATCTGAAAAATGTTCAGATTTGTATTAAACGGCATTTAATGGCAGGTGAAGTTCAAAGTTTTTTTTTTCTCATGCACTAGGACAAGCACCAAACATTTAGCGGTACATTTTTCCATTTTAGAGCCATATTTTGCAAATATATTTAAATACCACATATCGAATTTACTTGGGAAGTGCTGACTAAATAAAATGCAAGGTCTTTTTTTTTTCTGCAGTAAAAATGGTAGAAACGTGCATGTAGCCCCTCAAAGCTCATGTTCTCGAAGTAGTAATATGAGCAGCAAAAATTTCAAAATTTTGCATCAAAATCGCGACGCGACTGCATCATTTCGGGTGTTGTGTTGATGGACGCTCGAGGCTGCGTACGGATACCGCGCAGCCCCTCTCTCGCCACGATATCTGAACGAGTACGAGGGGCTTTGCGACACTCTCAAAACTAAGCGGGAAGTGCCTACACATCCGATCAAAGATAGTGTGCAGTGTTGAGTGAACTCTCTGTCCAGACAGAAGAAATTAAAAAAAAATGCTCCGTGCAAACGTATAGCTGAATGTAAACAAGAAAATAAACTTGAATTTTTAAACTCTTCGCAAGCAAGCAAAGAATCTTTTCACATTATTAAGTTTGACGCCACGTTCTTCTAATTCAGCCATAAAGTATTGCCTGTGCGCATGAGGCAATTGTTTACTGTCGAGTGGTTCTCATTCTGGAAGTCAGTTCCAGTAGTTGTGCTCACTTAGTGTTACCGTATCGCAAGTAATGAGGCTACGTACCATCATCCCGCGAACTCAGCCTTTTTCCTTTGGGGTGAATCTTCTTTGAAGGCTCCCCCCAACTTCGACTGCCGCTTGTGCATGATGCTGTTACCTCCATGTCCACAGCAAATGCGAGCGCCGCAGCATGCTTGCAGCGGCCGTCCACGCCGGCTTTGCTGGAACATTTTGCCCCAATGATGTTCCTTGACAAGTCCAACTGAATGCAGGCGACAGTACGGCATGTAAACTCTGTTTTATGTACTACGACGGTTACCCAAAGAAATGAAGTCGCACTTCTATGTCCACATCGTAGCTCGGTGCATTGAGCTTAGTCTGAGGGATACATTTGCAGACTATGTGTATACCCTCTGCTTGGCACTCCCGTATGTCGTATACGTGGCTAGCCTCGTAAAGGCGCTGCCCTTTGTCCAGGTGACCAGATCTGACAAACTCTGTGCGGTTTTTTAGGCTTTGAAACCCACACCGGAAGACAACGGGAAGCGCCATTCCGCAAGCGCCAAACGCGACCCGCTCCGCAGGCTCGGCGACTCGGCATTCCGCTGTTTTGCATTATGCCACGGGCGGCGCTATTCGCTGAGAAAACGGTGGCGCCATACAACGGGCGCCCGGTCCCTATTGAGGCAAATAATTGCGGGCGAGCTTGTTGGCTTGCGTCACTGACGGCTTTCGAATCAATTCGTGCCAATCCAATCCAGTCTTGCGGCATTTTATGTGTGTTTGCGGCGTGCGGGTATCGGTTTTTGCTCGTCGAAACATATTTTCAATGTCTAAAGTGTCTCCTGTGCCACCATCACAACGTGGACCGTGCTGTTGTGTACCAGGCTGCAGCTTGCGGCCTGGAACAAACCTCTTGTCGGAAGTACGCGCGTTTAGGTTCCCTTCAGACACGGAGCGACGAAATGCCTGGATCGCAGCTGTACGGCGGGACAAATGGCTGCCCACAAAAAAGTTCTCATGTTTGTTCTGCTCACTTCGTTGAAGGTGAGAACTATTTTGAGTTGCCCGCTTGTGCCACACTGTGCTCTCGCGCTGCTTTGGAGCAAGTGAACGGTATGGGTGACATAACGTTCATATTCGCCCCGTTAATGATTGTGCCTAGCAGTGGGCTGCTACTTTGAGCCTTGCAAGGCTACGCTATCTTCTGCGGTCGTGTGGCGCGTGCAGGCCGTTGTTACGCTCACGTGGTGTTGAACCGAAATCGAAGCGTCCCGTTTCGTTATTTTGGGACGAGCCAGACGCGCTTGCACTGTAATGCACTGCTCACCATGCTGCGATATTGGCCCGGACTTTTATTCGCTGAAAGTGAAACTGGTTTAGCGTTTCTTTAACGTTTGCACGTATATTTGGCGCCGTAGTTCAGGCGTTCTGCTGCTTTCAGAGTCGCGTGTTCGATCTCGTTCGCGGTGACCGCAGGGCACCGCCTATCATTCGATGTCTGCGGACGCTAACAACCCATAGTGATCCACATAGTCCTCCGGTATGACGTGCCTGATAGCACACGTTAAGCCCTGAAAACAACCATTCCATGGAACGCAAAGCTAGGCGAATTGTTGAGCACACATAAGAAAGCTTAGCTTTGCGATGCGTAAACTTATCGCACTGTGCTGTCCCAATTTGAGAACCACACAAGTGACATCAAGCAACCAGTCACCCAGATTGTTTTAGCTTCATTAGTTTTGGTCTGCCTCTGATGGGTAAAAAAAAAGGGGGGGGGGTGGCAGAATGAAGACGTGAGTGCAGTGCCTAACTTTTGTCATGCTGTGTGGGATTCTCAAGAAAAAAAAGTGAAGAAAAGGAAAATACTGCAGCTAGAGCCAACGCATGCAATTTCTTATTCTGTTCTAGTGATATCCTGCGCCTTGAGAATTTTTTGTTTATTTACTTTATGTTGCCTCGTGCAATGATATAATTCTATGAAATGAAAAAGAGAGGAAACAATGTTGTTTCCTCCCTTCACTGCCGTTGTCTTGTACAGTACAGCTATTATTGTTTTCATTTCACAGCATACTGTGACTTCTACCATGTCTGCTTTTTTTTATAGGTCGACCGTTACCTGAGCCTACACATCCAGACTACGTGCCATCCATCTTTCCTTATCGTGCGTCATGGAACATTGTCCAGAAAATAACCAGATTTCAGCGTGCAGAACGAAAAGAAGCACTGAAAAAGCACGCACACCTGCCGCATCTGCTCGTGGATCAAGTGGATTTGATTCTGATGCATTGGAGTGCCCTCCTTGGCTAGATACAAGTGATGCAGAAACAGCTGCACACTCCTCTGCCCCATTTGCAAATGTATTGTAGAGAAAGTGCAATGTGGAGACACAAACCACGGTCAACATGCAAGATCTGTCGTACTTAATCAAAGAAAATGAGATGCTAAGACAGTTCAGAATTCAGTTCAGAAAGTGTTCAGAATTTTCCATGTGTTGCCTCTGAACTTTGTGAGAAGAGCTGGTGACAAGATCTTCGTAACCATTGACAAAGTGGTGGTGGTATGCAGTACACTAGTTAATCTGCAAACCCCGATCATCAACAACCGTAAGCGTGTAGCTGGTTCATAACCAGATGGTATGAAAGTACATGATGCTGTGCAAAAACATGGACAGAAACGACACATTGCCAAACCAGCTTGTGCTCACAACGTGATTGCAAATTGTTTTTATTGTACACATTATCTGCTGAACTGTAAATGCAGTGCATCTGCACCAAATACATAATGACAATCTATTATACCTGTCTGCAATCTTAAGAAGTTGCAGCATGAAACAATCTAAAAAATTTCGCTTTGAACAGACGGACAGGTTTCAGCACATAAGTAGAGAGACAGTGCAGTGACACCTTGTTTCATAGTAGCTAGCTGACAAATGTACGTGAAATGAAGGGTTCTGCTCTTGACTAATTCAAGCCTCTTGGCTTCTTTTTCATATAGCACACATCAGCATATCAGTTGGTTCAAAATTCTACACATTACTTTGGCTCCAAAGAACAAAGGACCTATTTATTTATTTATACATGTAGCTACAGAGCCCGTTGAGGGAATTTTTGTAGGGGTGATACAGTATCAAAGCATACATTGTTATGCAGATGCCATCTTGCAAAAGAACCAATAAAAATGATAAAGATACAACGCATTCCATTACTGAGCAAACTGATAACAAAATAATCATGAAAGCAAGAAAGACTTAAAAAATTGCATATTGTAATAATAAACAATCGTATACAAAAACAAATTTTTTGAAAACGCACAGCAGCACAGCACTTAAAAAAAAAGGTTAATTCAACAAAAGGCGCGACAGAGCATTTTCAAACGAAGATTGCAGGGCTGATCCCTGGGGAACTGCAATATCTTATGAGCTTGCACCTTAAGAATAATGTACTGCTTTCTAGCGACGAGATACGCTTCCAGCCATTTCAGCAGGGTGGGTGCGACAGAATCAAAAGCTTTTTGAAAAATTCAAAAATATGCAGTTAACCTGGTTACCATTGTTAATTGAGAGAGCGACATCATGAGCAAACTTTGTCATTTGCGTATCGCAAGAAAATCCCTTTCTTGAAGCCAAGTTGCCTTGGACAAAAAGAAAGTTACAATGGAGGTGCTGAAATAAATTAGTGTAGATGATGTGCTCTAATGATTTGCATATGACACTTGTAAGGGAGATAGGCATATAGTTCACAGTTTTTGTTTTGTCGCCACTTTTATATAGAACTATGTTGGTGGTTCTCCAGTCATCGGGCAAGGCGCCTACATCCATTGATGTCTGAGTGCTACTAAAAAGGGAGCGACAGAAACTGCACAGTTCTTCAAGATGCAATTTGGAATATGGTCAGGACCGGGTGCCGCTTTTACCTTGAGCTTCTGCAAAAGTAACACTATTCCATGTATTGAGAAATCTATGTCACCCATCCCCGTAAACTCATTCACATATGTAAGCCGTCGGTAGGGCGTGCCGATAGGGAAAAAAACTGACTGAAAATAACAATTAAACTGTACAGCCTTGCCTTCCAGATAGGAGCTATAGTTGACGTCATCGATAATATCAAGGATGTTGTCTCTTACGCACTGCCTACGTTTTACGTACTTCCATACTTTTTTTGGATTATTCGTTCAGATAAAAAAAATTGTTGCATGAGAGATGCACTTGTTCAAGGCCAGGCAGAAAAATGCCGACACTTAAGATGGACAGTGCAAGAAAAAATGCTGTGCTCAATTATCATCAGTGTGATTTTTGCCTTGACACTTGACAAAACGCTATTGCCGCGGTGTGAGTCTCAGTTTTACACACTTTAGGTGGAATGTTGCTTTACACAGTGACCATTCAACAATGCTCCCTGATTTCGTACCTTGACAGTCGCATGTTTCTTTTGCGCATTACATTTGCTTTAAGAGGCGCATTGACTGCAGCTCTAGGTATATGTGGTAAAAAAAAGCTCTGCCTTGAGTTTAGTACGCTGCCAAAATGCCTGATCAAAGACTATAATCTCTGTCGTTAGAGAGGCGCCTGTAAAGACAACAAAATACTCTTGATGAAGCCCAGTAAGAGCTATTTGGGCCTGCACCTGTGTGCAGTATGCATGACTGTGCCTGAGCTGCAAGCCTTCATTAAGATAAGCCAGTTTAGTGCAACCCTTTGTCAGTGAAGCACCTTTCATTGTTGCAGGACACTTCTAGAACTGACTTCCCATAGCACGCGCAAGACACTATAGCATCAGGAGATGCACCAATGAAAGGCATGCTTCCTGCAACAAACAGACCACACTGTCTAAGGTTAAAGCCCATGTGCTTTAGAGTAACAGATGTTTGGTTTGGGCTAGTTGGTAGCAGTTTCTTGAAGACATAGCGCAAAAAAGAGACGGGGACAACACAGATGTAGACAGGACAGGCGCTAACTGAAAACTTAATTTTCGAGGAAAACCGCAGCACAATTTATGTCAAAACTCACGTGACAATCAAGGGGCCTTATACTACGACCAAATACAGTTTGACAAAGGGCGGCCGACAATCTTGACCCGGAGAAACCAAAAAAAGAAACAAGGGGGGCCGGAAAGCATTATCAACAGATTATATAAAACTCATTGTGAATTTAATACAACAGATGGGGTGCGAACAACATCGTGGCCAAGGGACGGTGCCACATAACCACAGCAACGAGCGAGCCTAAAAGGGCTCAAAACAAGGGAAGTAAAAACAGTCATAGGTCAAAACCAGAAAAAACGTGCGAGGCAAAAGCAGAGTCAGAACTAAAAACAGATAAAACGTGCGAAGCAAAAGCAGAGTCACAAGTAAAAACAGATGACACGTGCGAAGCAAAGCAGAGTCAAACCTAAAGACATGAAACGTGCGAAGCAAACGCGGAGTCATAAGCTAAATCAGACGATACGTGGGAAGCAAAAGCAGAGTTAAAACTAAAAAACTAAAACAGACTCAGGAGTGTAGAAGGCTCCCCGCTGAAACATTGAAGTGCTAAGCAAGAATAATCAGGATAGGCGAGTGGAAGAACAATTATGAAGAATGAGAAAATCAAGGGAGTAAACACACCAGAAACCGGGAAGTAATAAAAGAAATTCCACAGACGATAACTCGTTTCATAACAGTCAGCAACCGGTTGTTTGTGGTAATAAAGCAAAAAGGGTTATAACACCTACATGTGGCCATCAAGGAATTCAAATTCGCTTTCAAGCAGGTTGATAGAAGGTACGCTGACGCAATCCTGACCGGCCTTCCTAATTAAGTATGCCTCCATGACTTCGCGCTCAGTTTTTTCTTTGGCTGATCTTAAGAAATCTGTACTATCTAAGAGCGGATAACGTGCGTTAGTTGGATCAGTTTTACAAGCTTTACAATGTTCGGCGAGGTTAGTACCCGATTTGTTGCGTACGCATAGTCTGTGTTCTCTCGCCCTCTCATTGAAACATCTTCCAGTTTGTTCGATGTACTGGAGCCCGCAACTGATTGGAATCCTGTACACGACATTTTCCTTGCATTCCGTGAACTTAGTTTGATGTTTCTTCGTGCATGCTAGTTGCTTTTTCAGCTTTCTAGTGCATACTTTCGATAGTTTGCATGGTGCAGAGAAAATAATTTTGACGTTATAACGCGCTGCCAGTTTTTTGAAGTTATGTGAAAACCTGTGGAAGTATGGAATCACCTGGACTGGCATCTTACTCTTGCTTACTTCGATTCCCTGCTTACTACGTTGACTGTTTGAGGCTTTTAGGTTTTGCAGAAGGCTTTCACACACTGCTACAATAACGTCAGGGGGAAAACCTGCGTCTTGTAGACGCTTGAATTGCTCATTCATGCTAGTAGCCATGCGGTGGGTACAGGATTTTGTTGTGGCACCGTGAAGACAGGAAAACACGATGCCACGCTTCACCACCTTGGAGTGTGCACTATCAAAACATAAAGGGCGCTTTTTTGTACGCGGACGGTACATCCAGCACAGCGCGTGGCCGTTAAAATCCAGCTCAATATCTAAAAACTGAATGAGGCCATCTGTAGGCGATTCCCATGTGAACTTTAAACCGGAACCGTGATCAGAAAAGATGCTGAGCACCTCCTCGACAACATCACTTTGTCTAGCATGACATTTACTAAAAATGATCAAAAAGTAATCAACGTATCTGACCACTTTGTTAACTGGAAGGTTTGAAAGATTGGCTTGAATACGTTTGTCGACTGCAGATAAAAATATATCACACAGCAGAGGAGCGACCGACGAACCGATGCAGATGCCTTTTTTCTGGATAAAGAATTGTCCGTCTGAGCAAATAGCTGTTTAAACAAGGTAGTATTCTAGCAGAGAAAGGAAAGAATCGCTCCTGGTTCCCGCGCTGTTCTGGAATGCTACTTCCCCGCTTTCCGAGATCGAATCGCGGAGCACCATGAGCAGATCTTCATGAGGAACGGAGTAATAAAGGTCTTCAATGTCAACTGAAAAGCCACTGACAACGCAGAAGGAATTTTGTTCAAGAATGCCGACCATTTCTTTGGAACTTCGAATGATGAAGGGATCTTCAAGCTTCAAGGTTTTAAGACACCGTTGCAGGTATGAACTCACTAGCTTTTGCCATGTGCCTTTCTCAGACACTATGACCCTAAAAGGGCATTCAGGTTTGTGTTTTAGCGGTATAAAACACTTCTAAAAATCCGCTTTTCGTCTTATCCACTGCTCTCCTCAGTGTTTCAAGGCCTAGATCTTCCAGTAGCTGAATGGCAGCACGTCTACATCGCTTTGGATCAAACTTGACTTTTTTAAAATTCTTCTCAATGGCGGTTAGGGCTTTTCCTTGAAACATGCCAACTGGTAAGATGGTAAAGCCATCTTCTTTATCGCACTGCAAAGCGGCTAGATTCTGTCGGTTAAGATAACTTGTAATTTTTCGGAACGGTGGTTTTCCCTTGACCAGGTGTCCTTCGTTACTCCTGAGGCAGGCCACCCCATCTTCAATTAGACGGTCTTTGTTATTTTCCGTGGCTCTTGAAGCAGTTTGACGCACTAGCGAAATCAATGTTTCCCTTTGCACGGAAGGCTGAAACGCAAACTTTGGTCCTTTTACTAAGATGCTCCGTATTTCAAGGGAAATGACAACGTTACCCAAAACGGTAACGCCCTCTCCTGTCTGCTTTGAAGCCTTGTTCGCTTTTGGTAGGCCAGATAGCGCTCGCTGCCACAAGAACTCTGTTGTCTGCGCCGCTAATTTCTTGAATGCCGCAAATGTTCTGGCGCTACTTGTTTGCTGCTCCAAAACCATCACGGTTTCTGGTGTGTTTACTCCCTTGATTTTCTCATTTTTCATAATTGTTCTTCCACTCGCCCATCCTGATTATTCTTGCTTAGCACTTCAGTGTTTTAGCGAGGAGCCTTCTACACTCCTGAGTCTGTTTTTAGTTTTTTAGTTTTGACTCTGCTTTTGCTTCCCACGTATCGTCTGATTTAGCTTATGACTCCGTGTTTGCTTCGCACGTTTCATGTCTTTAGGTTTGACTCTGCTTTGCTTCGCACGTGTCATCTGTTTTTAGTTGTGACTCTGCTTTTGCCTCGCACGTTTTTTCTGGTTTTGACCTATGACTGCCGTAAGATGTGTTGTCGGCCTAGTTGGTGCAGTACTTGAGACATCTTATAGTAGCGCGAAAAAACACACACAAGACAGGGTCTTGTGTGTCCTGTACCCTGTCTTGTGTGTTTTTTCGCGCTACTATAAGATGTCTGAAGACCTATGACTGTTTTTACTTCCCTTGTTTTGAGCCCTTTTAGGCTCGCTCGTTGCTGTGGTTATGTGGCACCGTCCCTTGGCCACGATGTTGTTCGCACCCCATCTGTTGTATTAAATTCACAATGAGTTTTATATAATCTGTTGATAATGCTATCCGGCCCCCCTTGTTTCCTTTTTTGGTTTCTCCGGGTCAGTATTGCCGGCCGCTTTTTGTCAAACTGTATTTGGTCGTAGTATAAGGCCCCTTGATTGTCACGTGAGTTTTGACATAAATTGTGCTGCGGTTTTCCTCGAAAATAAAGTTGTCAGTTAGCGCCTGTCCTGTCTACATCTGTGTTGTCCCCGTCTCTTTTTTGCGCTATATTTTCAAGAAACTGCTACCAAGTAGCCCAAACCAAACATCTGTTGCATCATATTTCTCCTACATTGGGCTCTTTCCTATCCTCTCCTGCAGCGGGAAGTCCTGTCATTTCGTGTGTTAACCTCATCGCTTCGACCACATGTCAGTAAAGGATACTGGCGTTCTGCTTGAAACGACGCCTCGTCCCGTGGGAAGTGCAAGCCTTATTTGGAGCTGTGGGGCCATTTTGGGGACACACGCGGAGAATATGCAAGATCCTGAAAACTGAGTACTGGAGACAAGTTAGGCAATTCCACGACTGGCTTCGGATCCTCGTTTTGGAGCAGCAAACAAGTAGCGCCAGAACATTTGCGGCATTCAAGAAATTAGCGGCGCAGACAACAGAGTTCTTGTGGCAGCGAGCGCTATCTGGCCTACCAAAAGCGAACAAGGCTTCAAAGCAGACAGGAGAAGGCGTTACCGTTTTGGGTAACGTTGTCATTTCCCCTGAAATACCGAGCATCTTAGAAAAAGGACCAAAGTTTGTGTTTCAGCCTTCCGTGCAAAGGGAAACATTGATTTCTCTAGTGCGTCAAACTGCTTTAAGAGCCACGGAAAATAACAAAGACCGTCTAATTGAAGATGGGGTGGCCTGCCTCAGGAGTAACGAAGGACACCTGGTCAAGGGAAAACCACCGTTCCGAAAAATTACAAGTTATCTTAACCGACAGAATCTAGCCGCTTTGCAGTGCGATAAAGAAGATGGCTTTACCATGTTACCAGTTGGCATGTTTCAAGAAAAAGCCCTAACCGCCATTGAGATGAATTCTAAGAAAGTCAAGTTTGATCCAAAGCGATGTAGACGTGCTGCCATTCAGCTACTGGAAGATCTAGGCCTTCAAACACTGAGGAGAGCAGTGGATAAGACGAAAAGCGGATTTTTAGAAGTGTTTTATACCGCTACAAAACATAAACCTGAATGCCCTTTTAGGGTCATAGTGTCTGAGAACGGCACATGGCAAAAGCTAGTGAGTTCATACCTGCAACGGTGTCTTAAAACCTTGAAGCTTGAAGATCCCTTCATCATTCGAAGTTCCAAAGAAATGGTCGGCATTCTTGAACAAAATTCCTTCTGCGTTGTCAGTGGCTTTTCAGTTGACATAGAAGACCTTTATTACTCCGTTCCTCATGAAGATCTGCTCATGGTGCTCCGCGATTCGATCTCGGAAAGCGGGGAAGTAGCATTCCAGAACAGCGCGGGAACCAGGAGCGATTCTTTCCTTTCTCTGCTAGAATACTACCTTGATTCAACAGCTATTTGCTCAGACGGACAATTCTTTATCCAGAAAAAAGGAATCTGCATCGGTTCGTCGGTCGCTCCTCTGCTGTGTGATATATTTTTATCTGCAGTCGACAAACGTATTCAAGCCAATCTTTCCAACCTTCCAGTTAAAAAAGTGGTCAGATACGTTGATGACTTTTTGATCATTTTTAGTCAATGTCATGCTAGACAAAGTGATGTTGTCGAGGAGGTGCTCAGCATCTTTTCTGATCACGGTTCCGGTTTAAAGTTCACATGGGAATCGCCTACAGATGGCCTCATTCAGTTTTTAGATATTGAGCTGGATTTTAACGGCCACGCGCTGTGCTGGATGTACCGTCCGCGTACAAAAAAGCGCCCTTTATGTTTTGATAGTGCACACTCCAAGGTGGTGAAGCGTGGCATCGTGTTTTCCTGTCTTCACGGTGCCACAACAAAATCCTGTACCCACCGCATGGCTACTGGCATGAATGAGCAATTAAAGCGTCTACAAGACGTAGGTTTCCCCCCTGACGTTATTGTAGCAGTGTGTGAAAGCCTTCTGCAAAACCTAAAAGCCTCAAACAGTCAACGTAGTAAGCAGGGAAACGAAGAAAGCAAGAGTAAGATGCCAGCCCAGGTGATTCCATACTGCCATAGGTTTTCACATAACTTCAAAAAGCTGGCAGCGCGTTATAACGTCGAAATTATCTCTGCACCATGCATACTATCGAAAGTATGCATTAGAAAAATGAAAAAGCAAGTAGCATGCATGAAGAAACATCAAACTAAGTTCACGGAATGCAAAGAAAATGTTGCGGGCTCCAGTACATCGGACAAACTGGAAGATGTTTCAATGAGAGGGCGAGAGAACACCGACTATGCTTACGCAACAAATCGGGTACTAACCTCGCCGAACATTGTAAAGCTTGTTAAACTGATCCAACTAACGCACGTTATCCGCTCTTAGATAGTACAGATTTCTTAAGATCAGCCAAAGAAAAAACTGAGCGCGAAGTCATGGAGGCATACTTCATTAGGAAGGCCGGTCAGGATTGCGTCAACGTACCTTCTATCAACCTGCTTGAAAGCGAATTTGAATTACTTGATGACCACATGTAGGTGTTATAACCCTTTTTGCTCTATTACCACAAGCAACCGGTTGCTGACTGCTATGAAACGAGTTATCGTCTGTGGAATTTCTTTTATTACTTCCCGTTTTCTGGTGTGTTTACTCCCTTGATTTTCTCATTCTTCATAATTGTTCTTCCACTCGCCCATCCGGATTATTCTTGCTTAGCACTTCGATGTTTTAGCGGGGAGCCTTCTACACTCCTGAGTCTGTTTTTAGTTTTTTAGTTTTGGCTCTGCTTTGGCTTCCCACGTATCGTCTGATTTAGCTTATGACTCCGCGTTTGCTTCGCACGTTTCATATGTCTTAAGTTTTGACTCTGCTTTGCTTCGCACGTGTCATCTGTTTTTAGTTGTGACTCTGCTTTTGCTTCGCACGTTTTATCTGTTTTTAGTTCTGACTCTGCTTTTGCCTCGCACGTTTTTTCTGGTTTTGACCTATGACTGCAGTAAGATGTGTTGTCGGCCTAGTTGGTGCAGTACTTGAGACATCTTATAGCAGCGCGAAAAAACACACACAAGACAGGGTCTTTTGTGTCCTGTACCCTGTCTTGTGTGTTTTCTCGCGCTACTATAAGATGTCTGAAGACCTATGACTGTTTTTACTTCCCTTGTTTTGAGTCCTTTTAGGCTCGCTCGTTGCTGTGGTTATGTGGCACCGTCCCTTGGCCACGATGTTGTTCGCACCCCATCTGTTGTATTAAATTCACAATGAGTTTTATATAATCTGTTAATAATGCTATCAGTCCCCCCTTGTTTCTTTTTTTTGGTTTCTCCGGGTCAAGATTGTCGGCCGCCCTTTGTCAAACTGTATTTGGTCGTAGTATAAGGCCCCTTGATTGTCACGTGAATTTTGACATAAATTGTGCTGCGGTTTTCCTCGAAAATAAGGTTGTCAGTTAGCGCCTGTCCTGTCTACATCTGTGTTGTCCCCGTATCTTTTTTGCGCTATGTCTCCAAGAAAATGCTTTAGAGACTCGAGCTCTGTGAGTGCCTGTGCAGCTTTTTGCTCTGTTTCGGAGCCCCATCTCAAGTTCGACACTTGAGGCGTTTTTACATACCCCATAATTTCTGCAACGAGGCTAGCTGCACCAGTGTCGCATGCTACTACACGGTGCAGCACAGAGGCAGTAATCTTGTCTCGACGTTCTTTCATCCATCTTGGCAATTTTACCTGGCCACGAGTTGCCTCCTTGATTTCATTGCAGCATTCAGCTGTCAGCTGCACTTTTTGGCCATGTCGATGTCAGTGTTCTTGTAGATTTCACTAAGAGGCAGTTTTGCAAAAATCTGCTGACGCCTAGCTGATGGTACAGGATCGTGGGCAGTTGTCTCAGGGGCGGAGTCCGTGTCCTCGCTGTCTGTTATGGATGTGAGGAGCAAAGTGTTTGGTGCGATTTCCTGAAAAATAATATTCAAATTAGTGCCCTAGTTTTGATGCAGTCGCATATGATTCTTTACAGCACAGTAAACACTGGTGACCTTTAAAGCAATAGAAGATCAGAATACAATTTCACTTGTGCACCAAAAACAAATCAGTCCGAGTGGCTTACCTTCACTTGGTGCCGAAAGCTGGACACTTGTTCACCTGTGAAAGTTGGTTTTGTGTGGTCTTGAGTTGCACTGACTTAGGGTGGTGCGTGGCCTATTTTTGGTTAAAAAAATTGAATTTCGGAGACCGGTGCTGCCTGCAAAAATTTAGTGCTTTGTAAGTACTCGCTGAAAGCCCTGTATGTGACAGAATAAAAATAAACACTTACTCTGCCTCCCTTTGATGCCTCAATTCATTTACAGGCAACATCGGTTGGAGATGGGTCGTTCACGCCATATTGCAGAGTTTCCTCGACACTGAACAGCCAGCCACGTGTGTGCAGCATTCCCCAAGGCTGAAAGTTGCATTGGAAATAACTAAGAATTAAGCAATTCATAAGCAAAGATATTGAATGATGACAAATGTACCAATCAAAAAGTGGAAGAGTTTTGTACGACAGAATATTACAGCATAGAATATCATCAGTTTTCCCATCCACAACCGGCTTCATTTAGAATGAATGCTGTTGTCACGCAGTTAAGGGCCGAAAATGATGGTACCCATCGTAACACGGAATTCCCCTGACTGCTTCCACCCGCCGCGCTGATTTAGGGATTTGCCGCTCGGTAGCAGATCCCGCTTCTTCAAAACGCGGCCACGGACGCCGTTGAAGAAGGCAAAATACAAAACCGTTCGTGTGCTGTATCTTGTCGACATTCGTTGAAAAGCCCCAGGTGTCAAATTACGCCCTCGACGCCCCATAGCCCGAGTCGCTTCAGGACGTTAATACCTCATAACTCGCTTACTGCTTCGAAAATGTTATTACACACGGGTGGTTGTGCAAGCATTCGCACTTCTTTAGGTTCTATCGTGATTTCCGCAGAACTTTTGGAACTGTGAAATTCAGCCTCGGTTCTCTGTATCTGATCGGATTACACACACATGCACAAAAAATAACAGAAGGGAGCTACCGCATTGCGCTTCGCATTTTGAATCGCCTACTTACCCGGCCATGCATGTGCAATGAGCACTTTCGACAGTGCCGTCGTCTTTCACGACGCACCATGCCTGGTACTGCTTGGACAGTGTCTGGCTGGCTTGCACAGTCGCCGATATCTTAACGATCCCGTCGCCGCGCTTTCCCACCTTGAAGGACTTGAGCTGCTTCACCTTGCCGCTGATGAACATGTTGTAGGCGTCTCCCATCTTGTAAGATTTGTATAAAAACATACTCCCTCGACCAGGTACAGGTAAACATCACCTGCTGTAACGGGGGGGGGGGGGGGGGGGAAGATTCCTTGGGCCTGACGTGAAGACAAACCACAGAACGTCGTCGTCAAGCGGATCGGGCAGCTCCTCGCCTCGAAGCGAAAGCTTCGCTCGGTATCGGCCTTGCGCCTTGGCATCTAGCTTCTTAAAATAGCTGCAGGACATTTTTTTGTGTAATGTGAACGTAACAAACGCAAACACGGATTCGGTGGGCATTCACGCCATCCGAACTCTCCATGCCACCGGTATCGCACTGCGTGAAAAGCTGCGGGAAACATGCCCGGAAGTCCTTCGCCGGAAAGTGCGCGGGAGCAGCCAATGAGCGCCAAGCGCGCTTGTTTAAAACAGCGAAAAGATCCATTTAGTGCTCGCTCGTACAAGGTGCATGGTATTTCCAAGGTATATCAGTCGCAATGGCTCGATACAGCGTGTTAAATGATGCAATGTTATTGGACGCTCTCACATGGCCAGAGATAGAAGAGATTTTTTTCCGGGCAGAGTCGGCGCTCCCCGCGGAGTCAGTGCCCCGACGTAGCGTCGCCCAGTATGGGCTTATCAACGTGCCTGCAATGGACTGTTCAACATTAAAAAGTCGAAAAAGTTGATTTAGACTACCTCGCAAGTGAACTACTCATGCCGCAGATCGTGCGAAGTGCACAGCGTGTACCGGTGCCGGGACATGAGGCGCTGTGCATGACGCTGCGTCGCCTGGCGTACCCGAATCGCCTTTGCGACCTGGAGCAAGTGTGCGGTCGGCACGCCACGGTTGTCTCCAGTGTGGTGTCCAAAGTAATGACACATATTGAATATTACTTTGGACACCTCCTGGCAGACTTGACCACGCACAAGTGGCTGAATATTAACAGCTTGGAGCTGTTCACCGAGGTGAGAATGTGATTTGTTTCAAAAATTTTCACTGCGCTTCAATTTTGAATGAGAACAACACATCGTGTTATAAAAGACTTGGTTCCACCTTCTTATTCCAGGCTGTGTATGCAAAAGGCGCCCCACTGAAGCGGTGCTGGGGTTTTATTGACGGCACTGCTCGTCGGATCTGCCGACCGACAACAGACCAGCAAGAACACTTTTCGCGGCGTAAGCGCCAACACGTACAGAAATACCAGGCCGTCATGTGCGCCAATGGGATAGTCTGCCAACTAGATGGCCCATTAGCTGGGCGGCGCCATGATGCAGGCAAGCACAGTAACTTTTCGACGCTTATATTGCATTTGTTATATAGTCTGTTAACTCTTCATCCAACTTTATGCCCCAATTATGTTTGGTAGGCCGGCTGGCTGTTATTCACCTGGGGACCTAGACTGTATTTATTTCATCAATTATTCTCATGTGCTTAGCTATCACTAACATAGCCTTGACCACTCACATGTGTTGTCATAATCACCGAAGCCCAATGCAGAACAGATCTGTGTCTAATTTCTCTGCAAGTAGCTATCTTGTAGCTATCTGCTTGGGTATTTTCTATGCACGTCACCCCAGCTGATTTTCTGCCTGTTGCGACTGAGTGTTTGCACTGCCGCTTCGTCAATAGCTTAGTGTTAGTCTGTGCTGTATTACGTATTCTATGTATAATTCTCTTTTTTTTTTAATTCTAGCTAGAAAGACATCAACTCGCATTTCATTTTCTAATCCATGCTGTTCTCATTCAGAGTGTTATTTTCTCCGGCATTTCTTATTTATTATTTCTGCGCTGTGTTCAATATCCTTTAAAGTATTTTTATCTCTGATGTGGAATGATGCTAGTAAGTCTTTCCATGTGCAGGGGGAAGAACTGGCTTTCAATTGAAGCGGCAAGTCACATACGTGAACTGACAGCAAGCTTCTTAGCACTAAACCCACAACAATCTTTCATCTCCTTTTTTGTTCAATTGTAGCCTTAGCATTCTGGTTGCTATTCGACTATCATGCTTCATCACTGACGAACAGGGGAGATGGCACAGGTTTTCCACACTGCTGATTAACAGCGTTGTTGCAGGCTTTTGTTCAAGGCTTCCACCTGTGAAATCATAGGCTTGTTCTGGTCTCCATCTGGTTGTGCTGCAGCTCTCGAACTCTTGTCAGGTTCTGGAACTACCTAAAGAACATCATGGACTGCTGTGCGAATTGAGTAGGCTGAGTAGACGTTGACTGTACGGCCGAAAATACTGTTGGGAGCGCTTCGCTCCGTGCACGACTGCCAGTGCCTCTTTTCCAAGTGTGAATGCCCTGTTTAATTCGGAATAGGTAGTATAGAGGCATATTCTTGCTGCCGTCTAGAGAATATACTTCAGCACCTCATTCATGACTTACTGAAAATTTTTAGGACTGTCTGAAATTCCATAATACATGTGCAGACACTTCAACAGTCCTGAGTGCACGTAAATTTTAATTTTCGGAGGGTTCATGAATATGCCGATATTCAGTTGTCCAGGTCAGGTAACGTAAACACGTCCCCTCCTGCTGATGTCGTAAAAATGTCTTCTAATGGAGGCAATGGATAGTGATCGGCCTTTTTAGCGTTGTACTCTCCACAATGTATAACCATTCTGTTGATTTGCACGATCACCAATAGTGTGGTCCCCTTGCTCTGAAGATCGGCTCCAGACCTCCTCGTTTCTGCAATACCTGTAGCTTCTGTTCAGCTAGCGTTGTACTCTCCACAATGTATAACCATTCTGTTGATTTGCACGATCACCAATAGTGTGGTCCCCTTGCTCTGTAGATCTGCTCCAGACCTCCTCGTTTCTGCAATACCTGTAGCTTCTGTTCAGCATGATCTCTCACTGAGTAAGAAACTCCTTCAGTCTTACACAATACTGGGTGGACTCACTCATTTAGCCAAGCCTTTAATCAAACCTACTTGTGATGAAAATACATTGAACATTCACATACTTCTGAATCAAGTACCCAACTTTATGGTCCATTTAGAAGATGAAAACATTATTCCAGTTTAGCTTCAGCTACATAGCCCACATTTGTGCAAATTGCACACTACCCACATTTGTGAAAATTGTACATCTGGTTGGACTACTTTCATTAGAAATGCAGGCTTGTGTTTGTAGCTATAATGACTGTCTTCTAGGTGTAGCGTGCAATATATCTAAATGGCGGGTAGTGCAACCCATTGTTTTAATACTTTCCAGGTATTCGCAAAGACACAAACCTCTACGACAACCTGGAAAAGGTGGCCGGTGGTGCAAAGTTTCTGATCTACGGAGATCCTGCCTATCCCCTGCGACCCCTGCTGATGAAGCCTTTTGGAGGCCTACATTTGCAGCCGCATGGAGCGTACTTTAATAGAAAAATGAGTACTGTTCGTCAGGCAGTGGAGTGCGGGTTCAAAAATGTGGCCACAGATTTCGCTTTTGTGGATTTTCATAAGAATCAAAAAATCTCTCATCAAATGATTGGTAGAATATACAAGGTTGCTACATTGCTGACAAACTGCCATACTTAGCTGTATGGCAGTCAAGTGAGCAGTGTTTTTGATCTCGATCCACCATCACTTGATGAGTACCTTGTCCCATTTGCTAATGATGAATAACACAACCGTAGACATGCATTTCAGATTTCAAGCGTTTTGTAACTGCAGTCATTGTCCGCATATTTTTGGTCAGTGCAGTCATGAGTTTATAGCATCATAGAGTGCAAGCTGAAATATAGAGCTTTTGACATCACAAAACAAAATGAATAAGGATTGAGGGAGGTGTCTTAGTCTGGTGGCAAATGTTCTGTAAAGGGACGTTCTCTTTGAACAAATACAGGCGGTAGCTTGTCCAGATCAACACGATTCCCTCTTGCATAGACCTTATGCAAAATTGCTGCTATCTATCAAACCTTCAGCGAACCGTGCTACGCGACGCCATGTTGAAGGGTTTAGTGAGTCGGCTGCGTTTACGGCTGCTACCGTCGTGCTGGTTGCATCTGCTTTGTGCTGTGATTTCCGTGCTATTTGTTCGCATTAAGAGTAAAATATGACAGAATAATAGACGATTTACTCGTCCACGCTACCTACATTCCAATTTTTCGTAAAGCGATACTGTACTGTCAAAAAAACCACGCAAAGCAGATTAACACAAGCCTCAAGAAAACAAAAGCTCAAGAGATATAACTTGATGGTTCTTTTCTTCTATAGCCTAATTTTAGTTCTGCGTACAACAAGGGACGCAGCAGTATATCAACATTATCGGCGACAACGAGCATTAACGCAACTGGCCACGCTATCCCGCTCTTCAATTCAGCTACCCTTAAACATGGCGGAAACGCGTGCGATGACCGATAGGTGGCAGTAAATTTTCATAAGGTCTATAAGTGTTAGCTCCACCCTTTTATACTGCGTAATCAATTCACTATCCAAATGCAATAAAAATTGCCATGTGTGGAATACAACAGAACACTTATTATTTAATATCCTAATTATGCAGAGTCTGCAGAGTTTGACCTCAACAACTTCTCTGTAAGTGCATGAAGCAACCTCAGTTGCGCTTCTTGATTGACAATAATAGCCTGCCATTGTTTTTCTTGCATTTTTCTGTTCAATTCCCTTTGAATTACGTCATTTTCATGCCGCTGCATGTCCAGCGCAAGGCGCTTTTCTTCAAGTGCCAGGAAGTTTTCGTCAATCACTTGTGTCCGCTGGCCGCGCATCCTAAGATATGCCAGTGTGTTAACATTCTCTCGATGTGCACCTGCAAAACACAATGAGCTGTTAAAGGTGCAGTGCAGTCAATAGGCATAGCTGGCCTCCTTACCATGTGTGCATAATTTCAACCTTTATCCCACAGATTGATATCATGTCAAAGCTATAAAAATCCTGTATCTGCCAGGCACCACTACTGTCAGTTTCTGTGTGACACAACCATGAAGTCGCTACTGTGCTCTCAGGGGGTGACGTAAGAATGTGTGTCACATGCTAGGCAGTAGGTTCGATATTCAGCCAGACCGGTAGCCTTGAGAGAGGTTTCCTGAATCCCTAACTTGTGGACGTTTTTTTTTCATGTTGAAGACTGGAAAAGGTGGCACCTACTACATGAAGCTGGTTATCACCAAAAAATAAACTGTGCAGAAAAAAAGTCAACATGCCACCAGTGGAAATCAAGCATAGTTAAATGCATGACAGAACTCTTCTTGGAAATTATTTTATGAGCGCAGTCATTGAGATGGCAATTAAAAAGTATCGTAGCAATTTTAAGTCCATGACAACCAATGAGTCAGTGATGCTAGAGCTGCGAGTGCCGCGCTGGCATGGCTGGAAAGTAATTATGGTTGTTGCTCTGTGCGTTCAGGACTGGAGGTGTAAATGATGTACAGGGGCGATCAAAAGAAATGTGAATAACCTATCGACTCGGTTCTATTCTTATAATTTCGTACATTGTTTGTATCTGGGAGGTAACAAGCGTATGACTGCGACAAGAAATTTGAACATGATAAATGATAAATCTTTATTTCCATCAGGTGCTATACAGATGGAGGGCTACGGAAAAAAAGCTGCCACTTGGCGGCTTGACGAGTCCGCAGCCCCATATATAAGGCAGCGTCTAGGCAACACCAGAGAATCAACACGCGATAAACAAATCAACACTTAATTAATGCGGAATAAAAGAAAAGGTCCTGAGCCAGGCTAAACAAACACCGTCAGCACAAAAAGTAAACAAGCGATAAGCATATCAAGACACTTGTTCTATGCAGAAGAAACGAAATGCTAGATAAAACAAACACCAGAAAAGATGGTCAGCTTAGACTGCAGGATCCCCGCTTTTTGGTACCTAGAACACCACTAGAGGCATTACATGAGCGGTATTTTCATTGTAATGGTGAACACTGTGAGTGCAGAGCAGCCATTTTTATGCTGTGTCAATACATATTAATGTAAATTCGCCGTAAGCACCATATTTCCGTCAGTTGGCCATATCTCGTTCTGGTGGCTTCGGGTACCGAGGCAAGTCAACAAAGCATTGCTGCGAGAATTTTGAAGGGGCCCTTTGTGGCCAACTTTGCATAACTGCCTCTGACACGGAGGCAGCATTTTACTGGGATTTGACACCAGAATTATGTGCTTCAAAGGGTTTACATAACATATCTTGTAGGCTATCGTTGCCAACAAAACAATTTCTGTTCTCTTATCTCATTTTACTGCCATTTTCTTACCCACTTTAGTTCACCTTTTCAAACATGTAAGCACTGAAGCCAATTTCTTTAAATGCATTTTTTCACTATCAGATTACTGTGTGGTCTGAGCATAAAGAATGAAACCATTGCTGGTCTGAAGTTGAATTGTTGCGGTCTGAAGTTGAATTGTGTTCCTATGATTGCAGTTGGCAATGTGAATTTCGAAGTCATTTTTCCTTTTCCCTGCTATTTTGGAACTTGGCATCTAGATTACTGTATCTTTAGATTGTTTCTGGGTCATGTGGATTCCAAAACACCCTCTTGTGATTTAATCCCGCCATGATATCACCATGATAATCTTGTTATTGTCGCCATTTGTTTCATTATGCCACCCTAAGCATTCCATGCACTGGCAGTTTGAATTTGTGAAGGCTTTCATTGTGCAAATAAATTACTGATCTTATGGTAGAAGAGATCCAAAATTTTTTTCCTGTTACTGTGATAAAGTGCTATAAAAGCATTTACTTGATGTACATCTTGCTTCACCAAGTCCTTGAATGTTCCTTTCATGAACTACATCAACATGAATGCATGAATGCATGAAACAAATGTTTTGCCCGTGACATTACCAAGGTTATTGTACAAAATTTCATAGTAACTCCGTAACTCCACATTTTTGTCCTTTTTACTGAAGAATTTGTACAATTCTTACGTAATTTCATTCAAAGAGCCATATGAAAGAACAATGCAAGAGAAATATTCTGAAATAATGTTTTCCATAGCATACTGTTTCAAAGTTGTTCTTTGCAGAAACATCACAGTGCTTACGGAGGAAATATTTCTTAAGAAAATAGTTCGATAAGGGCCATCCATTTTATCGCCAATACACCTAATTATTTGTTACATATTTTTTGCGATAGTTGCTTTTGGGGTCTTGGATATTTGGATAGAATGGCCCATCTACAAACTTGCTTTTTACTGAGCAGCCTTTTTTGTGCATATTGAACAGGCATGTTTGCAAATATCTAGGAAGGAAAACAAAACACAGCATTCTAGGCCTTTGTTCAGCACTTAGCAGCTATCTTCATAAATTAAATATCTGACCTGAAAACTGAAGAGACTGTCTGTCATTGGCTGTAAGCAGGACTAGTCAGAGTGTTTTAGCATTACATGCAATTAGACAAGGCAGGAAAACTGCATCCAAAGAGCTGCATTCACTGTGTTGGACAATGTTCAAAGTAAATTTATGGCATCTAACCTCTTGCTTGAAGCAGACGTGGTGTGCTGGATGCAGGACTGTTTGATGTCCTTTGTGAAGGCAGGTCTTCGCAAGGTTGACTGGATGGTCCAGGAGACTGCTCCATGTGAGGCATAGAGGCAACGTCTTCTGCCTGGTGCCTCAGTGTACATTGACCCCAGCAGTGCCTCTGCACTACTTGCATGATGGCTGTCGTCGCCTTGGTCTATAATGAATAAAACATAGTTACTGGTAATACAGCAGTCGATTGCATTGCGCAAAAAGCTAATTCGAGGTAGGCAGCAGAGAAACTTTCAAAGGACTTGAATCTCAAAAATAGGTGATATTTCATATTTTAAATAGGTTTAAATATGCTGCAATATACAGCAACTATATAAGACCAGCTCTTCACGTTGGAAGTGTAGTGCTACATGAAAAGTGTGAGAAAGCAAGACTGTTACCGCAGTATATAAATTTTTACACCTGTTATCACACTGTCTGTAATTAAACAAAAGCAACTGGCTGAATATAATTAATACCTCATGTCAGAAAAGCAGTATAACAGTTATTTCGAGCTATTATACAGCATATAGCAACAGCCACAACACATGGAAAAAAATAGTTGTGATCGGTCTCAGTCATGTATGCCTAGTTGGTGACAAAGTAGAGAAAGTAAATATTGCCTGATAATGGCATTTTACATGGAATCAAGTAAGCAGCAACAAACTGTTCCTGTAAAGACGACGCTTGGCAAATAGAAGCTGTGTCAGTAGCAATAATTTTGCACTGAACTCTCATGCCACACTTGCGCAGCTTGCACGTATATTTCTACTCTTGAAAATGGACAGCACGTTTCTAACAGCAACATGAAGTGGTCGCAAAGAATTTTATATTTATGCAGAAGAATCAAATTTTACAGTACTTGATTATGAAAGCGTACCTTTCAATTACTCCTAGAAGAGTAATGAGATAGTAGCCTTTGTGTGAGTTATGTTTTTATATTTGAGAGAGGAAATGTCAGACAAACACATCAAAACCCCATAGTCTCTCAGCACAGCAGTGAGACTTCTCCAATCTTGTCTTTGATGCAAAACAGCCTTTGCTGCTTCTACACAATAACACCCAATGTATTCACGTGTATTCAATTATCAATTCGACCTGCGCTCCTTTGCATAGACAGCCTGTTATTGTTGAAAGACAGTCATCTAAAGTTTTGATTTGGACACTGACTTGGCTTCTATGCTCGCATCGCTGCATAAAATGCAGGTTCTATTGCATATTTGCACAAGCTGTGCTTTTGTGGGTAATGTACAACACTGCCTTTGAGTGGGCCTATGTGTTCATAAAGAGTGTGGAGCACTGCTTCACAATGTGAACATATGAAACGTGCTATTGAACAGCGCAGCGTCGGCTGGGTGGAGTCATAAAATGAATATTGCATGGTAGACGAGGTACTCCTGAATGCCTTCAAGGGCGTTCACTTTCCAGAATTGTTAGTCAATGCAACTGACATTTAAGGGAATAAAATGGTAGGTTCCTAATCTTAGCGCAACTTAGGCAGAGTACATTATCAAGACCAAGCAATGATTGCAGATCGATGCATGAAAAAAATATGATAACTGGCTGCAAACCGTTTTGCAGCACTGCCAAGCTTATGAGCAACGGTGTGCTGTATCACAAGAAAGCATAAACACGATGTATCCTGGTAATGCACATATGTGCGGCTGAGTTGAAGGTTAACATTATTTAGATTTCGGACAACACAGCAAGCCATTAAAAAGAAAATAATAGCAGAAAATTCTATGAGACGGACTCCACTGCAGATTATAGAATAAACTTCCACTTATAATGTTCCTGCAGAATTCAGTGGAAATTGATTTCGGCAGGACACGCAATGCAGAGAGGGAATTATTAATGCTTTGAGGGCAACAAAGTACATTTCAAGGAATGAAAACTTAGTGAAATGATCTACAGCTCGGCAGAGTGATTACAAAGTTGAGAGAGAAACAGCACTTGTGGTTGGAGTAGGAGACAGCTATTTCTACCCGCAGACCCATCACCAGAACACCACTTCGTGCCTTCTGAAGGACAGCATGTTGTAGATAGACGGAAATACGACACTTAACAAGCAATTCGTACAGATGTCACCGACGCCGTAACTACGCCCCACGTCAAAATGTACTGTTGTATAATGCAAACGAAACACAAGTAGAACCCGAGCATTTATTTTTCCTTCACACAAGGGGTTCTCACCTGTATCTTTGTTTGTGTAGGCTTCCATCGCCTCAGCCATCCTTTCGGCCACGGCATTTCGTTGCTGATCTCCGCGCGAGCAGCGAGCAGTAGGTTGCGACTGGGCCTCGCATTGCGCAGCTCTTTTGGCGCCCTTGCGTCGCACATCTTTTTTTTTTATATTTGGCCTCCCGCGCAATGTCCGAAGCTTCTTGGAGGAGTTTTTCCCATTCACTGTACTGTTCTTCTGTGCCAGATCTAGTTGGAATGACAACCATTATATAAAACACACACACACACACACACACACACACACACACACACACACACACACACACACACACACACACACACACACACACACACACACACACACACACACACACACACACACACACACACACACACACACACACACACACACACACACACATATATATATATATAAGTATATACTTCCTCGCCACTTCGCATTTTGAAGGAGTGTGACAACTTAATTTATTACTTACCGTCTCCCATTGAGGTAGTCTTGGCTTTCGAAATGGGCCAGCAGCAAATCCAATCTTTCTTTCACGCTACGTGGCGTATAATCGGACCCCGGGATTATCAAATTCAGATTAGCGGCCACATCGGCCCACTTTGCTGATTCTGAAAATGGTCGTAATTCGATCACTTCATGGAGAAGTAATATATCAGAGGCTAAATTGAAATGCCTCCTTGTGCATGCGGCATTGGGTGGAATATTTTCCTTATTGGCAGACATGGGGCTTGCTGGATGTGGGTGCTTGGCAAAATAAGGATGCGCGCATCCACAACACACCCACAACAAAACAACATGCGTAAAACGTGCGCAGGAAACTCCTTGGCTCAGCCGGGCTTGGCTAAATTTCCGCCTGCGTTTTCGTCTTTGGCTCGCAGAACAGGCGGCGCTAGTAGCGGCGCAGTACCGCCGCTACCGCCGCGGTACCGCCGCGGTAGAACCCGCGCATGCGCACAGCGCCTCACGGTGGCGGATAGCGGTGACGTATCGCGGATCGCGGTATGCTAAATCTCTCTACTGTTCCCGAGTACCCGAGTTCGAGCCTAACCACTGGGGGCTGTGTTTCGAGGGGGCGAAACGGAGGAGCGTCTGGGTGCTGTGCGATGTCAGTGCTCGTTAAAGGTCGCCAGGTGGACGAAATTACTGCGTAGCCCTCCCCTACGGCTCCCATTTCTCTCTTCCCACTTTCACTCACATCTTCCTCCCTTCCCTTTACGGCCCGATCCAGGGGTCCACAGAACAAATGTGACAAATACTGCGCCTTTCCTTTCCTTTGAATCAATTATTATTATTAATTATTATTATTATTATTATTATTATTATTATTATTATTATTATTATTATTATTATTATTATTATTATTATTATTATTATTATTATTATTATTATTATTATTATTTAAACTTAGCAGTGGTCTAACTTGATTGAACCAGAAATTGAAGGTCGAATGATAGCTCTTCATTATGCTGTGAGTTTGGCATTCGTTTGCGGCATCAGATGACTGGGCGCCGGTTTGAGCGAAGGCTTCTGCAGTGCGCTTCTTGCACTTTCGTTCACGGGTCCGTTCCTGGTTCTCTGACAGTTGTAATTACCGTTGTTCTGGAGTTTCCGTATTTCTGTTGGCTCGCCATCGCGGTCGGCCTCGAATTCGGTTTCTCACGAAGTACATCCGCTGTGTAAGTTGATTCTGCCTTTAGTTGTGGAAGGTATTTACAGCATTGCGAGCTTCACTATCCAATGTGCTGAGCCCCTAATCAATGAGAATTATACTAAGTAATTGCGCAATCTTTACGAATATAGTCCTCACAGAGCACGGTATCCAGCTGCTAGCCATAAGCGACCCTTCGAAGTAGGTATAAAAGCTCACCTTTTGCAAGCTGTAAGAATACGACAGCATGGACTAGCAGGAGGATGCTCGATTCGGCATCCAAGAACCCTGGAATCTTATTTCGTATCCCCTTCAAGCAAGTTCGTACCTCCTTTCAGCTTTGTTGCAGCATGTGTATCATTAACTCACACCACCCATCGACTTATCAGTGCTACTCCATATCATCGGCCGACCACCATTTGGCACATGGCTCAAGGTCAAATGTTGATGCGATTTATGCCGCTCACGTGTCAATACTGATGTCACTGTAGTTTGACTGCGAATGTTCGACCTTGACTTTGGCTAAGGTCAAATACCGACGCAGGAAACTCGTCTATTGCTTTGAGTAGAGCTATCTCTGCGCAATTCAGTTCTGTGCGTTTTCTCACCCCGCGCCCTCGAGCTCGATACATGACGGGTGCCAACACCCAAGGGAGCACTCCAAAACAAATAATCACGCAACTGTGCGGGGAATGCCGAATTCGAGCCCTTTTCCTTCTCGTCTGTCGTTGCTAGTCGTGATACCACGGCGTCCCCGTGTAGAAGCAGCCTATCCGTGCTGCGGTTGCTAGCTGGTTGAGCTACTGGCCTGTCGAAATAAGGAGTCAGGATTTTAGTGCGAAAACATATCTTGGCTAGTGAGTGACGTGAAGAGGATTTTTGAACAGAGCGTGTTCTCATGAACTGTCAATAAATTAAACACATTGTTTCGACAGAGTTTTTAACCCGCATCAAAAGGAACAGAACAACATCCCTGGCCCAATCACAAAAGCATTACATTATATCGCCGCAAGCGATCACGTCCCGCGTAAGAATGCAACACTATCGCGCTGTGCAGTCAACATTGTCATCTTCATAAGGTTTCATCTTTAGTGCTCCTAAAGTTAACCTAGTTAAATGCGTCATACACATAATCCATCTGTGTGAAAGCGAGCGAAGTTCACGAGCCTAGTAGCGGACGAATTCACATGCTGCGTGAGGAAACTTTGCAAAGTTTCCCATTTCCGCACGTAAGGCCTAATTGCTCCTTGGCCGCTTTTTTGCAACGTTCTGAGGCTCATCGTCACGATCATTGTCCGGGCATACCAATTGCAGGACAAAGGTCTTTCCAACATGCCTCCAACTATTCTGCTCATGTGACAGCTGTCTAATCGCATTCGCCCGCCATTCTTTGTCCCCTGCCACGCCAATTCCCTTGCAATTCAATTTATTAGCCTTGCGAACATCGGTCATCCTCCCTTCGCATTGCACGAACTGCCCATGCCCGTTTTATCTACTCGAGGTTTTTAACGTTCAGTTAAATAAGCTTCTTAGTCAGCACTTGCATGCATAAGAAAATGATATAAAATTAACAACCCTTCAAGGGCTTCCAAGAGCTCAGAGTGCTGTAAATGTTTTGGAAACTACAGGTTCAAGTCATTTTGCTAGAAACTATCCTTTTTTTTATTACATAAACGTAAGCAAAGTACGAACACGAAAGTGCCTTTGCGTGTGAGCCGGGTCATGACTGTGCACTTTGAGATTTTTTCAAGTATTTTTTCTTTCTTCCTCCAGCCTTCAAATAAGGCCCTGAGAATCCATCTACCAAAGACTTTGCTGAAGAGGTCACTGCAGACACCGCTTTGTGTTGATGAGTTTCGTTTGTATGGTTTAACGTCCAAAAGCTGCTCAGGCTATGAAAGGCGCCTTAAACGAGGAATCCGGAAATTTCGACCTCCTGTTATTTAACGTGCGTCGACATCGCACAGCACGCGAGAGCCACTCCGATTTTGTCATTTTTTTTCTTGTCTGACTTTTTAATCTGTTCATATTTACTTTATGATATTTCATTTTGTTTCTTTTTTGTTATTTTTGTTTTGTTTTATATTATTCTGTTTATTTACTATTGTGATTATTCATCAACATTAAGTAGTAAATTTTATTGTTTTCAATTGCAATAATTACTATTTATTCTTATTTTTTAGATATCCTAGTATTAGTAATTGGTTTAGTGAAAAGGAAGGAGGAATATATCTCACACTTTCTCTGCTCACACCTGAACCTCACTGTAATGGAAAGTCATACTGCTACACCGCACTAAGATTTGCAGACACAATCATGGCTTCACCTTTAGCGTCTACATCCCACGTCCATGCTTTGGCCTCACCAATATAATATAAAAATGCTTTTGTATTATTAAGAAATTTACTCATTCATTCTTCAAAAAGAAATTGTGTACATATGACTATTGCACGTACATGTGAGTATGCAGGGATAGGAGAGTGTAGAATTCTTCGCAACTGCGGACAGTTTGTGCTACGACAAAAGGTGTGTGCGCAAAGGCGTGTGCTGCAGCGCGAGACTAGTGCCACCTTGTGTGCGCGTTGTCTGCTCTATAACCCGGATCATTTCACGCAGTTCATTGTGCTGTGACATCATCGTGCACGATTAACACTCTAAATCCCGTTTTACCACCATTTTTCCCAGTAGTAGCATTCCTGGTTCACCTCACCGCTGGCCAGCATCTCCAGGTTTCATTCAATTAAATTGTTTTTAGTCGCTTTCTAATTTCGTCTATTCACCTGTCGTATATATATTCATAATCAATGAAAATACCCTACAGAAAAACGAAAAGTTCTACGGGGCAACAACTTCACACAATCTCATCAAATCACATAGACTCTCATACGGTGCATATCATTATCATAAAATATCTTCCATAAATTATGTTAATGTGCAAGAAACTATGAGATTTTACGCAATTATATGCGACTTGTATGTGATTTCTTACGTGAATTTAGTGAGCCTGTGTGAGAAAATGTGAGGTTATAGCCTCATACAATTTTTTCAGTAGGGTACTCTTTGATACTGAATACGAGAACTATTTAATAAGCATGTAGTTCTTTCACCTCTGTATAGGCGCTCGGTCACGTGTGTTTCAAGCACATTTCAAGTGTTTCAAGCTGAAATGATTTTAGCCTACATCATCGGCAAACTTGAGGTGACTTCGAACGAAGACCGAGAGTGACCACCCAGATGCCAATTCTCCTTCGTTCGGGCACCGATTTCTCTTCATCCGGCGACCGAAACCTGAACACCTGGGCAGCAAGTGAGATATAGCAAGACGAAGGCCCCATGCCCTGTCTCACTAAAGTGTGTTGCTGGGCGAGTTGGTGACTGATCATGGTAGAAGGAAATAACGTAAGAGACGGGACAAGAAAGCAGACACAACACGAGCGCTGACTAACAACTGAATGCATTAAAGGCATGAGCGTATAAATACAATGAGCGACAGATGCATAGGAGTGAAAAAGAAGGGCCACAACGTCAACAGAAAAATATCATGCTCATTACTAAGAGTTACGATAGGCGAGCTCGTGGCGCGACAACGAAGCAGAAGGTATGCTTGCGCATGAAGCCCCTTTGCGGGCGATGATAAAGGCTTCAAAGATTTCCCTGGTATGTTTTTGAGCGTAACATTTCGGAACGATGAACTGCTAAAAAACATTAGTTGCGGTTCAGCTCTGGTTAACCCTAGTTGAATTACGAAAGCAATGACTTCCGCCAGTGCTTTCTTTTGTCTGCTACATTATTCCCCTATCAGTGTAAGGTGCTACATTATTGGGGACACTTAAGCTCATCCTTTAAGAGTATGACGCTAGAGCGTAAGCCATCAGATCACATATAAAATCATGCTTAAACCAACCCGTATGGTTGTGCCTGCATGCCAAGATCGTCCAAATCCGTGTTTCGGGAGCAGTGTGCTTTGGTGAGAAGTGTATATGCTGCACGTGAAGAACCTCTAAACTGGATGCCGTATCTAGACGCATGTGTTTGTCTCCCAGACTTTTGATGTTCTGATGATTGTGCATTGTCGGGCTGGGGATATGACGGGCTCGTATTAAGCAGTCCGGTAACTTTAGACATGGACTTGTTCAAGTAAGTGGAGTTGTTCCTTTTTTACCGAAGTTTTTCCATGCAATAAAGAAACAAAAAAGTGCCTGCATGTCGTAGGTGTAAAGAGAAAGCAAACGGTTATGGCAGGCTGATTCTGATATAACCCTCCCATATGAAAGGAGCGACACGAGTTGGCACAACACGAGTTAACTCCTGCCCGTGGTATAGAGTTAACATGAATTCAAATGTCATGGCAGGCAGATTCCACCGAGGCGAAGCAGGCTTATAGACCGTTTTATCTAGGGCGCCGCCATTTTAGGAGGTGGCACTATCTAGCGTCTAGGCCGATCGCGACCGCCATGTTGGTATGTGGGATGGCGTTTGCGCTGCACACACCGGCTAGGACGGAGGAAGTGCAAATCGTTGTTCAGGTGTTTCCTCATTTATTTATTTTTGGGAAGAAAGCATCCGACGAACCGAAAAAGCTCTTCAAACAGCAGTGAAGCCGTTCGGCTGAAAAATGGCCGGAACGTCAGCGGGCGCTGGCCCCGGAGGCCCTGCCACCGTCGTACTGACGATTCACCTAGGTAAGCAAATTTTGTAATGAATTGTGCAAAACTTATATTATGCAAAGCGAAGATGTCATACTGCTGGCAATTTCATTGGACGAATGAGTAACACTGAGGTACTGTCGAGCTACAGTCTCTTCGATTTGACTGAGATCGGATCGATACATGCGAAGGTGACGGCGGCGCTCGTCGCTTGCCTTCGTCGCTTAATGTTAGTGTCCGTTTGCATGGAGCTTAGCCTTAAGCAGTGCGGTTGGCCACTTCTTCGGCTGCTTGAAACTCGATGTTAGTAGCACTTCATTCGTCGAAAAGGCTCAGCGTGCAGACACTTGGCTGTTCGAGTAGCCATGCAGTGGACACTGACGCGAATATGTGACGAGATTGTCTCACGCTGCTATCACGCTACGATGGGAGACGCTATGGCTGTGAGTAAACTGTTTCTTCGAAATGGGGAAGTGAAATACTACAAGACATTTGGGACTGACAACCAAGCAGCTAAAAAAAAAAAAAAACTCCGCGCCTTATGCGTGCCGTACCGCACGCCGACTAGGTTTCGGTGAGGATCTACACTGCCGTCGTCTTCGGCAAGCTGGTCGCCCGCTTTCCCGCGATAGCTTCACCACAAGCATTGACCGATAAATCTTAGCCATTGGAATCTTGACAGATTTAGATGGTGAGCGCGCTGTGTTTCGCAGCTCTAGCTACTTCCGTTTCCGTTTGCGGCATTTATGCTGCTCTAGCAGGCATTCAAAAACTAGTTCACTGTAGCAGTTGATACAGCGCAGCTTTTTTATGTTCATTATTAATTTCTGCCATAATCATCTATCTTCCATGTGACGGGATAACAAATCATCGAAAGAGGAAATCGCCGTTTTTTTTCAGCACATGAAATATGTGTTGAACTTGAGTGAACTTTGTTTTAGTTTGTTATTCGGTACTAATTTATCCATTGATGTGCAACATTTTGGTGACTCAATTCCTACTTGCATGCAGGGGACAAGTAATACAAGTACCCAAGTGTAATCACCGACTGGTGCGATGACTTGAAAAAGTGGCCTCAAGTACAGATGCCACACATAATATTCTACTTGCTGGAAAAGAAGGCATGTGAGTTGAAGCAAGTACAATCTTTCAAGAGTATGGAGTCCAACTCAAATTTACAGAGTGGATGGGTGGGGATAGTGTATATTCATAAAATAGATGACATATTGGCACTGTTGAAGTGTCAAGTACAGGCATCCCAATCTGTGAAACTTCTTCATGATGCATGGGTGTGTTGTGAAAGCAGTGAAAAAATAGTAGACAGTGGCTGTTCATGTAATGCAAGCAAAGGAAAAGTTTGTAGCCATGTAGGTGCTCTACTGTGGAAGATAGACCTTGCTGTATACTCTGGCCTAACTGGGGAAGCATGTAAAGATAAAGCTGCTGCTTGGAACCGAGGAACCAAATGGAACTTGGAACCTTCAGCCCTTGTCGACATAAACTTCTAGTTACAGAAGAG
Source organism: Amblyomma maculatum (assembly GCF_055883805.1). Lineage (NCBI taxonomy): Eukaryota > Metazoa > Arthropoda > Arachnida > Ixodida > Ixodidae > Amblyomma > Amblyomma maculatum. Next base: position 21,377,410 of record NC_139351.1, on the reverse strand, counting down.
AACGATAGACCAGCACAGCTTAGAAAAAGAACCTGCCTTCCATTCCTCGCCACTTCGGCAGCGACGCTGAGCTGGCCGAATACTACAAGGATTGCCCCCTTTAAAGACTTTCTGAACATTCCTGGTAAGTTTTTTTTTTATAACATGCATGCTTTTCACTGCATAGTATGTGTAGCATAAGACTAGCTGAACACTACTACCCTGCTCACTTTTCCTAGTGCGGTCGCTTTTATTTTCACCTTTTTCATCACCCAGCATTAGATGCAAATAAAGACATTTATGGCTGCTGTTATAACATTGGCAGCCATTTCACAGTAGCTACATAAAGTCTTATACCATACATGTACCATTGCAAAGCACTGATGTTTTAAATATGAACACATTTAATGTAAACTTTCAAATAACCCCTTCTGGGAATTAAATTAAAGGTAACGCAAATACTATTAGGCAAGGTTTTTGCAGACTGTTAGGGCACAAAGCTTACAACACCTGCATGGTAACCGCGAATAAAGTATCGTGCCGGGTAGTTAGTTTTGTCTGCTCCCATTTCAGGAACTCTTCTTCATGCGACCATGACAGCACCTGAGCGGCAAGAATTTCCAGAACAAGCCAGACCGCCCCGTCCCGAACATGCACCGCATAACGACTACACAAGTTTGCCAGAAGCGTGCACTTTGTGCAGCACATTCTATGTCAACTATGTTGAAATTTCAATGGAAAGAATAGCGTTATTAGAGGCAGCTACAAAAAAAAAACAAAATGTCCATTTATGGCACACATCACGCAGCCTGCGCATAACAGCCTCGAATATCAAAAAAGTGCCCAAAAGACCTAACACACCAGTTGACAAAGCACTGCTGTCCATAACAGCCCCTAAATTTCAAGAGAATGTCGCAACACAGCACGGCTTGAAGCACGAAGCCATAGCCCGCCAGCAGTTTGAAGCCACCCTCGACTTGGTGGGTTCACTACAAGGTATTCATGTTTACAAGGACGAGCCTTGGCTGTCTGCAACGCCAGACGGGAGCATAGAGTCCCATCATGCAATAATAAAGATCAAGTGCCCCGTCGTAGAGGAATGCAGAAATTTAATTAGTAAGGAGAAATATGATGTTTTTGAGCATGATGGAATTTATGCTCCATATGAAAATGGTCCAAATGGTTATTATGCCCAGGCACAGTTCACAAAGTTTTGCTCCAGGAAAAGCCTGTGCTATTTTTATGTGCGGTCACTAAAATCTGCGATAATTGCAGAAGTTCCTTTCAATGCAGCATTTGTGGAAAGGACTATGCCAAGACTGAAAAAAGTATTTTTCCAGCATGCTGCCTTGCCTAGAAAAAACGAAAGCCGATGGTAAACTGGACCTGGCAGAATATAAGCAATTGTTACATATCTAATTCAGTTCAAGTCAGTTTTATTTTGCATCATGGTAAAATTGATTAATGGAGCTTGGAGTAAAACCTTAGATTTCACAGCTCGACAAGGCAACGGGCCCCCGTTTTGGCAGCAATGCAGTGGTTATCAGCACACCAAGAGAATAGTGAAAAAAAGCTGCATGAAGTTCACAATAATGGGGAGTAAATAAAAGTGGGTTACAGAAGTCAGAAATCAATAGATTTACGTTAAACGCAAAATATACTCGAAAAGGTTCCACAGCAGGACAATATTGTTTTGTGCGAGTCGGGGTAGTCAAAAGTAAAACCATCATGCGCATGTTCCCGGGAGCAGGAGGGGGCTGGACAGATGGATACGAAAAGATATGTGGCCCTGCCATATGTGCATCGTCTATCACACAATTTGAAAAATGTAGCCAGAAAGTTTGATGTTAATGTGGTTTTCTCAGCATCAAATAAACTGTCAAAAATATGTAGTATAGTTAAGAACAAAGCAACGAAAAACGTCCGGGAAAGAAACACGTGTTGGGTGAAGCATGAGTTTTCCTATGTTCCATGTAAAGTAGGAGTGATATATACGATTCCATTATCTTGTGATAAAGTGTATGTGGGTGTGGGGGGGGGGGGGGGCAAGCGCGAAAATGCACTTGCACCCCCCCCCCCCCCCCTTAAATGCTGAGGTACAAGGGGCTTGCCCTCCCCAAGACAAAAGCTTACTGACACACATGCTCTTTTGGCTGATGGTTGTTCACCGCATGAAGTTTTAATGCTTTACTGCATTTATATTCAATCTCGTTTTTCTAGCCCAGGTAAATTTAAAAGGAAATAGTGTGTTGTTTGAGTCCTCCTTTTTATACTCTTGCTTAGGTGGTAGTTGCAAAATTCAATTAACTTGAAGTACACTGTTATGAAAAACTTGTGTCGTGCGTGTGCCAGGTTACCGAAATGTTTTCATGGATTCTTTAAACGTTCTGTAGCACATACAGCTTCTAAAGGTTTCCTGCTGGCGTTGCATTCCAAGTTCAATGTAAATAGTTGACACGTTTCGGACAGTAAGTAGTACAGCTTTCGCATCACGTTTCATATTAGTATCTCGCAGTTCCATTAAAGAAGACGTATAATATGTGTACGTTTATTCACTAGGAAGCTAAGATGGCCATCCCATGAAAAGTTGTTCATTATGTATTGCTCCGAGCATTTTAAATGATTGTACAATTTCTAAGGTCACAGACAAGTTACTTGGTAAGACAAATTAGCTTGATTTAATCCATAATTTGTATTTACTACTGCAGTTTTCTATTTACTTGAGCACAATGTTTTTGGGATCTATCAATTCAGTTATGCAATCTCTGGCAATAAAAATATTGGTGCCATCAGCATAAACGATATTTGACAAGTGTTAAATTCGCAAGTTTGTGTCAAACATGTCGATGTATTCATGCAAAGTTGTTGAACTGCTAATTCGGGTTGAAAATTTAATGCATTATCGGCTGTGTCAAGTCCTTTATTTAGCTTTTGGTATGCTCTTCATCTTTTACATGTACTGAACTAGTCAGTAGACTGAGAAAAAAGATTCACTGTCTGGGCACGAGAGCATTTATCTGCAATAGTGGCATCTTGAGGTGACACAGGCCAGCGCAAACAATCACAATTGCATCAATTGTCTTCTGGCTTTTGATCCTGAAGGCAGACTTGAAGAGGCGATAGGTCGTGATGCGGTTTATTGCCTTTTCGACATGGATTCTTACTGACGCAATGCGCCGTGTTTTGGTCACCTCCTGCTCTGACAGCTGATGCTTTCCTGCAGAGCGCAAAAATTTGTCATGATTCGTACTTCCTGTTGCATCTAAATACTGAAGGACACAGACAACGGTAGCCTGATTTACCATCCAGATATAACAAATGTTAAGGGTTTTACAAAGCAACAAAAAGAAATGGTCTGCACCACAGATGTACAATGGGTGAAATATGACATTAGTGCTGTTTTGAAACAATGCATCAATACCACAAATGAAGCATTTAGGAAGCTCAATATGCTGACAACATTGTTTATTGCATAGCCCACAACTGGTCCAATACGAGGAAACATTCTTGAAACCTCATAATATTCATGACATAAGAAGTAATTTAAAGCATAACAGCAGCTGCAATAATGTGTACTCTTACCCTTTGTGAATGCTGGAATGTTCAGCTCGACATCCTGGGCCTCTAGGTATGGGTCCAAAGAGAACCCTCTGTCTGCCATTATTACATCGCCCCGAACCAGAAACTCTTGAATACCGCACTGCTTAACAATGTGCTTATCCCAGGCACGTCCACCAAAAGCTTTCGAGACAAACATTATATACCCACAGGGAGAAATTACAGTCAGGACATGATGAAAAACAGCGCTACGAACCTGGACGGAGGTCAAAAACAAACAGGACGGGCGCTGACTGGCAACTGAAGTTTATTGAAAAAGCACAATATAAATAACCCAGCCAAGCAGCTCCAAAACCACACATTAAACAAAAAACCAAATCATGATGAACCCACACACCCACCACGTTCAAGAAACCCAACTTCATTACCTGTTAAAGCAATTGACGGTTCACGAACACATTTTTCACCCAATCGCATGATATGCCTGCCCTCAATTATTTCCCGTTTAATGTGTTCCGGATGGGCATCCAAAATACTTGTCTGTGTTAGAAGAGGATGGCAGCCATCACACCCCTTACAGTGTACAACCACGTTAGATCCTTTACCAATCTCTAATGATCTCCCGTGCTCTCGCAACCGAACATTGATACACCTGCCTGTTTGACCCACATACACTTTATCACAAGATAACGGAATCTTATATATCACTCCTACTTTACATGGAACTTAGGGAAACTCATGCTTCACCCGACACGTGTTTCTTTCCCGAACTTTTTTCGCTGCTTTATTCTTAACTATGCTACATATTTTTGACAGTTTATTTGGTGCTGAGAAAACCACATTAACATCAAACCTCCTGGCTACATTTTTCAAATTGTGTGATAGAGCATGCACATATGGCAGGGCCACATATCTTTTTGTATCCATCTGTCCAGCCCCCTCCTGCTCCCGTGAACCTGCGTATGACTGTTTTACTTTTGTGATTAGTTTATCACATATCCTTAAATGACGTGAACAGGAAATCCTGTATTCGCTAGTCTAGACAGTTGTTCACTAAAGCTAATTCGCATTTTATGAAAGCATAATTTTCACAGGACTGCCTCTAGGCTGGACAGAGCGATGCCATCTTTTACGAGCTTTGAATGTTGCGATCCAAAATATAGCAGCGGCTTTGCACTCCTAGGCGAATACCGCTAACAAACAGGATGGGCACAAAACTTCAAAGTGAGGTCCAGAAAACGCAGCTCATTTTCTGCGAGATTCGTTCAAATGTGAATCTCAGTCCCAGCCCTTGCTCTTCAAAAACTTTAAGAATATTCATAGGTGTTAAGCTACTATTGCACCTTTGTAAAAGACCAGGAAATCATCAACATACCGAAAGATTCTTATCCCTAGCTCTTGCAAGTTTTTGGCAATCAATTCGTCTACTCTGCTTAGGAAAATGTCCCTTAGAACAGGAGCGACCTTTGAACCAATACAGATGATCGATTTCTGGATATACACGGCACTGTGAAATTCAAGAAACATATTTTTTAAATAAAAAGATGTCAACTCCAGAAACGACTCAGTTGATATACCACAGCTGTTACCAAAAGCTATTTTATAATTTTGTTGTAAAATGCTCATTCGCAGACTGGACATGAGAACTACATGAGGGATCGAATAAAATAGATCCTACATTAATACATCGTCCTGCTTGTCCTATATAACTGGCTCCACAAGAGAGTGGAAGCCTGTACACACCTGTCTTCTCTCTTGTGGAGCCAGTTATATAGGACCAACAGGACGATGTATTAATAAGGGACTACAGGAACACTGGAACAACTTGGAAAGTGGAAAGGACAAAACGTTTCTGGTATCACATTGCCATTCATGTGAAATAATGAAGGAGAAGAAGAAGTGCACTCCTAAGTTTGACAAGGTTAGGATTTTGTATCGTCACAAAGAGAAGATGACGAGAGAGATAGTGGAATCATATTTTATTTCAACAGACAATAAGTGTGTCAGCAAGACTTCTCTTGCTCTTTCAAGCAAAGAGGTGTCTTTTTTAAGTGATTTTTTTGTGCAGCAGGTGAACCCAGGGGTTGTTTCTCGTGGCTGTTTCGTTTTCTTCATGTTTGTTTTTTCTTGGCCTTGGAGTAAAGGGCTTAGGCATAGTTGTGAGTCAGCGCTTCTACTGTGGCTCTCTTGTATCTTGTCCTTTGTCTTCGTGTTCGCATTGTTTATAATCATAATGAACATTGCCAGGAGCCTTTCTCAGAAATTATCGCTCTAAAAGGTTCCCTGGGTTTATGAGTTTTCACAGAAAGTCATATGTCCAGAAACCCTGATTTAGCGTCTCTTACAGCAGTAGCCGATCAGCCTAAATTCAGTTCCCCTAACAGGCGCAAAGCCTCTCTCTCGACCTTCTTAGTGTCCTTTAACACCACCCTAAAATTCCTCTCAACAGAATCCAGCGCATTTTGGTTGTACACATCCCCAGACAGAATAACAAAACGACTGTCTTTATCTGAGAGAGCGACCTTAAGATTCATATTTACCATGTAATCAACCACAGGCCCAATACTTAAAGATTCACGTTGGCACCGTTCTGTCCTCGAAGCAACATTTACGCATTCCGAAACGAAGCAAGTGCGCAAGCTGTCTTTCACCTGCGTGGCCAATCGCCTGACCAATGCCACCTTGTCAATTGGGGAGAGGCGAGGCTCCGTAGCAAACTTGGGGTCCTTGCGAAGCACAGCAAGGCGTCTTTTTGGCACGCAGGCATCCCCAAGCACAACCACTTCACCAGATGTAGCCCTGTTCCTCTTCCTCGGCGGAAGTCGGAGACGAACACTTGCCCAGAGGAATTCCGCCCTGTTATCCGCAATCCTGCTCCACTCCTGGAAGGAGCGTTGCCCGTGACCATGTTCTTCGACGCCACAGACGATGCGCAGATTGTCCTTGTAGTAACGCACCTGCCGCCACATCTCGGAACACAGTACGCTCCACATCATACGGCTGTGACCCCACGATGGATGTAGAGGCCCAAAAAGCACCGGAACCTCAGGAGGGCTGCGCCCTAACTTGTACCAAGTGGCGACCCGTGCGTTGCAAACAGCAACGGCAATTAGTGAGGCAAGCGTAGCCTGGCTGGAAAGGTTAACACACGAAAACGAGCCCTGTGAACAAGAAATATACTGTATTAGAAGTTGTGTATCAACTGGGTCGTTTTTGGAAGTGACATCTTTTTATTTAAAAAATGTTTGTTGAATTTGACAGTGCCGTGTATACCCAGATATCAAGCATCTGTATTGGTTCAAAGGTCGCTCCTGTTCTAAGTGACATTTTCCTAAGCACAGTAGACGAATTGATTGCCAAAAACTTGCAAGGGCTGGGGATAAGAATATTTCGGTATGTTGATGATTTCCTGGTCTTTTATAAATGTTGCAATAGTAGCTCAACACCTATGAATATTCTTAAAGTTTTTCAAGAGCAAGGGCTGGGACTGAGATTCACATTTGAACGAATCTCGCAGAAAATGAGCTGCGTTTTCTGGACCTCACTTTGAAGTTTTGTGCCCATCCTGTTTGTTAGCGGTATTCGCCTAGGAGTGCAAAGCCGCTGCTATATTTTGGATCGCAACATTCAAAGCTCGTAAAAGATGGCATCGCTCTGTCCAGCCTGGAGGCAGTCTTGTGAAAATTATGCTTTCATAAAATGCGAATTAGCTTTAGTGAACAACTGTCTAGGCTAGCGAATACAGGATTTCCTGTTCACGTCATATTAAGGATATGTGATAAACTAATCACAAAAGTAAAACAGTCATACCCAGGTTCACGGGAGCAGGAGGGGGCTGGACAGATGGATACAAAAAGATATGTGGCCCTGCCATATGTGCATGCTCTATCACACAATTTGAAAAATGTAGCCAGGAGGTTTGATGTTAATGTGGTTTTCTCAGCACCAAATAAACTGTCAAAAATATGTAGCATAGTTAAGAATAAAGCAGCGAAAAAAGTTCGGGAAAGAAACACGTGTCGGGTGAAGCATGAGTTTCCCTAAGTTCCATGTAAAGTAGGAGTGATATATAAGATTCCGTTATCTTGTGATAAAGTGTATGTGGGTCAAACAGGCAGGTGTATCAATGTTCGGTTGCGAGAGCACGGGAGATCATTAGAGATTGGTAAAGGATCTAACGTGGTTCTACACTGTAAGGGGTGTGATGGCTGCCATCCTTTTCTAACGCAGACAGGTATTTTGAATAGACATCCGGCACAGATTAACCGGAAAATAATTGAGACCAGGAATATCATGCGATTGGGTGAAAAATGTGTTAGTGAACCGTCAATCGCCTTAAAAGATAATGAGGCAGGGTTTCTTGAACGTGGTGTGTGTGTGAGGTCATCATGTTTTGGTTTTTTGTTTAGTGTGTGGTATGGTGCTGCTTGGCTGGGTTATTCATACTGTGTCTTTTCAATAAATTTCAGTTGCGAGTCAGCGCCCGTCCTGTTTGTTCTTGACCTCCGTCCGCGTCCGTAGCGCTGTTTTTTCATCATGTCCACGTACCAACTCGCCCTGATGTCTGTTCTATTACAGCCAGGAATTTGATTGTATTATGTCTTTTGTTGGAACGGTACATTTGTGCTCTCGCTCTGCTTCTTCGGTCTCTCCAGAGCCACCTCTGTGCAGTCAAAAATGCACCTGGTATCTTCATACCATTTTCTATGAATGATTGTGGCATGTTGCTTTCAATTGTAGACTTTCGCAGCCAAACTACAAACCACTTCATTATCTCTCTTAAGCATTCAGGAATAGTTTTAAAGATCTTGCACACAGAAGATGTGAAAATGTTGAATCTGAAAGCAAGGTCCTTGTATAAAAGTCCTAGTCTGAGGCGCATAAGTGTCAGAAGGACCCGGTCATCTAAGCTAGGCATGAGGGCTGTGCAGATGTTTTGTCTATGAATGCCACTAGCCTTCCAAAAATAGCGTAGCAAACTCCAGTGTAAAAACAAATTTTCTCTGGTGTCATCCGTGATGCTGTAGACAGCTTTAATGACTTGATGCAATCGTGGTCCATCAGAGAAGGATCTTCACACTGTGTGCTCTGCACTTGGGTGCAGACCTGGAAGTGCATTAAGAACAGAGTGTATTAGCCAATAAAATCTTTCTTTTGAAATGGAACCGGATCTCATCAGTGTTTGCCATGCAATTTTGTGGTTGCATAGAGAACCATAATATGTGATACACAGTAGTGCTTAAATAAAAATGTTTCATAATTTCAGTCTGCATTTCTTTAGTTCTTGTCACTCAGAGGAGCTGGACACCTGCAAGACATGCTGAGTTTCAAAAAATTCAACACTACTCGATTGTTAGAAGTCTATGAATGGTTGGTTGGTTTGTGGGGTTTAACGTCCCAAAGCGACTCAGGCTATGAGACGCCGTAGTGGAGGACTCCGGAAATTTCAACCCCCTGGGGTCTTTAACGTGCACTGACATCGCACAGCACGTATAAAGAAAAAAAGAACTTGCATAATGAATGCTGCCTTGCTGTGTCTGGCTCGGGAAAGATTCAGGTAGGCAGTCTCCAATGCATTGCAATGGTTGAATGAAATCAGAGGTTTCCTGGTTAGACACTTGCACTCGGTTTCTTCAGATTGTCTTAGAGAACAAAAACCAGATAATCAGCATGGTGAGTACGCAAATGCATGGCCTGAGTAACAGGGCACATACTGCGAAACTGATTCACCACACGTGCAGAGCCTGGAAAAGTATGGCAACTTACAGTACTGAGTTCATGCTTTAGAGTAACAGGCTCAGCAGGACACATGACAGCTGAATTCTGCGAAGTATTAAGCATACATTTATCATGCACTGGTATGGCAAGCATGGACATATTCAAGGCATTAAAATGCAAAAAAATGACCTGTACACATGGAGGTAGCTAAAAAGGCAATAACATTTCATTTAATGAGATTTAAAAATTCTTTTGAGGTGCCTCAAAAGCGTTAACTGCAAAAACGTGTTACACATGTTAATTTGATGATCGATCAGGAAATATTTATGAACTATGACAGATGCCATAATTACAAAAATTAGTTCTTGAGCAGCTGTCTTTCCACAATGACATACCTATCAGATACACATACTGTCAAATGCACGCACACAAAAAATATAGTACTGATATTTCTGCTACCCGTTATTGTGCACTGCCCATTGGCTTTAGTCACTTATTTCTCCTAATAAAGTGGCAGGTATTGAGCATAGCTACATACGTCGTCACCAGCTTGGGAAACGCTTGAATCAGACGATGGAAGAGTTTCAATATCGGAGAGCTTCAAGAGAAGGCACCAAAAAAGAATTATGAAGGTCAAAGTGGCACCACCGTCAATCATCGTTTCTTTTCTCACTTCTACCTAGGTGGTAAGATAAGTACTCTAGATTTTGTGAGTCTATCATGCACCACTCTAGCAGCCTTTTGCTACTCCATAGGCATGTACAAGCCAAACGCAGTGAAAAAGAAACGTGAAATGCGGAGAAAGTTGGTGCCCCACTTGGCGCATGCCTTTTTATCGCAGGTGTACATTATCACACAAAGTAAAAATTCGTTGCGGCGACTGCACGAACGCTTTCATGATAGTTCATATGAAGCAGTTAAGATACTCTTTCACAAGAAACTGAGCAAGCGAAAGATTGTTCATTCAAATGCACAACAGGGCAGCGCGCCAGCCATAACCCCGTGATTTTGTATATTAAAGTATGATGTACAATGATAAAGTGACGAAACAGGATACACAGTGCGACCTCACAAGCAAAACTTCACAAGCAACCTTGGCATGCAGAAAACGAAAGCCGGTTATCTGTCCATGGCCCCGAACTCACCTTCCTTCTTTTTTTTCGGTACGTAGTCGGCTTTCACGATATGTCTCCGGCCAATTTTAACCTGAACTGAAGTTTCCATCAGGCACAATTATTTGGCTAGCCCTCTTGATGTAAAACATACGCGTGTGAGAAGGGCAGGCGCTTTTTGACGGAACTAGATGCGCACGTACCTTTCGCTCATAACCGAGGTGAAGCATGGGTACTGCGTTTCTTGCCGTCCGTTCTCCACCAACAAAATGTTCAGAACAAACACGAGACCCGGTCGATGGGATAAAACCCTGCCTGTTTATGCTTATGATCCAAAGCCGTCGCTCCTCTTCGTTCGAAGGAAACCGATGCAACTGAAATAGTTTGCACCCGCGATAGTTGCTTGTGCACCCGACAACAGCGCAGTGGTAGCCTGTCGACCTTGAGTCTTCATTCCTGGCGATATGATGGCAGAAAACACTTTACAGCCTCTTCACAGCGCAAAACTGAATGCCATGCACAGCCACCTATGCGGTCCGCCGCCGCCCGCACATACCGAGGAGAGCAGGCGCCTCCGCGCGAGCCGAGTTCGAGGCTATTTTCTTCTTCGCCGCGAAAATTGTCTATACGCGCGCGGCTTTCGATATATAACCATAATAATGATGACGAATTTCCATTTGATGTAAGGGTGCTGCTTGGCCTCCACTGCATGTGGCGCTCTATAGACGGATGGATGGATGGAAGGATGGAATATAGGAGCGTCGCCTTTGAAACGGGGTGGTAGCAGTAGCTATTATGCTCATTTTTCTCCCTATATCCTAATTATTGATTTAGAATGGTTAACTAAACCAGCATCCTATTTATTAAATTTTGTTCCTACATTACTAACATTATGTCACTTCTCTGCTTTTAAGCCACAAATCTTCCGGTCGTCTTTTGCTAGTTTATACCGCCGATTTATTCACCCGGCCACTGTTATCTCTAAACCCCAGAGCTTCAGGAACAGTGATGGCGCCTGCACCAACTTCCGGATGGATACCATTACATTCGAGTATAATATGGGCAATTATTTCGCTGGAGTTTCCACATACAGCACATGCGTCATCTCCATCGTTAAATTTCTTTTTGTAGGTGCGTGTTCTAAGGCACCCTGATCTATCTTCAAAAAGTAGTGCGCTGCCTCTTGAGTTATTAAAGAAATCTTCCTTCCTGATCTGCATTTTTCACTTTCGGTATAATTCCACACTCTGTTTCTTTTCCATCGAAATTATCAAATTTTTACCTTCTGTATTTTTCACCTGTTGCTTTATGCTCTTTATTTCTCCGTCCTTGTTACTAGCATACTTACTAGTTAGTTTCCTAGTTTTTTTTCCTCCATTGTGAGTCAATAACGCTTTTTAGGTACAGGTATTGAAATACTTTAGCTGCCCATCTGTTACTGTCCAATTTCCTCAGGCGTTCCTCATATAATATTTTACTCTGAGCTTCCCGCACTTCGAAAGATGCCCAGCCCATATCTCCCTTTACCGCCTCATTTGTAGTTTTGCCGTGGGCACCTAGTGCTAATCGTCCAATGGATCTCTGATTTGTTTCTAATGTCGACTGTACCTCTGATTTTAGGCACAAAACCGCATTTCCGAAAGTAAGTCCGGGCACCATAATTCCTTTCCAAATACCCCTCAAAACCTCATACCTATTGTATGCCCACAATGCCTTATGCTTCATTATCCCGGCATTCCTTCGCCCTTGGCCTTAAGTGATTGCTCATGCTTTCGAATGTATGCCAATCCTTCGTTTACCCATACCCCCAGATATTTATATTCTGCTACTCTAGGTATTTCAAGGCCTTGTATTTTAAGACCCTGATCAGTTGAGCCGTTGAAAATCATCAGACCCGACTTAACTGCGCTGAAACTGAAGCCTAGAGCGTCCCCTTCGTCTCCGCAATACTTGATTAGAGTTTGCAATTCTTCCAGACTCTCAGCTAGCAGCACAATATCGTCTGAATACATCAAACCGGGGAGGCGCTGCTCTACCGCCTTTCCACCTAATCTATATGACAGATTAAAACCTAGGTTACTGTCTTGTATCCTCCGTTCCAGGTTTATCATATAAAGCATGAACAGCACCGGTGATAGAGGACAGCCTTGTCTTAATCCTTTGCATACTTTGACATCCTCCGTACTTCGTATCCCTTCCCACGTAATTTCTACTTTGTTATCCCGGTACATTTCCTGTAGGAACTCTATTATCTCAAAACCGATACCTTCTTCTTTTAATATGTTCCAGAGAAGTTCCCTGCTTACGTTGTCGTACGCCCCGTTTATGTCCAGGAAGGCCAAATACAAAGGTCTGTTTTCCACTCTAGATATTCGAAATTGCTGACCTTATTCGAAATTGCTGCCATCTGTCGGGGCTAAACCACAACTGTCGCCGCGACGCCATGTTAAAGGGTTGGGACTACCATCGCGCTTGCTGCGTCTGTTGCCCATTTGTTTTGTGCGGCAGTTTCCGTGCCATTCGCGTGTAGCCACAACAAAAAAAATAGCAGAAGAGTGGTCGACGGACTTGTTGACACTGCCTACATTTCACAGCGACACTGTAGAGCAGTACTGTGCATCGAAAACATATTCCGAACGGCAACAGCAGCGCAGCTACAAGCTTCTGACCGAATCGTATGTGTGTCTGCCGACGCTGAAGACAAAAAAGTGCAACAGGTTTGTAGACATCGACTCTTTTTCTTTACAGCAGTCATTTATAGGTATTGCTTAAGCCATGTATCAAATATGAACTTCATAAGGATTCTTTTTTTGTGCCGCGTTTCGGCGCAGCTGCTTGGATCACGGAGAGGTGATCGGCATGCTGCGGATTCATAGCACGCAACCTTGCAAAATAGAAAAGCAACTAAAGTGAGCGCAGTGGGAAGAAACAGCTGATGGCGGAACGTTTTTACTCTGTACTTAGCCGCCGCAGTGCTGTTGCTTTTTAACAGGCAAACAGCCTGTTTTATTATCATTCGTTCTACGGTGCTCGCATAGGCGTGCACAAGGCCTGCGCCATAACTCTGCCAGACCTGCGCCGTAGGTTTTAAACGTGTAGGTTTATGGCCATGCAGGTCTTTTTTTTTTTTTTTGACAATACTGGCGGCTGAGGATCCGTGATCTTGCATTAGAAGAACTGCTCACTTGCCGCCTTTACCTCCGGAAAGCCGAGGACTTAAGGAAATGTGAGAGCACGTCGGCGCATATTTTTCAATTTTGTGTCCATGGCGAAGCTTGTTTAATTTTAAGCGCACGCTATTCTTATGTTTCAATTAGGTCCCGTCAAAACAAATCTTTGATAACAAATCCTCATCTTTGCGCGGCGTTTTGGCCGTAGGGACTTTGGTGGAAGGAATGAGGAGGGAAGGGGGGGGGGGGGGGGGGTGCGCGCTGCGGTGAAACGTCGCTCCCCTAATGCAGAACCCTGCGCAGGCCTATGTGTGCTCGTGTTAGTGATGAAGCCGTAGCGGAGAAAAGGCAAATAGCAAATGATCTGTCGCTGTATCACTACCGTTAATATGTGTTTTGCTTTACGCCAAAGGTGTTTTGCAAGCTCTTCGAGACGTTGTGAACCCATGCTGCGTATGCTGTAGTAACATTTACAAAGCACAGGATGCGCATTCATCACCTTTCCAGGCGGCTCGTGCTTCATGCTAGCCCTTCCCTGACATTGATTGCGTGGCATCTAGGATGTAAATACCTAGTTACGCGAATTGTAAATATGTGGCAACTCTTCCAACTCATAAATGCTCTTGGTCAAAATAAATTCGGCAACCGATATAATTCAATCTAGGAGTAGGACGGGTAACAGTACAGTAAGTCGGGACTAGCCTTCAATAAATATTCCTGCATGTCCAGTGTAAACAATTCTGTGTGCGGTAATGTTTACAGAGTTCAAAGTAGCTTACGATAGACAATGCATTTTACTTAGGCACTGAGTACAACGTCCCAGACTTTTAGATGAGTGGGAAGCATTCAATACCTTTTTTTATTTATTTATATGAGTGCGATACAAGTATACAATTGGCCTGAACATGTGCGAAGCCGGAACACAGTGATAACGCGGTGCCACATGCACAGGCAACGAGAAAAAGTAACGCTGCGACAATATAAATTTCTGCTTACCTTTTCCCCCTCGCCATCCCTGTTACCGCTTTGTGTACAACGCGGCACCGAACAGTATGTAGGCATTTTTGGCAGCGGAGTGCGTGAACGAAATGAAATGCACTTTGCTAGCGTGCCGCTGGATGCGCCACGACCCTTCAACATGGCGGACATGCGCGCGCCGGTCACTAGATGGCAGCAATTTCGAATAAGGTCTATAATGGCTTCGAATTATTTTTTGAGAGGAAGTACGCACTGGTTTATTGCCACACCAAAAGCGGCTGCAGAAACTCATGACTGGCTGACAAGGCTTTATTGTTGCGGGAGTTTTGTCACGAAGCCAGACTAACACTGGCTGATCATGATGGCTATATATTAACATCGCCATGTGCCCTTTATGTTGAGATTGAGGATTCGTTTTGCGGAACATTGTGTGTCATAACCAGGCAACAAAGGAAAAATGTCCGGCGTGGAGTAGTGGTTTGCGCGCTCGGCTGGGGATCGGAGGGATAGTGTTTCGATTCCAGGTGGAGAGATGTTTTCTTTTGTAATTTAATGCGGCGGGCACATTCAGCGAACGAACACGAACTTCACCACGAGCCTAGAAAGACCTTCGCCTTAAAACTGCCTAGTGACAAGGACCCTTACCGCCCGTGCAACCCTATTAAAAATTGGCGGTGGTTTAGCTCTGGTTAAACCTAGTCGAGTAGCGATAGCTAAAGACCCCTGGCAATGCTTAGGCTTCGTTTGTAGTTAGACATGTTGTTAGGAAACTTAGTGGTTTCTCACTAGACTAACAGACGAGAGACGTTGTCATCAGCCAACGGGTGAAACTTTATTTTTCACCTGCTTCAAAGATACAGAAATCGAGCAGCATTCATCATCAGAGATCGGCGCGGTAGATTCATCGTCAGAGGCTAAGCGTGTCCGTCTTGCGGCATCGGTTTAACGGCGTTTGGCCAACCATTCGGCATGCTCTTCTTGAGTCTCTTCAGCGCAATGTCTCCTCCTTTCTACGGCAATCCCTGGCCTCCTTCAGACTGGCCGAATTCTCACCATCCATACTGTGGCATCAACTATGACAGTGGCGACGCGGTGACGTCATAAAAAGGGCGCAGCGAGCGCCCAATGGAAGGAGCAGCCAACGTTACTAGATTACCTCGGAGCAGCGAACGCAACGATCCGAGTTTCCGGATAATAGAGGCCTGTGGATTACGTCACATAGACGGTGCGGCGAGCTCGCCAGATGTGGCGATCTATGGGCAACGGCGAACGCGCGCCTGTAGGAGTGGTGGCCACGCGGCGACCGCGACGAGCCGTTGTGTGACTCGTCCGCGGCGCAACATGCAGGTCCCCTACTAACGGGTTTTACATCAGAGCGCATAGCAGCAGCAATATGAGAATGAGCCTAAAAAGGCGAAGAGAGCAGCGCACACGCTCGAGAGAAGCCGCGCCGTTTGTCGTGCAGCCTGGGAGGTAGGACTGGAGATAGCAGCTAGTGGCGCTTTATAAACAGCGGTAGGTTCGCCGGCACCGCCGTGTTTTGAGTCATGGAAAGCGAGTCGGAGATGCTTAAACAAGCAAGGCTTATGCATTGAAATGAAAACAGGCGAAGGCGACGAGCCGAGGAGACCTAGCCAGGCCACCACTCTAACCTGGACGGGCAATCAAAATTAACCAACGCTAACCAGGCTCTGCCTAGCTGGTTTGTGGGGTTTTACGTCGCAAAGCGACTCAGGCTATGAGAGACGCCATAGTGGAGAAGCTCTGCCTTAGCTCTTGCTACGTATATCCTGGCATAGCCGAGTTAAACCGCAGCCAATTTTAAAGCTAAAGCCTTTAATGGCTCATACTGTCGTGGGCAAAAATGCACCCCGCTTTTGCGGCGGCTCTGATTGGTCGAGGCGGGATGACGTCATGAAGGTCTCGACCAATTACAGAGTACTACCCCAGTATGCGTGAATGCGTGACTTATATGGCCATGCCAATAAGAATTCAATTACTAAATATTGTCTAATTTAATTAAGGACTAATAATACCGAATAATCAGTTACGAATGACTAATGATAAATAAATAAATAAATAAATAAATAATTACTGATAAATATACATGACTAAACGTGATCAAATTATCATTTTTAACTGCTAATGCTCAATTACTAATTATTGACTAATGATTTTATTTACCGATCTGACGACTAATTATTTAGGCAATAATTACCGCCTAATAATGGCTAATTATCAATTACCAACGACTAATTATCAATAACTAATCAGAGATTATTTATTTTATTGATACCTAATTAATGACAAATCAATGCCCTAAACTTGGGCAATTGTAGATGAGTAGACAATGCTTGGAACATTCTGGAAACTCGTCACTGCTTGACAGCTCGATGCACTAGTAAAATGTGAAACAGTTGTCGCTCACTTGACTCGTAGCAGCATTCATCGCTACATGCGTAACAGTTGCGTAGTAGAATGCGGCACTCAGGCTTTCGCCTTTCACTACTTTAGTCGCTGAAGTTCCTGATAATTTTTTTCTGTGGACATCTAAAACGCATAGTGACAGGTTGTTCACTTGCTTCTGGAAGGTTAAATGAAAGGCAAAATGAAGCCTGTGCAAAGACCGGCTTCACCTAGCGTAGTGAAGCTTTCGCTTCAAAAACAAAAGCCCAGTATTCATTACTTTGGTGCATGAGGCGAACAGCTCCTGCATTAAGAAGTGTCGAAAAAGAGCTCACCTTGCACATGTGCAGTAAAGTTCATTGTTAAATCCATTTTAACATGCAATTCTGCCACTAAGCGGGGGGCAACATGATGAGCCGGTTGCTCGAGAGCAGTTCATGAAAACAACAGGTCTCGCTGTGGTGATATGTGGTACTTCGCGACCACTTAGTCTGCATCGGTCGATGGGTTTTAAATTTGGCTGAAGCCCTGCTGAAAGTGAAATGCCCTTTTATTATGGACTGTGTAGGACTTGGGATAAAAGGCAAGTATGATGTGGAGTATGCTAAAGAGCACAAAAGCACTTTCAAATTTACAGTACTGGCACGAATCTGCGCTACTTTTATGTGCGAAGCATAAAAGGTGACACTGTTATAAAAGGGACATTTGAAAGTGACTTTGTATGCCGAGGTTGAAATTTTAATAATATTAATAATAATAATAATAATTTGTTCACAGGAAAGAAAAGGCTCAGTATCTGTGACACTTGTTCTGTGAACACATGAACCGCACCTTAAGGGAAGGGAGGAAGGTGGGAGTGAAAGCGGAAAGAGTGAAAGTGGTGCCATAGGAGTAATTTCGACCGCCTGCCAAGACTGAAAATAATGTTTTGTGCAGAAATATGGCTCTAGAGAAATCAGCGTAGGGCGGCAGCCCTCTTCTGTCAAGCTTAGGGGCCTGACAGGCTTACTCTGCGGCCTCGTCTGCATACGTGTGGTCATCATGGCATGGTAGATGGTCTACCGCTGTGTACTTTTCTCTTTTTATACAACCTGTTATGGAAAACAGACAAGTTATAAATTTTTAAGTCAACAAGGCCAAAATCATTATGCACGGCGGCATGTTGTAGAATCTCTAAATAACAGCTTGAGGGACGAGTTGGCGCAGTATAGTACACAAAAATGTGGCGCGACAAACACAATCACGTGAGAAGAAAATACAACGTAGGCGCGTTGGTTGATGGAAAAAAGGTAAAGAAGATGTGGCATATAGTGACCAGACAACGGTTATTGTGTGGCTATATGCAAGGGCTAATTAGAGGTTCTTTAGATGGACCTGTCCTACTGCACAGGTGACGTGCTTTGGATGAAACTGTCTTACTGCACATGTGTAGTGGTCTTTTGCTAGTGTGTGTCTTTGTGATGGACTGTGACTGTCATGCTTGGACGATGGTTGTGTTGTACTGAGACGATTGTGCTACTAACTGCTTGGCAAAGGTGTGTAGAAATGTACTTGGGTGTAGAATTTGTTATTGTCATGCTTGGACGATGTTTGTGTTCTACTGGGATGAATGTGCTACTATCTGCTTGGCAAAGAAGAGATTTGTGAAGATGTACCTGGGTATGGAAGAGGATGTCAAAGCTGAGTGGTATAGAGAAAGTGTGTGTTCAGTTCCGTTTTACAGTTAGTAGTATTTTTTGTGTGCATGTTGTGGAGAATAATTCAGAAATGAAGTCTAAACCCAACGCAGCACTTCCCTCCTTATCTAAAAGATTGCCACAGAAATGGGAAACTGCTCTGGGCAAATAAATATTGCTGAATTTGCAGCAAATATTGCTGCAATTTTCCAGTCTGTGCAGTGAAGACTCGTACGTTGTGCTAGACATTTCTTCTAGGATAAAGCCATTCATTGTGCTAGCGCGTGTGTAAGCACCAGCGATCACATCGAACACTGATAGTGAAAGTCTAGATGAAAAAGTCGTAGATGCATTTGGATCTCTCTTAAAGGAGTAAGCGGAAATCATTTGCTGTTATTTCTTCCACTTGTTTGCTGCTTTTTCACTACTTTTCTTCTTTCCGTCTCCTCTTTTTTGTTTTTTACGCTTTCTACTTTTTACTCCTTTGATTACTTTCTCTAATCTTGCTGGCTTACTTCTTTCTCTCATCATGTCTTTCCCTTTTACTCTTGCCTGACAATTTTCGATGATGTGAAGTAGTGACGAGGCCTGATATTAAAGCTTTGCGGCGTTTTTGCACGCTTTAGCACAATGTTTACTTTTTTTACACAATTTCCACAGCAGTGGTTGTTCTGACGTCTGTAACTATATCGACGTCCTTAGTTATTTAACGTAGAGTTGACGTTTTTCCTGTAAAAACTAATTCAGTGCAGTTCAGTCGGGGTCGACTCTTCGTGACCCTATGGACCATATCACGCCACGCTTTCCGGTCTCTCACTATCTTCCTAACATCACATAACTTCATCTGCAGCGCCTCGAAGATGCCATCTAACCATCGCGTTCGCTGCCTACCCCTTCTCCGGTGACCCTCAACCTTTCCCAACATCAAACCTTTCTCCAGCGACTCCTCTCTTCTCATCAGAGGACCAAAGTAGCTGAGCTTTAACTTAAGAATTTGACCCTCCAATGAGCAGTCAGGGTTTATGGTCGACAATATCGACTGATTTGATCTTCTGGCAGTGCAAGGAACTCTCAACAGTCTCCGCCAGCACCACAATTTAAACGCGTCAATTCTTCGGCAGTCAGCCTTCTTCACAGTCCAACTCTCGCATCCATACATCACAACTGGAAAGACCATAGCACGAGTTTTACAGATCTTGGTTGGCAGACTAATGTCTCTGCTCTTTACTAGGTGGTTAAGGCTAACTATGGGCATCTCCTAATTTCATGGCTGCAGTCTTCTTCCCGGGTAATCTTGGAGCCCAAGAAAAGAAAATCTGTCAGAGCTTCCAATTTTTGTCCCTTGATGCTTCAGGACTTGATAGGGCAAGACGTCATGATCTTTGTCTTTTTAATGTTCAGTTTAGGCCCAAACTTCTCACTTTCTTCTTGTACACAAATTAGAAGTCTCTTGAGTTCCACTTCATTTTCTGCCATTAAATTAGTTCTTTTCGTTCTTTTCCCCCTTCATGAATAACTGGCGGAGGGGCTTGCGAAACTCGATGAAGTCGTGAGCTCTGCTGTGTAGGGCCACCCAAGATAGAACGGTCACGGCAGAGAGCTCTGACAAAATGTGATTCACTGGAGAAGGTAATGACAACCCACTCCAGTATTTCCTGCCAAGAGAACCCTATGGCCAGTCACAATAGCATTAATGATATGGCGCCGGAAGATGAGCCCCCCCCAGGTTGGAAGGAGTCCCACATGTTACTGGGGATGAACAAATGGCGACTTCTAGTAGTTCCAGGACGAATGAAGCGGCTGGGCTAAAGCCAAAAGGACGCTCAGTTAGGGATGTGTCGGGAAGCGACCGGAAAGTCCGATGTTGCAAGGAGATATATCACATAGCAACATGCAATGTAAGATCTATGACGCAAGGTAAACTGGATTTCGTCAAGCGAGAAATGGACAGATTGAACATTGATATCTTGGGTATCAGCGAGCTCAAGTGGACCGGAATGGGAGCATTTAATTCCGGCGACCATTATGTCTTTTATTGTGGGCACGAATCTAGGAGAAGGAATGGGTTGCTCTCATAATAAACAGAAGAATGGACAAAGCAGTGCTAGGGTACAACCCCAAAAACGACGGAATGATTTCACTTCGGATCCAAGGTCACCCTTTCAACATAACAGTTATCCAAGTCTATGCACCAACCACTATTGCTGAAGAAGCTGACGTTGATATATATATACATACATATATATATATATATATATATATATATATATATATATATATATATATATATATATATATATATATATATATTTTAATGGCAACAGGAGATGTCTGCCTGGTGGAAAGCCTAGCATGCTACTCCTGATGAGGGTTGAGGGATGAGGGTGACAGAGTGTGGGAGGGGAAGGGGAAATAAATGAGAAAAAAAGAGAATCGGAGTCGCACACTTTCAGACGCACATAATCACACACACATGAGTTTTACTGCACATCGCAGGACACTGCGCAATAATTTAAGCTTACCTAAAGACACAACCTTTCGCCTTGAACATGTCCTGAGTCCTTGGTGCGACGGATCGTCTGCTGCGCGAGCTACCAAGGCCTTACTAACTTTTCTGAAGGACACAGGGTTGATTAATACCCTTTAAAACTCATATGTGTGTGATTATGTGCGTGTGAAAGTTAACTTTTCTTAAGGACGTTGAGAGATTTTATGCTGACCTGCAATGTCTTTTAGAACACACTCCATCATCAGACGTCTTTTTTCTCATAGGAGACTGGAATGCTAAGGTGGGGAGTGAAGAAATATCCGGAATTACAGGCAAGTTCGGTCTTGGTTAGCTAAATGATGCTCGGCAGAGGCTAGTAGAGTTTTCTCAAGAAAACAACCTTACCATAGCGAATACTCATTTTCAACAGCACAGGAAGCACCTGTACACATGGACTTCAGCGGATGGTCTGTACAGAAATCAGATTGGTTACATTCTTTGCCAGCAGAGATGGAGAAGCACTATACAAGCAGTAAAAACAAGGCCTCGGGCCGATTGTAGCACCATTCATCAGCTTCTTGTTGCCAAATTTAGGCTTCGATTGAGAAAAACGCAGAAAACTAGAAGGTCTTTCAGGTATGATCTGGATCAAATTTCATCAGAATATGCTGTGGAAGGGAGGAATCGATTTCAAGAATTAGGTCTAGAGGACAAAGAGCCTGAAGTAGTGTGGACTGATGCTCGTGATATAATAAAAGAAGTTGCTACTAAGGTTGTTCCAAAGCAAAAAAAAAGCAAGAAAGCCATCTGGTTATCTGAAGAGGCTTTGCAAATAGTTGAGGAAAGGAGGATGGAAAAAGTTATTGGGGAAAGAGAAAGATACAATGTTCTCAACGCGGATTTTCAGAAAATAGCAAGGAGAGATAAGAATGTCTTCCTGAACATACAGTGCCAAACAGTTGAGTACAACAGCCAGTTGAGGAACACAATAGCTTTGTATGAAACAATCAAAGATATCAAAGGAAGCTTCTGTGCTAAGCTGGGCGTGATAAAGGACAAACGAGGCAGGGACCTCACTGAAGCCTCAGAGATAAAGAAGAGGTGGCAGGAATACACAGAACTGTACAAGAAGGACCCGGATGTGCAAACCCAATATAAGACGGTTGTGATTACTGATCTCGAGCAGGGCATCCTGAAGAGTGAAGTTGAATGGGCCTTAGCCAGCCTTGCGAAGAACGAAGCTTGCGGAATTGATGGCATTCCAGCTGAGTTGCTTCAAAACCTCAACCATGACGCTAATAACGTTCTGTATACATTATGTAAGCAAAATTGGACAACCCTGCAGTGGCCACAGGATTCGAGGAGGTCAGTGTACATCCCCATCCCAAAGAAAGGCAGTGCCAAAGGTTGTTCCAACAACCTATACCTAATTACTCCACATGAATTAAATTTTTCACACAGATACATTTTTCACCCACTACCTGATTCAACTAAAATTCTTTTTTCGAAAATAACGATCTCACACATCCCACATATGCACAGATTCTGTTCACACTCAAAAGTCTATAAAGGCCTTGAAGCAAACCAGCTATGTGCTCACCTATACTGCATACCTGCTGTATACTATAGTTACTATATGCTTACTGCGAGAACTTCATATTTATCAAATCGTTCGTTTGGGTAGGAAGTTTTGCACAAGCAAAAGTTTAGTATCACTCGGACGAACCATGCTAAATACAAACGTGTCTAAGCTGGTCAGTGTTGTTTGAATGGATGTGACCATTTAAACCACTCATTCATTAGGTGCTATTCAGTAACTCAAGACAGCTCTATTCAGTCACAGCTGTGCAGTGAACAAAAATGTTAGTGAACTTGCCAAGTAAAGTTCTATCCTGTGAAGCACGACCTACATTTGTCTTGACCTGTTGGATAGCTTTCCCGAAAAACAGATCAATTTAGTAGTCGTGCCAGGAATGCATTTTAGCCCTCTGGGAATGAAAGCCAGAATGAGACGAGCACTGGTGCTGCCGCTGCGTGTTTACTTACCGAGAGAACATATTTTTTCAGTGTACATTGAAAGATGTCATGCACTATAAAGGGAGAGCTTCAAATTATGCTGTACAAAGAAAAGCCTTGATGTCTATCTTGTTTACCAAATGGACGATATGAACAAGGACTGACACAGATGACGAGAAGCGGTATAGCTTTCCAGGAATGGCGTACGTGGATTAGTAGGTAGCTGCGTTGCAGGTGGGGTGGTGACTGCGTGGCTTGTGGAATGGTTCAATATTCTTCTAATGATAGGATAGGATAGAAAATACGTTAATTTTTTTAGAAATGTGTTATGCTAGTAGTAGAAGAGGTCCATCTTCCCTCTTCTCACCCTATTCCAGGGCTCTGCTGAGCTTCGTTGCTTGCTGGGCGTGCTGGATCAGACCTAGTTGATAACCCAGATCGCCGCTGGAGAGCCGGCTCTCCCACTGTTCTGCACTCGGGTCTTTACGAAAGCTATCATTATTTCTACATTCCCACGTGATTTCGTATAACGAAGGTTTGCTACCACACCATGGGCAGGTGTCCCGATATTGCGAATTGTTGCTCTGTTTCATGCCGGATATGATCACATTCTGCGATAGTGGACGTAATACTGCCACCACGAAATGAAAAATGAAAATGGATCTATCCGCTGAAGCGAGAAGCGCAACTTTATGCCCGGGAGATAGAAGAGCTATTTTTTAACAGCGCTGAATGGGGAATTTTCTCATATGAGCACAGGTATATGGTGGATGTTCCGCGCCTGAGTGCCAGCGTGGATGAGCTTCGTGAGCACCTCTGGTCGACTCGCCTTTAAATCACAGGTCATAGATACATTGCCGTTTATGTAGCGATAATAAATGAAACAATCCAGATAACGGGTGTGAATCGCATAAAGATTATAATTCGGAAGTACTTTCGGGGTGCACGGAACTACGTGGAGGTCCCTGGTGTTTCATGGGCATGTCATCACCTCTTTGAACAGTGGGTCCTCACTTCTGGCGGCTGTTCGCGCCGAGTTTTCATTTATCGTTTACCTACTCGCAGTCTTTTCGTTTTCTGTCTCTCTTTTCAGAAAGAAATCAAAATCTTGGCCGTAAACAGCAAACCTGTCAACTTTATTGTCTATATATGCATAGTTGCGCCTCACGGTGGTGGCTCTTTGGGGTTAGAGTGATTAACTGTTGAGTAGGGCAACCTCGGTTAGATTCCAGCCGTGGCTGCAGAGTTTCAATGGATGCGTAACGTAAGGCGCCAAAGTTTTGTTTCATGTCAGTTCGCGTTAACAAACTGCAAGCCGTAAAACTTATACAAAGCCACGGCCTCCTTTGTAGCCGATTCGTAGGTATGCCGAGTTTCTGGGCTCTGGTATTGCTACCCTCAACTTACTAATCGTGCTGGGGATACTGATTTATGTAGAGCAAACAATTTTGACTCCATTAAAGTCAATTACTATGGTAGCAAGGCATTCCCATAACATCTGGGAACACTTCTGCTTTAGTTGTCTGCCCTGAGAAGCACATTGCAGACCATACGTAGCTGCATATGCTGTGGCTGAATCATTGCCAAGTTGGAGACGCTCATAAAATTCTGCTGACTGTGTGCCAGCCTATATAATGATGTCTTACGCAAGAAACCGTAGAAATCCTGGTAACTTTCCTTTATATTATAAATATTTGATCTTGCAGTTTAGAATGTGTGCTGTTGTTGAAAGCGGTTAAAGCTAACTTGGCTTCTGTGGTTCAGCATTTTATTGGACTTCAGTTTCCAAACACATTTTTATTTATGTTTTTCTCTCTTTCTCTCTTCCGAATAATTCAATGAAGCACTTTTTGGTTACATGAAATTCCATACCGTTACAATAGTCATCATTAAATATAATTGCTTTTTATTTCTTTTACATCAGCGTTCTTTCCTGTGTGTTCTTAGAGTGTAGCCACCAACAAACATTTAGATTGAGCGGCGTTGGCTACTCTAGCCTAAAATGCAGGAACGGTAAACACGAAGTGCTGAGGAGGATGAAAGTAAGGCGATAGAAACGAGGAGGGGAGGAGGAGGAAATAAAAGTACGAGAGTACTGTGGAAGGATAGAAGTACCGTGGAAGTAAGTGGTAGAAAGCGGAAGATCAGGGTATGCTGAGAGTATCTGAAGATGTGACAAAATGAACAAAGATAGGACGAGAGATGTGGAATTTGCAATGCTTCATTTGCGACGGCAGCTCCTGCAAAACGCTTCTGCCGAACAGAGGCTTGAATCCGCTCTTTAAGGCTCTGCGTCCCGTATGCATACACCTATCGTTCCAATACCACAGCATATGCGCTAACAAGAGAGACAATTTTTTTTTCCAAAAACACTTTCAGGCTTGCGTTCCGGTACTGTCTTCGCTACTCATCTATTGCTCTTAATACAGTGAAGAACATTATAGATAGGAATTTCAGTGGACAGATATCCGTTTCGCATTAAAGCTCGACCTCTATTACACGGAATAAAAGCGGTTTGAACTACGCTGGTAAATTTAAGATGAAAATCACATTACTGTGGACCATGTATCTCGAGGTCGAAAGATAACACTTCTTCTGAGGAGGTGCGGACGCTACATATAGCGTCCCGCAGTAATCCAGCAGAAAGGTCTCTGTCCTGAAAATTTTCATCTCGCAGCGCTTGCTTTATTCGCGACCAGAACGGCCAGCGGTCGCCTGCCCCTTAAGTCCGTCCTGCCCTGGCGGTGAGCGGTGGTAAAGGCGCATGGCGTGCTTGACGCTCTGCACCAGCGGGAAGTGCCTCTCGGAGCACACGCCCCGGATGTCGTCCTTCTCCACCTGAACCAGCATCACGCACAGGTCCGGGTACTTGCGCAGCGCCAGCCGCACCTACGTCATCATGCAGCAGACAAATGCCAAGATGGTCATGGGGCAAACCAAAAGTAGGGTATTATTTTGGCATAAACGCAACTGCACTGACAAAGAACATGTGAATTTGCCGGACGTCGGGCTCGAGAACAACGTCTATACGCATCTTGAGCCCATGGCCAAAGTTTACAAGGCGTTGAAAATTTGCTTTAGGTCTCAAGAATGCGGAACAGCAATTTGCGCATAAACTCACCCTAAACTACTCGCACAACTTTGTGTGATTGCTTCATATGCGAAATATCATGTGCAGCCGAACATTGCCAAGAAAGTATGAAAACGGGTACACAATCTTAAAGAATGTAAAGAATTAAAACAATTCAATAGCAGCTAGATGCCGCTCTTACGAAGCTCTTATTGCTCTATTAAATAAACAAATTAGACGACCTGTAAAATTTCTGCTGGCGTCTCTCATAGCCTGAGTCGCTTTGGGCCGTTAATCCCCAAGAACCAAACCAAAATTCTTGTTTCTCATTATGTATGCGTTGGGTCTCATCTCAGAGTAAACGTTTGAGGCGCATCATGACGAAACGAATGCATGGCTTAACGTGGGCCAGATATAGTAACTAAAATAGTAATAACATTACGGATACTGGGAATCAAAGTTACACCGAAAAACGCTTCAGGCATGTCGCCGCGTAGGTGTGTCGACGCGGGGCTGGTGGCACACTACTGAACTGATGAACAGGTTTATGAGGTCTGACACTGCTGCACATATCCATGATACGAAATGCTCCGACAGCTGGTAAGGATTTCTAGAATACCAATTGGACGTTTGCCTACACTGTAAAAACAAAAACACCTTTTTGGGCATTTGTTTGATTCAAAACACCCTTACACCCTGAGTCTAGGGTGTTCGTGCCATTGGAAATCACCTCTTGCATGCCAAAGGGGTGCTTTGGTTGGAGAATATGCCTTAGGGTGTTACGGGCAAGCAATATCACCTAACATGCTGGGGGCATAATGGCTGCGTAACTTCGTAGCCTTTTATACACAAGCGGCGCTGCTAATATAACCCAACACCTAAATAAAGCACCAAAAGTAACGCTAAAATTAAAATTACACACGAGTGCTTTCTAAAAATGAAACAGAAACTGATACAAAATTTCACCGCCAGGAGGCCGCCGGTAGCTACGAACGCTCTTTTCAAATTTCACAATATGGCCGTTAGCATTGTGGGGTGCGTTTCGACCACGTTTTGGCGAATGCTGAATGTGCTTCTTCGATTGTGTACCCTCGTGAAATGTGTTGCATTTCCCATGCATATGTGTTACAGAAGTGTGTACGCTTGTGAAGTGCCTTCTACATGTGGTGTTTAACGCAAACGGGCATTTATCGTGTCGGCAAGTGTCCGGGCTTCTTTTTGCTTTGCTCAGGCCGAAGGACTGCTGCACCACTTTATGTTTGAGATGTTCGAAAGAAGAAGGCATGGACGATTTTTTTTCTGCGTGAATAAGAGGTATATGCGCCGACTACATTGCACTCGCGCTGAAATCGCACTGGTTGGTTCGGTGCCTGTGATACGGATGCGGACAGCGTACTTTGCGGCTGACGCAATCGTCTGTAAAGGTAAGCCTATTCTCACGCATATTGCGCTTTGTGGGAACAGTGTCCTACCGGATTGCTGCATTCTGTGTCTTTTTGTGCCGGAACGCTCCAGAATGTGCTGAAATGAAAACGTGAGACACGCGCTTGTTTTCACCTGGCTGCCAAAATGACATCGCACATGTGGTAGATGTCGCGGCGAGTTACGCAGATTTCGCGCAAGGAAATCAGTCTCAACTTTCTTGAACAGAAATAATGTATGTGCTACGTTTCCTTGCATTTTGTACGCGCAGGAGGTTCACGAAACGATTTTCGTTTCTTGACAGTTTGATACTTGCGCTCAGTTCGCAACGACTCGGTTTTGTTCTAACGTTTCAGTTCGTGCGGCAAGGTCATGTTGGCGTACTACCTTAATTCTCTTAGCATTCTTGACTCCCCCCTCCTCCCTTATCTCTTACACTTCGCGCTCGCTCTCCTGAAACCTCTTTCATGCTTCGTCGTCTTCTTTCACTCGGAGCGCTGCGACCCCACCCCCCCTTTTTTTTTATTTACTCTCAGCATAGGCGCGCACCATCCTGCTGCTCGGGGAGCGTCCTCCCGCAGCCCTTCTGTTTAAACTTTTTGTTCGAGGAGGCTATGTTCGTTCTCGGCGGCCGTTCAGCGCGGCACGCCTCTGCGCTCGTGCTCTCGGCATCGATGTGCGCTGGTCGGCCGGCCTGGTTGCATAATAGTTTATTCCAAACTGCGTAAACTATATGCCGCTATCATCAGCCTATGTTAACTCCCCGCGTCTGGATTTGCCTTTTTAAATCACAACGGGAGCATTTTTCATTTTACGAGGACCATATTTTTAGGTTGCATGGAGTGTGAATTTGCATTTGTATTTTGCTGCTTTTATTATGGCGTTTACTTTCGCTCTCGAAGAATCATTTAGGTACGTATTTTATTTTCAGCAAGACTTCAATTAAGGCACTTGTACACGTGCTAAGTCAGCTGATGTGGTTCAAACCATCCAGTTTTCATTATTTTTGTGGTCACATTTCAACATAACTGTTTGACCGCATTACTTGATTTTTGTAGTGTATTTAGACTAGAATAAATGGATATTCGATACTGATGCCTCAGCATTCAAGTAGAGGTCGACAGCTTGAATTCCGTGGCCAAATATTGTACCGGATGTTGCTATTACAGAGTTTGATTCCGACCAGATGTTTACTTTTTTTTTGTCTTTTGCTTAAATGTACATATGAAGCGGTTATCATAGCCTTAGTCGCATATGTTTACCTTCTTTGCTCATCACAGTGCGCATATTGCAGGCAAATTTGTGACTTACTGTTATTAAAAAAGTTGTAATGTATGTGTTGAAAGCAGTTTACTGATTTAAAGGGCCCAGAAAACAATTTGACTTTCATTAGCTAACGATGCATGTCTGTAGATTGTCTCTAAGAATTGAAGCCTACTTTTTAAAGCTGAGCGGGGACCCTTAGTTTAGAGATATATTACATATTTTATTGCCATTCAGCAGTGTGCCAAGTTGAAGGAAGGAGGATCATAATTTTTGCTTTGTTATTTTTTATATTAGACTTTCCTTAATACTGCTTGCAGTTTGGCGATGAGTGGCAAAATACTGATGGTTTTTGCAGTTTTCTAACCTTAGTAAATATTGACACATGCCATTCATAGACGACGAAGATTTGAACCGGCGATTCGGAGAAGACGACGAAGCGAAACGGTGCTGCGCTTTTGTGCTGCCTTGACTGGCTGTTGGTGTTCTTCGGTGCCAGAGTGCCAGAGCGCCTTCTCTGTAACGTTACGTTACAAATCTGGTGGAGGAATAGCCAGGTATTGATCCAGTCCTGCATAATCAACCTGTCAGTACGGAGCTTACCGCCGTACATCAACGCCAGCCGCCTACGTGGAGAGCCCCCTAAATTTGGACCCCTTCCGGCCGCTACCAGGACGACGCACCCTCAGACGGCCGTAGAACCTGCTGCAATGACATCTGAGAGCAGGCTTCCCACCCACATTCTGTGTCATCAGCCGCGAACACCCCCCTCTTTTCATGGCGACGTGTTCGAGGACGCCGAGGACTGGCTTGAGAACTACGAGCGAGTTGCTCGTTACAACGGGTGGACTGATGAGCGTAAGCTCCACAACGTGTTCTTCGCTCTTGAAGAGTCTGCACGGACATGGTTTGAAAACCATGAGGCTTCCTTCCCATCCTGGGCAGCCTTCTGTCGTGATTTCAAAGCCACGTTTCCTAGCGCCGACCGCCGGGAGCGAGCGGAAGCTGCGCTACACTCGCGCATTCAGCGCCAGAACGAGAGCGTGCGTATGTTCTTTGAGGACATGACACGCCTTTTCAACCGTGCAGACCCACAAATGTCAGAAGATAAGAAGCTGCGTCACCTGATGCGGGGCGTTAAACAAGAACTTTTCGCGGGACTGGTGCGCAGTCCACCACGCACAGTGGCGGAGTTTCTCAGCGAGGCAGCGACCATGGAGACAACGCTGCAACACCGAGCCCGTCAGTACAACCGTGACATCATTAGGTCCGACGCACCCCCTGTACATGTCGGCAGTGACATGGACTCACTACGCAATCTCATCCGTTCTGTCGTGCGGGAGGAACTGCAAGCGCTCCGGATGCCTTGCAACACAGCATCTTTTCCTTCATTGGCTGAAGTCGTCCGGGACGAGGTGCGTATGGCAGCTCAGCAAGTTGCTGACGTTGTTCCCCAGCAGCGCGTTCCTCACCAGACGTTTGACGCGAGGCCCACCTACGCGTCCGTCCTGAGTAAGGCTCCCCCGCCAGACCATAGTATCAACGCCGCAGCTCCAGCAATGGAGCCGCAGGGTCCCCGCATGGAGCACCCCGCATGGAGCCGCATGCAGCCTCGCTACTCCCCTCCGGCAATCTACCAGCCACTCCGTAGAAGTCAAGTATGGCAGCCCCGGGATCGTCGGCCCCTGTGCTATCATTGCGGTGAAGCCAGTCACCTATACCGGGCATGCCCGTACCGCCGCGTCAACATGCGGGGTTTCGCCTCGGAGGGCCTCTACCCTCGGAATGCAGAACGGCCTACTGAGATTGCAAGCGACCTTGCAGCGCGACAGTACCCCGTCACATCCGGTTACCAAGAGCGTCGGTCTACGTCCCCGACGAGCAACCGTTCGACAAGTCCCCACTCTTCCCGACGCCGCTCTCCCAGCCCTGGCCGGGAAAACTAATACCAGCGGCCTTCGGAGGCAGGGTCGCTGATGTCGGGAAATGTGAATATCCTCCGTCATCGTCAGGCCGACCCGACGAGATTTCACTTGTGTCAGGTAGCGACAGCATCCGGCATACTACCTCCGATTTGTGTGTAACGATTGATGGAGTGGATATCACCGCGTTACTCGACACTGGTGCCGATTTTTCTGTAATGAGCCGTGGTCTCGCCCGAGAATTGAAGAAAGTTTTGACAAACTGGTCCGGCCCGAAAATTCGTACGGCGGGAAGTCACTTGATTGAACCTGCAGGCAAGTGCACAGCGCGGGTCGGCATCCGTGGTTTTGTGTATGTCGGAGAATTTATCGTGCTTCCTGAGTGTTCGAAAGACTTGATCCTTGGTCTAGACTTCCTGCAGACCAACGGCGCTGTCATTGACCTGAAAGAAGCGCGTGTTTCTTTTTCGACGAAACGAGCCGTGGCGCGCATTGAAAACGAAGATCCGGATCTGAACGTTTTGCGTATAGCCGACGATGACGTGAGGGTTCCGGCACGTTCTAGTGTGCTGGTTGTTGTAAAGCATGATTTGTTCCACGATTACGAGGGCATCGCCGATGGGCACCTTCCGCTACTCCTCGAGAAGGAATTAGCCGTTGCTCGAGGACTCGTACAACTCCAGAACAGTTGTGCTACTGTCCTCCTGACAAATTTTGCTAAGGAGATGCGGCATCTCGCCAAGGACACGGCTGTTGCCGTCCTTCACGATGTTACTGCCTTACCTCATTTATGCACCGCCGGAACGAACCCTAAAGAAGAGGCCGCACCCTGCCATGCTCTGCAAACCGTTAAAATTAGCCCCGACTTGAGGCCCGATCAAAGGAATCTTCTCTCGGCTCTTCTGAGCGATTTCGCAGACTGCTTCGCCACAGGCTCGAAGGTCGGTCGTACTCCTGTCGCCAAGCACCGCATCATCACCGATGAGACCACGTTACCGGTATGCCAGCGCCCGTACCGGGTTTCTCCTAAGGAACGTGACGCCATTAAAACGCAAGTGGATGAAATGCTTGCGGACGACGTGATCCAGCCTTCGACGAGCCCATGGGCGTCGCCAGTGGTCCTTGTCAAAAAGAAAGATGGCACCTTGAGATTCCGTGTCGATTACCGAAAGTTAAATAACGTGACCAAAAAGGACGTCTATCCGCTGCCCAGGATTGATGATGCCTTCGACCGACTACGCGATGCCAGGTACTTCTCCTCATTAGACCTCAAAAGCGGATACTGGCAAATCGAAGTGGATCAGAGAGACAGAGAGAAGACTGCATTTGTGACGCCCGACGGCCTATACGAGTTTAAGGTGCTTCCGTTTGGTCTTTGCTCTGCGCCGGCCACGTTCCAACGTATGATGGACACGGTTTTATCAGGTCTCAAGTGGCAGTCGTGCTTGGTGTACTTAGATGATGTTGTTATTTTCTCGCCTACTTTCGAGCAACACTTGGACAGGTTGCGCATCGTGCTTCAAGCACTCAAAGGCGCGCAACTAACGATCAAGCCTGAGAAATGCCACTTTCCTTTCAAAGAACTACGCTTCCTCGGCCATGTTGTCAGTGCACAGGGCGTTCTCCCTGATCCCGAGAAGACTACCGCAGTGTCAAATTTTCCACGTCCCACCGACAAAAAGGCACTTCGACGATTTGTTCTTTGTTCGTACTATCGAAGCTTCGTCAAAGATTTTTCAAAGATAGCTGAACCACTGACAGCACTAGCCAGAGATGACATACCCTTCCTGTGGGGAGACGATCAAGAGCAAGCCTTCCAGGAGCTTAGAAGCCGGCTACACAAACCCCCAATTCTCGCCCATTTCGATGAAGACGCCGCAACAGACGTACATACTGATGCCAGCAACGTTGGCCTCGGCGCGGTACTCATTCAGTGGCAAGGCGGAATAGAACGGGTTATCGCCTACGCGAGCCGAACACTCTCACGATCAGAGGCGAACTATTCAACAACGGAGAAGGAGTGCCTTGCGGTAATCTGGGCCATCAGCAAGTTTCGACCATATTTGTATGGACGACCCTTCCGTATTGTCAGCGACCATCATTCCTTGTGCTGGCTGGCAAGCCTTAAAGACCCGTCTGGACGCTTAGCTCGTTGGAGCCTCCGTCTTCAAGAGTATGACGTCACTGTTGTGTATAAGTCGGGACATAAACACCAAGATGCTGATTGCTTGTCACGCGCACCATTGGACTCCACTGCAGTGGAAAACGCCGACGATTTTCCCTTTATTGGGGCCATTACCCAATCCCATATGGCTGACCTTCAACGCAAGGACCCGGAAGTGGCGCCGCTCATCGATTATCTGGAAGGACGCGGTGGTAGAGTACCGCTTGTTTTTCGTCGTGGCTTGCAGTCATACGCTTTACGAAGTGGAGTTCTCTACAAGCGCAATTTTGAAAGATCCAAAGAGACATTTCTACTCGTAGTGCCTACGCACCTACGGCTTGACATCTTAAGCGCTTGTCACGACGAACCGTCCTCCGGCCACTTGGGAGTTAGTCGCACGCTTGCAAGAATTCGGGAGAAATACTATTGGCCGAAATTATTACCTTCAGTGCGATCTTACGTAAAAACCTGCCGTGATTGTCAACGCCGAAAGACTCCACCCGTGAAACCAGCTGGATTTCTTCAGCCGATCGCTCCACCGAAAACTCCTTTCCAACAAGTGGGGATGGATCTTCTTGGTCCTTTCCCGAAGTCAAGTAATGGAAAGCGTTGGATTGTTGTCGCGACAGACTACTTGACCCGATATGCTGAGACCGCGTCGCTCACAAATGGAACTGCCACCAAAGTCGCAGAGTTTTTTGTCCACGACATCGTGTTGCGTCATGGCGCTCCGGCTGTTATCATTACCGATCGCGGGGCAGCTTTTACGGCCCGCCTGACTAAGGCTGTACTGAACCTTACACACACTAGTCATAGACGGGCCACGGCATACCACCCGCAAACTAATGGCTTGGTGGAACGGCTAAACCGAACTCTGGCCGACATGCTGTCTATGTACGTGGATATAGAGCATAAGACTTGGGATCAAATCCTCCCATATGCCACGTTCGCATATAATACGGCACTTCAGGAGACGACGCGGCTCACACCCTTCGAGCTTGTCTTCGGCCGTCGAGTGACCACTCCACTGGATACAATGCTGCCCGTATACACCGACGACGAAGATGAGCTTGACCTGGACATCGCTAGTTTTACCCAGCGTGCGGAAGAAGCACGGCAGCTGGCAAGGCAGCGCATATACCTACAACAGCAACTAGACGCTGACCGTTACAACAAGGGACGGCGCTTCGCTGCCTACGAGCCTGGAGACTATGTCTGGATTTGGACGCCCGTTCGTCATCGTGGGCTGTCTGAAAAATTGCTGCGCCGGTACTTCGGCCCATATCGTGTCCTCCGCCGCCTCAGCGACGTTACTTACGAAGTTGAATCCGCGACCCAAGATCCCTCAAGCCGCAAACGACGCAAGTTCACTGATGTTGTACACGTCGTCCGGATGAAACCCTACCACGATCGCCCCGCTGACTATTCTTGAGACTGATGGTCAGCTCATCCCATCAAGCAGCATTTGCAGCATCGAGGCGATGCTGCCAAAAAGGGGGGCAATGACACATGCCATTCATAGACGACGAAGATTTGAACCGGCGATTCGGAGAAGACGACGAAGCGAAACGGTGCTGCGCTTTTGTGCTGCCTTGACTGGCTGTTGGTGTTCTTCGGTGCCAGAGTGCCAGAGCGCCTTCTTTGTAACGTTACGTTACAATATTTGTATTTGCTGGTTGCTAATGCCAGTTTTTTTTTTTTTCAGATATGTACAAAGGCATCAATTGCCTTAGCTTTTGTACAAAGATTTTTAATATTCAGTCACTTGAAACATTGAGTAAAATGAATTCTTTATGGCAACCATTCACACAAACTTGCAGTTCTTACATGACGTCAACATGCTGATTAAGAAGGACGGCAAAGAGGCAGTTGAAATTGGCCTTAACAAGACACTTGTCTTGGTTTTGAAGGACACCATTCGTGCAAGAAAAAAGGACATTGCCCAGGTGCTCGAAGTATGTTCTGAGGGAATGCGTGAAAGGAGAAAGAAGCGTAAGTATTAAGCTGTTTCCTTCTGTTTGCTATATGTGCTATCTAATTGGCAGTTTTTCGCTAAATGCCTACATTTTTGCCATTTTGCATTGCCTTATAGATATACTAAAAACATGGCTGAGCATCAGAAAGAATAATAAAACCATAACTAGGCTGTGCATTTTTTCATATGTAACAATTTTCGCATTAGCTAAATTTAAATTACCTGTTGTTCTTCTCCATTGTAATGGTGCAGCCTTTTCGAATCTGTTCAACTAGTAGCAGAGAATTAGGTGATACCTGATTCGAATCTTCGCAAGCTTTGCTAATTTTTGCTGTCAGATGTTTGGCTTTCAGTTTGCGTGCCTCTACATGTTTTCAATTTTGTTTATTTGCCTTCCTAAATTAGACAATAAATTATCGCCTCAAAACTCGGCTGTCTCTTTTTACCTGCAAGGAGGTACACCATTGTTGTGTTGCTTATTTCTATTGTAGATGTACAGACAGTATGCATTCTGCAACTCTTGGCAAACATTGGGAACCAGCCGGGAGCTCTGGATGTTGTTTGTATCATTTGTAAGTTTTCTCTTTTTCATTTGAATATTCAGGAAGCCTACTCGAAACCGACATTATTAGCGAATTTTCTTTGTTTCTAAAATGGTTTAACGTCTAACTTGTAATATGTATTAGTGATTCATAATTCAAATAGAAATACTACACAAGCTTTCATCACAACTGTGAATTCTTTGCTGTGAAAGGATTATTTGCACTGTAAGTACAATCAAAAGCACTTTTAAGAGACTCCTGCCATCACATGCTTACCACGCGTCGTATTGCATGCAAGTTTCACCTGATGAAGCACTGGTAATGTCAAGATTGGTGCAGTGTGCCATTTGACCAGGCACTCTGCTGCAGTGGACCAGCAGTGCTTTATCAGATGGCTCTTGCAGGCAGCTTGGTGGGGTTTAGCATTTGCTGGAAAGGGGTCTCTCAACCTGCTCATGCATGCTAGTGCCTAACATGTTCCTAATGTCTGGAATATATAATCTGAGACTGCTTCAAAAGAAATATTTGCCACACTGTCGTATCCTACAGGCTTCTGAAGGTGGGTAATGCAGTTTAATAGTTGCTTTAAAAAAATGCTGAAATTTGCTAGCAAAGTTTGAAATGATGGAATAATTTTAATTCTTATGAGATTAGGTTTACCACATTGGTTGGGAGAAAATACTGCTGTGTTTCAAGGTTCATGCTGTATAAATATAATGCCTTCAACTACAGATGCTAACATTTCATGCATTAGCCATGTGGCACTGTCATAGACATTCTCATTTATAGTAAACATTCTCAATAAATCCAAATTGTTATTTTTGCATTTCAAGTTAGTCAACATATTTTTAGTTTTCGACCCTTTAGTATTTCAAAGTGCTCAGACTGCCTGCCGCTGTAACGATTACAACTTCTTGAACACTTGAGCTTCCTGCCGCCTCTTGAGGCTCACCACTG
Organism: Amblyomma maculatum; assembly: GCF_055883805.1. Taxonomy (NCBI): domain Eukaryota; kingdom Metazoa; phylum Arthropoda; class Arachnida; order Ixodida; family Ixodidae; genus Amblyomma; species Amblyomma maculatum. Next base: position 21,340,994 of record NC_139351.1, on the reverse strand, counting down.
ATGTTCTGGATGTCTGTGCATACAATGTGCTATGCGTGGAAAATGTTTTAACATGCCATGCTTTAGTGTTGACATTTTTTAGAGCTTCTGCTGTTTGGTTGTTTGGTAATGCTCTGCTGTTGCACATGTAATTGTCGCTCAACTCAAAGCTCCAGTGTACACTTTTAATGAATAATATGTGATGAAGTTTCAGAGCTGCCACATAGAGCAGCGAGAACACTTTTTCCTTGTTACTAAACCTTAAATGTAAACACTTCAGGAAGCATTGCGATGACCTAGGGCTTGGCTGGTTCATACTTAGCACAAGAAGACGTGCAAAAGTTCAGAAATGCATTATGTGTTATGTATTACATGCACTTTGTTTTTTTTTTTGTAGTGCCTCATGACTAAGTATGCTCTTTCCATGTTTTTTTTTTGTTTGGTTCTGCGGTATCTACTTGGCCAGTGCAGGGTATGCTGTAGGCCTTGTGTGAAGCCTTCAATTGAGCCAGCTGTTAATATTTTAGTAGTAAACGCCTTGCTCCAGTGTTGTTTATTGTTTATTTACATTTTTAACTATCATAATAAGCATTCCAATTCATGTGAAATGAAAAGTTCGTGGGGCAGCATTGAAGTTCTCTAACCCAGGTGCTTTTGATGAGTGTAGCCATTTTTGTTTGATAAAAGCTTGCATAATCTAAAATTACCATGCAACAGCATGCTGCATGAATAAAAATGGGTTGACCTTATGTGCTCTCATTTATGACTTGATCAGACTGCTGGCTTTGTGCCTCCTGAACCAACCATAACAGTATACTCTGCACTGGTAATTGTGAGATAACCACCAGTGGTTTTCGATAGGGCCATTTTCCAGCACACTGCTGTACACTAAAGGGCATTGGCGTATCCTAAATATAGAGTAGAAAATAGGTGGAATTTGCTTTTTGCCAGGTGCAGTGCATATTTATACAGCTGCTCTGTTATGCACTTCTTTCACAATTTTATCAAGGAACAGGAAGAAAAGCCTGCCACGCTGTGCGTCGGATATACTGGGAGCAGCATCAAAGAAGCTGAAGAGCCTTTCCCCTTCATTCAGCAGCGGAAGCTTCTTCGAGTTATCGACTCTATTTAGGGTATTGTTCTAATAATGTGTCGATTTTGGCTGTTCAATCTGACATATGACAAGGGGTCCGACAATTTGTGCTGCTTTATAGAGCACCTCTTTTTGGGCGTCTGCGTGTCGAAGCCAAGATGCGCTGCACGAATTAATATTGTGTACTGCGATTATTGTTGCATACGACTAAACGTTTTGTTGTTGTTTTTTCAGAAATGTCACCATGCTGTTGTGTTCATTGTTCAGTTCTGTTTTTGAAAAAAATTGTATACTTTGTTGTCTGCATTTGTTGGAACTGTTTTGCTTCTTTCATTTTTTTAGGTATTTACGTACATACCATGTATGTTTTTGCCCGTCTGCTAGGCTCTCGGTGGAGAGTGGCAGTATTGTTAAATAAATGAGGTTCCATAGCGCGCATAAATGAAGAAACAGGACACAAGTGCCCCCCTGCCCCCCCCCCCCTCCACCAGCACCCGAGCACCCACCAGCCCGAACCCTGACCCTTCTATACCGAATAAAAGACTTCCAGTTTCCTTCTGTGTGACATTTTTTTTGTAACATGCTCTGTGAATTTGAAAAAACAATCATACTGGCATGGGCCATTCAAGATGTCAAAATAATGGCATGCAGCATCTCTTTACATGCTCATTTCGCATTACAGGTGGTTAAAAGGAATACCATTAAGCTTGATTGCAAATGTGCACATAGGAAAAGCATTAAGGAACGTGTAGTGGCAAAAGTAATTCCTAATTAGGGAATGCAATATATGGACGTTATCCGCACTGATTTTTATCAAGGGGTGTAAGGGTGCAATGCCACTGCTTCCACCCTACAATAGGGTGTAAAGGTGATGAAAACACCCCAGTGCATTGGCCCCATAGGAGGGTGTTATGACCAACCGAAGCACCATCTTTGAGGGTGCACTGGCACTCTGAAGCCACTTTTTTTCAAGGGTGCATGGGTGTTAGTTATAGACATGCGAAAACACCTAATAAGGTGTTTTTGTTTTTACAGTGTAGAATAGGCGCAAAACAAGGAAAGTGAGAACGATATAGAATTCTATTATGCTGCTAAATAAAGCATGTCTTGGTTGCCCATACCACTGAAAGCAGGATGTCATTCTTCACCAAGGATAACGGCTCCCTTTACTTCTTGGGAAGTGAATCATTGTTTTAAAGGGGACTTGCCATAGTCATCCAATATATTACACTTTTGTAGTCTGGCAGATAATAATGAACCTTTTTATTCTATTTCTGATATTTTAGCGCCCTATACGTAATACTTATTTCGAAATAAGTGGCTGAAGCGTATACTGCGAAGGTCCTCCCACCGATAGCGGTCGCCATGTTGTAATGCTTGGTGACGTCAAAGAGCGACACCGGCCAACGCATCGTCTGCTGCTATGCCGGCGCCGATACTGTGCTATGTTCGTGCTTGCTAACATGAATAAATGCAATCAGCATATTTTTGAAAACGGAAGACAGACTGTAGCGCAGCGTTATTTTGTTCTTGCCAAGCCATCCACCTTCGGCGCGGCTGCCGCCATCGTCCGATGGCAGCACTGACCTCACCGCTGTAAACAACGCCGCGAGGGCCATGCCTTCCGCGCCAGCCGTCCGACGGATCCCTTGCGCAGTGTAAGAAAACAATCTTAAATTTTTTTTTGTACCAATAATAGGGTCTAGAAAAACGAATTTCGAAAAATATGTTTCTTGTGAAGTGCCGAACCACACAGTAGAAGTTTTTGATCACAGCCGGTGCGTTGCCAGTGTTCTTATACGCTAGCTCTGCTGAAAGCGTCGCGGAAAATAATCATTTCAATTACTACTAAACAGTGGTGATTAGAGTAAAGAACTTTCATGACCGATTAGTCCATTTACTAAAACTTCTCGCTGATCTATAACGGAGTGCCGTCTGCTGTGGCTTCGCTGCGAAGTAATTAAGGCCTAGAGTTGAATAGGGAGAAGCAGACAGCCAGGGCGCTGTCGTCCTTCGCGATCGCGGGAGTCGTTGCTGTAAGCTTGCGACATACGGTTCTGTGAGCCTAATGAGCTTGTGGTGGTGGTAAAATATTCACTGTGAGAACCAGGGTACATTACAAGGATTGAGATGGTTCCTGATCTCGGCTGGTGTCTGTCAGGCTGTGCCTGGCAGCGATCGCTTCAGCCCAGACAACCAGCATCTTTTGCGCTGCTGAGTCCGATCTGCAGACCGCGATCTCCCATCCCCCTTGGTCCGGAGGCCCGAATGGGCGGTGGCTTGAAATTTTCGCATAAAAACATGTGATTGAAGGTGGCTCTAGGTGCGCCACATAGAGAGCATGTGGGGTCATACCGGCCCAGGTATGAAAAGGACAATCAAGCTGGAGAGGGAAGGATTTTGGCTTGTAGCTGTCGCCAGATTATTCGATGGAGTTTTAAGAGTGAGGTGTGAGGTGAGGGATACAAGAGTCGTTGTCCTCGGTAGTGAACTGTTATGTCATGATAGGTTAGCAGTCTGTCCCGCGTGCTTCCCAGTCTTCGGTATGCTCCGCTCGGTTGACGTGCATTCGAGCAGTTGATTGGGCTGCCACGTTACCGGGATTACCTGCATGACCTGCACCCAGACGATGTGAATGGGTAGGGGAGCTGTGGAGCCAGAGGTTAAGGTTTGATGGGCGACTAGGTGTGTTTTCCCTCTTGCAAAATTTTGAATGACTGCTTTAGAATCGCTGAAAATGAGTGTGGCAGTGTAAGAAGAGATGGCTAGCGCTATGGCTGCCTCTTTGGTGTCTGTCGACGTTTTTGATTTGATAAACGCCGAAACTGTGTGATTGAAGTTATAATTCACAATGATAACATATGCCGTGGGGTAATTGTATTCTGCCGCGTCTACGTGGCCGCTTCGGTGTCAGTCGCGTGTGTTTTGTGTAACGCCTTGGCTCGAGCTTCTCGTCGTGCCTTGTGATGAGCAGGGTGCATATTTTTAGGAAGGGGTTGTACGGTAAGGTTGTCCCGGATGTGTTGAGGGACAAGGTGGCTGTTTGCAGTGGATGAACCAATTGGTTGGAGTTTTAGTGCGGCGAGGATAAACCTGCCCGTCTCAATGGTGGAACGTCTGTTGATCTGGGCAGTATAATGAGCTTCCACTAGTTCTTGGATTGGGTTGTTTTATTTATTTGTTTAAAAATACTGCAGAGTCGCTTGACTCCAAGCAAGAGTGGACACAAATAAAAACTACATTACAAGAATACATCAACAAAGGTAATCACAATCAATTACAGAAAGTCAATGCATAATACATATCATACAACAATAGCAAAAACAAAAGCAATGCAGGAATACAAGTGCATCTTCTACCCAGCATTTTCAAATTTGCGACGAACGTTTCGGCATTGGGACTGTCTACAATATACCTAGGTAATTTATTCCAAGCGTCTATAGTTCTGGGAAAAAATGAATATTTGAAGGCATATCTCAGGGGGGTATATTCCTCAATCATTTTTCCGTTATAAAACGCGAGCTTGTGCGCAGACTGTGAAGGATAATAAAATTGTGATTGTTGATTTGTATTATGCTGTTATATTGTGAAAGAAGGCAAGAAAAGAAAAAAAGGTCGTTACGGCAAGGCAAGGTATGCCGTGTCAGCGTTTAATCCGATGGAGAGAACCCAAGCGCGTGCAGGAGCCGGCGCCGCGGGACGATGATGATGGTATGCACAAGAGGAAGAAGAAGATCATGGTATGTACAAATGAAAGAAGATCCGTGGAGGGCTCACACAATCTGACCGGGGGTCGGAAGCGGCCAGCTTGGCCGCTCCTAAGCAACCGATGCACCACGACGCGCAAACGGCTTCAAGCAAGATGCATGAACAATTTCAGTTCCACGGTGGCGTCGGTCGGCTGGGGGATCAACAGTTGTGACTTGGTAGTTTACTGGGGAAGTTTGGTTGATGACCTTGTAGGGACTATGATTGCGGCGCTGAAATTTATCACTAAGGTTAGGGGTGCGCAGTGGTGTATAGAGCAGTACTTCGTCACCAGGACGAAAAGAGACCACACGATGCGTCGAATCGTAGCGATTCTTGCGGTCTTGCTGGCACGCTTCAGTGTTGAGGCGGGCACGATGGCGGCATCTGGCCACACGGGATAAGAACTGGGCTGGTAATGATGAGGAGTAGTGGGGCGTAGAGAAGAAGGAAGTGTCGAGGATTGTAGTGGAAGGACGGCCGAAAACGAGGAAAAATGAAGAGTAACCGGTGTTCCGCTTTGCTGCAGTATTATTTATTTCCAATACCTCAAAGACCCCAGGAGTACGGGGGTTTACATGAGCGGCAGGCTTGACAATATTGTGAGATAAACAAAAAACGTTTTTAATGGCGGTTCTGAAATGGTTGGGTTAGAGTGAGCGACGATGTCAGCGAGAAGATCGTTCCAGTCGATGGCTGTCCTTACAAAACATGAGTTGAGGTGCGTTGTCGTTCGGGCATGTGGCGGATAAACAGCCAAGGTGTGGCTGATGCGACTGGATGTTCGATGAATCGGCATGATTACTGCTTAGATGATAAGGCATGATAAAATTTACGAAATAAACAGTCTAGATATTTTACGGCGTGCTTGCAAGCTTGGGAGACCAGCATTAGCTTTTAGATTAATGGCCCTAGTATTACGAGAATAGTCAGAGAAGATAAATCTAGCTGCACGGTTTTGTGTTAATTCCATGGTAGATATCAAGTTTTGAAGATGCGGGTCCCACAATGCGCATGCGTACTCCAATTTGGGCCTTACAAGAGTTACATAAGCTAGATAAGAGTTACATAAGTTACATAAGAAGAAGGTGCCTGAGCTAGGTTACGCCGTAGAAAGCCAAGTGTGCGGTTAGCATCGTTAGTAACGGATGTAACGTGAGAATGCCATGTAAGATCACTGGAAATTGTGACACCTAAATATTTCAAAAAATATACCGAGGAGGTAGTAGTTCCGTTTAGTAAGTAGTTGTACGAAGAATAGTGTTGGCGTCTGTGGAAGGTAATTAGGGCCGTTTTGTTAAAATTTAGGGGCATTAACTAGTTTCGACACAGTTAAACTCAAAGGTGCAAAGGCGTGGGGGAATGTTGGGCTTCCCTATACAGCAGGTGTTCCTGCTGTTTCTTCTGCTGCCTTCGCTCGTACCGAGTGGTGTTGGGGACCACCGCTGCGTCCGTGGCTCAGTGACACATTGCGGTGCGGTGATGACGACTTCTCTTCTCGGACTGTACACGTTTATTTACACTTTTTACAATTAGCGTATTTACACAAATGTCGTCGGATGCGACATCAAACGTAGAGGGCTAACTGCGACTGGTGAACGATCTGAGGTCAGAGGCTAGCAGAATCAGGCCTTGGCCGCCTGCTACACTTTAGGCCGGAGTCCCTTGAGACCTCCGCCAGCCTAGCCTCCCTCTCGAACAACCCGTCTGCCCTCGACTCTCGTCCGAGCCCAACTCTGTTCCGAGCCCAACTGTCTCCACGCTCCTTCCTTAGCGCTCAAAATTCCAGTTTTGTCCGTTGACCAATCAACGTACGCCACTCTGTGGCCAATAACATTTAGTGTTTCAAAATGGGTTGGCCAATCATTGTGCCACATATACCCCTCTCCTACGCATGTCCAATAAAACACACACAAAGCACGCACTAAGCGGCGAGTGGTTGCGCACACAAACACATACATCTGCGACTTTTCCCTCTCCAAAATCCTGCCACGCAAGCGGCGCCAAGCAGTCGCAAAGACAAACGGCGTCAACGGTTACACTTCCGAAAATACATAAAAACACACACGCGCAAACCTTAGGCCCAAACATTCCGATCCCTGCTCTTGGTCGGTTGCGCGCGGGCGGCGGATTCAAAGGGACACACAGGCGTCTTCTCGGGAAGACATGTCAACAGCGTGTTCTCCCAAGGCCCGTGTTACGCCGCGTTTCGGGATTTATGGCCTCCGCGCCCTCTCCACTCGAACCGGGAGACACCGCAGTTAGCGCCGAACCTACAACCACTGCGCTTATGCTGTGCGCTCTAACCTACAACCACTGCGCTTATGCTGTGCGCTCTAACTGCACTGTTCTGCCTCCCTCGCGGCACGGGACGGAGAGAGCCGGCGGCGTCGCCCGCTGCCATGTGTTCTGGGCTCACTTCCGAGAAGCGGTCGTCCGCGCGACCGTCATAAATCTGCCCGCGTCAAACTGCCCCTTGACCTTGGCCGCCCCTTCGGAATCTCGCTTCCGTGCGAAGCCCGCAAACTTAACTGACACCATTCCTCGACTTTTGCCAGATCGGCCTGAACAGCCAAATTATCAGTAGGATTATGTATGGGACGGTAAATAACACAGTCATCGGCAAAAAGGCGGATATTAGACGAGATGGAGCTGGGTAGGTCATTAATATAAATAAGGAAAAGAAGAGGACCAAGTACGGTACCTTGGGGTACACTGGAGAGAACAGGGGTGAGGCTGGAAGCGTAATCGTTAGCGAGAACAAACTGGGAGCGGTTAGTAAGGAAATCTTCGATCCATTTAAATACAGGTGCATTTAAGTTAATTCTTGAAAGTATTAGTAATAGTCGCTTGTGGGGAATCTTATCAAACGCTTTTTCAAAATCTAAGAAGAGTGGATCAGTAGGAATATTAAGGTCTAAGTTCGAACTAATGTCGTTTAAAAACAATGCAAGTTGCGTGGCACAAGAAAGGCCTTTCTGAAAACCGTGCTGATTGGGATGGAAAAATTTGATGGATGTTAGGAAGTTGATGACATGAGAGTAAATAGCGTGATCCATGATTTTAGAACATACGCTTGTGAGAGAAATGGGGCGAAAAGTGTTACCTGAGCCCTTCTTAGGAACTGGAACGATCTTGCGTACTTCCCAGTCTTAAGGGACTGCGCCAGATGATATAGACTACTGAAAAATGTGTGTTAGGTTTATGCTAGTTATATGCTTAATGTTCTTCAAAACCTTTGTGTTGATGCCGTCAACTCCTGCCGATGATGTGAGCTTCAAAGAGTCGATAAATTTTGCTATGCTATGATGTGTAAATGTGATGTCCGTCTATTCAGATGAGTTAAAATGGGAAAGGAAGGGAGGTTTGCGTTAGTCTCTCGAGAGAAAACCCCACTGAATGCACGATTGAGGGCTTCAGCAATGTCGCCATCAGATAAAGGAATGCCTGACTCGTTAGTTAAGAACACGCGTGTATTTGAACGTTTTGGATTATTAATCCTCCAGAACTGTTTAGGGTTGTTGCGGATTACTAAAGGTAGTGTCGATGAAAAGAATAATCGTTTAGACTTTACTAGGAGCGAGCGAAAAAGTTTTATGGTAGAATGATACTTCTGCCATGCACGTGGGGTGTTAGTAGATTTTGCCGCTCTGAAGGGTCATTTTGTTTTGTTTTTTAATCGTTTAAGCGATGATGTAAACCATGGTGATAAAGGACGGTCGCGAATAATCTTCACAGGTGAGTACTTTTTGATTAGGTACGGCATTTTAGTTTTAAACGTTGACCAGTTTACTTCAACTGAACGTTCTTTAAACTCAGGTGGGAATATGTCGCAGAATTCTTCGTGCTCAGTGTTGATAGATAAGTAATCACTTTTATCGTATAATAATATTTTTTTAGTTCTAGCGTTCGGACGTTTGCGCATGCGGTTAAATGTTCCGTGGATTACTAAGTGGTCGCTGACGGCGTCAAGATAGCTGATGGGAGAGAGATTATCGGGATGCGATGTTAATATGACATCAATTAGATGTTAGAAACGCGCGCGGTGCTTCTAGTTGGTGAATTGACCATTTGTGATAATCCAAATGTTAAACACGTGTGAACGAAATGACTTTCAATGGTTTGCTTCGAGGCTGTAGGTGCGAGATCGGACCAGATAATTGACGGAAAAGTGAAGTCACCAAACATGAGGATGGGTGCGTTTGGAAATTGGGACGTTACAGCGTGAAGGGCGTCGTGAAACTCGGAAACAAAAGTATTAGTTGTGTCTGGGGGGGCGGTAGTAAACACCGATGATTAAATGTGGATGCGCGACATTGCATTTAATGAAAAGAAATTTCAGCGGAGAATTTATTCGGACACGAGTGCACAGCAGTGTGGGATGAGCACCTATAAGGACGCCGCCGCCTCTCCGGTCGAACCGGTCGCATCTAAAATGTCGAAATTTGGAAAGCAGGATTCCACTTCGGAGCCGTTAATAGATGCGTTAACCAGTTTCAACCAATAGTATTCCAATTTTGATGATCCGGTGTGATGTACATGGATATCATATCCGATAGGGTGCGATGAAATCGCTCACTCAGACCGTTAGTCTGGGGATGGTAGCTTGAGGTTGTCTTATGGAGGGTGGATGACGCATGAAGAACTTCGGATACGACTGTCAATAAGAAGGCCGTCCCGCGGTCACTTAGGAGCACGCAAGGAGCGCCATGACGCAATACAATTGATCGCAAAAAGAAATTAGCTGCCTCTTCAGCGGAACCAGTCGGTACAGGGGCTGTCTCAGCATAGCGAGCAAGCGCCATGACGCAATACAATTAATCGCAAAAAGAAATTAGCTGCCTCTTCAGCGGAACCAGTCGGTACAGGGGCTGTCTCAGCATAGTGTGCAAGGTGGTCGACAGCTGTTATAATCCAATGGTTACCCCCATGGGAGAGAGGTAGAGGACCATATAAGTCGATGCATGCCGACTACGTCGAATGGCGTAGCGGTACAGGGAAGGGGCTTTAGGAGGCCAGCGAGGAAAGAAGCCGGCCGCTTGCGACGTTGGCACAGATGGCAGGAAGCAACGTATTTAGCTACGGTGGTTGACAGGCCAGGCCAAAAGAAACGTTTTTTCACGCGGTCATATGTTTTGCCAAAACCAAGGTGACCTGCAGTAGCGTCATCGTGGAAAGCCGCTAGTATACGTGGACGAAGCACACGCGGTACGACTGGGAGCCAGCGAGTTCCATCAGGATAATACACGTAGCGGCGTAGTATGCCATCTTCAAGCTTGACATTGCGAAGCTGTCGGCGAAGCCTAGCGTTGGATGGCCTCGAAGCACCGATAAGGCGGTCGATGAGGGCCGGCAGTAGGCATCAGCTAATTGCTGCGAGCGGAGAGCGTGTTTGTTCTCATAGCCGTCAAAAGAAACTGTTATGGTATGCGTCGGTGGAGGCGATGGTTGGCTGCGGTCAGAGGTGGAAATGCATTGTGAAGAAAAACAGCAGGCTGATTCCGAAACTGGGCAGCGAGAAAGAGCGTTGGTTTTGGCGACCCGATTTATAAACGACGTCGAAATGGTATTCTTGCAGGCGTAGAATCCAACGGCCAAGTCTGCCTGTCAAATTTTTCAGTGCGTGGTGATCGGTCACAACTGTGGAATGCCGACCATATAGATAAGGGCTAAACTTTTGAACAGCCCAGACGACGGCGAGACATTCCTGCGTGGTGATCGGTCACAACTGTGGAATGCCGACCATATAGATAAGGGCTAAACTTTTGAACAGCCCAGACGACGGCGAGACATTCCTGCTCGGTAATGGTGTAGGTTTTCTCAGCTGGAGTCATGGTCCGACTGGCGAAGGAAATAACTTTCTTACGCGAAGTTGCATCACGCTGCAGGACAGCGCCAAGACCCTGACAACTGGCATCAGTGTTCAGGATGGTAGGAGCGCTGTCGCTGAAGTGGCCAAGAATGGGAGCTGATGTGAGGGCGGGCTTTAGGTCGTTAAAAGCAGTGTTGCACTGTTCAGTCCATACAAAAAGGCTGCGCGCTTTAAGTAGTTCAAGAAGTAGCGCAGCAATAGTTGCAAAATGCCTTATACATCGCCGGAAATAGGACGCCAGGCCGAGGAAACTGTGCGAATCTGTAGCCCGTTGCGGACGGCGAAAGTTCAAGACCGCGATTATTTTTTCAGGGTCTGGACGAATGCCGTTATGGCTGACCAGATGTCCCAATATTTTAATTTCCTTCTCTGCAAAGTGGCACTTCTTGGTGTTGAGCTGAAGGCCCGCTGAAGCAAGACACGTGAGGACTTCATTCAGGCGCGTGAGATGGTCGGTAAAAGTTGACGAAAAGATAACAATGTCTTCCAAGTAACATAAACAGGTTTTCCATTTTAGGCCACGAAGTACAATATCGATCATTCTTTCAAATGTTGCCGTTGAATTACAAAGGCCGAAGGGCATATCATTAAACTCTAAAGTCCATCACAATACATTAAATACAAGTATTTTAACCTGCATTCAGAACGCCTCGCTCGAAGTGTATCGAGAACCAGATAACCAAGTATTTCTGTCACACTATCAGTGCGTTTATATTTGTTGCAAATAAATCTGTCCGCTGTTCTTTGAACTCTTTCTATTTTGTGAATGTTTTTCGCCGTATAAAGGTCCCATAGACACGAAGCATGCTCCAGACATAGGCGGACTAACGCTATATATGCTGCTAGCTTCACATGTACGGGTGCTTTTGAAAGCTTGCGTTGAGTAAACCAGAGATTTAAAGGCTTTGTTGCAAACTGTATTAATATGAAGATCCCAACTCAGATTGTGTGTAATAGTAACTCCGAGGTATTTAACAGCAGGCGATTCCTTAAGTGCGATGCCATCCACATAATAAGTTTGTTTTAAAACGGTTTTTTTCCTAGATATACGAAGGACTAAGCACTTGTCAGCATTTAAAAACATGTTTCAATTTGTGCACAAGCCTGAAACATCAGCGAGGGCGTTGTTAGGTTTAATTTGGTCAGCTACACATTTGACTGAGCTATAAAGAACGCAGTCGTCTGCGAAAAGCTTTATCTTAACATCACCGTGTATACGACAGCGGGAAAATGTTCGGTGCTTTGCAGGCGTTTTCTAGCCAGAGAGTACACGATGTTGTCATTAAGATACTGACACGTGCTCACTGCTGAATACATGGACAAAAAAAATTAGGCAGATTTCACTCACGTGTAAGACTGATGACACAGCGATCTTGTTTGCGTTCGTCCGACTAAGTTATCCATGATTATACTTCGATACACGAGATGTAGCCAGAACCAGGCCACACTAATTTGTCATTTCGATACTGACACGCGCTCACTGCTGAAGTCGTGGACAAAAAAAAAATAGGGCAGATTTCACTCACTTGTAACACTGATGACACAGTGATCTTGTTTGTGTTTGTCGGACTAAGTTATCCATGGCTATACTTCGACACACGTGATTTCAACCTGTTGTCGATAGCCCCCCTCCTCCTGCCACTCCTGCCAAAATCAATGAACACTCAGTCATCAGTAAGTAAAAGTGTTCATTTTAGTACCATCATTCATTTGTGTTGAAATTGGCCATGAATATTTACAACCGCTTAACTCTGTCATTGTTAGCGAGAAGCGCGGAAGCTCTAGTTAAGCAAAGTTACCCACTGTGTTTCCTAGTTCTATGCCGAGCCGTTCTTTCACTAGGCCCGGCCTCTATGGCCACAGGGAGCGACTACTTAAGTAGCTGCGGCGCTTATATAGTGCATGGGCGGAGGGCCGATGACTGCGAAAGAGCAACTGCGGCGGTGCATCACGGGGTTAGACACGTGCTTAGTGACGTGATCAAGGGAGTGGTGGAGCCCGGCGCGGCTGTGGAGAGGCTCATGGTTAAACATCAGGTCTTCCTTCTGGATTAGAGTTTAAAATACATATTTCTTGACGTTCAAAGTTGCAGTTCGAAGAATAACTGCTTCGCTCATTAAAAAATCACTAGGCTGCACTTAAGTCTGCTGAAGAGTGGAAATGGCGAAAGCTAATTTGCAGGACTTTTTCCTAACTGCATCGTTATTGTAATTTTCATCATCACTATCGCTACAATCATGGTTGTAACTAAATGCATTCTTATTTTTATCACTACTACCATCAGTATCTTTATAACTATGCAGCATCATTATAATTAACCGCATCGTCATTGAGAGCACTATCATCTCCATGTAAGACAAGGAGAATTGCGATCGGTTTCTCTCGGCTGATGATAGGAAAGATAGTGTCTCGATTCCTGGTGGAGACATTTTTAAATACTGTCGTCTTCAAATAACCTTAACTGTGCCACTGCTACGTTACGGAGATTCTAGGCCCGAGAGCATAGTGCAGGTCTAACCGAGTGCAAACCACATCACCAAAAATAAGACAGGTATTCACATGCCGTAATTTCCTGAAAAAATGAACGGTGGTTTAACAACGACACTAACAATGAAGAAACATAACTGTTTGTGTCTTTGTTGCACCACTGTTCATTTTATCATAAACTAACCCTCCTCTCAGGCCGTTATTCTTGATTTCCTGCAATCCGCGTTTTTTATTCTGACCCACTGGCCAATTTTCTGTATTTGGACTGAATTATTCTAGAGGGAAGGTTTTTTCTATAGCATAGAACCTGCCACAATCTTGGAAACTAACATTAAACTAATCTGAAGAAAAGCTGCTCTGCCGAGAGCCATACTGTCCGATCAGCAAGATCTGATCCCGAAGGCCCGCAGGATGGCAGAAGTTATCGAAATCCTCGACTGTGAGTGCCGTCCACCCCTTCCAGACCACCAGTAACTTTTACTTATATAAAATGCTTTCACTAGCATGATCTAACTAGGCCGTGTTGAGGCGGAGACCAATAAGTAAAAATTTTACATATGATCGGCTTTACTCCACTATTAGTATTCCCCGAGGTGGTGCATATTTGTAAATGGGGAGTCCTTACTCATTAACATACACTGAGACGTAGCCGTAAGGCTACAAAGAACAGTACACAACCCTGAAATAAATGTCGCAAATGACGGAGAGTTTGTCCCAGCAGGGGATTCGAACCTGGCACGAGTGCCTGCGAGGAGCAGTTGTTGTATCATTTTTTTCCCCTGCAAGTGCCAAACTTCCGTCATTGTGGCTATGGTCGGATGCACACTTCACTTTCGGTGCTTTTAAGCCATTTCATTAACTCATTGGCGACTCCAGTAGTTGGTGCTAAATACTCAATGGGGCTACCATTAGCGAGCCGTCGCAGTTAGACCGCCTTTCAGAGCGATGAAACGTTCAGGCTGCTGCGCCAGGTTCAAGGCATGGAATGGAAAAATTATTCAATTCCAAAGTTTCTGCTGCATATAGAGATCCTATTTTGCATTCATATGAATGTTCTTGTGCGGCTCCTTATCAATCGTTAGTCACCTAATTTAAATTCAATAAATTATGGTGGTAGATAGGAAGAGTCTGCTCAGTTGGCTCATACTTATGCTTCTAAGGTAAGTGGATCTTAAGTGAGACACAGTTATATGATATGCAGCAGCCACATGGTCCGAGTCAACTTTAAACTACAATACTAACACAAGGTCAGGATTGCGAGTGATAGGTATTAGCACCTCTTGCGTAATATTAATAGTTGTATAAGACTTTTATTATGACAACAACTTACAGGCCGCACATGTCAATGTTTTGCGCGACTAGTCGACGCTGTTATTTTCATTCAATGCCAAGGAGGTTTAGGTGACAATGTAAGAAAAAATATTGGAACCCGGCTGCTGAGCTGCCGGCTAGTGAAATGAGCATGCAGTGGGTTAGGTTCGTGTAGGAGGAGGGACAGTTGGGATAGGAGTGGTCGGAAATATATTGATAGAGGAAGGGGCAGGAGGAGGCAATCAGCGCAATCATTTGGGTGTGCCGAAGCAAGCCTCCGGTACTCTGAGTGACGGATGAGGGGTAAGTAAAGGCGTTTATCAAGCCGAAGTTGGAGGGTGGCCTCCTAAACCGTGCGCTGAAGGAAACTGAGAGGGCTTCAGCCAGTAGATAAACAGTGTGCGGTTAATAGTCCCGCGGGCGAGAAGATATGGACCAAAACAGTGCCGTCGCTCCCTGAATGCCCTAAAACGCCCAAAGAGCCGCGAGCGGTGCTCCGTGGCTGCATGACGATGAGCGACATTGAGTTGTAGAGACATACTGGACCAAAGGGGCGAGAAGATTGTTGTGATCCGGTATGGGTGGAAAGAGCTACGAGCGGAGGCTAGAATGAAATGAATGCCCGCCTGAGCTAGTAACCGCTGACCTTAGCTAGAAAATGAAGGGCAGCTAAGCTTGGAGTCACGAGAAAGTTTCAGTTAACAAAAGAAATCCAAAAGGAAGAGGCCCATGCAAATTAGCATAGCGGTGGAGGCCGACAAAAGGAGTTTTAGAACAGCCTTGTAGATGCCCACGATGGCGGTGTGAATGTGTTCAGTTGAGTGTGTGTGAAGTACATGTGTGTCACAAGGCAAGGCAACTTGCATCGATTGAGTGGGCAACTGCTTAAACATAAGCCTCAGGGGGATACAAGCGCCTTCTGCCCAAATGGCGAAAGGAGAGGCTTACCCAGTTATAGGTGGCAAGAGCTCAGTGGAGGGCTTGTCTTCATGCGAACATCCTTATTAAGTTAATACTATCCTCCTCCGTATCTTCTTTTAAAAATTGGACTAATCGCTTACAACATATTCACATGAAAGAAGACACGGACAAGCGCTCACTGACAACTGAGCTTTTATTGAAGGGAAACACACATTATATAGGCACACCATGGCGGCGCTAATCAGGTGCTTCCCTTCCCTTCACTGTGAATGTGTTTCCCTTTAATAAAAGATCAGTTGTCAGCTAGCGCTTGTCCGAGTCTTCTTTCATGTGAATGTGTTATTAGCGATTCGTCCATTTTTAACAAATGCTGCACCAACTAGCCCAACAAAACGTCCTCCTACATATCCTTCCCTGAATCAAAGCTTCGGTGCTCGCGGTTGGCTACCAACACCATATGCCATCTCGATGAAAACCCTAAAAAAAAAAACACGGAAATTCGCAGTATCTCAAATATGTCTTTTTGTCACAGAGCTCTACTTTTCTCATGATGTCTCCACTTTCAATGGAAGCAACGGCGTTGAGTGCTGCTTCATTGTAATTGATCAATAATAATAAGATGATGACGCCGATCAGAGTGAGTGAAAGGGTCGCTGACCTTTGCCGCGATGGTCTTCTCGGTGTCGTAGCCTACCCATGTCCTGCCGCTACGCGCGTAGTAGCCGATGGCGGGCTCGATGTACTTCACCTCGTTCCAGTGCCTCTTGCAAATCTGAAAGCAAGAGATCGAAGAGGCGATGTAACAGAATCAACGCGGCTAGTTTATAGACCTGCCTACAATAGCCACCTATGCCTTTTAAAGCAATAGTCAAGCAATCGTAGGCGCCCGTGTGCTGTGCGATGTTAGTGCACGTTAAAGACCCCAGCTGGTCGAAATTTCTGGAGTCCTCCACTACGGCGTCTCTCATAGCCTGAGTCGCTTTGAGACGTTAAAACCCCATAAACCAAGCAATAATTGGCGAAATAAAACAACAAATATTTGTGGCACCGGGAACAGGGCTGCGTAAGCTCACCCTTTAAGGGTATGCGACCTGGCAACTTTAATGACTCCCGTCTGCGGCAGCACTTGTTCGTCCTCTTTCAAGCAGCACATACACTCTCCTATTCGCTCTATTGGTGACTCTAATGCTTCAAGCATACTTATTTTCACAGAGCCATAAGCCACCACAGTCTGAAAAAAAAAACCCGACACAGATATAAAGGACGTCTCTTCCTGCCTAAGATCACTGTGTCTCGCCGGGGATTTAATGGTAGTTGAGAACTCGATCTCACTGTCAACCTTCCTGCTCAACGAGGCGTCTCGAGTGGTTGCTCCTGTTAACTCGGCCATCGCGGACTCGTGACGTAACGCAATTCGTGGATCAGTAAGTGCTTGGCCTTGTAGCCTGTCAACCATAACCCATCCAGAAGCATATTCGTGATTTTTCGCTCAGCTCTCTGACAACACCAAAGACAGGTATTCCGAAGAACGTAAAGCTGATAACGGTATGTTCCTGAAATGGGATTCTCATAAGGCTTAAGCAGACACTTTGGGTGAAATATAGCAATAGCGATAAACGCCCCATCGTCATGAAAATGCAGCGTAGGCGTTGGCAGGCGCTACCAACGTTGTGGTCTCCTTATATATTTCAAAAGAACCTACCTTAAACCTTGGATTCCGAGGTAGAAACGCTATACTGATATATAAGCATGCGCGTTCGTGTAAATTGGGTTCCAGCGGGGCTGCATATCTGTGTCGGTTGGTCTTGCTCCTATTGTGGAAAATTACGACCGCATGCTAACTAGGACGTGTGAGATATATATTTAAGCGATTATCTAAGTGCATGTGCGCGAACGAAGATCCGTAAGGTGAGCAGGCAGAGGAAGCCAAAGCTACGATTGCTCTCGCGTCACACCCTCAAAAAAGGGAGTTAAGTGAACAGGCGTCTTTACCTATGGTTGGTGCTTTCTGTCGCTCATAGCTACAACAATCATTGCTGCTACTTCCATTAATAGCTTGTGCAGAGGCGCATTGGCGCCTGAATGCACTCCTGATACAAAGAAGGCCATGTATGCACTTGCCTCCCCGTACGAAGTGTCCCTGACGTGCTTCGCCGCTGCCCCGAGTCCATGCTGTGCGACATCCCGCAGTTCGAACTGGTTTCCACCCAGAATGAGCGTGAAGCACAGGTGGGACTTGGGGGACCGGGCTGCTAGCTGGGCTAGCTTGTCGATCTCATGACTCTGCGTGTGTCCAGGAAGAAGCAAGCGATGAAAGAATTAAGACGATGACCGATACAGAAATATCAGATGTCGAAAAGACGCCATCACAAACGTCGCCCTGTGCGCAATTTCCCCTCATAGACGGGTCTTTTCGGCTGGTTTTTCTGTTAGCATACGCCAAGCGTCCGAAATACTGCGTTTCATCAGTACAATGGTTGAAAGGAGAAAGCAGGAGCAACACTACTTAGTTCTCGGTGTACACCTGTGTTCTGAACATTGTCTTCTCGGTCCTATATTATCTTTTATTACTGTTGAAAAATAATTCACGTGCACCTAGTGTACCAAACTTTTTTAGCGACTATGAGAGACATCGTAGCAAAAAGCTAGAGGTAAACTGGCATCTAGTGGCTGGCTTCCTGCGGCCTGATACGTAAAGATCGCCAAAGCGATCGAACAACTGAGGTGGAACGGATGTTGTATCACAGTTGACGTCAAGCCTAAGTATAAAAGGAAGCTCTGCAAATGGCTTCGAGCCCGATGCATTCGAGAGATATTATGCCTCTCGTAAGAGTTTATGCGCTAAAATTACAAGCAGGCACTACCGAAATAGGGTTGAAATCAGCGAGGAACTTCGGCATGTGTTATGACACAATGCTTTAGAGAAGTGTAAAGCCGTAACATCAACCCAGATTTCTCGCAAGCCTACGAAATTGGTGTACATGCGAGCCCATTTGCGCCTGCGCTGTTTGCATCTACGGCGATGATATAGTAGTGTACGGCTAGAAAATGCAATGTTGAGACATCCTATTTGCGTTTTAGTGCGAATTAATCCGGACAAGTTACCAAATAACCTCCACGAGATATTCCTCGCATGTGATGTGGAGAAACTGTTACCATGATAACTGCTCACGAAGGCGGGCGTCTGAAGGTAGCCTCATGCTCCTACGCTCCGGTGTCAAGTGGCGATGACAGGTATTCGGCGAACACTGTTATAACCGAGCGCCTCATTGGCTGACATCAGTCTTCGAACTTTTGCGTCACTTTGAAAGAGGCGGTCACGTAGAAGAGGATAACAGAGCCATCCTGGTCTTTAAAGATAAGATGCAAGCAATCGCAGCAATCATGAA
This sequence comes from Amblyomma maculatum, assembly GCF_055883805.1. Lineage (NCBI taxonomy): Eukaryota > Metazoa > Arthropoda > Arachnida > Ixodida > Ixodidae > Amblyomma > Amblyomma maculatum. Next base: position 21,322,195 of record NC_139351.1, on the reverse strand, counting down.
TTTAGTAGGGCATAGAAGCATGAATTAAGCCTTGCGAATAAACATCAGTTACATGCGCGCTTTCCAGTGAAAAGACGACCGCACACATCGGCTCGTATAGGATTGGCTAAAAACTTGCTGTTAAGCTGGCTTTGTAGACTTGCAAACAATTTTAAAAGCGAAAGCTTTTACTTCTCGCTATGTAAATTCTTCGCCGGGCGCGTGTTTGACCTTCAACCCAGGGGTAACCACGTGGATACTATGACTAGACTCAATCAACGCCGCCGAAACAGACACCGCGCTCGTTTCTGCCTAGTCATACAACAAACATGACGTCACTCAAACGTAGCTGCGCTGGAGTCATGGAGCTCGCTCTTTCTATATATCCTCCGCTGCTGCTGAAAAAAAGGGAACACAAGGGTCGCAGCATGGCGCTGCTGGTGCCAGTGAACAGCAACGTCTCCGACCGGCTCCGCGTAACCAATCGAACAGGCCGACGTGCACTCCTACTCACTTGCGTGCGTCTGCCCAGTCTACACGTGACAGAAAACTGGTTCCGCGCGCGCGTACGCTTTCTAGCTTGCTTGTATTGTACGTGAGGCCGCTGTGAAACATTTTCTTGGTTGTGCGCTCATGTGAGTTAGAGAATTGGTATTTCGCGCCTATCTCGTCAGTCATTTTATTTTTTCATGAGGGTATAATCACGTCGTATACGACGTGAAAATTAAATGGATACCCTAAACGAGTCTGCGGCGCGAATGTGTTTCGCTTTTTCGTGCCATCATACTGTGGATGCTTAGTTCGCCGTCGCTTGCCTCCTCCGTCTTCGTGCACTGGTTGAATTTGTTTATTACAGTTTGCTTTTTTCTTTCCGTAGTGATGTACTCGCTTTGGCTCCAGGCCCTTACCTAACGTCCCTGATTAGCTCTTCCCGTATTCTTAAGTAAAATAAATGCGAAAACGTATTTTGCTGATGTCGTTGCACGTGAATGAACACGGGTAGCTGAAATTTGAAAATGACGTTTCTACCGTTTGTCCAATTCGAGAAAGTGGTGGTGAGTTGCACGTCTGCTGCTTTCAGAAAACTCGACGTACGCGATCGCCCGAGTTCGTGCTGTATGAACAACTAAGGACACGGCGTCATTATTCAATAGCGTCCGCAATAAAACGCCCCAGTTGTTCTCGTGGGAAGGCTTGAACCAGATTGCCTGCCTTAGACTGCCTGAGAGTTGTGCCGCCTGAACCATCCAAGACACGGCGGCATGGTGCCGCGTGTCGATGAGTGTCAGTATAACAATGTGCGCATTTTTGTTTTCGTGGAGTTGGCTGCGCTAGCTAACTAACCGACAACTGGGACAGCCGTGTCTCTCGACCCATATGCAAAGGCGCCCGCTTGTTCGCTCCTTTAAAAGGGCGCCTCGTCTCCTTATCGGCATTCCTGCGCAACGATTAAATAACGTGAGCGATGCGATGTGACCAATCTTGAACAATAACCGCGCTTATTTACGAGCCAGTCTTCACAGTTCCCGGGATAGCATCTTGCCGGAAGATGAGTAATAGGCCGAGCACGCCTCTGTTGGGCTATTTCGTTAAGGCTATGCATGTATAACTTTATTAGGGATACATACATAGCCTTAACGAAATAGCCCAACAGAAGAGATTACAGTGATTAAGTATTATATATTAGGAGTAAATTCTTCACCCATGGAGCAACTTTAAAAACGCTGAAAGGTCTCCGTGTCTGTTAACTTCTTTCTGAATTACGGTCCTTCTCGGCTTGCGCTACCACCGCCCTATGACCTAGTGCCTGAAGCCGACGCCTTACTCAACATCTGGCTGTCCTGCAATCTTAGCCTGTGCATGCTGCATTAATTTATAGTTGTGGTTAGCATATTTAACATATGGGATACACTAACAAATCTGAAGGCCTCCAAAACAGCTTTTCCCGCCAACTACAGTCGTTTTCGGATAGTTAATCTCAAGAACTACTACCAGGACATCGCTTCCGTACGCTTAATGCGGCACCGCTATTGCGCGGTCACATCGAAGGGTTGTAAACTCCAGAGCTGCGCTCCTTGCTACCCAATGTGTACGGCAGAACTTTGCATCAAATGCCCCTGACACTTTCGCCTTTGAAATTGCACGCGCTGCCGGTTTACAGGTGCGCAGTATGTGCAAACCTATAGTGATTAAAGGGCCGCCGCCACGCTCTCCCTTATTGCTGCAAGCATTGTATCATTCCAGTTGCTTCCAAGTTACAGCCCTACTGCATTTATATTTTACTTGCATATACAATCGTGGTACCTGCCTCCAGTTTCACTGCACAACCAGTAGACGAATGCGTTATCTGAGGCAAGCAACACGCAAGGGAGGCAAGCGCGATGCAACCCCGCTTTTAGGCAGCCGCGACACCATTTCAAGCATAACAGCACTGCCCAGCGAAGAATATAACCGACACGCGGTGCTACCGCCGGGTGTCTGCTTCACGCGCCGTGGTCGAGAGCAGAGGAGAGGAGAGCAGCCTCTGTTGCACGGTCACGAGCGCTGCTGAATTTCGCCGCCAGGGGTGGTCGGTTGGTTGGTTTTTGGGGTTTAACGTCCCAAAGCGACTCAAGCTATGAGACGCCGTAGTGGAGTACTCCGGAAATTTCGACCCCCTGGGGTTCTTTAACGTGCATTGAAATCGCACAGCATACGGGTGCCTAGCTTTTCGCAGGGGCGGAGCGCATGGTGTAGTCGCGCAGGAGCGCAGTCCTGGCCAGCACCACTTAGATTACAAGACCTGTGCAAGCTTATGTGACGTCATCGTAGTGAGATCATACTGAAGGTCAGCTTCACCCTACGCGGTTGCGTTTTTTTTCAACACCGCTCTGGAGCTACCTCTTGAAGTTTTTAGTGCTAGCGCTGAAAAGGGTTATATTTCTGTTACCTTTATTATCTAATATTGCCAGTTTTTTAAAGTATATGAGAAGTTTGACACAATCCGCCTGGCATCTATTTCAATGGTTGGTTGGTTTGTGGGGTTTAACGTCCCAAAGCAACTCAGGCTATGAGAGACGCCGTAGTGGAGGACTCCGGAAATTTCGACCACCTGGGGTTCTTTAACGTGCACTGACATCGCACAGCACACGGACGCCTTGCTTTTCACCTCCAGCGAAAAGCTGCCGCCGAGGCCGGGATTCGATCCCGCGTCCTTGGGAACAGTAGTCGAGCGTCGTAACCACTGCGCCACCCCGGCGGGGTCATCTATCTATTTCAATGGCAGAAATGAAGTTGGGAGGAAAATTTCATCTTCATTCAGAGTTACTTGAATAAACATTAAGACAGGCATAAAATTCATCTGAGAGCACATTTACTGTTAGATGGATAGATAAAGATAAGAATGGTAGGCAGAGATATTACTCAGAACGGTGACCTTGGCGACACAAAGTGTAGCTTGTCGTGAATACGAGGTCACTTTCACGAAAGTGCTGGTCACAAACCTGTAACGTAAATATAAGAAAAACTGCTTAAGCTGGAATCAGCGATTACCGTGTGTATATTGCTGCATTCGTGACCCGAACTGAAAAACCTCTGTTGACCTTTGCTTCGCAATCTAAGCTCATCGAAGTCCTTGTTGATGGTGTTCCTGTCTCTGCCCTTATTGACACTGGTGCCCAACTCTCTGTCCTCCGTTCCTCGTTTCGTCGTCGCCTGGAAAAGTCCTGACGCCAGCAGTTTCGCCCACCATTCGTGTCGCCAATGGCAGCCCTGGTGTCGTGCTTGGTATGTGTACCGCCCGTGTAACCATTGCTGGTCGTCACACACCAGTGTTATATACCGTGCTCCAGGAATGCCCCGATGACCTGATCCTTGGCCTTGACTTCTTGACCACTCACTCAACCCTTATTGACTGGGCAGCCGACATTCTACGTCTGGACCTTCCTCTCAGCTCTGAAGACCTCTCCACGCCGCCTCGCCTCCGCTGAGCAAAATATTCCCGCCTTCCTCCGGTAGCTGTTGTTTATATTCCTATGTGCCCCTTCCCGCCCGTGCCCGATGGAGACTACCTGGCGTGCCCAATTATAGACGTCGTCCTGCAGCGTCACGGCATCCTCCCACACCTCAACGTACACGTATCTGACAATCGCACCACTCTCCCAGTCCTAAACTTCAGTTTGTCGACCCAAGTCCTCTCCGACGGAATATCATTAGCTGAGCTGTCCCCGCTAACCGACTGTGAAGTTTCAGCCCTAACTACCGACCCTCCCTCTGCACGTTGAACAGCCCCTACCGATCATATGTTGTCTCCTTTACGCCGTGATCCTGTTTCCAGCATGATTGTGGCCGACCTGCAACCTGATTGTCGACACGCTCTACAAGCTGTTGCTTTCATAAAGCGACATTTTTGATTTTGGGGCCCGACCTCTTGGCTAAACGTCTGTTGTAGCCCACCGCATCGACACCGGTGATGCTGCTCCGGTTCACAAGCGACCGTACCGTGTCTCTCTTTCCGAGCGCCAGGTGATTCAAAGTGAAGTTGACAGGATGCTGGCCGACGACATCATTGAGCCTTCAAACCGTCCCCGGGCGCCACCTGTTTTGCTAGTGCAGAAAAAAGATGGGAGCTGGAGATTCTGCGTCGACTATCGCCACCTTAACAAGTTGACCAGAAAAGACGTCTACCCTCTTCCGCGCAGCGACGATTCACTTGATTGCTCACTTGGAGCCAGCTACTTTTCCTTCGCTCTGGCTACTGGTAAATCTCCGTCGATGAACGAGGCCGCGAATAAACAGCATATATCACTCCTGATGACCTCTACCAATTTAAAGCCATGCCCTTTGACTTATTTAACGCTCCTGCAACTTTTGAACGGATGACGGACTCGTTGCTGCGCGGCTTCGTTACTTAGACGACGTCATTGTTTCCTCGTCCACTTTTGACAGCCACCTCTCTCGCCTTTCTACTATTCTCGAGCTATTCCGCCGCGCAAGCCTTCAACTCAACTCCAAGAAATGTAGTTTCGGTCATCGGGAAATCAAAGTTTTTGGCCACTTCGTGAATGCTGCTGGTGTCCAGCCTGACCCCGATAATATTCGTGCCGTTCGTACTATTCCTACACCACGTTCATCTAGCGATGTTCGGAGTTTTCTTGCTTGTGTTCTTTTTTCCGTCGTTTCGTCCAGAATTTCGCAGCCCTTGCTCGCCCTCTTACCGTCCTACTGAAAAAACATGCACCTTCCTCTTGGGATCCTGACCAAGCTGCAGCTTTCTCTGAACTTATCGCTGCTCTCACCAATCCACCCGTCTGGGCCCATTTCAGCCCTTCGGCCCCTACCGAACTCCGCACTGACGCCAGTGGTCACGGCATTGGAGCTATCCTCGCTCAGCGACACCACAGCTGCACCAAAGTGATTACGTATGCCAGCCGCCTACTATCTAGGGCAGAACAAATTAACTCTATCACAGAAAGGGAGTGCGTAGCTCTTGTTTGGGCTATTGTGAAATTCCGCCCTTATTTGTTTGAACGACCCTTTACTGTTATCAGACCACCATGCATTGTGCTGGCTATCTTCACTCAAAGACCCTACTGGACGTTTGGAACGCTGGGCGTTAAGATTGCAAGAATTTCCGTGGTCTATAAGTCTGGTCGGCTTCACCAAGATTCAGACTGCTTGTCCCGCCCCCCTGTCAACTCTCTCAGCTCTATACGGCCTGTGACATTGACGCATGCGTCCTCTCTTTATCGGCCTTTCCACACATAGGCGATGAACAGCGCTTGGACTCTGCGCTCCGGTCTATTATCTACCGTCTGACTACCGGCCAGTCTCATCCTGCCCTCGCCATGTTCGTACTCCAAGGGGACGCATTGTACCGCCGCAATATGCGACCTGATGGCGCTCCGAAACATCTGCGCTCCACCATCCTGGAAGAATTTCATGATGCTCCCACCACTGGTCATCTTGGCGTGTCCCGCACGTATGACAGTGTGCGACGACGTTTTTATTGGCCGGGCCTCTATCGCTCAGTTCAACAATATGTGGCCGCATGTGAGCTGTGCCAGCGTCGGAAAAAACCATCCCCATTGCCATCAGGACACCTACAGCCAATATCCATCCCGACTGACCCATTTTTCGTGTTGGTGTTTATTTGCTTGGACCCTTCCCGGTCTCTGCGTCGGGCAACAAATGGATCGCCGTAGCGACCGACTATGCTACGCGTTACCCCATTACTCACGCGATCCCAACCACCTGCGCTACAGACGTCGCTGATTTCCTCCTCCACGACATGATACTACAACACGGTTGCCCCTTGTGAACTACTCACGGATCGTGGTCGCTGCTTCTTTTCCAGAGTGGTTGACGAGCTACTTCGTGTGTGCACAGTCCGCCACAAATTTACCACCGCCTCTCATCCTCAAACCAACGGCCTGCCAGAACACCTCAACCGTACGCTCACAGATATGTGATCAATGTATGTCTCCGGCGACCATCGAGATTGGGACATTAATCTACCCTTTGGAACATTTTCCTACAGCTCTTCTCGTCATGATACCGCTGGCTACTCTCCCTTTTATCTGCTCTTTGGCTGACACCCATTACTCCACTTCGATACATCGCTACCCACTACTGATGCTGCCACTAGTACTTACGCTCGTGATGCCATCTCCCGCGCTAAAGATGCTCACCACATTGCTCGCGACAGGCTCTTTGCCTCCCAAGGCTCCCAACAATCCCGTTATAACAGTCGCTATCGCGATTTGCACTACGCTCGAGGCTCTCTCGTTCTGCTCTGGCTCCCATCACGCCGGGTAGGCTTGGGCGAAAAACTTCTACCACGCTACACAGGCCCCTACCGTATCTTGCGCCGAGTCACTGACGTCACATATGAAATCGAACCTTCGAACCCGAAGTCTTCTGCATCACAAGCTTCCGACATTGTGCATGTGACACGACTCAAGCCGTATTATTCACGCCCTGCTTCGTTTACCTAGAGCGCACCGGGACTGTGCTTCTGCGGCGGGGGTAATGTTATGTGGTGTACCATGCTGGCATTCAGCAAGTGAAAAAAGAAGTGTCTGGGTGTGTGAACGAAGACGACGCTCAGTGTTGAGTTGTGCGGCTATGCGGTGTCCAGCGATTTCAGAGCGGTGTGACCTATCGGTGCGTGATTTCCACTCGTAACAATATTAACGCAGCGAGCAGCTAACTCGGCCTTAAATCAATCATTTACTACAGCAACTACGATCACGTGGTCACTAGCGAAATAAAATTGCTTCCATAAAAAATAATTTAGGTTGCAAAACAATTTTGTTCCGCACTCAAAACAGGGCGAATGCTACTCGATTATTAGGAGCTGTGCAGTCCAAATTGCGTGCTCGATATAGGCACGCCTACGCTTTAATATGCTATGCTAAATTCCTGCCGGGGTGGCGCAGTGGTTAGGGTGCTTGACTACTGTTCCCAAGGAAGCGGGATCGAATCCCGGCCTCGGCGGCCGATTTTAGATGGAGGGGAAAAGCAAGCCGCTCGTCTGCTGTGCGATGTCAGTGCACGTTAAAGAACCCCAGTTGGTCGAAATTTCCGGAGTCCATAGCTTGAGTTGCTTTGGGGCGTTAAACCCCATAAACTAACCATAAACCACACTGTGCTAAATGAAATAGTGGTGAATAGGAGCACGAGTAGCAGAAAGGAAACAAGAACGCTTCCTTACCACAGTGTACTTCATCGGTAATAAGTTTTTCCAAGGCACAGCCTTTGTCCACTCTGCATTTTGAGCCGCGTCCGAAGGAAACTTGTACACTTGTGCTTTGGATCCGTTGCCATAGTTAGAGCGAAAGATTAGCGCACAACACCCAGACATTGTAGATACCTTGCTCGCAAACGCCTCTGCAGCATGGATTAGGAACGCAGCACACACAGGCTGAAAACACGCACACTCGGACCGAGTCGTTCCAGATCGCCTTGCGCTCGGCGCCGCCGATCTATCCCCAGATCTCACTGTCTAGACGTAGGACTAGTGGAAAGGGGACTTGCGCTGGCCTTCTCTTAGTCTAGATGGTGTTGCCCTGGCCAAAGCTGGCGTGCTCGCGCATGGGTTCGGCGAGACGCTTTCATCAGTGACATAGGCCTGATTGCTGATTGCGTTCTTCTTTGTTTGATTCCGCCATATCTTTTCCTGAGGAAACCCGGGAACCAGGGCTGGGCAAGATAATTCAAAAAAGTATCTTCGATAGGGATACTCAATACTCTGAAAAATTGTATTTTCTATGCCGATACAAGATAAGACCTGAAATCGGGTTTCGATACAGATAATCGGTACTGTATCGTAGATACTTCGATGCCTCACTGAAATTTCAACATAATAAAGATCATAATACGATTAGCGACATCAGGAAACTGTACCGTGCTTTCTGAAACCTTTAGAGCACTGCTATAGCGTAGTTTTACTGAAAGGGATTAAACGAATATGCCAGCACGTAGTTATTGAAGCTCCTCTGTTTAATAGCTGTCCTTGCCATAACTTGACACTGAATTGAAGCCATGGTTGCAATGAAGCGATTGCTTCCACAAGCTAGCTAGCGAAATATTTTTTTAAGGTAATGCTGTTCATGCGAACCGACCTATGAGCACTTGGCTATGCATACAAATACGTCTGAAATGTTTTTCTGTTTATTTTGTTGCTTTTCATTTCATACTACACGCTGCTTACCTTGTGGCTCCTGCGTAAATTTCCGCGCTAAAACGTTCAACCCGACTGCGTTTGGAGAACTGAGTAGTTATATTGCCATTAGTGCGCTAACAAATTTTTGAAGCTCTGCTAGAGGGAAAACAAGCTAGAGGGAAAACAAGAAGAGAAGAGCCAGGAAAGAGCGCAATGTGGGTGTGCTAAATGTCACGACAATGAGAAAAGCCTCTCTACATGCGCACACGAGCACACCGCAGTGTTGTATTAGGTGAAGATGCCTTTTATCAGCTTGTAAGAGTGAACCATAGCTGCGCTGACACAAGCATCCTGGAGGTCGTTAGGAAACTCGATGTTCACTACCGTCGCTGGAGAACTACGGCTGGTTGTGGATAAAAAATGTCCTTTTTAACAGAAAGTGACTAATATGGTGTTAATCAATTCGCATATTTTAAAAAGTACAGCTCTTTAAGATAGTGATATCTTTACAAGGTTTATTCAAGGTTGCGTAAATGTTTTTCTCAAAACACAATGTCTGACAACGTATAATTTGTTATTGAACTGTCCTGGAATATTGCATTCATAGCTTTCATGTCATGCATATCAAAAAATCTTTGACGTAATATTCTTTCCATAACAACCGTCTAGTGGAAGCCTCTTCCCTGTGCAGTTACAAAGAATGCATTTGTTTGCGGTCAAACGCAGTGAACTGGCAGAACGGCGGTTAGCCGACTGCATTATGGCGGACTGAGGCCTTAGTAGCTTGTGTAATTGCCGCCAAGCAGAGCTGGCACGCGGAGCACCGGGGCTTGGGGAAGGGTCGTGCATAAGTTACTGCATCCGACAGCACACTCAGGACGCTGCTTGACGATAATCAGTGCCGCAAAGACGGACGGACGGACCGACGGAAGGGAGGTGGGGGATGACGGCAGAGGGTAGGAAGAGCAGGAACAGCATGTTCGCCTTGTGTTTCCGCTTTGTTCGTATCTTTCTGTGTGTCTGTTAACGGCTTAGCATATTCATGTGACGCACTCGGTGCTCAGATGTAAAGCACCTTTTGAGCACCTACTCACCATTGCCAACTTCAGTTTTAAAGAAAAGGAATCTGGAAATATTGTTAACATTGAGCGCCGGACCATAAGTAGGGAACTCACGCGGTACTACAAGCCGAGCTGTCTCAGGGCCTGTACTGCCGTCCGAGAGAGTGCCGTCACCCAAAACTCTCACAGCGGTTTCAATATTTGAAGTTTTTTTTAGCATCGAGTATCTTCAAAATACACGATACTTTAAAAATGTATTTTCGATACCGATACTGCGATACTTTCATTTTCAACATACAATACCTAATACCGGTACAGAAAATGTATCTAAAGATAGATTTAGTGGCAGCAGTTTAAACTGCTGAGCTTAAGGGCACTGATTTATATAAGCAGAAAAGTAGTGATGCACCTACCAGAAACTGTGCGGAGGTGCTATTGTCATACTCTTTGTACGGGTTGGTGAGCGTGGTGCGCTCATCCGTGTGTCTCACGTAGCTCGTCTTGAAGCTCGCAAAGTCCACCAACCTGCACGCAAGCAATACACGATATTGCTAGCAACACCCTATTTATGAGTTCTTTGCACGAACCCGCTGGGCATCAAAACTTCCAGATCGAAACATTGCTTTTATATTGAAAACAGTAGTTGCCATAATAGATCCAGCAAAAATGAGCAGACAATGACAATCGAACAAAAATTAACGGCGGAAAATAAAGACAAATCAGCGGAAGATCCTAAAAGGAAAGGTTAACAGCGCCACAAAAAGACACTCACAAATAGACACAAATAGACGCACAGGACAGGCGCTGTCACTCCAACTTCTTTGTCGAAACACCACCACATACAAACTTCTTCTTGAACAACCAAATGCTTCTACATGGTCAGCAACATATTCATAGCAGTTTAGGCCAGCCCTACCTTACCAAAATTCAAAAGTCGACTGAATATGTTGCTGACTCTGTGGGAGCAATAGGTTGTTCGAGAAGAAGCTAGTATGTGGTGGTGTTTTCAGAACGAAGTTGCAGTGTCAGTGCCTGTCCTGTGCGTCTATTTTGACTATTTGGGAGTGTCTTTTTGTTGCGCTGTAACTCTTTCCTTTTATGCACAATGCACCAACTAGCCCAGCAATCAGTTTTAATTGGAAAATCCTAATTTTTCTGCACTGGTCTTCCGCACAATAGACAGCTTCTGATTACGTGCCAGAAAATAGGTTCCCTCTCACTCCTTGCATATTCTGTACTTCCAGCCACAGTGTGACCCAAGCTGGATAGGATGCAGTATAGAAGCGGAAAAGTTCAATTCTTAGTTTTTCGCCATAAGACATGACAAGCTGAGTAATAGCGCATCAAAAAAAAAGTTAAGTAATGCTTTTTTTTCGCACTAGCGTATATTTATTGCGTACTGCATATGAGATACCAAGAAATACAGAATTCATTGTAGTGACGTAAACATTGCCCGCAAGGTGTTTGGGAGGGAGCGTCCGCAGCCTCGTCGCCCTTTCACAGCTTGCTTATATGTTCATAGTATTTCTCAGCCTACTTCGAAAAATTGATCTTACGAGTCGTTTGCTTCTGTATCAGTTCAGTGCAGCTTAGATTCATATGTTTATTTACACTGAATAAGCAGAGGAGCTGCATCCGCTGAATATAAGTAGAAAAAATCATGAACCTAAATATAGTTTTTACTTGTATCCGTCTTTTCTTTGACAGTTGTTCCTGATTTGACCAATGCTGCAACGGCGGTATCAGTAGAGAATAACTAGAGCGGCTTTACCCATGCGAAAGGCATTCGTGTTATTTCATACTTGAGAATCTTCAGCAGCTCGCTCTCCACGGCCTTCTGCGTGCGGTCGATGCCGATGGTGAGCAGATACTGCCGTTTGAACGAGTCACGGAGGGCCTGCAGAACGAAATGCGAAACGAAACCAATAGAAACTAAGCCTCAAACGTTTAGCCCTTCTCGCCAAATGACAGAACGTGCTTTTATTTATGACACTAGCACAGTCTAAATGAAACCGCATGAAAACTGTCAATGCCTCAAATGAGGCAGACTAAAGTAATTAACTTTTTGAGGTGGTGTTGAAGCAAGAAATCAGTTCCGTAATGATTATACATAACAGATAGCATTACACAAAAGAAAGTGGGAATTTCAGATTGGACCGGCGACGTGTTTGTAGCAAATAAATCAAGTAAATCATCTCAGATTATTCAAATAAGCTATATTTCATTATATTTACTACCCTTGATCTAACACCATCCTATCCAACTTGCAATGAGAAACTCGTTTGCTTCTTTTCGTGCCAAATTATATTATAATGCACCGTATACACTCATGATGTGTTTCAACTATAAAGATTTATTCAATTCAATTCAATTCGGTTTATTTTCCATCAAAGCGGCAGGGGCTCGAACAAAAGTGAAAAACACTTCACTTGACGAGGTTCAAGCCCCTGTGTACAAGGCATACAGCGGTCGTATGCCTTGTACACAGTGGTAGGTACTGTTCCCAAAAAATATCCAAACCAACAGTTCAACCGCGGTCTGCCGGCCTTTAGAAGATTCGAGTCAATCGACTCCTCCTATATAGGCTCCCCTATCTCGTCGAACCCCTGAGATGCCTTTCCATCGTGTGCCCACTGGCGTTTACTGCTGACGACGTGAAAATGGCGACATCGCCGATGGCTTTTTCAATCAATGATGCTGGTGAAGATTTCGCCTTGAAAGCTTGGGCTACTATTATAGTACTCAGTAGGACAATGTTCGAGAGCAGCAGTTGAGGTATTCGAATCATATTGCTACGCGTTACGCCATTACCAGCGCGATCCCGACTAGCTGGGCTACAGACGTCGCTGCTTTCCTCCTCCACGACGTGATACAACACGGTGCCCCTCGTGAACTACTCACGGATTCTGGTCGCTGCTTCCTCCCCAGAGTGGTTGACGAGCTACTTCCGTGTGTGTGCCGTCCGCCACAAATTTACCACCGCCTATCATCCTCAGACCAACGGCCTCACAGAACGCCTCAACTGTACCCTCCCAGATAAGTTATCAATGCATGTCTCCGGCTACCATCGGGATTGGGACATTATACTACCTTTTGTAACATTCGCCTACAACTCTTCTCGGCATGATGCCACTGGCTACTCTCCCTTTTATCTGCTTTTTGGACGACACCCATTCCTCCCCTTTGATACATAGCTACTCGCTACTAACGCAGCCACTAGTACTTACGCTCGTGATGCCATCTCCCGCGCTAATGATGCTCGCCGCATTGCTCGAGACAGACTATTGGCCGCCCAAGCCTCCCAGCAATCCTGTTATAACAGTCGCCACCGCGATGTGCACTACGCTCCAGGTTCTCTCGTTCTGCTTTGGCTCCCATCCCGCCAGGTGGGCTTGTGCGAATAACTTCTACCACGCTACACAGGTCCCTACCGTATCTGGCGCCGAGTCACCGATGTTACATATGAAATCGAACCTCTGAACACGAAGTCGTCTGCACCACGAGCTTCGGACATTGTGCATGTGACACGACTCAAGCCATATTATTCACGCCTGGCTTCGTTTACTTAGAACACACCGGGACTGTGCTTCTGCTGCCCCATGCTGGCATTCAGAAAGTGAAGAACGAAGTGTCTGGTTGGGTGAACGAAGACGACGTTGAGGGTTGAGTTGAGCCGCTAAGCAGTGCCCATCGATTCTGGAGTTGTGTTGCCCACTGGTGCGTGATATCCACTCGTAACGATATGCGACAGCGTAGAGAACACGCAGTGCGGAATCGCGGATGTGTTTCTGGAGTGCTCGCCTCGCCGCAGTGCTTTCTGCACTAGTGGCGTGTTATTCGATAGATGCCTTTCTTCCTATTTGGCTGCGATGGGCTCACAGTTATCTACCACTAACGTCACCGTCAGAGAGCGCGGATGGTGTACACTGTGCAAGTATATAAACATGTAGTGTTTTTTTTATTTACGCAGGCAAGCTTGGTCAGACTGTTATCGAAGCAAACACTTCTGCTGGAGAGTTTTGTATGCTAATGGCCGCAATTAAGACTTAAAGGGACAGAACTATGGAATTTAGGTTTCCAATTTGTTTTGGCGCAATGGAAGGGTTGATGTCTAAAACGTTCGATTTCGTAGCAGTTTTGGCAGAAGCGCTTTAGAAAAGTTTTACCGAGAATTTTTAGATCAGTGCATGCGCCCGTTTTTATGGTTCGATGCTGAAAACCATGAGCAGCGACCGCAATGACGACTGGTGGTCGACCAAAAAGACATACCGAAAACAAATATAAATTTCACTCACTTGACAGTAATTCGACACTTTTTTGCTTAGAGTACCGTCCTTTTCACATTCAAAGCTGTTACGGCACAATAGCGCACGCCTCGTCGAAGAAAGTTTTTGTGGGCACTATCATCGTTTCATTCACAGAATTCCAAACACTGTGGTGCCATCTAGTGACAAATCCTGAAAACATTCCTCTCGCGGTGCGAAAGGAGGGCTGGTTTTTATTTAAGGATGTAGTGTAGAGAGCGCAAAAAATAATAAATAATTACAAGCACTTCTAGAAAAAAAAGATAACGGTGTGGACTTACTGAAATCAGCGATATTTTGCTGATATGTAGTCACGGGGGGTACTACACCGAAAGTAATAGGGTTTCTCTGCTAGATAGCACCTCAGTTGTATTATACTATTTTCAATGGCAAATTAAAATGGTAAAGCCTCTTTTCTTTGATATTGTAGTACTCGGTCTGTACTAAAGGAGGCAAGGTCTTTTCATCTCCACCATATTCCCATGACAAAATTTGGCCAGTGTTCTGTCCCTAATGCTAATGGCCGCTCTTAAGATTTAAGCATAGTGATGCGTAAAAAGAATTGGCATAGATGACTGATGAATGGAGCGGCCATAAAGAGAAATACTAATTTGATGTTCACCGCTGGCTGTAATCTGCTGAACCATAATCTAGGTCCCGGTTGAGGATTATGACTGGCCTGATTTTGTTGTTCTCGACGCCTTCATGGCCCGCAACGCAATGAATTCCAGTCTCTTGCTCTGGTGGATCGTGACATCCGCTTTTTTTTTGCTCACCACTGTATCGTCCGTTGCCAGAACCAAAGTATACAAGACGAGACAGATAGTGTAATTATGCTGTTTTCCGTATGGAGCCGCCCGCAAAGATATTTCAATTAGATCATCTTAGTCGAAACTTGTCGGCTCAGCATTAAGCAGGTGTTTAGGAAGTGAGAGGAAATCTCGGTGGTAGAACTCTACCGTCTGTCTAACATTTAGTTTCCCTTGCTTTTGGCTCGTATTAGGGAAGAAACGTCGAGAACACTAAACCTTTATAAAATACAGGATTGGCAGACGCTTCACTTACTAATTTGGTAAACGATCGGTCAAAAATTTGTTTGAATAACCATTATTTTCTACCAAAAACCGATAAATATGAGACAATAATACTTAGAGAGCAAGTTGCATCGTTTTATTCGGATGCAGCCTAGCATAACCGAAAATTGCTAAACGGAGCCAAAACTTTGAGCTCTAAAATAAAGCGCCTTGAGGTGTGCGTACCGTGATGATGTTGGTGATGTTCTGGACGTTCCTGGGCAGCAGATCGAGCCCTGCCAAGTGCAGCCCGTCGACGCCACTGCGTTCGAGCCATACGCGGGCGTCGGAGGCGAGCTTCTGCGCAGGCCAGCCGGTGTGGAGCATCGCCTTCAGCTCCACCGAAAGCAGGAGGCGCACGTCGCCCGCCGTCTCACGCACATGCAGGAACTTCTTGAACGCGCCTGCGCAGGGAATGCAGCGTAGCCAAGGTTACAAACCTCGTCTCTCGATTTTTTGGCAATGAATTTAAAGCTACACACGGAATAACTGAGACGCACTGCAATCCACTCCAATTCTCGCTACTCTATCCCTCTATTCCCTTCTCTCGGCGACACGCTATCGCACGGGATATTCCTATTTTACTTCAAAACGAAATGCGCTGGCAAAACTAAAAATAGATTTGTAGCATGCGACACAGGAAGATATATTAATCGATTTATGCACATACCAGTCTGAGAAGTCTTTGTTAGGCGGTGTGAGGCCGCTTGACACAACTAGTAGGGCTAACGGAAATGAAGGAATAAAGTCATTAAGCCACTAGATTGGGAGCGTTCCAGTCCACAAGCCCAGGCAAATGCGTGTTTCCTTAGCCTGCCGCGGGGAATGGGTGAAAAAAAAATGTACGGAAAAACCTTCGGTCACCGAAACAGCGGTGCGGGCAGGAAGTTAATTGCTTCGTCCTCGCTAAATATCCGCCGCCGAAGGTGTTCTGTCGCGCGCTGTCCCCTTTCACTACCCTCCCGCCTGCGTGGGTTGCTTGCGTTCACACGGCCCGGAAGAAAGCCGGGGTGGAGTTTTTTCTAGCTGAGCAAAAAAAATGCTTGGCTTGGCTGAAGCTACGTCTACTACTAATTTATAAAGCCGTTCGAAGGTTAAAATTGAAAAAAAAAAATGAAGCAAAATTTGGTGCCTGGATAGTTCAAAGACAGTTTTGCTTGCCCATATCCGACGTTTTTTTTTTTTTAAATATTATCTGTTTTGACTTCCACATCTTGAAAAGCTGGAAGATGTGCAAGCTGTTTGTATATCACCGCCATAAACTGGGTACTTAATGGACTTTTTATAATGAAACTCGGGCTTAAAATACATCTTTGAAGTGCACCCTTCTCCTGAAGGAAATTTCATGAGAGGACTGAACGCAAGCTAAGCTGAAATGAAAGTCTTCCATGAAGTTAAATATCTTTCCGCGAACATCTATTTCTGCCTAATCTTGCATACGAATGCCAAGTTTCCATGTATGAAAGAGAACCAAACAAGCGTTAAGGGAAAGCCTCCAACCAAAGCCAATGTTTCGACTAGGGAACTTTGTTTCGTCTGCTCAGAGCGATTATCTCTGAGAGGGTTTTCATACAGTATACAGCTTCAGTTGTATATAAATTTAAATGAAACGAGTTATTTATTCTCCAGTCAGGAATTAAATCTATGAATGTTGAGCACTTGATTCAAACTGACCTTAACACTATCTCATCCTAGTGTAAAACTTGGCACATGACACTCAATCCTAACAAGTCCAAACGTATGCGCATTGCTCGGGTTAAAATGATCTGCCCATTATTCCCTTAATGATGTCCTTCTTGAACCTGTTACAACATATAAGTCTCTCGGAATTCATATTACTTCCGATCTCAGTTGGTCCACACACATAGAGTACCTTACTAACAAAGCTAATCGCATGCTCGGTTATTTGAGACGTAACTATCATGCAGCCCCAGCAAACATCAAACTTCTTTTATACACCACAGTCGTCCGCTCACAGCTTGAATACGCTTCAGCAGTCTGGGATCCTGGTACTAAACGTTTGATCGACCTACTGGAAATGACACAACACAAATCAGCTCGCTTTATCTTCTCTGACTACTTGCGCACATAAAGCGTAACCGCCATGAAACGTAACTTGGGCTTAACTTCACTTGCATCACGACACAAAACTGCATATCTGTGTCTTTTTCACAAAATGCTTCAGCACGAATCGATTCGCCGTGAGCTGCTCGTTCCCCCTTCATAAATTTCGCCTCGAACCGATCACATACATAAAGTAGGCATCACCATCTGCAGAACTAAACATTTTTGGACTCTTTTATACCTCGTACATCATATGACTGGAACCACCTTCCTTCTTCCGTTGCGGTAATTACTGATCTTGTTCTGTTTCGCTCTGCTGTTACCGTTTCTAATGTTTAATATTGTATTATTTACTTGTAGTCTTTTTTTTTCTTTTGTTTTAGCGATTTGTTGCGTTCTGTTCATATGTTTCACATTTTTCAGTGTTTTTATGTACTTTCCCACTCCCCTCTGCCGAAGCGTCCCAACCCCGGCCTTTTCACCACTAGCATTCCACTCTCGAGGACGCGCACGAGATTTACGGCTGCCTGTTACACATAGCAAAGAAAAAAAAAAAAAACACAACACCCAGCGGACGCTCGACGGGTCCGGCGAAGGTGTTCGGAGCCTCGCGCGCTAACCACCATGCCAAACACAGAACGGCCGAGCGCCTTTCAATTCGCGAGACCCCCCGCCCCTCAAGAAAGACAAACAGACAACGCGCACACGCAGGGACACTTCCCATTGTAAACAAAAGCAAGAAAAAGGTCCCCCCTCCCTAGGTACGGGCGCAGCTCTACCCGCGCGCCTCGCGGGCCGGCTCTCCGAAACGGGAGGAAACAGACAAACACACACAAAAGGAATACCCGAGTAAACATGCACTATTGACGACGTTACACCTACTATTTATTATTCTTCCATACTTCATGTTGTCTAACATTCTTAGCCTTAATTTGCTGGCACTTCACCACTTTCGGGAAGCTGTTTTCAAGTATTCGAACCAATTCCGGAAAGCTCTTGAGAAGTATTCTGTTGCAGCTCTGTTCGTATTAGGTCTCTTTGGAATGCCTTTTCCCTTCCAAGAGACAACTGCAAGCATCAAACTTGGATCAGATACCGATTCATCATTGACCTCGGATTGTACTTTCCCTTCTCCTGCCTCCTCTTTGATTTTTCAGGTGGAAGCTCACTGGTTCCAGTTTCATAGAAGTTCATAGTGAAGGAGGCGTTCTTTCATTGCTTAACCAGCTCATCTACCTCCAAATCCTTCCCTTCCTCGTTTTCTTTATAAAAAAAAAAACAAAGAGCACATCAATCCATAAAGTGGTGACCGCTCTGTCCAGAGGAAAACAATTAAGTCATCTCTTAAATATATAGTGGCTCGACAACGCATTTTTTTTGTTTTTAACCAGACTGGTGAACTTCAAAAATCTCACGGAATTCCTGCGTAAATATCAGTCAATATTTCGGAGACTTTGGAAGGATTTCGCGAGGCAGACTGTGCGCGTTGTTTGTGTATAACTAGTACAGGTAGTTGCCAGCTTTCCATGTTTGAGAACAGGTACAATTATAGATTTTCACAAGCCTCCGATATTTTTTCTGTCATCTGTGTTTTAATAAAGACTTTAGCAAGAGCTGTTCAGCATGTTTAGAATGATGCGCTACCAGCTAGTAATGGATCTCATGAGGGCCACGCGTACTCTGTTTACCGCGGACAGTACTCTATTGAGAAAAAACTTCTTGCTGGCTGACTTCGTGAATAAAGCAACCGGCCGTTAGGTGCAGCTTCCAATGATGTTTTCCTTTTCAAATAACTTTTGTTCGATATGTTGAAGTGATAGTTCGAGTAAATGGTCGCTATGAAAGGGATTATATAAAATATCTCATATCAAATCGTTGTCGTTGGAAGGTGAATTTAAATCAGTCATTTTCCGTGAGCTCGGTGAGATGTACGTAGGTTACCAGTGTTAAGCAAACCAAGATTTTTTACTTAATATAAAATTCTCGATTTTTTGGCCTCGACTGTCCCTTTTGTCACTTGCGCAGAATTATAAGTGGAATTAAAATCTCCCACTATACAGAACTTCTCCAGCAGCAGGATTAGAAGATGTAAATAATGCGTTGTAACTATAATGCCCAGTCGAGATGTATCCAACAAACTTTATTGATCGGGATATACAATATATGGCGGCTGCCACCACATATCTCTGACACAGTTTTGAACTATGATCATGCCCCCCTGGAGAGCATGCTCGCTGCTCTCGGTCACGGCGAAAGATTTGATGTTCTTACCATGTTCGTTAGGTTGTGACGGTGTTCGTCTTCTACAAACTTATAGCAATAAGTGAGTGCGTTGCTAATTTGTCTTTCTTTAACATTACTTAGTTTACTGGGGAGTCCCCAACAATTCCATTGTCTTTCTGTTTTCCAAACAGGGCAGGTGCCAGGATAAGCAGAGTGGCTGCGCTCGCAGTTTATACAAAGGTGAGGTTATCTCGGGAGAAGTACATTTCGATCAGGTTATTCGGCCTCGAAAGCAGCGTGCGCCATAGCCATACTTCTGACAGTTGAAACAGTTAAGTGGGTCCGCGGGTAAGGGGTATGCGGTCGGAAGCTCATTCTTGTGTACCCTAATTCTACAGGGTTATAGGGAGCATGCTCGATACGAAGGTAAGGATCAGGCGCGCATAGTTTCTATTTCTTTGCTGTCCCTGCATATCTTGATTAGGTAAACATTGGTCAAATTTTGCTATTTTAGCCCGTTAAAAAGATCTTCGGTTAGTACTTTAGTAGGTCATTATCTGAAATGACATCAAGAACAGTGTTTAGTAATCTGAGGGGTCTAATGACAACGACAATGACTCCAAATGCCCCGATTCCAGATAAATATTTCTTTTTGTATTCGCTGCGGTAAAGTAATATAAAAAGAGGTCTCTATTACTAGCTGGCTTCTTCATAATTTACCATTGCCCTATAGTGTCAGCTACCACCTAAGATCTTTGAGCCAATGAACGGCGAGATTTGTCCCGAGTTTTTCAGCATGTTGACCAGTGATCACGTGAATGCTTGGAAACGTGTTTTTATCTTTGAAAAGGTACAGCGCAGGGACACAGGTGCGCACCCATATCAAATAAGGACGATTTGTTGAAAGTTCAGAGCAAGCCAGCAGAAAGATATGTTCTTGGGCCAGGGTGGCAGACAACCACCACTAGGCCCAACATGGGGAGAAACATGAACTAGCAAGAAAGTCCTGCTGGCTTCAGCCATATCCTGACTGTAACCGAAATTGTGTAAAGCAGGGTGGTTATCCATAGGTCGCAACTCGCCGCTAGGAAAAACGTGAACAATTAAGAAAGGAAGAGGAGAGGAAAGTGAAACGCCGAGGGGAGGGCAGGAAAATGTGACTGTATTGAGACGCGCGGTATTGAGGCAATAACGCAGTTACCAAACTTTTGTTCAAACGTCAAAAACACTCTATTCGCTCCGTGTATTGCGACATGATTTTAAGGTTATTTACCTTGGAATCCTGGTTACCTTTACCTTTACTGTCTGAGCCCGTAAATATAGTATAAGAGCGGACCTAATTTTCAGTCTGAACAACTGTTGAAGCGAACAGAGTGATGCATAGTGAACTATCATTCCACATAACTGAGTGACCAGGAAGCCACCTGACTGAAGGCTGCATTAAATTTAACGTTGCTTTACACTCGTATACGATTTCCTCTGCTAATGACGAAGGCACAGTTGGATCTCTCATCACGAAGATTGTCGTCGCAGCATGGGCAGTGAGGAAAGTATGTCATTCAAGGTCAAAAGTCCTGAAGCCAAACATTTTTCTCGTCAGCAGCAAAATGGAGCCTTCAAGCCATTATTAAAGGTTAAATGGCACTTAAAATGCTAGGCAATGATTTATTATCACAGCAAGAAACAGTCGCATAGCATTTCATGGCCCCATAGTCTTTACTGACGCCAAGATGGCTTCGCTTTGCTGCTGAAACAGAAAACCCGTTGGCTTCTGTACTTTGGACCAAGAATTAACGTACTTTACTCAGTGCCCTGTGTGCCACATCGTAGCAGGGATTTCCTTTTTGTCTGAAGAGTGTACGAGTGTTTTGACCTCACATTGATGTTGTCAAACGCGGCCGTCAATTGTTCAGTAAGATGGAGAATCTTTTTTGTGCTTTCGCCCTAGAAATCCTAGCTCGTACACTCATTTTCAGCACTTCAAGTGTTTCATTGAAACTGCAGCTGTATAATTTTGCTGCTGAAGTTCGTTCTGCACCTCAAGATAAGCTCTGAGCCTTGAGCTAAAAAAAGGCCACAATGTCCCCGTAGGCTCTGTTGACAAATTTAAAGCCGCAGAAATTAATGGTTGTCATAGTAGACAGCTACCTGATGAAGTTATAGCTGCAACCTTAACTGACCTCGGAACACACATGGTCCAGGTACTGATTAGGAGAAGGTGTTATTGAAACCAAGAATTAGAAGATGCTTCATATATAACTACAACGTTTTCGCCCCTATACAGGCGGACGTTGCAGTGTTTCAGAGCAAATGCAGGCCGAAGGTAATGTTGCATGGAATGATCGCGGGCACCTGGGTCGTAGTTGTAGAGCACGTCATTGCCGCGTGGCGAGTGCGGCCCCGGCCGGCTGGGCACGCTGGCGTAGATGAAGTGAGAACACACGCCATACGGGCAGATACCCGCCCGGTACCGCGGAGAGAACCGGCACAGCAGGTTGGCGTTGGACGACGCTGCGGGAACGTTATCGCGCGGATATTGAAAGGATACGTGATGAATTTTAAAACAACTCTGAGGCAACATTTGCAGGGTGTACACTCAATAAATATACATTGTACTCCTTAGTCAAACGAGTAATCATTGGTATCAAACCTATTTTTAAATTATACCCAATTGTGAGGCACCATTAGGTGTACACTTGCCTGAGTACTTGCTCGGTGCGTTCTCTGTACACGAGAAAAAGAAGAAAGCGATAGTTTTATTCGCACTTTAATGAAACATGCGCTTACAGGTAGTAATAGACTATATCTCTGAGCATTCCCGAAATGCGGCAACATCACTGACAGTTCAGCAAGCTCTAGGGAGGGTACAAATGCAACTCTGTAGAAGCCGACGTGCAATAATGAGCAATCACGTGACTGCAACGGCCTCGCTTAAGCCAATTTGGTGTCCATTTGTACGACTAAAGGACGCAGTGTTAGTTATCTCGCACTGAAAACGGAGGGAAAAATCCTAAAATCTTGACTACTCGTCTGATTTGATGCTCGACCTGTGTATTCTGTATAGAGTGACCTTATATCAAAGCTCTCTGTTCCCCGTGCAGCCAGCGCTCTCTTCAGACGTCTGTTTTGACGTTTACTTACGTTTGTCGCTGGCACTGTCCTCGAAGGCCTTCCTTATCGCCGCCATGCTTTCTTCCTGGGCGTCTGCGAGTTAATGAATGTTAATGTGTGTAATGAATTTCAGGCAAGGTGGCCACATTAGCGAACTCACTTTTAAATCAAGAATGAACCGGGAGGCTCAGACCGTTAGGTAAAAATGAACACAGTTATTTTTTTTATTTTTTTATTTACCCTTAAGGCCTTTTCGCGTTAGGTGTCTTGTGCATGAGATGAACAAACCGAATTAACAGCAAAGCACTTGTGGGCCACAATGAAAAATTCCTGAAATGCAATGCTTTTCAAAAATGAGGGAAAAAAACTGCTTACTTGCATGCTCGATCGTACTGCCAGCGACACACAAGCAGCGAAAAATGTCCTTTCAGGCTGTCGACCCTACACACCTAAGGCACTCTAAAACAGAACGAGGAGCTCCCTTAACCGATACCGTAGAAGTAAAAGAATGAACGTGTGCGAATAAGAACCCTCCATAATGTGGAAGCCAGCTGAAGCTAGTAGTAGCCATTCATGAAATCGAAGTCGAGTTATGTTAAAACTGTACGCAATACAGGAAGGACTATATTCCTCGGCTCCGTACTGGCCAAGCATCTTGCAGGTGATTACCACATTCTTTGAAAACCATCAGGACGGCCATTCAGTTTGGCTTCTTCAATTCGCACGATTCATTTATAAAAACTTAAAGCGGGGGGGGGGGGGGGGGGGTTGCAGCGCGTTTTCAAGATCATAATTTACTGCACTTCTGGCGCTCCGCCCAAAGCGGCCCCTTGTCACGTATCAGCCATGGTTGCCGCTGGCATGATTACTATAGCCCGCCAATCTGAAGTCAGCATTACATGAAAATTTCTTTCCACTGGCTTGACTTTATTCAAAGTATCAAATTTACAGTGCCACCTCTAGGGCTTCCTCTCCACTGAAAAGACATTGCCTGCGACGTCATTTCTCCATCTACCTTTCAAACTCATAAAACAAATATGGCCTCGAATAGGTTCACGTACACAACACTACAGGGCTATATTCTCGCCGCAATTGATCATATCCCGTATTCAGTTGCCACTTTGTGATGATATACGCTGCATGTCATCGCCTTCATTGAATTCAATCCGTGCGCAGTGGATCCAGAAGACATCACTATCGCATTAACTTCTTTCCTTAAGTTTACGAAGCTGACCCAAAATAAGTTTGTGCGCAAGGTCCCCAAGCGCCCATTTCTCTGTTATTTTCCGAAGCCTTACCAATATGTCATGGCATCGAAGCGAAAGGCAAAATAGCTAAATCAGATGCAGTTCTTTAGTAACCTTGTGATATTTGACGCCTATGTACGACTTCTATCCGTCGACAGCATTTTATCTGGCTTCTGAACCAAACCTGTCCGAAGCTTATCTGAGTTTTTACCGGTGCAGCAGTGTCAATGAAAGCCTAAACGTGTGCAGTTATATTAATACATAATACGCGATGTGATAGTACGAAAATATTTATGAAAGCCCAGTACATAAACTTCTCCGTGATATATATATTTCACAAGCTACGTAGAACACTTACAATCCTCTGGGATTGAGATGCTGGCCTCAGCAGAAATGAAAACCAAACTAACGCTCTCTACTTACCTTCGATGTGCCCGCCTTCCTCACTGTTGAAGTTCTTGAGCCGAACTGAAAAGACGAAATAGACAAAACTCGGCTCACGTGCTCTGATTGGTTCTTAGCTAATGAAACTCACACCGACGCTTGGTAAGTAGGGCAAGGTTCAGTTGCTAAAAAAAATAAACCTGTAACTGAAGTGGCTCACATGTACCAGTGCTGTACGAGAGTTATGACGTTTTAAACTTTATCTGCTATTGAATATTCTGCTCTAAGCTTTTCTCCAATCGTGTTCTGGCAGTATATGCTCTTGCATTGGGAATTGGAGCACATTGAAACCACACCCGGTTGAGAAGAATTCGAGACACAACATACAGTGTTAGGCTGAAAGCTACTACTCAAAGTGGTGGAACCGTTCAAGTCATAGCTAACTCAGCGATTGCAGCAAGTTTATTGAGGATGTGGATGTTTTCCCTCCGCCAGTTGTGCTACAGGCAAAAATGAAAATTACGTAATAAGAGGGTCACACAGTGACTAAATGCGTCCGAACTACTTCTGACGCGACTAATGAGTCCAAAAAAGGGTTCCTGGGAGCGAGGCTGGTATCGTGGCAGTTTACGGACTCTGCTTGTAAAGCTGGTTGCATACGCACAAGGTGGCCCTACCATAGCCATCAAGTTTAGATAATGACAACCGTTTCTCCTTTGGGAGATGCCATTTTTCATAGATGTCTAGCACGGTCATTACCTTAATAAGCACCTACCTTAAATTAAGCTTCTTCATCTAGCCATAGATTATATAGGACATTCTCCCGTTCCAGATCGCTGTAGGTGTATTTCAAGACATCGAGCGAAGCTGTTCATTGGTGCACTCACCTTCCTGTTGGGTCATGCCGGCGAAAGAGAACAGCGTGGCCGCCGCAAGCACCGTGACGCAGACTACGATGAGGAACATCCCGTACTTCCGCTTGGCCATCGCAAACCACCAGGACACCTGGTAGCCCAACTTCCCACTGCACGCGCGAAACACACTGCTTGTCTGAGCTCTCTTTGAGCTTAGCATGTGCCACCTTCATATATCCCCGTGATTTGGCCGCAACTTCGGCATAAACTGCATCCGGCCATCAAGCATGGTAATGTGTCTTTTAGTGTTGCTTCCCTTGGCGCTTACCTCTTATGTACAGATTTAGAGAACAATCCATTATTAGCGACATACTATGCAGTACGGCGTTAATGTTATTGCTTGTTTCCGTTGTCAACTGGCGCTCTGTAAACGACACTTTAGTAATCATTACAAATTTTATGCTATGACACTAGTCACGCCTGCACGCGAGTGAGATCTATCGCGGCAATAGAAAGAATTGAGGTGCGAAAACCACTTTCATTGCAAACTGAATTAGAGGCGGTTACTAGAATTATTGTAAAACCTCGTCCCTGCCAATGCTTCCAATCCTGGGTTTCTGAATTTTCCTAGACAGGCATGATAAGAGTCTATCTACCAGGGAAGCTGCGACGTTGCAACATATTTGTGAGAAATATCGAATGCATGGCTAGCCAAGAAAACCGAACCTTGCAGGTGGTACCACTGCCTCAATGACCACCCTAGGTGTGATGCTTTTACACTAATATGGATCACGAACTCGACCAAGCGTCTGTTTAGCATGTACATGCTCAACACCAGAAACAGTTCGTTTCAGATTTTCACCAGTGGCATTGCCGAACGACCACGTACGAGGTTAAGTAATAAAGCGGGCTGCTACGGCGGCGGCCAAATGTCAATTTTCGGAAGAGTGGCCGTGGTACATGTCCAACAACTAATTGCGAAACTCAATAGTGAAAATGTCATGCCAGCTGTTGCCAGTTTCGCACATGGTGATTTCTCTCTTTGGACCACATGGAAACATTGCTGGCCAACCTCCTATGAACACTCCTTCGCACTCTATCACCATCATTTAAGCTGCAACAACTGTCGGCTCTGGAGAGCACTGAGCCGTCGTGCCGCATATAGGTCCTTTAACAAAGTTTTACCTTTTCTCTTCTCTGCCCTTCGTAAAAGGTCTTTTGTTTCTCTCGCCGAGCAAATATTGCATGCAGATTCCTCACCGCTAGAGTGGTTGAGTGTTAGATGAAAATATGTATTTTCTGCGCGATATAACGAGGACAACACATGGGAAAGTCAATATAATTGTCATGTATGCCATTACGTTTCCTGACCTTTCTATATTGAACATCACCGATGATGCATACTTTGGGTTCGCTGTGAATGCTACCTAAGTAGAATATCTCTCCATTCTTTTATTCACTTGAGCCGCCTAGTGGAGGTTCCCTTTGTAATACTTACTCTTTAAGCGGTTTAGCAGCACTGGCACGGCTATTCTGGTCGTCTGAAAAGAAAATTTTTGCGTCGGCAAAAATTTACTTTCTCTGAGTGGACATTTAACTCAGCGCTTTCTGATATTTGTGCCACGATGACAGATATTACAGCACGACTAATAACCCAGCGCTTCTCAGCGAGGACAAAAACTTTGGCATGCGATGTATGCGTCAATGCATAAAAAGGATTAAGAATAACTGCACATGTATAGTTATGCCAGAATGCTGGCCATTATGAAATTGAAGGATTGACAAAATCTAGTCTGATCGGGTAACATAATGTTAGAAGAATCGCTGACCAAAGAGATATGCGCTTTAAATTTAGACATTTCGTCCTCAACATGGAACATTTGTACATTTAACTACAACTGCTTTGACGGTGATCTTTCTTACGTGGCGTGTTTTTCTTTATATGCTTCGCCGAAACGCTCCGGACTATGGAGGAGTATGTCGACTTGCGTGTCTTGGTCAAAATTTTTACAATCAGGATACTGGTGCTTAGGATCAAGCACTGAGAAAAAGTTTTATGCTTTTTTCTCACAGCCATGGCTTAGGTAGTCAGGGCAGCCAAACGTCTTACTGGAAATGACAGCACACCCGTTTTTATGCTCAGAATGAAACAATCGAGAATGCGCTTTAAGAACTATAAACCACAAAAACCTTCTTTCAAGGCGTTTCCAGCATTACGTTCAAGCTTTTGTGGCCTTCTCGCAGCACCATCGCACAAGCACGCTGCCGCGGGGTCATAGGGAAGAAATTGCAAACTGCTTATGTTCTAAAGTCATGAAATGGAAACAAGTAGACAAAACGTCGACAAATAATTTGCAGTAACTGCTATAAGGCATCGGCGTTA
The DNA here is from genome assembly GCF_055883805.1 of Amblyomma maculatum. Taxonomy (NCBI): domain Eukaryota; kingdom Metazoa; phylum Arthropoda; class Arachnida; order Ixodida; family Ixodidae; genus Amblyomma; species Amblyomma maculatum. The sequence continues at coordinate 21,294,868 of NC_139351.1, read as the reverse complement.
CCATACACTTGATCGAGCAGCAGCTTTTCGGTGTGCTCTGCATCGGATCGTTTCTAGGCGCCGCACAATACGAGCGGACGGTGGTTGCGAAAAGGATTCACACCTACAAGAGCAGATTACCGATGCTAACAATACACGCAAAGAAAAAAAATAGATCAGGCACGATAGGCTTGACTTCCTTACCGGACATGCCGATCATGCTCTTCTTCTTCTAATAGTGAGATATGTTATGTTCACGCGGTTGCTGGCCGTCGTCTTCTTTTCGCCTCATCAATTGCCCGGGGAACTGTCTTTTCTTCTACGTCACAGTACCTCGCCTTTATATAATGACGAAACGTGCAGGCTAATCAAATACGTCCGCACTGCTCCTTCTGTGATTGAGCCAGTAAAAACAATCCAAATCACACACATGCGCTGCCACATGGCCCATAAACAAGTACTCAATTTTAAATGCACGGCGCTGGTGAAAGCGTGCAGGCCATTTAATCGTATCTTTGAAAGAGCGAGTTTATCCGTCCTTCGTCTTGCTTCTATTGAAGTGAAATCCCTATTTGCTCTAAAAGTGTATCTGCCGGATGTGCATAGATTTCACTTTCCTTTGCCCTTGCGAAGCCGCAGAGCAACCTACTTTGGATGAACTATATATAAGGAAAAGCAGTGTTGTATCATCTCCACCAATAGGGAGAACCACTCGAGATGTTTTGAGTTCATTATGATGTTGGTGGTATGTCCTCTCATGACCTTTATCCTTTAATCTTGATCATTTACATTGATCCCCGGGTTCTAAGACTATGTGTAAGGGCGCTTCGTTCGCATCGCATGATGCGCCATCATGGATAGCTAGTATATAGGCGTCCCTTAGCCGTGTTTCTAAAATAGCCAAAGAAGAATAAGAACCGTCTGGAGATATCCGTGCAAGCATAAATGCGTGCCAATAGAAGTTATGTCTTGAACAGGCTGAATCTAAGCTCTGCTCTTGTAGCAACGCTTGAAAGCGGGAAAAGTCCAAGGGAGAATGGTTAAAGCTTTGGGGGCTACACGCAATAGAAAACGTGGAGCAGTCGCCATTGTAGTCTGATAATAAAAAAGAATATTGGATATGTATACAATGCACGGACATATGTGCCCGAGTTTACATACAAGGTGCTGGCGTTTGTGGAAATAGATCCACGATAACAGGACTAAATAAAGTTGGTATCCAGCGTGCAACAGCGGAAAGTCCCAGCTGAAGTGAGGGCTTAGAAACAGCGGGCTAACATTTTTTCTGGTGGCACTCGCGCATGAAACACCCTCCTGGTCGTAGATATGCATCTCTAGTATTGTAATACGTTCGCGCTCACTATCAAGCTGTATGCTTTACTGCTTCTTATATCCGTCTATCTTGGTGTTCTTAAAGCAGTATAGACACCAAATGTTGGCGACATTTTTCTTTTTGTTAACGATGCGTAAGACATTCCTGTATGTCGATACGCACGCAGTTTTTGCCTACTACCATTAATAATCTATAATGAAATTTTATTTTCTCGCCAATTTCGGTTTCGAAAGCAGAGAGATGGCCTTGACGTCACAATCAAGTCCTGACGCACAGCAATGAAAACAGCGATATAATCGCCGATTCTTCACTTGTAGGGATTCTTGTTGAAGGAGCAGGCTGGCTTTATCGTTGTTGCGAATTCAAATGACACAGGAATTAATATATCGCTGTATTTGCATCTTTCAAGTGACCTAGACTTGTCTGCGACGTCGCAGCCATCGTTCGGCTGTTTAAACCTTAGCCAAAACAGGCGAGAGACCAATTTGATTAATAATTATTCAGAAGTCGTAGGCAAATGTGACGTGGTGATCCGTGTACAGTAATGTCTTAAGCATTATTACAAATTTCCACTACGGCGTCTCTCATAGCCTGAGTTGCTTTGGGACGTTAAACCCCACAAACCAAACCAAACCATTATTACAAAGGAGAGAACACGAAACCCAAAAATTAGGTGTCTATAGTCCTTTGTGTACCCCGCCACTCCCTGACGGCTGCGCCTTCTTATGGGGTACATGCGCCGGGAACATTCTCCAGGGCAGAAGACTCCCTGCGCTTACGTGCATGGTCTAGCATATTAGGCGCCGGTGTCGCTGCAGCAGGCAGTGCCAGATGCGTCTCATTGTTCTCGACCTGGGTAACTTGGGGACTTGAAAATACCCGGCTCGAGAACCGGTTATTGCAGGCAGGTACGGAAGCTTCAACACCGTCCACGACAGCCAGGCTGAACACGACATAATAGACATCTCGTCATTGGAAGAGGCTTCTAAAGAGTTCACATCGGACTTGATCGCTGAGCTCACCCCGAAGTAGAATCATCACCTCATCCTCGATAGACACCAAGTTCTTCAAAATGCTCAGGCGTGTCGTCATGAGCCACAGAAAAATGTGGACCCGAGGAATTCCGTGACGGGGAGGCAGGAAAAGCAGCGCCTGGCATGTAGGACCGAAGTAACACGCAGGGCTCCGTCGTATGCTCACAGCCACAGCACCAGCAGGTTGTCCTAATGCTCGCATTATCATATCTAAAGGCTCCGCAACGGTTTCAGCTTAGCGCCGCACAAGGCGAGCCGTAGTGACCCTCCGCACCGAAGCGGGAGTGCACGTCCAGTACTCCCAGTACTAAGTGGCACGGTAACCATAAGGAAGTTTCAAGGTGAGCGTGTTATTTTCAAGTTCGCTGTGAGTACCCCATTTATAACGGTCCCCTTGGATCTGAAAGTGACGTCAACATGGGGCCCGGCTTTTCATATGGAGCAATCGCGGCAGCCAGCTCATTGTCACTGGCGCACGGTGATAGATCTTCCTCGTTACCAGGAAGTGCCGCATGTTCGGATATCTAATTTGGGATGACGGATTATGGGGTTTCCGAAAACCTAAAAGGTGGCGTGTGGTGAGAATCATGAGATTAGCGAAATTAAGGACATAAGTCCCAGATGATATTGGGGGTGGGCGTGGAGGGTATTAATAGCGCAATGGTTGCCTCCTTTTCTTCACCTGTAGAGTCGATAAGAATTGAGTCTGCATTGAGACGTTTCACGTGATTCTCTGCGACGGCTATCGTTTTTCAACGGCCAGCTGTATAGATGGATCCATCAAGACAGCCTAGAGTGGTGTCTTCTCCATATTGTCTCGTCCATCATCTTGCAAGCGTGCGCAATCGACCAGACGGCGTCCCGAAATCGCGGACCACCAATGTGCTGCAGGTTGTTCCCGCGAACTAAACTACAATATCAATGAGGCAGTCAGTCAGAACAGCTTGTGATCACTAAAATAAATATTGCACCTTGGAATGGCGCTGGATTGGCGCTCCTAATATCAATTCTGCAGCTCGTTGTCCCGGCAAACAAAGACGGATTGCCGCGCCGGACAGCAGCTTGAAGTTCCAGGGGACGCGATGGCCAGGATTTATGAGTCGGCCTTGCAGCGCTAAATGATAACTTCTAAAGCATCCAGTTGCATGTTTCGCTTGGCCATCGTCAACCATACAAAGGTTGCGGAGCTCGGACACTCTCAAAATCTCAAGTAAACGCGTGTATGAAGCGTCAAAATGAATAATTCCAAAACAGTGTGGGGAACAGTCGCGGATGACTTTGGGCATTCTAGAAAAATCACAGGAAACAGTGAAAGATTATTCTCAAAATAGACGGATGAAGAGGTAGCCTTTATGATTATACACTCTCATTGCCTTTCTACCCCGTCGCGTCAAATCGGGAAAGCCGGAAAGTATCTGAGTCACCTGCAGCGGAGTTTCGCCATGTTTCGGTGCATACCAGTATGCCGCTTTTCGCTTTTCCTACAGGAAAGTTGATTGCATCTAAGTTTGGTACAAGGCTGCGGACGATAATATGAAGGATGGAGAATGGGCTGAGCTTTGTCTTCTCCCAGGGGCTTTATAGCAGCTTTGGAGATCGGGTAGGGTACTTTTTTGTAGGGCGAATATCACGCGTGTAAGTGTTACTATCGATGACGATTTCATTGCGGCATACCCTGCCACAATTCGAATTTCGAATTCTTTTCAAATTTTACGAAAGCAAGTAAGTGATTCCTGGTGAAATCAATAGATTTTGTGAAATCTTCAGATACAATCAAACCACGTTTCTTAATTTGTTAGCGCAAGTTTTTTCTTTAATTTTATGATGCACGCAGTCAATATATATCGGCTTGTTGTGTTATCATAAAAGCTTTCTACTTTGTTTACTCTTTTAATCTCTGTGATGCTTATTCTCACAGATAACTTATGTTTGCTGAATTATGGACGCAAACATACTCGGCCAACATATACGGTCAGTTTCCTTAAGGCGAAAAACAATAAATTTCAACGGAGGCCCATAACCTCATGAGTTGGCGAGCTTCGACACAGTGTTCGATGCTTCCAACGCATGCTCCGAAGTATCGTTGGTATTTTCATTAAATTGTGGCACTTTTGGACAATAAGGATCTGATATCACCCAGCGCTCTAACTGTGCTAACGTACTACGGATTGTGTTGAGTCCATCCAGCAGCAATGCTCGCCAGCACCGAATTTCATGTAAGGCTGTCATAATGTCGACAGGTTCCTGCGTAATAATGTCGACAGGTTCCTGCGTAATGAGACCGCTGTCGTTCTCAAAGTCACCCGCCAAGATCCGCAGCTGACACTTGATAGCGAAGCAATCTGAGGCAGCAACACTAAAGGCTCACCAGCACAAGCAACATTGCCTAACTGGTGCTCGAGTGCATAAATTGACAATTGGCACGAAAAAGAGGCGACGCAAGTGTGTGGATGCAGTCGTCGCTCTATTGCTGCCGACCCTACTCAATAAAACGTTTTCTGAACAGTTCAGTTCCTATCGTTGACGGGTGCTCACCAGCTCCAAATCACGTATCATCCGCCGCTCACAATACAGCTTCTTGGATCCATTTCTGTTCATAACGCACATCGATAATCTTCAATCAAAAATTATGTTCCACTCGACTTTTCGTTGATGACTGCATAATACAAGTGAAACTTTGCTCATGTTCTAAACATCTTGAACGTCATAACAACTCTGGTAAAATCACTAACTGGTGAACATCACGTCTAATAAAGTAGAATTTTGTAAAATGCTGTATAAATTCTCGTTTACAAAAGAGGTTTCCTGTTTTAACGTAACGGCCTTAATTTTAACCCTTGTGCTCCGGTCTCTCGTATAAGTACCTTGATGTATAACTCACGTGCAGCCTTTTCTGCATGGCTAGCCCGAAAGGTATAATCATTAAATCATCGCGCACCATCGGCTGTCTGAAACGTATACTCCAGGACGCGACATTACCCACCCTAAAGCCTCCACATAAGACGCTTGGTCGTCACCAACTTCAATTCGCCTCACCCATCTGGTCACCGGACCAAACCTATAATACCATCCCCCGAGTGTCTTCAGAGCCACGCGACAAGTTATATAACCAGAAGTGACTGACAATATAGCTTGGCTAACAAGAGGTCAGCGATCTCAGTCTGCGCACTACAGTTGCGTGGGAGGTCACTCTCCTTTATCTGCTCTATAAAAAAAATACCAAATAGTGGGACAGAGAAATAACTCAAGTTACTGACATTGTAGCGTCATTATGCTAATGGAAAGACTTTGTAAATGATATTCTAATGATGCATTTAAAGTACGAGGTGATAAGTGTTTGACGTTATTGGCGAAAATGTCATCTTAGACAGTTTGAACCCGAGATCGACTGCGTTTTGCTGGAAATATGATAGAGAGGATTAGGTTTATAGGTTTTAACACATTTTGCACTAGTATTACCTGCGGGGTATGAAACCCAGGCTAGTTGACTAAAAAAAAAGATGGCCGGCTGACAACTAAAAACTTACAGAGAGCGATGGAAATGTGATTCATGTATCTTTAGATACGTCTGGACAGTGAAAAATTGTCATCTAACTAAACCGGCTTAAAGCCAATGAATGGGTTGCAGACTAAGCCTAACAAACAAATAAAATATGGTCAGAGCTATGATTCCTTCCGTCCACATAATTCAGCTTCTGTTATCTGCAATCTGCGGCCAAACCGTGTTGAGTGGTTAAGGCTTCGGGCTTAGGCCGGAATTAAACAAGTGTAATTGATTTACAGGAAAGTAAATGCAGATCGGGACAATGAAATAGAAATGACCAGGAGAATTAGATTATGGTGGAGTGCATTTGGCAAGTACCCGCCGATTATGACTAGTAGCTTAACGGTATCGCTCAAGAGGAGAGTATATAACAGTTGCATCTATGGGGCTGAAGCATGGATGCTAAGGAAAGGATTATAGTTAAGCTGACTAGTAGCTTAACGGTATCGCTCAAGAGGAGAGTATATAACAGTTGCATCTATGGGGCTGAAGCATGGATGCTAAGGAAAGGGTTATAGTTAAGCTGAGGACAATACAGAGAGCTATGGAATGGAAATTGTTAGGTGTAATACCAAGAAACAAAAGCGTACAGAATGGGTCAGAGAAATAACCCGAGTTAATCACATTCGAGTGGAAATCAAGAAGAAATGGGCATGGGCAGGGCATGTAATGCAAAGAGAGAATCACCAATGGTCGCGCAGGGTAACAAACTGGATCCAGTGGGAAAGAAGCCGCAGCAAGGAAAGGCACAATGTTAAGTGGGTGGATAAGATTAGAAGTTCGCAGGGATGAAGTGGATGCAGCTTGCACAGGACAGGGTTAATTGGAGAAATATGAGAGGCCTTCGCTCTGCAGTGGGTATAGTAAGGCTGATGATGACGATGATTAATTCCACATTCGCTTTCTCTCTCTGCGCTTTCGCGCACCAATTACATCCAAAAACCCCTCAGAGACTACGGCGCGGCACTGCTGTCGAAGCAGATACAGCGCCCGTTCAAATTTTGGCTTGCATATCGGCTTGTATCGAAGGGGACGAGATGAAATGTAAGTTCATGAGGGGTACATACAGTGCGGAAAGTTGTGGCTGTTCAACACGTGAATTTTCAGCGTGCGATGATGGCATGGTTTTCACATATACGGAACACCGTCATCATGTGACAACTATGGCATCGCCGCCGGTTGAAATATGGCGTAAAGCCAATTAAAGCCTTTCAATACCTTCCAAAGTCTACAGCTTCAACCAGTTTCACATATTTTAGCAGTAGATGTGAGATGGTAATGTGTTGCTAGGCGCATAGCGTGTGGAAATGACGAATGTTTGTTCGCTCTACTCATCTTCATATCAGGCTTATCCGAATCTATTCTGGGGATCTATCCGCCAAATTATTGATGTTTTTGAAATTAAGCCTTGGGCACCTGGGTCTGTCAATCTATTGGAAAAGGTGGTCTGTTTGAGGTTTTTATAATTAGATATATTCATGGAAACCGACTCACATTACATGCAAACCGACTCGCATGGGGAGGGTGGCTGCTTCTGACCCTACAGGGCTGAGACTGGTAGGTCCCTCCATTTGCGGCGGGAGATCACATGCCATTCGCGGTTGTACCTGTTGTAGGCCGTCATTGCACCCGCCACCGCTTCGGTGGTGGACGACAGCTTTAGCGACGCGCGTCTTCCTCTCTCAATCCTTTTAAAAATCCCAACACCCTCTTTTCCCTTGTGCTGTGCAGAATTAGTGGCAATAAAAACATAGGAATGAAAATGTTGCAGATGGTCATTCAAAATAGAAACCAAGGTTGACACTGGCAAACAGTCGGCATGATTGGAATAAATGTCATCATGGACCAAATTAAATTGAGGTAGATGAGAACTGGCTTGTCGAAGAGAGCAAACATCTACTGACAACGGAGTTAATAGAGACTGCACGCATACAACCAATTTGTACGAAAAAATAAATTAGGAGGGGTAATGAAAATTGTGAACACGATTGGAAATAATCATATATTTTAGAATGGAATGTGCCGTCAGTTGCCGAAACCGGGAATCCAAAAGAAGTACTCGAGCCTCAGAGTTCAAGACATTTAATGCCGCAAAACTAGGAAGGCCCAGGTAAAGCCGCAATGCTTGCCGTTCAATAAAGAGAAGTCGTCGAAGTGTGTAAGCAGCGCAGCCTGTAAACAAGACGCAGCCGAATTCCAGAATAGAGCGCACATAAAGTTTATAGATCATAACAAGTGTATATCTCCTTATTCCATACTTCATGAGGCTGATGGGATGCAGTAAGTCAAGGCAAACTCCCCTTTTCGCTTAATATGTTCAATATGAGGTCTCCAGCTCATTGAAAAATCATAGATAACCCCCAAGTACTTAAGACTTCTCACCTTCTCTCTAGACGTCATGAAAGAGAAATAGAAACAAGTTGATTGACCGGAAGGACTAGAATGAAGAATTTATTGACATTTGGAGTAAAGTACAGATTGTCTAGCCAGGATTCAAGAGCATTTAGGTAATTCTGTAAGTCATGATATAAGTACATCTGTGGATGAAGAAAAGAAGGCAATATCGCCTGCGTAGACGTACAGGTGAACATCGTCTCGCAAAGGTATTGAAGAAAGGAAAGTATTGAAGAGGGGACCGGACTGAACCTTGAGGAATGCATTTCGAGTGAGAAAATGTGCGAGATGAAATACCACCCTGATAACTGTAAAAAATCTATCTGATAAAAATTCTTGAGTCCAGGAGTGTATGTATGTTGTTCAGAGCATGGCAATTTATCAATTGAGAAATTAGTAGTCTGTAATCAACACTGTCGTAAGCATTTGAAATATCTGAAGTTACTAGAGCGGAAATTTCATGAAACCGACTAGCCAAATGAATTCTCCTCACCAGGTCAATGCTAGCAGACCATATTGACCATATGGACGGAAAAAAATCTGTCTGAGAGTGCAGTAAAGCCAGCGCGAACTGTGCAGCTACACCAACGCTGGTCGGCAGTGAACAACAACGTTTATCGACCAGAATCGAGATTATAAAACCTCTCGTGCTGAGAGGGTTACAGAAGCGAGAGGAAAGCAGTCACGCGGCTGCCTTTGGCACAAGAACGCAGGCACGCGGCTGCCTTCGGCACAGGAACGCAGGCACGCGGCTGCTTTCGGTACAGAAACGCAGGCACGCGGCTGCATTCGGCACAGGAACGCAGGCACGCGCCTGATTTCGGTACAGGAACGCAGGCACACGGCTGCCTTCGCCACAGGAACGCAGGCACGCTGCTGCGATGGGCACAGGAACGCAGGCACGCGGCTGCCTTCGGCACAGGATCGCAGGCACGCGGCTGCATTCGGCACAGGAACCCAAGCACGCGGCTGCATTCGGCACAGGAACGCAAGCACGCGGCTGCCTTCGGCACAGGAACGCAGGCACGCGGCTGCCTTCGGCACAGGAACGCAGGCACGCGGCTGCCTTCAGCACAGAAACAGTGGCACTCGGCCTTCGGCACAAACCAACAAATACAGCGTTTCTCCTCCCTTAAAATTGAAACCGCTGTATAGGTTTTCTTATCCTGGTGGATCGTCTGAGCGTAGGCCGCAGGGGGTCAGTCAATTCCGACTGAACCAGTGGACACTCCGTTGTTGCTGGAGATGGTACTTCACTCTGGTCGGTTGCTGACGGCTGAGGGCTTTGTTCTTGCTCCGATTCAGTGGTTGTATGCGTATGTACAGGTGGCAGATCCGCACTGGTCACCTTGTCAGGACCGCCTTCTAACTGCGCGCTTGCAGTTGCCTCTACAGAAGCAGCACCTGGCGTAAACTCTTGACGACGACGCACTTGGCCGACGTGGCGCTGCACTGATCCAGTTCGCGTGTTTACTGTTATCATTCTCACCCCCGAGGTGATCTGTACACTCCCAGGCACCCATCTTTGGCCAGCGCCATAGTTCCGCACTTATACGCTGCTGCAATGTTCCAGTCGTGACCATCCGCCTACGAGTCCGCATCTCTGGATGGCAGACATGTCTAGCCGGGAACGTAGCGGAAGGTGACCTTCCTTCTCTTTGGGGTGTCCCCCTGTAGTTGAATAACAAACGCATGAGGTTGTCTTCTAGCTGTTTGTCTCACATTTTCCGCAACCCGTCCTTCACGGTCCGAACCGCTCTTTTTGCTGCTCCGTTAGACTGTGGGTGTAAAGGCGCATCGCGCAGGTGCACGATATTGTTTCTCGATACGAAAGTGGCGAATTCTTGACTTGTGAATTGTGTGCCATTATTGGACGATTGTGTGTGGCACACCAAACCGGCAGAACATGCTCCTTAAGCATTCGCGTGCTTCAGGGGTACTGCTTCAATCCACTTCGTGTGGGCATCAATCACCATTAGTATCTTGCCACTTCACGGCCCTGCAAAATCGATCGGAATACGAGACCACCGGTCCGCTGTCTTAGGCCAACTCACTGGTGGGGCTGCCGTAGGCAGTGGCAGGTTTTGCACGCACTTGCGGCACTGCGCAGACAAGTTTTGCATGTTCCTGTCTAGGCCTGGCCACAAAAAACAATGAACGGGCGACTGATTTCATTGACGAGGAGCCCTAATGGGTTTCGTGTAGCAGCTGCATCATCCATCCCTGTGCTTTCCGCAGTATCGCCATTCTGTTGCCCCAGTAGATATGATGGTGAGCCTAGGATCGCTGCAGCTTACGATCAAAAACAGCAACAGGTCTCTCGCCATTCCTTTAGTCGTTTTAGGCCATGTATGCAAAATGAGTGCCTGACACTGCCTAACCTCAGGTCTTTGGCCGTCAGCTCCTGCAATTCGTGCGTCGTCACTGTACAAACCTTCTTCCAGGGATTCCAATGAAAGGACATACTCCGGTGATTCACCCTCGGTCCCTGGTTCCGTAGTCGGCGTTGATAGCCTGTTAAGGGCGTCAGCTGTCAGCAGCTGTTTTCCTGGTACGCACTGTATTTGTACTGGTAGCCACCCAAGAATAGTGCCCACCGTTGGCGGCGTCTTACGGTCATGCCTGAGCAGTCCCAGCAGCGGTTGATGGTCGGTCACCAGGGTCACCGACCTAGAAGATAGTCACGAAAGCGAGAAACGCCAAACATGAGGGCTAGTGCTTCTCGCTCTAGCTGCGAGTAGTTTCGCTCTGCTTTTGTTAGTGTTCTGGAACGGTACCCAATTGACATGTGCTCATTTCCTATAAAAGGAAACAACACTGCGCCCAAACATACGGAGATGAGTTACACTCTAATTTCAACTCCTTGTGAGGATCAAAACGCACGAGAATTTGTGCAATCTTCAGGCTTTGTTTAGCTCGCTTGAGATCATATCATCGTAAATAAATGTTTTCTCCTCCTCCTCGAAAGCCGACTGTTGCGGCTGTAACCACATCCAACGGGTTCTTCTTCCCATGAGTCGATATAATGAGTGGAGTCCAGTCGACATACTCGGCAGAAAGAGTGCGTAGTACGTGAGCATACCAAGGAACGAACGCAGCTCACTCACGTTATTTGGGTGCGAGGCTTGCATAATGGAGTCTACGTTTTTTTCGATAGGGTTTAGGCCTTGCCGATCGATACGATGCCCAAGTTAAGTCACTGATGTCTGCCAGAACTTGCATTTGTCGGCCCTAAGCTTGACACCACGCTCCTGGAATCGTTCCAACACTTTCTTGAGCCGCATTTTGTTGTTCCTTTTGACTTCTGACACTGACGTCGGCAAGGTAGGCTTGCATACCTAACAGCCTGCTGAGCACAGCGTCCATCTTTCTGTGAAATATAGCTGGTGCAGGAGCTATACGAAATGGAAGCCTGTTGTAACGAAAAAGTCTGCGTTGCGTGTTAATGACACAAAGTCCGCGCGGACGCTTCGTCAAGTGGCGCTTGATTGTATGCGTCTTTCAAATCCAAGGTGCTGAAGTATTTTTCACCTTCATTTAAGTTCGCGAATATGTCCTCGATCCCTGGAGGTGGGTAATGCTCTATATCACAAGCCGGGTTAAGCGTGACTTTAAAGTCTCCGCATATTCTTACGTTGCTATCTTTTTTCAGGACAACTACGATGGGCGTAGCCCATTCTGAATGCTGCACGGATGATAAGACACCAAGGGACAATAACCGATCAATTTCACGAGAGACCTTATCACGGAGGACGTAAGGGAGTAATCTGGCCTTACAGAATTTCGGCCTGTCGCCATCTCCTTGAGCTTTAGGCTGGCTGGATGTTCCTTAATGAGGCCCTGGTCTGTCGAAAAGACATCCTTATACTCATCGAGCAGTCTGTTTACCACCCCGCCGGGGTGGCGCAGTGGTTACGGCGCTCGACTACTGTTCCCAAGGACGCGGGATCGAATCCCGGCCTCGGCGGCAGCTTTTCGGTGGAGGCGAAAAGCAAGGCGCCCGTGTGCTGTGCGATGTCAGTGCACGTTAAAGAACCCCAGGTGGTCGAAATTTCCGGAGTCCTCCACTACGGCGTCTCTCATAGCCTGAGTTGCTTTGGGACGTTAAACCCCACCAACCAACCAACCAAGTCTGTTTACCATGTGATCGCTTGGCGCGTTTCTTGTCAAACCCGGAATACTCATCGGAACGCCCGTCTTGCCAAGTGACGCAATAATATCGCGGGCACGCAGGCTCGGCCCTGAACAGTCAAGCACAATAAGTGGACTGGGTACCAACACATTTCTGTATCGCATCGGAAGTTCGAGTTCGCCAAAGTTGTCCCGCGTAGCATCTTCACATGGGGCGTTTTCAAGCGTGGCCACTGCGTTCGGTGTTATTCGTAAACGTTCCGTGATATGACGCACACCGGGGATCATGTGCCCACTTCCATTTCCAGATCTATTCACCCCCCCCCCCCCCCCCTGAAATGTGCGCCGAGACGGTAGCTCCAACCCGCTTTTCCTTTCAGAAATTAACGTCCTGACGTGTGCCTCATCCTTGCTCTCATTGCTAGACCTGTTTCAACTGTCAGTGCCTTGGCACTCGCAGTTCGCCTAGCAGGATTTTCATCTGTTCTGGCATTGTAGCATTTCTTCGCCACATAACCACTCCAGTGGAAACATCGTTCGTTAGCCCAGCGGCTGGCGTTATCGTGTTTCGCGTTTCCACATAGTCCGCATTCTTGCACTGCGCCGCTGGTATGATTATCTCGCGATGAAGAGCGATGACTGGCTTGCATTTTTAGCATCGTTGTTTAATCTGCACTTAATAGTTTGTATCCTTCTCGGCTGTTTCTGCTGCTCTTGCCAGTGTTTCAGCCTCCTCGAGCATCGTCTTCCTTCGCCAGTAACTGCTTGCGGAGGTTAGTTGAGCGTACATACACCACAAGAACTTCTATCCCTCAGAATTCGTTCTAGCGCAGTACCAAAATTGCAGCCGTCTGCTATGCGCCGTATTTTGATCAGGAATGCTGCATTGCGACACCTTCTTGTTGGAAACGGGTGAAAACTTTAGAACTTTCCGCTACCTCGTAACTCTTTGGGTCCTGTAGCTGTTTAAAGCTGCGACTGCTTCGTCATAAGTGAGGGAATTCGGCGCGCGAGGTGCAATCCGTCCCGCTAACACTTGAGCCGTCTGCGTGCTGAATGCTGCCACAAGCAAGGCTCGTTGCTGTCCTGGGTCGGTAATAGCATTGGCTTCACAATATGCTTCTGCCCTTGTAAGGTACGCTTTCCACTTATCTGATGTGTGTCGAAGGTCGGGAGCTGCAGGCTGCTCATAACTCTCGTCGGTGCTTAACGTTGCGGCAGGCCGTCGGCTTCAATTTTTACCGCATGGCTAATTTTCGAACTCGTCGCCACTGTAGTAAAGCCAGCGCGAACTGCGCAGCAACACGAACGCTGGTTGACAGTGAACAACAACGTATATTGCCCAGAATCGCGATTATAAACCCTCTCTTGCTGAGAGGGTTACAGAAGAGGGAGAGAAGCGTGAGCGACAGGAATGCAGGCACGCGGCTGCTGTCGGCACAACCCAACAAATACAATCGGGAGAAAGAATTTTGTCTTGAAATGAACAGAGACAAACGCAAATGAAATATGCGTTCTATTGTTTTCACCAGAATAGAAGTTAAAGGAATCGGTCTGATATTGTCAAGAACATAGCCAAGGTTTTGATTCTCAAGTATCAGAACCACTTTGGCAAGCTTCCAGGAGCTAGGAAGCCAGGATTACTTTAGCGAACAGTCAACAATATTTGATAATTCCTGCGAAAAAATCTGGAACAGCATCTTTAACATACCAGCAGTAATACAATCAGGGCCTGGAGCTGAAGCTGTTGTTTTTGAAATTACAGCTGCCAATTCCGGCATAGTCACTCCGGAAAAATTTGTTGCAGCAGCAGGGAATGCGAGTGGCCTTAGGCATAGCGACGAAAAGCGAATTTCTAGACCGCGACTAACACTACCAAATATATGAGCCGCCTCGCTGAGTCTAAGCACCACAGAGAGAAGTTACCATGCGTGTTTGGTGAACAGTGTTCCGGCGATGCTGTCACATACTTGCCCCAATTGAATCTGCACAGCTCCTCAGAATATTGTTCTAGTTGTGTCTGAAGCGCGGCCTACCGCTTTTTAAGTCGTCTGTTGTGTTTATTGTTTTCCAGCGTCCCAGGATGCTATGATACGCCTGCCAGAGGTTTGCTAGGCGTGAGTCAAGGGTAGGGGTTTCGGTTGCAGTTTGAATGCATCGCGTGTTGTAGCGAACATCATCCATAAGTGATTGCACCCAAACGTCAATATCTTTGATGGGAGCGTCTGAATAGGCAGTTCGCGAAGCGCGAAAGGCATCTCAGTTAATGCGTTTGTGTGCTGTGTACGTGTGACGGGGAGGTTTGTACGAGACAGTGATCTGTGTGATATAGTAATCACTGCCTAAGTGTATGTTGTGTTTTGTTCCAGGGAACACTGCGTAGATAGGGGCTCAGCATCAGATCTGTACTAGTGTCAATGCTGACACTGTTGCCAATCCTCGTGGAAATATGGAACGTGTTATGCATAGTAAGTTGGAGGTTTTGCAGGAGCAGCCAAAGCCTGCGACCTCGAACATTGATGGGAGAGTATATGTATGATGTATAAGTTCTGCGATCACGCATGGCGACTCCGGTGTGATATGATGAGTTTTGTACGTGATATTGCGATGAATGAGTTTGGATGCCCCGGGTGTGTTGGTGCTCTCAGAGTGTGTCGACGTGTAGCCAGGGAGTGTTGCCTGGTATGCAGTCTCTTGTAGATGGAGTATGTTAGGGGCGGGGAGGAGAAGTTGCAGAAGTGCGCATTTGCCCCGGAAGCCGCGGCAATTCCAACTTACGATGGGCAGGAAATTATTGGTCCGCCCCGCCACAGTGGAGTGTAGGAGAATGAAGGAGGCGAAGGAGACAGGCCTCTACTCGTATGTGTTCTTCGGGGGAAAAGGTCGGCTAAACTTGTGGAGAGAGGGTGTTGGGAGTTTAAGGAGTTAGAAGTTGGGTGAAGCGACTTTCCATTACTTCGACCATTTTGGTGAGCAGCGCGTTCATGCCTTGCTCCAACTATTCGGTCTGGGCGGCGGCAAGGTGACTGCATTGTAGCAGAGCTGGTGTCTAATTCTTTTAGTTTGCGGTCGAATTTGGGATCGATTTCGGTAAATCTAGTGTCAATTTCTAAGGACGTGAGGGTAGGTATGGCAAGATATAACAGAAGAAATAGTAGATTCTAAGAAAGCTGATTGACGCGCAGTCAGAGCAGCAAAACACGAGGTGCGATCCTTTAATATTGTAGCAGCCTTCCCTCGTGAACAATGACGTTTTTCGATTAATTTAAGGAGCACAATCTCATTGTTACGAGCAGGGCAACTAGAATCAGAAACAGCATGTGAGGCAGAGCACAGGCAGCAACTCAGCACATCAGATGCACAATCTGTTGTGAAATGGGGACCACCACATGAGCCACAGCGAATTTCGGACCTGCAGGCATTTGCAATGTGACCAAAACAAAGATTACGGCACTGCTGCGGACGTGGAGCCAAGGGCTCCAAGTGAAACAGGTATGGCCACGATTTAGCTTCAGACGGGTAGGTGAGGCCTCCGAAAGTTAAAATGGTACTCTCGGTGGGTACGCGAGAATCACCTGCAGGCCTAGTGCACCGGTAAACGGACACCACGACAGCAGGGACAAGCATTTTAAAAAGTGCTTCCGCGGAGAGGTTTGCAGGAACGCCACGAGCAATGCCTTTCATGCAAGCAAGGTGCGGAAGGGCAAAACTCCTTGCGGCTGAGTTGCCACACCTGACGCACGCCAGAAAATCACTCAGGCGCTCAACATTTGATGATCTGCATTGGATGCCTGTCTTGCCAAATTTGCTTCACCTCCGAAATGTGTAAGAAATGCAGAATAATAGAGCGAAGCTCCTCCTGGATAATTTCAGGCTCGTTTACTAGAATTGTTCCACCATCAACTGGAACAAGAGCAACCGGGACCATAGTAACCCCATTTTGAAGGAAACAATCCGAAGGTACCAACTCCGCTGGATGATTAGCCGACCAGAGCGAAGAACCCTGACTAGGCGAAGGAACCGCCATAGGCGGAATGAGCTACTCTAATTAAATAGTAGTCAATCCCCACTCACTGGTTCAGTCAAACAGGAGGCATGATACCTTAAGTCTGTTTTATTGCAAAAGCAATAGTACACTCACGAACGGCCTTTCACGTAGCGGCGGCCGGTAGCCACGTCTGACCTTTAGAAGGACCTCTGACGTCATACCAGGGTGAGAGATGGGCTACCAAGTCGAGTCGTCGCGTAGCGGCGGCCGGTACCTACAGCGCGCCGCGTTCCTCCCGCTAGAAGCGCTGCGCGCTAGCCCTCTGACGTCAGATCAGGAGCGAGAGACGGGCTGAAGTCGAGTCGTCGCGTAGCGGCGGCCGGTAGCCATGCGTGAAGACATGGCGCATTGCTTTCCTTCTGTTGGAGGAGCTGCGCTCGCTTTGACGTCACAATAGAGAGGTAGGTGGCGGAGCCGGGGGTATATACTCGCGTTGACCATCTGCCAAGTCAGTCGCCATGCCTCCGCAAGAGAAGACGTGTCGCCTCGCTGCTGCTAGAAAGTAACAGCGAGCTACAGAGACAGATGAACAGCGTGAAGAGCGTCTCGCTCGATGGCGTGTTCAAGATGCAGCTAGGAGGGCGCGTCGACCTTCTCGTGAATCCTACTCATCTGACGATAATCCAGACTGGAGCATGATGGATTCTCTGAACAGCGAGGCTGACTCTGTATCCACGTGCTCATTTATCAGTGAAGAACCAAAAGTCGTGCTAAGAAGTAGCCAAGATGTTTTGCTTTCGCAACATACCAGGCTTAAACAAAGCCAAGCCCCAGCAAATTTTTTCTCTTCTTTTGTTTGGAAAGCAACACTACGCCGGCCAGCTCGGCTCGTCGCGTATGCTCGCATGCCGTAGCCGCAAATGGAAGGCACAACGAAACCGCGGCAGGAGCAGCCAACTTGGGTCTCTCGTCTCACATGGGACTGTTATGTCAGAATGCGTCTGACAGGACTCTGGTATATATACGGCTTGGTTAAAGCGGGGCTTTTACGTGGGCTGGTAGCCTACCCTATCGCGTCATGCCCTCAAAGGTGGAGCTTACGTGCACCCCCCATGTTTAGGTGCAATAAATGCCTTTGCCAACTCGTAGTGTGGAAGGTGGTAAGTTGAGGCCTGTCTTTACATGGCCATTGTCAAGGTCATACTATTCCAGGCAGCACAGAATGTCGGACCCCAGTACTTCCTATGTAGGCAAGTGGGGCTGGGGCAACCATCATAAAATCTGTGTCAGTCCCCGATGGGGCAAAAGTGGGCAAGCCCTACTGGGCTTGCTCCTTTTCCTCCTGCATGGGTCCCATAGCGGCGTTACTCGGGCTAATGCAGATCACATTCCTGCATCCAGACCACAAGGGTCCCTTGTCGGATATTTGAGGGCAATCCAACCTAAATGTGGGAAATATATGGGAAAGCCGTGAAAGATCCGAAATAAGGCCGCCTCCATTAAATCTCTGTGGGACCTACATTGGCCGTAGCGGGGCAAGCAAACGGACATGCCCACATGCTGCCCTAATCGGCCCCTTGCAGGTTACTTAAGGATAGGTGAAATATAAATAAGAGCTCAATGTGGGCAAGTCCTCGTGAAGCCCAAATGAGGGAGCCTTAGCTAAACCGCTTTAGGTCCCATATCGGCCGTAATGGGGCTGGAAGGCGGGCGTGCGCGCATGGTACGAAAATCGGCTCCTTGTAGGGAACTTGAATGCACGTGCAACAGCCGGTGGGCCCTAGATTCAAAGACAACACCCAGCCCAATTGAGGCTGCCCACACAAAACTGCTTTGTGCCCCACATCGGCCGTAATGAGGCTGGAAGGGGGGCTGGCCCACATGATACCAAAATCGGTCTCTTGAGGGCAATTTGAAGGTACGTGCAACAGCAAGTGGGCTTTAGGTTCAAACACAACACCCAGCCCAATTGGGGCTGCCTACATAAAGCCGCTGTAGGTCCCACATCGGCCGTAATGGGGCTAGAAGGCGTGCTTGCAACTGTGCAATAATTCTTTCCATCCTTTATTTGTATTAGACGTGGCCCTAAATTACCATTATAGATGATTTGTATAACAGTTGTCATTTTAAGTCGGTAAGAAATATTACATGGCTTTAATTTACGCGCTCATTCAAATTGCGCTAAAGCTGCTAAAGCATACTGATTGCTAACTGTTGCTCCTTATGAGGTTGCCATAGACAGCCTGCAACTGTCAGCACAAAATTACTTTTTTTCTTTCTTCTCTATTTTCTCTTCTGTCTGCGGCTGCGGAGGTGGCTAAGCTACAGAGCCAGTACCAGGCCCGTGTATTTTCTTTTCTTTCTTCCTACCGCCACAACAGGAAAAAAAACTGTAGACTGGTACTCCCCAGGGAGGATATATATCCTCCTTGATATTCCTCTGATGGGGCTGGGAAAGGTGAGTCACCGCGGCTAGCGCGACAGAATTGTTATCTGTTGTAGGCCGTTGATGCACCCGCCGCCGTTTCGGTGGTGGAAGACGGCTGTTGTTGCGGCGCGCGTCTTTCTCTCCGTCTTCCATTTCTTTCTTATCTATTTTCTCTTCTGTCTGCACGAGGCAGCAGAGGTGGCTCAGTTACAGAACCAGTAGCAGGCCCGTGTATTTTCTTTTCCATCTTCTTACAGCCACTACAACAAAATTACTGTTCAAGAGCATCGTAAAGCGCTCCGAATTTGCCTCGGCCTTCCTCAGAACTCTCAATGCGCAGCTACTTTGGCCGAGGCAGGCGCGTGGCCTTTACAACTTCAGGCCTCGCGGCGGACGTTCCGACACATCCATTGCTTACCGCGAGCAGAGGACGGCGGCCCGCTATTATAGCGGTTGCTTGCGACATCATCGCCAATCGCTCATGGGAGCGGCGCTGCTCGAGTACAAACAGCTCACCAGTGCAACGCCCCCCTACGACCTCTTCTCGCCCTGGCCCGCTGCTACAGAGGTTCAACGAGAGATTTTCGGCATCGCGGTGAAACGCACCACACCGCTCTGTGCAGTGCAGCAGCTGACCAGAGCCGTTATCTACGAGGAACTCCAACACCACCTCCTCGTTTACACCGACGGCTCCGTGGCCAGAGATCGTTGCCCGCTAGCAGCGGCGGCTACTATCCCCGCCCTGCAACTGTACAGACAGCTGCACCTGTCATTCCTGGGTTCTTCCACCTCGGCAGAGCTGCTGCCCAGGTGTGCCGTGCTGTGTGACTCCCGCGCTGCCCTCAGCCGCCTTCGAACTACCGGCCGGGAACTTCGCTGCTGGGTCAGATTGGCGTGCGTCTCGAGCGCTTGGCGGAGCACGGCTGCGCTATACGGGCACAGTGGATCTCCGGGCATTTCGAAATAGAGGGCAACCAACGTGCCGACGAGCTCGCGACCGGACAGATGAACTCCCTCCTAGCGACGAGCAACTCGCTCTTTAGGACGTGCGTGCGGTAATTGACGACCACCTCTAAACGCAGCACTCCGACCCACGCATCGCAAGAGGTGAGCGCATTCACAGTGTCAGCGATCGCTCGCTGACTCGGCTGCACCGCGCAATGATCCTCCGTGCACGCATTGGATGTGTGTGGCCTGGGAAACGACGGATGCGCCACGGACTTGCCACCAGTGACGTGTGTGACGGCTGTGGCGCGGTAGAAACTCTCGAACATCTACTGCACTGCGCCGCGCTAGCCGAACCACGACGTGAGTTTCTGGCGGCTTACAGAGCGCAGGGGGTAATCCCGGACAGTGTAGCTGTGCTCCTGTGGCCACCGGGTAGTGCGCGCGTCCGCGAGCGAACGCACGTGAGCCTGTGTGAATATATCGAACAGGTGGTCTTGATGACCCACCTATTTCACCTAGCCAGATAGTGCGCGCTGTGACTGAACGCTCCGCGTGTGCTATTTAGGATAATAACGGCCGATCGCCCACGACGGTCGGCAGTGTTTTGTACAGTGTGCAAGTGCGTGCGTAGTGAACAGTTGCCTGGACGCAGAGCTATTGCGGCGGCCCACACTATGTGCTGAGTGTTCAGTGACCTACGTACGACATTTGCGGTTGTGTCTCAAGCAAAGTACTGTATACTGTACCCTAGTGCATATATTTCTTTATTTTTACCTACCCTTTTCATTCTGCCTATCGCTCACCTCTTTGATTTCCTCTACCTCTTGCTCGCTATCCCTTTATTTACGCCGCCCCAGTTCCGGTGTTTCAGATGTCAGATAGCAGATACCGGGGTTGGCAAACATCTTCTCTTTCCTTTTGTATTTACAATAAATAAATAGCCACCACCACACATTTTCATAACCTGAACAAGATATACATGAAGTCATTTAGGCTGAATTAATGTTATGAATTATTGTAAAATTTATTATTCTGGCTGTTTAGAAAGGTGCCCCGCCGGGGTGGTGCAGTGGTAAGACGCCCGACTACTGTGCCGGAGTTCCCGGGTTCGAACCCGACCGCGGCGGCTGCGTTTCGATGGAGGCGAAACGAAGAGGCGTCGTGTGCTGTGCGATGTCAGCGCACGTTAAAGATCCCCAGGTGGTCGAAATTACTCCGTAGCCCTCCACTACGGCTCCTCTTTCTCTTTCCACTTTCATTCCCACCCTCCTCCCCTCCCTTACGGCGCGGTTCGGGTGTCCACAGAGCAAGTGTGACAGTTACTGCGCCTTTCGCTTCCTGTGAACCAATTTAATTTAATTGTTTAGAAAGGGCAAACATATATAAAATAATTACTTAATTATGGGCGTAAATATTGGTTGGGAGAACTTGGACTGGGGATTCCCATCAATTATCTGCGTCGGACCCCTATAAGACTAATGTGGGCAAGCCCAAGTGCGCCTTGCGCTATAGAACCCGCATCGGTCCTATGTCATTATCTGAGTGGCTAATCTAAATAAAAAGTAAATGTTCATTCAGAGCGGCTGCCCGAATCTGTTCAATGTAGAACCATCGGGGGAGTTGGCAGAATGTGCCCTTTTGGCAATGCGGGAAAAATGTGGGCAGCCCCGCAAGGGTCGCCTGCATTGGGCCCTAGTGGGGCCCATCGGGGCTTTGTCGTCAGCCCCCTTTAGGCCTACGTGGGCCCCCATTGCAGCACCCACACTGAGCCCACCGGGGCTGTCCTGCGATGCCTATATCGGACCTACCGGGGCCCGCCCTCATAGCCCACTTTGTGCTACCTGGGATGATCTTCAGCGCACTGGATAAACGAAGCATGCTAACCACCCGTTGGATTGAGTACGCCCAGGTTGGTTAAAAACTGATTTATTTGTAGAAAGGGAAAGGCACGGTAACTGTCTCACTTGTTTTCTGTGGACACCGCAACCGCGCCGTAAGGGAAGGGAGGAAGGTGGGAGTGAAAGTGGAAAGAGAGAATTTCGCATGTTGAGAGGGCCAGTGAGGAAAGGGACCTTACGCAGAGTCGTCGTCACGGATACACTGGAGGGGGCGTAGATTTGGATCGCCTTTACCACGACCAACTAAAACGCCGGCGAACTTTGATGCGCTATATGGAACGCACACGAACAGATGGCGCCACCGTCGACACCGCTGCCATCACTGTGTAAAACTGCGAGACGGGGGTCGCAGTAACCGGGGTGTGTATATCTACCAAGACCAGCGTTCAAACTGCATTAGGCGTCCTGGCTACCGGAACGCCTAGCCTATCTGGTGCAGCGGTAAGACGGCCGACTACTGTTTCGGAGTACCCGGGTTCGAACCCGACCAGCGCGGCTGCGTTTCGATGGAGGCGAAACGAAGAGACGTCCGTGTTCTGTGCGATGTCAGCGCGCGTTAAAGATCCCTAGGTGGTCGAAATTACTCCGTAGCCCTCCACTACGGCTCCTCTTTCTCTCTTTCCACTTTCACTCCCACCTTCCTTCCTTTCCTTACGGCACGATTGAGGTGTCCACAGAAAACAAGTGAGACATTTACCGCGCCTTTCTCTTCCTATAAATCAATCCTAGCTTAACTGAAAAGAAGTTGATTGTTGTGACTGAGGACGTTAATAAAGACAAGAACTCGCCTTCATTCAAGCTGCAGAGGAGCGCTTTCTTCTCGAGCCAGATCCAACCTCAAAACAATCACCCAGTGGGGAAGCAGTTTAGACTGTTTTACACAGAGCCTCGGTAGATACAGAGCACGTCGTCAGCAGAGTGGAAACCAAATGCCACTACACTGATCCTCGCAGTGTCATCGTCGGTATAAAGAATACAAGCCTAGTCGCTACCTTCACAGTTTGACTTATCTATACGATAGAACTAAGCCAAATACTTAACCACAAGCTACAACCACAAGCGTAGCCATGCAGCCGTTGATTCGTTTATAGGAAGGGAAAGGCGCGTAACTGTCTCACTTGTTTACCTCAACCGTGCCGTAAGGGAAGGGAGGAAGATGGAAAGAGAGAGAGAGAGAAGAGCTGTAGTGGAGGGCTACGAGTAATTTCGACCACCTGGGGATCTTTAACGTGCGCTGACATCGCACTGCATACGGACGCCTCTTCGTTTCGCCTCCATCGAAAAGCAGTCGCCGAGGTAGGGTTCGAACCCGGGTCCACCGGCACAGTAGTCGGGCGTCTTAACAATTCACCACCCCTGCGGGGCCCATGCAGCCGTTGCTTTCGCATATCAATTAGGGCTAAAAAGGGCAAAACCACAGCCAACTTTTTTCTCCCTTTCTTCTCTATTTTCTCCTCTGGCAGCAGGAGGCAGAGGATGTGGCTCAGCATAGAGACAGTAGCAGGTCCGTGCATTTTCTTTTCCTTCTTCCTACAGGCACAAAAACAGTACCTGGGTTCAATCCCGACCGCATACGGCGGCGTTTCGATGGAGGCGACACGGAGGAGGGAGGAAGATGGGTGGCCGATCCTGACCCTACGTGGGCTGGGGCTGGTATTTCACCGCCATTTGCGGCGGGGGCTAGCCTGACACCGATTCGTATCTGTTGTAGGCCCTAATTGCACCCGCGACCGCTTCGGTGGTGGAGGACGGCTGTTGCGACGCGCGTCTTTCCCGCCCTATTCTTTTTCTTTTTATATATTCTCTTCTGCAGCGGAGGTGGCTCAGCTACAAAGCCAGTGGCAGGCCCGGGCATTTTCTTGGCCAGCGGAGCGCTGGTCTGAGGGCAACCGACCATTGGGTAGAAGTGGACGTGGTCGACAGAGGAGACTCCAGGGGATGCAACAAAGAGCTCTGAAGAGGCCCTAGGAACCGGCCAAAATAATAAGGCTGAATAAATTTTTTCTTTTATTTTCTACAATCCAACAGCAACATGGAGGCGTTCGTGTGCTGTGTGATGTCAGTACAGGTTAAAAACCAGGTGGTCGAATTTACTCTGTAGCCCAACACTATGGCTTCCCTTTCTCTCTTTTCCTTTCACTCTCAGCTTCCTTCCTTTCCTTTTGGGCCCGTATTCCGAGTTTGCGTCGTAAGTGCCGCTATCTCACGTGACCTCGAGGCATCTGGTTGATCGTAACGCTGGAACCGGGTGTTGCCACTACGGAACCGGAAGTGGTGGCAACACGATGCTCTGGCGTTTCCATCAATCAGATGACTCGAGGTCGGGGAGATAGCGTCACGTTCGATAACGGCGCAAACTCGGAATACAGACCCAGGGGTTCACAGAACGTGACAGATAGTTAGCCTATAAAGGCTATAATGCACCGCCTCAACAGTCGGGCCGACGCATTGCCGCACTCTTGCCATTAACCTGGCGCCGTGCCCGGCATTTAGTCCGCTCGAGAAGTCGGGCCAAAGCCTGCTGCGAACTACTTGCCGAATTGGCTGGCGACCACCTCCGGGCCGACCGCTGGCCGTGGTTCACTAGTCGACAAAGTCGGCTGCCGGCCATTTGCCGAACGTCGGCCACACGTAAATGGTCGGTCAAGGATGCTTGGGTGCAGAGCCAGTAGCAGGCCTGTGAATTTTCTTTTTCTTCTTCCTACAGCCACAACAACAACTGACATCGCACAGCACACGGACGCCTCTTCGTTTCGCCTCAATCGAAACGCAGCCGCGGAGGGTCCGGATCGAACCCGAATATTCCGGCACAGTAGTTGGGCATCTTAATCACTGCACCACCACGGTGACGGAACGTTTCGATTGAGGAGAAACGGAAATACGTCCATGTACTGCGCACCACCAGTGCACGTTAACTCGCAGGTGATCAATAATAAACAATAATAATTGGTTCACAGGGAAAAAATGCGCAGTATCTGTCACACTTGCTCTGTGGACACCTGAACCATGCTGTAAGGAAAGGGAAGAAAGGGCAAATAAAGAAGAGATAAAGAAGTTCTGTTGTGGAGGACTCCGAAGTAATTTCCACCATCTGGGGATCTTTAAGGTGAACTGACATCGCAGAGCACACGGAGTGTGAGTGAGTGAGTGAAAAACTTTAGCTCTACAGTGGCTTCTCTTCTGCGGTTTTCAGATGGCTTTGTCCATCTTCTAATACAAAGGTCGGCTGCCCTTAGTCCAGGGCTCCGCTGGATGCTGCTGCCATTGTGCTCACCGAATCAGACCTTCTTGGTCGACTCTGCGATCGCTGGAGAGCACTGCCTCCCATTGCTCCGCACTCGGGTTTCTTATAACGGGTACCACGCTTATCCTCTGGCATGCCCACGTAATGTGGTACAGCGTGGGTGGTTCTTGGCACCAAGGGCGTTTGTCAGTGTACTGTGTGGGATACATTTTGTTGAGTACGGGTAGGTTCGGGTACGAGCCCGCTTGTATCTGCCTCCACGCGACTGAGTCCTCTCTGCTAAGGGAGTTGTGTGGTGGTGGGTACCGCTTTCTGCAGCCCTTGTAATGGTTTAGTACAGCTGAATAATCTTGGGGTACAGGTTCGTTCCCCTCAAGGTCGCCTACGTTGGATGCTCGGTAATAAGTGTACCCTCGAGCTATCCTGTCCGCCTTTTGGTTCCCTGTTACTCCCGCGTGTGCCGGCTTTCATACTATCGTATGCTTGATTGGTTTTTCGTTTGGTTGTCGTGCTATGTGGCCCCCAAAGCGGAGTATGCGGAGCACTATGAGCCCGATTCTGCCGCGAATATAGTTGCGGCATGCTGTTTGTGAGTCTGTAATGATTATTAGAGACCGTTTAGATCGATAGCCCTCCGCTGCCGCTAGAGCAACGGCCGCTTCCTCAGCCTCGACTATCATACAGTCTTGTAGTGATGCGCTGGTGATCTCGCGTAGCGTCGAGTCAATCACTGTTGTTACCACATTGCTGTTGTGCTGCCCCGCTGTTCTGGTGCATGTGGCTGCGTCCACGTACACCGTCGTTTCTCTGGGTGCTAATGTCTTTTGTAGGTATTCAGCCCTTTTCTCTCTGCATGCTTTGTGTAGGTTGGGATCCATGTTCCTGGGTATGGTCGTTACATTTAGTGTGGGGCGATATTCGTCCGGGATTGTTTGTGTCCTCTGTATCTCTTGAATTTGATCACGCGGACGCTTCTTCGTTTCACCTCCATTGAAACGCAGCCGTCGGCGCTCGGGACTGAAGCAACGAACGCCACCAGGTGATCAAAAGCACTGCCTAGCATTCCAATACCGCAGCTTTTTTTGTTCTGAAGGGGTGGTGTAAAGGGTGGCTGCTCTTGGCCCTATGGGGCTGGGACTGGTTGGTCAACGCCGCTTGCGATGGGGGCTGGCCAGCCACCGAATTTTTATCTGTTGTAAGCCGTCATTGCACCCACCACCGCTTAGGTACTGGACGACGGCTGTTGTTGAGGCGCGCGTCTTTCTCTCACACTTCTTTTTCTTCCTTGTCTATTTTCTCTTCTGTTCGCACAAAGCATCGGAGGTGGCTCAGCTACAGAGCAGGTAGCAGGCCTTGGTTGGTTGGTTCATAGGAAGGGAAAGGCGCAGTATCTGTCACACTTGCTCTTTGGACACCTGAACCACACCGTAAGGGAAGGGATGAAGGTGGGAGTGAAAGTGGATAGAGAGAAAGGGGAGCCGTAGTGGAGGGCTACGGAGTAATTTCGACCACCTGGGGATCTTTAACGTGCGCTGACATCGCACAGCACACGGACGCCACTTCGTTTCACCTCCATCGAAACGCAGCCACCGTGGTCGGGTTCGAACCCGGGAACTCCGGCAAGTAGCAGGCCCGTGCAGTTTCTTTTCCTTCTTCCTACAGTCGCAACAACAACCGCTTTTTTCTGCTTTCATTCCTGTCTTCCTCCTTCCCCTTACGGTGCGCATCAGGTGTCCACAGAGTGACCGATGCTGCGCCTTTCCTTTCCTATTATCCAAATTAAATTCCTTAACATACCTCCGGCTACCATACTTCGCCTTGACAGGAATCGATTACTACTTAGCGAAATTTATTATATAATGAAAGCTGGCTTCGCATCTAGAAAAACAGAGGTGTGCTCCACGAGGTATAAAATTTTGCAGAGGATAATAGGTTAGATAGTAGAGCGCATATGAAATAAAACATAAACTGTAACATCCACGTATGTTTTCAATTTGTGCGAGTTTTCTAGCGTGACATTTTAGCACAATGCATTGGGATGGCGGCTGTCACTGCTTCATTGCAAAAATGTGTTTGAATGTTGACAATTTGATCGATGGCCGCAAGGCTCGTTTTGTTAACGTGTACGCGCCAGTTACGCGTAGTCTGACAAACGAGTTCTTCCGATTCATCATGACATATTTTCTCGACGACGTGCCCCACTTTCTGCTCGGGGATTTCAATTCTGTTTTAGACACAATGTGCGACATCAGGGGGCCTGGTCAGGGCGCCTCCAATTACCACGCGAAGGAAATTGGAAAACTAGTGCGATCATTACGCTTAGAGGACGCGAGGGTCACTCTTCACAGAGACCATTTCGAGGCAACACGAGTCTGGGGCCAAAGACTTGCTACAGTGCGAGGCATTGCCTTTCCCACCAGGCCTTAAACTGAGTGATCACTTCCCGGTCATGGTTAGTCTGCGAGCAGCCCCGGGCCGTACAAACAGCCCCCTGATGTGGCGCATGGATGCAGCGGTACTACGCGATGAACAGTGTTTCATTGATATACGCCGATAGTTGTGCTTGTCTGTGGCATCAGTTAGTGACATACAAGGAGGTTATATAAAAACTGCTGGAGCGGAGGACGCCTATACCGGCCAATGGGTTCGGGTGAAGCCGACGGCAGCCATCTTGCGAGGGGCAAGAAGCAGTCTGCCAAGCTCTTCGCAGCGCTGTTCGCCGACATTAACAGCGGTTTTTAATTGTTTAACGGGTTTTCAAGCGCTAATGCAACACTCTAGACTATGAGGCGAACCATATAGGTGATCACAGGATCGATTTTAAACACCTGCGCTTTTTTAAAGCTGAGATATCCGAGTAGTGGGGAGTTTTTTTTTTTCATTTTATCGGCACCAATCTTGGCACCAATATGCGTTGTATGCAGCTGCAGCAAAGCAGAAAAGTAAAGTAGGACAAAACGAGTTCAGCAATTATCGTTTATTCACCTTCTTAAATGCACTCTCTTTAAATACAGAAATTGATCAGTCATGGAAGATGTCAGAACAAAAATCAATTCAAAGACATACTGGAGTAAGCAAGAAACCTGACTGTCACACTGACACAGCCAACTTGATAAGCATGCAAACAACCGATGCAATTACGTTAATAGCATTTGTGCCCAGTTAACACGTGAAGGAACAGCAAAGGATCGAATTACCAACATCATTCTGGTAGGTTACACAACGGGATTGCACAAAATTGCCAGCAACATGAACTACAAATATGAAATAGTTTCTATTTTGGCACGCATGTAGTGTTTGTTCGCTGAAGAAGACTGACTTATGGCTAAACATAGCAAACAGATACAACACACTGTCAAACAGCTAAAGAAAGCAAGTAGAATTCATGAAGTGCTGCAAACACATTCAAATGTTCTAAATGACACATCCTCAGTACCGACATTTTTTTTCCTTTCAAATACTAAGAGTGGCACTAGTTGGTTTTAATTCCATGACTGATTCTACACACTGCATCTTCACTGGTTCTTAAATATGATCAGTCTTGTGAGGACGGACCTTACTTTGTCCTTTGTGATGCACCTATTCCTCTCCTTTGTTATGTGATGGATCCTGACTTTAATGTACAGCTCCACTATATCCTTGCATAGCTTGTAGACATGATTGTCTAATGCATCGCAGTCCATGAGGTGCTGATTCAACTGAGAAAACCAATTTTTCTCTGGCGACGTGCTCAACACCTCCAGCACTAGGTGCTTTGTTTTCAGATGAACTGTCTGAATGCTTTCATATTGTGCTTGCAACCGACGGAGTCCCTTCTCTGCCATTTCACACAGCAACATCACATGTTTTGAAGGTGATACATGTCCTCCTCGGGTTTTTTGTTTGACCAACGCCGGTTGTTCTTCAGCATAAACAGCTGCAACGCACTGGTCACAGGTACTTTTGGCAGCAATTTTTCGAGCGACAAATCCTGCAACGTACGGCACAATAGAACTAACAAATGGAGAGAGGCTTTCTGGGTAGTCAACTCTATGCGTGTAGTCGTGGTCCTCAGCTTGCAGTATGGAACACCTTCGCATCGTGGTGACAGCCGTAGTTGCGCTCTCCTCGGAAGCAATAACAGATGAGCCCAAGACAGACACCACGTCTTGTGAACAGTTTCCAGATTCGGAGGACTTCACCTCCGTCTGCACGAGCAGACGCTTGTAGGCAGCCATAAATGGAGGGTCTCGGGACTTTGGTGGCGGACGCTTCCTTTTAGCCTGAAATATAAAATTTTGTTTATTCAAGTGCATGGAAAGACAAGTCAGCAACCGGATTTAAATTAGAGGGATAACGCCAGCACTTTGACTGCTTGCACGTAAACTTTCCTAAAAGCACGCACGCGCGCTAGCACGCCTCGCCAAGAGCACAGCAATATACGATGACTCGAAATTTCTAAGCTAACGACACTGAACGCCTATCAGGATCTACGCACGAAGCGTCGAGACAAGTTCAGTAATGTTAAGCATACAACATTAGAATAATAATCATGCGCGGCTCCGTCAGCCGTGTGTGTTTTAATGCAAATCAGCAACTGTCTTGAACATCTTTTCGTGCTTACCGGCGCTTGCAGTCGCTCCGGGAATGCAGGGAACACTGCCGGCACTGTGCCTGGGCGCAGCCGCGTAGTCTGGCCGGTCCGGTCAAAGCATTCCGGAGTAAAGTGAACCGAACACAAGCGGTCACCGTCTTTTGCGTGCCAGCCTTCGCGACGAACAGCTTGTTCCCAAAGTCTTCGCGCCTCAGCATCCTTCGGAAACCTAGCAGTAAAGAAATTGTTGGTTGTGGGCACGCACGTGCTGCGCGGCGAAATACAAGAAACACAGCAGTCCGGAATAAACTTTCACGAGTTCAACTTACTTGCAAAATGTGACACCTGGCGTCGTCTTCACGCGGTTTGTACAACCGTAAGCTACGCACGAGCCAACCATGCTTGTTCTGGCCGTGTTACATGCCGCGCAAGTGAAGCAGCACCACTTGTCCGTGTACACACTCGGCGCGCGCTGCGGCGACAGGCGGGCTTTCTGCGCCCCGCAAGATGGCGGCGCGGCGGCTTCACTTGACGAGCGCCCCCTCACACATAACACCTGTTACCTGGGACGCACTGAAAACACGCTGGCGCGATGTTCTTGTGCATGCGGGGAAGGCGCGGCGTGTGGTGGTGGTGGTAGTGGTTATTTATTGTACGCACAAAAGGAAAGAAAACATGTTTGCCAGCCCCGGTATCTGCTATCTGTTATCTGAAGCACCTGAACTGGGGCGGCGGAAATAAAGGGATAGCGAGGAAAAGGTAGAGGAAATCAAAGAGGTGAGCGATAGAGAGAAAGAAAAGGGTAGGTAAAAATAAAAGAAATATATAGATTATGGTACAGTATACAGTAGTTTGCTTGAGGCCCACCCGCAAATGTATTAGGTCGCTGAGCACTCGGCACATCGGGCGCGGCGTGTCCGCATTACGACCATGTTGAATGACGTTCTGCGCAGTATGCGCATCGTACGGGGCGGCGAAACGCTTATGTTCACGATGCGCGAATATCTCGAGACGCTGCACGAGCGTTATCACCGCATCCTCGAAAACAGTTCTCGCGCATCACTCTCAGCGGGACCATCAAACGTGCCGCTTGAGGATGCCGCGGACCTCGGACACGCTCGAGCCGTTGGCCAGCGCAGTAACAGGCGGACGCGCGTGGAGAGCGTCACGTTTGCGGACGGTACGACGTCTTCGGAACCCGCGGACATCCGCAACTCGTTTACCGTGCATTTCGCGGCCCTCATTTCGTCGCAAGGCCTCAACCAGGAGGAGCATTTTCAAGAGGCTGTCGGCTCCTTCTGTGGGCCTCTCCCTAAACTTCCAGAAGACGCATGTTCGGCGCTTAAGCAGCCGGCAACTTTGGAGGAGGTGCGTTGTGCCTTAGGCGCCATGAACCAGTCGACAGCTCCCGGTCTTTTCTGACGCAGCGCGTTTTAAGCTCACGCTGGGTGCTAAAGTTAGCGTCGTCAAGACACGAGCGTGCGCTTTCACCTTTTATGTGGCGCGTATCGCGACAATCCCGCGCCGGGTGGTGAACAGACTCGCGTCCTTTATAGGGACTTTTGTTTGGGATGGCAGGACAGCGCTAGACGCCCGTCACATCCTACACCTTCCGAGGAGAAGGGGAGGCCTTGGCCTTCCGTGCATCCCGACAGTGGCTCGAGTGTTCGCGTTAAGGCTGTTAGAGAGGCTATTAGCTGACGAGTCTTACCCTGGTCGCTCGCTCATCCTGTACTGGATGCGCACGGCGCGTCGTGTGCTTACACCCGAACAATACCTCGGTCCACAAGCGGACAGACCTCTGCCTTCTTACCGCGAGGTTGCCGAGATGAAGTCGACTCTAGATGCAGACCTGTCAGATGTTAATGTAGGTGACCTACCAGCCATACACATCAGCGATTTAGTTGCAGTTTGCAGGCTTTCAGCTGATGAGCAACGAGAGACCGCTTTCCCCAAATGGCTAGCGTGGGCAGCTTGTCGGCTGCCAAATGAAGTGCGAGATTTTGACTGGCTTAGGCGCTGGGGCGTCCTCCCCACGAGACAGCGCCTTGCCAGATGGAGTGTTGTACCCAATGACCAGTGTGCCAACTGCGGTGCTCCCGATAGCCTCGCGCATGTATTTTTTTTTTTCGAATGTGTAGTTGCGAGAACAATGGGGCGGCTCGCATATAGGATGTTTAACGTCCGCATGAACCCCGGCGTCAGGCGCCCCGCGCACCCCTTTTGAACACCTTGTGTTCAGTGTGGTTCTATTTGTGTTGTGGCGTCGCAGGTGCCTCGCTGTGAGAGAGAGAGAGAAATAACATTTATTGCACCCGTCAAAAGGCTGGTGAGGATCCGAGGCGAAGCTGTGTCCCAACCATGTCCTCCCCCTCAGCCGTCGACCTGGATCCCTTGGATCTTAGCAGCGGCCAGGGCAAGACGGATGACTTCTCGTTGCCCTTTTTCGTCCTGCTTGAGAAGTAGTGCCTCCCAGGACTCATCTGTTCGGTCAGATTCTAAAAATCTAGGACACGTCCATATCATATGGATCATGTCCGCCATGCCATTGCAACGTTTGCACCTGGGGCTAAAAATTTCCGAACTCCCGCCCGAGCAATGTACCCAGACTTGCAGAGGCTGCGCCTCGTCGTCTGACGAAACTGTTAGAAACTGACGGCGGGACGCGGGTTTTGCGGCGCTGGCACACGCGTTTCTATGTTGTACGAGGCAGCAGACTTCAGATGCCTGACGTCCCTTATTAGAACCCTCCTCGTTTATACTGTTTTCCCCTCTCTGGGGAATGATGTTATATTTAGTTGATTATGCATATGTAGCCTATAGTAAGGAACGTGTTGTATCGAAGCAACACGTCCCTTACCATTCTTACAGATTCTAGAGAAGCGTGCCGTAACTACATGAACGGCCGCATAGGTCGCGCCGCGCTCAGGCTCCTCCAGAGCGCGACCCCATCAAAAGTCAAACACAACATCTACTGGGTGCCAGGACACACCGACATAGCGGGGAACGAACGCGCCGATCAGGTAGCTCGAGGGTACACGAGCCCCCCAATCGGACGATCTGCCCGAGCGAGTCGGCCCTACGTACTCAGACATTCTGAACTACTATAAGGGGGTACGGATCCGCTATCCGCCGCCTCATCGGGATCTAAAACAACAAGAGGCAGTGTACTGGCGAAGACTGCAGACAGGAACATTCCCTAACCTGCATACCCTAAGCAAAATTTACCCGTCACAATATCGGGACACCTGCCAATGTTGTGGTAGCAAACCTTCGTTATACAACATCACGTGGCAATGTAGAAATAACGACAGCTTTCGTAAAGACCCGAGTGCGGAACAATGGGAGAGCCGGCTCTCCAGCGGCGATTTGGATTGCCAACTAGGTATAATCCAGCACGCCCAGCGAGCAGCGAAGCTCAGCGGAACCTTGGAATAGGGGCACCGACTCTGTGAGAAGACAAGATGGAACTCTTCTGCTACTAGCACAAGACACTCCTAGAGAAACTAACGTATTTCCTGTCCTATCCTATCCTATCCTATCCTATCCTATCCTATCCTATCCTATCCTATCCTATCCTATCCTATCTTATCCTATCCTATCCTATCCTATCCTATCCTATCCTATCCTATCCTATCCTATCCTATAGTGTTTTATATAGTGCTTTGTTTTGTGAGTAATGTGTGTTTTTGTATGCATGTATATATCCAATAAATTCTCTTTATGTGTTCATTTGGGCAGGTCGCACGCAACTAGTATGCCCTGCGGCACTCGGCCAGCCACGTTTGAAGGGTGGGTTTGCCTTTCCTTCTTTGTCAGTCTGCTGTCGGCTGCTGGCTCTACGCTTCCTTCTTCGTTTGCTGCAGGGGGATAAGTGCGCAGCACGGGTACCTGCCTTGTATTTGTTAGACACAAATGTGAGCGACCTTGTCCCAGACATACCACTCAATAGGGGACCTCAGGATTTCCGGATACCTGTTTTTTTATTCGTGTATGGTGGCATTTCGTCGCCACGTCTGCCATGTGAACCCTGACTTAGACGTCTCGGCGAATAGAGTAGAGAGTCAATGGGAACGTTACTACTTCCGCTGATGCCTGCGGAACGTAGGCGAAGGGCGGATTCCACTTGTTGGTTACCACTCACAGCGTCGCTTCTGCCAGGGCATTTACGTGACTTTATGTGGCTTTCGGTGTGGGTGGTTTTGCCTACACGAGATCGGCTGCAGCGATGGGCATTGTGCGGACAGCGCAGTGCCGCAACTGCACACTTCAAGAATCCAATCGTCACATGGCCCAGCATTGCGTCGTTGCTCGTGTTTTTTGGAGGGCAGTTCATGCCAGTTTCACAAGTCTAGGTATTAATCGATTCCAGATAATTGGTAGATGCCCTTGCGGTCGCTTTGCACGATTGCTGATTGTAGCTGGCGCTTTCACATTATGGCGCAATCGCTGTGAGGCTGTCGCGTCGAGCCGGCGCCGACGTGCGCTTTTCCCTGTTCTGGCGCGTCAACGAAAGGAGATCGTAAGCTTTCTGGCTGAGGAACGTTTCTACCTTGGGGAGCGAGAGTTCCTTCGCCATTGGTCTTGCCCTTTTGTTTCCGTGTCAGATGAACATGTCCGGGTGGCTTTAAACCACCTTGGTACCTTTAATATAATGTAAATATTTATGTCAACTCACTCCTATATGCAGCGCAACACATGTGCATATAAACATGTCGAACGGACGTGTATGGAGTGGTTTTTAATACACCTTGGTACCTGCAATATATACAAATATATATCTCCACTCACAGCTGCTCAGATCGCAAACCACATGTGCAATACATACTGTACATGCGATTGCAGTATATGTTTATATCTATTTTATTTGGCAAATTATTCTACACTATACCTTCATGTATATTGTCATTCAAAATTGTATATATCATCATTACAAACTGCCAAATTTTATTCTATATGTAAATACTTATTTGTAATGAATTCGTTCATTAGAATGTATTTTATGAGCACTTTCCTTTGTTGTTAACCATTTGCATTTCCAGTTTTGTTCATTTGTCTCCGCTCGTGTGAATGTCTAATGTGAACGCCTAATGTCTAATAAAACTTTTTCTAAACACCGATCGGTGCTGTCCGCAATTTCATTTCATTTGAAGAACGGGTGGTGGCATAGCGAAAGGGATTTTTTAAAGAGCGGACACTCAGCGAAATCTGGCCCCAGGAAATGAGGAGTTTTTTTTTTTTCCAAAATGAGCCAGATCCACGAAACCCAACTTAGAACAGGGCCGTATTTTCTTGTTTGGAGGGAATGCGCTGGTATTCAACATGGTACCTCAGAAATTTTATGGGTAGATAGAGCACTCAAACAGCATTAATCGGCAAAAATTTACGTGCATAGTTTGGCCTGTGCAACAATGGAAACATTGGATTTGGCACATATGGAAGCGAAGCATTGAATTAGACCCGGTTTTCTTCTCGAAATTTTATTATTACTGAAGTATATTCCAGGTTACATTAAATACATTTTTAAAAATTCTCGTGCTGTGATTTCAGCAGCAAAAATAAAAAAAATACAAGTATGTGTCACCCGCTATAGACTCGTACATGGATAGCTGGTCTGTCTTCCTGGCAGCATAAGCAGCCTTCTTTGTAATCTTCCATGGGCCCCCTTGTTTTGACCGATGTTTCTGTCACAAGCGCACACTTCAGAGACTTCTTTCTGTGTTTACATGTCGGAAGCGGCAAATTTTTTGCGTGCCCCGCCGCGGCGGTGCAGCGTTTAGACGCCCGACTACTGTGCCGGAGTGCCCGGGGTCGATCCCGACAGCCGGCGGCTGCGTTTCGATGTCAGTGCACGTTAAAGATTCCCAGGTGGTCGAAATTACTCCGGTGCCCTTCTACGGCACCCCTTTCTCTCTTTGCAATTTCACTTCAACACGGTTCAGGTGTCCATAGAACAAGTGTGGCATACTGCGCCTTTTCTTGCCTGTGAAATAATTATTAGTATTAAAATTCTTGCTTTCTCGGCGTCTTCGCGGGCAATTTTTCTTCCCTCGTCTGGGCACGGAATGTTCACCGATCTCTTCATACCCGTCGCAATCCACGCGGGACTAAGTCCGTCAAAGCAAAAGTCTTAAAAAACAAACAAACAAAGGAACTCGCGAAACAGACAGCGTAGTCCGCGCTATCAGGCACGAGCACCACCTATAAGGAGCCTATGAGGAGGCTGCCATGTTGTCTGAATCGGGCCAGTATCCTATTTATAGTGCTCTAGAATTCCAATCTTCTATAGCACTATATCCTATTGGTTGAACGGATTTGGCTCATTTCGATCCACGCAATATTCTAGACCACTATAACGCAACGGAAGAATTTAGCTCGTTTTCGATTAGTTGGTGTGATTTGACCCATTTTGTTCTGACTTGTTTTTTAAAGGAAAGTTGACTGGATTAGCTTCACACTACAGTTGGGTTTGCGTTAGTTTCGGTTTGTGGATTTGGCTCCCCCCCCCCCCCGCCATTTCGAAAAAGAAAAAACCTCTCAAATGACGCATGACTGATAACATTAGTGCAATCCCCCGGCACCACGAAATGGATGGCGCCACCAACATTTGCCACGCCGCGCGCGCTGGTGCCGCCGGCGCCGACCAAAGCAGACTCCGGAAGGGCAGGGTTTTCTACGCGGCCTGCGTGTTTGTTCGTGAGGACAGACTGCGTAGTTTTATGGATTCCTTGGCCTTCGAAGTGGACCTACTGCAGTTCGTCAGGGCGACAAGGTGAGGAAAGTTATTTTGGCTTAAAACGTTGCATTTCGAGCAGTTTATGCCGACCGGCCGGCCGGTTTCTTGAATTGCGCTGCTCGTGAGCAGGCGCCGGTGTGCACGCCATGGGTCAGCCAGTTCTTGAATCCAGGCAGCTTCCAGCAAAGGCAAGGTGAGAAATGTTTATTTGCAATCTACGCTGCATTTCAAGCAGATTAGATGCGCACTCTGGCTGGCGCGGTTGTGAAGGAAAGACCTATATGTGCTCGGTAAAGGCGCAACAACGGCTCGCCGGTTACTGCGCACTTAGATAAGAGCGAACCCACGCCTGACTCTCTTTACTTGGTTTGCCTAGTTGTTACTTTTGCGTGGTTTCTCGTTGAGTTTTAGGTGTTGGGGCGTTTTTTATGGTTCTGCTATGCCTGGATAAACGTAGCGAAAAGCAGTGACTACCTCGGGATCAGAGGTTAATTTCCCCAGTTTTCTGCGCAGTTCGCCAGCAGCTAAACTTTCCTCTGCTTCTATGTCGAGTGCGTCTAAGTTCAACGGCGTTCTATAATTCGTTTACAGGAAAGGAAATGCGCAGCATCTGTCACTCGCAGAAGACACGAAGCACCAACCGGGGGCTTTGGAGTGCACTCGTTGCCGCTTGGACCTCATAGCCGACGGCACATGGGCTGTTGGGGTTGTGGTTGTAGGCAGAAGGAAAAGAAAATGCACGGGTCTACTACTGGCTCTGTAGCTGAGCCACCTCCGCTGCCTCGTGCGAACAGAAGAAAGTAGAGAAGAAAGAGAAAAACAAGAGGGAGAGAAAGACGCGCGCCGCAACAACCGTCGTCCGCCACCTAGGCGGTGGCGGGTGCAATGACGGCATACAACAGATAAAAAGTCGGTGGCTGGCTAGCCCCCACCGCAAGCTGCGTTGACCTATCCCAGCCCCGTAGGGCCAGATACAGCCACCCTCAGCACCTTCGCAAAAATGCGCGACCCCGCAGATGGGTGACTTCACATTCTTGACGTCATCCTAATTGAGTGTGTTAACTATTTTTAACGCGAAAGCGTTACTTTGCGATGTTCACAAATTTTTGTCTGCAGACCGTGTCCGCAGACCGCGTCCGCAAAATCGTGTCCGCAGCAGTTGCGGGTAAATGAGAAGTGGTAGAAGTTAATGAGCAGTGTCAATCGCGTCGTGATGCTTGCGGCCGGAGCGGTAAACAACGCGAACATCATATTCCTGAAGGCGAAGAGCCCACCTTACCAGTCTGCCGGATGGGTCTTTCATTGAGGAAAGCCAGCAAAGCGCATGGTGGTCCGTCACAACCTGAAAAGGGCGGCCATAGAGGTAAGGGCGGAATTTAGTAAGAGCCCAAATAATCGCTAAGCACACTTTTTTCGTAACAGAGTAATTGGATTCAGCCTTCGTGAGTGTACGGCTAGCATAGGTGACCACGTCTTCAGTATAGCCTGATTTGCGCTGAGCGAGCAGAGCGCCGAGACCAACACCGGTAGGCTCTGTGGGGTCGAAGTGACGCAGGACAGGTGGCGCCGTGAGGATGCGGCGTAAAGTATTCAAGGCATCTTCGCACGTTCGCGACCACTGCGAAAGATCGGAACTGCTGGACAGAAGTTCTGTCAAGGGAGAATTCCTAATAACGCGGCGAAAGTAAGAGCACAGCCCCAGGTAGCTACGTAGATCTTTGATGGAAGTCTGTTTGGGAAAGGCTGCTAGGCACGAAGTTTGGCAGGGTCTGTAGATGCACCTTCTTTGAAGGCAACGTGGCCGAGAATGGTGAGCTGGCGGGCGGCAAGACGACATTTTTTCAAATTCAGCTGTAGTCCGGCATCAGATAGGCATGTCAAAACGTGCTTCAGACGGTAGAGGTGTGTGTAAATGTCAGCAGAAAAGACGACAATGTCGTCGAGGTAGCACACACATGTCTTCCACTTTAGGCCACGCAAAATGGAGTCCATCATCCGCTCAAATGTTGCCGGAGCATTACAAAGGCCAAATGGCATAACTGTATATTCGTACAAGCCCCCGGGAGTTAAAAGGGCAGTTTTGGGGCGATTAGCCGCTTCTAGTGGAACCTACCAATACCTGGAACGTAAATCTTAAGAAGAAAAGAGCTCGGCGCATTGCAAACAATGGACAGCGTGGTCCATGCGTGGGAGAGGGTAGACGTCTTTGCGCGTGATCTTATTAAGACGGCGATAATCGACACAGGAAGCGGATAGAACCATCTTTCTTTTTTACGAGGACAACAGGTGACGCCCAAGGGCTGCTTGAGGGCTGAATCACGCCCTTCTGGAGCATTATGTCGACTTGCTCTTCAATAGCATTGCGTTCGGTTGCAGACACACGATAGGGGCGCTGTCGCAGTGTCGCAGGTCGATATATTCGGTGATGAGGGCTTT
Organism: Amblyomma maculatum; assembly: GCF_055883805.1. NCBI lineage: Eukaryota > Metazoa > Arthropoda > Arachnida > Ixodida > Ixodidae > Amblyomma > Amblyomma maculatum. The sequence continues at coordinate 21,256,202 of NC_139351.1, read as the reverse complement.
AGCACAGGAGTTCGATAGTTCGGCGTCTGGTAAGGCATCGGGCACAGTCGAGAACCCCACTTAAGCGCGAGCACAATCGATAATAGCAGCGTGACGCGATAGGAAATCCCAGCCTAAAAGCGTGTGAGCAACGTGGCAGCACGACAAACTCAATTGTGTAAAGGCAATTCTGGATTACTACTCAAGCAGTGCACCCTCCTAACGCTTGATATGCTGAGCGCCTGCCGTTCGCAACGAAAGTCCCGCAATTAGTGCCTTCACTTTCGTCAAAGATCTACATAGTTTTGCGTCCATTACCGAAATCACAGCATTAGTGTCAATTAGAACCATGACAGCAACACCCTTGACGAAAACTTCAATAAGGTTGGCTGGCGACAGATGAGGATTTGGGAAGTGCGACGGGGTCGCAGTTCTCGCCTCAGGAACTGCGGCCTCTAGTTTTCCTCACGTGAAGCTTTCTGTCGACGTCGCATCGGAGAGATAGAGCGGCGTCGCGTCGACGGTGAACGGCGGTCGGACATGGCAGAGCGGTCTGGGGAGAAATGCCGGCTCGCTGGAGGCTCAGTAGCCGCAATGCCGAGGTTTCGAAGACCAGTAGCCAGAACCATGAGTAGGTGGTGCTGACACTGGGAGACGGTTTCGGCAATAACGGGAATAATGTCCAGCCAGCCCGCAAGTGTAACAAATGGGCAGGTTATCTGTCGTGCTCCAGGGATTGTGTAGTCTTGGAGCCGGTCGAATAAACTGCGAAGGTTCTGGAGCAGGACCAGGAGGCGGCTGAACGTAGGCAGGTTGTGGCGGAGCATATGTAGGTGGTTGTCTGGCAGCAACAGCCGCATATGTCAACGCGGCTGCGACAGTCATGGATTGAGGGGCTGGAGGAAGATATTCAGCTACCTGTTCTTGAATAATCTGGCGCAAACTTGGAGCTAGGTGTGATGAAGGCGCTTCATGGCAGAAGAGAGCTGTCGAGCAACTTCTTCCCGAATGAAGCTCTTGATTTGTGGCAGGAGCGCAGAACGTTCACCTGCATCTGTCAGGCCAGCAAGAAACTCAATGTGCATGGTGTTCGGGCGAGTTATGGCACTCTGTTTGCGCAGTTCATCAAAACTTTAACACAGCGTGACAACTTTTGCGACGGTGCGAATATCTCGAGGTGTCAGCATCTGAAAGGCGTCGTTATCGATGCCTTGCAGAATGTGCTTTATTTTATCGGCCTCTGACATCTGTGCGTTCACGCGCTTACACAAGTCGACGATGTACTCGATGTAAGTCGTAAAATTCTTGCCAACCTGCTGAGAGTTTCCTCACAGCAGGACGACCGAAAACTTCAGATAAGCTGGCTTTGAACACGGACCATGATAGAATGTGCACTTCATGGTTCCGAAGCCATAGATTGGCTTTTTTATTTTTCTGAGTTTGTCATGAACTAGGTATATATTTTACCCTCAAGTTTATCACCTTGTGCGCTGTCCCCCATAAGCTTCCTTTTTTTTTAGTGTACCTTCAGAGCAGGCGTTCCTAATACTCATGCTCGAGCCTTAAATTTCTTGCAGTGTTCAATATCAGTTTCTTTTCATTGAAGCCCTGGAGATAGATTATCCCTGGACGGTTAGTGCCTTCTCGGCCAAGCCAGTCAGTGCGGCCGATAGAATTGCACTCCACAGTCAGCTTATCCTTCATTATCTCCGTTACAAGATTTTTCTTGAGCAGCTCTTCTGCTTCATCGGGGATGTCGGTCATGCCATGAATAACTATATTTGACCGCCTATTCGGTCCTTCAGATGTGTTAGCTTTTTTTGTCTGGAAGCCAAGGACGTGCTCCAATGATTTAAGGGTAGTTTCAACCTTATCATCGTGAGAATAAGAAGCTTCTGATAGCTTTTCTTCAATTTTAGTGAACATCTGTTGAAGGTTACTTATTTTTCTGGCATTAGTTGAGCTTTCATCTTGGAAATGTCATTGCAAATAGCAGTTCGACCTTCAAGCAACTGTTCGCACAGCCCTTTCTGTGTTGAACCAGGATTGGCCGCGATATTCCCTCAAAGAAGCCCTTTGTAAACATGAAAACACTCATATGCTAGGTCGAGACACACATATATGTTATACTTTTAGTAAAACAACGTATTTATCTAATTATTAGGCTCACTGTTTCCAAGAGAATTGACTCATCGAACTTATATTACGCCTGTTACGGTTAAATACAAACCAAAATTACGTAATAATGACCGCGTGTTAGATTTGGGGCGCGTTGAAATCTAGTAATAACACTAGTTACTGTACGTTCTGGCATATTCATTGCTGTAGATTTAGCAGCATGAAAGACGCTTTTAAGTAATTGGAACAAACTCTGAAATGGAACGCAAGAAAAGTATAGTAATTAATTACTTTCTGCTTTTTTCACGCGACCCACGTTAATTCTGGTATTCTCTATAATGTCCTGCGCGTCATTTCAAAAACAGAAAAGAACCAAAATTTGATGACTTTGAAGAAAAATGTTTAGCCCGCGTCCACTTTAAGAATGCAGAAACTAGGCTAAAATGCGGAAGCCGGTCCAAATATGTCCACCTGCGCTAGGGCCGGTTCCTTCTTTTCAGAAGGGGAAATCGAAGCCCAGTGAAGAGAAGCACGGAAATTCTTGTTGTTTAGGGGTGATATTTCGCAAGTGGCGATACCTTGGACGCTGCCTTAGACGTTGCCTTGCTGTTGGTTTACTGTTTGCAGCGTTGATTGTATGTGAAGTAACCAATGTACACTGCAGGTCGCGGGAGTGTCAAGTTGCATGAAAATGTCGCTTGGTAATGACAGTGTCACGTGAGAAGGTCATGTCACTTCGAAGTCACATGTCATTTTCACGTGACTATGACAGTATTACGTGGCGGTAATGTTGCATGGGATGATCAGGTGCTATGAGAAAGCTAAGCGACAGTAGCGATGCTGTACCGTCTCTCTCACACTTGCAGGAATACTGCAGGAATGGGCTCTAAGGAACGCCACCGCACACTTTGCCGTCTAATCCTAGAATTGCAAGAGAACTGTTATTAACGTGGGCCAAGGAAGGGAAATATCGGCTCAGCCTTAGCATTGCTACCAAAAGCTATAAAAAGGTCGCCCGATGCACCCTAAGGGGATACAAAAAATAAGCAGTAGCCTAGCACGGCTATGCCAGGATATACTCCGCGAGAGGTATGTCATCACTGGCTGAGTTCATTGTGGTCAATGTATATTCAGCCAGTCTGACACACACACTACACATGCGTCCAAATGGATTGTTGCCAAATTGTGCTTCAAATTTCGGAGAAGCAGATGCATTCCAGGAAATTGGAATGGTGTGATGGGTCACATGACGAGGCTTCCCATCTTGAACATTTATTGTTTACTGACATATTAAAGCACACGGGCGCCTCTCCTTTCGCCTGTCTCGAAAAACGCCGCTGCCGGCGGTCGAGTTCGAACCCAAGTTCTCCGGTACAGCAGTGGGGTGTATTAAACATTTTTCCACCGTGGCAGGGCATATTGTATTTTCGCCGCAACAGCAGTGGAGCGTATGAACCATTATTCTGTAGGGCATATTGTCTTTTCGCCTCTCATGTTCAACGGTAGTTGGTTTCACCAGCATTTAATGTGATTGGTCTTTGGGGGAATAACCAGCCTGTTTTCGAATCTTTCATTTTTGCAATTACTTTATTAAGCACATGCTATAATTTTTTTAAATTTCCATAATAAAACATTGTCTTTACAGTCCGACCATTCTGATATCCTTGAATCCCCTTTGTTAATTCTTTCAGATCTATATTTAATAAATATTTTGTTATTAATTACACGAATTTTGTTAACTCGCCATTGCCTATCACTCACCTGTCAATCAACAATCACTGGGCCTACAATTACCACGATGCAATTGTTTCACGTGTCCCCCATATTTTCCGACTCGGCGGGCCAACAAGAATACTATTAAAAAACCTAAATGCGATTTTATTTGGTCCAATAGGAAATAATATGGGAGTATGCACGAGCTGATATAGAGCATAAACAATGATTAAAAAGCATGGAGGACTAGTAGGATGATGCATAGGATATGCATATTGGCCCTGAGTTCTCCTTAACAGGCTCCTCTAACACCTGTATTTCGCATGTGGGATACATTTTAAGAGACATCGGAGCTATCTTTAGGCCCTGTATTTCTTATGGGCGAGTATGGAGGTCCCTTGTAGCATTACACAGGGGCTGGGTGTATCTTGTACCATCAGGATTTTTTTATACAACATTTAAAAGCCAAATTTCTATATATGCAAGCGGTGTCTCAGCAAATTTGGATGAATAGCTAAATACAAGTCATATTTCAAACTTGAAAGAAGTGAGCATTGTAAAAGCATGTTTCATTATCTACTTCTGCATGACCTCTCGGATGCGTATGCTTTAATTACACGCAACAATTACTGTACCTCATCTGACCTTATGTTGCACGTTCATATCTGCAACTGACGAGGACTCTGCAATGCGAAAATGCAATGTATAAATTAGCCTTTCTCAAGTAACATAGCAAGTGTTCTCGAACACAGCTAAAACACGTCCCCGCCCTCTTCACTATACATCGACAGCTGCATCTGTACAGCGATGTGTGCTGATAGCGCCTGTGCCGCGTGTCATGTGTCTGCGTTATCGGATGCCTGAAACATTGTCTGTCCGTGACGTCACTGGTCACATGAGTGCTTGCTATATAGAGATGCTGTCTGCGTGAAATAAAAGGTTGTTGTTATCGTGCCGGGATCGGGGCCAGTCTCAGTTCCTTCCTGCCCGCTGCCCGGCCGCCCTCGGCGTCCGGCAAGCGACCAAACGCTACATGGTGTCAGAAGTGGGATGCTCTGGCTTTTGAAGGGCGTTGCCTTAACTTCGTTAACGGGCGCCATGTCAGAGGACAACGCAGTCAAGCCCTCCCACGGCATGTTCGCGGTTCCAGCTCCGCCAAGGTTTGACTTCGACCGGACGTCCAAATGGCCTTCTAGGAACGAACTCTTTGATGACTACCGCTTCGCCTCGGGCCTAAATGAGCGGAATGAAGAAGCGCAGGTCCGGACGCTACTTTATACGATGGGCAGGCAAGCAAGAGAAATCTTCTCTACTTTTTCATTACCCGAAGAAGAACAGAAGCAATACGAAGTCGTCAAAAAGAAGTTCGACGAGCACTTCGTCGCCGCAAGGAGCCTTGTCTATGAGAGCGCGTGCTTCACCGTCGCACTAGAGAACCTGGAGAGTCAGTCGACCAATTCGTTGAAGCAATACGAAGTCGTCAAAAAGAAGTTCGACGAGCACTTCGTCGCCGCAAGGAACCTTGTTTATGAGAGCGCGTGTTTTCACGGTCGCACTCAAGAACCTGGAGAGTCAGTCGACCAATTCGTTACCGCGTTGCACACGATGGCGGACCGGTGCGACTACAAGGAAAAAGAACGCATGATTAGCGACCGGTTCGTGGTCGGCCTCAGTGATGCTAAACTCTCTGAGTCGCTTCAAATGGATGCGAATTTGACTCTCGCCAGTGCCTTGGCAAAAGCGCGTTTAAAGGAGACCGTCCAACGACAGCAGCTGCAACTGCGAGAAACCGGCGACGAACCCTTGGTAACGGCGACCGGCAATCTTGACGCGGTCAGCAACCAAGGGCAGCCAAGAAAGTATTCTTCAGGACAGCACTCGGACAGCTCGTCAAAGAACTGTTGATCTGGAATACAAAGTCTGCGACCCGGAGTCCAGTCCTACCGACCAGGCACCCCCGAGTCATGCCCCAACTGCGGTCAAGGAGCGCACCCCAGAGCCTCGTGCCCGGCAAAAGCAGCCAAATGCGTAACTACTGCTGTTGTTCCGGACACTTCGCAGCTGAATGTCGAAAAAAGGCTGCACGTGATGGAAAGAAGGTACAACTTTCTGCTATCCATATGGACAAGGAGGCGTACTTCGTTAGCGTGGTGAACGGGGAGTACTCTAATTCTCGGTATGTACAGGTAGTCATTAACGGCACTCCGGTGTTCGCTAAAATTGATTCCGGTGCCGAAGTTTCTGTTGTGCCCTCAGCCTTTCCCGGTTTACCTACCAGGCTAGAAAAGTGCGACCTAATCCTAACAGGCCCGTTGAATGAGCCACTGAATGTTTTGGGAAAGTTTCATGCCGCTATCCAGTGGAAACAAAACACTGTACAGCAAATCGTGTACGTGGTCTCACCATTACGCTCCGTACGTTTGGGTCTCCCAGCGCTTGAGGCTCTGGAAGTTAAATTTGCGGACTCTGTCAGTAGCGCAACAGCCGTCGAAGCTTCCTATCCGCAGCCTTTCAGTGGTCTAGGAGCGATAAAAGGAGAATACAAAATTAGAATAAAGCCGAACTCGACACCTTTTCCAATTCATGCTGCGCATCGCATAGCCTTGTCCTTGCGTGACGGAGTTAAGCAAGAGCTCGAGCGTATGGAGCGAGATGGCGTAGTCCGCAAAGTAAAAGAACCAACAGGATGGTGTGCAGGAATTGTGCCAGTACTCAAACCATCTGGAGCGGTTCATATTTTCGTTGACTTGACTCAATTAAACAAAAGTGTACTTCACGAGCGCTATGTCATGCCAACTGTGGATGATAGCCTCGGTCTTTTAGGTGGTGCCTCTGTGTTTTCGAAGCTGGACGCCAACTATGGCTTCTTTCAGATTAGGTTGTCGCCCTAAAGCCAGTTGTTAACTACGTTCATAACGCCAGTTGGGCGATACTGTTTTCAAAGACTGCCGTTTGGAATAACGTCTGCACCCGAGATCTTTCAGAAGAAAACGTCGCAGATACTTGAAGGACTTCCAGGCGTGATAAACCTGATGGATGATGTGCTCATTTTTGGCAACGACAAGGCTCAACATGACGAGCACCTGCGTCTAACCTTAGATCGTCTCGCCAGTGCCGGTGTTACGCTAAACAAAGAAAAGTGTTCAAAGGGTAACTGAGATAAAATGTCTTGGCTGTAAGCCTAGTAAAGATGTCATCAAGCCGGATCCTGAAAAAGTTCGGGCTATCAAAGAACTGGCGACGCCAGCTAACGTGTCTGACGTTCGACGGCTGCTCGGTATGGCCAATCATCTGGCAAGATTCATACCAGATTTGGCTTCGAAAACGGAGCCTTTACGTCACTTGCTTTTGAATGGTTCCGAATGGACGTGGGGACCAGCCCAAGAGCAAGCGCTGTCGTAAGTCAAAGACGTTATCTCTTGGAAGCGCGTCATGGCTAACTAGGATGTAAAGTACCCTACGATTCTTTCCGCTGACGCGTCATCATTCGGTTTGGGGGCCGTATTGATACAAGTTCAACCAAACAATGAAAAAAGACCTGTTGCATTTGCGTCACGCTCGTTGACGCCTGCCGAAACCAGATACTCTCAGATTGAGAAGGAAGCGTTGGCAATGACTTGGGCGGCAGAACGATTCGAAGGGTACGTCAAAGGTGTTGAAATTTTGTTTGAAACCGACCACAAACCACTTGTAACGTTGTTGGAAAAATCACCTTTAGATGTTTTGCTTCCTCGTTTTCAGCGCTTTCGCGTGAATTGTGCGGTTCAGCTTTACGGTTGTGCATGTCCCGGGTGAGAACCTCGTTACTGCAGATGTATTGTCTAGAGCCCCGATTCAGGGAAACCAAATTGATGCTCATGCGCTGAGTATTGGCGAAGTCGCCAAATTCGTTTCGGGCTGTTTGACAAATGCCGTCGAGGCTAGCCTTTTTGAACGAGTCAAAGCTGAACAAGCAGCCGATGAAGTCTGTCAAGCTCTCGTAAAATTCAGCCTGGATGGCTGGCCCAAGTTCTCATCGCTGTCGATGGTCTTGCGTCCATACTGGCAGGAAAGAGCAACGCTAACAGTCGCTGAAGGCGTGCTACTTAAAGGTGCGCGGCTGATGATTCCACAAAAATTACGCGCAGAGGTCTTGAGGCGCTTGCACGAGAGTCACCAAGGAATCGAGAAATGCAGAGCTCGAGCAAAAGAGTCCGTATGGTGGCCTGAGTTGAGTTGCCAGCTGAGAGCTTTGGTGACTGATTGCCCAATGTGCGCGAAACACAGGCAACAAACGTCGGAACCAATGATTCCGACAACCACTCCACAGCGTCCTTGGCAAAAGCTAGGTGTTGATCTCTGCCATATTGAGGAAAATGGTATTTGGTGGTAGTAGAATATTTTTCTAGATACCCAGAGGTAGCCTTGCTATCTTCGACAAAAAGTGTCACTGTCATTATGCACCTCAAAAGTTTATTTGCAAGACATGGCATACCAGAATTTGTCATCTCGGATAATGGAGCACAATTTGTATCTCAGGAATTTCAGTCGTTTGCTCGCGCCTATGGCTTCCGCACCGTGACGACGAGCCCCAGATACCCTCAGGCAAATGGGGAAGTAGAAAGGATGGTCCAAACAATTAAACGGCTGATTATAAAAGCTAAGGTCCCCTATCTTTCGCTGCTAGCGTACAGGGACACCCCAGGGCCACTGGGAAAAAGCCCTGCAGAGCTTCTGATGGGCAGGCGACTACGCACAACAGTCCCTGACCCTCCCAAGAGCCTTCTGCCCAGAAGGTGAGCCTGAAAATGTTCAGAGATCGCGATGTAACCATCCGACAGCGGCAGCGTAGGTGCTTCAATAGTCGTCATAGGGCTCTTCCGCTGCAAGTCCTCAAACGAGGAGCAGAAGTATGGGTGACAGACTGCAAAGTGAAAGCGCGAGTCCTACGTCCTGCACAACGTCTGAGGTCGTATGTGGTTTGACATTCTACGGGTGTAGTTCTAGAAAGAAACAGGAAATTCCTGCTTCGCTTTGTTTCCCAGCAGAATGACTGCGAGGAAGAAGGAGGTAGCTATGAGTTTCCGCAGGCATATGATAGTCGGGTAGAAATGGAACAGGAAACTAATCCATCTAAACCGAAGGCACCTGCCGATCCATCTAATACCCCCCTGCCACAAACTAGCCCTCCTGGATATAGAACACGATTTGGCCGTCATGTCCGACCGCCAGACCGATATGGGTTCAGTAACTGACTGTTATTTTGTTTTGAGCATTGGTTGCATCCATTAAAAAGTGTTCATCCTTTGTTGGTGGCAGTGCTAAGTTTGTTGCAAATGCCAGTGTATCTTTTCAGAGAAAAGGGGAGATGTGCTGATAGCGCCTGTGCCGCGAGTCATGTGTCTACGTTATCGGATGCCTGAAACATTGTCTGTCCGTGACGTCACTGGTCACATGAGTGCTTGCTATATAAAGATGCTGTTTGCATGAAATAAATGGTTGCTGTTATCGTGCCGGGATCGGGGCCAGTCTCAGTTCCTTCCTACTCGCTGCCCGGCCGCGCTCGGCAAGGGACCAAACGATACACGGCCGCGCTCGGCTTCCGGCAAGGGACCAAACGCGGCACGATGCTTATCTGAGGGTTGGCATGTGCAATAGGTATAATGGGAAGTGATATATTACTGCAGCTGCTCCGCTGGCAGAATGTGAAGCTAAAAGATGCCTTATGGCATGCAGCAATGAATGAGATATATCTCTAGTAGAAAGACCTTATCTTAACTTCTTCTCCGCGCAGGGTCAGGCACATTAGTTTTGATAAAGGATTCGGCGATCATAAACGTCTACAGTTATCACTTAATGCTGCTTTTTTTCACGTCGCGCTCAACCTAAACAAATCCTAAATTATAACAAGGCTGACTTCAACGCTATAAATCGTGGTCTGGAATGTTTCTCTGAACAGTTTTTTGCGATTTTTCCTCCCGGTCTGTTAACAAAAACTGGTCTTTGTACAAGGAAAAAATGACAGAACTCGTACGCAAATACATTCCTCTAATAACGTTTCGTGTTAACGTATCTAAACCTTGGTTTAACAAATCACTTCGTACATTAAAAAACAAGAAGAAACGGCTTTTTAAATCAGCGAAGCGACTTTGCACGCAGAATTCGAAAACACAATATAAGTTATGTGAAGCATCATACTGCCATGCCGTCCGTAAGGCGAAGCGGAAATTTGTCACATGATCTTCAATCGCTCATGAAAAATAATCCAGCCAAATTTTGTAAAACCATCTCCCCCCCATCACGCACGTCTGACTATATTTATTTACTGGATGCAACCGGATGTACCATTCCTCAGGACAGCTGTTCAACAGTTTTTATTGATTTTTTCACATCTGTTTTCACTAACGAAGACTATTCCAACCTACCTAGCCCACAAGAAACCGATTTCCCTTTCAGGACTGCAATAGACATCACTATAGAAGGCATTGCATCTCTAATCAAAAGTCTCAAAATATCTACGGAATAATCGGAAAATATCTTCGGAATTAGACGGAATAAACACCAAAATTCTGAAACACACTGTAGATGCCTCTAGCCTCATCCTCTGTCATATTTTCAAACAGTCATTAGAAACTGGCGAAATTCCGCATGACTGGAAGATTGGTCAAATAATCCCCGTGTATAAATCTGGTAACAAACACTCTGTCAGTAACTACCGCCCCATATCGCTAACAAGTGTTCCATGCAAATTGCTAGAACACATCATTGCATCTAACGTTGCCTTCCACCTGGAGCGAAACGGTTTCTTCTTCCCACACCAACACGGTTTCAGAAAAGGGTTCTCCTGTGACACACAATTAATAAAATTTACTACTGACCTCTTTAAGAACATGGACGAAAATTGCCAGACTGACTGCATATTCATTGATTTCTCTCGTGCATTTGACCACGTAGCCCACTGTCGCCTCATAGCTAAATTGTCATTGCTTAATTTAGACAACCTAACACTCTCTTGGATAAGAAACTTTATGTCATTTCGCAAGCAGTTCACTGTTTTCAATAACTTTTCATCACCCCTTAGCGACGTCACATCTGGAGTTCCTCAAGGTAGCGTCCTCGGTCCTTTATTATTTTTAATATACATTAATGACCTCCCATCTCACATAAGATCATCAGTTCGACTGTTCGCTGATGACTGCATAATTTATCGTAAAATACGTTCTCTCATTGACCATGTCATCCTTCAGCAGGACTTGGAGTACGTAACTAACTGGTGCAGATCATGGCGAATGACACTTAACGCGGAAAAATGCAAAATAATGACAGTCAGTCGGAAGCACTACCTCTCAACCTACGATTATTCACTCAACAGAATTTCACTAACCCGCACATCTTATAAATATCTCGGCGTTCTTCTTACCGAAAATCTTTCATGGGCGACGCATATTGAAAATATAACCGCCAAAGCATCACGCACGCTCGGCTATCTAAAGCGAAATCTACATAGCGCACCTATTTCTACTCGTAAGCTCGCATTTCTAACTTTCGTTCGTCCTCAACTAGAATATGCATCAGCCATCTGGTCACCACATCAAGAGTATCTAATCAAATCCCTTGAAGCTATTCAAAACCGTACCGCACGTTTTATTTCCCATGATTACAGCCGCCATACCAGCGTGACTAACATCAAGTTGTCCTTATCACTCCCAAGTTTACAATCACGTCGGGATATCGCGCTTATCTGCTTGCTGCATAAACTAATCTACAGTCACCATGCATCAACAGTGCCACTTACTAGACCGACTCGCACCTCCCACCGCCTGAATAATAAGTTTTCAACGTCTATTCGGCCAAACACATGCATTTAACTTCTCTGCCTTGCAACGGGCTATAAAGGGTTGGAATGGTCTTCCCGAACGCATCGCTCACATATCTGACCCACTAACATTCAAAAACGAATTGCGTACCTTTTTGCAGTCAGAATACCTTTTTTATATTGCTTTCACTGTGTGCAGGTTGATTTCGTCCAATGCCGCTAACTATTGTATAATGTTATAATCCTCGGTTTATTACTTCCCATGTATGCTCTAATACTTATTTGCAGTTCTAGTCCTGTATTACTGTTAACTTTTGTATTTTCAACTATGTACCACTGTTTCTTTTGATACACTGTAACCCCTCCCCCTCACACAATGTTCCATCTTTGGAACCTCTGAGGTATTTGTATAAATACCTCGCACAATATAAATAAAAATTATGCGCTAAAAGACGGCAAAAAATAACCATACGTGACAAATTGCGATACTCTGAGATGTGCGTACAAAAACCCTGATACGTTAGAGTGATGCACGACATGATAGGAAACAATTCAAGGTTCTTATCCTTGATTGAAAGATACACTTTGAGGATATATACTATGTTCGAAACAAGTAACGATAGAAAAGAACGAATATTATCGTAGTAATAGCTGATTGTCATAGTGTAGTGTATTTGTTTTCTTTATGTCACAACCAACATGAGCTGCTGGATTATTTTGTTGTAGCCAATTTCAATTGCTACCAAAATATCTACCAGCCTGTGTTAGTTGTGAAATAAAGGCAATAATTAACCACTGACATCGGAAAAAGGCTCTGCAAAGCTATTAAAATATCCTTGCCTATTCCTGTGCACCGAACATGATTGTCTTCTGAGCCGAGGGAAACATTCATTGAAAGGTGTAAAAAGGCTGTCAGTACGGCTTGTTGTGAAAACGTTTTTGTCAAATTGCATATACGGGTTCTGATTGTGAAGACATTTAGGGTGCAACAATAAATCTTTGTGCCTTTGGGTGCGCACGGTAATTTCTGTAAGACGCCGAAGGCTGTTGAACATGTGTTTATAGATTGTTGGGGCGAGGTTTTCTTTTGTGATCTCTTACAGCAAGCTTTCCGAAACAATGTTCCTTTAAACCTGAGTTGAATTCGGTTGTTGCCTGTAGAAAATGATAACGGTTCTGTGTGATATAATAATGCTACTACGCTTGTATAACGTATGGAACCAACAAATGACTGTTTGTCTTGCTGACCACAATGTCAGACCAATCCAAGAGATTTTAAGGATATTATTCGACATATAATTGATGTTTTTAAACTCAGACTTGTGTACCTGAGCTTATCAATGCAATAAAGAATGGATTAATTTGATTTTTTGATTAGGGCTACTGCATCTAAATCTGCGTATGAAATGTCTGTGTTGGTTGTCAAATAAGGACAATAAAGACAAAAAAGCAGGTTGATCGGTGGCACTACACGATGGGGTCATGATTCCGGTCCGTGCCTGGGTATTAAGGCTCCAGGTCCACATGATCAGTTGAGTGAAAGATGAATTTATACAATATTTAGAGTCATGGTACAAGGCACAACAGTATCGGACCGAGGGCCGAAAGTTAGTCGTTTCACGCGACTGTATTCGCACAACGACGGCCAGCGAGACTCCGCCACCTCCGCTTGAGGCGCACAGCACTGCACGCGACGATTCATTCGACGGCCTCGATGGGTCTCACCCGACCACCAGCTAAGCGCCTTCTTTTATGGGGGCCAGAAAGCCGTTGGTCTTTAAACTGCCCAATCCTAACGTTAAAATTAGCCGGGGGGGCTAGAATCCTATTAACGAGCGCGCTGGGTTCCCTCCGCTATGCGAGGAGGCGGAAGAGGAGGGGGCTCCTTCATGGCGCCGGCGGTTATTGAGGCGCCAGAATGTCTGGCCTCTGTTCAGACAAGCCCAGACATGCCAGACGCCGATGCTTCCCTTAAGTGCATTGCTACCATGCGGAGCAGCACCGGGCTTTTAAGCCCGCTCGACTGGAGGAGCAGCGGGAACCGCTGATAGAAACCCAAAAATCATATGCAGAGACTAACTTTAAACCGGAGTGGCACTCACCCTTATGGAGCATTCGGTTGGGGGGACGAGAGCAGAGGCACCGAGCAGTACAGAGGAATACAGGAGCACGCCGAGCGAGGGTGTATATAACTGTCCTCCCACGGGAACGCTCTCTGCGTGCCTAGAGCAGTGCTAGCAGCGAGCCACGACCATATGAGCGCACTTCTCTCCCCAGCATTCTCCGCCTGCCCGCAGTGGTGGCAGTTGCAACCCGAGGAGAGGCCAACGCTCCCTTTAGAACCGCTCGTTTTATATGCCTTTGCTCTCACAGCATGGCAATCTGCCTTCTTTGCCCCTTTTGACTCCAGGAGCGACTCTCAAACATGCATACAGCACGTGAACAATGATTTCCGCTCGCCGAATGCCGATGCTTTACAGCCGCCATTTTGAGCGTCGCCGATTCAAGAGAAAAAAAAGATGGCGTGGATATCACGCTTTATGCCATGTGACTTCCTCTACTCTCGCTTTACACAAGGAAGCAGCCGGGAGTGCACTCCGGGGCTCTCAGCGGAGGAAAAGCACTCCTCCTCTACTATTGGAAGCCAGTGATTCTACTCCTGCTTTCTCACTGGAGGGCACCCGCTTGTCTGAGAGCACTTTCGAAGTGCTCTCGAGTGCGTCTGCTCTCCACTCGACTTCGCCATTAGTGATGTGCTCTACGTTACCTTTTGTTTAGGGTTTTGTTTACTTGACCTATCCTACTGCGCAGCCTGTTGATTTGATGCTATTTTCTTAATCATTTTTACATAGTCCATGTGGAAAAGACATGAATTTAGTGTTATAAACGCCATGCTGAAAAAAAAGGCAAGAAACATGATCATAACAATGGTTGACATATTGGTCAAATGTGTGGTAGGACACTGATTCTACTCCTGGAGCTGACAATATTTTTATTCTTTTTGAACTAGCTATGTCAACGTATAAAGTGGAAAGTGTTCTTAACCTGGAACTGCATTTTCCCCAGAAAGAAGGCCGCCGACCACGTCCTACGATCCGTATATCCTACAACTGGCATGTGCAATATTCGGATATAAATATGCCCCATATATAAAAACATTTTTCAATAGGGATACTACTACTAGGCCGGTGACTGAACGAGCAGTGTAAGCCATCGCGTAAAACGGATACCAAGCTAGCTTTTAGGAGCACCGCTCTCATATTAACCTGTAGAATGCGATACCCGGCGCCGAATTCATAAGGTTTGCGCATTCGTATGCTATGAATAATGTAAGCACTTCTCTTGCATCAGCGTTTGAAAGCTGTCGAGTTAACTATCACCTTATTTTGCGCAGGAAATGTCGTGGCACTCTGCGAAAAAACAGGATGCCGCCAGCGGTTGTCCGTCACTTCGTTGCCCACAGCAAGACGGCGCCATGTCACTTCACCTTCACTGCATTGTCTCTACTCCAGAAAAAATTGTATCCTCCTGAGATATACGGTGTGCAGTAGCAACGATTACTAATTGGGTCACAGGGAGTGAAAGGCGTAGTGTCTGTCACTTCTTCCTGTCACTACCTGAACCGCGCGCCAGAGGGGCAGGGAGATAGATGGGAGTGAAATTCGAAAGAGAAAAAAATAGCTGTGGTTTAGCTTGGTGGTTAAACCTGGAGTTATGCGATAGCTATCACAAGGCTACGCCTTTAGGTTTGGCTTGAAATTAAAGACATTACTTTTACACATAGTAATTTACGTTATGGCTTCAGCTTTTATTATGCCATAGCGGGCATTTTGATGACAAAGTGCGAGCACAAAAAGCCTCTATCGCGCGATGGTCCGAAGCTCTCCACTACGGCACTTCTTTCTCTCTGTTTTCAGCTCCACCTTCGCGATGACGCGATAGCATAAGATACCAGCCAACGTATAAAGCTCCGCTTTGACCAAGCCGTATGTTATGGGGAGCCGAGCAGACTCCCCTGATGGGGCAGGGACAGGTTGGTCACCGCCGCTTGCTGCGGGGGCTAGCCTGTTACCGAATTTTATCTGTTGCAGGCCGTCATTGTGCTCGCCACCGCTTAGGTGGTGGACGACGGCTGTTGTTGCGGCGCGCGTCTTTCTCTCCCTTTTCTGTCTTCTCTATTTTCTGTTCTGTCCGCACGAGGCAGCGGAGGTGGCTCAGCTACAGAGCCAGTAGCAGGCCCGTGCATTTTCCTTTCCTTCTTTCTACAGCCACAACAACAACAACCGAGCCGTATGAATGTACCTGCGTAACCTAGGGATAACATGAATACAAGGGTTTTGGCAGGCGGATTCTGATATCATCCTCCCATATTAAAGCAGAGGTCCGAGTTGGCAGCTCCTGCAAAATGTAATGTCAGGAAGCCCTACGTCCTGTTAGTGCTCAGCAAAGTCAACTGCCAGCTACCACCTCCCAATGCTTATTTTTCTTCGCTCTTTGGATAGGCACAGACAGTGTCCAATTTACCTTTCGCTACAAAACAGGAGTCGTAGCGGAGGGCTACTAAGTAATTCCGACCACCTGGGGAGTTTTATTGTGCGCTTATAATCCACAGCAGTCTGATGCTTCTTCATTTCGCTTCCACCGAAATGCAGCAGCTGCGGTTCGGACTGAAAGCGAGTACTCCAGCACAGTAGTCGAGCATCTTAACCGCTCTATCACCGCGGCAGTTATCGCTCAGACTTTCAGATTTGTGTAATGCAGTCTCTGCAGTGCTCTCCTTTTACGCAATTTGACCTGGCTTACATCATAAGGGAAGAGAGGAAGGTAAACGTGAAAAAATAGAAAGAGAAAGCGCTGTGGAGGAGTGCGGAGCAATGTTGACATCAATTAAGACATTGCTCCTTTCCTGTCCTGTGAACCATTAAGACCAAAATAAAAAGACCACGGAATAAAAAAGTTCTAGGGGCACTTCGGACTACAAAAGTGCGATGAGGCGAAAGCCTCTGTGGTGAAGTGGTCCGAAGCCTTCCACAACGGCACCTCTTTCTCTCTGTTTTTACTGTCACCTTACTTTTCTTTGCAGCTCCATCGAAACGAAGAGGCGTCCGCGTGCTGTGCGATGTCAGCGCACGTTAAAGATCCCCAGGTGGTCGTAATTACTCCGTAGCCCTCCACTACGGCTCCTCGTTCTCTCTTTCCAGTTTAACTCCCACCTTCCTTCCTTCCCTTACGGCGCAGTTGAGGTGTCTACATAAAAACAACTGAGAGAGTTATCGCCCCTTTCCCTTCCTATAAATCAACCAGTTTTTTCTTTGCAGCTCGTTTAAAGTGTCAGCGGAGAATTGTCAGAAAGAGCACCTTTTTGATTTGCTGTCAAAAAATGCCCAGGATTGTTACTTCCTGATGCGAAATTTGAGCCCAGCTCATCAGCTGTTTCATCTTTTCGATAAATTGAGGCAAAACGAAGAGGCGTCCGTGTGCTGTGCGATGTCAGGGCACGTTAAAGATCCCCAGGGGGTCGAAATTACTCCGTAGCCCTTCACTACGGCTCCCCTTTCTGTCTTTCCACTTTCACTCCCACCTTCCTCCCTTCCCTTACGGCGCGGTTCAGGTGTCCACAGAGCAAATGTGACAAATACTGCGCCTTTCCTTTCCCGTGAACCAATAGAGAAAAAAAAAGAGGCAAGGATTTCGAGCAAGGCACGTAAGCACAATTACATACTTCTTTTTTTTAATTTTTCACACGTATTCCTTCAAGAAACACTCCACTAACAGTTCTTGGCTGTCATGAAAGAAGCTTTGTGGTCCGAGAAATGAAGAGACCAATTGAGTTATCGGGAGGTTGCGGGAGGCAGCGCGTGGGTCCATAGGAACGTTGCGCAACGAACAGATAGCAGCGACTCGCTGACGCCGCTAGCCAGTGAAGCGAGCCTGGAAGCGAGTGAGAACGGGATTCACGCGCCGTGATCCGCCGCTGTATGGTTGCTTTCTGCGGATGAAGGATGCGAGCGCTATTGTATCCCCCTCCGGACCGGTCGTCTCGGTGCGCCCGCATACTTGCGGAGCGGGTCGGCGTTTCCGCAACCGGAGAGCACCTTCGCCTCCACTCAGGAAGAGCGGGGGGGGGGGGGGGTCTCCTCTTTCTGCATGGCGGCGACGGTGTTCTACGCAGCACGTTGTGTTGACTAGCTAGCGACGTCAGTCAGTCGCTGCTAGTGCTGCCTCCGGCGACCCCCTTTTTTTTCCTTGTGTGCTCCGGTAGCTGCACGTGCTCCTGCCCCCATCATTCGCCGCTGAGTGTACCCCCCCCCTCCTCCTGCGAGGCTCCGGTGGCCAAAGCGCCGGCTCGAACGGGGGGGGGGCTGAAAGGGGGGCGGAACTGGTTACGAGGCCGACGCCGACGCCGCCGCGAAACCCAGGAACGGCCGCCAAAGAGCTGCGCTCTAAAAATTTGAAACGCCTCTGATGCTTCCTGTACTACGTCTATTTCTATATGCTCTGTGGTGCGACGCTTGATGAAGCGCCAGATTAAAGGCACCGCACGACCGCCTGGATCGAACGCCCGAAAGGGTCAGCTTCATGTATGCCTGAACATAGCCTGCCTGAATCTCCTGATGACGTTATTGATGCCAGTGTGAAGAAGAGAAGGAAGACGACAAAGTTCCCGTTTCGCGCTCACACCGTTCATCCCTGTACTTCGCCAAAACCAGGCTCTCTGCGTTACCGGCTCTACGGCCTTCACACGCCTTTTTGTAACGCGACATCTGGTGGAGAAGTGCTGGGTAGATCTTCCATATACCGGACGCCCCTTTCAAGCCGCGACTGCAGCCAAGGATGCACTCCCAGGGTAGAAACGCCTGTTCACTAGGGCAGCCGGCGACTACGTGGCCTATCTCCCGAATTCGATCCGCATCCTGATTTTCAGTCTGCAAGTACACAGACTATCACTATGAGCCCAAAAGAGTTTCCTGGCAATGCCCTGCTTCACCAGCGGGACCCCCCTCGCTTTCATTGTCTCCCCCATGAAGACGCCGAGGACTAGAAGGACCAGTTCTGCCGGGTGGCCACCTTTAATGCCTGGGACGCGAACGCAAAGATGCGCCATGTCTACTTTGCCCTGGAGGACTCGGCGAGGACCTGGTACGTCAATCATGAATCTCACCTGCAAACATAGGACGCGTTCAAACCAGAATTTCTTCAGGCATTTATATCAAAGCAGAATTTCTTGAGGCATTTATAAGCACATTTTGTAAAGAAAAGGCCGATCTTCTGCTTCTGAATCGCATTCAGCATCCCATCGAAAGCGTGACGGTGTACGCGGAGGAAATGAAGCTCTTATTTCGTCGCGCAGATCCAAACATGTCGGAAGAGCGAAAAGTGTGGTTATTGATGAGTGGTGGGAAAGAACAGCTCTGCGTCGGCCTCGTTCGCAGTCCGCCAGTGACCGTAGATGCTTTTGTCACGGAAGCTACTTACATCGAGAGAGCGCTTGACATGCGGGCACGGCAGTAAGAGCGCACGACCATGTCGATGCTGCCCACATGTGCTGAGATGTCCATCGTGTCATCAGGAGACTCACTGCGTGAGACCATTCGAGCCATTTTGCGCGACGAACTGGCGAAACTCTTGGCTATGCCTGCGCAGCCGCAAGTTGCATGGGTCACCGATGTTGTTCGTGAATAAGTGCAACAAGCTTTGGGTGCTACGCCGCTTCTTGCAAGCCCTCCACAACCACCTACAATGAGTTACGCCGCCGTCGCAAGCAGTTTTCTGCCGCCTGCAACACTCCGCTACGAAGCACCTGCGCCGGTCGCTCCCCAAATGCAACTGCCGCCTTCCGAGCCGACTTTCCTCCAGCGACCCAGGCGCCGCCGAACTGACATCTGGTAAACCGCGGACTACCGGCCGCTGTGCTACCATTGTGGAGAAGCTGGGCATGGCTGGCGTTGCTGCCCGTGCAAAGATATGAGTCTTCGCGTGTTCCCTTTCGGTGCTCGCTGTCCGCAGCCGGGAGAGCACCCACGGGAGATTGCCGACTACCTTTCTAATTGATACTCAGTTCAGCGCCACCGATCACCTTCGCCCCGCCGCTACGATTCCTCCGAGCCACGGGAAGTCTAGAAATCCCTATAGGGGTAACTATACAAAGCAGCCTCTGGAGGTGTGGCTGCTCGACAACGAAATGTACAAGACCCTCCAACGACGCAAACCACTTCGCCGACGCCGAACAACTAAGAGACAACGACGACGATTACCGAGCCGCCCAAGTTAACGGCAAGCCGACAACCCGACCAACTGCATAGCCCGACCCCTTCTCTACGACAGCGCACCTCTTCGACGCACCGGAGCCGAGGCCGGACACCTCGACATTACCACAGCGAGACGTCACGCCAGCCGATTTAGACCTTTCAGTTGACGGCAACGCCTTAACCGTTTTGGTGGATACTGGGGCCGATTAGTCCATACTCAGTGAATCATTCGCCGCGGCACTCAAGAAGGTTACGACAGCTTGGGACTGCCCTCAGATACGTACCGCTGGAGGACATTTGATTGCTCCTAGAGGAACGTGCACAGCGCGAGTCACAGTTCAAAGGCGAACCTTTCTGGCAACGTTTGTTGTGCTAGCGGATTGCTCCAGAGACGGTATACTCGGTATGGACTTCCTGACGGAAGACGGTGCCATCATCGACCTGCAGTGTCAGTCGGTCCAGTTTTAGATAGAGAATGCTCTCGAAGTTAACTGTGTTCTGCCGGCGCCGCTCCATATTGTCGACGAGCAGGTGGCTGTTCCTCCTCGCTCCAGTGTAATGGTGACCGTCGGTGCGCACACCCTCCGGGAAGTGAAAGGTGTCGTCGAGAGTAAACCGCCTTTGCTTCTCGACCGCGGCGTTGCTGTTGCTAAGGCTGTTGTCATCCTCGAAGATGGCAAAGTCGACTTCTCACCAATTTCATTACTACCAGTATCTCAATAAGGGAACAACGGTAGCTGATATTGATGCCATCGTTAAAACTAGGTGTGTGCACAGTTTAACTTGTGATTCTCGACCGGAAGAAGAGAAAATCGCCGACCTAAAGTATGGCATCAACCCGGCACTACCGCAGACGGAGAATGATATCCTGAGGAACCACCTCAATCGCTACAGAACTGTGTTCGCGTCGCTGCCGCGCGTCGGTCGGACACACCTGGTAAAAGATCGTATTATTACGGATGATACAGTACAACCCCTCCGACAGTCACCCTATCGTGTCTCGTCTAAATAACGTGCCGCAATTACCACTCAAGTTAAGGAAATGCTTGATCACGACGTCATTCGACCATCTCAGAGCCCTTGGGCGGCATCTGTCGTCCTTGTCAAGAAGAAAGACAGCACGTTACGGTTCTGTGTTGACTACCGGCAATTGAAAATGCAACTAAAAAGGATGTTTGCCTCCTGCTGAGAATCGATGATGCTTTAGCTCGCCTATGCAACACCAAGTATTCCTCTACCATGGACCTCAAATCTGGGTACTGGCAAATCGAGGTAGACGCGAGCGACATCAAGAAGACTGCATTTATCTCTCCAGACGGGCTGTACGAGTTTCAGGTTATGCCGTTCGGCCTTTGCTCCGCACCAGCGACTTTTCAAAGGCTTATGGACAGCGTCCTCATGGAGCTGGAATGGCAGACTTGTCTCGTATACTTGGACGATGTGATCGTCTTCGCCCCAAGTTTTTCAGAGCACATTCGTCGCCTCGAGGCGGCACTGCAAGCTTTAAAGTCTTCCTGTCTTACATTAAAGGCTGAAAAATGTCACTTTGCCCACGAAGAATTGAAATTTTTAGGCAACGTCGTCAACACGGAAGGGGTCCTTGCTGATCCAGAGAAAACTGTTGCAATCGCGAATTTCCCACCGCCACGAGACCGGAAGGAACTTCGGCGCTTCCTCGGGTTATGTGCGTACTACCATCGATTTGTGCCAAATTTCTCCAGAATCGCCGCGCTCATTACGTATCTCACCAAGGCAGATGTACAGTGCCAATGGGAAACACCGCAGCAGCAGGCCTTTCACGACCTTCAGCGTCGCCTTCAGTCACCACCCGTTCTGGCACACTTTGATGAACACGCTGATACGGAAGTACACACCGATGCAAGTAATTTTGGTTTGGGCGCTATCCTAGTTCAGGTCCAAAAGGGTCAACAACGCGTACTTGCTTACGCAAGTCGTTCGTTATCGAAGACTGAGGGTAATTATTCTGCCACTGAAAAAGAGTGCCTCGCCATCGTTTGGAAAATTATGAAGGTCAGACCATA
Source organism: Amblyomma maculatum (assembly GCF_055883805.1). Taxonomy (NCBI): domain Eukaryota; kingdom Metazoa; phylum Arthropoda; class Arachnida; order Ixodida; family Ixodidae; genus Amblyomma; species Amblyomma maculatum. Next base: position 21,234,306 of record NC_139351.1, on the reverse strand, counting down.
CCTGTACGGGAGACCTTTCAAAGCAGTGACGGCTCATCACGCACTCTGCTGGTTTGCCAGTATCAAGGATCCGTCAGGGCGCCTTGCACGATGGTGTCTCCGTCTACAAGAAATTGACATCACAGTGACCTACACATCTGGTCGTAAACATTTGGACGCAGATTGTCTTTCCCGGGCTCCCGTCGAGCCTGCCCCAACTGACGCAGGCAAAGACGACGCCTGCGTCAACGCCGTAACCTCTACAGACTTCGGCGTGCAACAACGTACCGATCCTGATCTTCAGGCAATAATTCATTATCTACAAAGTGCTAGCGGCACAGTTCCTGTAGCTTACCGGCGCGCTTTACCATCTGTCTGCCTACGCGACGACTTGCTACTCAAAAGGAAGATTTCCCCCAACAGTCGACATTACTTGCTTGTAGTTCCAACGAATCTACGCAAGAAATTTTGCATGCCTGCCACGACGAACCAGCTTCCGGCCACCTTGGAATCACTTTATTTATTTATTTATTTATTTATTTATTTATTTATTTATTTATTTATTTATTTATTTATTTATTTATTTATTTATTTATTTATTTATTTATTTATTTATTTATTTATTTATTTATTTATTTATTTATTTATTTATTTATTTATTTATTTATTTATTTATTTATTTATTTATTTATTTATTTATTTATTTATTTATTTATTTATTTATTTATTTATTTATTACACGTTCCTGCAGCGCCCGAAGGCATTATTGCAGGGGGGAGATGACAAGTAATCTTGCTGGGAACGCCAGTGATAAAATACATAAAAATGAAGAAAATAACACGACACAAGTGATAATGCGGAATGAAAAACATGCATCTAAAAGGGGTCAACTGCGCGACGAACAAAGTGATGAAAACACTCAAAAAACAAAGTCATGAAGGAAACACACGCAAGAGAACTGGGCGCCACGTCACACATCCGATAAAAAAGCCCGAAATAAATTTTCAGTGCAACACTCAGTGATTCCAGCTGGCAGCCGGTTCCACTCATTGATCGTCAGTGGAAAAAACGAGGTTGTATACACATCTGTCCGGCATTTTATTTCGCGGATCTTCCACTGATGATCAAGTCGTCTAGACAAAAAGTGAGGTTGAAGCAGGTACCGGTCTTTGTCAATGCTGAACTTTCCAAAATAAATGCGATACATGATCTGCAGTCTGAAATGTTTTCGGCGGTGAGCTAAAGATTCCCAACCAAGATGATGCTTAATAGACGTGACAATAGATGAAAAATTATAATTGTTAGACACAAATCTGGCAGCATTATTTTGGACGCGTTCGAGCATGTCTGATAAGTAAATAAACTGGGGATCCCATACAGGCCATGCAAGAATTGGCCTTATGTAAGTGAAATACAGGAGCTGCTTGACATTTTACTGCGCTTTGCTGAAATTACGCTTTAAAAAATTAAACATTCTGCAGGCTTTCGATGTAATATGCTCAACTTGTCTCGTCCACGTAAGGTTAGAGGGGAAATATACTCCGAGATACTTATATTCAGAAACTTTTTGCAGGGGAACATTATTTATTGAGTAGCAGGTCGGTAGAGGGGAACGCTTACGAGTGAACGAGACAAGTTTGCATTTTGAAATGTTCAAAGACATTTGCCATTTTGAGCACCAGTACTGGATAAGATTTAAGTCTCGCTGAAGTTTTAATGCGTCAGAAGAACTTTCCACAACATGGTAAAGCACACAGTCGTCAGCATATAGCCGAACTTGGCAGGTGAGGTCAAGAACAATATCATTAATAAAAATGAGAAAAAGAACGCAAGCCAGAATAACAGAAAAATACTACTGGCCTCCGTTTGGAACATGACGTTACGAAATATGTTCGCACTTGCCGTGACTGTCAGCGCCGAAAGATTCCTCCTGTCAAGCCAGCCGGCTTCCTAAAACAAATAGAGCCTCCTTCACAGCCGTTTCAACAAATCGGGATGGATTTGTTAGGACCATAACCGACCTCAAGCTCCGGACAAAAATGGATAATAGTCGCCACCGACTACATTACACGTTACGCGGAGACAGCGACTCTTCCGAGTGGAACCGCTATAGAAGTTGCAAAATTCTTTGTACTGCTAATCGTCCTGCGCCTTGGTGCTCCCCGGGTTGTGATCACGGACCGAGGTGCTGCCTTTTCGGCTGAGCTTATGCAGCATATTCTTGACTTAAGTCACGCAAGTCACCGCAGGACAAGTCACCGCAGGACTACTTCCTACCATCCCCAGAAAAACGGATTAACCGAATGTTTAATCAGAACGCTTGCCGACATGCTTTCAATGTATGTGGGCGTTCAGCACGAAACGTCGGATGCAGTCCTACCTTACGTAATGTTCGCGTACAATACAGCCATCCAAGAAACGACCAATATGACTCAGTTTAGCCTTGTTTATGGCCGCCAAGTTACCACAACACTCGACGCCATGCTGCTTCATGCGACGACCACCCCAATGATGAAGTTGTGTACTTTTTGCAAGGTGCCGAAGAAGCCCGCTAGCTCGCTAAGCTGCGCATCCGTGAGCAGCAGGTGCACGATGCGCGACGCTACAACCTGCAGCACCGCGAGGTTGAATATCAGACGGGTGATCTTGTCTGGGTTTGGTCTCCGATTCGACGACGCGAACTTAGAGAAAAGCTCTCGCGTTGCTACTTCGGTCCTTACCGAATTCTGCGCCGCGTTAGCGCTCTCAACTACGAAGTTGCTCCTCCCGAGGCCCCACGATCAAGTGGTGCCGCACGCCCAGAATTGGTCCATGTTGTTCGCCTCAAACCTTATCACGCAAGGACGCTCTCCTTGGAAGTCCGTGACTTGCCTAGAGCATCGGGTCAATGCTTCCTCACCTGGGAGCTAATGCTGCCAGTGTTAAGAAGAGAAGGAAGAGAAGCAGAAGACGACCAAGTTCCCGTTTCGGGCTCGCACCGTTCGTCGCTGGACTTCGCCAACACCGGGCTCTGTGTGTTACCGGCTCTGCGGCCTTCACACGCCTTCTTGCAACGTGACATTATGACCGGATGTGACGTCGTTAACACTTCTGGCTATTAGACATGGTCGGATGAGACGTCATTATGGTGTCACATGCGGTCATGACCTCCCCATATGGTGTTGTTGGTGTTGTGACTGTAGAAAGAAGGAAAAGAAAATGCACGGGCCTGCTACTGGCTCTGTAGCCGAGCCACCTCCGCTGCCTCGTGCGGAAAGAATAATGTAGACAAAAAGAAAAAGAAGAGGGAGAGAAAGACGCGCGCCGCAACAGCCGTGGTCCACCACCTAAGCGGTGGTGGGTGCAATGACGGCCTACAACAGTAAAACATTCGGTGGCAGGTTAGCCCGCGCCGCAAGCGGCGTTGACCGACCTATTCAAGCCCCATCAGGGCCAGGACTAGCCACCTTTCACCCACCATGTGAGTCACTAGTTAGAACTAGTTATCAGGCATGTGGCACGGCTGGCGAAGGGATTCAATTCAATTCAATTTATTTGCCATCCTGGTACAAATGATGGCCGGAGCCTGGGGTAAAAGCTGCCATTTGACAGCTTGACAGAGCCACGGGCCCCCACTTTGACAGCACCACATTAGTCAGGCATATATGAAAAGCGCATGTCATGTGAATTAAGCTTAATTATACAGCCCCAGACCGAGGTATATGAAATAAATAAATGAACGTAATGCTAACGCGCAACTGAACTGCCTAGGAAAGCATCCTACGTCATGCGGGCGCTTCCGGGAGGTGACGCCACGGTATGTCCTTGCGCCCATGCATCACATGGTAAGGAAACATTGAAATATCGAATACAGCTCTTGTCAGCGTACAGTTATGAACGCAAAGTACACAATGAAAACAAGCAGATAGAAGCCCACACTTATGGCGAGAAAAAAAAGGGTGAGGAAACATCGAGATAATAAATACAGCTCGTGTCACTTTACAGTTATCAACGCAAGGTACACAATGAAAACAAGCAGATAAAAGCTCACACTTACGGCGAGTAAAAAAAAACATCAAAAAACAACAACGACAAAAAAAAAAACAGGTTAAATCAGTCATGAACAAAACCGTTCTATTGAATGCAAAACGTACTGAAACAAATTCCGACGTGCAGCCCTGGGAAGAAAGATATTGCTTTGTGCTAAGTTGTTAAGCAATCGGGGTAGTCTATTCGGTAATGTTTGTTCACCAAACGAAGTTCTGTAAGTTTTTACACTCCACTGCTCAGCATTTCTTATATTGTATGATGGATGGATGGATGACGACTTTTATTGTCCACGTTAAATAGAGGGCCATTACTCCCCAACCCCGGCACGCAGGCCTAGGGGATGGGGGCCGGATCCTCCGCGACTAAAGGCTAACAAAAAAAGTTTGTCTCTTCGCGGCCTCGGCCCCTAGGCGGACGGCTTGTTGCTGCCGAGCGGTGTCATCGCTCCGCAGCAGGGCTTCACAGCTCTCTCTGCTATTTATATTTGCGTCGACTCCAGGGGAGTCGACGCATTCCCATTAATGTGGTCGAGAGTACCCCTCTCCTCACATGTTTTTCAAACATCATTTTCCTGTTCTCCTGGTAGTATGTGAAAGGCCAATACTGGGTTAACGAAATTTCCAGTTTGCAGTCGCCGCCATGCGGTTGCCTTTCTATTAGTGTTTTATTCGTTTGTGGCGGTAGTTTTCTGTTTAATCCATAACTGAACGGTTTCACAATATTTTTGCGCGTTTATCTAGGTTTTGGCAATCCGGCGGTTCTACGGTTACCCGGATGCAGAAAGCTGGGGCTCACTCGTGTTCCGATTCATTGCCAGGAACCGACGCGTTCGCTGGGGTCCATATTAGGTGTACTTTGCGGGTCAACTCTTTGCCGGCCAGGATCCTCGCTGCTTCCAGCGAGATTCTGCCTTTCATGAAATTCCAGAAGACAGTTTTACTATCGCTGACTGCAAATTTTGCTTCCGTTCCAACGCAAGCGAGCGCTATAGCAACTTCTTCAGCCGTCTCTATGTTGCGGCCGTGAATAGTGGCGGCCGACTTGGGTGCTCCTAGCCTGTCGACTACTGCGGCGACCGCCGCGCCAGACTTCCCCCTAGCTGCGTTCACGTAGGCAACCTCTTCAAGATCCATTTTTCCGAAGCGTTTTGTTAGCGCTTCGGCTCTTATTTCTCTTCTTGGTAATATGCTCCGGATGCATATTTCTCGGGAGGGGGGGTATCACTATTTTCTTCTAACGTTTAGGGGGGACGTTAGTTTTAGGGTGCAGCCCGCGGTCACAGTGCAAGCCTGCCATCTGCAAGATGGCTCTGCTAGTGGTGGCGCTGCTAAGTCTCTCCAGCTGAGACGTGCGAACTGCCTCTGCGTATTTTTTCCAGTTATTATGCACCCCCATGGAGAGGCGTTTCTCCGTAGAGGTGTGTGCCCCGCCGGGGTGGTGCAGTGGTAAGACGCCCGACTACTGTACTGGAGTTCCCGGGTTCGAACCCGACCGCGGCGGCTGCGTTTCGATGGAGGCGAAACGAAGTGGCGTCCGTGTGCTGTGCGATGTCAGCGCACGTTAAAGATCCCCAGGTGGTCGAAATTACTCCGTAGCCCTCCACTACGGCTCCTCTTTCTCGCTTTCCACTTTCATTCCCACCTCCCTCCCTTCCCTTACGGCGCGGTTCGGGTGTCCACAGAGCAAGTGTGACAGTTACTGCGCCTTTCCCTTCCTGTGAACCAATTTAACTTTAACTTTAGAGGTGCACATCGGGAGTCCTAGGGCTCTCTCGATACATCTTCGGATGAGACAGTCTAATTTCCACTTTTCATCCCATCTAAGATTTAGGAAGGGTGTAGCGTAGCACACTCGGCTAAAGCAGCTGTAAGCCTGTACTAGCTTCAATAGGCTTCTCTTTAAGGCCTCTGCCCCTAAGAGAGATTCTCCTAAAGATGCCTAGAACTGCCTGCATAACTGCCTGCATTCTCCTAGAAGATGCCTGCATAAAGAAGCCCGGGATTATGATTTGTTCTATTTTAGCCTTTAAGAACAGTTTCACCCTCGAGATTAATTTCGAATTTTGAGTCTATGTTTCTCCAAAGGTGTCTAGGATTGTAGACGAGTAGTTCCGATTATCGTGGTGAGCACAGGACGCCCCTATCGGCGGCGTAGGCAACCACCGTGTTCGCTGCCTTCTGCAAACGCTCTTCTATGCTCGCATCGTTCCCCTGGTTAATACAGAGGTTTACGTCATCCGTGTATATGCTGAGATTTAGACCCTCGATTTTCTTGAGGGCCGTGGGGAGTCCTCTCACGGCCACGTTGAAGAGGAAAGGGGATAGAACAGAGCCTAGCGGCGTGCCCTTGCTCCCTAGCTCCACTGCGGGGCACTCGATGTCTTGGAACTTTAAACAGACGTTTCTGTCTGACAAGTCCTTTACGTAATTGTAAGTTTTCTTGCCTACACCTATGTCAATGAAGCCCTGGAAAATAGCCCCGTGCTTGACGTTATCGAACGCCTTTGTCATGTCTAGCCCCAAGATCACTATATAATCTTTTGACTTTGCATCCAAGATATCATGTTTTAATCTGGCCATCACTTCCTGTGTGCTCAGTCCAGGCCGGAAGCCGATCATTTTATGAGGCCACAAGCCATTTTGTTCCATGTACTTTGTAAGCCTATCCTGCAAAACTTGCTCAATGAGTTTCCCTGCACATGAAGTTAGGGAGATTGGCCCAAGAGTTTGAAGTTTGGGGGACTTGCCCGGCTTCAGGATTAGTGCAACGTTCGCCTACTTCCATTGCCCTTCCTTCATGTACTCTGGCTGCGTTTCGATGGAGGCGAAACGAAGAGGCGTCCGTGTGCTGTGCGATGTCAGCGCACGTTAAATATCTCCAGGTGGTCCAAATTACTCCGTAGCCCTCCACTACGGCTCGTTTTTCTCTCTATCCACTTTCACCCCCACCTTCCTCCCTTCCCTTACGGCGCGGTTCAGGTGTCCACAGAAACAAGTATGACAGATACTGCGCCTTTCCCTCTCTGTGAACCAACAAATCAATCAATCATGTACTATGTATGATGGAGTTAGATGACTCCATCATCACTCTTACAGAGTACATGAAGAAAGTCTGGCGAAGCGAGCGAAGGCGAGCGAACGATGAGGCAAATGGTGTGACGTCATACGAAACAGCGGCGGCAACTCCGCGGCGAGCGCCAGCGTCTGTTAGCTTGCTGGTTGCGAGGCAATCGCTCAAGGTCATTCTGTGCCTTCTCAGAGCACCGCCACAGCGAAATCGGAAGTTCGTGACCAGTGTAGCTTTCGCTACAAAAGGCGCTGTTAAGAGGCTATCGCTGGATCACTTACACCTTTCGCTCTATCACTAGGATCACGCCATGCTTAAACCCCCCGAATGTTTGAAGTGATAGCTTCACCAAGCAACATTAATCCATTAATCCGATGACATTCAAACATCATCGAGGTTAAGTTGGAACTTAAGCCACATGACTGTGATATGTTCCCACCAAAGGTCAAATTCAATGCTCCACTCAAGTGGGAAGTAGTTTACCACATGAGCATTTGCGTGGTGATATACACGATCGCTGACATCAATGGCTAGTGCTCAGTCACGCACAGACTGAGTGTACCAAGTTCTAACAACTTTATGGATCACCGGAGTGTGTTGCTTGCAATAACAAAAAACCTGCTGAATAAGAGCTTTCCCAAGTGCAACCGTGCTTCATCTTTCGCTGCACACTGGGTTTAACCCAAGCTTGACCACAGCCAATGTTTCTCCGGACACCTCAATCACGCATTAAGGGAAGGCGGGAGTGAAGGCCGAGCTGTAGTTGCACGTTCTAATTCAGGTAAATTCATTTTATTGGAAAGAGAAGGCACATCTGTCAACCTTCTCCGGGAACGCCTAGGCAGGGCAGTAAGCGGAGACGAATCTGGGAAAGCTACTGGAATGGTAGGGGCATATGGGAGGGCGGCGGAGTATTTTCGAACAGTGCCATTAATGGACAGGCTCCAATGACATAAATTCTCGATATTCCTCGCCGCATCGCCAACGCTTAACTGGTTGGTGTGTTGGTTGGTTCACAGGAAGGGAAAGGCGCATTATCTGTCATACTTGCTCTGTGCAAGCTGGAGCCGCGCAGTAAGGAAAGGGAGGAAGGTGGGAGTGAAAGTGGAAAGTGAGAAAGGGGCGCCGTAGTGGAGGGCTGCGGAGTAATTTTGACCACCTGGGGATCTTTAACGTGCGCTGAGATCGCACAGCACACGGACGCCACTTCGTTTCGCCTCCATCGAAACGCAGCCGCCGAGGTCGGGTTCGAACCCGGAAACTCCGGCACAGTAGTCGGGCGTCTTACCACTGCGCCACCCCGGCGGGGCCCAACGCTTAACTGCAGAATCTCCTTACGGCACTCATGACTCATACAAATATCAATGCTTGCCAAACAGAAACAGCGCATTTGAATAACCGCTGGGTAGGGGAGCACTGTCTAACGACATGCATCTGTTGTCATGATTAAAAACGCATGCAGGTGTGCAAGCTGCATTGAGAGAACTGGAATTACAGTGGCATATTGGAACGTAGCGAAGCAGTTTCAAACAGTGCCATTAATGAACTGGCTCCAATGACGTTGATTCTCGATATTCCTCGCCGCATCACTGCACAATCACCTCACGGCGCTCATGACTAATAGAAAAAGAAATATCAATGCTTGCCCTGCCAGAATAAAGGAAGGATGCAGACCTCAATCTGCAACCATCATCACCCTACGGCTGCCGCAGGCAGGGCCTCCCGCACCATAAGGTTCGGGGGTTTTTTTTGTTTCGGAGAGCGGGCTTTTCGCAGCCAAGGGGCTCAGCCAATCCTGCCTGTTCCCAAACAGGAAAAATGTATTAGATGGACCGTTGCAACCATCATCATCCTACGGCTGCGCCAGGCAGGGCCTCCCGCACCATAAGGTTTGGGGGCGGAGAGCGGGCTTTTCGCAGCCAAGGGGCTCAGCCAATCCTGCCTGTTCCCAAACAGGAAAAATGTATTAGATGGACCGTTGGTTAGGGGAGCGCGGTCTACAGGCATGCATCTGTTGTCATGATTAAGAACTCATGCAGGTGGGCAAGCTGCATTGAGCGTTTTTGTTTACAAAGTGCCTCATGGTTTGCTCTGTGTATCAACTGTGCATCATCGGCGTTTCCTTTTCTGTAGCTGCGTACAGCTGTTATCGACTTCTGTAACCCCACAAAAAACATGTAAAACATTGAGAACGAGCTACGCCATTAAGGGTTAGGCGTTAAGCGTTTCACCCACGATACAGTTGTTTTCTCAATTTTTTTATCTTTATTTTTATATTAGTGCCTACTGAGCAATGATTTCAGAAGTAAACTCAAACGCCGCTTCCCAGAAATTGTGGGCCTTGCCATATTATGTGGTCAAGGGTCCCTCTCGGCCCAGAATATCTATCATGGCCTCTAGTCTGGGGGTACACATGGTACGCCAAGACCGGATTCATGAACGTTTTAGTTTGCATGTGCCTCCATGCAGAAGCTTCTTTGTTATTCAATCTTGGATCTTGTGGGGGTACCCACCTAGTGCCAATCGATAATTGTTGATCATTTCCCCATAATTTTGCAACGGCTCCTCGTTACCCCAGTCTTCGCGGGGTCCCATGGCTGCCCGGAAATAGAGTTCTCGAGGTAGCTCATGGGCCGCCTCGTTGCCAGGGGCGTCAGCGTGTGCAGGTGTTCAGATCTAAATTATCTTGTTGAGTGACTGTTGGCTAAGGATTTTTCCGCCTCCGGCGAAATAATGTTCTCTAAAAAGGTCAAAATGTGAAAGCGTACTTCATGGTGTTTTCTTTTCAGTAAATGTCTTGCTTTCGGATTAAAAAATAAATACATTATAGCTTCGAATAAAGTGAGTTAGGAAGCTATTGACAAATCTTAATGGCTAGGGAGAGATGACTATTTATAGTTGTTGCTTTGAGCAAAGTAAATAGTCAGGTCTAGATCAAAATAATATTACATCTACACAGCTCAAGCTGGTGTAAGCAACCAGCAATATACAAGCAATCAGTAACTGCATGTCAGTAAGAACAAATACACACAGACCAAGAAGCTGTAATGATGGCATGTGGAAGGCAAATAGTCTGAGAAATACTGAATGGCTTTCTGCTCTGCAACCTTAATACGTGATTTCTGCGATTTTTTTTTAATGCAATCACGTACGCTAAACATTATATCGCTTAAAGACCTTGCCCCTCCTAAGTCGAGTGCTACTCGCATGACGACTACTTCGTCATTTCAATAAGCTATATCTGTCATTGTGCTATTATACCACAGAAAAACTCGTATAGCGATAGCGAAAAAGTTCCAAACTTTGCTTTCATGAAACCTATTGCAATTCTTCCCTTTCCAGTCGTAGAAGAAAATAGCAGAGAGAGCTAAAGCCAATATATGAATGCAAAACAAAGGCAACATTTCATACCTAGTGAGGCAATGTTTCTTTACAGGCAGAATGTTCGTGCCCAGGCTCCCACAGTTGTTGACAGGTTATGCGGCACTAAAATGTTGATGATGTCGTCTGCCTGACATTCAGGCAGCACCCTCTACGATGGCAGATAATTGCTGATGCAAAAGGACTACGGGCGTGATGGAGCAACGAGCCCTAAATGAGGGAAAGTCTCTATTATATCAACGCCTCTAAAACATGACAGAAGCACACCATTACTTATTCTTGCCATTGAAAGTTTGCGCAGAATTGTATTACTCTCAAATCTATGTTACACACGGAATAACACGGCTGAGTAAACGCGACAGTACAATCAGCAAGCATAACGACTATAGAATGAATACTGATGTTCAGTTTAGCCGTGACGCTGGTGAAAAGGGCACCGGTGCGAAAAACAAAATTAAAAGCAGGAACGGCTGCAAACACGCGTCATCCAAACGGCGCGACTAGAGATCTGCACGGGCCGGAATTTTGAGCCCGACCCAGCCCCATGTTACAGTCGCGTGCCTGGCCTGGCACTGAAGATACTTAAGCCCGCCCGGTGCTCAGACGTAAGGTCTGAGTCGCGCCCGACATGCTATAATTGAAGTTTAAGCCACGATACTGTAAGAACAAATTCAGGATAATGACTTTATATGCCCTTGACATGTTCAGTTCTCGCTTTTAATAGTATTACAAATTTCCGGCACATTCACAAAGTTATCATTCAAACTTATTATGCAAACAATCAAGTTCGTCACTGATGAAGGATTGAAGCATTTACTTGCGGCAGTCCTGGATAATGAATCCGTTAGCGCGGAAGTTTATTTTTATGTTCTATCTTGTGGCTGGAATAATAAACACGTTCTTAGATAAGAAAGCGAGTGTTGGTTAAGCGGCTTCTTTGCTTCAGAAATGCGCGGCCTCTAAATCTAAGCAAGTGGTTGATTCAGTGGCGAAATACCCGGTGAGCTTTTTTTGGATTAGCGAACGCTTTTGATGGCACCGGCAAAGTGCGCCACTGCGTTCCCTGCGCCTTGCAACAATGAGGGTACGTTAACCGAGGCCACGTCGAGGAAGTAGTAAGCCACAAAGATGCGTGAGAGATGACAGCATGGCGCGAATTTCAAAACTGATAATTCAGTTGAGTTGAGTTGTATGCTACAGGTAGGATTAGCCTTGCTTAATCTGCCGGCAATTGCTCCACCGTAGAGTCACTTATGTATTAAACTATTCCTAATATCTGTAAAATTCGCTCAACTATGCGCACAGTTACTCATTAGAGTACATATTCTATTCTGGCAGTCACCATCTATGCACATTTTCACTCACAGAAAACACAGTCCAGTCTAGAAGTCACCATCTACGCGCACATTCACTCACAAAAAAAAAAAAAAAACATTTATTCCGCTCAATATGCAGAAGACTAAGGTAATGTTCAACCGCTTCGGAAAGGAACAGCAGTTTACATTAGGTAGTGAAGTACTGGAAGTAGCAGGCGAATATGTCTACTTAGGACAGGTAGTAACCACAGATCCGGATCATGAAAAGGAAATAACATGAAGAATAAGATTGGGATGGAGCGCATTTGGCAAGCACTCAGATTATGTCTAGAAGCTTACCGGTATCTCTAAAGAGGAAAGTATATAACAGTTGCATCTTAGCTGTACTCACCTATGGAGCTGAAACGTGGAGGTTAACCGAGAGAGTTCTACTTAAGTTGAGGACAACCCAGAGCGCTATGGAACGAAAAATAGTAGGGGTAACATTAAGAGATAGGAAGCGTGCAGAGTGGGTCAGAGACATAACCCAGGTTACCGACATTCTAGTGGAAATTAAGAAGAAATGGGCATGGGCAGGACATGTAGGGCGAAGAGAGGATAACCGATGGTCGCTTAGGGTAACAAACTGGATTCCAAGGGAAGGGAAGCGTAGCAGGGGCCGGCAGAAAGTTAGGTGGGCGGATCAGGGTAAGAAGTTCGCAGGGGTCAAGTGGATGCAGCTAGCACAGAACCGGGTTAAGTGGAGAAATATGGGAGAGGCCTTCGCCCTGCAGTGGTTATAGTCAGGCTGATGATGATGATGATGATATGTCACCATCTACGAAGACATCCACTTACAGTAGAACATAGTCCATCCCAGCTGTCACCATCAAGAGTCAAGTTAATTGTCCTTCAGAAATTGTAAAAGAAAGTGTGAAGCCTCCCTTCTGCGTGTCTGGTTTCCACTATAGGGTAGGCAATGTCCTCAAGTGCACTGCGAAGGGTCCCTGTCTTCTAGAAGTAAACAAGCATCACACATCTTTCCGCATTGTACTCTGGACAGCACATGCTATACTGTTCTACACCCCCGATCACACCACATATAGAGCATAGCGGAGACAATGCCATGCCCGTCTTATGTGTCCAGGCAGGAGTACGAGCTGATCCCGTGCGCATTCGATGTAGTAGAGTGGACAGATGTCTTCTCAGACCCTTGGTCACCCATGGCTTGTGGGGCGCACTCCACAGGGTACCGAAATGGTTCAGTACCGTTTCTCTGAAGAGTATGTTTTATTTTGAGGGACTGTTTTGAGGAAGTACCTAACAGTGCTTTATGGGTGAGAATGTCTGCCACGTCGCTGCATCAGACACCTATGTGTGAGGGTGCCCGTTTTAAATGTAAAGCCTCTGTTGTGCAGATTCTTCACCAAGTGTAGAGAGCTTATAGACAAGGTATCATTAGGGAACCCGCGCTCTAAACTTTGAAGGTCAGATTTAGAATCTGTAAGGATGACAACAGGTTGAGCCGGACAAAACCTTAGCTTCCGTAAAGCCACCTCAAGAGTAACACTTTCAGCCGTTGTGGAGGATACGACCTAAGTGAAGCGTATAGACCACGTATAGTCCATAATTCTCACCAGCCTACACTTTCAGACAAATTATGCTGCTGTACCAAAAGAGACACCATCTTTACCCCCTCCCGTGTAAAGGGTTAACGAGAGCGGAGGAACGCGTGTTTCTTCGCCTTCTTACAAACACCATGATGTGTCCGGCGTAACGTAAATACTTTGACAGTGGCTTCTCCGGGGAGTGCCCGCACTGTGATGAAATGTCCTCGAACCTCTTCCACATGGTGTGGGCGTGCCCCTCCAACCCTGCCTTTGCACCTAACCAAACCCCCACCTGGAAGGAGTGGAAGGCGACCCTATTCGAAAGTCCAAAAGGCGTTCGTCAGGGACTCCACCTAGTGTTTGTGAGGGAAAGGGCACTAAGCCGGACCCCAGAGCAACCTTCATGTAACTCTATTTTTAATAAACGTTTTCACCCCCACCACCCCCAGATCGGTCCTTGACGTCTGCAGAGGCAGTCACTTGCCGCCGCCTGCAAGCCAAGAACCACATATCTCCCAGATGGAGATACCTCACGCAAACAGGAAATCCGGAGGACCAATTCTGCAGATTCTGCGATGACATAGGAACTCTAAATCATATCCTCTGGGAGGGAAGCTACTCCCCAGGTGTCACCCGTTAATAATTAAGGGGTATTATTAACGATGCGCCCTTAACGGTGCGCACACTCCCAGACACCCTTAGAGTGAGTGGGGGTAGCTGCTCCGGTCGCAAAGGAGATGCCCTCGACTTGCGTTGGCAAGCTCAGCCGGAATCGAACTACCTTGTAGTGACAGAAGGGGGTGGTCGTTTGGTGCCCAGCGGTCGCCGGTTCAAACCAGAGAAAGGATCGGAGTCAGAAGTAACAAACAAAACACAATTTATGCACAGCAAGAGACGATACAAAGGAATACACAAGGTCACTTGAAATACAACAGACGAGAGGTTCACAGAATACGAACGTTAAGCATGCAACTACAGAAGGATTCAATAACACAGGCTTTACAACAGATCAAACACGAGAGAGTTACATAAACAAACACCAAATTGTTCACCGGGCACTGTTGCAGTCCGACGCCTCAAGAGTCACGATGTGGCCGCCATACGAGACGAGCGCCGCTCCCTTGAAAGTCCGTGGGCTTGCCAGCAGCGGGTGATCCGCGGGAGTCCAGCCGAAGCAGAGGCGAGCACGTCGCAGAACACTGACGAATTGACTGACTGACTGACTCAACAAGCGGCGCGGTCGCTTTAAATAGGGCGCGCCGCGTCTGTTTGTTAACACGCGCCAAAGCTAGCGCGCACACACACATAGCTTCGCTGGTTATAGCTCCCTCTTCTCCTCCCGTCGAGCCGCGCGTCGTCATTGGCCAGGTCCCATAGTAAGTTCTCGAAAGGCCTGGCACATTCCTGGCCGATGAACCACCGTCCTCCCCGGGCAATGGGAAAGAGGGTCACGGCAACGCGTACAAAGCTACGCGCTCTCCCGCGCGGGGAAGAGGGCTTTTCTCTCCATGCCTTCCACGCGACGCCGTGCGGGCCTCGCGCCGTACCGGCTTGATGAATATGGGCGCCGATTTCGTGACACCGGGCTACAGTTTACTCGAAGACGCAGCAACATGGGAGACTGCGCTTCATAGCGAAGATCTGGTAACACAGGCTAACATTGTCTGTCTGGCAGCCGAAGCGGGAAACCGCTTCGTCCAATAACCCCTGCCCCTTAGGACGACGTCGGGCTCCCTGGACGCCTGCGAGCGGTACTGGAACTCTGGTGTCACGCCTTCCTTACAATAAATGTTTTCACCACCACCACCACCACCATCACCACCCTCTCGCAAACCTCGATGTCTGAAGCCGCTATGAGCTTACTTTCCTAATAATAATAATAATTGGTTCACTGGAAGTGGTGGTAACAACTTTTATTGCCACGAAATGAAAGGAATTATTTCGGGCTGGGGCGAGTCTAGGGTGGCCTCCAGTCGGGAGCGACCTCTTGAGCTCGCGTGACGAGGGCCAGTTGCGTAGTTTTTCTTGGGCTGGCCAACAGCTTGTCCTATTCCTCCGCTGAGGGAGCTGGCAAGAGTGTCTTTGGAGGGGGATTGCTGGCGCATTCCCACAGTATATGGTCTTGAGTGGCCTGCGTCCCGTCACCGCAGTGCCGGCATGCAGGGTTGAATTCTCCGTTTGTAATTAACGATAGTCGGTAGGGGCTAAGAATGGCCTTTGTTTGTAGGCGTCTGAGTGTCGTGGCTTGCGCCCGGTCGAGGTCGGGGTGAGGGGCGGGGTACGTGCATCTTAGCTCGCGATAAAAGTTTGTTACCTCCGCGTATGTGCGCGGTGCCTCCACAGGCGCGTCCGTTCCCGATAGATCTCCCGTCTCCCGGTTGGTTAAGCCTCGGGCTAGACGGTCGACCCCTTCGTTTCCGGAGTTACCCGCGTGAGCCGGAACCCATACGAGATTGATGTTGTGATTGAGAGATCGGTTGCGCAGAATTCGCGCCGCGAGTGCGCTTACAGAATTTTTGGCGAAATTTTGAACGGCGCTTTTTGAGTCGCTTAGAATAGTTTTGGTGTGGGGATCCGCGATGGCCAGTGCGATAGCTACTTCCTCTGCCTCGCATATGGAGCTAGCATGAAATGTTATAGCGTTAATGAAGGTTGACTTTGGAGTGGCCATACATGCCACGTATGCTCCGTTTTTGATGTGCTGAGCTGCATCCACGTACACTGCTTGTGGATCGTCCTCGTACTGTTTCTCAAGGGTCTGTGCCCTTGTCTTCCTGCGGGCATCATGTCTACCTGGTAGCATGTTTTTGGCTATTGGTTTAACAACTAGTCTACTAGTTATGTCAGCCGATAAATGGGATGTTGCGCACACCTCCTCAGTGGGGTGGAAGGGGAAGGCGCGGTAACTGTCTCACTCGTTTTCTGTGGACACCTGAACCGCGCCGTGAGGGAAGGGAGGAAGGTGGGATTGAAAGTGGAAATAGAGAAAGAGGAGCCGTAGTGGAGGGCTACGGGGTAATTTCGACCACCTGGGGATCTTTAACGTGCTCTGACATCGCACAGCACACGGACGCCTCTTCGTTTCGCCGCCATCGAAACGCAGCCGCCGAGGCCGGTTTCGAACCTGGGAATTCCGGACAGTAGTCGGGTGTCTTACCACTGTGCCAGCCCGGCGGGGCTTCGACTTTCCTAGGGACTTCAAACCTGTCACCTTTACGAAAATGGGTTTTGAGTTTCTGGTTTGGCCTTAATGTTTTCTTAATGAGTGCAAAGGAACTCAACAGACATCACAATACCTTCTGTGTTTTAGCAACAGCTTTAAACTAGATTTTCAATTGACATTTCACATTATTTTTTCTTGTTTTAAAAATCAATGGCTTTTTTTATGAACTGCTAATGTGTAAGCACAGAATGTGAAAAGTCAACGGAAAGTATGATGTGTATTTTCTCGGTCATTGCGACCACCCATTGAGAGAACACCGGTGTGTTTCAACTTGAAACACAGTGCAAATTGAAACGTAGTGCAACTTGAAACGCAGTGCAACAATCACTACAAGTGCATTACTATTACTGCTTGATGATTTTGGAGGACGTATCATAATTAATGAGGAACAACATAATTTTAAAATCGTTTAATTAATGCTACATGCCCTTGCATTACTACTGGACAGGAAGGTGGCCTGAAATGATTGAATTCAAAACTAAGCATTAAATTGATCGTTTGACAGGAATGCGCGTTTACATTTCCTTTCATACATTGTTACGACCAAGCATCCGCATTTGCGCGTTCTATTGTTCGCCTGTGGGCATGGATAAGTTTTGTGAATATGTGGTGATGGTCCAATGGCTCTAAGTGAGCCTGTTTCCAGGAATCCTGTTTTGTAAGCATGTTTTGCTTTGTGGACAACCTGCAAATGCCAAATTGACCCTGTCAAGAGAACGTCTGGAAAAACACAAAGAAACGTCCCCCTGCGGGAAATAGCAGGAAGTGCTTTCTTTCTTTTGTCCACCCTTCCAGTCGAGAAGTGCTATCCTCCAGTGATGAATGCCTCCTATCCAAAGGAGACGACAGAGTGACATGTCCGCTGACGTGCAGGACAAGAAAGGAGCATGACTCATACGGCCATTAAGTGATTTCCCGGGAATGCAGGAAAGATTTGCAATTGTCGAAAAGGGACCATGTTGGGAGCCCTATGCGGCGCCACGTGCACTCGGGTTTCTGAGAAGTAAAACCCCTTGTCAGAACCAGCTTGTGGTTTCTTTGCTGAAGAATAGAAATGTACCTCCTCTCCTCGCCGTTCCCAAGCTTTTCCCGCCAACAAGTGATCACGCCCAACGAATGAATGCCGGACCAGTCAGTGCTTCAGACCATCAGTGCAGTGAAGTGTTCGATTGGATGCCGATACCTGAGGGGCGTGCCCTGGATTTGGTTGGTCAGCATCTTCAGAGAGGGGCTGGACATAGGGGGTTTTTAAGGACGCTGCAGAGCACGAAATGTCGCTCTGGGCCCTGGGTAAACGGCTCATCCAGTCGCTTCTCGCTATGAACTCTTAACGCTTGCCATTTTGTTAATATACCCTTCTTGTTCATGTAAATATTGTAAATAAGTTTTCTCAAAGTGCCATTAAACCTGCTTGTACATATTTCACCAACTTCGAAGATTCAATCCTAATTCAACCCCGAGTCTCTGCACGCTACCAAGTGAAGGCCGGGTCGCCATAGCCCCAGCGTCACGACAACTGGTGACCAGCGTTGGGATCTGAATCTACAAGCCACAACATCTGGTGATTCGAGGTGGATCAGAATCTGCAAGCCACAACATCTGGTGATCGGAGGTGGCATCTCAAGCAACAAGCAGGAGCAACAATCGGCCTACAAGAGGGCAGCTCGGAACATCGATCGCATGTGTGGGTGAGTGCTTGGCTTTTCTTCTGATGTGGACCAGGTTCTAGAACAGGGTTAGATTTTAAGAACTGGTAAAAAGTGTTGAAACGCCTTTAGGTTTGGTAGTTTGCACTGTTGTTTTGGAAGTAGCCGACACTCGGAGCGATCATGGACCTACAAAAGCTGCAGAAACCGGAACTGTTGCTATTGTGTGAGGAATTGGGAATTAATACAAGTGGTTTGGCACGAAAACCCTTGATTATAAAGGCAATCACTGATCTGGGAACCGATGATGAGGAGCTCAGTGAAGCATGGAACCTCATCGGGCAAAAAAAGGAACAGCTCAGACAGCAGAAAGAGGAAAGGGAGCGCGAACGTCAGAGGGAAAAAGAGGAAAGGGAGCGCGAACGTCAGAGGGAAAAAGAGGAAAGAGAGCGTGAACTTGAGAGGGAAAAAGAGGAAAGGGAGCACGAACGTGAGAAGCTTGAGAGAGAAGCAAAAAAGCGGGAGCTAGAAATTGAGCTCCGGAAATTAGAAGTAGAGTTGAGCAAGAGGTCGGGCAATTGTCCCCAGCTAGCGGTACCTCTTCTCAACAAGGAGGCAGATTTCAAGATGTCAAAGTACATGCAGCCATATGTGATATCAGGGGATATCGGTCTGTATCTGGGTAACTTTGAGCGAACTTGCGAAGAACTGTCCTTCCAGCGAGACACGTGGTCTCAGAGATTATTGACGGTTCTGCCCTGCGAGGCAGCGGAGGTTGTCGCGCGGCTAAACAAGGAGGACGCGGACAACTACGAGAAGGTCAAAGCTTGCCTTCTGATTTTCGGAGACAGAGATGTGCAGGCCTTAACACGTTCAAAGGCGCGAGAACTAGCTACACTGCTCATACCAGAAAATTCCACAGCGGAGGAAACGGCAGTTAAGACAGTGGTCGATGCGGAAGATAGCCGGTCAGAAAACTTTGAGAGCGAGGCATCTCAGATAAGTCAACTTGAAAGTGAGCTTGATGAGACGCGGAATGAGGACGTTCTGGAGAGTAACCTCTTGCCGCCGGTGTCTAGTAATCTCACGAGACTTCTAAGTGGAACCCGAGAGGACTTAGCTATGGAGCAAGCCAATGATCCCAAGAATAAGCTCGAAGTACAGTGGGAAGGACCTGCTAAAGTCGTTGCAGAGCTTTCTGACACTAACTACGCAGTGAAAATCCCCGATAGGCGTAAAGCAGTGCGCATTTATCATTGCAATCTTATAAAGCCTTATGAGCAAAGGGAAACCATGGTAAATCTAACGTTACACCTTCCCGAGGAGATGGGGGACAACTTGATTTGCCTCAGCGGAAAAGGAAGCAACGCTCAGGAGCTTCTCAAAAAGACGGAGCAGAGAGGAGAACTAAAGAAATCCCAGCTGTCCGATCTGGGCGAGATAATAACAGAGTTTGAGGCCTGCTTCGTGGACAGGCCAGGCAGAACTGATTTGACTGAGCACGATATTGAGCTGACTTCAGACGTGCCAGTGCGATCAAGGTGCTACCGATTTTCTCCAAGGCAAAGAGAAATTCTGGATAGGGAAGTAACTCGCATGCTGAAATTGGGAGTAATAAAACCCTCGGAAAGCGATTATGCTTCGCCTATGATCTTAGTAGAAGCTCCAGGTAAAGACCCTAGGCCTGTGGTAGACTACCGAAAGCTAAATTCTCTCACCAGGGATCAAGTGTATCCTATTCCGAATATTGAGGAGAGAGTAGAACAGGTCAGTAGAGCGGCATATGTGACTACGCTGGACCTTACTCGAGGATACTGGCAAGTACCGCTCACTGAACGCGCCAGCAGATACGCGGCTTTCGTCACTCCGACGGGCAGCTACCAGCCAACAATGATGAGTTTCGGGCTCAAAAATGCTCCATTTTGTTTTTCCCGACTCATGGATAGGGTTTTAAAGGGGTGTGAAACATTCGCGGTGCCTTATTTAGACGACATTGCGGTTTTTTCCGACTCATGGGCGGACCATATGGTACATCTAAGAGCTGTACTGAGCCTTTTGCGTCAAGCTGGACTAACCGTAAAGGCCGAGAAATGTTGCCTGGCAAGGGCGACCGTGGACTACTTGGGTCACAATGTAGGTCAGGGTTTCAGGAAACCCAGCGAGATTAAGATTTCTGCGGTAGCAGAGTACCCGCGGCCGAGCACGAAGACGGAAATTCGAGCATTCCTGGGTCTGACTGGGTACTACAATCACTACATCCCTAACTATTCATCTTTGGCTAGCCCTCTGACCGACGCTCTCCGCAAGACAGAACCGACAAATGTAGTCTGGGACGAACAAAAGGAAGCCTCCTTCGTAAACCTGAAGGCTGTGCTGATTAGCCGTCCGGTATTGCGAGCTCCAGACTATGACCGAGAATTCACGGTCCAGTGTGATGCCAGTGATCGAGGGCTAGGTGCTGTTCTCTGCCAGAGAGATGACGACGGTAATGAGCACCCCGTGCTCTACTTGAGCAGAAAACTGAGTTCTAGAGAGAGGGCTTATTGCGCGTCAGAGAAAGAGTGCGCTTGCATTGTATGGGCCATTCAAAAATTGCAGTGCTATCTTGGAGGGGCCAAATTCACCGTAGAGACGGACCATTGTCCCCTAGCTTGGCTGCAAACTGCGACATCGAAGAACAGTCGCCTTCTTAGGTGGAGCTTGATTTTACAGCAGTACAATTTTGAAATAAGATACAAAAAAGGGAAGTTAAATGGGAATGCGGACGCGCTTAGCCGCTCTTTCTAAGCGGTCCGAGATGTTCCTCACCATGTATCCAAATTGATAATCAGGTTTTTTTTTTTTCGTGCGCTTGTATATGTGTGACTATGTAAAGCAGCACGTTTGGTTTTCTAGGAATACGTGGGTCCTGAACGTCTTGAGAGTGGGCTTTTCTCGAACAACAATGGCAGTTTTCTTTTGACCTGGTCTCTTCAGACGGGAGCCGAGTGCTTGCTTCGACATGTGGTTGAGTTTCAGACAGCTCGAGCAATTTGGCCTACAACAATCAAGACAACGCGACAAGCAACAGCGAGCTTCAAGCGTTCACGTGCAGGCCATTAAGTCGTCTCTTCATGCAGCAGCTGGGACTGCTGCCCTCCAAGACTCTTCTGGCGGGGGAGGAGGCTGTTACGACCAAGCATCCGCATTTGCGCGTTCTATTGTTCGCCTGTGGGCATGGATAAGTTTTGTGAATATGTGGTGATGGTCCAATGGCTCTAAGTGAGCCTGTTTCCAGGAATCCTGTTTTGTAAGCATGTTTTGCTTTGTGGACAACCTGCAAATGCCAAATTGACCCTGTCAAGAGAACGTCTGGAAAAACACAAAGAAACGTCCCCCTGCGGGAAATAGCAGGAAGTGCTTTCTTTCTTTTGTCCACCCTTCCAGTCGAGAAGTGCTATCCTCCAGTGATGAATGCCTCCTATCCAAAGGAGACGACAGAGTGACATGTCCGCTGACGTGCAGGACAAGAAAGGAGCATGACTCATACGGCCATTAAGTGATTTCCCGGGAATGCAGGAAAGATTTGCAATTGTCGAAAAGGGACCATGTTGGGAGCCCTATGCGGCGCCACGTGCACTCGGGTTTCTGAGAAGTAAAACCCCTTGTCAGAACCAGCTTGTGGTTTCTTTGCTGAAGAATAGAAATGTACCTCCTCTCCTCGCCGTTCCCAAGCTTTTCCCGCCAACAAGTGATCACGCCCAACGAATGAATGCCGGACCAGTCAGTGCTTCAGACCATCAGTGCAGTGAAGTGTTCGATTGGATGCCGATACCTGAGGGGCGTGCCCTGGATTTGGTTGGTCAGCATCTTCAGAGAGGGGCTGGACATAGGGGGTTTTTAAGGACGCTGCAGAGCACGAAATGTCGCTCTGGGCCCTGGGTAAACGGCTCATCCAGTCGCTTCTCGCTATGAACTCTTAACGCTTGCCATTTTGTTAATATACCCTTCTTGTTCATGTAAATATTGTAAATAAGTTTTCTCAAAGTGCCATTAAACCTGCTTGTACATATTTCACCAACTTCGAAGATTCAATCCTAATTCAACCCCGAGTCTCTGCACGCTACCAAGTGAAGGCCGGGTCGCCATAGCCCCAGCGTCACGACATACATGCTATGTTTACAAAGTAATCACTCAAAAGGAGACAAGGAAGAGAGTAGTTTACCAAGTGATGGGCATCATCATCATCATCAGCCTGATTATACCCACTGCAGGGCGAAGGCCTCTCCCATATTTCTCCACTTAACCCGGGTCTGTGCTAGCTGCATCCACTTGACCCCTGCGAACTTCTTAATCTCATCCGCCCACCTAACATTCTGCCGCCCCCTGCTACGCTTTCCTTCCCTTTGAATCCAATTTGTTACCCTCAGCGACCATCGGTTATCCTCTCTTCGCACAAGTCCTGCTCATTGGCCCAAGTGATGGGCCCATGAGTGAAAAAAAAATATGCACTACAGCGCTTGTAATGCATGATATTTTGCGTGTTTCTCAAGCTTTTGAGCTCCTTCTTGCTCTGCGTATTGATTAGCCGAGCCCTCGGTCATCGCATCGTTCCGCAAAATATTTACATACGAATAAGATTTAGTTACAAGGAAAATAGTGTCGTCGCTGCTGCGCTTGCCGGTGTTGAAGCTTGGTCGCACTTTTTTCCTTGAAGGTTTGTGCCACAGCTCCGTGTTCAGCAAAAATTACGCCCACGGTAGCAGACCACCACCGAACGTCCGGCGCTGGTAAATTTGCTATACCAAACTCGACATGTTAAAATGATTCCAGTGCCCAAAATAGTGCGCATAGTATCCAGAACATTTTTTGCAAGTCGTGGGAGCAGGCAGCAAGTTTCAATGGCGAAGAAGTTGTAATTGTTAGAGCGGCAGCAATGGGGCCTGTACACTTCAAAGCATGCTTCGAAACATGGTCCAAATCTTATAAATGCGATCATGACATAACAAGCAAAAACTTTTTCAGCAGACTCAGTTTCCGGTGTTAACAAAGAAAAAAAAAATGCGGTGTGGCCGAGCGGTTAGCGTAGAATGCTACGGAGGAAGAGGTACCGAGTTCGAAGCACGCTAGTGTTGCAGTTTTTTTTTTGCCTACTTTTTATTATTTCTTTTTTTTTTTTTAGCTTTTTAAATGTAGTTGAGGTGCTTCGTTACTTTTTAGCGTGTACTTTTTATCTGAGGCGCTTTTTTTTTCTCTTTGAGCGACCATGACAGTATGCCGCACCCCAGTACGAACTGTCTCCAGCGTCATACTGGGCCCATAATCAGGTATGCCAGGTGCGCTGGGACCCAGCGGCACTGGTTTTTATTACCTCAGCCCGCCAGCTTCGTGCTTAGTTATGGCCCTAGACGAGACTGTACGCTGCCTTTCAAAAAAAAAATCATTTATTGCCAAACTAGCCAAACTGCCTTTCGAAACCGAAAGTCCCTCTAGGAAGCGGCCGGCAGTAAAAAGAAGCCAGAAAAGCCACCGATAAGTCAATCCGATCCGATCCGAAGCCGCCAGCGGCAAAAAGTTGCGACGGCGCCATGCTGCCTTTGTTGTCATGCGGTGTGATGGTGAACGCTATTTCCTTACGCTGTGCTGCTTTTTTGTTATGTGGTTCTTGGAATGGGCCGCAGAATTGATATTTGACATGTGCACTTTGATAGACGTTCTCAAGTACGTGATGTAGTGGTAAATAGGTTCTGTGCCGCACACCGCTTGCACCGCGCCGTGGCAACGCCGGCATCAACACGGAAGAAGGAAATGGACTGGCGTGATTGTTTGCAAATGTGAGTACACTGCTTGAAATTATTTTTATTTATATTGCTATTGATTGAAGTACGCGTTGCTAATATACTGTTGCGTGCGGTCTCAAAATTCCTTCGTAATACAAGCTACGAACTCGACCCAGCCTTCTTTATTGTGAGGGCGAGCCAGTCACTCTTCGGAACAAGAAGCGTGAACGTTTGGGCGAGTTGGTCAGACATACTTGACATGAACGGCGCGGCAGAAAGATTTGGCGCTTGTCCGTGTGTGTTCTCTGTCTTCGTCTCTTCCTGCCACACCGTTCAAGTCAACTCTTCAATGTATGCTCGTCCCTAACGCGAAGCCATTATACGATATAAGTACAGTGTTCTGCAACTTTATCGGAACCATCATGGAATATTCGGCCGCCTCGACCGGTTTCGATAAAGTTTGTGGGGCTCCGCAGCCCCTTTAGGTGTTTCAAACCGCGTGCGCGTCTTTCTATTTGTATTGTGTTTGCACGGGCAGCGCGAGTGCGCATGAGCAAGCAGATAATCTTGGGGAGCGTGATGTCAGCGGCGACAGACGAGGGTAGATAAGCGCGTCAGAAGCGAGGCGCGGGGGCTTTTTCGCCCGGCGGAAAGTACGGACATACGTCCGTACTTGTCTTACATGCCAGACAGCGAAGGCAAGGGCAGGTAAACCACCGGGCTCTTGCAACCTGTGCAGAGCCGTTACCCTTGGGAGATTGCTGCCTGCGACGTAATGGGTCCTTATCCTAGATCTGTGAAAGGAAATCGCTACTTGCTAGTGGTGACTGATCATTTTTCTAAATGGGTTGAATTATGCCCGCTGCGTAAACTTGACTCAAAAGTAGTCTGGGATAAACTCCTAGACGCATTCACTCGGTTCGGCTTCCCGGCGCAGCTAATCACTGATAATGCGACTTATTTCACGGGGAGGATATTTGCTGACACCTGCAAAGCTCTTGGCGTGCAGCACAAAAAGACTACGCCCTGCCATCCTCAGGCCAAAATCACAGAGCGGGTCAACAGAAACCTGAAAAACATGCTCGTGGCTTTCACGGAACGTCACAAAGACTGGGATTTGCGAGTGCAGGAGATGGCTTTCGCCACAAGAATCACGGTAAACCGGTCGACTAGTTTTACGCCGGCAGCTATTCTTCTTGGCCGTGAGCTTCGATTTCCCATCGAACATGCCCTTACCCATGACTCTAATTTACAGGCTCCCAGTTATTCCAGGTTCACCCAGGATCTCTCCAGTCGTCTCGATGGAGCTCTAAAGGAGGCCAGGGAGAACTTGGACCTCGCCCGCCTGGAGCACTGCGGCCAGTACAATAAGGGCAGGCGTCCTTTGCAGTTCGACGTTGGGGATAAAGTACTCCGCCGCTCGCACCCGCTTAGTGATGCTGCAAAAGCATCTGCCGCCTCTCTCGTTCCTCGATGGACTGGTCCTTTTGTAGTAATAAAGCGTCTTTCGCGGCTCGTTTACATGCTTCGTCATGTGCAGGGTGGCCGGGAGACCGGACCAGTCAACGTCGCCAATCTGAGAAAGTACTACGAGCGGCCAGAAAGTACGTAACGGCACTCGGGTCTACCAGATGTGAACCACCTGGACCATCGTCTGATGAATGCCAACAATCCAGCGGATTCCTTCAAGCACCACCTCGTCAGGACCAGCATTGTTTTTGTACTCCTCCCAGTGCCCTTCTTTGTTTCGTCCTTAGAAATCTCGGGAGGTGTCCCGTCTTGAGAGGGGGGGAGTGTGGGGCACCGCAGCCCCTTAAGGTGTTTCAAACCGCGCACGCGTCTTTCTATTTGTATTGTGTTTGCACGGGCAGCGCGAGTGCGCATGAGCAAGCACATAATCTTGGGGGGCGTGATGTTAGCGGCAACAGACGAGGGTAGATAAGCGCGTCAGAAGCTAGGCGCGGGGGCTTTTTTGCCCGGCGAAAAGGCCGGCGCGGGGCAACCGGCGAGCGTCACGGGCCAGCAGGGTGTGCACGGACGACCGAAAGAAGATCGCCGACGCGAAGATGGAAGCAGTGCCTGCAGGAACAACCTAGGCGTATTTGTGTGAGTTGCTGTGCCGCGAGGAGCAATCTTTCTTGTGTCGCCGTTAGCGCTTTGGCCCCATTGCTCGTTTTATTCGCTCCGCAGTGTGTTTTGTTTCGCCGCGATAAGGTCCCGACATTCTTCCCGCTTTCCGTTGGTGTTCTATTGTCGCGCGCGTGAACAGCCTGTTTTTAGCGCAGTAGCGCGTTATGTTTCTCTGTTTTGCTTTCTTTGTTTATCCCGAATAAACCGGTGTTTTTAAGAGACTGGATTTGTCACTCGTCGGGCGAGACCATGGCTCGCGGACCCGTTTTTTTAAAGGCGAGGCCTTCAAGTTGCAGAATACTGTATAATGTTATGGTGTATATTTCTAGATATAGTTGTAGCTGGTGTGTATTAGATGCACGACCGGCTTCGCGATTGTGATCAGCACCCCGAACGAGTTTTCAATCTTTTTAAAAGCACCTATTTTTTTAACTGTGGGTGCATTAATACGATGAGTACAACCAGTGCGCGAGAAACAGATTGTTGCTGTGGTGGTGGTGGTGGTGGTAAGAACATTTATTTACACAAGGATGTTTGGATCGGCCCGTAAGGGGCCGGTCCTTACAAACACTAGGTGGAGGTCCCTAGTTGGGGACCCCAGTGGCGGTTGCCGCCGCTCGCGCGCGTCCGACTAAGGCTTGTTGGGCCTGTAAGTCGTGGCAGCCGAGCAGTACCGCCTCCCAGTTCTCCCGGGTTGGGTTGGGGATGGGGGGAATAGACGGGTTGGAGGGGCAGGCCCACACCATGTGATAGATGTCAGAAGACACCGCTCCACAGTGTGGGCAGCTGCCACTAAAGGAGGGGCAAAATGTTTTAGGGCTGCCGGGCACAGCAATGTATTGGTGAAAAGGCGGAGAAGGAGCCGCTCATCCGCCTTTTTGAGACCTTTACATGGGCTGGGGTAAAGGCGATGACAATTTTGATAGTACGTCGTGATATCTTTGAAGGTGTAGGCCGGATTAAAATCGGGTTCCTGATCGGGTAGGGAGGAGAAAACAGCCCGGTGAGAGAGCGCGCCGGCGGCTGCGTCTGCTGCCTCGTTTCCTGCCAAACCCTGATGCTCATCAGGGTTTGGCAGGAAACGAGGCAGCAGACGCAGCCGCCCGCGCGCTCTCTCACCGGGCTGTTTTCTCCTCCCTACCCGATCAGGAACCCGATTTTAATCCGGCCTACACCTTCAAAGATATCACGACGTACTATCAAAATTGTCATCGCCTTTACCCCAGCCCATGTAAAGGTCTCAAAAAGGCGGATGAGCGGCTCCTTCTCCGCCTTTTCACCAATACATTGCTGTGCCCGGCAGCCCTAAAACATTTTGACCCCTCCTTTAGTGGCAGCTGCCCACACTGTGGAGCGGTGTCTTCTGACATCTATCACATGGTGTGGGCCTGCCCCTCCAACCCGTCTATTCCCCCCATCCCCAACCCAACCCGGGAGAACTGGGAGGCGGTCCTGCTCGGCTGCCACGACTTACAGGCCCAACAAGCCTTAGTCGGACGCGCCCGAGCGGCCCATATAAGGTAGCGGTGTGCGGGGTCCGTATCCCGTATGCAATTTAAGTAAATTCTATAGGCTAGTAAGGGAGTCCAGCCTTGTCTGACGTTCCGACAGGCTCCTCGCGAGTCGGTAATTATGTATTTTGAGTCGGAATGAGAGGCCGCGAGAGCAATCGCCACCTCTTCTGCGTGTGTTGTACTGTGGGCTCTGAAGGTGAGACCGTTAACCGTTTTGCTGTTGTGAACTACAGCGGCCGTGTACCATCCCCCGTGGTGAGGGCCGGAGGCGTCCACGTAGTATACTCCTGTTTTGTTGCCATAATGTCGGGCTAGGGCTTCCGCTCGTGCCAGGCGCCGACCATTATGATCTTCGCGTGACATATTCGCTGGCAGAGGTCGCACGCAGCATATCTCACAGTGGTCGCTGCATTTAGTTTTGGTGCTTGTATGCTTGAACAAAAATAATCTAAATTATGGCTGACGCCAAGGTACGAACTCATGTAGTACTACTGTAGTAGAATGACGATTAGAAAGAATTATTTGAGTGGCCGCACGTAGTAAAATGTGCATGTCAAGAATAATTGCTTTCATTACTACATAGTCTTGTATTTTTGACGAATTATATGTATCCTAGTGTTCACAACACAGGCAGAAATGAGGTTTCAGTGGGCAGTTGCATTCTTTGGTACTTTGTGTCGTGGTTTTTCATGGAAGCGTTGAAATGATGCAGTAGTAAACAGTTCCTTAATGTTATGTCTGCTATGGTTCTAGGTAATTTGACTTTAAAGGCATTTATTTGTGTAGAGTTCGTTGGTTGCCTTACACGTTGTACACACATTTCTCAATACACCAGCAGTGAAATTAGTTTTGTGCTATTGCTAGTATTTCGGAACAAAAAAGTTTGACCGACATCATTTCATAAGCAGCTCTTCTCTGCATGCACATTTTTTGCAACTTCGATATCTCCTAGGATAGAGATATGCAGGCCCTGATAAACATATTTTATGTGCTCAGAGTAAAAAGAATAAAAAGTGCAGAATGCCAAGCGTATTTCTGATTGCGTGAGAAAGTCACGACTTAGAATAAAAAATTCAGAGGTGCCACAAATCTGAAAGGAGGCTGTTTTAATTATTTTTTCACTGCGGCTGTAAGGCAAACCTACATAAGAATTGCAGAATATACAACCACTTGTATGGTAAAATGTTTACAAATATTTTTTTTTCATATATATAATGCAACACATTAAACACAGTCCCAAATTTGGCGCGTTCAAGCATAGTAGTCTTATTCAGTAATTAAAGGAAGAAACACCGTTCCTAATTTTTCTTAAAATTTAAGAATCAAGTTTCTAGGATGAGATGAAAATGAATGTGAGACAATATGTTGCATTGTACTGTTGCCAGCAATGTTATCAAAGCTGAAACTTCTTGTTTTTTCTCTCATTGGGAGAACGGCCTAAATTGACAGCACAAAAGCAGCAAATAGGCTCCCCGCTCCTCAAAACATTGCCCATAAGCTAACCATGTGACCTTGGCCATAAAGGAAAAGCATGCCTGACCACGTTATTGTGAGCCAATGCTAATATGTGACATACGCAGAGTGTGGCGGCTTCACTATCCATGAGTGTGCATAGACGCTCGTAGCACCGCCTTAGGAATTCAGTTGGGAATGACAGTTTCCAGTATTTCTTTTCGCAGTGCATCAACGATGGCCTTCGCATCCCCAGTTCCTTGCTTTTTCTTTTTGGCTGTTTACATACTTGCTTTATTGTTCTTTTGTAATAGGCGTTTATTCATAAAATACATGTTGGGATCTTTTTGCCCCTATTAGGTAAATTTATTTGTTTCTTCGTAGCTTTGCTAGAGCAGTCATTTTCGCATTATTTATTAGTTTACTGTTCAGTTTTGCAAGTCAGAAGTAATACTAGAAAGGAAATCAGGTTCTGTTGCTTGAGAAATTTGAACAGACCTTAAACAGAATGGGGACGTGTGAAACATCCCACAAGGTCATGTTGGAGTGATTTAAAAATATTCGCTTTGAAATGACATCGTACACACCTTTTTTTTTTTTTTTGCTCTAGAATGCACTTAGCTATGCTAAATGAAGAAACTTGCCATAGTTGCAGTCTGAAGATTGGAAATTTCATAACAGTTGTGTTTATGCATTCATATGGGTGTCACTTTAAGCTGCTGCTTGCTCCCACAAATGGCTTGCACCGCTGCATACTGCTTATGTAACAATCTGACAATTGCTCATAATGATGTAATTACATATGCAATCTCCCCACAGTAGAAGTCTCAGTCTTGACATAAGGGAAAAATTTTAGCAAAGGGCATTGTGTTCGCTATTTATGCACCTCCATTCAAACGCTTGCAATGATGCTTGAGAAGCTGCATGTTTCACCTTTGATAACATTGTTGAAAATAGAATAATGCAGTGTGTTCTTTTGGACTCTTTTTTTTTAATCACCTTCAAGAGTAATTTATGGGCTGATGAAGTGGTTTTTCTTGGAGTTTTGAAGGAATATACTCTGTTCAAGCATGCCATAATTGGGAAAATGTTTCATGTGTTTTCATTTTATGCATAACAGAAACATTCATACTCCTTTTAAGCACCAATTTTCTTATCTATTCTGTACCTTTAAAGTAGGTGCACCTCACATTAGTGGAGAAAAAATTGGCTCTTTTCAATCATGACTTTTTCATCTTTAGGGAAACTGGAAAGGCTCTCCTATACAAACGAGAAGCACACCATGCAGGCTGGTTACTTTTGGCAAACAGTACATTGCAGTGAGGCTGAAGTCCAGTACTTTCTTAATTATGCTTTGAGCACTCGTCTTAAAGCTGTTTGCCCGGAATCCTTATGATTGTAGGTACTGAATATATAGCTGTGTCTCTTTTCATTACCAGGAAGAGTTGTGTGCTCGGTCTCACTTGTCGATTTTTCCCTCTCTATATAAGCAGTTACCTGATCACTTCAGACTGGCCGATGCCTGGAGCCTACCTGCTGCTCACCTACACCCCACAGCACGAACGAGGAACACACTCAATCATCTACCAGCAAGCACACTGCAGTGCCCTTCTGCAAGCCATCGCCACATTCTATGACATGTTCAGGGATGCACGATTAAGTACACACCCTAAGCATAGCTAAAAAATTGGAGGACGCTTAAGCTTCGCCTTCAAGAGTGGAACGCGATAGCGTTATTGCACCTCGTCGAGAAAACTTATTAAACGCAAGGGTATTGGGGCATCCTCGCACAGGCACCCGCGCGGCCCGAAGGGGAGAAGCGGATGAGCGAAGATAGTGATCTAAAGAAAGGAAAGACGCTTGATTCTACAACCCGTGAGGGTGCACGGCGAAACGTCAGGGGCGAGTGGCGGGCACGTGTCGGGGCAGCGCCGCACATTGCGAGGAGGGGTTCTTCTGTGTTTGCCGCAAGGTGGCTCTGCATGTGCGCAGAGCGCAGAACAAATGTAGCGGAAACGTACTTTGCTACTCGCGTAACTGCGACTTCTGTAAGTAACATGCTCATAATTACCGATATACACCGCAGTATAACGTTCTACGGCACGTTTCTAAGGCAACACCGCATTCACTAGAAGCGTTTTTGTACCGCTTTCAAGCATCGAACTCGTGGCTGAACAAGTGTATAAACTAAAAGAAATTTTGAAGCACCAAGACGCTGCGGAGGAGGTCTTAAGTCTGATGGGCGAACTTGTGGTAATGAAAGTTCATTAGACACGGTTGTCAGCCAGGGGCATCGCAATCACGATCTTTTACTGATGTATTTGTACTAATTCATGCAATAAAGAAAAAAAACTCGTGGCTGAGTGGTAGCGTTTCCGTCTCACACTCCGAAGACTCTGGTTCGATTCCCACCCAGCCCACCTTGGAAGCTGCTTTTTATTTATGAAGTACATGCCGGGATTTATTGCTCACGGCCAACGCCGCCGACGACACCGGCTTTTCTGCGACACGAGCTCCTTAACGCTACCGCGTCAAAAATGGTGGTAGGAATGGATAGCTGCCTTGGTTTGGTTGCTTTATCTCTTTCTTTGAAATCTTTGTTTTCCTAATGGTGTAGTCAGTGAAAAAAAAATCATTCTGAAGAAAACTTGTTTGCATTGTTGTGAATAGCAAAACCAAATTTCGTACCATGTATGATGTATCTGAAAGTTATGGTTTTGTGTTTTCTCTGTGAACGGTGCAGCATATTTCTCCCGCGAACTGCTAACTATGAGGGTTTGAAATGTATAGGTGCCATGAAAACACAGTGGGTCATGCATCTTGTGTTTGAAATTATCTCATGAGTCTTATTCCACAAAACTTGGTACCACATATGAATGCTTTAACGGCATGTGCTGAAGTGTGTGTAAGCTTATCCATGAGTTGGGAATGAAGCTTGAATTATTTTAAGTATTCTGAACAGTAATACAAAGCGATTTCATTTTGTATTTGTTAGGGTAGACGTGCGACTACTTCACGACAATGCCGCTTCACCTCAAAAATGGCATGTCTTCTATGCTGTGCAGGGAAATAAAGTAACTTTATTTCCTTGCATAGCATAGAAAACAGGCATGTGAATGGTATCCAAGCTGTGCTGCACATTATGAATAAAAATAAGACCATTTTCACAAAATGCAATGTGTGTTTTTGGTTTCTGTAACTGAAAGTACCGGCACTAACTCAGTTGCGTGTAGTGTCGGCAACCAAGATCATATCAAAAACTAAAGTGAAAGCCACCAGACGCTCATTGGTCAATACTCATGAAGAACTCACAAGAAATGCACACATTAAGTACCAACCAGAAACACTGTGGCCAATTGGTTTTAGACACACAGTAAGAACTCAAGAGAAAATTCATTTGAAACTCAGAAGATACTCTGGTGTCTCCATTGTGAAACAGCAACATACACTCCAGTGAGGTCCACCAAATAGACTCATTAATTCGGCAAGCAACAAAGGCAGCACTTAAATTACCGAAAAGCACTAGTAACGAGAGACTACTCGAACTTGGAGTCCATAATACCATACATGAACTTCGAGAGGCCCATTTACAAGCACAATACCTCAGATTAGCTGCTACAACTACCGGGCGACATATACTCACTAAGCTAGGCATCACTATTCCTGCAAACAATTCATCCCTATTAACACTCCCTAGCCAAATTTACACTTCAATCTATGTCAAACCATTACCGCGGAACATGCACCCCCACTATGACCAAGGTCGCAGGAAGGCGCGCGCGGCAGCGCTCCACAAATGGTACGGGAATGAGCCCGATGCCGTTTGTGTAGATGCCGCCTGCGATGAGAGCGGAGCCACTGCAGTTGTCCACAACCCCCACATTTCCCCCTTAACTATTGAGCTTCCTTCAGGCACGACCCCTGAAGAAGCCGAGGAGACCGCTATAGCTATTGCTCTGGCATACACCGATGCCAGTTACATACTCAGTGATTCAAAAACTGCCATTCTAAATTATGCCAGGGGCCGGGTTCATCCTCCGGCGCACCGCTTGCTGCACATGCCCACCTCCCACCTCCCCCGACGGATTGAGCTCATCTGGGTGCCTGCGCACTCGGGAAATCCCGGCAACGAGGCTGCCGACTCCTTAGCCCGAGGGTCTAGAAACCGGGCACAGGCGGACCTCATGGGGGATTTCTCGAAAAATCGTATGCACTCGTTTGCTGAGTTCACCGCAAACTCCCGCGCTGAGCGCCTCATCTATCCGTCACCCCACCCATCCCTCACTATCAGAGAGCAGTCAATCTGGCGTCGTCTGCAGACACGAACTCTACCGACACCAGCTCTACTTTCGAAATTTCAGCCGGTATCCCCCCTATGCACTTTGTGCTCCCACCCCAAGGCCACTCTTACCCACATTCTTTTATCCTGCCCGGCGTCTCCTCCCCCCGCCGGGCCGGTGCCTCTCTGAACCTGGGAGGACTGGGAGACCTCACTGCGATCAGCGGACCCGGCCAGGCAGAAGATCGTCGTCAGCCGGGCCGCATACGTCATGGATAAACATAATATGAACGTTTAGATCGTGAGTGGGGTCGTGCGGAGACCCAGGAGGCCTGCGTGCCTCGAATTCTTCTGCAAATAAAGTTTTTTCCTCCTCCTCCATCAGACACACACATAAAATGTTTATAAGGGCAGTTACCACGCCTTTCCCTTCCTGTAAAGAAATCAAAGAAAGCAAAACGAAAAAGGGCCATCATAAACGATAGGAGGAACAAAAAAACTATACATATCACTGAAAGAAAAGAACGTAGGAGCATATAACAAACTCAGGGAAAAGTTGGTCGGGCAAGGTCTGTAAACGGGTCCGCACATTAGCAATAGGGAGACGCTCGGGGAGTTGCTCGATTTTGAAGCCTCATTAACAGCTCTGCAGAGACGGCCAGGATGCGATAAGTGCTGACTGCTGTGTGCCCGGGCCGCGACATGGTCCGTGTGGCGCGTGCGTCTGTGCAATCAAAACCACAGTCAAAAACACACACGCACTCAGTTCGCGGAACGCGTACAGTTCACCGTTCACAGGCCGCAGCGACGAAGCCGAGGCGGCTAAAAGCCGGTAGCGAGAAGCGGTAGCAGCGTCGAACCTACCGTCAGACAGGCGAGGAGGAGGAGGATGGTGCGGTTGTTGCGGCCGTTGAGCCTGAGAGGCGGCGCCATGGTGATTACGACTCGGCGTCCGAGAAGTCCAGCTCAGTGCCGTCTGGAGCCTTTCGCACCTTATGTGGCGCTGGTGCGCTCGAAGATGCACAGCTCTCTGCGCCGCGAAGGTGATATTTGCAATCATCCGCCCAAGGCGCTTTCGTAGCGGGGCCCACACTCGCGTTGCGGCCTTGCAGAGCCAAGCGTCTTGTCACGGTAACACCACACAGGGTGACCCCCGTACTCGGCAGGATGGAGGCGGAACCAAGGAGTGCAGGAGACGCTGGGCGTTCAGCATTTCATCCAGCTTTGCCGACTTCACATGTGGAGCGGGCGTTGGGTACACTAAAATGGCGAGAATTGGGCCTAGTTGGTTATTCATATTGGTTTCACCGCGCTAACACATTGAACGACAGAAAAGACAAACACCACGGAGCGCGAACTAACAACTGGTTTTAATGGATGAAACGGAAGTCATTTTATACACAAAACGTGGTCGTCATCAAACAAACATAAGCAACGAGGAAACATGAGGAAACAATCATCGCAGGTAGCAAAGGCATACAGCTAGACACACTCATCGCGATATGTGTATCAGCAACGTATCACTGTCGTTGTCTGCGAAAGAAGTCGATTTGCTTAGATTATCGCGATGAGTGTGTCTAGCTGTATGCCTTTGCTACCTGCGATGATTGTTTCCTCATGTTTCCTCGTTGCTTATGTTTGTTTGATGACGACCACGTTTTGTGTCTAAAATGACTTCCGTTTCATCCATTAAAACCAGTTGTTAGTTCGCGCTCCGTGGTGTTTGTCTTTTCTGTCGTTCAATGTGTTAGCGCGGTTGGGTACACCTCGTCGCCGTGCGGGTGCTGGCCCGCCACGACTTGCTACTCCAAGACTCGGGGCTCAGAACCGGGTACGTCCGAGGAGGTCTCAGAGTCGCTTAGAGAGGCTGTCACCTCCGTTAAAGGCTCGCTATCGAGGGACAGCTCCGGGATTGCCCCGTCGGAAAGGGGCCTAAGACGTGGTCGTCAAGGCCTCGTTATCGTTCTTCTCTGCGTTCTTGTTGGGCTTCTGGGGGCCGCCGAACAGCTACAGGTTTTCGGTCTTCTCGGGTTGCACGCCAGGCTCTGAGGATGTCTTGGCAGCCGCTGCATAAGAGCATGGCAGAACAAAATCTACCATTGGGTATTCGCTGCCACAGCGCTTGCACGCGGAGCGGCAACTCGCAGTATCGTGGCCGTCAGCCCTGCGCACCGCCGAACAAGCAGTGCCAAAGTGGCCCTTAACGCCGCACCTAGAACACAGGCGTTTCCTCTTTCGATACTCCGTCATCACGCGGGTCCCAGTCACAATCAGGAATTTCGGGGGGGGGGGGGGGGGGCATTTGGAACCTGACCAGCCGCATCCCATTCCTGACATGGCTCCTAAACAGGAACGCTACTTCTGAGACTGATCGGACCGTTCCGGAAGGGGACAGCGAAGCACCGAGAGCCTCGCTGTTGGTGCACAGGGGAAGATGGTAAACCGTCACATTAACCACCACAGCTCCCATCTGCACCCGCAGCACTTCTTTTCCGTGTAGACGCAGGACACCTTTCGACACCATCTTGGTCGCTTGCGCCATGGAGGACACGGTGGCCAGAAGACGAAGACCTCCGAGGTGCTGCTGGTACTGCAGCCCCCTACTCCGACAGCCTCCTCGATAGTATCGATGAGGCTTTCCGCCGGAACAGGTTCCGGCACTGCGAATGTGAAGCACTGCGCCTGGGAAGGGCCGAATGCCGGGGCAGCTCGTTGCATGACTCGATCCAGGGCCTGGACAGCCGTGGCAGAAAGGCGGAGCCGGACTGCAGGTGGAGCCTCTGGTTGGGGGGGGGGGGGGGGTGGAGGCGCTATGCAGGGTCCGGGGTCCACCTGGCAGGGTGGTAGTGTTGAAAATCGCTGTTCCATTTCGACAAAGAGAATATGCTTTGCAGCTCAGTGGAGCGCACTGCGCATGGAGGGAAACGCGCGACTGAAGCTAACGTATGTACCTATTGCAACGTATTAAATAGCTGTGACCATGGCCGTTCAACGCTCGATGGAGCCGTTGGTTTTACCTTTACTAACACATGCTTTCCTGTCCAGCGTACAAAGATAGCACGGCTCACCTAACGTATGTAACCATTGTTTTCGAGGCATTCCCAATAAAACTTGGGTTAAATTATGCCACAGAGCTGTCTTCAACACTGTACTTTGAATTGTAAATCAAAATACAGTGCCAACGTTAGAACTAAAATGTACACAAGTTTCTTGGATCCCGTTTGTTGTGTATCACATGGTGCGCACATTACTGCGTGCTCTAACCAGGCTGTGTGTTTGGCTAATGCGGTTTTCTTGGCTCGAGGTTTCGTCAGAGGAGTCGGTGGGTCGTTTGTATCCATGGATTACTCCAAGGAGATCCTGGCATTTATTACGATATCACAGGTCATTACCAATTGGAACGGCACAAATTTCCACCACGTAACAAAACACTGAATAAGGCACAGAAGACCGCTTTCATAAGAACCGAGTCGAGATCCTGTCTTAACCCTTATCTATTAGCAAAAATGTACCCGGATGATTTTAAAACCACGTGCAGGTTCTGTGGCGAAACAGCCACGTATGTTCACATGCTATGGCAATGTAAAAAAGAACCTCCACCGGAGGATCGAGTACAGATTACATCTGTTGAGCGATGGGAGGTCGTTCTGGTCAGCTCGGACCCGAGCAGTGAAGCCTTGGCCACTGAGTGGGCCGCTAAGGTCGCCGCCAGCCATCAATTAGAGGCCATCTAGAGTCGATCGTCTGCATCTGCATTTTGACGCAATAAATGCTTTCCTATCCAAATCCACGGCCAGTCTCGAGGGAGAGCGCGTTTCTCTCTTCTCTTAAGGCCTCTCCAATGGGGTCTGTTGCCACCGCCCTCCGCGCCTCGGTGGGGTCGCCACCGCCCCACTGCTGCGCCTCTGCTTCCGCCGTTCACGCGCAAGGGAAACGCGCGCTCGCTCTTCGCTCCGCTCGCATCGGTTGCAACCGGCAGGTCCTGATATTTGACCCCTTATAGCTTATAGGATGAAGCCGTAATCAGCGTCTGATTTATCGTGTATGAGCAATAAAATAGTTAATAATGCGCGTGAGAGCGCGCGCGCCTTTGTCAGTGCTGTCGCGCACGGTCGAATGAAGTTTCGGGTGCACTTACATCAACACTTTTTGCCCCTAAATTTTTCACAAAACTATATGTACCATTTTATGCAGTGTGCCTTTGAAAGCTGTAAGCAGGTATAGCGCGACCTGACGCTAGTGCATGGCAAACTGTTCGGTGGATATTCTGTCAACCACTGCCGTTTTCGTTTAGAGCAAAAGAGACACTGACGAAAATATATACCACGTCTCAGATTCAGAGTAAGGAACAAAAATTTACGCATACAGTTAAATTTCAGTTGTCTAGTGAAGTGGGCTGTTCTAGCTTCGTTTCAAACAAATCAGTCAGTTGAAAGACAGCAGATGTATATGTAGTCTCGCGACTGACGCACACGTATACAGTCGTAGTCAGTTTATTACAGTGATAAAAAACAACATTTAATCAAGGAAATGGGCATAAACAGATATGCATAATTGAAAAGAGCGACAAGCAATAAAAAAAATGTTCTTCAAAGTTAACATATTGCACTCATTCATCAAAATGGTACATGCGGCTGGAAAATTAATCTCAAAATCTTTCTGGACGGTTTGTGCACATAAGGAGCTGGCCTTTCGTTTCTGTCTGTCACTTTCTTAGCATAATTGACAAGAATGATTCTGAGAAATTTCTCACATATTAAAAAAGCAGACCTTATAGACCGTTTTATCATGGGCGCTGCCGGATGGATGGATGGATGGATGGAATATAGGAGCGTCCCCTTTGAAACGGGGTGGTAGCAGTAGCTATCATGCTCATCTTTCTCCATATATCTCAATTATTGATTTAGAATGGTTAACTAAACCATCATTCTATTTATTAAATTTTGCTCCTATATTACTAACATTATGTCACTTCTCTGCTTTTAAGCCACCAATCTTCCAGCCGTTTTTTGCTAGTTTCCACCGCCGGTTTATTCATCCGGCCACTGTTATCTCTAAACCCCAGAGCTTCAGGAACAGTGATTGCGCCTGCATCAACTTCCGGATGGGTACCATTGCATTCGAGTATAATATGGTCAATTGTTTCACTGGAGTTTCCACATACAGCACATGCGTCATCTCCATTGTTAAACTTCTTTTTGTAGCTGCGTGTTCTAAGGCACCCTGATCTAGCTTCAAAAAGTAGGGCACTGCCTCTTGAGTTATCAAAGAAATCTTCCTTCCTGATCTGCATTTTCCACTTTCGGTATAATTCAACACTCTGTTTTTTTTTTCATCGAATTTATCCAATTTTTACCTTCTGTGTTTTTCACCTGTTGCTCAATGCTCTTTATTTCTCCGTCCTTGTTACTAGCATACTTACTAGTTACTTTCCTAGTTCTTTTCCTCCATTGTGAGTCAACGCTTTTTAGGTACAGGTATTTAAATACCTTAGCTGCCCATCTGTTACTGTCCAATTTCCTCAGGCGTTCTTCATATAATATTTTACTCTGAGCTTCCCGTACTTCGAAAGATTCCCAGCCCATATCTCCCTGTACCGTCTCATTTGTAGTTTTGCCGTGGGCACCTAGTGCTAATCGTCCAACGGATCTCTGATTTGTTTCTAATGTCGACTGTACCTCTGATTTTAGGCACAAACCCGCATTTCCGAAAGTAAGTCCGGGCACCATAATTCCTTTCCAAATACCCCTCAATACCTCATACCTATTGTATCCCCATAATGCCTTATGCTTCATTATCCCGGCATTCCTTCGCCCTTTGGCCTTAAGTGATTGCTCATGCTTTTCAATGTATGCCAATCCTTCGTTTACCCATACCCCCAAATATGTATATTCTGCTACTCTAGGTATTTCAAGGCCTTGAATTTTAAGACCCTGATCAGTTGAGCCGTTGAAAATCATCAGACCCGACTTAACGGTGCTGAAACTGAAGCCTAGAGCGTCCCCTTCGTCTCCGCAATACTTGACTAGAGTTTGCAATTCTTCCAGACTCTCAGCTAGAAGCACAATATCGTCTGCATACATCAAACCGGGGAGGCGCTGCTCTACTGCCTTTCCACCTAATCTGTATGACAGGTTAAAATCTTGGTTACGGTCTTGTATCCTCCGTTCCAGGTTTATTATATAAAGCATGAACAGCACCGGTGATAGAGGACAGCCTTGTCTTAATCCTTTGCATACTTTGACATCCTCCGTACTTCTTATCCCTTCCCACGTAGTTTCTACTTTGCTATCCCGGTATATTTCCTGTAGGAACTCTATTATCTCATAACCGATACCTTCTTCTTTTAATATGTTCCACAGGAGTTCCTGCTTACGTTGTCGTAAGCAGGAAGGCCAAATACAAAGGTCTATGTGCATGTCTATGTGTATGTGGCGCCATCTAGCGGCCGAGTTGTGAACAACCGCCATGCTGGTATGTGGGGTCCCATCCGTGTAACAGGCGACAAGTAGCGGAAATCGGCATTTTGGAGCTTTCGCGTGCAAATTTTTGCTTTCTGAAAGTACCTAGCTGAAAGAAAAAAACGTTTTCAGTAGCAGCGAAGCCATTCGGTCAGAAATGACAAAGAATTATGCTCCTGATCAGGTCGGCTGAAGGCTACAAGCCTGATTAGAATTAGTGTGTAACTTTTATGTGGCACAGAGAGGCGGAGGCGCACCACTGGCAGTGATGGCAGCTTTCGATCTACTTTTTATTCTTAAATGATTTCTAGAGACGGCTTACCGTAACACCATTTCTAGAGGGGGCTTACAACACCTTCATACACAAATTTATAAATATTTATAATGATTGCTTTCCCTTCAGAACCCACAAACGGCCACGCAAAGCACGCAAACCCTGGATTACTGCAGAATGTATCAAAGCTATAAAGCTGAAAAATATTATTTATCAAAAGTTTTTGAAATACAGAAACAAAACCGATTTAGATGAATTCAAAAAGCACAGAAACAGAACAAACAGTCTCTTACGGAAAACTAAAAGAGAGTATTTTGACAACCTTTTCGTCCAGGACACGAAGCAAACTCCAGAATTCATTTAGAAAAAATTAAATACGCTCCTAAACCGCCACCCTGATTCAAATGATAACACCAACGAGATAACTGTAAATGGTACAACTCTTGCTGGAGAAAACTTAGCTGTAGCTTTTAATGATTTTTTCACATCAGTAGGAAATAGCCATCATGACCCCAGCTGTACAGATTTTATGCCCCAACGAACAGAAGATAGTGCATTTTTATCTCCAGTGACTGCAGATGAGGTCGTGTCTACAATCATGTCTTTAAACAATTCTAATTGTACTGATATAGATGGCTCACAGATTCGGCCACTTAAGTATGTTACTATTATTATAGCTCCAGTTTTAGAGTATATCATTAATCAAATATTTTCATGCGGTCAGTTTCCTCGCCGACTCCAAGTGGCTAAAGTTACTACCATTTTTAAAGGTGGTGAGAAATGCAACATGTCTAATTACAGGCCCATTTCAATACTCCCTGTTTTCTCCAAAGTCGTTGAAAAACTAATACACGTTCGAATTAGCTCATTCCTAACCAAGCATCACGTCATGACACAATATCAGTTTGGGTTTACAAAAAAACGATCCACAGAAAGCGCCTTGCTGGCGCAAAAAGAAATCATTCTTAATGCTTTTGAGCGTGAATTTTATACACTTGGAATATTTGTAGACTATTCAAAAGCATTTGACAAAATAAATCACACCACGTTATTAAAAAAATTTGAATATTATGGTTTCAGAGGCTGTTTTCTATCTCTCATTAAGTCTTACCTACAACACCGCCAACAAAGGGTACACATAAATAAATCTTGCTCCAGTTTCAAACCATTATTACACGGCGTTCCGCAGGGAAGTATTCTCGGGCCGCTGCTTTTCAACCTATATATTAACGACCTTGTTAACATAGATTTAAACACTTCATTTGTTACTTATGCCGACGATACAAGCCTATTTTTCTCACATCACAGTTTACCCCTGCTTGTTAAGAAAGCGAATGAAGTGCTTGATGTACTAAACACTTGGAGTCAAACTAATTCTTTAACTATAAACGCCTCGAAGACAAAATCACTTCTTTTTCGCCCTAAAAATAAGCCAGTTAATTTCAATATTGTCCTTCGACTAGGTCTTTCGGTCATAGAGTTGGTACCAGTTATAAAAACGTTAGGTGTTCTTTTTCAAGAGAATATGCAGTAGAGCGCGCATGCTGACCTTGTTCACTCCAAACTTTCGCGAACAGTAGGTATTCTTGCACGCTTTCGTTATTTTTTGCAAAGCACATTAAATTGCTCTTATACAATTCCCTTTCCATGTCCGCGCTATCGTATGGTTATTTGGTATGGGGAACAATTACCTACACAAACCTGTTCAAAATCTATCGACTACAGAAAAAAGCTGTAAGAATCATTTCTAATGAACCTTATGACGCACACACAGAACCTATATTTCATGACCTTAGATTAGAACCATTACCGAACCTGTTCAACACAGTTCTGCTAAAACGTTATCATACTTATCGCATAAATAGTGACGCTTTCCTTGAAACACTTGCAACGCTGA
Organism: Amblyomma maculatum; assembly: GCF_055883805.1. Taxonomy (NCBI): domain Eukaryota; kingdom Metazoa; phylum Arthropoda; class Arachnida; order Ixodida; family Ixodidae; genus Amblyomma; species Amblyomma maculatum. The sequence goes on along the minus strand of NC_139351.1, from coordinate 21,192,311 downwards.
CTCCAGTTGAAAAAACGTATGGCACACGAAGCAGTGAGGTTTGGAAGATTCCCCATACCCGTACCAACTATGGCCGCCAAATGTTGATGTACATGCTACCACAAGCTCTCAATTCCTCTGTTAACAAGTCCAGCTAATCTATACAACAGTATATGTCCTCAAATCAAAATATTGTTAACACATGCAGCTCTGTACCACCCAATATTACTCCTATTTTCTAAATGTACTTTGTAATATATAAAGCCGTCGTTATGTTTATAATGGCTTTTTCTTGTTTTGTTGTGTTTTGTCCGCTGCTGTATTGCACTGTAAGCGGGGTGCTAGCCTTTGTCAAGCCATCGCAGGCTTTTTGCTAGCACCCTGCAGCATCACGAGTACTGTATAATCAGTGTTGATGCTAAATAAAATTATTTGTATTTGTAATTTGAGGAAAGAAAGAAAGTGAAGGTAGCCGTTTTATGTCACGTTTAGGAGCAATGCTAATCGCGCTAGAATAGTTGGGTCAACCGATCCTTCGTATACTCTTTACTGCTTGAGCGGCTACTGCGGAAGTTTCCACACCTCCTCTGGAGTTCTATTCTTAAGAATCCATTATCCATTTCGGATCCATTTACTATACTTTTGTTGGGTTACAATCAGGCAGGGTGTTCAAGCGTCCACTACTAGGCAATCGGATTTCAGCATTGCCTACATGACTCGACCACCTGCTTGCCGGTATGTGCGGTGAGTGGCGATGACTTGTCAACAGCGGGAGCTGCTACCCTGCAATTTCTCCGACTGGGCGTTAGTTGCGTTTGTCTGACGCTACCGTCATGCTGACATTAAAATATAAGATAAAATGGACAAATGATACCAAGGGAATAGGGACCTTAAATTATGTCCCATAATGACCTCATCGAAAGTTGCTTTTGTCAACAATTATATAGTCCATAAGTTCGTCGCAAGGTTTGCTTACTGCAAGCAATCGCTGCTATTCCTATGATCATATTCCCATTTATTATCGGCAGCAAAATCTTACGAGATGCGTGTTTAAAAAAATTTTAGCGCTGTTTCACTAAATAAGTTGACAAGCGATTTATTAGCATATCGTTGTCTTCAAGTGGGACAGGTTCTTTCATACTTGCATTAACCTCAGGTGACTGAATCGAAATAGTTCTTCTTTACCTGGCGGCATCTCGTAAATATTTGCCGCAAGGAATATAATCCGCTTGTTGCCCAAAGTCTGCCGCTGTTGCACGGGTTTTCAGTTTTTCCGGTCCCTACTCTACAAACACAGTGTTTGGAACTCGCACGAAAGGCTGCCAAAGCGAAACATTTTCGGTTGGGGCTTGGAATTCAGAAGCTGCTCGTCTTCGCCCAATTGAGTGAGTTGCAAGTGGACCAGTGTAGAGCAACACGCGCATACCACCGCTGTTAATCTTTTATCTTCTGTTAATCATCTACTTTTGGTTGTTATTTTTTTTTTGTTAACGCAAACAACGCAACAAACAGCTAAACTGTGGCCGGCGGAAATGAAACGATCAGGGAAATGAAGGAAAGAAAGGGGCGAAAGAAGAAAGAACAGGGAAAGAAAGCACATCGCTCACATCAGCTAATCGGCTTAGATACTCTGCGGCTATTCAAGACAAACTGTGTGCAAAAGACTGCAGCGTGTGCCCTTTCTCTGTAGAATGCCCTGCCGCCCCCGCTGCTATCCCCGCGTCCCCACATACCAGACAGCGCGGTATGTGGGGACAGCGCGCGGTATGTGTCCGCGCAGCGCGTTCCGGTTCGAGATTATTTTCCTCCTCGCCGCGAAAACGATCTATAGCATGGCTATTGTCAATGCCTTCCGGGCAACAAAGCAAAGGTGGGTTCTCCAGTGCTGGCTGGATTAAGATTTGAAGGACTTCAAGGACATTTGTGTGTGATAGATGCACGACAGCGATAATGCAGTCCGCTAGAATCTTGTCCTCGTAGAAAAGTGTACATGCGGCTGCTTCTTTCGCTGGTTTCAAGAAGGATAGCACAAGCGTCACAGCCGATGTCACTGATTAACTTCACAACGTATCCAGCGACGTAAGCTAAACCAGAATACGTGACAGTGGGTAATGGGATGACAGGACATATCATCACTTCTTTCAGTTCCTCGGTTACTGATTGCGGCAGAGCTGAAATGATTTCGTCGGTGTCGACACTAGGTGGCTTGATTTGGCTCCCAGATGAAACTTCCGTCTTGACAATGTGGTCAAGACAGAAGACGGCCCGTGCCCTCCTCAGGTGCCCCAGGGCACGGGTGGCCGCCACAGCCCTGTAACAATCGTGTAGTGGCCTGCCTGGCGCCACTCAAGTGGGTTTGTTTAAAAAAAAAGAGGCAGACATAAATATTCCGCAAGACCGTGTACATATAGGTCGAACCGGAAATTTATCTACACCAGCTAAAGTTCCTCGATCGTTAACATAAGCCGCGTTGATATGGACAACTCGAATTTTGGGCAGTTCTTCTGGGGACCAAGCTATTCAATCACATGTGCCTTGTTAATCGATCCCTTTAATATGGACGATTCGAATTAGGGACCGTATTTTTCTGGGGACCAGACTTTTCCAATGTATTTGCGCTCGTTAATATGGAAACTCACCGTCCGGACAGTGGACAGCGTGGAATCGCAAAGAGCCCCTCGAAGATCATACATGTTGGTCGCGTTATGGACAGTGCTGAGAACAAAATCTCTACTTTCCTAACCAGACGTTTTATTTCCTGCATTTTGCATGCAGGATCCCAGTAGTATGCAGTGAAAAAGTGCACGATGGCTCTTGCATTTGGTGGTTTAATATTTCACAGCACAAGTTAAATTGCCTAGACCACACCTCTTATCATTTACAGCATTGCATGAATGCCTCTAAAGACACTATTTCTCTTTAGTTTAATTTGGCTTCGCTGAAAACATAATTAGGTAGTCGACCAGGTCGTCGAGTCATGTGATGTGAACAGCCGTGGTAAGAGAAAGTCATCTAGACATGTCATAAAGCATATAAATATCCGGGCGAGTGAAGCGGAACTATGTTACTTCAGGCATAATTACAACGAGGATAATGAGATTTGAGCAGCAAAAATATTGTCTAATTCCAACTTCAATAAACCCCACTATGCGCAGAAGAAGATCCTATCATGGCATAATATTTGAAAAATTTTTTTTTTCGCGATTCGTTATTACGGACAACTCGTTTTAAGGACAAATTTTCTCTGGAACAAAACTGTCCATATTAATGAGGCATGACTGTAATTAATTTTTTTTGTTCTCCTCCATTTCGGCCCAGCTATCGCCCAAAATATTACAGTAGTGTTCAATTTCACTTTTGGTCAAATGTTATTTTGGTGTTCCTAACGTTCTTTTTTTTAACGCCTAATAGCGCTATAAATAAACGTTAGCATACCCTTTCTATAAACATTTTAACAACATATATCTAATGTATATGTAGCATTATTCTAGCGTTCTTGAAAATGATAAAACAACCCTGCATGAGCATGTAGCCTACCATTGGTGACGGTACACAACTAGGCAATACAGCGCGACATACAACTCCTATAGTCACCTCTGAATAAATAGCACAGAGAAAAGCTTTTATATCCATTATTGAGGAGTGTCCCTTGAGTAACAGTGGCGGATGTGTAAAAAGCATGGAGGAGGAGGAAGATGAGGAGGAAAGGCAGGGAGGTTAACCAGTAAAAGCAACCGGTTTGCTACCCTGCACTGGGGGGAAGGGGATGAGTGGATATGAAAGTTGTGAGAGAGGGATAGTTGAAGTTAATACAGTCACATAACAGACACGCCACATCACATCACGTTACAGTCATGTCATAGTAAACTCATAGTCTTTCGACTAGGCCTGTGCTTCTCATAAAGCGGAGCAGTGCATGGGAGGCCTTCACCGCAGACGATCGCCGTGGCCAGAGACCTAAAATCTTAGTTTCACTCAATGGGCGTCCATCTAGATGCTCCAGCAAACGGCACAGGCACTGCCTTTCCTCGCTGTATATCGGCCACTCACAAAGAATGTGGCCTATAGACTCGTCGCATCCACAGGTTGTACATACAGGGCTGTTTGTCATGCCTATCATAAAAGAATACGAGTTTGTGAATGCTACACGAACCCACAGGCGGCACAGCAAAGTTTATTCGCGTCGGGGTAGGCCAGGTGGAAGGCGAAGCTTGAGGTCAGGGTCCAGGGATTTTAAGCGGCAGTTCGCAAACTGGCCAGAGTTCCACAAGGAGAGTGTGTGTTCCCGCGCAAGTGCGCGAAGCCTGCCCGCTGCGTCTGCCCTGGAAAAGGGAATCAACACACAATCGCCGTCTTGGTGGGCTGTTCGTGCGACTTCGTCCACCCGAAGATTGCCCGCTATGCCACTGTGTCCTCGAAGCCACTGGAAGATGATGTCATGTCCTCCGTTAATTGCACAGTGATGAATTTGTCGCATTTCCGCAACGAGTTGTTCATGAGCTCCACGGCGAAGAGCCGCTTTTAATGCTTTCAGGGCTGCTTTTGAATCTGTGAAAATAGACCACCGCTGGGGGCTCTGCTGACTGATATGCCTAACTGCGACACGAATAGCGGTTAGCTCTGCAGCTGTTGAAGTCTGGTGAATTGTCCTAACTTTTATTTCTGTATTAATTGAGGGTATGACCATGCAGCCTGAGGAACCCACGGCATCCACTGAACCATCGGTGTAGACGTGCAAACGATTTGCATGGTACTCATGGAAGTATTCAAGAGCGATTTGTTTCAGTTCTGTCGTCGATAGCTCGACCTTCTTCCTGGTGCTAGGTATTGAAAGAAGCACGTGTGATTTATGCAGGCTCCATAGTGGAGAGGACGGTCAAGATGCGGGTGTAAACTGGGACGGCAGTATAGCGCGATGCGCATCAACGGTCTTTGTAAACGATGTACGCGGCCTGGTAATGGGAAGACTGGCCAAATGATGACAGGGAACACGAGAGATGTGTCGGAAATGTGCCCTCAGGGAGTCAACTGTTAGGTAGGTAGATATGGGATGCTCTTGTGCAATTAAACTGGTAGCAGCCGTAGAGGCAACATTCTACCAAAATAATTGGGCAGCGATTGCTCTCTAAGGTAGGCATTACTGCACAGATAGTTACAAGGAACCATTAGTTCAAAAACATACTAGAAATAGAAAGAAAATATTGCTAGGAATTAGTGCTTGAAATAGGTTTCCCGTTTTTTCATGAAATAATCATGATATCATGTAAATATTTCATTAAACCAACGTTTACTTACAAAATTAAAATAATGTTTATAATACAACATAAAACATTTGCATGGTCTATAAATTATAGCAAAATTGATAACAAAACTTAAAAGCGTTTACTCTGACGTTATACTAATACTTTGTCATGTAAGCATTGTGCAACTTACATTACATTTTATATAATTATTTTCATTTCGATGCTACCTCGATGCTTTCTCATCTAGCGCTGAAAGACGGTTTTGCCTTTATTACTGTTATGTGTGCCTTGAAGAAGCTTTGATGTGATCACTGCTCATTCATTTTTTTTTATTCATCTTCTTGTACAGGCTTGGGAAAAAATTCAGATTAAAATGAACAAAAGTAGATACGATGCCGCTATACATGTCATATGCTTGTCGAACGTTTGCTGAGCGACAGTGTTTTTTTAATATAAAGACTCCATTCACGTGTGTAGCACGCTGACAGGATGCCGCTGCAGCATCTACCTTGTGTTCTTTCATTTAGGGGCTGCACTCACCACGAAACCCGCGGGCGACAGCGCGAACACCAGGCAAAAGCCACCCGCCGCCACTGAAGCAGATGCGGAGCGAACAGCGAGCAGGTCGCGTCCCTTGCGGCGGCGGAGAGCGTAACTCAAGGAGAAAATTTCCCATTGTTCACGCGGCGATTGAGAAGGCCGTAAGAAAGACTCCCTCGAGACCGGCCGTGCCAAGTCCTATGATCCACCAAGGGTGCCGGAGATGTGGGCCACACATATCCTGAAAACTTACTGGGAAGATACTGATACCTATTACGTAGTCGCTGTGTAGTCACTGTACACTATGGCATAGCGGCAGTGATTCACCAGCAATTTGCTGATGCCCTCATCGTCTGCGGTTACAATATAGAATTAAGTGAGCAGGTGGTCATTCCTTTAGCAGCCCGCATGCCTACAGCGCCTATATAATCACAGATTTTATGGCTACCTTCCGCAACTACATAAAACAAACAATTGAGGCTACAGCAGCCAAAATAATAAAAAAAATATCATGGCCATTCCGACACAGATGAATCCCTCGTCTGAACAATAGGACATCAGAGAGTAGAAGGGAATTAATGAGCCCACACCTAAGCTCTCTTCCCCGAACTCGCCCCTTCCATCCCCCACAACATCCTACAATAACCCCCTGTGACGACCGCGGAGAGGTAACAGCACTGCAGACACATATCACGGAAAATATCTGCCCCCAGACAAGGGGCTCTGCAAAGCCGAGTAAGGTCGAAGCGTGCGCCATCACAAGCCCGTTTAAACAAAATACCCCCCGCGTCCTGCCACGCCAAATGCGAACTTTTGGGGAGAAGACTGCCCTGCACTACATTGTATGAACCTGCCTACACAATCAACTGTTAGCTTGTATGAACCTGCCTACACAATCAACTGTTAGGTTCCGAACTTCCCGGGTGGTGAGATATTGGTGTTGAAATGGGCGTCCGCTTTTTTGAGGAGACTCCACCCGACCACCTCGGAGTTCATGGCAACAGAGTCATCCAGGACGCAGCCCGTTGTGTAGCATGTTGACAGCGATGGCAGCGACAGTCGCACGCAGTTTGTTTCCTGGAGCGCAGAGGCTGTAACAAATTTGCCGAAAAGCGGACACGCTTGTGTTTGCAAAGAAAGCGCAGCCGCATCCTCGTATTAGCGCCGAGAAGGGAGCGGGTCATCTCCCCCCGTGGAGAACTGTCACTACATTCCCTTCCGGTGGAGTTCTCCAGCATGAAGGGTCCGCATGGGTGGCGCACAGTTTTCGACCTTGGGCAGCCACCAAACATCATTTCAGGCACCCATGCTTGTCATCCCCTGGCGGTGTCGCCATCGTTCCGGAATAGTGGAGAGAGCGTGCTTCAGGTGGATGTCTCCGGTGGGCGGTTCCCGATATGTACGTGCATGTGTATTGTAACTGGTTCACAGGAAGGGAAAGGCACAGTATCTGTCACACTTGTGTCTGTGGACACCTGTACCGCGCCGTAAGATTGGTTCACAATAAATTGGTTCACAGGAAGGGAAAGGCGCAGTAACTGTCACACTTGCTCTGTGGACACCCGAACCGCGCCGTAAGGGAAGGGAGGAAGGTGGGAATGAAAGTGGAAAGAGAGAAAGAGGAGCCGTAGTGGAGGGCTACGGAGTAATTTCGACCACCTGGGGATCTTAACGTGCGCTGACATTAAAGATCCCCAGGTGGTAGAGAAGAGAGAAAGATGGGAGTTAAAGTGGAAAGAGAGAAAGAGGGGCCGTAGTGGAGGGCTACGGAGTAATTTCGAAAACCTGGGGATCTTTAATGTGCGCTGACCTCGTACAGCACACGGACGCCTCTTCGTTTCTCCTCCATCGAAACGCAGCCGCAGAGGCCGGGTTCGAACCCGGGAATTCCGGACAGTAGTCGGGCGTCTTGCCATTGTACCATCCCGGCGGGGCGAACATAATGTGGCGAACTAAAACGTGATCTGACATGACAAAAAAAGGAAGTAAAATCCTGAGAGACTTGAAGACTTGCAACCTAACAAATAAGCTTCCTGGATTTCAAATTTGGTGCATGTGCAATAATTAGATAATTAGTTAGGGCCAATAAGGCCACTTTCACATCGAAATAGCCAACCTATTGGCAATGTCCAAAGTGGTCACGTGATACCTCTCTTCAGGTCACGTTGTACATCAGTTCCGGTCCCGTGACATGTAAGGACTATCAACGCGTGATGTCATGGGAGAGGCTGGGGCGCATCTTTCAATTGTCTTAGAGGGGAATGGCGAAAGACTAAACTTCGTCTCCAATCATTTGCCTCTCATCCTTTTCCCTTTATCGGTTTTCGTTTCAGTGCTACATATGATTACAATTGGTTTACAGGAAAGGAAGGCATCGTATCTATCACACTATCTCCGGCAAGTGTGAGATTGGACATTACACCATCGCTCTTGTCTCGTGGAGCTCTTTGGTTGTGTTCAAGTGTGGGATAGCAGAAGGCAGGAACGCTACACCAGGAGTAGAGGTCAGACAATTGCCAGTTGTTGCGTAAAGGTCTTATTTGGCTGGCCGCAACTACTAGTGCATCAGTATTATGCAAAATACTTTTAATGAACTTGAAATCTAAAGTACAAGCGAATGCGTGGTTAAAGTTTAAAAAAATCGAAAACGGGAATTCCTTTTTTGTCCTTACAAATTTTCACCGTTGGTTGTTTTCTTGAAAAAAGCGCGATTCGTATTTCTCTATTGAAATGTTATCTAAATATGATGTTTTACTAGATTGATAAACAAGTATGCTGAGAAAATGGTGCAACAAAACTGCTGTTCTGCCATAAACCGATTTTGAGACAATTAACGGCCTGCACAGTAGGTAAAATTTTGTTTCCTGTGCTGATTTTGGAAATCTTATAAAAATCATTTCCGCTATCCATAAAAGAAAACAAATATTTGAACATGAATAAAAATATGCGTGTACTTACTCAGACAATCTACATCTCCCTAACTTTATTATAGTTTGTGTAATTCATAACCAAAGTTTGGGAAAAAGACAATAAGTGCGGCACTTAGCCTTGTCGTCATTATTAATTCGCTGTGCTTCGAAACCAATGTTAGCAGAAAAACATTTGCAGACCTCTTCTTTCCAGTCTTCAGGCAACAATATGTAAAATTTTGGAAAAAATATTAAGATCAGCTGGCCGTGCTTTGACCTTATGTGGAAACAGCCTATCACTTGGCTCATTAAGTCAGGAACACATCCACTTCCGGTTGTCTTTACGTCTTATCGCTTGGACGGCGACATTAGTTGTATGACTATTTCGACGTCTGATTGATTTTGCTTTTATATTTTTGGCTCTATTTAAACAACTAATTCTATTGACACAATTGTTTTCGGCGGCATCTTCGTATTGTTTACGGACGAACGAGGACGAAGAAGCGGGCAGTGGCGCGGGCAGGAGCGCTCGCGCTAGGCCCGCTAACATATACATTAAACGTCATCTCACTGTCATCGAACATCTCTCTGTCTTCTGTTGTTCTGTTTTTATCGGCTTACCGCATCGTAACAATCGATCGTAACCATATGATTCATACTAACTCTGCTGCAAACGACACAACTGCGGTTGACACTTTCTGCACACAGGACACTGCTGGCACAGCCTTGAAATGATGTCGCATTAACAACTGAGAAAACCTCAATCTTGTCTGTGAAACGCTACCACGTCAGACTCTTAACGACGAAGCCTAAAACGACAGTCTAATGTCGATGACTAAAATAAAAATATTGGGGCAATCAGGCAGATCTGACCACTCGTTGGCAATAACGAGGTAAGAACGCGTGTTTTAACCCGGAATTTATTTAACTGACAAGGAATGTCAGGTTTTAGCAAACGGTGGGGCTATAGTGCGTTTTTGTTTATTTCAGAAGTTTGCTATAAGGCATAAGTTGAGAAGGGAGAATGGAATGCAGGAGATAGAAAGTTAAAAGGAGTGAAGTCCGGTTTCACTGAGGTAGTCGCAGAGGTTGGCGGTGTACATAATAATAATAATTGGTTAACAGGAAGAGAAAGGCGCCGTATCTGTCACACCTGATTTTGTGGACTCCTGAGCCGCGCCGTAAGGGAAGGGAGGAAGGTGGGAGTGAAAGTGGATAGAGAGACAGAGGAGCAGTATTGGAGGGCTACGGAATAATTTCGACCGCCTGGGGATATTTAACGTGCTCTGACATCGCACAGCACACGGTGTACACTTCTCATAATCGCGTTCGTTGTTCCACCACAGCCCACCTTGAAGAGTAGCAGTTTTCTAACCTAGGTCGTTGCTGGACACGTCGAAAACAAGTGACGCACATCACAAATCGCTGGTGCAGCGTCACGGTGACAGCACCTGTCAGTCACTGGCAGATTTTTTTTCACCCCACCGATGATGACCGATGGGTCAGAGATGCCCTTACCCGAGTCCGGAGCACAGATACCCGGCGATACCTGGACAGATACCTGAAGAATCCGGCGCACAGAATTCGGCGCACAGAGGCCATAGTGTACAGCGACTACACAGCGAGTACGTAATAGGCATCAGCCTGGGAAGCCCTGCTGCGGAGCGAGGTCCCTGCTCCACAGCTACAAGCCATCCGCCTGGTGGAAGAGGCCGCGAAGAGCCAAGACCTCTTTGCCTGCTTCTGATCGCGGAGGTCTCTGCTCCCGTCCCTTAGGCCCGCGTTCCGGGGGCGGGAATTGGAGGCCTCCTAATCGGGTGGAAAATAAGGTTATCATCATCATTATCTTCCCAATAATGTTTCAGGATATACTGGGCCCACATCTCCGGCACCCTTGGTGGAACATAGGACTTGGATAGGAAAACATTTATTTCGTCAAAATGCAGATGCAGACAATCGGCTCTAGATGGCCTCCAGTTTATGGCTAGCGGCGACCTTAGCGGCCTACTCAGTGGCCAAAGCTTGAATTCTCGGGTCCGAGCTGACCAGAACGGCCTCCCATCGCTCAACAGATGTAATCTGTACTAGATCCTCCAGTGGAGGGTTTTTTTTTTTTTTACATTGCCATAGCATGTGAACATACGTGGCTGTTTCGCCACAGAACCTGCACGTGGGTCTATAGTCATCCGGGTACATTTTTGCTAAAGATAGGGGCTAAGACAGGATCCCGACTCGGTTCTTATGAAAGCAGTCTTCTGTGCCTTATCCAGCGTTTTGTTACGTGGTGAAAATTTGTGCCGTTTCCATATGTAATGACCTGTGATATGGTGAAAAGGTGCCAGGATCTCCTTGGAGTAATCCATGGATACAAACGACCCACCGACTCCTCTGACGAAACCTCGAGCCAAGGAAAACGCATTAACCAAACACACAGCCTGGTTTTGCCCCGCCGGGGTGGTGCAGTGGTAAGACGCCCGACTACTGTGCCGGAGTTCCCGGGATCGAATCCCGGCCTCGGCGGCTGCGTTTCGATGGAGGCGAAACGAAGTGGCGTCCGTGTGCTGTGCGATGTCAGCGCACGTTAAAGATCCCCAGGTGGTCGAAATTACTCCGTAGCCCTCCACTACGGCTCCTCTTTCTCTCTTTCCACTTTCATTCCCACCTTCCTCCCTTCCCTTACGGCGCGGTTCGGGTGTCCACAGAGCAAGTGTGACAGTTACTGCGCCTTTCCCTTCCTGTGAACCAATTTTAACACAGCCTGGTTAAAGTACGCAAGAATGTCGCACCATGTGATGCACAACAAACGGTATCCAAAAAACGTGCACAATTTAGTACTAACGTTGGCACTGTACTTTGATTAACAATTCAAAGTACAGTCTTGAAGACAGCTCTGTGGCATAATTTAACCCGAGGTTTATTCGGAATCCCTCGAAAACAACGGTTACATACAAGAGCTGAGCCGTGCTATCTTTGTACGCTGGATAGGGTAGCATGTGTTAGGAAAGGTGAAATAAACTGCTTCCTCGAGCCGTGGACGGCTACGCTTTTGGTTATTTAATACGTTGCATTAGGTACGCTAGCCTCAGTCCTAGCGTAGAGTTGCTCGCGCGTCTCCTTCATGCGCAGTGCGTTCCACTGAGTTACAAGGCATAGTCTCGTTGTTAAAGTAGAACAGCGATTTTCAAACGCCACCCTGCCAGGCGGACCCCGGACCCTGCCTACCGCCCCCCCCCCGCCCCCCAGAGGCTCCACCTGCTTTCCGGCTCTGCGTTTCTGTCGCGGCTGCCCAGGCCCTGGATCGAGTCATGGAACGAGCTGCCCCGGCGTTGCTCCCGTCCAAGGCACAGTGCTTCATATTCGCAGTGCAGGAACCTGTTCAGGCGGACAGCCTCATCGCCACTATCTAGGAGGTTGTCGCAGTAGGGGGCTGCAGTACCAGCAGCACCTTGGAGGTCTTCGTTTTCTGGCCGCCGTGTCCTCCATGGCGCAAGCGACCAAGATGGTGCCGAAAGGTGTCCTGCGTCTAGACGGAAAAGAAGCGCTGCGGGAGCAGATGGGAGCTGCGGTGGTTTATGTGACGGTTTACCGTCTTCCCCCGTGCACCAGCGGTGAGGCTTTCGCTGCGGCGCTTTCCCCTTACGGAAAGGTCCGATCAGTCTCAGAAGTAGCGCTCCAGTCTAGGAGCCACGTCCAAAACGGGACGCGGCCGGCTGACTGAAAAACAGCTCGGACCTGGCCTACCGACTACTGCAAAACAGCTCGTACGTGGAAAGTCTATCCCGCCGCTTCATAGTCTGGGCTCCGGCCCATTCTGGGCTAGAAGGAAACGAGGCAGCAGATGCCGCCGCCCGCGCGCTTTCTAACCGGGCAACCTCGTCTTCTTCCTCCTCAGAAGAATTTACACCAGCCTACACTTTCAGAGAAATTACGCAGCTGTACCAAAACAGACACAATATTTACCCCCACCCGTGTAATGGGTTAACAAGAGCGGAGGAACGCGTGTTTCTTCGCCTCCTTACGAATACCATGATGAGCCCGGCGTCACTTAAGCACTTTGACAGTGCCTTCTCCGGGGGGTGCCCGCACTGCGGGGAAATGTCCTCGGACCTTTTCCATATGGTGTGGGCGTGCGCCTCCAACCCTGCCTTTGCACCTAACCAAAACACCACCCGGGAGGACTGGGAGGCGACCCTACTCGCCTGCTCCGACCTGAAAGCCCAAAAGGCCTTGGTCAAAAGAGCAATTGCGGCAGCGGAAGCCACTGGGGTCCCGTACTAGGGACTCCACCTAGTGTTTGTCAGGGGAAGGGCACTAAGCCTGACCCCAGAAAAATCTTCATGTAACTCCGTATTTTATTAAACGTTTTCACCACCACCACCAACACCACCACCGCCCAGGTGTTGCGTGATGCCGGATTATCAAAAGATGAAACGCCTGTGTTCTGGGTGCGGCGTCGAGGGCCACTTTGGCGCTGCTTGATCGGTAGTGCGCTCCTGCCCTTGCAGGGCTTACGGCCGCGATACTGCCAGTTGCCGCTCCGCGTGCAAGTGATGTGGCAGCGAACACCCAATGGTGGATTGTGTTCTGCCGTGCTCTTGTGCAGCGGCTGCCAAGACATCCTCAGAGCCTCGCGTGCAACCCGAAAAGACCGAAAACCTGTAGCTGTTTGGTGGCCCCCAGGAGCTCAGCAAGGACGCAGAGAGGAACGATGACGAGGCCTTGACGACCACATCTGAGGTCCTCTCCGACGGGGCAATCCCGGAGCCGTCCCTCGATAGCAAACCTGTGACGGAGGTGACAACCTCTCAGAGCGACTCTGAGACCTCCTCGGACGTACCCGGCTCTCATATCCGAGTCTTGGAGTAGCAACTCGCGGCGGGCCAGCAACCGCACGGCAACAAGCTGTACACACCGCCCGCTCCACATGTGAAGCAAGCAAAGCTGGAGGCTATGCTGAACGACCCGCTCCTCCTGCACTCGGTGGTTCCGCCTCCATCTTTCCGAGTAGCGAGGTCACCCTGTGTGGTCTTACTGTGGCAAGACGCTTGGCTCAACGAGGCCGCAACGCCTGAGGGCGGGCCCCGCTACGAAAGCGCCTTTGGCGGACGATAGAAAATATCGCCTTCCCGGCGCAGAGAGCTGTGCATCTTCGAGCGCACCAGCGCCACATAATAAGGTCCGAAAGGCTCCAGATGGCACTGAGATGGACTTCTCGGAGGCCGAGTCGTACCCACGACGGCGCCGCCTCTCAGGCTCAACGGCCGCAACGACCGCACCATCCTCCTCCTCCTCGCCTGTCTGGCGGTAGCTTCGACGCGGCTCAGTCGGCGCCGTATCGCTCCCGGCTGTTAACCGCCTGCGAACGCTGCAGCCTGCGAACGCTGAACTGTACGCGTTCCGCGAACTGAGTGTGTGTGGTTTTGATTGCACAGACGCGCGCGCCACACGGACCATGTCGCGTCCCGGGCGCACAGCAATCAGCACTTTATCGCACCCTGGCCGTCTCTGCAGAGCTGTTAATGAAGCTTCAACATCAAGCATCAACAACCCGAGCATCTCCCTAGTGCTATTGTGCGGACATGTTTACAGACTTTGGCCGACCAACGTTTCCGTGAGTTGTTATATGCTCCTGCGTTCTTTTCTTTCAGTGATATGTATAGTTTTCTTGGTTCCTCCTTCCTTTTATTATGGCCGTTTTTCATTTTGCTTTCGTTAAAGCGCAAAGCTTTCGCCACCGTGACATGTAAAGGGACGTGCTTCATCTAGCGCGTTTGCATCGAGTAGATGATTTGTTTTGGCAGAAGTGGACTCTAAAATGTGTCACTTCGGTGGACGGCAGACCTTAATGCTTGGATTTTCAGTGGATCAGGAAGGTATTCGGCCCGACCCCCAAAGTATCGCTGCTGTGCGAGACTTTGTAAAGCTTCAAAACGTAAAGCATTTGAGAAGCTTTCTGGGGCTATGTTCATATTTCCGCCGTTTCATTCAAGGATTCGCCCAAATTGTCCATCCGCTCACTTCCCTTCTGCAAAAAGATGCTCTGTTTGGTCCTTGGAATGCGAGTCATCGTTCCGACAGCAAAAGTTTCTGGTCAAATCTATTCCGATCCGGTTGCTACCACCAAAGTTCACACCGATGCGAGCAGCGTGGGCGTTGGTGCGGTTCTCATCCAGCGCATGAACGGCGCCCAGCATGTCATCGCATATACAAGCCGCACTTCAACGAAAGCAGAACGCAACTACACAGTGACAGAAATGGAATGTCTCGCCGTCATCTTCGCCGTTACCAAGTTCCTCCCATATTTGCACGGCTGTCACTTCAACGTAATTACCGACCATTACACCCTGTGTTGGCTTGTTGGCCTGCGCGACCCCTCCGTTCGACTAGCTCGCTGGACATTCCGTCGACACGAATATGACTTTTCTGTGTCCTATAAGAGTGCTCGCCTCCACGGCGACGCTGACTGTTTGTCCCGATTTCCTCTTCCATGCACGGCAGTCGGTGAAGATGATCTGGACGACTTCCTGGCGCCTGTGAGCGAAACATTACCAGACCTCGTAAAGTTCCGACAAGAGCAATGTCAAGAGCACGCACTTACTTCGTTGTTTGATAACGCGCGCAATTCAGCATCTACACCTTTTTTATTCAAGATGGTCTACTCCTCAAAAAGATTTACTCAACTGATGGTGCCCGTTTTCTGCTTGTTGTCCCCGCTTCTCTCCGCCATGCTGTCGTATACATGCGATGCATGATGACATCACTTCAGGTCATCTTGGTTTTGCGCGCACTCTCGCGAGAGTCCTACAACGTTTTTCTTGGGCAAAGTTGTACACGACAACGAAACGCTATGTAGCAAGTTGTATCCCTTACCGTCGTCTCAAACGAAGCACCACGCCACCTGCTGGCCTTCTTCAACTTGTCAAGCTCCTTAGGTCGCCTTTCGAGAAAATTGGGATTGATCTGATTGGTCCTCCCCAAATCGTCTGACGGCCGTCGCTGGATTATCGCAGCGTAAAGGCCCCAATATAATCCGACGTAACGCACGCGCGCGCGCACGCCGGCCTCCGCGACGATACGTCGGCGAAAAACTGAGGTCTATAGTCCAACGTCACGGCGTGACGGACGTAGCGCGCGCGTGCCGGCGCGGCCACAAGTCGCCGACGCGCAAATAGAATTGCTCCTATTTTTCGCCGACCGCGCCGACCGCGCCGGCGCGCAACCCAGCATTCCTCGCGCGGAATGAGAAGTAGCTAAGTATGGCGGCCCACTGTGTAGGTAGCGTCAGTGGGCCGCCATACTTAGCTACCTCTCACTATGTCTCTCACTATAAAACTATGTCAGATTTTTAAGACGCAGTGGTAGAAAGGCTGTTGAAAGGCATTCAGGCGCATCCCTGCATTTACGATACCAAGCGATTAGATTACAGAGATGCAGAAAAAAAAAATGCCTGGGAGGCAATTTGTCAGCTGTGCGGCCTGGACACAAGTAAGCGCTTCGCTGCAGTGCGCGACTGCTCAAGGAGGTGTAACGATGGTGTTGCCCTTATTTATTCAGTGGAAGAATGTCAAAAGCTTTGGAAGCGCCTTCAATAACGGTATACAAAGGAGGTGAAGGCTGTCGAAATGGCTACACGGAGCGGCAGCGGTTTCCTGTCCCGCACAACCTGGGAGTTTGCGAAGGCGATGGAGTTCTACAAAAACTGCGGCCGACCGAGAAAGTGAGTCTGCACTCTGCACTGAGTGCGCAAACACAGTGAATACAAACTCCTGTCTTGTCGCTGGTGTGGCTTGATCAGTATGCTATAACGACAAAAAAAAATTAAAATCAGCCCTGACACTTTCCAAAAAATGCTTTGAAATCCCACGACATGTGTCGGCTGACTGAGCTTTGGCAGTCACTCAATGTCGCCTGCTACACCTGCTACATGTGTCCAAGAACCTATATCCATTTGTAGGATGCAACGAATGGATTGTGGCAATGTGACACTCGTCCATAGTGGGCATGTGCATAGTTTTCTGAGGCCAACCAATCAGTCGTTTGGGAGATATATCATCCGGAACCTGAAGGGGGGGGGGGGGGGGGGGGATTAGCAAAGCTAGTTGGAACATTCCCGACGGAAGCTTGAAGCCATTTGAAACAATAGATATGAATGTTAAACTTGATTGGAACTATTGGAAAATGCATTTGGAATGCCCAACTGTTATCTGCATCATCACTATTTCATCACCATTCGACTAACCAATTGCACTGCAATGTCCAATTGGGTCCATAATTAGGAACCAAAAAGAACCATTTTTAATTTCCAATTGCCTTGACTGTTTTTTTAACAAGTTTTCCCCACTCCATGCATTCGATAGTTACCTGAAAATGGCGTAGGGTTGCAATGGAAAGAAAACAAAACTCATCTGCCACTGAGGACGAGAATGCAATTCAAGTTTTGTTTTCACTTAGGGCTGCACATTTTTCTCGTTCATTTTAAGAGATGATATTTATTTAGTGAAATGAATATTTCTTTCTTTATTGCAGGGCTACATACAACCTTGTGCCGGTAGTTCCGGATAATGCTGAAACCTCGGCAAGGCAACTTTCAACACGATACAGCAAAGGACGCCATCGCATGCTGGCAGCATCAACGCAGATGATGAATACACGCCAGCCCCTCCAGAACTGCCTGATGATGAGCCGCAGATTGCAGTGCCAGCTCGGGAGGTGCCTGTTCATGCGAGGAAAAAACGCAAACTTAATGCCTTCGAGCAGCAATTGCGTTCACACCTTCAGCACAAAATGACGGAACATGAAGCATTTCGCCTGTCAATCGCTTTAGCCTTGGACAAGATGGAAGGGCGTGTGGCCGCCCGGTGCAAGGTGGTACTAATGCAAGTGCTTTCCGAATTCCAGGTGCAGTAGGTCAAAATTCAGTTTCTTCTCTTGTGCCATCAAATTTAGCAGAACACATATTTTTGCTGCACAATTGTTTATTTATGAATCGTGATCTTTCCTAAAACAAAACGTGATTTGATGCAATTCGGTTAAGTGACGGTGAGAAGCGCACTGGGGCGGCAGCATGTTGTGAGTTCCGAGTACACACTCTAGGGGCCGCTATAGTCGAAACAAAGGCAGCACAATAATGGCAGTTACCTTCTCCAAGCCTTTTGAATCGTCAGTGGTGAGAGAAATGAGCAAAGCAGTCACAGCAGGTATCTCAAGCCACTAGGAAAGTTTTGCGACAACACAGTACAACTCTAGTTGTTCTAAGGGTTCA
Source organism: Amblyomma maculatum (assembly GCF_055883805.1). Taxonomy (NCBI): domain Eukaryota; kingdom Metazoa; phylum Arthropoda; class Arachnida; order Ixodida; family Ixodidae; genus Amblyomma; species Amblyomma maculatum. The sequence goes on along the minus strand of NC_139351.1, from coordinate 21,174,378 downwards.
GCTGTGAAAACAAGCAGGTACTTCACCATCGCGCCTCTTTTTTAGTAGAAAGCGTGTGAAACCTACATCAGACCAAAGAATACTTGACGCATAAAGGGGTGACGCCACAAAAGTGTCATTCAATTGACATTTCTCAAGAGTTTTCGAAAGCGACACGGGCCTATCGCCAATGTGTTTAGGTTAAGGAAGCGCTGGAGTCACTCATGTGAAAATATGAGCCACTGGCAAAAGGCTAGGAAGCGAAAGAACCTGGAAGTAGAAAATACCATCCTTGAGTGCCCTCTATCCTTCCTAAAGGCGCTATTGATCCTGGAACGAATATGCACAAGACAGAGAGTTGAAATGTGCTTTTCATTGATGTCAACTCCAAACTAGTGCTGGTGCTTGAGCACATCAAAGGGGTGAACTCCACGTTTAAACCTATGATGTCAAAACAGTCAGACTTAGTTATGAAGTGTAGAAGAAAACATTCAGTTTGCTGCTAGTCTTCTCCAAATGTCTCCTAAGGTCACTTTTGGTACTTTAAATATCTGTATGTACATGTTTTTGCTATTTGTTTTCTCTTGTCAGTGATGCGGGTGTAATCGACAAAGCTTTGAACGTTGAATAGAAAGGAATGAAATCGGGTATTTTGGTATGTCAGGATTATTAAAGGTGTTTGAACTCAGAATCATACTCCAAAACATAATTCGAATGCTCCAAATTCTCATTTTATTGCTCCAAACCTGCTCCAAATAGGCTTTATTACTGCTCCTTGAGCTGTTCCAAAATGCTTGAGCCTGCTTTAACCCTCGTATATTTTTCCAAAATACAAGATGAAAAGTAAAATCTCAGTAGACTATGCACTGACTGGAAGAAAAGGGCAAACCATGCAATCAGTACTATGCACAAGTGTGTCTATCTACATTTTCATTTTTTTAACATTTGTGCCTTGCAGCTTCTTGAACACTTTTTGACTTCTTAATACTTGTTGATTGAACTTGTAGTCATAATAAGTGCAATTTTTCTATTTCTACATCATGCGATACAGGCACACATCTTGTGCCTTTTTGCTCAGAACACGTGCAATGCCACGACTGTAGTCTGGTTATTTTAAGGACAGATCCTGTATTGGTACAAGTTGTTTGTTTCAATGCAGGCAGCAATGGCCGCACGAGACTTCATATGCTTGTGATAAACCACTGTGCCAAGTTTGTGATTTTAAATGTGATGGCATGTTCCTCATTTTCTTTTGCTTATTTTTCACCACTTGTGTTCGCTTTATAGTGTTCTGCAACTTTATCGGAACCGTCTTGGAAAATTTCCCGCCTTGACAGGTGAGAAAATTTTCCGAGACGGTTACGATAAAGTTGCAGAACACCGTTAACTAGGCTTAGTCTAGATGAAACACTGCATTCAAGCACGGCATGATACCTCTGCAGCTGTTTTTTTTTTTAATGCAGAACATTGCTACTTCTGCAGGTACCTAGTGTTTTTATGAATTTTTATACTTTTTTGCTGGTTGCTCACCTACATTACTTTGTTCATTTTATATATACTTCGGATCTGCATTTTTACAACTTATTTTCCGAATAATGTGATATGAAGCTAGGGCTGTTCATGATGGAAGAGAAGTGTTTATTATACCATTCAGGTGCTCTACAGCCTGGAAATTTTTTTCAGCTTCTTTCAGTATGGAAATGTAGCCATTGTCATGCCAATTTTGTAATAAAGACAGATTTTGTGATTTCACCCAATACAGGTTTGTCTGATCACCTTACGGAGTGACAAATTTGATTCAGGTTAAATTTTTGAGGCCCTGCACTGCAAAATTACCTCACATTTTTCTGGAATTCCAAGAACTGTAAGGTCGCAGGACACCTAATTAAGGAATGTCCGAACTGCTGGGAGACCTTAGCCTTTTCCGACAGCTACACTTGAAGTTGAAATCAGTTGTTATACAATTAATAGAATGCTACTACTTCCACTCAGTAAGCATATTTAATTCTGTCAAATGCATGACACAAAATGCAGTTGCACTTTTGCAAATGGCTGATGAACAAAAATTTTGAACATCAAACAAAATATGAACACTGCGACGTTGAGGGAACAAAGAGAATTTAGGCAGAAAAAGTTAAAAAGAATATATTTTTCAGAGCACAATTTTGTACTACACACTGGAAAACAACAAAGTGGGGAGCGATACAAAATGAAGCCTACAGGGTACTTGCCAAAATAAAAAATGCAGAAAGAGAATGAAGCCCAAAGTGCAAGAAGAGAATGTTTCTCAAGTATATGCTTAGAATATTTACAGAACAGTAGCTGATGCATATTGTGGAGAAGTAGCCTGTATTTAACTCCTCCTAACAACGTTCAGCTGCCAAGGGAGCGAGCCTGCTGCAGACATAAAATAGTCGGCAATTTCATCCCTCAGGGCTAAGGCTGTTGTACTTGAGCGATTACTTGCAGCGGTCAAGCATATGCTGCTGCCACTGGCTTCCATGACTGTTTGTCGCCAATTGCATTCTTGCACATTTTCTCCATTCACATTGTCACTGTAGCCAGCTGGGCAGTATGCATCGTCTAACATTAGAAAATTGTGCAAGCACACTGCTGCATTCACCATATTGGTCAGCAATTCAAGGCCACCCTCTACAGTGCCGAGAAAGGAACGCCACCGTGAAACTAAAATGCCAAAGGCATTCTCAGCGCACCTCCGTGCCCTCGACAGCCGATAATTGAAAACCTTCTTCTTCTCTTCAAATTTTTTTCCAGGATAAGGACGCAATAAATAGGTCTTCAGAGGAAACGCAGCATCACCCTCAATGCAAGAAGGCCACGTAGCTGCTGACAAAGCCAGACCCAGCGTTCCATCTTCAATTTGTTCTTTGATGATGCTTTCCTTAAAGATGAAATCATCTGGAAACCTTCCTTCTGCACCAGTGTCAACTAGCAGAAAATGATAGTCGGCATCTACCACTGCAAGAAGCACAACAGAGAAAAATCCCTTGTTATTGTGGAAATCGGACCACCTATTATCCGGAAATTTGATTGCAAAATGCTTGCCGTCTATGCTTCCAATACAGTTGGGAAAATCCCATTTGCTGCTGTATGCCTGTCTGATCTTTTCCCACTCTGCTGTTTGGCGTCGCAGAACAAGTGGTGACAGACAGTCCCATATTGCAGGAAACGTTTCCTTGAGTATTTGTTGCACTTTGGATGTGTTCATGCAGTAGGAAATTGCAATGTCCCGCATGCTGCAGCCAGTGACAAGGAATCTGAAAGGAGTTAAAAATATTGAAATCAATGGGATGTGCACATTTTCTATTCATATATAGGACTCGTCCAAAAGAATTTCCTTGCTCATATAGCTCTTAAAATTTTTGCCAACCTTACAGCAGTACAAAACGCACTAACCAAAGCAAGTAAAGCAACTCTTTTTTTACCTCATTTAGAGGTAATCAAGGTATTTTGGGTTGTAGTATGGAGCGACCAATGCACAGCATACATATTTCAAGTGTTGCACTCACCTCAATGTGACAGCAAGTCTTTCTCCTAGAGATATTGGTCTGCTGTGATTGGGAGGATGCAAAACTGTGTGGTACACGAGCTGCAGCAGGCGGTCAAACGATGCCTTGGTCATTCTGCACGCGCAGACAGATTACTGACAATCATAGGTCGGCGCACTCACTCATGAGTGCACTCATATCGCCTCACTCACACTCACACTCACGCCGTGAGTGTGAGTGCGAGTGAGTGGACACGTATGAGAGCGGTCGTGAGTGTGAGTGGGAGTGAGTGGTCATGAATGGCAGCTGCCATGAGTGTGAGTGCGAGTGAGTGGCCGCGAATGGGAGCGGCCATGAGTGTGAGTGCGAGTGAGTGGCTACAAATTGAAGCGGCGATGAGTGTGAGTGGGAGTGAGGGGATGTGGGCGGTAGTGGACGTGAGTGTGAGTGCGAGTGAGTGGCCACAAATCGGAGCGGCGGTGAGTGTGAATGGGAATGAGTGGATGTGGGCGGTAGCGGACGTGAGTGCGAGTGCGAGTGAGTGGTTGCGAGTGGGAGTGGACGTGAGTGTGAGTGGATGCAAACGGGAGTGGACGTGAGTTTGAGTGGACGTGAGTGCGAGTGAGTGGTTGTGAGCGAGAGTGGATGTGAGTGCTAGTGAGTGGTTGTGAGCGAGAGTAGATGTGAGTGTGAGTGGACATCATTGGATAAGTGTCAGAATAGAAATAGCACAAGAAACGTTATGCAATATCAATATGATCGGGTCGGAATGCTTCTCTTCCCCAGACATCCAGGTACAGAAAATAATCAACACGGATTCCTTTATTTTTCCTCAGCAGGAAATAATTTCCTTTCAGGCATTTTTATGGCATTCAGGCATTTTTATCAAATTACCACGCAGATAGTAAATTCTCAGCACTGCACAGCCACAAGGATCAGCAAATTTTTATTACCGAACAGCCAAACTGATCGTGATGAAAGGAAAGCCTCACCCCATTAACCAACAGTTCAGTGAGAAAACTTGTCTTTGTCAACCCAAGTACGTCCACCATTAGCTGATGCTATGTGCGCTCCTCACTTCAGGAGCAGGGACCAGCGTTAAAATGGAGAACACTCAGACTTGAAAGAAATATCCGAATGCACAGGCTGTGACTGCTGATCCAGAAAGCAGGGTTACTGGCCGTGATAACCTGAAAAGAGTCTTTTAGAAACAATACAAGCAAAGCAATCACGAAGGTGAAAAGTAAATGGCACCATGAAAAGCAAAAAAAAAAGCACAGAAAATATGCAAAGTAAGACAAATCCATTTGCGCTAGCACTGCCGACATTACAGACGTGGTCAGGGAATACGTAATAGTTTTAATGGGTAGTGTGCTCTGCGTTTCAAGCATGCGTCTGCTGAGGATGAATTGTAGCCATTTAGAGAAGCTAGATATTTTTGAAGTGCAGCGACAGCGCGCGCTATGAAGAGCCAGCTAGTGCGCAGTCAAATTAGCATTCTTTTTACTGCAAAAGTTTTCATCAAAAAAGAGCATGTTCAGAAATCCACATTTCGGCTGTTTTCTTCAAACTGGATGAGTTTCGTCTTTTGGGGCGTAAAATAAATACCACAATGTACAAAAAATGCAAATGTGACTATGTTCTCGTGCCATGTTTTGACCTTCAAACTCCCCATAACTTTAAGGAGGTCGTTAACGAAACCAAAGAAAGCAGACCACCGGTCATATTGATGGTCTGACCGTTTTGTTAGGATCAAGATAGGGCAAAAGCTTGCAACCACACCACCGCCTCTTCGCGCTACAGAATAGATTACTGCTGTCCAAATTGCGCGTATGTTGTACAGTCATGATTCTATAGCAAAATTAGATGCCTGCGCTGATATCCGAACCAATAGTGTGACCTCTTTATTCGCTGTGCAACTTTATGCCACTGAACGCTTTCTAGGTTAAGTTAACGCTGCAACTCAGGAGCGCTCAGTCACTTGCAAATTTTAAATTTTGCAGGCCGGCTTAATCGTTAAGAGGGAACATGCGAATGTTACTAAAGAGTATAATTATTGCTAAGTAGTCAGTGAAATGGCCCCAAAAATAAAACCAACTTCCTGGCTTGGCCAAGGCGACTGCTTACAACCCTGCACTTGTTAACGCATTGTCAACCATGTATCACAGAGCCATAGAGGTCAGCCTAAATTAAATATGTAACTTTGTACCTACAAAATCAAACAAAATGTGATGAACCTGCTTACCTAAAGGTGGCATCAAATAAGTCCGCTTGAATTCTTGCATATCACTTGTCTCATCAATGCCGGCATCCGAAGAATTTGCTTCTGATGTGTCGTGCTGCCGACGAAATCGTAATCAATTTTCAGGTCAGCCGTCAGCAGGACTTCGATGTCGCGGGCTTGAAATGGCCTTGCCAACTAGACTGTGTACGCCTGTAGCAGGATCTTCCGTGAATATGGCCGAGTTGAGTTTCCCCTTCATGTGACGATGTGAGGAACACTTGATGATGAAATCGGGGTTTCTTGATGGATTGGTGGTTCGGACTCGCAAACATTCACATCACTCGGCGGCAGAAAAAAAAAAAAAAGGTTAACTATTCATTCACACATAAATAAAACAAGCAGAAACAAGCAAGGAGAAAACTATTTACATGACTGACCGGTTGATGAGACAAAATCAGCCCTGGTTTCAACTAGAGCGCTTACTTTTAAGCCCTCTGTCTCCGCCCTTGGCGGGGACGGCTTCAAAAAGGCAACACTTCTCACCAATCGACGATTAGGGAAAGGAAGATAAAGTTTCCGTCAGCTAATCAAAGACTGGGGAAAGGATGTTAATCAAAAACTTGGGAAAGGAGAGGTCCCAAGCAAACTTACAAACAGCATTGACGTCACTGCATTCCGAACCTCTGCTTTCCCCTACGTTTTCACACACGTGCATAGACCAACGTATGCAGCAGGAGCAGTCGCTGAAGGCTCTCGGTAAAAAAAAAAAAAAAAAAAGAAAAAAACAAGAAGAAGAAGAAAGTTGTCTCTGAGGGTGCTCGCACCTGCAGCCCAAACGACCATTGGCGCCTCATCGCACAGTGGCCAGCCACTGTACAGGTACCTGCTTGCGCACAATAGCCCTAAAAAAAAAAAAAAGAAAGTGCACTGGCCACAGAAATGACATTCAACCCTGTGAACACTGCCTGAAGTTGGGCGCTGGAAAGACGTCTCTGGTAGGAATGCAATACGAGGGGGGAACGAGCGCTCTGCAGCACAACCGAGCCTCCGTCTTGCGTCCGCGGTCCCACCAATTTGGTAATCCCCGTGACAGGTGCACCTGATTGCTACCTCGCGCCAACCACGGGAGACCAAATACCGCATCCGAAAGTTCAGCGAACTTCACAGCTATAATAAAAAAATTAACCATGCAGTTATGTGCGGAAGAGGGAACCCAACTTAGAGGGCAGAAAGGCATAATGCCTCTCTGTTAACTTGCCGTTTTCTGTTTCCAGCCGTTTAAATTTGTCGAACAGAATATATATTTTTTGGTTATACTGACATTCACACAACCGAAAAAGACGCAATTATCAGAGTGAAAATATGTCAAAAAACAGAACATTGTTTCTCCCAACATTAGATTATAACACCTGAAGGAAAAACTAATGGGTTCTATGATCACCGGTTGTAAGGTAGTCCGTTGCCGGTTGCCTCGCTATAGTTCCTCACGCCTTGATATTATTGAAATTACCATGTGTCTGGTGCATATGTTGCTGGACCAGATTGTATTTCCCAGTCATTAAGAAGCCAAGAAATTGTTAAATGAAATCGAACTTCACCGAATGCAAGAGGTCAAGCAAAAAACTGGCCTTTAGTTCTGACGTTCATCACGTCCCACATTTTGATAAGGACTGCACAGAGATCGAGAGTTATAATATTTTGTGCTCGTCACCGTCTATTTAGATTTTATCGACGCATGAACAAACCAGCCTAACGAATGCATGAATGTACAGTAAGGCGTATCGATCACCCGTTGTTTCATATGCGCCATTGGAAGTCTTATATTTTAAATCTTTTTATTTGCCGCAAAGAATACGTCGGGGAGACAGGCCACTTGTGTCAGCAAAAGACTGCAGAAGCATATTCACAACGAGAGAAAAAATATTAGGTGACTTGACCATTCACTGTCCTGAAAGTATACACTGCAGCTGCCGCCCTCCAAACTTTATAGACACAACTATAACGGCAAATAGAAAACCAGCTTATTCGCGAAATACTTGATGCAGCCATAACTTGTAATCAATAAACAAACTGAATTGTAGCACGCGCTCGTATCCCTTTGGAAAGAGGAAATTTCGTCAATCTCTGGATCAATATATATTCCACCTGACTTAAGCCCAATGCTGTACATGCCATCATCAACGATCATTTTGAAATTTTCAATTTCATTTGTTCCCTCATCCTATCAGCGTTGTGCCTTGTCAATTATTGCCTCAGATATATATGACTCCTTTTTAATTTTACGTTTAGTGCACCATCACTTTTGCAATGCAATCATCATAGCCACTTTGGTTGCTGACATTTGTTTGCTCGGCGTTGGCAGAGTTTTCTGATTAAGTTGGTGTGTTGTTGTCTTTTCCTCTTTTGTTTGTTTTCTTGAGGATTTAGCCTTCGCGACAAGCCATTTCATGAGTGACTGTTACGGAAATTTTCTACTGGTACCTTTGACCGTAGGTCACAGAAATGTGCGTGTGCGCGTCACTTCGTTTTGTAACAATGTAAAGTATGCATTGAATGCTTCAGAAATAAAATGAATAGTTCGGATACCATAGTGAATAGATTTGCTCAGTTCAGAAATCATTCGTCTCTGAGCGCAGCATGCTTTGTTCAAAAGAGTTAAACCAACTCATGTTCTTTCAGGAGCCCAGACTTCCTAGGGGTCTGTTCTGGCCTCGGTATTTGTTTTTTTTTTAATCTATAATAAATGATGTAGTATCGTCTCGTGAGTACAAATTTAATAACACGGAAAGTTGAGCTAGTTGGTACATATTTTTAAGGAATAACAGCGCGGAGACAAAGGACAAGGAAGCGCAGGTGTTGTCTTCTTCCTTGTCCTTTGTCTCCGCGCTGTTATTCCTTAAAAAAAAAAGTACAAATTTAGGTTATATTGCACGACTCTGTCATTTATCATGCTGTGCAAAATGATCACTATACATGTTAGCAGTGTACTCAGCAACCTATGTTTCGTTAAGTGGGGCATGCCGATGAATGGTAAATGTCAACATGTGCTAATCACCCGTGCACGTCTGCCGACGTCTTTGGAACGGTTTAGCATCATACATATCTTGGAGTCGAGTTTTCAGTAAACATGACAAGGAGTAGATATATTCAACATCTTATGCGTATCCTCAAATTCTTAGCCTCATTCGACGTCACTTGCATAAAGTCACCCCCCCCCCCCCCCCCAAAAAAAAAAAAAAAAAAAAAAAGAAGAAGAAAAAGAACAGCGTTTCATTACAAATTTGAACGCCATGCGCTATTCGCTTGTATCCCAGAGAAAAACTTGAACACATCCAAACTCGTGTTACCAGGTTTATTTCTGATCATTATACTCCCGCAGCAATGTTTCAATTATTAAAGGAAACCTTGGCTGGAAAGAGCCAGCTACGCCGCCAACTAGCCGCGAAATTAGGGAAATTTCCAAATTTATTCTGCGTTTTGTGAAAAACAAAAACAAAACAAGAATTCGCACATTTTACCACCATACTTCATTTATAAGCGATATGCGATCACGGGTTGAAAGTTCTCGGAAAGGGCTGCCGAGTCGGCAGCACGTGGTTGATATGATCGCATTCTGCTTGTGAATACAGCCGATGGTGTACCGATATATCTGGTAAATATTTTGCCTTCCCTGTAATAGTAATATAGTAGTAGTAAGTGGTTTTATTCACATAAACAAAAAGGGAAGCAAAAAGATGTTCATCAGCACCGATATCTGCTATCTAATCCCCAGAAGCACCTGTACTGAAGCGGCGGAAATAAAGGGACAGTAAAAAAGACGGATAAGAAAAGAGTTGAGTGACAGGAAGAAAGGACAAGGACTTTTGCCATTCCTCCCTTACAAAATCTCCATTTTGGTCTGATTATGGTATGGTATATATAACTTTAATGAAATGCCGGCAAACGACAGTTCTATCTTTGTTAATTAACACATCAATAAAAGCCAACGTCAGTCTATGTCCCGTAAAAGCAGGGCGTTATAAACGCAGAAGACAACAATTAGGCATGGCGAGAATTTAAAAAAAAAAAAAAAAGAAAACTGACAACATCCGACTAATGCACCGCAACGACCGGGGCACATCGGAAAGCCTGAGCTCGGCCTGTTTCCCATCTGTTGAGACCTATCGGATATTGGGCGTGAGCCGAGATCGACATCCATTTTTATAGGACCTTTCAAGCAGTTGTACTACGTTAATCCGTGGTCTGTGCTGTACTGGTTGCAAGAATGATGCATTACTTGTATACTTTGTCCCTATCATGCTATTCAATTCGATTTATTGCTGCTCTAGACTGCTATCCATAGTGTTTACTTTAACTGGCAAAATAAATGGTCTCTTCTACGAGAAGTAAAAAGGCTCCAGGCCAAATATCAGGGAATTTATTACGATGTTGCAGTGCTTGAAAGGCGAACTGGAAATAATGTACAAAGCTCCCCGTGTCCTTTCTTGCTGTCGCTCCCCTCTTCACAACCACTCGCTGTCCTCTCCCTAACCCTTTCCTTTCCCGCTGGTCGCAGCTCGCTTGCTCCAGATTTTAGGCAGGAGTTGCCGCGGCCAGCAGCACTCTTTTCCTTCCTTTCGTTTGATTATTCCATAAATAACCACTACCACCACCAGTCGTCAAATCCAAAGACTTGCTACTGTTAGTGAAAGCCGCGTTCAAAGTAACCGCTGTTAGGGGCGCCTTTATAATACACCCAAAGGAAATAATAATACAAAGAAAGGCCAATTTTGAAAGATTAGAGAACCTTATATGAGGGACATGACTCTGAGAATTCCAGCTCTGGCTTTCTCAAATAAAATGTCTGAATGGAACCCTAATTTTCAGCACTAGCAGTTTTATAATTACGATTATTGTATGTCCTTTTAATTTTTTTCTGCATTGTTTTATGTGTTCCTCCTCGCTCGTATAAAAAGGAGGCAATCTTCAGTACATAATTTTCTTTTTATTTCAGTTTAGAATATCGCATACCTTTTTTGATTGGCGCTTTGCAGTGCCCTCACGCCCTTGCCATGCGAATGCTCAGTTCAAAAGGAATGCACAGCAACACGAGCGATCTACGAAGCCTTAAATGAAGGCGTCAGGCATATGAAGTAGTTTTTTGAAAGGCATTTCTTTCTTTGCGCCGGGTGCAGCTCGGGTGCTTAAGATGTACCAATGGACATTTTTCAAGTAGCACTACTGCGCATGCGCGACGCCTCCTCGGCCGCCACTTTCGCCTGGATTTGAACGAGAACATCTTCGACGGAAATCCGCCTGGTTGGGTTCTTGAAACAGAAGTTTCGGGAACACTATCTCCAACCAAAAATATTTATTAGAACCCGACTTTTCAGGACCAACTCTGTCCCTTCCTCCGGAGCGACTGAAATGCAAGGCCCGTAGTAGCAAGCAGGGGCCTTTGCTTTCCCTCTACCAACCCTTCGCGGAGTCCAATTGTGTACGTGGAGGGTAGCGTCCCCGAAATCCTATTTACTGCTGCTGCTGTCAGTCGGATGAACCAAGACTCGGCGTGTCGTCTTTTGAAAAGATTGGTTTCCACGGCAAGGACGCTCACCTCCTCAAAGACGATTTTGTGGTCGGCGCGTTCGCAGTGCTCGGCGAGGAAGTTGCTTTCATGCCACGGAAAACGACGTCCCTCGTTTCATCGACGCAACAAACTGTTGCACAATAATTGTGCACAGTGCTAGCAACTTCCAGGCCTTCGGAATGTAAGCATTGCCTCGCCTCAAGCGAAGAGACATGGCTAGGTTCGTCACCGTCCTGTTGTCAAGAGTTAAAAGTGTAGAGCGGAAGAAGGATCGGAGGGGGGAGTGAATCACGGTGGGTCCACAGATGCCTCGCATCTCTGCCTAAGTTAAGCGAAACAGCTCTGCACACAACTACTGCTTGGAAAATAAGCCCACCCCACCATTGTGAAATAATTTCTGCACAATAGACGAGTTACAAAACCTACAAGTCAGCTTCCCTGTGAGGCAGAAATTCATGCACAATGGCGGCAGAACCTGACTCCGCGGCAATAGTTAGGTCCAGTGCATGCATCTACTACAGTCCACTCAGCTTCGGATGCAGTCCCCGTCGCACAGGCCATTGTGCGAGAACAGGTTTTTTTGGACATTCTTGACGCGGGCATAAAGGAAGGGAGAGCACTGCCACACTGGGTGAGATGCGGAATGCTGTGACGATTGGGCAAGGGGTGCGGGAGTTACTCTGCCGCCAGTCGCTGTGCCAGCGCTGCTCCCAACTATTATTCCAAAGTAAGTCTATGCCGCCATTGTGCAGGAATGTCTGCCTCACAGGGAAGCTAACTTGTAGGTTTTGCAACTCGTCTATTTTACAGCGAGGCAGGAAAATTAGCTTTTGTCCCCGTGCAGTGTGTGTGTGTGGGGGGGGGGGGGGGCGGGGGAGGGACAAACAATCACTAAAAGGATGAATAAGCCCCAAGCTAATGTTAACAATATGATCAGTGAGCAGCAGTAGGGCCACGTCCTTCGCTTTTCCTGTTTAGGTAGCTGGCGTGCGGAAGGGAGTAGCGTTCCCAGTAACCTGAGTCGCCTTTGTGAGCTGGGTGTGATACAACTTGAGGGCTGTATGTTTCACAGCTCACTTCCTCGAAGAAGGCGATCTTATGTCCAGGGCACTCGCCGTGCTCGGCGACGGGTCGCGTTCGGTGTTATTTGACCGTTATTTATGATTTGCCGAGTTATCAGATATAGCACTTTAATGCGATACATATGAGAAGTGTTGTGGCGAAAAACGAGCAAGTTGGATGGAGGAATGGGCAAGAACGAAAGAAGCCAGGACGAGAAGTATAGATATGGAGGGAAAAAAGGAAGTACATGAAGCAACGAGAGCGCGCGTCCGAAAAGTTGAGCGAGGTGAAATATACGAGTCGACCCGACCCGGCAATCTTCCCCTTTCATCCGCTCCAGGAGTGTGGTATTGTCAACAAATGTTCATTAACTGAAAAAAAAAAGGGCTATACTATGCAGAGCTCTAGAACCCAATCTTCTAGAGAACCAGAGCTATACTCGATCTCTGTACTTCCAAAGCTGCGATGAATATGTTCAAACGCTGCCGGATAAAATCGCCACGCGGAAAACTGAGATACCGTACCTTAAATTTAGTGCGTTTGCGCCAAACGAAAATATTGATGTTGATGTTGCAGTGTGATTTTTGATCAGTGCTTTCGCATGTGACGCTTATGAAGTGAGTACGATTCGACCGACACGCAAGGACAGCATGCTTGATGTTTGCATAGGGAATCCGGGATTTCTCGCGATAATGTTAATACGGAATGCGTTGATATTACAATTTCAGATTCAGTGAAAGATTAAATTTAACTAGAACAAATAGAAAAGAAAATAGTTTGACCTCTGCCGCGGCAACTCCTCTCACGTGACCGCACATCAGAGGACGTCCCGGTGTTCGTCAGTGTTCGGACGCAGAGCGAGCACAGTGACGCTGCTCGAACAGTTTGAGGCTAGACATACACTATGTTCTGTCGCAGGCTGATGATGATCGCAATGTCAGCGGGTGAAACAGCTCTACATAAAACGGGCGTTTAGTATGCGCGATTCTTGTTCGTGTTTATCGTTTCCAAAATCACTGCTCACTTTGACGCCGGACCCATCGCTTAGAAAAGATCTCGTAGCTCTAATTTTAGTTTATTTGTTATACGGAGTGATGATTTTGCCGCAGAAATGGGACCTAACAAGTGTTATTTTTTTTATAAAAACTACTACTGTTCTAACAACAAGATGACGCCAGTAGGCTGAATTAACGGCTGAGCCAAAAGAGCTGAAGTAACAAATTGCGTAATGTCCTGCTTAATGCTTTTTTAGCGTGCGTAAACCTATCTGCTCTATTCTAATACTTTCTTGCATCGGTCGGCGCACTCCCTCATGAGTGCACTCATATCGCCTCACTCAGACTCACGTGGCTGGGAATGGGAGCGGTCATGAGTGTGAGTGAGTGGCCGGGAATGAAAGCGGTCATGAGTGTGAGTGTGAGTGGCCATGAATGGGAGTGGCCATGAGTGTGAGTGAGTGGCCTTGAACAGGGCCGGGCATGAGTGCGAGTGTGAGTGAGTGGCCGTGAATAGGACCGGGCATGAGTGTGAGTGGGAGTGAGTGGCCGCGAATGGGAGCAGCCATGAGTGTGAGTGTGAGTGAGTGGCCGTGAATGGGATCGGGCATGAGTGTGAGTGTGAGTAAGTGGACGTGTATGAGTGTCGCCGTGAGTGCGAGTGTGAGTGAGTGGACATGAATGAGAAATGGCATGAGTGAGCGTGAGTGAGTGGATGGGTACCAGAGTGACCGTGAGTGTGAGTGTGAGTGAGTGGCCGCGAACAGGAGTGGCCATGAGTGTGAGTGTGAGTGAGTGGCGGTGAATGGCAGCGGGCATGAGTGTGAGTGCGAGTGAGTGGGTTGAGAGTCACTGGTCGTGAGTGTGAGTGTGAGTGAGCCCCTCCTCATGGTGCCGACCTATGCTGACAATCAGTGCGCGTTGCCCGTGCTGCGTGAATTTGTGTCGGCGCATAAAATGGTTTTGGTTGGGAAGGAAGAGCAGCAACTTAATACCATGCAGGATTAAACATTTTTAAGCAACGCTAGAGACGGGAATATTGTAAAATGCCTTACATTACCTGAAATACTTGAAATGATACTCCGGGTCCACTCGTCGGTGCTCTTGTACGAGGAGGTGAAACTCGCCGAGGTGTGGTCATTTTTCTAAGATATCTCGTATGTACATGGTTCTCCTACGTTTGTGCCTAAGGCGGTGCACCAGTAGTACTAGCGCAAGTTCCGCTTTCGCCTCGCCCATCAGCGGCATTGTGCGAGAACAATTTGCTACAGACTTCAAGACCCGTGATGACGAAATTTGCGCAGGAGCCGTGTCGTCTGCTCGAAAATGCGCGCCAAAAACACACCGCTTGAAACGCCTTTCGCGCATGCGCGCTGCGGCATCGTGCACGGTGGGCGCGCCAGACTGCGTCGGACTGTAGAGGCGGCAGTTTCTAGACGCGCCCGTGGTTGCCGACGTAGCGTGGCCGACGTCGCCGGCTCTGCCAGTCGCGTCGAAAACGTCGGACTAATTGGGGCCTTAACTGACGTAACAATATACTAATATTTTCTCAAATGCTTTAGTAATGTTACAAATAAACGTCAGAATAACCTTGCTATCAACATCAAGCGTAACTTTAATATGTATGTAGCATATATATAAGATTTTTGAAGACAAAAACCTATCGTGTGGGATTACCATGAAGAGGCATTTTGCTCCTGAACATATTGCAGTGACGAGCATCGAGGGCTTCCGCAATACAGCACATGTGGCTCGTACACTCACCCCTGAGTGAATAGCATAGAATCGAGCTTCTGTATCCATCACTGAGCGGTGTCCGAAGAGTGGTAGTGGCGGATGAATGATAAACAAACCTTTCTAACAAAGTAATGCAAAAGTATGTGCACTCTGCCGCGTGCATTACAGAAGAGATTTAGTTGCAAAGAACTGCTAGTTGAGCACTTCAGTAGAAGAAAACGCGGACACATGCTAGACTCAGTGCTTGAATTATAAAGTGCTGTTATATAGGCATACTTAAAGCGTTATAACACGTCGAAAATTGCAGTTAAAGAATACTTATTTCTACATCAAAATGATTAACACAATATGAAACAGTATTTTTAATTTAGAACATTTTGAGAATCAGCAATAAAATGGTAGTTTTGACCATTATATACTAATCTTTTTATATTGTGAAAACGTCACACTATAAGCCCCGATTTAACCAAGCCGTATGAACGTGCCTGACGTCACGTATAACGTGAGCACCAGCTGCGCCTCTAGCGCGCCACGCCAACCGCTTTTGCGTCCCGTGGGGTGGGACGTCACACGCTGCGCCGACCTCTTGAGATGGTAGCTCAGCTCTCAGCCAGGTGTCACGTGGGATGCTACGTCACAGCGTGACGTGGTGCGGCCGTGCAACACCGACCGCTTGAGTTGGTAGCCCAGCTTTCCCCCTAGTGTCACGGGGGTGTGACGTCAAAGCGTCACGTGGGTGCGGCTGTGCCACGCGAAGGCTCGAAACCTAGAGTAGTATTGCTTTAGCAGTAATATAAAATTTTGAAAAAATATTAAAGTCGGCCGACTATGCTTTGTTTGATCTTACGTGGAAACAGCCTATCACGCATTTATGTGGCACGTCCACTTCCGTTTGGCCGTACGTCATATCGCTTGAACGGCGATATTAGTCGCATGGCTATTTCGGCGTCTAATTATTTTGTTTTAACATTTTGGCTATAATTAAATAAATAATCATCCTATTGAAACATTTTTTTCGGCAGCATCCTTTTTATTTATTCTTTATAGTTAATTTTTTATTTTCTTTGTTGCCATGTATTCCCCTCATGTAATACCCCGTATTGGGGCCCCATTTGAGGTTTGCAATAAATAAATACATAAATAATATCTATCGATCACAACCTTCGCTTATTAAACCTACCTTCTGGGTGAACCTACTTTGGCTGCTCTGGTTGATTGACGGTGACAATATGCTTGACCTACCTCTTCTAACGACCTATAGTATAACATGGGCACCCGCCCATAGTGGACTCACAGGGAACGAGATCGCAAACGAGGTCGCCCGAGGACTCACACACGTGACCTCAGCACGGGCAGACTACTCCCTGTCCAAAATGCGAGACTGAACCACATACAGAGAAATATTAGAACCCTACAGAATGGCCAGGAGAACCCTGCCTCTCTCCCATAAATCTTTCACAAAGAAGGAAGAAGTAATCTGTCGAAAACTGCAGACGGGCACCCTCCCAAACCCGTATATTCTAAACAAATGGCCTCCTGAGGTGCACTCTTCCAAATGCAAAAACTATTAAGGCATAGCGACCTTAAATCACATGCTCTGGGCTTGCCCAGCGCTAAGTGGGATACATGGAATTAAAGAGTCATGGGACTCCTCCCTTCACAGCCAGGAAGAACAAGCCCAAAAACAAGTCATCCGTCAAGCCCAGGCCGCCGCCGGAATCCTACTGGTTCTGGCCGACGTCTAGGGGGGGGGGGGGGGAGGGGGGGGAGAGAGACGGGGAAAGGGGGAGCTGCGTCTGACCTGATCGTCCATATTCTCTGATGGGTGAAAATTAAGTGCTTTCTCTCTCTCTCTAGGAGCGACACAACTGATGCGGGCACTGTGTACATCGGAACCCTCTGACAAAGCCTCGTAATGCTTTAGAATTAATGATGATTCTTGTCTATGAAACTACCACGTTAGATTTAACGACGAAGCGTAAAACAAGTCTAATGCCGGTGACTGGAATAAAACTATTGGAACAGTCAGGCAGATCTGACGCCTCGTTGGCAATAACGAGGAACGAATGCGCGCTTTGACCCTTAATTTATATAATAACTTGGCTAGGAATTCCATGTTTTAGCAAATGGTGGTGCCATACTGTGTATTTTTTTATTATTCTAGAAGTATACATGTGTCTTAGCATGCTGTGAATAGTCACTTATGATTATACAGTTTTTTCTTATATTGCTGTGCTTAGACGATGTTGTCATTTATAAATAAACATGTGACGAAATCTCGTCTGACCGGGAAAATTATTGTAAAAATGGAAAAGACCGCCTACCAAAATAAGTTGTACCTAAATATCAGATATTCATGATTCCACATGGAAGCTCCGTTCACTGAACAAAGCTTCCGTATGGACGCCGATACGGCTACATATTAAATGCAATCATTTTCGTCAGTGATCCCTTCCATTTCATACGTTTCTATTTATATGAGTACCCGGGACATCTCGGACTGAGGAGAGTTTCTGCTTCTGTACCTTTGTGAAAATCTTTACAATCAACGTTTACAATCTTTTATAATGAGGACACTGCTGCTTTGGAGCAAGATCACCAAAGAATGCCGTGGCCTTTGTCACAGACATGGTCTAGGGAGTTAGGGCAATCGCTAGATTTTCTTGAAATGACAGTACACCTTTTGTCCGCTTAGAATCGAGCTTTCCAGAATACCATCTGATAGCCAAAAATAGCTAAAGTTTCCTTCAGCAGTATTTCTAGCAATAAGTTCAAGCTTTCGCGTACTTGCTCCCAATACAAAAGAGCAAGTACACTGCGTCAAGGTCATGGGAAAGAAATTGCAAACTGCTTACATTCAAAAGTCACGAAATAGAACGTCCACAAGAAGTGTAAAGGTGTTTTGGAGGTCGATAAGCACTGTGCAAGGCTCCCTACACTGTAAAAAAAAACACCTTTTTGGACATTTGTTTCATTCAACACACGCTTACACCCTGAGCCTTGGGTGTTTGTGCCATTGCAAAACACTTCTTGCATACCAAAGGGGTGCTATGTTTGGACAATATATATGCCTTAGGGTGTTAAGGGCAAAGACATCACTTATTATGCTCGGGGTAGGGCTGCGCAACTTTGTAGATTTGTATGCATGAGCAGTACTGCTGATATAACGTAACACCTGAATCAAGCCCTAAAAATAAAGCTAAAATTAAAATTACACACAAATGCTTTCTAAAAATGAAACTGAAACTTAAACAAAATTTTACCGCCAGGAGGCCGCTAGTAGTTACCCGCGCTCTTACTTTTCAAATTTAACAATATGGCCGCTAGCACGTTGGGGTGCGTTTCTACTATGTTTCGGCAAATGCTGAATGTGCTTCTTCGATTGCTTACTGTCGTGAAATGTGTTGCGTTTCGCGTGCATATCTCTTACAGAAGTGTGTATGCTTGTGAAGTGCCTTCTATATGTGGTGTTCAACACAAACGGGTATTTATTGTGTCCGCAAGTGTTCATGTTTTTTGTGCTTTGCTCATGCGGTAGGACTGCTGCAACTTGTCATGTTTAGATATTTGAAAGAAGAAGGAATGAACAATTTTTTTTTTCTGCATGACTGAGGTATATGCGCCGACCACATTGCACTCGCGCTGAAATCGCACGGGTTGGTTCGGTGCCGGTGATACGAAGGTGGACAGCGTACTGCACGGCTAACGCAATCGCCTATAAAGGTAAGTATATCCTTACGCATATTGCGCTTTATGGGAACAGTGTCCTACGGGATTGCTGCATTCTGTGTCTTTTTGTGCCGGAACGCTCCGTAATGTGCTGAAATGAAAAAGTGGAAAACGCGCTTGTTTTCAAGTGGCGGCCAAAGTGACATCGCACATGTGGTTAGATGACGCGGCGAGTTATGCAGATTTCGCGCAAGAACACGAGTCTCAATTTTCTTTAACAAAAATAATGTGTGTGCTACGTTTTTCTTGTATTTAGTAAGTTCAGGAGGTTCATGAAACGATTTTAGTTTCTTGGCACTTTGATACTTGCGCTCAGTTCGCAACGTCTCGATTTTGTACTACTCTTTCCGTTCGTGCGGCAATTAGCCAAGTTGGCGTAACTTAAATCTCCTCGCAACCTCGACTACCTCGTCCGCCCTTATCTCTTACACTTTGCGCTCGCTCACCTGAAACCTCCTTAAGGTGAGTGGCGTTAAGAAGTCATCCCTGTAAGTTGGCGACAGAGCTTGAAGGCAGAAGGAAACTGATCTGGAGAGCAGGTTTGGAGAAGGCTGTGCACATTTAGCCTGCGAAGGGTATCTTGCGTAAGTGGTTCGGTAAAAAGGGCTTCTTTGTTCTTCTATTTTCACGGTAGTACGTAAAGATGTAATGGAAAAGCAGCAAGCACTCCCCATTATCCGATTAAGACCTTTCCTCCCCAGAACAGAGAGAGAGACGTTGGGCTAAAGAGTGACCCTATTCGTTACCCGGAAGGCCTGCGTTTTCAGGTGTCTAATTAGGGGTGACACATTATCAGTATTGAAAAAGGCAAAAGGCGATGGGAGGCAAGGTACAACATTACATTAGAGGTTAGAAGGACCGCTGTGTAGAGTCGCAGATGATATTGGGGGTGGGCATAGAGGTGATAGCTAGCACAATGAATGACTTTTCAGCCTTGGCTGTATGATCAGTAAGAATGAAGCCAGCGCAGAGATGTTTCGCATGATTGATTGAAACTTATTTGCTTTACGACGGCTGGTTGCATATTTGGTGGCATTGATATAGGCTACAGGGCACTTGCGTAACGGTGTCCGGTGTCCTTCCCCATCATATTGCATGCAGGGTCATCCCCTAGAGCCCATCTCCCATAGAATCGAGCAGCGCTCAGGTGCTGCAGGCCCTGCAGCTCCCCAGCGCCACACCCTCATCTGTCGAATGAATGTGGCAGACAGCCTATGTCTGTCTGATGGATAGAAGGAAACACTGCGCCTTGGATCGGCACTGGTCGCTCCACTCTGCAGCCCGTTGCCCAGGCGACCACGGCAGTACTGCCGCGCCAGAAAGCAGGTCGTAGGCGAGACTCTCCGTGACGCGTAGGGCTAGGATCCACGGGTCCGCCTTGCAGGACTAGGTGATAACTTCCACCAACACTTCCTACACGCGTTGCTTGGCAGTCTTCAATACCGAATTCCTGTGGAGTTAGGACACAGTAAGCTTAAACGTCTCACAGAAACATGTAGGTAAAACATGAAAATCAACAATTCCGGAATAATGTACCAACGGGACAGTCCCAGATGGATGAGGTCTTTCCAGAAAACATTAGCTGTGGTTTAGCTTAGTGACACGTGGATGGAAACGGAAGCTTCTTTCGCCTGCTACATTATTACCCTATCACGCCCTGTCAGTGCAGGTCGCTACATTATTGGCGACATTTAAGCTCACCTTATAAGCCTATGGCGCGAGAGAGTAAGCTAGCAACCCACATGTAAAGTCCCGCTTTAACGAAGCCTTATGGACGTGCCTGCGTGTTTTACGGCGAACCGTGAAATCTCCCTCACGCTCAAGGACGGAGTGTCAGCAAGTACAATTCCTCACACTCTTAATGTTTACGGGGTGCAGGCATTAGTTCTTATCCCAGGGAGACCTCCAATGTGTCATCGATGCAGCCGGGTAGGACATGTACGGCGTCAGTGCCGAACGCCTCGATGCACCCAGTGCCGGCGCTTTGGCCATACTGTGGATAACTGTGTATTAAGTTATGCCGATAGACTGCGTCAAGGCCAGTGGTCACGAGAAGATGACGTGGCGTCCGAACATATCATGGATGTGTCAGAGGTTGTTGATGTAACTGGTGAGTCAAGTGGTGAACCTCAAAGTGATGAGGACCAGAAGCCTTCTGCACCTCACATCAACACAGAAGAATCTGCAGTGACTGGCCATCAAGAACCATCGTCTCCAGAGCCAAAACCGCCGGACCCGGGCCCGCCTGTGAGTGCCACTCAGAGTGCTGCGCTTGCTGCCCAAGAACCACGTGTCATTGAAGGACGTCTGGATATTCCTCCTGTGGAGCCAATGAAAAAGATACTGCCAGTGGATGCTCGCCTATCTTCCTTCGTCATTGATTCTCCTTCGTCGTTGGAGGGTAACAGTGAGCCGTCCGTGGCGCCGATCTCTGGTGCGTCCGGTTCTCTGTCGGCTGTCAGTGTGGCAGCGAACGATGTGCTCCAATCAGGTTCGTGGGCCGAAGCCTTGAGTGTCTCAGACACTCAAGGCTTCGTGGTGTGGCATGATGTGGTGTGTATCAATGGTGCTGGCCAGAAGGCACACTGTAGAGGTCACAGGAAGGGTGACTTTAAAGAGGAGGGCGATGTCTGCCCGAAAGGCCGCCAATTTGCAGGCGGGCCACCCCATTCTAGGGGATGATGTTTAAAAGGACTAGTACCAAAAATGGCTAGCGTCGTAGCATATCAAGTCGCTACACTTAACGTCAGGGGTATGCGTAATCGTCGGAGACAGCAGCAGTTAAGACATCTGTTAAAGAAATGGAGTGTGTCTGTAGCAGCAATTCAGGAAACAAAGTTGTCCTCCTATGAAGAGACGGAAGCTGCTCTTGAGCCGTTTTTGCCGGAATATAACATTATTGTTAGCCACGCTAGAGGCTTGTCCGGAGGGTGTATGCTATTCCTGGCCAAAACGCTAGAGATGACAGCCATGTCTTATTGCATAGATGACGAGGGACGACTTATACGCTGTGACCTCACAATCTCAGGTGTGCAGGGGCGAATTATTTGTGTTTACGCCCCTGTAAAACAGTGAGACAGAAGGCATTTTTTTCTTTCATTAGTTAACCATTTGTGCACAGATCGCAAAATTATATTGTTGGGAGATTTTAATTGTGTTTGTAGGGATGAGGACCGATCAGCATTATGTAAGAGATATGACCCTAGTGCTGCATTACTTAACGATTTGGCTTGTGAATATAACCTTGTGGATGTGGGGCAGGAAAAAGGCGGCAGTATTCATTTCACTCAATTTCAGTTCTCCTCTAATGCCCGCCTTGACAGAATTTATGTTTCTGCAGACACGTTAGCAAATGTGTTTGGTCACTGGGAGCGCCCCATCTTCTTCAGTGACCATTGTATGGTGCCTCTTCAGGTAGGGAGGTACAGTCGGCAGATACTTCACCCTCGGTGGGAGCTGTGGAAGACGAATAACTGTCTGCTCTCAGATGAAATTTTTAATCGTGCTGTACCTACTTGTTTGAAAGACATGTGGTCACGCCATGATCTGTCAGTTTTTCAAAAATGGGACTTGTTTAAACAGGAAATCAAAAACTTGGCAATTGAAGCCTCTGCAAGAATCGCGTTCCTAAAGAGACACCACCTTCGCGAGCTTGGGCGCACTCTAACTGAGCTGCATGAGCTAGAGAGGGTTAGCCCGGGTGCCCATGTTGAAGGAATTAATAACGTAAAGGCAGAGCTTCAACAATTTGCGACGGAAAGATACAAGGGAGCCCTAATAAGATCTAGGACTCGAAGGTTTCTTGACGAGCAACCTTCACGTCGGGCCCTCAGTGATGAAAGAGAAAATGCTCTTACGAAGGAAATATGGGAAATTCAGTATGGGGATTGCACATATAGTGATGCTCCTAGTATACTTGCTGCTTTCTATGATTATTATCGAAAGCTGTTCGGCAGTTGTACAGATCCAAATCAGGGTTTCTGTTATACTTCCTTACTTGAGAACTTTCCTCGACTAGACGATGAGAAGTGTGCTGTAGTAGAGGGACCCATCACTTTGGACGAAATTAAATCAGCCATTTCAGACCTTCAGAACCAGAAATCTACTGGCCCAGATGATATTACTAGCGAATTTTATAAAACTTTTTCGCCTTGCCTAACGGCTGTTTTGATGGAAGTATTCCAAGCATCTTATGATGTGGGTTTCCTGCCGCCCACTTTCTATTCAGGCCACATAATATTAATTCTCAAAAGCAAAGATACTAATCGGTTGAAAACTGTTGAAGGATATCGTCCAATTTCCCTCTGTAATACTGATTACAAAATTTTTGCCAAGGTCCTTTGTTCTCGTTTGCAGCTGGTTATCATGGACTTGATAGGTTCGCATCAGGTATGTGGTATCAGAGGGCGCAGTATTCAAACACACATCCATATTGCACGTTCAGTAATCGAGACAGTATCAGATGAGACAGGTTAAGTAGCTCTGATTCAAATTGACCTGGCGAAGGCGTTTGATAAAGTTCGGCACAATTGGCTTGTTCGCGGTCTTGGAGAATGCAAACATTGGTGACGTTCTGCTCAAATGCATAAGGCTGTGCTATATGAACTCGTATACAAGACTAATTGTTAATCAGGAGCTAACGAAACCAATACTACTGGAATCATCTGTTCGTCAAGGATGTCCATTGTCTCCACTGTTGTTTGGCTTATATCTGGAACCCCTCTGTCTCAGTATAATTAACAGTGCAGCCATCCGTGGTTTCTCTCTGGCTCAATGTGAAGTTATAATTTTAGCTTACGCGGACGATATCGCCCTCTTTTGTTCTGACAAAAAGAGTGTACTTGAGGCTTTACACTTGACTTAACAGTTCTGCGATGTATAAAATTTAGATAAATCCAAAGGTTTTTGGTTGGGAACTGGAGCACTAGACCAAGCCAGTTTGGAGGCATATGCTGGAACTGTAGTCCTCTTCAGTACCTAGGGGTTCCGCTGCATCAAGTTCGTAACAGCGCCGCCTACTGGGATTCACAAATTGTACCTATGCGGCGACAAACGCAGGCTTGGATGGGTAGGAACTCTCAGTGTTTGCTGGGGAACAGGTCTGCAACATATTTTGTTTGCAAAGCTTGCGTATGTCCTTCAAGTCCTGCATTGTGCGAGGAGGAAAGTACAAGTTATACACAGAATATTTGCAACATTTGTGTGGCGCTCTCAATGGGAGCCCATGCGCCGTGACAACTTGTTTTTTCCCTTAGAATCTGGTGGAGTGGGCCTTGTTCACTTGTTTGTGCATCAACTTGTTTCCCGTTTTTTCTTTCTCAAATCGGCAAACCATCCGTTTCTTGTAACTGTGCTCATTAGGCGTCTTAGTCCACATTTGCTTTACTTATTCGCACCAACTGGGCAGGCTCGTAAGGGGCGTTTATGGGGATTCCTTAAGGAGGTTGCTGACACTTTCAATTTTCTCACTGTGCGTTTCACTGTAGATTACCTGTATAGCCTCTCGAGAAACCAGATGACCCAGGCTCTCCCTGAGTCTTTGTTCCCTACTCCGTTGTATCGGCAGCCTTATCTGGGGTTTTTGGACACCACTGTTATAAAGCGTGTTAGGCAAATGTGCATTCAGGCAGCTGCAAAAACTTTCGTTTTCAAATTACACACAGCGACGTTGCCTGTCAAGACATTTCTTCACAATAAGGAGATGTTTGTGCCCTGGGCGGTAAATTGTGGTCTCTGTAACGTGCCTGAGACAATTGATCATTGCTTTATTCTGTGCCGCGGTGCTATGTTCTTTTAGGACATACTACAAAGAACCTTTAAAAAGGACATTGAAATTACGCCTTATACAATTAGATTTTTGCCTCCTGACAAAAACTCTGTCGTGCATTACGATCTATTTGTGTTGATGGGACTGTTCAGCCTTTGGAAAAGCCCATGATCGACAGGCATGCAGAGCCACCAAGATCGCCCAAATCCGTGTTTCGGGAGCAGTGTACTTTGGTAAGAAGTGTATATGCTGCACTTGAAGAACCTCCTAACTGGATGCCGTATCTAGACGCATGTGTTTGACTCGCAGACTTTTGATGTTCTGATGATTGTGCATTGTCGGGCTGGGTCGTGACGGGCTCGTGACGGGCTCGTATTAAGCAGCCCGGTAACTTTAGACATGGACATGTTTAAGTAAGTGGAGTTGTTCCTTTTTAACGGAAGTTTTTCCATGCAATAAAGAAGAAAAAAAGTGCCTGCGTGTTCTAGAAGTAACGCGAACACAGAGCCAGGATTCTGGCAGGCTGATTCTGATACCACGCTAACATATTAACGGAGCGACCCGTGTGGGGAGTTATTGCAAGTGGCATAGGGGTAAGTTGAATTCAAATGTCATGACAGACTGATTCTAATGTCATCCTCCCACATCAAAGTAGAAGCCCGAGTTGTTGCTCTTTTAAGCACCCACCGTAACTGACGCTGAAGGCTCGAGTTGACAGCCGAAATTGAAACAATGTCTGTTTGAACACACGCAGCAGCAGTGTATTGGCTCTGAAGTTGTCATTTTTATTTTGTGGTTAATTCGCTCTGAAGCAACATCATCGCCGAAGGTTGTAGTATTCACTCTCCCGTGCACCGGCAAGGGAAACGTTTTGCTAAGTAGTTACGTAACTGCCACGTGGCGAAGAATACCTTACTTTAAGCGGCGATGGAGATTGGTGCGAACACGTTGACGAAGCTGTTTTGCGCAGATAGTTTGATTTTGGTCGCTGGCAAGGGTTTGGTTACAGGACGTGGAAACCAAGCAGTGCGCTTCGCCTGTATGATCAGTGGTAGAAACATGTATCTTATCGCTCTCAATTAGGACTTCAGCTTCGCTCGAAGTGTGAGCCAGTAGAGCCACACGGTCGTTGCCGGGAATAGGACGTTGGAAACGGTGACGGCTTAGCGTATCTCATCGTGTAGCCGAGCTGAGTAACGCACCAGGATAGCTCCATCAGGTTGGCAGCGCCAAGAGCATGCTGCACTTCAACGCGTACAATATCCGCGTACGTCGCAACTTGGAGACACTGAAAGGATGGCAGCAGCCGGCGATGCTCTGCCTGACCGACCTCGCGGATAAGACCACACCGGTTATCCTCACTTGAAGGTGGGTCATCGATGCCGACCATGCAGTTTACTTCATGTTGTCGATTGCACTACTGGATCCGAGAGTTCATGCTCTTTTCAATGGCAGCTGCTTGCTTGCTGTGCTCCCGTAGTATTCGGGGTGCTCCCATACATTATCCGCTAAACATCCCCCTTATAGGGCACGCATATTCTGATTCACCTGCTTTCCCTATTCATGCTTCGTTTCTCCGACGTAAGCGAGGACGGCTTGTTTTGGGAGTGGAAACCTCTACTGAACCAGGGGCTGAGTTCTCTCTTTTCTGTCTGCGTTGTTACGTAATCATAACCGCATTTGAGCACTTCGCCGAACAGTGAAGAACTTTCTTTAGAAACACTTTATTCAGCTGTCTCACTCCAGGATTGGATTGGAATGGTAAAACGTTTATTCGGGGCCTGCAGTAGAACGCGCGGTCGCGCGCGCGCGCTCCGGACGGGGCCTACGTCGTCTTCTGGCACCGGCCGCGCGGCCTGGGTCCCCGCTCGCCGTGGCCGGCTCGCTAGTTCCCACCCGGGCCAGCGCCTTGATGACCTGCTGGACGGCCCAGAGTTGTTCCTCTTGATTGTCGCTCCCAGCGGCTGCTTCCAGTCGTGGCGGGATTCTCCCAGACTTAGCTTCTCCCTGGTACTTGCTACAATTCCACAGCATGTGTGCGAAGCCGGCCGTCTCCATTCGGCAGACTCTCCATTTGTCTGTCGGGTGCGTCTCAGGATACATTCTATGCATCAGCGACGGGCTGGGGAGTGAACCCGTCTTTAGGTGTCTGAATAAAACGGCTTGCTCTCGACTGAGCCCCGAGCAAGGGGGTGGAAGAGTTCTGCGAGCTAGGCGGAACACCTTGGTTATTTCGTTGTAGTCGGTCATTCGGTCTTTGGTGCTGAACCACAGCGGCCAGTTCACCGAGGCGCGGTCCGTTAGCGCGCCCGCCTCGGCGTGTGCCGTCTCGTTGTGGTTGGCGTTGCGGTCTGACGCCTCACCCGCGCGCGCCGGGAACCACTTGATTCTCACTTCTCTCCTGCCATCGTTGTTCATGTCTGCCTGCAGTATGCGCACAGCTTCTTTCGCTATCCTGCCTTTGGCATAATTTCTCAACGCCTGCCTCGAGCCGCATAGCACTGTTTGGCAGTTGCGGTCGGCGATGGCCAGGGCGATGGCCACCTCCTCCGCTTGCTCTGTCGTTGTGCATCTCGTGCTGGCGGTCGTGCGAACGGTACCGGCCGCGTCGACGACGACCGTCGTGAACCCGTGTATCTTAGTGTACTCAGCCGCGTCAACGTAGCGTGCGTGTGTGTCGGCCGCGTGCTGGTCTATCAGCGTCTTGGCTCTCGCTGCTCTCCTCCTTTTGTTATACTGCGGGTGCATGTTCTTCAGTACCGAGTCCACTATAATGTTGCGCCTGATCTCATCGGGGACGGGGAGCTGCGTCTGCTCCCTGCCTTGATATCCAATTCCCAGGTTTTCCAGGATTTTCCGGCCGGCCTTGGTCGTAGACAGTCATTCGAGCTGTGCGGCACGTTGGGCCTCCGCTATCTCCTCCAGCGTGTTGTGCACCCCTAGCTGCAGAAGGCGTTTGGTGCTCGTTGTTTCGAACAGTCCTAGTGCCGTTTTGTAGGCTCTGCGGATGAGTATATCTATCTTGTTTCTCTCGCTCTTCTTCCATTTGTGGTAGGCCGCCACGTACGCTACGTGACATATGACGAACGAGTGGATCAGTCTGATTAGGCTCTCTTCCCTCATTCCACTTTTCTTGTTCGTGACTCGTTTGAGTAGTCTCGTGGCGTTCGCCGCTTTCGCAATGAGCCGGGTGACGGTCTCGCCGTTTCTGCCGTGCGTCTCGATCGTCATCCCCAACACTCTGATCTTGTTGACTCTTGGGATCGCGTTTCCCTCTCTGGTCTTGACTTTGATTTCCTCGTACTCTCTCGGGCTGCTCTTGGGTTTGCGGTGCCTGACGGGCGGGTAGACGAGGAGCTCCGACTTGCTCGGTAAGCATCTGAGCCCCGTTCCGTCGAGTTGGTCTTCGATCGCATCAACGGCCGCCTGTAGGGTGGATTCGATGTGGGCATCACTGCGCCCTTCCACCCACATCGTTATGTCATCCGCGTATATCGTATGTCGGACTTCCTTAATGTTCCTGAGCCTTTCGGCCACTCCTATCATCACGATATTGAAAAGCACCGGCGAGATGACCGATCCCTGAGGCGTGCCTGTGCTTCCCAGCTTCTCCTGGGCTTGGATGTCCCCCGCTCATAGCTCGGCCGTTCTGTCCGTGAGGAAGTCTTTGGTGCAATTGTATGATCTCTCTCCCATGTTGAGTTTCGAGACTTGGGATAGGATCGCTGAGTGCTTCACCTTGTCGAAGGCGCTGTGCAGGTCGAGTTCCAGTACTGCTTTGTTGTCGCCAGTGTTGCCGTCGATGATCTGGTGCTTGAGTTGTATCATGGCGTCTTGGGTACTTAGACGCTGCCTGAAGTCAATGATCGTTTCCGGGTAGAGATCTTTCTCGAGGTATTCTTTCCACCTGTTGAGCAGGACGTGCTCCAACACCTTGCCCACGCAAGATGTGAGCGATAGGGGTCGGAGGTTATCAGTGTCTGATGGCTTGCACGGCTTGGGGATCAGGATGATCTTGGCCTTCTTCCACTGCGTCGGCAGCGTTCCCATTTTCCAGCATTTGTTGTAATAGCTCGTGAGGCTTTCTATGGATTTGTCGTCGAGGTTCTTAAGCGCCTTGTTGGTGATGCGGTCCAGCCCGGCCGCCGACCTGCTGTTGAGGTCCTGCAGTGCCGTGCGAACTTCTTCTACGTCTATATCTCTGTCGAGACGGGCGTTGGGCAGCCCCCCGTACGGCCCATGGCACTCCGTGGGCGTAGTCGTAGGCTGTAAGATGTTTGGCTTTCAGTTTGCGTGCCTCTAAATGTTTTCAATTTTGTTTATTTGCTTTCCTAAATTAGACAATAAATTATCACCTCAAAACTCGACTGTCTCTTTTTACCTAAAAGGAGGTACACCATTGTTGTGTTGCTTATTTCTATTGTAGATGTATAGACAGTATGCATTCTGCAACTCTTGGCAAACATTGGGAACCAGCCGGGAGCTCTGGATGTTATGTTTGTATCATTTGTAAGTTTTCTCTTTGTCATTTGAATATTCAGGAAGCATGGAAGTTCTCTAACCCAGGTGCTTTTGATGAGTGTAGCCGTTTTTATTCAAAAAAATAGCTTGCTTAATCGGAACATACCATGCAACAGTATGCTGCATGAATAAAAATGGGTTGACCTTACGTGCTCTCATTTATGACTTGATCAAACACTTCCAGCATTGTGCCTACTGAATCAACAATAACAGTATACTCTGCATTGTTAATTGTGAGATAATCATCAATAGTTTCCGATGGGGCGCTTTTCCAGCACACTGCTTTACACTGAAGGGGCATTGGAGTACTCAAAATATAGAGTAGAAAATATGTTGAATTCGCTCAGGCGCAATGCACATTTATACAGCTGCTCTCTTATGCACTTCTTTCACATTTTTATCAAGGAACAGGAAGAAAAGCCTGCTACGCCGTGCGTCGGGTATACTGGGAGCAGCATCAAAGAAGCTGAATAGCATTTCTTCATTGAGCAGCGGAAGCTTCTTCGAGTCATCGACTCTACGTAGGGTATTGTTCCAAAAATGGCTCGATTTTGGCTGTTCAATCTGTGATATGAGAAGGCGTCCGATAATAATTGTGCTGCTTTATAGAGCACCTCTTTTTGGGCGTATGTGTGTCGAAGTCAAGATGCACTGCACGACGCTTTATTTCATCGCACAAGGCCGAATTTTATGCAAGTGCACGCGTTCACACTGACAAAGCGTAGGATTATTATTGTGTACTCCGATTATTGTTGCATACGACTAAAATTTTTGTTATCGTTTTTTAAGAAATGTCACCATGCTGTTGTGTGCGTTGTTCGGATATGTTTTTCAAAAACATTTTTTACTTTGTTGTCTGCATTTGTTGGAACTGTTTTGCTTCTTTCATTTTTTTAAGTATTTACGTACATAACATGTATGTTTTTGCCCGTCTGCTAGGCTCTCGGTTGAGAGCGACCGTATTGTTAAATAAATGAGGTTCAATAGCGCGCATCAATGAAGGAACAGAACACAAGTACCCCCCATGACCCCCTCCCCCACTAGCACCCGAGCACCAACTAGTCCGAACCCTGACCCTTCTATGCGGAATAAAATACTTCCCGTTTCCTTCTGTGTTTGAAGCTGTGACATTTTTTCGCAGCATGCTCTGTGAATTTGAGAAAACAATCATACTGGCATGAGCCATTCGAGATGTCAAAATAATGGCATGCAGCATCTCTTTACATGCTCATTTGGCATTACAGGTGGTTACCAGGTATACCATTAAGCTTGATTGCAAATGTGCACATAGGAAAAGCATTAAAGAACGTGTAGTGGCAAAGGTAATTCCTAATTAGGGAATGCAATATATACTGGTTATCCGCACTGATTTTTTCAAGGGGTGTAAGGGTGCAACGCCACTCTTCCCACCCTGCAATAGGGTGTAAAGGTTATGAAAGCACCCCAGTGCATTGGCCCCATAGAAGGGTGTTATGACCAACCGAATCACCATCTTTGAGGGTGTACTGGCACACTGAAGCACTTTTTTTCAAGGGTGCATGGGTGTTAGTTATAGCATGCGAAAACACCTAAAGAGGTGTTTTTGATTTTACAGTGTGCTATCATTGGAATCCTTAGTCACCGTGTACGTAACAATATTTAATAGGCTTACTATCTTTTTGTTTGACAGTACTATAGTGCTGGAATTTCGTCTGTCCTTCAGTGCGCGAAAGTTAACCCGTTGACAGTATTGGTGGTGTACTTCATATTTGTTTCATGTACATCAAGGATCCTTCTGGCCATAGCGTACAGTTTTAAGCTTCCCAGATGAACAATGCCGCTTACGGCGGTTAAGCTCCATAGGCAAAAAATGTTAGAATAGGAGTAAGTTAATAATCCGGGTACATATTGTACAAGAACAAAGTACTGGGGACCCTAACAAGCATTGACGAAAATACATGTTCGCAAGGTGAAGACATACATAATGCATTTGGGAGGAATATTAGGCATAATACATTTGGAAGTGAAGAAATATATCATGAGCACAAATTTTCAAAGCACAATACAGCAACCAGAACAATAGGGAATGGAAGATGAAACATTGATTAAGATTAGAGGGGAGAAGCAATTATAAAAAAACAGGATGTTAGCAAGGTAGCGCCAGGTTTTACTCCATACAGTT
This sequence comes from Amblyomma maculatum, assembly GCF_055883805.1. Classification (NCBI taxonomy): domain Eukaryota; kingdom Metazoa; phylum Arthropoda; class Arachnida; order Ixodida; family Ixodidae; genus Amblyomma; species Amblyomma maculatum. Next base: position 21,143,128 of record NC_139351.1, on the reverse strand, counting down.
GTGAAATCATACGATGGAGCGAAAGAAAGTGAGGAGAGTATTGGATGACAACAGCACAGGAATGCCCGTAGAACGCGAATCTTAAGAGTGGTAGGTGGGCTTCTTAAAAAGATGCCGAACCTTAAACAGTACAATACTAAATGGTAGTAAGTTCCAGAATTTTATACATTGTCAAATTGAGTACCAGCATATTTCTGTTCCACCGAAATTAAAATGTACATTTTTGGCACTGCTAGAAGGAGCAGAAGAAGTAGAACGTTGGAATGAAAGGTATATGGAAATACGAACACGTTTAAACCGTTATGAATACCACGAAATAATAAAGGGATGAATCCTCTGCGAATTGTAGAGGCGGGGATTTAGTGGTGGGTGTATTCTGTGTGGCACAACTTGGAAATTTAAAAATTCACAGGAGGAATTAAGGAGGAGGCCCCTGAACAGATACGCTTGGCATGGAGGCTCTCATATGCACTTGACGCGGGATATCTGCCGGTTGTCAGATCTCGTATCCGTACCTGGAATGGCCTGAAATGTGCGAACTTAGTTGTATGACGTGGGCAACGAAAACCTGATGATAGAGCTGTACACTACTCAACTTAGAAGTCAACCACCGGGATGTGCCAAACATGTGTCCCGGACATGGTTCTGGCTTGTTGGTAGATGAAATGACCGATGACCCATTGGTAGGTGGCTTCTGTGGCGTAAGTATACAAGTGATGTCACAAAGCTTGGAGGAGCTGCCAAAGCTGACTGCTTATTTAAACCTGGGGATGCAGATATAGAACAAAACTTGCTAGGCCACTTGGAGGCCTTGTGTTGCTTCGTCAAGGCTACGTTTTGTATTTGTACCTTCTCGTCAGTAACGTCCAGCAGCAGTATAACGTGCTAATCAAGGAATGCATGCTTATAACAATGTATGATATAAAAGTCGCAATTTGAGGGATCCGTAAATAAGCGAGGTGAACCTACATGAACCTCAGTTAGGAGCCGCTCTGGAAGACAAACAGTGGAGCCATAAGGCCATCGTGTGACACCCTTGAATGCGGGGCTTAAATGACCCGCACAGGTTCGGAGCGCTAGCCTGAGCCAAGCCGCTGTGAGCAATTCGGTTGGGATGGACGAATGTTTGTTTCACTAAAGTGAGCTACCACTCGTCAAACTATTTTTAACGGTGGGTTAAACCGTGCTAACTTCAGACACTATTAAGAATAACCCTCAGTCATTATTTCTTCTCATTTCCTTAATCAATAATTTAGGGCTCATAGAACCATCATCGGAACACAACACTTGAAGTGGTTTGTGTGAACAGACGCCAAGGCACAGTCGCATGCTTCCCGTGTTCTTCATTGCGCAATAGTGCGTCATGCAAATCTTAGGGATATCTTGACCGACAAGCTTTTTAGAATTTGCAGCTTGCCCTATAATGTAGTTCTTAAACATTAGTAAACAATTGATATTGTAGAAACTTTAATCAGGCAAAAGCACAAGACAATGATTCCGGGTTAGATGGCCATCAACCAATGGCTGACGGCGACCTGGGTTGTCGCTGTTGTTGCTACTGTAGGAAGGAGAGGAAAATGCACTGGACTGCTACTGGCTCTGAAGCTGAGCCTACTCCGCAGCTTCGTGCGGACAGAGGAAAAAATAGAGAGAAAAAAAAGAAAGAAAGGGAGATAGAAAAAAAACGCATCGCAATTGCCTTTGCCCGCCACCAAAGCAGTGGCTAGGGCAATTTCAGCCTACATCACGTACAACCGCCGGTAGGAGGCGAGCCCCCGCCGCAAACGACGGGAGTCTACCATTCCCAGCCCCATAGGGCCAGGAGCAGCAACCACCTCCCCGACCTGGGTAGCCATCTCCACGGCCCTCCTGTGGACTACAGGGTCTGAGCTGGTCAACACGGGCTACCACTGCTCGAGAAACGGATCGCGTATAATATCCGGCGTCGGCAGCGCAATCATACATTCCCAGTTACCAGCGCAGAGGCGTCCTGCGTCTTAGCCAAGTGCTTCTCGGGCGGATAAATCATGTACCCAGTTTACAATGATTTGTGATTTCGTGAAAGGACACCAGCTTATCCCACGGGGACCTCCCCGAACCCACCGGTGCACCTGCTTGGCTGACGAAACCTATTGCTAAGCCGGGGAAAAGACAACAAACCCTAGCAACTTTCGACCTATATCCTTAATGCCAACAATTTGCAATCTTGCTGCGAATATGCTCGCCACACAAATCTCGTGGTGGCTTGAACATCACGGTTTCTGCCACCTGGCCCAAATTGCCATCTATAGGCACAGAAGACGGGTTGGCTGTCTTGGCGTCCTCAGTATTATCATCCACCCGCAGTCACAATGTCCTTGCCATGGATGTCCTGAAAGCATATGATATCAGTCATGCTGCCAGTCTGGATTCCATTGACATGCTCCATTTACCACATAGAGTACGCAATTTTGTAAAATCTTTCCTTGAAAGTAGACAAATTGCAATACGTCTCAATGGCGATGTCATAGGATCATTCTGTCTACCCTTGCCACAACTAACTGCGGGCTACGCATCTGGCGCTACGTTGAGGCATTCCTAACCAAACGCACGGCTCATATCACAGTCGAGTCCTACACCTCCCCGATAATCTATTTACCCAACCGAGGCACACCGCAGGGCTCAGTCCGCTCACCCATCCTCTCTAACATCAATCAATCAATCAGTTTATTTCCAGTTTTCTTTACAAAAAAACTGAGGGCGGCAAGATAAAAGCAGTCATTACGACAGCTTGACAAGCCTCGCCACCCCTACAAAGAGGCAGTGTTGTAGCGACTGAAAGGGCGAGATTGATATACACTTGTTGTTACACACGGAAGAAATAGAATGTAAAAGACGCATACACTCAAAAATTATCTGGGTACATCTGACACATACACACAAAATTATCAGGGTACATCGGACGGTCAGGAATAAAAAGACAGAAAAAGAAAAAGAAAGGGAAAAGAAACATAGTGGTTACATAACATTACAATTCAATACATGTTTGCAGAAGCACAGTACAATAAATTTATTCAAGGAATGTGTTCCGAATAGCTGCGGAAGACATACTCTGCAACTGGTCATAAAACGGTGTGTTTGGGGAGTATATATACTTGGGGAGTATATATTTTAGTGTAGGAAGACCGTAATTTGTTCGGCATCACGGTAAAGAGTAGGTAGGGCTTTTTCGTGTCGTATACGGCGTTTGGTGTCGTGTAAGTATCACCATGTTAGAAAAGAATGTGTTGTTATTGGCCGTTGTTTTTTTATAGAAGGATGCAAACCTGTAGTCAAACATTTTATTGATCGGTATTATTTTGTATTGCAGGTAGATCGGACTTGTATGTGAGGCATATGGCACGTTGGCAATTACACGAAGTGCTATTTTCTGCAGAATTAGGATCTTCTGGATGTGAGAAGCTGTAGTTTTTCCCCAAACAAGGAAGCAATACGATACATAGGAATAAAAGAACGCATAGTAAAGGTGCAGCTTTGTCTTGACAGGAAGAATATACTTATTCCGTGCAATAATCCCGACATATTTAGCGAGAGCTGTGCAGACTTTGCTCACATGGGCATCCCAGGACATAGTGGCTGCAAACACGACACCAAGTGAGGTATATGTTTATACATACTCAATGGGAGCGTTGGCTAAATAGAGTATTGGCACATTGGTTATGTGTGGCCCCTTTGAATGGAATAATAAAGCCTTAGTTTTTTTCCTTGTTTATCTTTAATGAGTTTAGCGACGACCAGTTTGATAATGACGTCAAAGTTGTATTTGCGTTGTAGGTTAGTTCTTTAATGTCCCGCGAAGAGAAGAACAAGCTTGTGTCATTAGCATATATGATGCATTTAACTAAACTGCTTATGTTGGATATGTCATTGATATATATATTGAATAAAAGAGGTCCCAGAAGGCTGCCCTGGGGTACTCCATTTCTAATTGGAACCATATCAGAAGGGAACTGATTTATAAGCACATACTGATAGCGAGCGCTGAAATATGATTTAATGAGACAGGGCGTGCCCACGTATGCCATAATGGCCGAGTTTCTTAAACATAGTTTCGTGGTTAAGCTTGTCATATGCTTTGCTAAAGTTAACGAAGATACCCAAGGTGAGAAGGTGATCTTCGAAGTTATTTAATATGTATTCTTTTTGATCCAGTAATGCGTGCTCAGCTGATCTTTGTTTTATGAAACAATATATTGGCATATTGGCAGTAGGCAATTACGGAGTGCTTCAATAAAAAGTTGTTGTAACGTCGGCACGTTATTCGTTCTAACCTCTTGGAAAAAACTGGAAGTATAGATATAGGTCTGTAATTTCCGAGATCGTTTTTATCGCCTCCATGACTTTACCTATCTGCATGGCAGCCAGAAAATGTCCTGTGCTTAGCGCAGCGTTGTATATATGAGTGAGACAAGGGACTATAAAGTGCAGGACGTATTTTACAGGTTTACTCTGAATATTGCAGGAGTCTAGACTGGACGTGTTCTTAAACTTTTAATCGCCGAATAAACCTCAGCTTCACCTGCTGCTTCCAAGAACATAGATTCCCCTAGACTGTCGCCCATACACCGAAAAATTCCTGGGTTATGAACACCGTTTCCAACTTCAGAGACATACCTATTAAATGCATTAGCGAGAGACGAGCCGCCCATTTCCTTGCCATTAATTACTAAGCTCATAAGATCCTGAGGTTGTTATTTCGATTTAGAAGGATGTTTAGCCGTCTCCACTTTTCTTTAGGGTTATGGGAGAAGTGTATATTGAACAAACCATTATAATAAGCGGTACGAGATGATCTAATTTCATAGTTAAAGCGGTTTCGCAGGGATTTATAACTGGCTAAGACTTCGGGAGCTTTACTCTTCATGAAAGTTGCAAACAACTTATGTTTCTTTCTTACCAATCGTACTAGACGAGGAGTCATCCATGGATTTCGTGCCTTTTTTGAGGGAACTATCTTGACAACAGGAAAACAATCATTATAGATTTGGAGAAAGAGCTGAAGGAATTGCTCATATGCATCATCGGGTGCTGTCTTCTGGAAAACAAGATTCCAATTCACAAGTGAAATACGATTGCTGAATTGATCGAGGCGGCTTTGGGAAACGAGCTGCCGACAGACACTTACAGCAGGCTTATGTTTGGGTTCTTTAGGAAAGAGAAGGAAAATAGGAAGGTGGTCACTTATGGCGGTTGCAATGCGACCGGCAAGAAACGCGTTTTCATGATTGATAATGAGAAGATCTAAAGAAGAAGATGAATGGGAAGTGACACCTGTAAGGCCGTGAATCCCATTTCGGAAACCAGCTATTTGTATGGCGGTTAGCATTTTTTCTTGCACTGAGCTTTTCGTGCTCATATCTATATTAAAATCACCCCCGATAAAGTAAGGAAATTTTCAGAAAGAAAAGATAACTCACGCTCGAAGCTACAAAGAAACTGGGCTATATTACCATGTGGGGGTCGATAAACTACACAGAAAGCGTGGCAGCTAGATGTAACTGTCAGCATTTCTATGTTCTCGTCAGTTATGCAGTGAACGGATAAGATATCAGAAGAATACTGTTCGTTTATCAGTGCTGCTACGCCTCCGCCCCGGTTCTTAACACGATTAAGAAAAAATGATCTGTACCCAGGAAGGCGGATGACGTCACTATCTGAGCGATACCCCCGTTTCGGTTAGTAAACTAACATCGAAAGGACTGGCGAGGCTGTCTAAAAAGTATGTTAGTTGGTCAGCTTTGTTAACAGTCGATTGCATATTTAGATGTAAGATCTTGCAGTATTTGTCTGTGTTTCGTAAGAAATATGCGCTGAGTTGCGATGGTGTGAAGAGTGGTGTTTCTTCCATTGAGAGCCTGAGCGGAGGTGCTTCAACATATGTCGCTGTGCGGTATTTCTGCCGTCATTTCGGACAAATCTGCTCGCGAGTGAATTTGTGCTATGGAGGAGACGTCAGTTTGGCGGGCCAGAATAGTGCCGTTCTTTGTCCTGTTACATTTCTCCTCCGACGAGTGGGACAGCTGACGCGGCCACCGCATAGCAACAGGCAGAACCGTGAGCGGATCGGCCATTTCGACGCCGTTCATCGGCCGCGCAACGCTTCCTCCCGCCGACAAGTCTCAACGTGATCCTGCCACGCGCCAAACGTGTGTGCGTGCGTGTGTGTGCAAACGCCGGCCAAGCCTGGAGCTCGTGAGAGAGTGCGCGGCCCTCGCCCGTCTGCAGGAGGTGGAGGAGTTGCGTTCGGACCACCTGCGATTGAGTCATCCCATCTTGCCCAGACACGTTGGGCGCTCCATTTCCTGTGAGGATTTACCCTTTCCCTGTGAACGGGAAAACCTATAAAAAGCAGCGGCCGACTCCGCTGAGTTAGAGACTACTTTGACGCGCCGCTGAGACGACTCTGTGTGAACGTGTCTGTAATCTCTCCGGGTCAGCTTCACTGCCCGTATCTTCATGATGTTGTAGTAAAGGTTGTTTCGTTAAAAGACGCCTCGTCTTTGCTGGAACCGTTGATGCCGTCCGCCGTCCACGGAGCCGCCAGGCCAATGCTACCGAGGGGCCGCGCGCCGCACGTAATAACTGCTGGCAGCGGTACGCTACCCAGGCGCACGCGCCCCAAACCTAACCATTGGTAGGCAGCGGTGGGACGACGACGACCAAGCCGTAACCGTGGTTGGAGGGACGAGCCAGGCGATACCGTCGTCCAACAACTGGTGAAATGCGGAAAGCGGAGAGACGCGGACGACCAAGCAGTGACCGTGGTCGGTGAAACGAGCCAGGCCTGACCGAGGTGCAACATCTGGTGTGAAGAGCGGAGATGTCCGAAGCGTGCCTCGTGAATCAAAGCAGCTCAGCGGAAAGTCTGGAGCAGTGCAACGAGCCCTGTGTGATGACTGGTTGCCTGCAGCGGAACGACTGCGTTGGATTCTTGGCTGCGAGGTTTGGTGAGTGCGGGACTTTCTTCTACTGAGTTTTGCCAGGCTTTTGTTAAGTAGAGAACGGAGCTGGTAATTGTGTTGTCATTGTTGCTGGGTTAATTGCAGCAAGGCAATAGTGGGCAGTAGAGAAGGCAGCACTCGCAACAGCCATGGGTTTGGATTTGGAGTCGTTGCGCAAACCGAAATTGCTGGAGCTTGCGAAGGAGTTGGGTCTGAATTTGTCAGGCAAACTCAAAAAACCAGAAGTGTTAAATGCTATTCTTGAGTTGGAAGCTGAAGATGGCGAGCTTTCGGAATGCCTTGAGATCATTGACGAACGTCACGAGGAAGAGAACCGTGAACGTAGGGAACGTCGCGAGGAGAGAGAAAAGCAGTCTGCCCGCGTAATGAAACTGATACAGCTGCAGGTGTCATTACATGGAATGAGCGCGGAAAAGCTTTGCAATGCCATTAACAATGCCATGCAGTGTGACGGTTCAATACCGCGAGATGGTCTACCACCGTTCCTCATCGCCGAAGATATGGGAGATTATTTGGCAGACTTTGAGAATGTCTGTAGAAGTAAACGCTTCTAGCGAGATAGTTGGGCGCAGAAGTTGGTAGCTCTTCTCTCCGCTGAAGCGTCGGAAGAAATCAAGCGATTGGTTGGCGACCGCTTGAAAATTTACGATGCACTAAAAGAGTCACTGCTGATACGATATCAGATAACGCCTCAGGATCTTCGGAAGAGACATGAGAGCGAGAAACATTGTGACGAGTCGTACTTTGATTTGGCCTATCAGTTGAAAGCCGCTGTAAGCGAATGGCTAGACAGTGCGGACGTTTCGGAGCAAATCGAACTTGCACCGGAGAGTGAACTAAAGCTTGGGGAAGCGGCCGAGCAACGTGACCGCAGTAGCGAGCCGACCGAGCCTCGAACAGAGGAGTATTGTGTTACCTTGGTCGAGCCACTAGCTGAGACGGTTAGCACAGGCTTAATCGGCGAGAAGTCCGAAGTGAGGCCGTTAAGCAAGGTGAACTGCATACCGACCCAAGTAGCTGTAGGAGATACCGTTCCATCAAATGAGAGTGCGGAACTGGTAGTAACTGAACAGTCTCTCGAGTCGAAAGCGGAAGCTTGTGTAGAGCGCGACGGAGATGAAAACGAGCTAGGAGATTAAAAAATTGCGGTCTCCGAAATCAGCTGTGTCGTAGAGCAGGGTACGCAGAAAAACGAAGTGCCGATCAGGGAAACAGCGCAGCCCGCGAGTTGTGATCAGCCAGGACAGACCGACGAGGAGTGCGCGTACGCTGTAGAGAGCGAGACTTGCGAAGGCGACAGCGAGCGACCAGAGCAGAGTCAGAATCGTTCGAGCCCCGACACCACGCTAGGTTGTATTCGCGAAAGCAACCCCAGTGCGAACGCGGACGTGGCACACATGGCCCTCACACAATCCGAAGCGCCCCAGCTGTCGAAGGAGCTTGATCGTGCGCCGGTTAGCTCTGAGCGAGGCGACGCACTGAGTTGCGAGCCGCCAGAGCAAATGCCTAGAAGGGGGACTGATGCGACCGACGTCAGCCGTTGCTATTCGGACTTGACTGAATGTGAGTCCTGCGATGCTGGCCGCGATGCAGACGCGGCGTCGCACTTTGACGACACCGGTGTCCTTCTAGCTCCAGTTACCGCTAGAACGTTGACCGCTAGCGTGTCAGAGATAGCTCAGAAAGAAAGCAGAAGGCTAGTATTCCAGCGCTGCCGACGAAAAACGCGAAAGGGTAGGTGCGAGAAAGAATGCTGCCATCGTAAGGAGAGCAAACTCCAAAGATTGCGAAAAGAAAGCAGAAAGCATGTGTTTCACTGCTGCCGTAGAAAAACACGGAAAGGCAGGCGCGAGAAAGAATGGAGCAAGTTAAGGCTATCTCGAAAAAGAAAGAGACTATCCCAAAGGCACAAATGCGCCCGTGCCGAGAAAATGCGCGACTGCTGCGCAGCGCGTCAGGAAAGGGATAAGTTGTTTAGAAAGGTGAGCGACTCATGCTCATGCGTTTCTTTGCACAGAAACAGGAAGGTACGGTTGTTCCGTGAAACGGACAGCCGAAGCTTTAGTGAAAAGGGTGATCTCAACGGTAACGCCGATGTGAGAAGCCTTTATTCGCTAGTTGGTGTTTTTCTTCCTGACATAGGATTTTGAACAGATTGCATTGCATTATTTTTGTTTGAAGTGTTTTTGAAAATGCGTTTTTCAAATTTGTGGACGCATTCCAAGTGCTGCTGAGCTGCCCTTTAGTATAGATGGGGGCATAAGCGGGAAATAGTCTGGCATAACTTAGTGAAGTTTGTGCAGTGCTTGCTGGCTGACCGGTTGAGTTTTTAGCGTGGTTGTGACGTTGTAGGTTGTCAGCAAACCCTCCTGAAAAGTTGCAGAGTGCCTTGGAAACCGGACTTGTCAAGGACTTCCTCAGGCTGCTTGGGCTCAGAGAAGCTGAGTCGGGCGACCCCGGCTAGCAGCAGCATCCCGATCCCTCCGGACAGCGGATGCAGTCCCCTGCCCTTCGGGATCTCCCTTCCCCGGCTTGGCAGTCTGTTACGTTTCTCCTCCGACGAGTGGGACAGCTGACGCGGCCACCGCATAACAACAGGCAGAACCGCGAGCGGATGGGCCATTTCGACGCCGTTCATCGGCCGCGCAACGCTTCCTCCCGCCGACAAGTCTCAACGTGATCCTGCCACGCGCCAAATGTGTGTGCGTGCGTGTGTGTACAAACGCCGGCCAAGCCTGGAGCTCGTGAGAGAGTGCGCAGCCCTCGCCCGTCTGCAGGAGGTGGAGGAGATGCGTTCGGACCACTTGCGATTGAAGGCGGGGACACATGTCCGAAAAGCGAGTGCGATCCGCTCCGGCGCGCCGCGTCCGGACGAGTCCGATCCGGCAAACCGGCGCTCGCCGCCCGCGTCCAACCGGGCAGATGTCTCCGGTAGTCCGCATGCGAAGCCTGGCGAAGCGACGCTCCGGCGAGTGGCTGCAGCCAATGCGAGAGCGAACAGCGGCGACGTCACGGTGACGTAGGGGGGCTGTGCGGTGGAGCCGTGGGTGGAGCGCCTCTCGCCTCCACCGTCGAGGTACCACCGAGCAGACGACGCGGACGCGCCGGCATCTGAAAAACCCTTCAGTACTGTTTCTTCGTGTGCATAAAAAGTCACTAAATACAGCTCTGTCAACTACAAGTAAATTGTGAAGATCGCCAGCCAACACTGAAGAGCTGCTACGAGTGATAACTGCGACACAAGCGAGTTTGTTCGCCCAACAGCTGCTGCTGCCCAGTCGATCGCCAAACGTCTGCTCGCTCCGCTGCCGAATGCGCCGCTCAAATCGAGCTTATGTTCATTCTATTATAAGATGGCCTTCTCAGTACCCTGGTGATGAAATTCGAACCTTTATTACAGCGTTGGCCCGTTCCGAAGCGCGGTCCGCTGCCTCTTCGGTACGACACCGGCTAGGCCTAGCGACGACTAGGGCAAGCACGAATCGGTGAAGTTCGTCGCCCAGCGCGTCCGCGGGTGGCATCGTTGCCGAAAGCTTCGTACGTGTGCAGGCTTGCTGTTGTTGCACGAGTACAGCAGACAATCCTTCTGATAACATCGCTGTTTTGTCATTTCTTGTACGAGCGTGAATTCATGTGAACATCAAGCCAAGCAGTCTTCCGTCTCCGCTGCGCAGTGGCACCGGCTGTGGGCGGAGCTTGAGGGAGCTCGCTCGCCGGACGCGCGGTGCTCCATGTGTCCCGGCTGGCACTGCGGCGGCAATTCGCATGCGTCGTTCGCTGCGGTATGCCGGTCAAGCTTTCGCACATGTGTCTCCTGCTTGAGTCATCCCATCTTGCCCAGACACGTTGGGCGCTCCATTTCCTGTGAGGGTTTACCCTTTCCCTGTGAACGGGAAAACCTATAAAAAGCAGCGGCCGACTCCGCTGAGATAGACTACTTTGACGCGCCGTTGAGACGACGCTAGGCACCAGCTGTGTGAACGTGTCTGTAATCTCTCCGGGTCAGCTTCACTGCCCGTATCTTCATGATGTTGTAGTAAAGGTTGTTTCGTTAAAAGACGCCTCGTCTTTGCTGGCATCGTTGAGGCCGTCCGCCGTCCACGGAGCCGCCAGGCCAACGCTACCGAGGGGCCGTGCGCCGCACGCAATAACTGCTGGCAGCGGTACGCTACCCAGGCGCACGCGCCCCAAACCTAACAGTCCACACATGTTTCCATGAGACTTCATTCTTTTTTGCTATGGCAGCGCCCAGGAGCCTTTTGTTGTCCGGTGTTAAGTGTTCGTTCACAAAGACCGGTGTCGTTGATCGGCAATCTGTGCCGATATCCTTGTTTGTGAGATGCACCTTTTTCGCCTTCTGTAGTACTACGTCCCGTTTAACACGGGATTTAAACTGAACAATAATGTTGGGGCTCTCTGAGTTGCGGGTAGGCACACGGTGGCAACGCTCTACATCAGACCCTGTGATAGGCTCATGAATAGCATTTCAAAGGTTAGTCCCAAGACTCACGACACTTTCCTCGTCCTGCTGCAGGACACCTTTAATTTCAATATTGCACCTTCGGGAGTACTGTTCTCCTTGATTAACCTTCCTTCCAAGTTCTTTAGTGTTCTTTTCAAGGGCATCGTATTTCAGGCGCAGTTCCTCATTCACTTGCGCCAGTTTGGAACCTTTTTTTGCCTTTTCATCTTCTAGTTGCTTCTTTAAGACCTAAATGTCAGCATGTGCGTGGTCAATGCTCTTAAACATTTCTATTTGCTCGTTTCGAAGTAACCGGATTTCATTGCGCATGTTTCGTTCAAAAGCTTCTCGCGACGTTTTAAGCTCGTGCTTAAGATCCCCCTGCAGTTTTACAAGTCGTTTTTTGACATTTCCAAAACGTAAAAAATAGAGTACACACAAAAGCAAAGCACGAACTTGGCAGCAGCGGCGATGATCTAGGACAGAAGTTTCGCAGAGTGCGTGAATACTAAGCACAAGCACTAACCCGAAGAACCAAGCAAAGCAGAGCGTTAGGCGTTGTTTCCCTTGCGTCGTCGCTACTGCCAAGTGAGGAGTGTAGCCAGCGATAGCAGCGATAGCCAGGCCGTGGTACGTCACTGCAGCCGGTGATTGCAGGTTGTCTGTGCCGTTGATAGCCGCGTCTCCTGGTGCCGGTTGTCTTGTCAGGCCGTGCGTCCAAGCAGCGAGGGTGCTCAGTCGGCGTGGGACTTTTCCAATGCAACGGGCAGGATCAATCTGTAGAACCCAGCAAAGCAGAGCGTTAGGCGTTGTTTCCCTTGCGTCGTCGCTACATCGCTCTAACTCCCTTAGCCCGGATACTCGAAACTATACCTGACCTTCAGCACGCAATATACGCAGACGACATCACACTATGGACTACTAAGGGTTGCCCTGGCCAAGTTGGACATACTTTGCAACTCGCTACAGATGCCATCCACACATATACATAGGCTATAGGTCTCGCGTGTGCACCGCAGAAATCTCAGCTCCTAGTCATCAGGACTTCCCCACGTGCCCCAACCATCACCGTACTCCTTGACAACGCTCCGAATCCCAAAGTACCCCGGCTCCGACTGCTGGGTCTCCACATTCAACAGGACACTCGAGCCACCTACACCATACACCTACTGCAGCGCCAAATCAACCAGATAACACATCTCATTCGTCGCATTTCAAGTCGCAATCATGGCCTCAAGGAAAAAGACACTTTAAGACTCGAAGATGCCCTTATCGTTAATCGACTAGCTTACCACCTCCCCTACCATCACATCACCAAAACCCAACTCAATAAACTTAACGTCCTACACCGCTCAGCCGTTATAGCTGCCCTCCATTTACCTCGTCATACCAGTACGATTCAGCGCCTTCAATTAGGAATTCATAACGATGTTGAGGAGATCATAGAGGCGCTCCTCTCCAGCCAACAACGTCGACTCCGCACAACATCTACAGGCACTCATCTCTTGCGCTCAATGGGCTACAATACCCCTGATCCTTCACCTCATACTCATATAGCCATCCCTCCGCATCTGCGGAGCCACCTCGAGCTCAAACCCCTCCCACGAAATATGGATCCCGAACACCACAAAGGCCGTCGCGCAGCCCGTGTCTCATATTTTTACAAACAGTACTCTAAACGCCAGGACATCATCTACACGGATGCTTCACACAATCCGGACATTCCTCACATCTGCACTGCTGTATTCACGGACATTCGCCGCTCAACATTCAATGCCGCCTCCATCCACTGCACTAGCATCGCCGAGCCCGAATGCTTGGCCATTACACTCGCAATTGCACACCTCAGTCAGTTGCAGACTCAGCACACCACAATATGCACAGACTCCCAAACAGCATACAGATATCTACTGCGAGAAACCCTCCCGCACCCATCTGCTAAAATATTATCTACTCTACCTACCCCTCCCGATCCCATCACCATCACATGGGTTCCTGGGCACGAGGACATCCTCAGAAATGAGCGCGCTCATGCGTTTGCCCAAGAACTAAGCTTCCGGGCGCCGGTGGATGTCCTCCTCAAACCTTCATTATACACTACCATCGAACCTCTTGCCTACAACACCATTGTTCACTACTATCGTCGTTGCCGTGCCACGTACCCGCCACCACATCACACGCTTTCTCACATCGAGAGCACGTACTGGCGACAACTCCAAACACATTCATTTCCATCTCCTCAATTTGCCCACATATTTCACCCCACGGACTTCCCACCATACTGCACCACATGCAACGCTACCCAACCCAACCTCTACCATCACTTATGGGAATGCCCACGTCCCATCCGCGTTCCTCTGGTCAAACACCCCACCCCCTCCTCCTAGGAGGACGCCCTTCTAGCCACGCAACCTGCAGATCAGTTGCGGCTGGTCGAGCGGGCTAAGCTAGAAGGAACCAGAGGGCTCCTGGACTAAGAGGTCCTACTGGGAGTGTTTGCACTTTTTTAATAAAGTTTTTTCCTCCTCCTCCTCCATAGGATCATTTGTCCCTCTTCACGACATACCCCATGGATTAGTGTTGTCACCAACATTATTTAGTGGGCACGGCGGACCTGCCGCGAGCACGATGTTTACCAAGCCACTTTTCTACCTTATGCAGGGTCTTGCACTCTGCATCACCAGCTTCCTGCCGCTGTATGGCGCACTCTCTAGTGATGGCTTCCTGCACGTGTGCCAGCCCGTCGCTATCAACTGAACTGCATCGCATGACATCCCCATCAAATGTGACGTCATCAACATCCTCGCGTATAAAAGAATCGCTGCACTGCTTCCAGTTCAGTGGGCCCTGCGGACCTGCCGCGAGCTCGATGCTTACCAAGCCACTTTTCTACTTTATGCAGGGTCTTGCACTCTGCATGACCAGCTTCCAGTCGCTGTATAGACCTTTTTAGTTTTGATGCCTGGGTGCAGCCATCTTAGTTTGATGGTGGCGCCCCGTATGAGCCAAACTTCGGAACGTCCGCTCCGACGCCTCTTGACGCCATCTTGGGCTCTGCTATGCGTGTTGATGCTGGGTGCGGCAGTGTAAAAGTGCTGTTTCGCTGTGTTCGTGAAAGCTATCCGACACCTTGGTGCTATTTGTGCTTTGTTTGAGCGCGCCAGGAAACCGTATACCATCCGTTTTATATAACGGCTGCAGTTGGAAACAGCACAGCGGCCGGGGTGGCTGCGAAGGGCTGCGCTCCACTTCCGCAGTGAGGATGTATGTGTTATATCTTTCACGATACATGTATTTTCAATTATATTTTGTTATCCCAATGGTAACTGCACACAAAAACACACAGCGAATGAACCGTATGGGCAGCTACCGAATTCGGAATGCAGATACTGCGAAAGATGCTTTCCAGTTATGGCCGCATTGATTTAACATGAAGTGCGACCCATTTCGATATACGATCGAGCTGTCCTGCTTCCTCAATGTATACTTTCAAGTTAAACTACGGTTCAGGACTAGCACGTAAAAGAAGTAGGGTCTAAAGTACCATGCGTCGATGTTTTTATAAAGCCTTGGTGTTCGTCCTGCGGCCAGACAACATCGTATGCCCCCGTCCTGCACGCCGTAGCAGCATCGTTTGCACGAAAACGTCCAAAAACGTGCGCTTTCAGCGGCACCATGAAAGAAAACGACAAATTCACAGCACATACAGCTGCGCTTACGAAAGCGGCACCGCCTGCTGGCGCGGCGGACTACGGCACACTCGTCGAGCGCTGCTCCCTAGTCGTCGCTAGGACTAAATTGTTTCGCATCGAAGGCACATCCGACGACGCTTTGTAATTGCTCAGAGCTAGAGTAAATGGTCTCTCATGGAACTGCCTTACTGCCGATCCCATAGTATCAGTAAAAGAAAGATTTAAATTTCGGTGACGCCTTAGCAGCTGAGCCAGCGTGCAGACGATGAGCCGCGCGCCGACCAGTGGTAATGTGTTGCGTAACTTATTTGTATTGTAATTATCAATAACACGATATGGGTCAGAAATCCGCAAGAAAGATGTTTTTGTGCTGTTGGCTTATTGTTTAAGTGAAGAACCGATTTTAGCACGCTCTTGCATTGGCGGAAAAGATCCACCGTATCGTTGGCGTGGAGGGCTTGCGGGAGGCACGGCCTGCCCGGCGTGCGTGGCTACTACGGCGGAGGAAGTGAAGTGGGCATCATATTCGTGAATCCGTCATTGGTACTAAGTTTATCTGGCTTACATAAAACGTTCATAAGAGAATTGAATAAGGTTAGACTGGAAAGTTGTGAAGCAGAAACATATCACAGCCGAACTCGGACTGTCGATGCATGCTTCCCGCATACGCTCTCGGCAATCATGTTGCGATATCTTTGATTCTTTGCGCAGTCCACGATCACGCATTGCTGTCCCGATGACATTACCACTAAAAGGGGCGCTAGTAAAGGTATTTAAGTCTCCTAAACGACAACATACCGAGGTGCAAGGCCGCTCTGCTATGCATGAAGCGTGCGAATGCACAGCCCACTCGGTACTGGCAACAATGGGCCGGCGCAAGGAATCTGGTTAGAGAGTATTTTCCTCCTCTCCTGCTCGCTCTTGGTAAAACGGTCTATAGCGCACTCTCTAGTGATGGCTTCCTGCACGTGTGCCAGCCCGTCGCTATCAACTCAACTGCATCGCAATCAGAACTGGAGCATGACATCCCCCATCTGCTGCTGCCACCTACATTCCCAGCAACTGTGACGTCATCAACCCCTTCGCGTATAAAAGAATCGCTGCACTGCTTCCAGTTCAGTAGGCACGGCGGACCTGCCGCGAGAACGATGTTTACTAAGCCACTTTTCTACCTTATGCAGGTCAGTCGTTATTCCTACTGTAAAAGCGACTTTCGTGCTTTGGTGGTTCTGCCGTGCCCAGGCCAGTGCTGCAAACTTGCCTACTATTGTTATCTTGTCCTTAAGCTTCTTGTCTGTGGAGACGTTGAACTAAACCCGGGAGCGGCCAATGCTGAATTACTGCAAAAAATTCTTGATGGACAACTGAAATTGCATACAGAAGTTAAGGAATTGAGGGCAAAAACTGAGACCATGATTGAAGATATTAAAGTTCGCTTTCAAGAAATTGAGCGCAACATATCTGACTTGAAAGCAAAAACAGAAAAACTCGATGAGCTTGACAATCTTTTTAGAATGTGCGAAAGTGCATTCACTTTTCAAACGCGTAAGCTCGCAGATCTTGAAGACAGAGGCAGGCGTTCTAATGTAGTTGTCCATGGTGTTAATGAAGAACCAGATGAAACAGAAGAAGTCCTAACACGCAAAGTCATTGGCGAAGTATTTAGCGATAAACTAGGTGTGAAATGTGAATCCGTTGGTAGAATTCACAGACTTGGAGAGGGAAGCGACAAAAAACCCGTAATAGTTTTCTTCCAGGACTGCAATGAAAAGATGGCAGTCTTCAAAAACGTCAGCAAACTCAAAGGAACAGACATTTGTGTTCAGAATGATTACAGTCATAAGAGCTGAAAACACGAAAACTGTTATGTGAGAGCTCAAAATTTGATAGGGACAATGGAAAAAAAATTACTCTCATTCATGACAAACTGCGCATTGACGGTGACCTGTTTTATGGGATGACGTGCACAACGACCGCAAGCTAATTAAGAAAAACAAAAACTTACCCCTACTTGCTCCATGACTTTCCCATGAAACCTGCACCAGACTACTTAATTTTAAAGCCCGCAGCATCGTAAACAAGGCTGTTCAGCTTGAATCTGTACTTCTTTCTTACAACCCTCATGTAGTTTTCATTTTCGAGACATGGCTTAGCAGTACAATAAATGATGACCTTCTAAGTCCTCCCAACTATAAGATATACCGCATGAATAGGGAGACTAGGGGAGGTGACGTAGGTGTCATTGTGAAAACCGACATTGAAGTAACTATTTTGCAGAAAGCTTCATGCAATGAAACTCTGTGCCTAGGAATCAGCCTATTCGGACATGTTTTTGTACTGTTTGCACTGTACAGACCGCCAGATTCGACGCCCAATTTTTTTCTTTCAGCTTAAAATGCATATGAAAACATTCAGCAACCAGAAACTTATCCTGGCCGAAAATTTTAATCTTCCCGATAATGATTGGAGTCGCTTACAATCGGGCTTTGTTTCTGACGGCTCTTCTGGTATAATCTTTGATATCATGTTTTACCACAATCTACTCCAAGTTGTGCAATAACCAACATGTGTTACCGCTTCTTCATACTCGGTTCTTGATCTTGTTTTTATTCCCCGTCTTATAAATAAATACAATGTTTTAGTTGATCCGGGGATTTCTGATCACCAGATTGTTTCAGTCACTTTTTCCTTACATGGCACTCGACCTAATCATGCTTCTATGCTAAAAACTGTGAAAGATTACGCTCATGCCGATGACGTAAGCATAATAGATTACCTAGATTCTCACCTTGAAATCTTCTCTGGTAATGACATTAATACGTTATGGAACAAGTTTAAAAATGTATGCTTCATTGTCTTGACAGTTTCGTTCCTAACAAAGTAAAAGAAGACTGCTAAACGTAATCCATGGATGACTACAGACATAATACATTTAAAAAGGAAAGCGAAGCGGGCAAGAAAAAACCGTACAGCCTCGCATGACTTTATCCAAATTCTTCGCGCCCTATTAAATGCCATTCAGTCAGCCAAACATTTTTATTTTAACACTACCTTGCCTAATTTTATCAAATCAGATCCTTATAAATTTTGGAACTTTGTTAGTGAGGGTAAGAAACCTATGGAGCACATTTCACATGAAGATACCTTAATAACAAATCTTGAGGCTATTGCATCACATTTCAACCGCCACTTCAGCGGTGTCTTTTCCATCTCTGAACCCTTTGTAAACACACCTTGTGATACTCTTGACACTAACATTATTTTATACGAGGTCTTGTTTATATGATGTTAAGGTTGAAAGTAAAATCATCCCCAGGAGCAGATGGTATTCCAAATGCATTTCTCCAGCACTATGCAGAGCAATTAGCAAGGTACATTGTATTAATCTTTCAGCATTCTATCAAGTCGTCCTGTGTTTAAAAAGGGCAACCCACTCTCAGTATCTGATTACCGCTCTATTTCTTTGGTATCATCAACCTGTAAAATGCTTGAACACATAGTGAGTACTCACATCTCGGACTTCCTAAATAACCACAATATTCTATCAGCATTCCAGCATGGCTTCAGAAAGGGGTTTTCAGCCACAACACAATTAACAACTGTTCATTTTTATCGCTTCTGTCCTCGACAGAGGTAGACAAATAGACACTATATTTTTGGACTTCAGCAAAGCTTTTGATCGTGTTCCGCATGACAAACTTACGTTCAAATTAAAGAAGCTTGAACTTCCCAGTTTCCTCATTGCCTGGATCTCCGACTACTTAACCAACCGTTCTTAGTACGTACATACAAATGGTTCAGACTCTGATTGTCTTCCAGTCTCCTCCGGTGTTCCGCAAGGTAGCGTTCTCGGGCCACTCCTCTTCCTGATATTTTGCAACGATATAGTTAATGTGATCCATGATCCCGTGAAAATTCGTCGCTTCGCCGATGACTGCGTTATCTTTTGAAATTTTGGTACCCGAAGACCATCACTCACTTAATGTAGAACTAATTAATACACTAGAATGGTGCCAGGATTGGGGCATGCTCCTAAACACAGAAAACTCTGTCTTGCTTCGCATAACCAGGAAAAAATATCTGCTTCAGTACACTTACTCTGTCCAGGACCGCAGTTTATCCGAAGTGAAGGAATATAAATATCTCGGCGTTACACTAAATAACCGCCTCAGCTGGAACACACATATTCTTAACATCTCCTCTTCAGCCTTTCGCAAACTTTTACTGCTCAGATACAAGCTTAAGGATGCTCCCGCTCATGTTAAACTTCTCGCATACACAACACTTATAAGGCCTAGGCTTGAATATGCTTGCAAAGTGTGGGATACGATGTGCAATATAAATGCTCTTGAAAAAATTCAGAGACGGGCAGTGGGTTTTATTTATTCTTAATACGGTCGCACCGATTCGGTATCTGAATTAATGGCTGAAATGGGTATTGTCACTGTCCAAGCAAGAAGAAAATTCCCCCGTCTGAAAATTTTATTTCTTTTACTTAATAACAAACTTGCACTTGATCCTAGCTCTTACGTTTGCCCTCTTACCACTAGGCAGACACGCCACTCTCATGCCCTCTCTTTAGCACCTCACTTTGCAAGGACCAACTTATACAAATTCTCCTTTTTCCCTAATACAATTGCAGATTGGAATAGTTTGCCTGCTTCTTCCCTCCAGTCTTAAGATATGCTTGAATTAGGTATGTAATGACTTATGAAATATTGCCTCCGGTCCGTTCTTGGGTGTCGGTCTTGATTGTGTCAGGTTTTTTTTACTGTTGTTGTGCTGATATTTTATGTGTAGTAATAACCTCTTCAACTGGTCTACTCGATGTGTTGGTGTGTTTTGTACCTTGTGCTTTCATGCTTTTTTGAATTTTATGTAAATGTATGTCACTCCTGCTTGGGCACTCAGCCTGAAGTATGTTCAAAATAAATAAATAACTATTGCATTTATCTCCCTTGCATTGCGGTTACATATACGTTTTGATGCTAAATTCTTAATATATGCCGATGACATCATGGTGTGGAGCACACACAACGACTTACTGACTCAATTAGCTGCCCTGCTTTAGATATTACTTCTACATATACATCTTCCAATGGGCTTGAATTTTCCGCCAGTACATCTACGTTCATACCAGTCGCCAACCGCTGGGGGCGCCATAAACTAGCAGCAACACCTATCCGTCTACAACTGTCCGGAACCCAACTTCAGGAAAGTTCAACAGCAAAAATATTGACTTTAACAATTCAACAGTCATGAAAGGAATTTCATGGTTATCTCGCGCTAAAAACAGGCGTTGCACAAACGGGTGGCGCTCGCTTAGATGTTGCAATACAGTTGGCGCGAGCAGTTGTGCAACCACGCCTTGCTTATCAAGCCCAATTTCCGCATTTGGCAAGAATGCAATGGGATGGCCTTGAAGCTATAAATCGAGAGGCAATGCGGGTCATCACCTGCCTCCCTCGCATTACACCAATCATGGCGCTCCATGAAAACGCACAGATAAACACAATAGATGATCTGGTGCAGCAACGACGTGATGCACGCAGGCTTAAGGCCACCCTCTCTCACACAACGTGCGCTCTGAGGGCCTATACTTCGTCACATTCACTTCTACCATCGCCGCTCGCAATTGTTCCTCCTTGGCGTTTTGTACAGCTTAGTGATAACAATTGCCAAATAATTTACGAAAACCTAGAACACAGGAAAAGGCCCTGTCACTTCGCTACCAAATTATGAAACAAGATGCCTGCTTGTCACTAGGTTCCATTATAATTTACGTCGATGCAAGCATCCAAACCTGCGAAGTTACTGCTGCAGTGTACGGCCCTAACAAGCCTTCACTGAAGAAGACATCAGTGTTTCAATTACC
Source organism: Amblyomma maculatum (assembly GCF_055883805.1). Classification (NCBI taxonomy): domain Eukaryota; kingdom Metazoa; phylum Arthropoda; class Arachnida; order Ixodida; family Ixodidae; genus Amblyomma; species Amblyomma maculatum. The sequence continues at coordinate 21,122,098 of NC_139351.1, read as the reverse complement.
GGAACCTCCACATTCCTTTTGAACGGAACTGCTTGCAGTACATGAGGCAATTCGCTCTGTGATCGCCATTCCCATGCTTCCCACGGTCCGTATTGTCATACGCACTGATGCTCTCCAGGTGACAAAGCCACTTAGACGTATTAATGGCAGTACAGAAATCTGCCAAAACATACGCAGTCTATCGGCACGCATACCACAGACAATTCGTATTGAATGGACTTCACGTGACCGTTTTAGTGCTCAAAACCAGGCGAAGTCTGTTACCCGCCTTTATCCCTCAACCTCGACATCGCCAAACCTCCTAAAATGGGACAATTCTATTCTACATTGAACTAGAAAGGAGCACCTCTGACGCCGTACACGTGCTATCATACCTCCGCGTACGGTAAGCCTCCCCCGCGGTCTAACCCGTCAAAGGAGGTGGCGCTTCCGAGGAATAAAGTTGGGGTGGCCCTAACACCGACGGTGATTCGAAAGTGGCCTCAATTTCGATATTGGTATACACACCCTAGGTAACTTGTCTGCTAATCCAGAAATACAGAAGCTAACATCCGTCACCCGCTGTGGGAATGTCCAGCGCTGAAGCCGGCGACGATCCGGCACCTGGTGGCCGGATCGTCCGGCCGGCCTGCCCCCTTAATCCACCGTCTTATGTCGCATGGACGCAGAGACCACATCATCGTTCCCTCTTCGACTTCATTGCATAAGCCAAACGTTTTATTGCGAAAGCAATACTACTCGCAATTTGAGCCTTCAGCCTGGAACGGCGGTGACCACCATTGACCTTTGACCTTTAGATGACCCCCGTAGACGACCCCAAGCTAGCAGGAGCTACCAACTTGGGTCTCTTGCTTCACATGGGACGGTTATGTCAGAATCAGCCTGCTAGGACCCTGGCATTCACGTTACCCCTATAGGCAACTAAGGTACGTTCATATCGGTTGGTTAAAGCGGGGCTTTATATGTTGGTTGAGGAAAAAAAAAAGGTAGAAGAAGAAGAACACCGGTCACCCGCAGCTAACGCTTTCGCTCAATCTTTGGTTCAGTTGCGCTGAACCCTTGTAATTTCTTTTTTTTTTTCATTTATTTGACCACACCATTCATCATTCATAGCAATTTTTTAATGCCCTAAGCCAATAAACATCGCAAAAAAAAAAAAAACCTCGAGCATCCATTGCACGAACTTTGAATTAAACCTGTGGAAGACGAAGGACCCGCCCAGCACAATCCGCTCGCGATCGCGTGACACATTAGAAGAATTTTGCCCACAGTGCTGTCGCGTATGCCAGGTCTTCGCCAGCCCATTTCTCGCCATTTTTTTTTTCCTGTGCTTTGTGAGCAACACTTCTCGCGCTCCAGTCCAACATAGAGACAGTGAGTAACCGCTTCTTCAGTTCATTTCAGCGGCGGATCGATTTGAGATGCGAGGGTATCGTGCAGTGCTTTCTACTGCTTGCACGGGCCGTTACATCAAAATCATAACTGCTGTGCGGTCAAGTTGCCTCATACCTGAGTTCCCGGGCACTCTTCGTAACACGTTCAATGCAGTCCTGTGTCGCCTCTTAAACGACTCCTGTATTCACTTTGCATCGATTTGCTTCATGTCCGATAGCTGAGACTCGCCGTTGTTTCGTGCAGGAACATATGTCTCAAGGGCTATACTATGAACATCGCATTTGCACCGGGATCCGACCTGCATGCTTTTGCGCTAAGAAGCTGTCTTTACTGTCGTCTTTCTCGCATTGATTGGTCTCTCAAGAGCTTCTTGCTGGGAAGCCACTATCGCTGTATGTCGTAAGAGCAAACCACTTTTCATGTTCGGTATTCTAAACATTTCTTTTGGCTTATACCAATTTTCAGCTAGCGCTTTTGATAATTACTAAGAATCGTAAGAATAAATAGAAAAATATTAGCAGAAACATACTCCCAGTACGGCTTGCAGAAGTTGCTACAAAACTATTTTAATTATACATTTCGTTAACTAAAACTTAGTTATTCCTCTTTAAATTACCGCAGTTGGATTGTTAGTCATACTATCCAGCTCTAAACCCTGAACTAGTTGATCGCACATAAGATTCCGGGACGAAAAAAACTCCCTTTTAAAGCCTTACAACGCAAGTAAATGCGATGCTTATTTAATTAGCGCTTAATCAGAATTGTGCCCATAACACGCACTAAAACTAGTTACAAAGATGACATTCTGTGCCCCTGTGTTGCAATGACTATGGAGCCGAAATCGACCGGTCTGCTCGGTTGTGAAGGTTCATGCGCATTTGTTCGCTCCGCCGCACTCAAAATGAGGCCATTTTTTTTTAAATTAAAGTATTTTCCCCTTCTAAATCTACAGAAGAACATTTGCGCATTACATGCGTCATGCGGCTTTCAGGTCGAGCTCAGCGCCGTAGCCACAGCATCACGTCATCATTGGTAGTGACCATCATAACGGAAAGATGCGGTAGCGTATAAATCGTCTTCCAGCGAACGCTTGCTGCATTCCTGAAATATAGTCAGTTACAAATGGAACGAAAACCTATTACAAACAAGCTTATAACAGAAATGCGTTGTCATATTATTTCAGTCTGGAATTAGGGGAGCACTCTATCTTCGTCGAAAGGGCGGGTTTTTCCAGTTAAGCGTCTTGCGTTTAGACTTTGGAAAAAAAGTTGGAAATGCGTAGGGCCTTAAAAGCTTACGTTCACCAACGGGACGGCAATGTTCCATTCCTTGTGCGAAAAAACAAAAAGCAATTTGTAATTTCCTTGTTCACCGCGCAGCGGCGCCTTCCCGATGCCTGGAACCAAAAGCCCTTCATCTGAAAAAACGAAAGAGGCCAGTGGTTCGGTGACGCCGTCCAGACCGCGCGCAGAGAAGGAACGTCTTGAGAAAAGTTTTTCCAGGTCCACCTCTCCGAAACAACAGGTTCGTAAAGGGACACGTGGTGACTTAGCGGAACCATTGGCGACAGTATGGCGCCATGCAGGGAAGCATATCTGCGTGGATGAAGTAACAGCCAACATCAAATAAAATACTTTAGTTATGGAAGGACTGTCCAGGAAGGAGTCACTAAAAAATCAGATTTGTTTCCGTTTCATTAATGCAGCTACGAAAGCTGTCAGATTTTGAAATGCTTGAACTCTTAACTGATGGATAGACCTTTCTAGATTGAAGCCATCCAATCATTCAGGGAGATGAACTGAAAATCCGCTTATGTAGCAGAATAAAGGTACACACCTAATTCAAACCAATCTCAACCCTCCCAAACAGCATCCGGTATAGGCCTGATGCAACGTCCGAGCTGGAAACTAACTAGAAAAACCTGAGTGTAATGCATAAAAAGAAAATTATTGTGTAAACTTTATTCCTCTTTTTCAAGGGTGTTTGGAAAGAGACATAATTATACCAAACCTCTTATACCACGTGACACGATTGGCTCAATGCTAAAACTGTTCTGATTCCAAACTGTTTCATATTTTCTTCCTGTTAGGATAATTAATTGAAGACTCAGGTGAATGCCACTGGGCTGACGACCTTTTTAGAGCTATTTTTGGAGCACTGTAACCGCTAAATAATTTCGAAACACATTGTAGGGGCTAAACAGCACTGGGCGAGTACTAAGCATCAAGATAGCTTCTTATCTGATTGGCTTCACCAGACCTGCGAAGCAATTTCGCGCCCACAAATTGCACAACATCTCTTAACTGCAGCGCCACGAACCACGTCACCACCTCGCGGCTTCCGCTGCCCTCTCTCCTGGACCAAAGGCAACGGCGAGGTTCTCGCCTACCAGTTGCAGCTCGGTGTTACCCTGCGCTGACCGAAGAAACAGCGCAGATCGGACCCTGTCTCCCGGCAGACTGGCAGCAACTCAGCCCACGCTGTCCCCAAGAGACTTCTGCGCTGCATCGGCAACCTCAGGCCCGTCAAGACCTGCGCAGCAGTCTGACAATGACCCCACCAAAGTGGCCCCACTTTCCTTCCTGCGAACTGCCAGGGAGACCTGTTGGGTTTCCAAGGGAAATCAGAGCCGCCAACAAAACCAAGAGAAAACGAATGCTGGGCTTCGTGGTGAAGCGATTTCTCCTCTGAGGGGAGCCTCAGAGACCAAGGTGAATACACTTTAGCAGTTTCCTTTTTTTGTGATATATAGGCCGCACTATAACGTAATGCTGGAAGCGATGGCTTCTCTTGGCCGTGAAAGTAATCCCAGAGATTGCATTCACCGTTAGCATCATGTACCCCAGCTGGCCAGACAGCTTGCTGACGATGGAGTCTCCTGAAACTTACTGCGATAATTTGAGAATGTGCATTTTACCTTTTGGTAGGCTTATGGCTGTGGGCTTAACTGCCTAGATGTATCTGTAAATTCAGTGGTCAACTGAGAGGGGGCTCAGGAGCCCAGTATTAATTACAGTGGGATGGTGCACGAATATAACACATCAACAATCTCCTTAGGAACCGCAGTATTCTACAGAAGTGTTTCTGGAGGTGCTTACGACTGGCTGCCGTAAAGTCTCCTTTTTGAGAGGCACAGAGTGATGCTCTCAAATCTGAGAGTGTTTATGTTAAACGGAGCAATGTAAACGTATGCTTGAAAACGTTGAAGATCTTTTCGTATAATTTGCGGGAGAACCGCTTAACATCGGCCTCGGCAGTGCCACCTACTTTTTGGGCAAAATGAGTCATCATCGTCATAATCATCGTCATCATCATCCTGAATATACCCACTACAGGGCGAAGCTCTCTCCCATATCCCTCCAATTCACACGGTCCTGTGCTGGGTGCATCCACTTGACCCCTGCGAACTCCTAAACCTCATCCGTCTACTTAACTTTCTGCCGTCCCCTGCTACGCTTTCCTTCCCTTGTAATCCAGTATTTTACCCCAAGCGACCATCGGTTTTCCTCTCTTCTCACTGTATGCCCTGCCCATGCACATTTCGTCTTCTTGATTTGCACTAGAATGTCAGTAGCTTGAGTTCTTTCTCTTGCCCACACTGCATGCTTCCTATCTCCTAAAGTTACCCCTACCAAGTACAGCCCTCTTGATTAGCCTCCACGTTTCAGCCCCATAGGTGAGTACAGGTAAGATGCAACTGTTGTATACTTTCCTCCTGAGCGATACCGGTAAGCTGCTGTTCATAACCTGCGAGTCCTTGCTAAATGCGCTCCATCCCAATCTTATTATCCCTGTTATTTCTCTTTCATTGTCCGGATCTGAGGTCACTACTTGTCCTAAGTAGACATATTCGCCTACTACTTACAGTGCTTCGCTATCTATCGTAAACTGCTGTTCCTTCCCGAGGCTGCTGAACATTACCTTAGTCTTCTTCATATTAGTTTTTAAGCCTGCCTTTCTACTTTTCCTGTCTAGGTCATCAATCATTCTTTGCAGTTCATCCGCTAAGTGGCTTACCAAAGCAATATCATCGCAGATTAGTGGGGTATTCTCCAACTACACTATCCCTTACTGCTCACATTCAAAGTCTGAATACTTAATCTCAGAAAGCTGGGAATATTACTGGGGAGATCATGTCTCCTTACCCAACACCTTTCTTTATAATAATTTTGTTACTTTATGCAGAACTGTTTGCTGTGCAGCCACTATATATATCGTCCAGCACTTTCACGTTCGGTTCGTCTAAACCCTGGTTTCGCAATGCCTGAATGACCGTCAAGGTTTCTAATAAGTCAAATGCTTTTTCGTAATCAATGAGTACTGTGTATAAGGGTTGGTTATATTACGAGCATTTTTCTTTCACCTGGTTGATGGTATGAATGTGGTCGATAGTAAAGTACCCGTTCCAAAAACCTACTTGATCTTTTTCTTGATTGCAACCTAAGGTTGTCCTGATTCTATTAGCGGTTACTTTAGTGAATACCTTATAGGTAACAGACACTAAGCTAATAGGTCTGTAATGTTTGAGTGCTTCCATGGTTCCGGTGCCGTCGATAACACCAGGCACTGCATATGTGCACACAATATCGCCCCCGTCCATCAACAAATCTGCAGTTATCTGATCCTTTCCAACTGCTTTCCCCCTTTTTATACTTTCTAATACTTTCTTAACCTCGTCCTTCATCACTGGCGGAACATCTGATTGATTTTGCTTACCGCCAATCTCATTATTGTATTGTGTACGTTGTCAACTGTAGAGATCAATATAGAGCTAGTTGGCTACATTGACTATCCTGTACATTATCTCCATGACGTTGCCCGCTCTGTCCCTTAACGCATACATCTGACTTCTGCCTATGACCAATTTCTTCTTCTTTTTAGAACATGCTCAATTTTGCCCATGTTAACGACTTTATATCGGTCAATTTGCGCTTATCGATTAGCTTTGATATATCGGCCAATTCTATTTAGTTTGTTATTTTGCAAGCTTTCATACTCTTGCGGTTCTTAATCAAGTATTTCACCTCCTTAGACAGCTTGCCGGTATCCTCTCTGTCCTACCGCCTACTTCTACAGGGCACTCAGTAATGATATCTCTCAGATTATTGCTCATTTCTTCCAAGCTAATGTCGCCATCCTCGGTTAGAGCAGAATATCCATTCTGTAGCGAGACCCTGAACTCTTCTATCTCCCTCTCACCACTAATTCGCTGCTGTACGTCTTTCTGACTAATCTGTTTCGTTCCTCCTTCATATTTAGACCAATTCGACACTGTAACTTCCTCTGGTCACTGCATTGCACATACCCGATAACTTCTACATCCTACATAATGGTGGGGTCTCCCCGTTAGGACTTTTCCATGTCCACTTCCGCTTCTTGCGTTTGCTCAAGAAGATAATCACGATTCCTAAATATTGCGCTCTGCAAACTCAACTAGTAACTCCCCCTGCTATTCCTAAAATCAATGCCATAGTCACCCACTGCCTTGTCTCCTACTTGAATTTTCCATTGAAGTCGCCGATTGGTATAGTACACTGCGTGTCCTTTTCCGCAATGCAGATTCTACTTCTTCATAGAAGCTTTCAACTACCAGGTCGTCATGACTAGATGTTGGTGCACAACCAATCTTCCAGCACTTTCACGTACGGCTCGTCTACCCCCTGATTTCGCAATGCCTGGATCACCCGAGTTTCACCTCGCTAAATTGCAAATTCATGCTGTCGCTTCATTGTTGTTCGATAAATTACTGCTAGCTATGGAGTACTTCGCTGATGAATTGGATTTTATGGCTTAATTTTACAAAAGGCGAAAGCGCTTCAATCTTGATTATTTTGTCGCACGTTCAGTGTTCAGTATATTTTAAGGAACTCGCAACGATAATTTACGTCAAGTAAATTAATTATGCTTTATTGATATCAGTCAAAGCGCAGCATCTCGTAGCAGCAAATAAATGCGCTCTGGACAGGTAATGCACTTCTGAGCCACCACATATGCGGGCAGTCGTTGCACCAAATGAGCTGGCAAGGACTACTTGTGGGTTGTTACTAACCTACCCAGACTCGATGTATTTTTTTAAAGCACAGGTGTAACACCTTTGGGTCTTGGGCACCATGAAAGAACAGCACACGAGAAAGCAGCGCGCCTCAAAACAGTAAAGTGACAAAGCAATATAAGGAAATTGCAGCGTAGCAAAAAACCGACGCCTCAAAACAGAAAAACATACAAGACAGAACAGCGAAAACATAACACACGAAACAATAATAAGCAAACTACAAAACAGAGTAGCGCAGCACGATTTAACTGGTATGATAGCGGCATTTCGACTTTCTGGGAGCATATACCTGAACGGACTTTCAAACGCGTATTTGTATACCTTCGATATTTCGAACCACACTGCGTTATAAGAAGAAACAAAAACAAGTCTTACCTATGATGTTGACTGTCTATACTATGGAATGATATATTATATCCGTTGAATTACAAATAGAGCCATAAAATGAAATAAAATTGATTTAGTTATAGTTTAGTTCTGTTATTGTGAACTCATCAACCCTGTTTATATACACCACCTGTATAGAGCGCATAGACGCAGATATCCTATTATTCAAATATATGTTTCTAGACGGCTGCAAAATCGTCCTCTTCATCATAGTAAACCATACAGACGGGATATTGTTCTCTCGGAGACGCAACATAAATGTGGCAGAGTTGATTTTCAATAATGCTTCTAAACGAGACGTCTCCGACAATGCTGAACGGCGCCTCGTCTTCGGCTACGAAATCCAGTAGACTGCTTTCGAATTCCTTTTTTTTTTTCAGTTGTATGTAATGAGGCCTTCACAAAGGTGTCTGTTTTTACTTCTGGAATGCCTCCAGGGGAGGCGGAGCGAAACGCAAACGCTTTGACTTTTTATCACATTACGGCTACGCTAAGAAAATAAAAGGACACTGTATATTCAGAATTCTCAGATTACGTCACCTGTTCAGCCGGAAATAGTCACTTTGTACTGGCACCGCTCTTATATTTCAAAGTTCTTAATTTTATTGGCCATCACTAATGTAATCGGGTTATGACACTAATTTTGGAATAGGAAATTTTTACCGCATCTTATTCCTGGTGTGCCAAGCAACTAAACCTTTAAAGTTCAGCTCCCATGGAGCTGCATATATTGTGCGTGTGCTGATCTAGCAACCCGCGCAGGCAGTGACAACATAGACGAAAGCACATTGCTGCATATTCTGTGCTCGAGCACCGTAAACCGTGACGCGGTCGTTCCGCAAAGTTGCGGTAAGCCGGTGGTGCATACCGAACAGCAGTCATGTCGCTTAACCGCGTTTAATAATAATAATAATAATAATAATAATAATAATAATAATAATAATAATAATAATAATAATAATAATAATAATAATAATTGGTTCACAGGAAGGGAAAGGCGCAGTATCTGTCACACCACTTTCTCTGGACACGTGAACCGCGCCGTAAGAGAAATGATTGATTTGTAGAAATGGAAAGCGCAATAACTCTCACTTGTTTTCTGTGAGCACCTCAACCGTGCCATAAGGGAAGGGATGATGGTGAGAGTGAAAGTGGATAGAGAGAAAGAGTAGCTGTAGTGGAGGGCTTCGGAGTAATTTCAACCACCTGGGGACCTGGGGATATTTACCGTGCGAACATCGGATGGGGTTGGGACAGATGGATCACCGCTGCTTGCGGCGGGGGCTTGCCTGCTACCGAATTTTCATCTGTCGTAGGCCGTCATTGCACCCGCCACCGCTTCGGTGGTGGACGGCGGCTGTTGTTGCGGCGCGCGTCTTTCTCTCCTTCTTTCTTTTCTTTCTCCTCTATTTTATCTTCTGTTTGCACGAGGCAGCGGAGGTTTCGAAACGAAGAGGCGTCCGTGTGCTGTGCGATGTCAGCGCATGTTAAAGATCCCCAGGTGGTCGAAATTACCCGTAGCCCTCCACTATGGCTCCTCTTTCTCTCTTTCCACTTTCACTCCCACCTTCCTCCCTTCCCTCACGGCGTGGTTGAGGTGTCCACAGAAAACAAGTGAGACAGTTACCGCGCCTTTACCTTCCTATAAATAAATCAGCAAAAAAAGGCAGCGGAGGTGGCTCAGCTACGACTGTGTATGCAGACGCGTTCTCGAGGAGGACACAACAAATGTGAAGTGGCCACGGTGGTCAATTCGTCTCTACGCGAAGTGACCGGCGCCTCTATCCGACACTGCACAGTAGCAGAGGCCGAGGAAGTAGCCATTTCTCTAGCGGTAGCGGAGGGCTTAGAGCTGGGCGGTCGCTAATCACTGCATTGTCGTGGCGGAGGGGCTTGCGAAACTCGATGAAGTCGTGAGCTCTGCTGTGTAGGGCCACCCAAGATAGACAGGTCACGGCAGAGAGCTCTGACAAAATGTGATTCACTGGAGAAGGTAATGGCAACCCTCTCCAGTATTTCCTGCCAAGAAAACCCTATGGCCAGTCACAATACCATTATCGATATGGCGCCGGAAGATGAGCCCATCAGGTTGGAAGGCGTCCCACATGTTACTGGGGATGAACAAAGGGCGATTCCTAGTAGCTCCAGGACGAATGAAGCGGCTGGGCTAAAGCCAAAAGGACGCTCAGTTGTGGATGTGTCGGGAAGCGACCGGAAAGTCCGATGTTGCAAGGAGATATATCACATAGCAACATGGAATGTCAGATCTATGACGCAAGGTAAACTGGATATCGTCAAGCGAGAAATGGACAGATTGAACATTGATATCTTGGGTATCAGCGAGCTCAAGTGGACCAGAATGGGAGAATTTAACTCCGGCGACCATTATGTCTTTTATTGTGGGCACGAATCCAAGAGAAGGAATGGGGTCGCTCTCATAGTAAACAGCAGAATGGGCAAAGCAGTGCTAGGGTACAACCCCAAAAACGACCGAATGATTTCACTTCGGATCCAAGGTCACCCTTTCAACATAACAGTTATCCAAGTCTATGCACCGACCACTGCTGCTGAAGAAGCTGACGTTGAGAGATTTTATGCGGACCTACAATGCCTTTTAGACCGCACCCCATCATCAGACGTCGTTTTTCTCATAGGAGACTAGAATGCTAAGGTCGGGAGTGAAGAAATATCCGGAATTACAGGCAAGTTCGGTCTTGGTGAGCCAAATGAAGCTGGGCAGAGGCTAGTAGAGTTCTGTCAAGAAAACAACTTGACCATAGCGAATACTCATTTTCAACAGCACAAGAGGCGCCTGTACACATGGATTTCACCGGATGGTCTGTACAGGAATCAGATCGATTATATTATTTGCCGGCAGAGATGGAGAAGCGCTATACAAGCAGTAAAAACAAGGCCTGGGGCCGATTGTGGCACCGATCATCAGCTTCTTGTTGCCAAAATTAAGCTTCGATTGAGGAAAACGCAGAAAACTAGAAGGCCTTTCAGGTATGATCTGGATGAGATTCCATTAGAATATGCTGTGGAAGTGAGGAATCGATTTCAAGAATTAGATCTAGAAGACAAAAAGCCTGAAGAGATGTGGACTGATGTTCGTGATATAATACAAGAAGTTGCTACTAAGGTAGTTCCAAAGCAAAAGAAATGCAAATAGCAAACTGGTTATCTGAAGAGGCTTTGCAAATAGCTGAGGAAAGGAGGATGGCAAAAGGTATGGGGGAAAGAGAAAGATACAAGGTTCTCAATGCGGATTTTCAGAAAATAGCAAGGAGAGATAAGAATGCCTTCCTGAACATACAGTGTCAAGCAGTTGAGTACAACAGCCAATTGAGAAACACAAGAGCTCTGTATAAGACAATCAAAGATATCAAAGGAAGCTTCTGTGCTAAGCTGGGCGTAATAAAGGACAAACGAGGCAAGGACCTCACTGAAGCCACAGAGATAAAGAAGAGGTGGCAGGAATACACAGAAGAACTGTACAAGAAGGACCCGGATGTGCAAACCCAACATAGGACGGTTGTGATTACTGATCTCGAGCCGGGCATCCTGAAGAGTGAAGTTGAATGGGCCTTAGCCAGCCTTGCTAAGAACAAAGCTAGCGGAATTGATGGTATTCCAGCTGAGTTGCTTCAAAACCTCAACCACGACGCTGTTAACACACTGCATACATTATGTCAAAAGATTTGGACAACCTTGCAATGGCCACATGATAGGGGGACAGTTTACATCCCCATTCCAAAGAAAGGCAGTGCCAAAGATTGTCGCGCTTATTTCGCATGCTAGCAAAGTTATGTTAAAAATCCTGCAAGGTAGGCTGCAGCAGTATGTGCATCGGGAGCTTCCGGACGTGCAAGCTGGGTTTCGCAAGGGCAGAGGAGCTAGAGACCAAATTGCCAACCTTCGCTGGATCATGGAAAAAGCAAGAGAGTTCCAGAAACCCATTTACTTCTGCTTTATTGATTATGCGAAAGCGTTTGACTGCGTAGATCACAGCAGATTGTGGCAAGCTCTACAAGAGATGGGAGTTCCAATTCACCTCATCTGTCTCCTCAGGAACCTTTACGAAGGGCAAAAGGCCACAGTCAGAACTGGGCATGGTCTTACTGATTGGTTTTCGATTGAGAAAGGGGTGAGGCAAGGCTGCATACTGTCGCCCTGCCTATTTAACCTATATGCAGAGTGCATCATGAGGAAGGCCGGTCTGGACGAGTCTTCAGCTGGAGTGAAGATTGCTGGAAAACGTATCAACAACCTTAGATATGCGGATGATACCACTTTAATGGCAGAAAGTGAAGTGGAACTCAAGAGACTTCTGATGCGCGTACAAGAAGAGAGTGAGAAGTTTGGGCTTAAACTGAACATTAAAAAGACGAAGATCATGGCGTCTTGCCTTATCAAGTCCTGGAGCATCAATGGACAAGAAGTGGAAGCTGTGACAGATTTTCTGTTCTTGGGCGCCAAGATTACCTCGGAAGGAGACTGCAGCCATGAAATTAGGAGACGCCTGCTTCTGGGAAAGAGAGCAATGGTTAGCCTTGACCGCCTAGTAAAGAGCAGAGACATTAGTCTGCCAACCAAGATCCGTATAACCCGTGCTATGGTCTTTCCAGTTGTGATGTATGGATGCGAGAGTTGGACTGTGAAAAAGGCTGACCGCCGAAGAATTGACGCGTTTGAATTGTGGTGCTGGCGAAGACTTTTAAGAGTTCCTTGGACTGCCAGAAGATCAAATCAGTCGATATTGTCGACCATAAACCCTGACTGCTCATTGGAGGGTCAAATTCTAAAGTTAAAGCTCAGCTACTTTGGTCATCTGATGAGAAGAGAGGAGTCGCTGGAGAAAGATTTGATGTTGGGAAAGGTTAAGGGTCGCCGGAGAAGGGGTAGGCAGCGAACGTGATGGTTAGATGGCATTCTCGAGGCACTGCAGATGAAGCTATGTGATGCTAAGAAGATAGTGAGAGACCGGAAAGCGTGGCGTGACATGGTCCATAGGGTCACGAAGAGTCGGACACGACTGAACGCCTGAACTGAACTGAACGATACTCACTGACTCTCAAACAGCCTGTAGAAATTTCATGAATGGTAGGGTTGGTCGTCACGCGCTCCGTATACTCCTCAAAGCGAGCGACAGAATTAAAAACCACGAAGAAAACAAGACCAGACGCAAAATTATATGGGTACCAGGGCACATGGGGGTGGCAGGGAACCAAGAGGCCGACAGGATAGCTCGAGCATACACTACTTTCCTAGGATCCCACGAGTCCGCGGAACTTTTGCCAGCACCCAAGGCATACTCGGCCATGCTAGAAAACTATAGAGGAAGAAGAATGCGATATCCCCCACCGCACAGTTTTCTCACCAGAGAGGAAACTGTCATATGGAGACAATTACAGACGGGTTCATACCCAAACCTACACATACTAAACAAAATGCACCCTACCATATACGCTGACAGATGTCCGTGGTGCGGTGAAAAACCAACACTATATCACATCACATGGGCATGTCAAAACATAGATGTGGTCCCCAAAATTCGAAACCTGAGTGCGGAGCAATGGGAGACTCTGCTGTCCAACGACCGCTGCGAAGACCAGCAATGTCTGGTACAGCGAGCCCAACGGGCGGCAGCAGCCAGCGGAGGCCTGGACTGAGGGCAACCGACCATTGTGAAAAAGTGGACGAAGTCGACGGAGAAGACTCTTGTGGATACAACAAGCACACATCTCTGAAGACGTCTAAAAACCGCCAAATAATATAGGGCTAAATAAAGTTTTTCCTCCTCCTTATCCTCCTCCTTATCCTCCTTCTTCCTACAGCCACAACAACAACAGCGCTGATATCGCACAGCACACGGCCGCCTCTTCGTTTCGCCTCCATATCGAAACGCAGCCGCCGAGGTCGAAATCGAACCCGGGCACTCCGGCACAATAGTCGGGCGTCTTACCATGCACTGCCCTACCCCGGCGGGGCGAACCGCGTTTATCGCAAACTGATATTTTCGATCCCTGGCAAAGAGCGCCGTCTGTGGGTGGGATTCAAATGCGCGTTGGTGCCCCAGTACTCAAGTCGCAAAAGCTGAACCGCTGCGACAAAGTACACATTCTGCACTGAAACATGTCTCGAAAGCGATGAAAAGCAGCACATAATAATTCAGTGGATAGAGTGCCATCCGAAGCAGCTTTTATACAAACTGCGAGTGCCACCCGACGAAGCAGCAGCCTAGCACGCTACAATGAGGCACGGAACATCCCGTCCCGCCTTAGCACCAACGTTCGCGCTGCTCGATTGTGGCAGGGGTGGAAGTGCTGCTATTTGCTCCATTCTGCTCCAAACTGCTTTCCCTGCTCCATCCTGCTCCAAAATGCAATATTGCTCCAAAACTGCTCCGAGCTGGCTGTTTTGATGTTCTGCCATCAAATTTAGCAGAACACTGGTACAATGTGATTGCACTAGTGGCAAAGGTATCTTGCACTGGGCTTAATACAAATGAAATTTTCCTACGGGAAGGAAGCGTGGTGCATGTATTTGCTCGCGAGCGAGTAAATTTAGTAGCCACCGGCGATTGAAGATAACTAAAAAAAAATGCACTGCGCACGTGATATAGCACCTCCTTCCAGCCTTTTGATTTGCCGGTGGAGAGAGAAGCGACAGCAGCAAGCGAAGCAGATAGCGCAAACTACAGTGAGCCAATTAGGAAACTTGTACGACTGCAATAACTATATGAGTTGTTCTAATGATTCCGGTGTGAAAACAAGACTTCGCCATTGAGCCTCTTTGTCAATGACAAGCTTGTCAGGCCTACGGAAGATAAAACCATACTTGAATCTTTATGCGTTGGTACGCCAAGTTGGCAGTCACTAGGAACCTTCTCAAGAGTGTTGGAAAGCCATACAGGGCTTATGCCAAGAAGTTAAAAATGAGCCCCAGCCTTGTTCAAGAAAAGAATGATGAAGAATGATGGCAGGAGACAGTGAAGTAGAGAATGCTGAAGGATGAAAAAGCCAACCTTCACTGCTGTCTTTCTTTCCTGGAAGCTCGGGAACTTATCAGCACGTGCATAAGATCGAAATGGATGTGCACAAGATAGAGCAGAAATGTCGTGCTCATTAATCTGAGCTCCAAATTAGTGGCGCTGCTTGAGCCCTTCGAAGTGGTAGACATCGACATTTGAATCTGTCAAGTCAAAATAGGCAAATGCTTTATGTCAGGCTCGGTTTTCAGTTATGAAATGCACCAGAAAACATTCCTTTTGCTGCTAGTCTGTTCCAAGTTTGCTGACCATTTGTCCTGTCAGAGATGAGTTGGAAAAGCATTGAACTTGCATAAAAACGAGTCAGATTGGAGGTTTGTATTTCAGAAAGACAAAACTGCCACCATCAGAGGCGTTTGACCTTAGAAACCTGCTCCAAAACATAATTCAATTGCTCCGAAATTCTGGTTGCATTGCTTCAAAGCTGCTCCAAAATGGCTTTATTACTGCTCCCAAAGCTGCTCCAAAAGGCTGAAGCCTGCTTCAACCCCTGTTGGGTTCAGGCTCAAGTCTGGCCCCGGACAGCAGTATAATGAAAGCAGACGATAAGCTTATAAGGCTTACAGCCCCGTATGCTGCAAGTTTACCACAACGCTGCCGCCCGCGAACGCAGCGGATGGCGCCACTCTGGCCGTCTTCTCCCCAATCGTCGCTAGGCCTAGGCGGAGGCCTAGATGAACTCAGTACCCATGCTGATTTTCCCAGTGCTGTTTTCTCATTGCACTGTTTTTGTGTGCCGTTCATTCGTGGCCCGGCATTTAGTGATGCTGCAGAATTTGGAATCGATCTGCCAAGTATCTGGACTCCCGGTTTTCCTAAAACGAAAAAAAAAATATTTACATTCAGCAGGTTTGTGGATGATTCTGGATTCGAAAACAGAAATAAAAACAGGGGAAGACAGTGCTAGCTTTAAACTTGTCCTCTCCCGTCTTTTCACCCTTGCATTCAATTGATATTTTAAAATCTGAATCAGGGCATGGGCTGTATAAACAGATACCATGACTTCAGATGGGCTAACCATGGTCACTTTGTTGCCTAAGAGTTCCACAGCTCAATCCTGACTGGAGCAGCTTGTCGACGGAGGAGAAAACGCAATGCAGAATATATTGTGAGGTGTCCGTGTTGGAGATTAAGGAACGCAAGTCGTACGAGGTATTGGAAGCCCTTCACTACGGACAGTCAAAAAACGTTAATTGATCTTTCGGGTCTTCTCAATGAACAAGGCGCGCATTGCACTTACGCGAGCTACATCTAAGATAATCCTGTTTATGTCAGGTATGCTCTTATTTTTGGAAGCATCTATTTCCGTTTTTTTAGCATCTTGTGGCGCGAGTGAGTCGGTCCACATTGCGGTGACAGGAAATATACCGAGGTGGCACAAAGGGTACCCTGATGATCTCCGCGTGTATCGAGGAGGCTGAAGTGCTAAGGCAAACTATGCGTAAGCAGAGAATGAAATCGCTTGAGATGTTTCCTGCCGTCGCAACATGTTTCCCTGCTCGGCTGCGTCTGATATCACTTGACACAACAATACGCTCAACAAAACCTTAAGCCTGCATATGCAATATCAATATAGGATGCATTAGGTCACCAACGCTACTTCGCTCCAAGGCAGTTCTTCAGTGGGACCCAATCAGTGAACAAGGTAATGATACTGAGCTGTATGGGTTCCTAAACGTCCACTAAACTTTCTTGACAAGGTCGGGAAATTTCATCTTACTGTGCTACTAACGGAATATATTGCAATCGTACAATACTTAGATTGTGCTATACCATGCTCTTGTTAGAAGTTTCCTGTGTCTATTTGCTATAGACCAACACCGATATGTGACGTAAGCGCGATGTGGTGGCGCTTCTGTCGTCAGGCTGGGCCGATTGGAGGTGAAAACTAGGCTTAGCGCCCATAGCAATACAGGGTCCTGATAAATTTCAAAGCAATTTTCTAATCTCACGGCGCACATATGATCTCGTTATTCGGCACAGAGCAACTATGAGCATCCTAGAACAGATCATGAAAGTATAAAATCTCATTAACGAGGCGAAGTATTTTTACAATACCGCGAAACGTATGGGGGAGGGGGGGGGAAGGAGGAGTTGGGAGGGCGACCCATAGAAACACATGCAAACACAACTTACCGGAGTATTTTACTCGGATCAGCAGAGTTGAACCCTTCTGATTTTTGGTGAACGTGTTCTATCACGCTCGACATTATGTTGCATGGCACACTACATTCTCTTGCAAGTACTGCAAGTCTGACGACTTGCGGGACCGTTCACAGCACGATAAACTGACCGCGCACAGTTGCAGACGGCAATGCACCACCGGCGCTGTCGCTAGCAGACGCTCCATAGCTGGAGGCGGCCGCGGTGGGTATCGCCAGTTGCGCTGTCGTCTATTGCAATGTGCGACTCTCGTTCGGTCCGCATTGTCGTACGGCGTTTCACAACTGCTTTTTAAATGTTATTCTGTCTAAGATGTATCACTTGAGGGACATTATTATCAAGCTAATTTGCTCTATGCGGCAGCATATCAGACTGTAAACAAATACGTGATTCGCTACATGAGTATTTTGGGGGTGTCTGGATTCACAACATAGATTATTCGGGGAGTTTAAAAAGTAAACCGCCTCCGCAATAACGCAGCATACTTGTTCAAAGCTCTGGCCAATGTTTAACGGCCGGCCACCACGTCTGGTGCTCTGCGGTACTCTGGTGCTCTCTGGTACTTGTGTTTTTATGGGTCACCCTCCCAACTCGCAAACCCATACGTTTAGCGGTGTTTTAAAAATACTTCGCCTCGGCCAGGAGATTCAATACTTTCACGATCTGTTCTAGGATGTGTACGGTTACTCTGCACCGAATACGGAGATCATTGGTGTCTCGTGAAATTAAAAACCTGCTTAGAAATATTTCGGTTTTATGTATTCCTATGGGCGCTAACCCTATTTTTCACCCCCAGTCGGATGCGACGCCGCGAGCGCCCCCTTTGTTTGTAAACACAGTGTTGGTCTATAACACCAGATGTTTTCGTTTAGTTCAGAGCTGTCATGTGGCAGCGATATAACTACGGGCTTGTGTTAGTTAACATACTATATAAAACGTCTCGTCTCGTACTACTAAAGTAAAAATATTCGCAGATAACAGAAAATGGCAAAGCCCCTATTTTTGCAACTATTCTGGTGTTCTTTTCCAGTATTATTCAACGTACTTTGTCAGTCACTAATTCTGTTAAAATAAAGGACAGGATTACATGTTCTTGAATATATAAAGCATTTTATAAACTACAGCAGAGGTAATATGCCCAGTACATTGATTTATTTCTTGTCCCCTCCTGCCAGCGCCCTTCACTGGGCCTGCAGAATGCTCAAATAAATAAATAAACTGCGGGAGTTTTGAAGTAGCAGCAAAGAATATCCCTTGCAGGAAGCGGCGCCAGGATCAACATTCTGGTAACAACACGCTTCCTTTCCCAAGTCCCGTTGTAATATTCTGAAGTGCGTCCCCATATAATTAAATGGCATTTAAATGAGACGTTAGGAGATATTACTCTTGTTTCAAAGGGCTGAATTTACACCGTAAACTTCGTTTTTTTACTTTCTTGCAGCTCAGTCCAACCAGAAAATGTGTTGCCGCAGGGAGCATGTTTCTGGCAATGGTGTTGCTCTTCGCAGTAGTCATCATCACAGTGATCGCCTTGACATTCCGGACCGAGCCCGCGGTTCCGAAGGGGAAGCCGTACTGCGACACGATTCATTGCCAACTACACGTGAATGTTCTGATGTCTCGTCTCAACAGGAGTATCGACCCGTGCGAGGATTTTTCAGCGTATGTCTGCTCCAGTTGGTTTCCTACTAGGGATAAGTGAGTGCACGTGAAGACTCCCGTCGACGAGGTTACATTCTCGCGGCTGGCAGACTTCACTACCATGCTCGTCCACGGCACGCAAAAGATCCAGGCGGGCCAGAAGGCCCTCAACATGTACAATGCCTGCATGAGCACAAATGACCACGGTGGCGCCTACCTGCCGGAGTTCAAGAAGCTCATGAGGGAAATGAAGCTCAGTTGGCCTGAGCCGTCACCAGAGGACGCTAGTTGCACTCTCACACAAGTGGCGAATTGATTTGTGGCTCGATGTCCATGCGCTACCTCTGCCAACTCACAAAAAATGGCGCCTCGCCGTCGGTCCTGCGCAACCGTTACCTGTTCTTCTGAACCAGTACGAGTCTGTGAAGGAAATTAGAAGCTACACTGAGTACTGGATGGGTTTCTATAGAGACCTTAGCCTTAATAACTCGGGCACTGCGGACGCATCGACCCTAGAAGATACAATCAATGACTCTCGCATCATAGATGGAACTGTACTAATCCGCCTGGGTGAACTCATCTTCACCCGATTAAAAACCACGGTCGCCTTTCGACTCGAAAACATCGGTGATCACTCTAAACCCATTACTTCAGCCATATGGGAAAATCTCCTCCAGAATATTATAAAAGTGGATCCTCCGTTGGGTGTCAGTGATGAAGTTGTCCTCAAAAACAGGAACCTATTAAAGACTATCGGTAGCTTCCTCAGCCAGTATCGCGAATCTCGACTTCTCCGCCAGGTTTCTTGGACATTTGTTCAGTTGTACGCACCCATAGCTGAACCCCGCATGCTGCTGAGACATTTTGGCGATATTTACAAGGTTAACATCTACAAGTCCACTTACTGTGGATTACAAGTTGAATCGACATACAAGGTGCTGGTGCTCTCCCTAGAAATGTCCACCAGCAAGACAAAAAAGGACCAGGATCTTATTCGGACCAGGTTCCAAGGACTAGTATCGGCTGCTATCAAGAAAGTCGAGAATTCATCGTGGATAGACGAACATGGCAAGCGTGTCATCAGTGATAAGATTAAGTCGGTTAATATAAGGGCGTGGCCTGATAAGGAGCTGGTGGGTAACCAGATTCTCGAGGAAATTTACAAGGATTATCCGAATAAGGCGGAATCGTTCCCTGCGCTCTGGATGCAAGCAAGAAGGACCATACAAGTGGAATGGAGAAAGTGCGCCGCATTGAAGATTCCCAGGCGTATTACGAAGCACGTGTCTTACCACCGAACTTCGCACCGTCCTATCCCGAATATGACTATGTATCAGGCCGCCTACAGGTGCCAATATATCTGCTCAATCAGCCGCTGTTCTACAGTGAAGGAACAAATGCCATGCTTTTCGGCGGTTTGGGATACTTGCTCGCTTTAGAGTTTGCTAAGACCTTTGATGAAACTGGCACTCGCTGGCTTCCAAATGGCACAAGTGTTGAGAGCATTCTCTCTGAAGAGTCTAAAAAAGCTTTTCGAGAGCGGGACAGCTGGCTCCAAACACACAGAAGCGTGTTTCCAGAATTACCGGCGCTTGAAATCGCGTACGCTGCATTGCAAGAGGCTGATAAGGGCGGCAGTGGTAACCTACCTGTCGGCGAAGACCTTCCACCTCTAAATGCCTTCTTCATGACCATCTGTTACATGGCCTGCTCTGCACCCGACTTCCAAAGCTCCTACAGTGCGAACTGCAACAAAATTGTTCGCAATACTGCTTCCTTCGCGAGGTCCTTCAACTGCACAGCTGGAGCTAAGATGAACCCTGAGAAGAAATGTACTTTCTTCACATAACCGAGAGATTACTACGGTGATTCACGAATGTACTCCCGTGACTGTTATCCGCCAAAACATTTTCGACAGATTCTCACACCCTTCTTCACTATACAGTCCGCTAGACCTTCATTTCCCTTGTCATTTCTGTTTGTAGTTAGACACCAGCTTTTGTGATCGCTTGTACTATTTCCACTAATTTTTAAAGGTCACATGCTTCATAGAAGAGTAATCTAGTCATCTTATTACCATGTAAAACAGTTCCGCCAATCAACACGGTGCTGTCATTTTCCTACTGTGCGCAATAGCTCAGGAGCTTTGTGAAGGCTACAACCTACTTTGTAATATTCAGATAAGATGGTGAGAGTCATCGCTATGCAATTTGTGTCAGAAGGGAGCGTGTTTTCCTGATTCGTGCGACAAGGACATCATTGCAAAAGTTTTGTTCGTGGGAGGCCTTTTGCACACACTTTTGCTGTGGCTAGGGTTGCAACTTTTCACATAACCCTCGAGAACTCTGGAGGAGTTTTATTGTTTTTTTCTTGTCCTTCTTTATCGCGCCTGTATTTGGGAGGAAGCACCAGGTCGCCGCTGGTCTCGGTCTATGAACACACTCAAGGAAGTGTGGTGGACGTTTTTCTATACACGAGTTTTTCATATATTAAGTTTTGATGTGTTTTCTATTTCGTTTCTTTTGAATACATAAATGATGTCTAAGGCAATGAATTTGCATGCAAATATGTTTTGAGATTTCAGTGCATAGAAATTGTTAGCCATTGCAATAATTGTTTTATTTATACCAGCCATTGGCCCTCGATTTATGCTCTTGTCAACTAGCCCTTGTCCTACAACTCCCATTGATGTCATGAGTCCGGTAGTTTACTAAAGTGACGCACCCGAGAACAACCTCGTCGGATGACGTAGTGATGACGGCCCTTGCCTACTGTTCCTAATGTTACGGAATCGAATTTTGGCTTTGAGGCCGCTTTTCGATGGAGACGGAAAGCAAGGCGCCCGTGTGCTTGCGATGCTAGTGCATGTTACAGAACCCCAGGTGGTCGAAATTTCCGGAATCCTCCACTGCGGCGCCTCTCATAGCATGCATCACTTTGGGACGTAAAGCCCCGCAAACCACACAGCACCTGAGAATAAAACACCTAAGCCTCTTCACCATCAAGATCATCTGTATAGGCCTGCAGTTTACATGTACTGAAGGACCAACAGTTCCGCTGGAAAGGCACTGACGACCCAATGTCAAGATCACACCTGCTTTTCTCCAACATTGTTAGCGATGATTTGTAGTCTTGCAAAATTCTATTGACGAGAAATCTACATGCTTGATTGTGATGGTAAGACGACATCGCAGGGCCCGTAACGACTAGACATGCACGTTTGTTTCAACAATTCTTTCACCACTTTTTATTCCATAAATTCAGTGTCCCATTTAACCTATATAGACCCTCAGTCAGTGAAACCTTTAGATAGCTACTGCAGCAATCACATCCGTATGTATACACTGAGGGCGTGAAATTGTAGAGGCATCAATGACAAAAATTAAAATCCTTATTACAGTAATTCACCATGGCGTTATCCTCTACGATATCTAAGAAATCAGTCTCTGATGAAGAAACACTGGATGATTGAAAACTAAATCGACACGAAATCTCTAAAATTGTCAATAATTACCGCATCATATCTCTATCGGGTACACAAAGCAAATTTGCTTAACACAGCATCGAGCCATGCATCGCATATAAATATAACCTGAAACAAATCCTCTTTAATCAATCAAGATAATTTTAAAGAATTTTTCTGTAATGCGCATTTAAATGAACAGGGTTTTCAGTCTGACTGTAGTTGCTGGACTACTGACAGCATTTCGCACTCTACCCGCAATAGCGAGTTTTAGGACTGCGTAGTGCGCGTTACGTACGCATAACCTGCGTTCCCTGCGGAAAGCAAGGACTTGCGTTGCTTATGTGCCACAGAGAGTTTTACTTGTAATGAAGCCCACGCGTACGCGAGATTTGATAATGAGTTGCAGCTGCACCCTTTGTATCGGGTGGGCTCAGTAATGTGCCCTAGCCGGGTGAAATAGAGAAACTAAAAAGCTAAGAGAAAAAAACAAAGGTAAGAAAAAAATTGCTGCCCACGATTACGTTACCTCTTAATGCGAAATTTG
The DNA here is from genome assembly GCF_055883805.1 of Amblyomma maculatum. Classification (NCBI taxonomy): domain Eukaryota; kingdom Metazoa; phylum Arthropoda; class Arachnida; order Ixodida; family Ixodidae; genus Amblyomma; species Amblyomma maculatum. Next base: position 21,099,399 of record NC_139351.1, on the reverse strand, counting down.
AGCGCAGCACCTTTTCGACAGACTGGGGCAAAGAGTTCGAGCAAGACACGTATATACAATTAAAGACAACTTTTTTTTTAATTTTTCGCACGTATTCCATCAAGAAACACTCCACTAACAGTTCTTGGCTGTCATGAAAGAAGCTTTGTGGTCGGAGAAAAGAAGAGAGCAATTGGAGTGATCGGAAGGTTGCGGGAAGCAGCACGTGGGCTCATAGGAACGTTGCGCGACGAACAGATAGCAGCGACAACGAGTGAAGCGAGTGAGAACGGAATGCACGCACTGTGATCTGCTGACAGCGAGCCGGCGTTTCGGCAACCGGAGAGCACCCTCGCCGCCACGCAGAAAGAGGGGGGACTCCCTCCTCCTCTTTCTGCATGGCGACGACGCTGTTATCTTTCTTCTCCAATTTCTCTTCTGTCCGCACGAGGCAGCGGAGGTGGCTCAGCTCCAGAGCCAGTAGCAGGCTCGTGCATTTTCTTTTCCTTCTTCCTACAGCCACAACAACGCAGTCACGTTGTCTTGACTCACTAGCGGCGGCGGCTGCATCAGTCATTCGCTGCTAGGGCTGCCTCCGGTGACCCCCCCCCCCCCCCCCCATCCTTTCCTTTAATTGCTATTAATTTCCCAGTAATGTTTTCCCATTAATATAATTAACATCCTTTACTAGCCTTTCGTTCAACAATCGTACAGCGCTGGAATTTTCGGCTGTCCTCAGCTGCGCACAGTTAACCTATTCACAGTATAAGTGGTTTATTTTATATTTATTTTAGGTACATCAAGGGCTCTTCTGGGCATAACATAAAGTAATCAAAAACTCTTCAAGCTTCGCCATAAACACAGCGTTAAGCTTTCTCAATAAAGAAGGTCGTTTAAGGCCGTTAAACAACATAGGCAAAATAAATGTTCGAATAGGAGAAAGCTAGGAAGCCAGGAACATATTATACAAGAACAAAATGCTGGTAACCGCTACAAACACTGAGCAAAATACATGTTTGCAAAGTGGAGAAATTCATCATAAGTTGGGCTGGAATAATAGGCATGGTAGATTTAGAAGTCAATAATTGTATCATAAGCGCCAATTTTCAAACCACATTACACTAAAGAGAAAAATTACGAATAGAAGATGAAAGATATTACATAATATTAGAGGGAAGATGCAATTAAAAAGAAAGAGATGTTAGCAAGGTAGGGCCAGATTTCGTGCCATACACTTCGGAAGCCATGCGGAGGGAGAAAAATGAAGGGAAGATTCTCTTCGATGATATCAGGAAGTTAATAAAGGCCGTGGAACTGGAATCATAGGCGTGGTAGATGGGCTTCTTAAAAAGAAGCCGAACCTTAAGCAATACAATACTAGATGGCCGTAATTTTAAGCTTTTTACACACAGTGTCAAATAGGTATATTTCTGTTTCACTGGAATCAAGTGTACACTTTTGGCGTGGCTAAAAGAAGGAGAAGATGTAACACGTTAGAACGAAATGTCACACTTTGGAGCGAAAGGTACACAAACACGTCTAAACCGTTTTCAACTACACGAAAAAATAGTTAAAATCCTGAATCGTATGCAAATGCAAGTGGCGGGGATTTAATGGTGACTGTATTCTGTGTGGCAAAACTTTTCAATTCTAAAGTATGTTGACATAACATATTGCGCGGCAAACTATTCAGAGCAGGAGGAAGTAAAGAGGAGACCCTTGTACAGATACCATGAATGCACTGGGAATGGCGGCTCTTATGTGCACTTGGTGCGAGCGCTCACAAATCTTCCGATCGTCAGATTTCGTATCGTATGCGGAATAGCCTAAATGCGCGAGCGTAGTTGCATGACGTGGGCAACAAAAACTTGATGAGTTTATATCTGTACACTGCTAAACTCTAATGTCAACCACCGGGATATGATCGACATGTGCCTTGGGCATGAATAGGGACAAAAATTACTAGGCCAATTGGAGGCAGTGCGTGGCTTCTTAAGGCGATGTTTTATATTTACACCTGGTCGTCAATAATGTCAAGCAGCTTCATAATGTGCTAGTCTAGGACTGCGTGATAATATCAGTGTGTGATACAATAAAAGTAGCAAATTAAGGGATTAGCCAATAAGCGGGCTGACCCTACACGTACATACGTCAACAAAGAACCGCTCTGGGAGACGAACGTTGGAGACATAAGGCTATCGTGTGACACCGTTGAATTCGGAGCTTAAATGTTCCACACAGGTTTAGAGCGCTAGTATGGCTAAGCCGATGTGAGGAATTCGGCTGACACGGATGAACGTTTACTTAACTAAAGTGACCTACCACTGGTTAAACTAGTTTAAACGGTATGTTAAACCGTGCTACCTTGAGGCACTATTAGGAACCCTCGGCCACTTTTTGTTTTTACTTTCATCGGGCAGTAATTGAGGGCTAAGGTACCATCATCGGACCACAACGCTCGAAGTGGTTTGTGAGAACAACAGATGCCAACAGATAGCCACGTGCTTCCCGTGTTCTTCATTGGGCAATAGTTATGCCATGCAATTCTTAGGGATGTCCGGAGCGCCACGTTTTTAAGAAATTGCAGCTTGCGCTCGAAAGTTCTTATAAACTGGTACACAATAGATGCTTGAAAAACCTAATCCGGCAAAAGCACGTGACGATGGTTCTAGGTTAGGGGGCCATCAACCCATTTGCTGGCGGCCCCCTAGGTGGGCCTGCCCACGGCCTTAGTCTGGACTACCTAGACTGAGCTTGCCAGCACGGGCTCCCACTGCTCCAGAAAAGGATCACGCATAGTATTCGGCGGCGGCGGCGCAATGCTGCATTCCCGCAAAACATGGTCATAGGTTGCCAGCTCTTGGGGCCATCTGCTTTCCGGCTGAATCTCTTCGGGGCATATTTTGATCAATATTTAAGAATTGAGGATACCTAATCTACAAACTTATCCAGATGTATTCCTGTGTTTTTTCCAAGTGCTTCACCGGGGGCGGTTTTTTCATCCACTCCCGTTTATAATAATTTCAGATTTCATGAAAGGATACCAGCATGTTTCACAAGGCTCTACCCTAATTCGCCGGTTCATTTGCTCAGCTGACGAAACCTCGAGCATTTCATACAAAAGCGTTCAAATAAACCTGTGAAAGAAGACGAAGCACTCGCGCAGCCCGATCTGGCCGCGATCGCGTGACGCATTAGAAGAAGAATTTTGTTGCACCGTTCTGTCACGGAGACCAGCTCGTCGCCCGCCCCTTTCTCGCCGTATTTTTCCTGTGCTTTGTGAGCAGCACTTGCCGCGCTCTACTGCGACCACAGACGGTGAGTAACCGCTCCTTCAGTCCGTTTGAGTGGCGGACCGATCTGAGATGATTAGGTATTGTGCAGTGCTTTCTACTGCTTGCATGGGCCATTACATCAAAGGCATTGCTGCTGTGGCCGTCACGTTCCCTAATGTCTGGGTTCCCGTGCATGCTTCGTCACACGTTCAATGCAATCCTGTGTGATCTCTTGAACGACTCCTGTATTCGCTTTGCCACTATATGCTCCCTGTGCGATAGCTTAGACTCGATGTTGTTTCGTGCCGGAAGATATGTCGAATGTGCTTTACTATGAACATCTCAATGCGCCGGGATCCGACCTACATTCTTTCATGCCAAGAAGCTGTCCCTTACTGTCGTCTTTCTCGCATTGATTTGTCTCTGAAGAGCTTCTTGCTGGGAGGCCACTATCGCTGTATCTCGTGAGAGAAGACTACTTCTCATGCTCGTTATTCTAGACATTTCCTTTAACTTATAACGATTTTCAGCTCGCATTTTCAATAAATACTAATGGAACGTGCTAAATAGATAAAAATATTTGCGGGAACAAACTGCCAAGCACGCCATGCATATTTGTTTAATTTGGTTCACTTGAAGGAACGCGCTGTATCTGTCACATTTCTTTCTGTGGGCACCTGCCGCGCCGTAAGGGAAGGTAGGAAGGTAGGAGCGAAAGTGGCAGGAGAAAAAGAGGAGCCGTAGTGGAGGACTGCGGAGTAATTTCGACCACCTGGGGATATTTAACGGTCTTTCTTCTCTAATTTCTCTCTTCTTTCTACAGAGCCAGCAGTTGCTCGCGCATTTTCTTTTCCTTCTTGCTACAGCCACAACAGCAACAACAACAACTGACTTCGCACAGCACACGAACGCCTCTTCGTTTCGCCTCCATCGAAACGCAGCCGCCGGTGGTCGGAATGCATACTTTGCTAAAAAACTCTTAATTATACAATTAGTTTACTAAAACGTAATAATTTCACTTTTAATTGTTGCAGCTCGAACTTCTACTATCGAGATCGAAACCGTGAACATGATGATGCCGCATAAGCTTTTGAGACGAAGAAAACATCAATTTTAAAGCCCTACAACTCGAGGAAATGCGATGCTTGTTTTGGTGCTAAACCGAAACCATCGTTCTTACCGAAATTGGGCCCATGACACGCGCATGAAAACTCGATACAAGGATGACACCCTGTGCCCCTGTGTTGCAATAACTGTGGAATCGAAAGCGGCATGTGTGCTCTGTTGTGCAACACTGGCAATTTAGACCAATGTGCCGTAAATAAGTGATGTTTTCTTTCTGATTCCACACGAGAAAATGCGTAGCATTACGTGCGCAATGCGGCTTTCAGGTCACACTACGCGTCGTAGCCACAGCATCACGTCATCACTGGTAGTGGCCATCGTGACTGAGAGATGTAGCGTATAGATTGTGGTTCAGCGAACGCTTGGCGGATTCCTGCAATATCTACCTCAGTCCAAAGGGCCGGTTTTTTTAGTTAAGAGTCTTGCGTTTAGAGTTCGTAGAATGAGTTTGAAATGCGCAGTGCCTTAAAAGGTTACGTTCAGCAACTGGAGTGCAATGTTCCACTACTAGCGTGAAACAAGGAAAATTGATTTGTGTTTTCCGTATACGTCACGCAGTGGCGCCTTCGCAATGCCTGGAAGCAAAAGCCCTTCATCTGAAGGAACGAAAGACGCGAGTGCTTCTGTGAAGACGTCCGGGCTGAGCGCGGAGAAGGAGAGCCATGAGAAACGTTTTTCCAGGTTCACCTCTCCGAAAGAACAGGTTCGTAAAAGGACAGGTAGTAACTTTGCGGAACCATTGGCGACAGTATGGAGCCATGAAGCGAAGGACAGTTGCGTGGACGAAGTAACAGCCAATTTTAAATAAAATGCTTATGCTATGGAAGGGCTGTGCAGGACAAATAACTGAAGAATCAGGATTGTTTTCATCACATTATTGCAGATACAAAAGCTTACAAATCTTGAAATGTTTGAGCTCTTAACGTGTGGATAGATCTTTCTAGATCCAAGCCCTCTAATCACTCAGAGAGAGGAACTGAAAGCCCCCTTATGTTGTTTGAGATGTCAGGGCAGGGTAAAGGTCCACACTCGATATAAAACCAAAAACAACCCTCTAAACAGCATCCTAGATAGGCCTGATGAGACGTCCGAACTGGAGACTAGCCAGAAATACTTTTGTGTAATGCGTAGAACAAATGTTTGGATAGAGGCATATTCCAACAAAACCTCTTATACCACATCCCATGGTTGGCTCAAGTCTAATACAGTTGTGGATTCAAATTCTTTCACATTTTCTTCCGGTTGAAATTAATAGTTGACTCAGCTGAAGTACCACTGAACTGAATGCTTTTTAGAACTATTTCGAGAGCACTGTAACAGCTAAATAATTTAGGAACATATTCTAGCGGCTCAAACAGCATTGTCCTAGTACTAAGCTTCGAAATAGCCCTTTATTCGATTGACTTCACGAGAGCGGGGAAGGAATTTTGCACTCACCACTTGCACCACAACTCTTACTGCAGCGCCACGACCCACGTCCCCACCTCGCGTCTTCCACTGCCCTCTCTCCTGGACCAAAGGCAAAGGCGAGTTTCTCCCCAACCAGTTGCCGCTCGATGGTACCACGCGCTGCTCAAAGATACAGCGCAGATCGGGCCCTGCCTGCCGGCAGACTGGCAGCACCCCAGCCCACGATGTCCCCAAGAGGATTCTCCGCTGCATCGGTGGTCTCAGGCCCGTCAAGACCTTCGCAGCAATCCGAGAATGACCCCACCACAGCGGCCTCACTTTCCTTTCTGCGAAATGCCAGGGAGACCTGTTGTATTTCCAAGGGAAATCAGAACCGGCCACAAATTAAAGAGAGAGGGAGTGCTTAGCTTCGTGGTGAAGCGATGTCACCTCTGAGAGGAGCCCCAGAGACCGAGGTGAATACACTTGAGAAGTTTTCTTTTTTCGTAATATATAGGCCACACTATAATGTGTTACTGGACGCGATGGCTGCTCTTGGCCGTGAAAGCAATCCCAGAGATTGCATTTACTAGTAGCATCAGGTACGACAGCTGGCCAGTCAGCTTACTGATTATGGAGGGCCCTGGAGGGTCCTGAGTGGAAGTGTTATGGCTATCTGATTAAATTCCTAGATGTAGCTGTAAATTCAGCGGTCAACTCAGAAGGTGCTCAGGAGCTCGGTAAACATTACAGCGGGCCTCGTCAAGGATAAAAGGTATCACTAATCTCCAAAGCAACAGGCCTATTCTATAGAAGAGTTCCCGGTGGTACTTATTACGACTGGTTGTCGTGAAGTACAATTTCTAGGAGACACACGGTGACCCTGTAAAATCTGGTAGTGTTGGTGCAAAACGGAGGAAAGTGAGATTAGGTTTGAAATCAGATATTTTCGTATATATCTCTGGGAGCCCTGTTTTACGTCTACATCAAGAGTTTCGATGCTTCTGAACAAACTGTGCATTTTAGGATGTTTACGCTCGAAATTGTAGCCCCGCTATGGTTCACAGTCGTTAGGGCGCTCAAATGTTGTTCCAAAGGATGCGGAATCGAATGCCGGTCCCGTAAACCGCTTCTGTATATTGGTGAAAAGCAACGCGCGTGTGTTATGTGCGATGTCAGTACGCGTTAAAGAACCCCAGGTGTTTGAAGTTTTTGGAGCCCTCCACTTCGACGTCTCTCATATTCCGAGATGCTTTCGGGCGGTAAACCTCATGAACTTAACACACTAAATCTCTCGGCGTTTTAAAACATTTAGGGCCAGATAGAATTAGCAGCGTCCAGTTTTATATCATTTACTACTCTGTCAGAAGTAGCTACCCAAACATGTACTTAGGAATTTAAGGACAACAATAAATAGAAAAACTACCCTTGCTCAAGATAAACACGACAGCCCCGTCAAAGGACTGACCCTACCACGAACACAGAGAAAAAGTGTAAGCACTGCGCGCCTCAAGAGAAAGATGCAAGAATTTCGACCGCCATGGGGCATTCCCGAGATATGTTACTTCGTACTTCAGCTGCTCGAAGAATTTAAGTGCGAATGTTTTATGGAAGCCGCGAAAAATATCAAAATTCATAAGTGATCAGCAAGACGTCTGCCCAGGACCCTCGTCAAATCGCAAATTCATGCTGTCACGTCTTCGTTGTTTGAAAAATTGCTGCTAGCTATACAGTATTTCGCTGACGAGCTGGATTTTAAGCATTAATTTCACAAATGGCAAAAGCGCTTCAATTTTGCTTACTTTCTCGCACATTCAATATTCAGTGAGTTAAAGCAATCGCCAAAAAGCATTACTTTCCTATAAAGGAATCATGCCTAGTTGGTATCAGTCCAAGCGCATCGTCCTGGCCAGCAATGCACTTCTGATCCGCCACATAGACGGGACAGTCGTTACATTAAATGAGCTGACAAGGGCGTTTTGTGAGTAGTTACTAACCTATTTAATATCGATACACACGCGATAAATTCTCTCAAAGCGCAGAACAGCACACGAGAAAACAACGCTCTTCAGAACAGCAGAGCGACAAATCAGTATAAGGAAAATGCAGTGTGCAAAATATCGAACGGTGCAAAAATGTTTAGGTTTCTGTATCGCAACTTAAAACCGTTCCCCGTTCTCTGAAAGTGAAACACTATTTCTCAAATGATCGCTCCATTTCGGAGTGCGCGTGCACTGTGCGGGATCCCGGTACCGCAACGTTGGCAACGAAACTTGAACTGCTCCAAAACTGAGCTTCCCTGTTTATTTAGGTAACTATAATAGGAATACGAGCATTACAAATGCTAAGCAGAGCGTCGGGTGGCAAGAGCTTAGCCATAAGAGCAACTGCTTCCGCCTGAATTTATTGTATAATGTATTTTACGATTGCACTGATATCAGAAAATTAAATTATCTTCAGCCCCCAAGCTATACGTATCAAAAAGAAGAGACGACCCAAAAGAGATCAAACTATTTCAATGCAAAACGAATTGCTTTTATTATTCTTTCTTTTTTTTCGGAAACTGTGTGAGAGTCGAATAATTTATCAGCTGCTTTGGCTTCGATTTTATGGAAATTCTATTTTCTTTTAGCATGGAACGCTTAAAGTTTTATTTCTCTTGGAGTCCTCTTTCCTGTTATTAATTTTGAAACAGTGTTTTAAAGCACAGCTACGCTGTTTTCCGCGATTTCGAGTTGAAAAGTGTGCACTACTGCCCGGCGTTGTCAAGACGAATTGTGACATTTTCTGCATATGTGATTGTATTTTGCATGGTTTAATATCCCCCTTAATAAATAACAAAGACAGCACGCGTGAAAACGGAAAAGCGTAAAAACAACCCAGCGATAATATAAAACACTGACGTGCTCCGCGAGACCATACGGGCCGTTGTACGCGAGGAGCTGCAAAAACTATTTTCGACGGCAGCACCCCCTCAAGTATCCAGCCTTTCCCAGATGTTTCGGAAAGAGGTCAACCAGGCACTCAATCCACCCGAGCCGCTCCCGCCAATGCCACCACAGGCCATGACCTACGCCGCAGTCACTCGTCGTGCCTGTCCACCTCCCAGTCAGCACCAAGCAGCCCCTGCATACACTCGTCAAGCACCTCCCGCTCGAATTTCTCAGGTGCGTCCACGCAAAAGCGACGTCTGGCGCACTCGCGATAATCGCCCGCTGTGCTTCCACTGTGGCGAAGCTGGTCACCTGTTCCGCGATTGCTATTACCGACGAATGGGACTGCCGGAATTTAGCGCCGACGCGCGAAAGCCGCAGCGAGGTGAACGGCCCCTGCCGTCGATGCGTACTTGGCTGAATCATCCGGAACGCCCTATGACTACTCGCGGTCGCTTTCACCGCGCCAATACTCCTCGCAGACACGTGGTAATGCCGGCCTGACGCGGGTCCGCTCCCCTAGCCCCCATCGGGAAAACTAGACGCGGCAACCTTTGGAGGGAAGGTTGCTCATCGACGAAATTGTCAAGCTCCTCCACCGCTGCAACCGGATGGTCACTCCATTTCACGACAACACGACGCGCCCCACAATGATCCGCTGCCTCGGCGCTCCAGTTCTCCGACGACACGAAATCAGCTAGTACCACACCGCAGCCGTGACCGGACCCCGCGACGTTCCGGCAACACCACAGCCGTAACCGCCGACCTGAACATTTCAGTGGACGGAACCGACGTGACAGCGCTTGTGGATACCGGCGCCGATTATTCTCTGATGAGTGGGCCTTTCGCCGCCACTATGAAAAAAGTGACTACACCCTGGACAGGCCCACAAATTCGTACTGCCGGAGGCCACTTGATAACGCCGACCGGTACCTGCACTTCTAGGGTAACAGTGCAAGAAGAAACGTACTTAGCAACCTTCGTCGTACTTGTCCAGTGTTCCCGCGAAGTCATCCTTGGCATGGATTTCTTAGCAGAGAATGGAGCCGTTATGGACCTGCAGACTAAGTCAGTGACCTTATCGACTGAGAACTGCAATACACAGTGCTTCAGAGCGACCGACAGCACTGCACATCCTTGATGATCACGTCACTATTCCGCCCCGTTTCAGTGTGATGACGTCTGTGGCTGCGAATACACTGCGAAACTTTGAAGGTGTTGTGGAGAGCAAACAGATCTTACTTTTCGAACGCAGTCTTGCTGTAGCCAGAGGAGTCGTTCGCCTCGAAGACGGCAAAGCAGACGTCCTGCTCACAAATTTTGGCGGTGAGCACCAGCATTTAAGCACGGGGACTGTAGTGGCCCATATTTGCGGCATCACGCATGTTCGAAAAGCCTCTGGACTTACGACGCTGTCATTGACCGAGAAGGAGAGGCCTACCACCGATTTACACTTCGACATTAACCCTGCGCTTTCTCAACTGCAGCATAGCCAAGTGAACCAGCTCCTCCAGCGCTATCGGGCGACCTTCTCGAACTCTTCACGTGTTGGCAGAGCCGATCTCGCCAAGTATCGCATTATTACGGATGATACAGTGCCACCTCTCAGACAGTCACCTTACCGAGCGTCTCCGACTCAACGCGCCGCTATCACTCGCCAAGTGAAAGAGATGCTTCGCGACGATGTCATCCAGCCCTCGCGGAGTCCATGGGCTGCACCTGTCGTTCTTGTGAAGAAAAAGGATGGTACGCTGAGGTTTTGTGTGGATTACCACCGGCTAAACAAAGTTACAAAGAAAGACGTCTATCCCCTGCCACGCATCGACGATGCTCTGGATCATCTCTGCTCCGCGAAATATTTCTCTTCAATGGACTTGAAATCTGGATACTGGCAAATAGAGGTAGATGAGAGGAACCGCGAGAAAATGGCGTTTATTACTCCGGATGGGCTCTACGAGTTCAAGGCTATGCCCTTTGGTCTCTGCTCTGCGCCGGCTACTTTCCAATGGCTTATGGACACCGTACTTGCAGATCTCAAGTGGCAGACATGTCTCGTTTACCTTGACGACGTTGTGGTCTTTGCTCCAACGTTCGAGGAGCACCTTCGGCGCCTTGAAACTGTTTTGCAAGCCATAACATCCTCTGGCCTTACGCTAAAGAACGAGAAGTGTCATTTTGCTTATACGGAGCTCAAGTTCTTGGGGCACGTCGTAAGCCACGCTGGTGTCCTGCCGGATCCAGAGAAAACCACAGGTATTGCCAACTTCCCTCCGCCCCAAGACCAGAAAGCTGTTCGACAATTTCTTGGCATATGTGCTTACTACAGGCGCTACGTCAAAGATTTCGCTCGCCTCGCCGAGCCCCTAACACGTCTGACAAAGACAGACACGCCTTTCACTTGGGACGCACCACAGGAACAAGCATTCAAAGAGCTTCAGCGCCGCCTACAAACACCTCCCATATTGGCTCACTTCGACGAAAACGCCGACACGGAGCTTCACACCGATGCAAGCAACATAGGCCTGGGCGCCGTTCTAGTTCAAATCCAGGGCGGCCAAGAACGTGTAATCGCTTACGCCAGTCGCTGTCTATCTAAAGCCGAATCGAACTATTCTGCAACAGAGAAAGAATGTCTAGCCATTGTGTGGGCGACGTCGAAATTCCGGCCATACCTTTACGGGAAACCATTCAAGTTAGTGACTGACCACCATGCCCTGTGTTGGCTTGCAACCCTAAAGGACCCTTTAACCCGTCTTGTAAGATGGAGTCTACGATTACAGGAATTCGACATAACTGTCACGTAGAAATCTGGCCGTCAGCATTCGGACGCCGACTGCCTCTCACGTGCCCCAGTAGATCCCCCCGCAGATGAAATTCCTGATGAGGCCATACTCTTAAATGCCATCAGCACAGAGTGCCTCGCTGAAAAACAATCTGCAGATCCCGAACTTCGGCACATCATGGACTATCTAAACGGTGCATGTACAACCGCTCCGAGAGCTTTCAAGCGTGCTCTGTCATCGTTATGTGTGCGCAATGGTGTCCTCATGAAGAAAAACTTTTCCGCCAGCCAAACGCCGTACCTGATTGTTGTACCTATTTGTCTACGTGATGAAATCTTACAAGTTTGCCACGATGAGCCAACCTCTGGACATTTGGGAGTCACCCGCACGCTTGGAAGGCTCAAGGAAAAGTACTACTGGCCTCGACTTAACTCAGACGTTTCACACTATGTGAAAACGTGTCGCAACTGTCAGCGTCGTAAGGTGACACCGACTAAGCCCACCGGACTCTTGAAGCCAATAGACCCACCATCGAGGCCTTTCCAGCAGATTGGCATGGACATGCTGGGACCATTTCCCCTTTCACACTCCGGTAACCGGTGGGTCATTATTGCTACGGATTACCTTACACGATACGCGGAAACCTCCGCTCTACCCAACGGTACTGCCTGAGAGGTTGCAAAATTTTTTATCAATTGCGTTTTCCTGCGCCATGGCGCACCGGAGATTTTCATTACTGACAGAGGAGCCGCATTTACAGCCGAATTGCTGCAGCAGATTTTAATTCACAGTCATACTGAACACAGGAAGGCGACACCTTACCATCCTCAAACGAACGGCTTGACCGAACGCTTGAACAAAACACTCGCTGACATATGTACGTCGACGTAGAGCACAAAACGTGGGATGAAGTGCTCCCGTACGTTCCCTTTGCATACAATACAGCGGTCCAGGAAACAACGAACATGACACCTTTCCGTCTGGTCCATGGCCGTGAAGTGACCACAATGCTTGATGCCATGTTACCACATCTAGACGATGGCAACCAACAAGCAGATGTTCACACCTTTCTGCACCTCGCCGAAGAGGCCCGTCAGCTGGCCAGGCTGCGAATTCAGAATCAGCAACGCCGTGATGCCCAACGATACAACCTCCGACACCGTGACGCCCGGTACACAGCTGGAGACTGTGTCTGGGTTTGGTTTCCTGTACGTCGACGAGGCATCAGCGAGAAACTGCTGTGTCGTTACTTTGGCCCGTACAAAGTGGTAAGCCAAGTTGGGGACCTAAACTATGAGGTTGTTCCTGATGGATTTAAAAAGTCCCGACGCTCCACGCTCCCGGACGTGGTCCACATGATCCGCCTGAAACCGTATTACGACCGATAGAGTTGACCCTTTCTGTGCGCGAGCAACTGCCCTTCGTGCAATGGTTGTTTTGTTTGTTTGTTTTTATCTCTACCCACACTTCCAGCATCGGGGCGATGCTTCTTGTACCCGGGGGGGCAATGACACGCTGCATTCTTTATCTTCCCTCTGCGCTGATCGCGAGCGTGTGCCTCCTCGGGGCGAAGAAACCGACGTTCAACTCCTCGAGGCGAAGAAACTGAAGTTCTTCTGTTGAAGCGGGCCTGCTAGTTTTCCTGCCGCACTGTGACTTCTGTAACTCCTGTGTCCCGCGGTGACTTCTGATCAGACTTCACACCGTGACAATATTATTTCCTTTGAAATAAAATAAAACCTTAAAATAAAAAAAAATGATTTCGTTATAGCCTAGTTTAGTTGCTGTCAACTCATTACGCCCTGTTCATATACACCCACTGTACGGGGGGCACAGATGAACCTAGCGCTTTTTCTTTTTATGAAATGTTTCTGCGCGGTTAGAAAATCGCCCTTTAATTAATTTGCCCATTAAAAATGCGCATGTACCGACAGGATATTGTCCTCCCAGAGACGTGATTGAAATCTTCAATAATGTTTTTAACAGAGACATCTCCGACAACGCTGAACGGTGTCCCGTCGTCGTCTACGAGATCCAATAGACTGTGCTATCAAACCATTTATTTCGGTTTTATGCAATGAGGCCTTTATTCTTTTTTTTCCCTCCTGGAATGCCTCCAGGAAAGGGCGAACGAAGCGCAACCGGCGCGAAATTTTATCCAAATGAAGGCTCTGCAGTTCCGATGAAATCAACTCCAGTGCAGTGATATATTTAAAACATTTTCAGGAAATTAAAAGGGCAAACTCTTAGAACATCAAGTGATATACCGAATTAAAATCATAAGGTCTGAAAACAAAGTCTGTAGACAAAGGAGAAAAAAATTTTCAGTAATCTACAGACCAATATCTATCTGCACTTGCATACATTTCGGGTGAACGTGTGCACCTAGTCATGCAGCCCTCTTGCGGAAAAGGTTTCCCAAAATAAACCCATAACATTACGGCTAGGCAAAAAAAGAAACAGCACTGTACATTTAGAATTCTCAGACTACGTCAGCTGTGCCACCGGAAATAGTCGCCTTGTAGTAACACCGTTCTTGATTTATTATCTCTTGAAACTAATGGCCACGAACTAATGTTAAGAAATGTTAAGTGATACCAAACGAGAGTTTCATAGGTGCTTTCAGTGGTATTTTATGGATATAATGTAGTGGATTATGACTGAAAAAAATATACAGGGAATTTCACTTTTACAATTGGTTTGGTTTGTGGGGCTTAACATCCCAAAGCAACTCAGGCTATGAGAGACGCCGTAGTGGAGGACTTCGGAAATTTCGACCACCTGGCGATCTTTAACGTGCGCTGACATCGCACAGCACGCGGGCGCCTTGCTTTTCGCCTCCATCGAAAAGCTCCCGCCGAGGTCGGGATTTGATCCCGCGTCCTTGGGAACAGTAGTCGAGCGCCGTGACTACTGCGCCACCCCGACGGGATACTTTTACAATTCAGAGTTCCACAAAGAAGTACAGCAGTACCATGTATAATAAATATTTATATCCGTCCTCGGCTCGGATTAAAAAAAAACGCATTAATAATTTTGCAATGGGCAGATAACACCAGCCGCTGCTATTGATATTTGAGGTTTCTGTTCAGATGTATTATTTTTAGCACGTCATATTCAAGGCGATTGGCAGGAATACAATTCGCTTTTTAATAACCCAAAACAAATCAAGTTTCCTTCAGTAACCCTTCCAAGCATACTATCTTAACTGGGGCACTTCTCTTTTATAGTTCGTTTCGTAATGCTTGTAATTCCCCTCTGACTGACTGTCAGTTCGTGCGTGTCAACATCGTTCTGGCCTCAGATGAATTGAACTAGACAAACTTTCCGAGCGCGAGTGGATTTCAAACCAAGGCCAACGCGAACAGGTGTCGCTACTGCATTAGATCACTATTGGCGTCGCCGCATTGCGAAGAGCAGCAAACTCGCTCATCTCTCTATTGTATTCAGAGGTTGAATCATTACCCTATTTCTTGCATTAGACAGCAAAGCTGGCGAAGTTGGCATAACAGAGTGCGACTCGCCAAACTTTGAGTGCACCGCTCCTGCAGTGTTGTATGGTACAGCACTATGCTGTATTGTTGCTTTGCTAGTTTTTTCTGTGTGTTGTTTTGCCGCTGTGCCGATGGCTGTGCTATTTTGTTCGTGCCCTTTTTGTTGCGTGATTCCGTTCTCTTAGCAGTAGAGTCCTCTGAGCAGCATCACCTGCGACAAATAGCGTTAATATTGTCAAAATGAATAAGACTGTATTTAAAGCCCGCCATTCCCGGCAATTCAGTGGGGCAATGCATTAATAATACTTAGCTCAGCATTCAGAACACGTGTAAGTAATCTTTTTCTGTTGTTTTTTTACAATTCACTACATTCAAACGATTTTTTTTATTCTATATATCGCACATAATTCAAAAGAATTAAATCTTTCCGGGGGTCTGTTCCCGTCTAGGTTGTAATATATGATGCTTTTGATTCTTAATGGCTGCAAAACCAACCGTGAACAAAGCCAGGAGGTTACACTATGACAATCCTTACACTGTACAATTACCGTTACCCTAGCCACTTCCTGCTTTCAGTGAGCATATGTTACCTTTAGGGTGCGTGTAGAGACGCAGCTCGGCAACAATACCCATTTAACTCGCTAAAAGAAAACTAGTGAGGAGAAACGAGGCTGGACCCGACCGTTGAGAGAACGGAATTGCGCTTCTTTGTTGGTGTGCTAGCATTTGGTTTGCTGTTTTGACGCCTGTTGCTTTCACGTGTGCTCTTTTGACGCCATGCTGATGTTCCCTGTGCTGTTTTTGTGTACCGTTCGTTCGTGTCCCGGCATTTAGTGCTGCTGAGGAATTCGGAGTGGAACCGCCAAGTATTTGAAGCCCCGGATCGCACATAAGGAATGGAAATATTGGAAGCGCTCGTGTGTGTTTCCTTCTCTTTTTGTCCTTGTCTTCTTTGCGCTACGTTTTCCTAAAATGGAAATATTTTCGTTCGACACCTTTGTGGACGATTCCGAATTCCAAAACACAAATGAAAATGTGGGAAGATAGTGCTAGTCTTGAACTTCTGCTTGTCCTCTTCTTTCATCCTTGCATTCGCCTGATCATTTCAAATCTGAAGGAAAGAATGGACGTTGAACAAATACCAAGACTTTAAATGGCCTCAATATTGTGACTTGGTTGGTTGAAATTTCCACAACTCAGCTGAGGGACCCGAGCTCCACCCTCACTGGAGGAGCGTCTCGATAGGAGAAAAAACGCCATGCAGTTTGTATTGCGGGGTGTCCGTGGTGGAGATTAAAGACCTCAAGTCGTACGTGATATTCGATGCCCTCCACTACAGCCAATCAAAAAATAATTGGCTGGTGGCTTTTTCTGGTTAACGAAATGGAGTTGCGAAAGCACGCCCTTCTTTGATCTCTTTGCCACGCTGTATTCTTGTTTCTTTGCGGCGTCGAAGTCGGGCTTGTTTCAGTCTAGCCGACTCTTCACTGTACATAATGGCTCGCCTTCCCCGACGCCAAACCATATATATACACACACTGCGACACCTCCTCTCCCCTACCGCGCATGTGCACATAGTAGCGTAGTAGTGTTGCTTTCGCAACAAAACGTGTCTTTTCAAAGAACAGGGTGCGTATTGGGTTCATGCGAACTATCTCCAAGATAATCATTTGAGTATACGGAGGCTCTTATATTTGGAAGATCACATTTCCTTTGTATTAGTAGCTTGAGACGCTTGTGAGTCACTCCGCGTTGCGATGACAGGAACTCTACCGAATTGGCAGAAAGGGTTCCCTGATGATCTCCGCGTGGTTCAGGCAGGCTGAAACGCTATGGCAAACTATGCGTAAGCAGAGAAAGAAATCGCTTGAGATGATGCTTAACGTCATCGCAACATATTTCCCAACTCGACTGCGCCTAAGATATTTGATCACGTAGCCGACTCAAAATAAGCTCGGCACAACAAAAAAAAATTGAAACCTACTTATGCAATATGATTATGCGAAGCATTAGGCCACAAGTGCGACTCCGATGAAGGATGGTTTTTCAGTGCGACCCAATCAATCAACAAGGTAATCATACTTAGCTTTAGGGATTCCGAAACGTTAACTAAACATTCTTCACAAGGTCAGGAAATCTCATTTTACTATGCTACTAACGGACTCTATGACATTTGTACAATCCTTAGATTGTGTTATAACGGGCTCTTGTTTGAGTTTTCCTGTATGTGTTTGCTGTAACAACCGATATTTTTATTGCGAAAGCAATACTAAGCCAGGCCTAACCGCACGTCGCGGTGTGGCGTCTCTCTGTTCGTGTACGTGTCCATGGTACCCTGGCAGGAGCTGTCAACTTGGGTCTCTCGTTTCACATGGGGCGTTTATGTCAGACTCAGCCTGCCAGAACCCTGGCATTCACGTTACCCCTTTAGGCCTCTGAGGAACGTTCATACGGCTTGGGCTTGCTTAAAGCGGAGCTTTATATGGGGGCTGGGGAAGAAGAAAAACGCTCGGTCACCCGCAGCTAATGCTTTCAATTTCTGTACGGTTAATCAGTGCTTAATCCTTTTAATTTATTTTTAGTTTAGCTCTGTGATGTGGTAGCGATGTAGCTACAGGCTAGTGATACTCAACAGACGAATTAAAACGTCTCGTCTCGTATTATAAAAGTAAAAAATTCGTAGTTTTAAAGCAAATGCCGAAGCCTTAGTTTTTTACCAAGCTTCTGTTGTTCTTTATCACTATTATTCCATGCACTTCGTCACTCACTACTTCTCTCAAATTTAAGGACAGGGCTCCAAGTACTTTAACACATAAAGCACTTTAAAAACTACCACAGAGATCATGTACCTAGTGCACTGATTTATTTCTCATTGCAAAAGTTAGCTTGAGGTAATAGCATAGAATATTTGTTGACAGAAGCGGCGTTAGAATGAGCCTCCTGGTCGGTAGCTTGCTTCCAAAATCCTGTTGTTTTCTTCATCATGTGTGCCACATGAAGTTACCAAAGATTTAAATTAGGCGTTAGGAGGCATTACCAAAGGGCTAAATTTACGCCGTAAACTATGTTTTTTTTTATTTCTTGCAGCTCAGTCCAACCAGAAAAGGTGTTGCTGCAGGGATCGTGTTTCTGACAACGGTTTTGCTCTTCTCAGTCGTCATCACAGCGATTGCGTTGACATTCCGGACCGAGAAAACAGTTTCGAAGGGGAAGCCGTACTGCGACACCATTCCCTGCCAATTACACATGAATGTTCTGATGTCTCGTCTCAACAGGAGTATCGACCCGTGCGAGGATTTTTCAGCGTATGTCTGCTCCAGTTGGTTTCCTACTAGCGATAAGCGGGTGCACGTGAAGACTCCCGTCGATGAGGTTACGTTCTCGCGACTGGAAGACTTCACTACCATGCTCGTCCGCGGCACGCAAAAGATCCAAGCTGGTCAGAAGGCTCTCAACATGTACAAGGCCTGCATGACCACAAGGGACCACGGTGGCGCCTACCTGCCGGAGTTCAAGCAGCTTGAGGGAAATGGATCTCAGTTGGCCGGAGCCGTCGCCAGAGGACGCCGACCCTCTAGGTGTCATAGTGGCGCTCTCACACAAGTGGCGAATTGATTTGTGGCTCGAGGTCCGTGTGTTACCTCTGCCAGCTAATAAAAAATGGCGCCTCGGCTTCGGTCCTGCGCAACAGATACCTATTCTTCTGAACCAGTGCGAGTCTGTGAAGGAAATTAGAAGCTACACTGAGTACTGGATGGGTTTCTATGAAACCTTAGCGTTAATAACTCGGGCACTACGGACGCATCGACTCTAGAAGCTACGATCAATGACACTCGCATCATGGATGGAAGTATACTAACTCGCCTGAGTGAACTCATCTTCACCCGAATAAAATCCCCTGTTGCCTTTCACCTCGATAAAGTCGGTGATTACTCCCAACCCATTACTTCAGCCATGTGGAAGAAGCTCCTTGATAAAATAATAAAAGTGGATCCTCCGTTGGGTGCCGGTGACGTCGTTAGCCTCAAAAGTAGCAACCTCTTAAAGACCATAGGTAGCTTCTTCAGCCAGTACGGCGGATTTAGACCTCTCCGCCAGTTTTCTTGGGCATTCGTTCAGTTGTACGCTGTAATAGCTGAGCCTCGGATGCTGCTGAGGCATTTTGGCAATATTTACAAGGCTAACGTCTACAAGTCCACTTACTGTGGATTACACGTTGAATCGACATACAAGGTGCTCGTGCTCTCGCTTGAAATGTCCACCAGCAAGAACTAAAAGGACAAGAACCTTATTCGGACCAGGTTCCAAGGAATGGTATCGGCTGCTATCAAAAAAGTCGAGAATTCATCGTGGATTGACGAACGTGGCAAGCGCGTCATCAGCGATAAGATTGTGTCGGTTAAGAAAAGGGCGTGGCCTGATCAGGAGCTGATGGGTAACCAGACTCCTGAGGAAATTTACAAGGAGTATCCGACCACGGCGGAATCGTTCGCTGAGCTCTGGATGCAAGCAAGAAGGACCATACGCAGTGAAATGGAGAAATTGAGCCACATTCAAGATTCCCAGGCGTATTACGAAGCGCGTATTTTACCACTGAACTTCGCGCAATCCTACCCCGAATATGACTACTTCTCAGGCCTCATACAAATGCCAATATATATGCTCAATCCCCCGCTGTACTATAGAGAAGGAACAAACGCCATGCTTTTCGGTGGTTTGGGGGACTTGCTCGCTTTGGAGCTGGCTAAGGCCTTTGACGAAACTGGCATTCGCTGGCTGCCAAATGGCACAAGTGTTGACAGCATTCTTTCAGAAGGGTCTAAAAAATGTTTTCGAGAGCGGAACAGCTGCCTCAAAACGCAAGGAAGCGTGTTTCCAGAATTACCGGCGCTTGAAATCGCGTACGCTGCACTGCAAGAGGCTGATGAGGGCGGCAGTGGTAGCCTTCCTGTCGGAGAAGACCTTCCACCGTTGAAAGCGTTCTTCATGACCATCTGTTACATGGCCTGCTATACACACAACTTCCAAAGCGCCTACACTGCGGACTGCAACAAAATTGCTCGCAATACTGCTGCCTTCGCGAGGTCGTTCAACTGCACACCTGGCGCCAAGATGAACCCTGAGAAGAAATGTGTTTTCTTCACCTAACAGAAGATTACTATGGTGGTTCACGAATGTGCCCCCTTGCCATTGTTATCCCTCAAAATGTTTTCGACAGACTCCACATCCTTGGTTAGTATGCACTCCTCTAGACCTTCATTTCCTATGTCAATTCTGTTTTTATTTTGACACCAGTTTTTTTGTGAACGCTTGTACTATTTCCACTCATTTCTAAAAATCACAAGCTCCATAGAAGAGTGATCTACTTATAATATTAGCAGGCCAAGCTTTTCCGCAAACCAATACGGCGCTGTCATTTTCCTACTGTGCTCAATAGGTCACGAGCGTCGTGAATCTTGCAACCAATTGTTCACTACTCACATAATGTAATAATAGACTGATAGATTGATGCGCGTCATCGATATGGGCGTAAGGTGCTTCAGAATGAGGCATGTTTCCCGACGTTTTGTGACAAGGACGTCATTGCTAAAGATTTGCTCGTGGGAGGCCTTTTGCCCACAGTTATGCTGTGACGATGGTTTTAACTTTACACATAACGCTCAAGAACCCTGGAAGAATTTTATTGCTTTTTTTCTTCCACTTCTTTTGTGTGCCTGTATGTTGGAGGAAGCACAAATTTGTCACTAATCTTGGTCTGTGAACGTGCTTTATTGAAGTGTCGTAGGCGTTTTTTTTTATACAAGAGGTTCATATATCAAACTTTGATGTGTTGTCTATTTCATTTGTTATGAATGAATCAATGGTGTGTAAAACAATGCCTTTGCTCGTAGATGTCCGATTTGCGATTTCATCGCGCCAAAATTTGTATCAAATGCAGTAATTGTGCTGTCCACAAAGTGAGACAGGGCTTTTTTTTAATAACAGCCTGTGGCCCTTGATTTATGTTCTTGTCAACTAGTCATTCTCCTACGACACCCATTAAGTGTCATGAGTCCGGTAGCTTATACATGTGACGCAGCTGAGAAAGAAAACACCCAAGCCTCTTCACCATCATGATCGTCTGTATTGACGCGCAGTTTACCTCATGTGCTGAAGGACGACCATAACATTCGCTGTAAAGATACTGAGGACGCAATCTGAATATCAGACCTTCTTTTCACCAATATCGTTAACGATGTTTTGTAGTCCTGCTAGATTCTCTAAACGAGAAGTCCACATGCTTGAATTTGACGGCAAGACGACATCGCAGGGCCCCTGACGACTAGGCGTGCCAGTTTCTTTCAGACAATTATTTCACCACGTTTTTAGTCTAGCAATTCAGTGTCCCATAGTTAACCTATATAGGCTCTCACTCAGTGGCACTGTAGGAATCGCATTCTTATGTATAAACCCAGGGCACCAGTTTTTAGTAGCGTCAATGAGATATATAAAATTCTTAATACAGTAATTCACTCTGACTTTAGTCTCTCTCATATCCCAGCATTCAATATCCCATGAGGAAATGCCGGATGACTAAATAATTCCTAAATTAACTCAAAATATTTAAAATTGAAAGTAATTACCGCCTCATATTTCTAACAGGTACACGAAGCAAATATGATGAACACATCATCGAGCCATGCGTCGTATAGAAACATAACCCTGAAAGAAAGCTTCAACAAATCAACGTAACTTTGGAGAAATATTTTTTTCTGTAATACGCATTTATTTGAACTATCTTGAGAAGAAAGGTGTTAGGCAAGGAGACACAATCTCCCCAGTACTATTCACAGCTTGCTTAGAAGTATTCAAAAACATGAAATGGGAGCAGTTAGGGATAAGAGTATATGGAGAATATCTCAGTAATCTGCGTTTCATGAAGACATTGCCTTGCTACGTAACTCAGGAGATGAACTGCAAAGTATGATTGGTGACCTAGACAGGAAAAGGAGAAAGGTACGCTTGAAAATCAATATGCTGAAGACTAAGGTAACGTTCAACAGCCTCAGGAAAGAACAGCAGTTTACGTTAGGAGCGAAGCAATGAAAGTAGTAGGCGAATATGTGCACTTAGGACAGGTAGTAACCGCAGATCCGGACCATGAAAAGGAAATAAGAATAAGATTAGGATGAAGCGCATTTGGCAAGCACTCGAATATTATGACTAGCAGCTTACCGGTATCGCTCAAGAGGAAAGTATAGAACAGTTGCATATTACCTGTAATCACCTATGGGGCTGAAACGTGGAGGCTAACCAAGAGGGTTCTACTTAAGTTGAGGACAGCGCAGAGGGATATAGAACTAAAAATGGTAGGGGTAACATGAAGAGATAGGAAGCGTGCAGAGTATGTCAGAGAAATAACTAAAGTTACTGACATTCTAGTGGTTGGTTGGCTGGTTGGTTGGTTGGTTCACAGGAAGGGAAGGCGCAGTATCTGTCACACTTGCTCTGTGAACACCTGAACCGCGCCGTAAGGGAAGGGAGGAAGGTGGGAGTAAAAGTTGAAAGAGAAAGCGGAGCCGTAGTGGAGGGCTACGGAGTAATTTCGACCACCTGGGGATCTTTAACGTGCGCTGACATCGCACAGCACACGGACGCCACTTTATTTCGCCTCCATCGAAACGCAGCCGCCGAGGTTGGGTTCGAACCCGGGAACTCCGGCACAGTATTCGGGTGTCTTACCACTGCGCCACCCCGGCGGGGCGTACACATTCTAGTGGAAATCAAGAAATGGACATGGGCAGGACATGTAGTACGATTGCATTGGAAAACATTTATTGTCAGCAATGAGCGATTTGTGGGTGCTACACTTAGATGGCCTCAAGTCCGTTGCTCTCGGCGACCTTTTGAGCCCACTCAGTAGCCCGAACATGCCTTAACGGGTCTGAGCTGGCCAGTATAGCCTCCCACAGCTCGAAAGAAGGGACTGGTAGTAGGTCCGCTGGTGGCGGCGCTTTTTTGCAGCGTCATAATATGTGATCGTATCTTGCTATTTCGCCGCAGTGTTTACAATTTGGATTGTATTGTGCTGGGTACATGTGCGCTAATTTAGAAAGGCTGAAGAAGGCGCGCGTCTAGAGCCGACGCCAGATTAGTTCCTGTCTTTTGTCTAGTTTCTTCTCTTCAGGAGGATATATCCGCCTTCCTAGTTTAAAGTGATTAGTGTAGTCATGAAATGAGATTAGTGCATCTCTCGAGAAATTGGGGGAATCAACCTGGCTCACTGCTCGGCTGACATAACCTCGAGCTATACTGTGAGCCAACTCGTTTCCTTTGTTCCGCGAGTGTACCGGCACCCATATTAATTCCACCTCTTTTCGGTTACAGTATTTGTATCTGAAAATTCGCTCTGTCGCTTTGGAGGTCATGCCCCTCGCAAAATGCTTATTGCAGATTTGGAGTCGCTTATTATGGTAACCGCTTTGGTGCTGACCATCGCCATGGCGATAGCCGCCTCCTCCGCTGTCCCTGACTAGTTTGTTTTTATTGAACCTGCCATTAATGTTTTACCCGAGTCGTTCACGCCCACGATAGCAAAAGAGTTTCCTCCTTTGTATTCAGCCGCGTCTACATAAACAGTGTATTTAGAGCCTTCTAACTTGGCCTCAAGAGCCTTTGCTCTTGCTTTTCTCCTGCCTTCATAAAAAGCAGGTTGCATGTTTTTTAGTAGCGGTTTAATAGTAAGTGCGTTCCTTACTTCAGTCGGCAGTTGTACTTATGCATTTCTTTCCGGGATTCTATCTTGTAGTTCTAATTTATCCAGGATTTTCCATGCCGTGGATGTGGTGGCGAGCCTCTTTAGCTGTGTTATTATATGTGACTCACATAGACCCCCAGTTTAAGAAGTCTTTCCGTAGGGGTGCAGTGGGGTAGCCCCAGTGCTGCTTTATATGCCTGCCTTATGAGCGTTTCAATTTTTTTCTTTTCTCCCACCCCTAGCTTGAGGTAGGGGATGGTGTACACTAATCTGCTTATCACAAAAGCAATTCGGCACAAATCTTTCTCTTTGACCCCGTGTCTTTTGTTGGCTATTCGCCTTATCAACCTGGTTGTCATGTTAATTGTTGACTTAAGTCGATTTATTATTTCTATCTTCTTTCCATTGTCTTGCATTATCGATTTTGTCCACTCTGGTTATCGTGTGCCATTTAATTCAACCAAAATGTCTTCAGCGTTGATTTTGCGTTTTTTTCTTTGCTCCTCGGATTATTAGAAGTTCCGATTTGCTTGGTGAGCATTTCAGCCCTGCCCATTCTGCATATTCTTCAACAATGTCGATTGCCTGGTGAAGATTTTCTTCTATTTCCTCATCGTTGCCTGTGCATGTCCATAACGTGACATCATCAGCATATAGCGTATGTTTGACCCCTTTCACAGTTTTCAGTAATGGTGGGAGGTTCTTTAACGCTAGGTTGAGCTCTTGCTTGAGCTCCTACCCGCTTCATGAGTGCATTCATGTCCAACCTAAGCTTGCTGTCGAGGTCGATGCTTCCTCATTCGAATTTCCTGCCGCCTTTTTGGGCTTGCTGTCTTCTGTGTTTTCCTCTCTGGGTAGAGGTCTTTTCGCGGGAACTCGGGTGTCCGTCTCCATTGATTTTTCGTTACGTACCATTTCGTCAGTATTACATGTAGACGATTGACTAGTGCTTTGTGAATTCTGAATAGGTGACTTGTCGAGTACCCTCTGCATTTTCGTGTTATCAATAGTAAGTTTCCTCATTTCTGCCAATTCCGTCTTTATGGTTTCAAGCTTTCTGTCCCTATTAGCGAGTTGTACTACCAGTTCCTTCTCTCGAGCTGTTTTCCAAGGGGAGGTCTTAACTGGCGAGCTCACCTTTTTGCTTGTGTCTCCATTCTTGCTTTGAGCCGACGACTCCGTCTCTTGTACCCGGCAGTGGTGGAAAAAAGTTCCACCTACTTCTCCCCCGGTAGCCTTTGTGGTTGTCGATGACCCGCGATCGTGGCTGGTGTGCAGAGTCATGTTTCCCTAGGTCGTTCTTGTGTTTGTGGGGCCGTGTATTGAGCAGCCTATACTTGCAATTCCTGCTGCCAGTGTTGTGCATACAATGCATTCGGGCTTGCACGTTCTCCATCCGTTGACTCCGGGTGGTTTTCGCCGTATCTGCGGCAACGCTCTAGCCGTGGCTTGTAGCACACACCCGTCCTGTGCCCCGTCTTCCTACAGTTGTAACATGTCTCTACCCGCTCTCGGTACGGGTAGACGGTGAACACTGATCCCCAGTAGAAAACTTGTCTTGGGAGCCTTTCCTCTCCAAAGGTGATCAGGATAGATCTTTACTTGCCGATTCTTCTTGCGTTGAGTACGGCGATGTTCGGGTTCCACTTGATAAAGCCTTGGCGGACTTCCTCCGGAGTTCCGATGTCGTAGGCGTTGTATACGGCGCCCTTAATAGCGTCGTCGGCTGCCGCGATGTAGGGCGCCATGTCGAGGGTCTTTTGGTCTATAACTATGGATTTGATGTTGACATAAGTGCTCGCTCGTTGATGATTGGGCGTGCTGATCGTGTACGTGTTGTTCCCGGAGTTGATCCTTGAAATATCTTCGTCCAGGACGTTTACACAGGTTAGGTTTGCAGACGCGCACATGGCCTGCAGTACGCGACGTGGCACATAGTCATTTAAATTCCAGCATTTCGCACTCTACCTCAGTGGCTTTCAGTCTTGAGCAATATATGGACAATTCATGTCCTATAATTTATGTTGTTCATTTCTGTATGCTTGTTGGTTGTTTTTGTGTTACCTGCAGTTACCTAAAGTCGTGCAAGAAGCAATCAAAGTGTCCCCCTTCCCAAAAAACGTACACCCGATCCACAATCAAGTAAGAAGGCACGCCCGCGCCAAAGCCCTCGCTGCTGACGCGGCACAGTTTTCCGACCAGTCAGCTTTCGTGGATGCAGCGTACATACCGGGAAAGCATGCCTACACGGTAGCAGTAGTCTACGGACACGGGCGTACGCGCAACTCACTCACACTTTACACCAAGAAACCAGATGTAGCTGAACAAGCAGTGATAGCACTAGCTCTAAAAGACTCGAACTTCACAACTGTATACAGCGACTCTAGAGTAGCCATTCGAGCTTTCGCCAAGGGCGGGATAGACAAGACGACGCTACGGATCTTAGGCGGAAGTAACATCACCGATCACTCCATCGTATGGTTCCCGGCACACATGGACAGCTTAGGGGGCGGCCTGCGGAATCTCAATGAGATCGCACACGAGGCGGCGCGAGGACTCATCGACCGCGTCCCTCCGGTTTCCCCTGCTACTCCACATGTCGAGTACAGAGATCAATTATTCACGTACAACGAGCTCACTAAGCACTTTTATCTAGGCAGACGAGCATTTCCCCTCCCGGATAAGAAATTAACCCGCAGCCAATCAGTCACGTTACGCTTGCTCCAAACGAACTCATACCCCAACCCCTGGCGCATGAAGCATATCGACCCAGACTACGACGGACAACATGTGTGTGAACGGTGCAGTGACCGTGTAGACTTAAACCATATGCTGTGTGGTTGTGCATCGAGCAACGACTACGCCAAGAACAAGGAGCGTTGGGACAAAGTGCAAGAAGTGCTTCACTACATGATCAGCTTCGGGCTGTCCAGGAGGCCCGCGCGGCGGCGGAAAACTTCGGGCTCTCTGTGCAGACGTGGGAGCTGCCCTCTACACCTGGCGCCTAGCCGAGTGTCCTACAGGACCCCTACTGTGGGAAATAAAGTTTTACCCAACCAAACCGCAAGAAACGTAGGTGTGGTGCATTAGATGGATAGGCTGTTAAGAGTGCCGACAACGAGTCGGGCGTGAGACCGGTGACTTTGGACCACATAGGCAAGAACACGAACCCATCCCGACTGAAACAAGTGGAGGAGTCAAAAACGACGAAGGCAAGGTGCGACTTGAAGCAGCCATCACAAAGGAGCCGGAGGGGAACTCGGCGTTGCTTGGCCGGTCATCGACAGCTGTCAACAAGCGGACCGATCGGCTGTGGTTTAGCTCTGGTTAGGTTAATCTGGTAGCCACACTAACCTAAACTCTACCAGGTTAGGATAACCTGGTAGAGTAGCTAACAGTAAAATACTTTTGGATACGCTTCGGTTTCGCTTGAATGTAAGACACGGTTTACGTAATGGCTTGAACTTCATTGTTTTTCTAATAAAGACGCTCCGCTCCGGTGGCTAGTTGATAGCATGGTTTGAATAACCACAGTTTCGCTGAAGCATTAAGTCTAGACTACTTCCCCATTGCATGGTGGTAGTCGGTTGTAGTTTGCGCAGTGTATGTTGTGTTGTGCGATGAGGCTAAAGCATATGTTGCGCGGTTGTCTTTGCCCTTGGCTAGGGCACCACTTTCTATTTTAACTCCCACCTTCCTCTCTTTCCTTAGGATTTGGTTAAGATGCACGCAAATAATTGTGAAAAATACTGCGCCTTTTATTTCCTGTAAACCGATTTGAAACGCCACTGGTGCCTGCTGCACTGAGTGTGCTTCTATATGTTGTGTGGTTCGGCTTTCGAGGACGCCTCAAATGAATGCCGCCGCACGCACCGCATGGATCGAACGCCCGGCGGGGTGATGGATGGAAGGATAACTACTTTTATTGTCCACCGGAAATGGAGGCCCCCTACTTCCCAATCCAGGCAGGAAGGCCTAGCGGACGGAGCCGGAGCCTCCGCTAATAAAGGCTATCAAAGATGTCTCTTCACGGCCTCGGCCTCCATGCGGACGGCTCGTTGCTGCCGAGCGGGGTCTTCTCTCCGCAGTAGGGCTTCCCAGCTTTCTCTGCTATTGATATCTTACTCGACTCAAGGGGAGTCGACGCATTCCCATATAATGTGGTCGAGAGTACCCCTCTTTCCACATGCTTTACAAATATAATTTTCACGCTTCCCATGGTAGGACGTGAAAGGCCCATACTGGGTTAACAAAATTTGCAGCTTGAAGTCGCTGCCATGCGGTAGCCTCTCTAATAGTATCCTACACTGGGGTTAGAGTAGTTTTCTGTTTATTCTATGATTCTCAACGAATTCACAATAGCTTTGCGCGCGTTTATCCATGTTCTGGCAATCCGGCGGTTATACGGTTACCCGGAAGTTGAAAGCTCGGGCTAACTCATGTGCCGCTTCATTGATGGGAACTGACGCATGCGCTGGGGATCATGTTAGGCTGACTTTGTAGGTCAACTCTTTGCCAGCCAGGATTCTCGCCGCTTCCGGTGAGATTCTGCCTTTCATTAAATTCCAGAAAGATGTTTTACTATCGCTGAATACAAATTTTACTTCCGTTGCAACGTAAGCAAGCGCTATAGCAACTTTTCCGGCCGTCTCTATTTTGTGGCAGCGAATAGTGGCTGTGTGGCCTAAATTTTGAACAGTACGTTCGCCCGAGCCAAGCAACCACCATACAATAATCTGAAAAAGAAGCCGGTACAGGGTAAGAAGATACTTTGTTGGGCAAGTTGGTAAACATCCATTGTCAATAAAAACAGCGCAAACCGGAAGACATAGGACAAGATATAAGGAAGCTACAAAGCAAGGACTTGTATTGTAGCTTCCTTTTATCTTGTCCTAATTGCCTTCCTGTTTGCGCTGTTTTCATAAACCACGGAATGTTTTAGTGAACAGATCACGGACAACCATAGAGGAAGAAATATAAATCCTGTCTAGGCGGGCGTGCGGCCTCCCCTAGACATGCGTGATGAGTTTAGTTACATAGCATGAATCCTCTGTATCAATGAGTGTTACATCATCTATAACATGCGACAACACTTCAACACTTCTGACTCTGTGTGCACTAGGCACGGCACAATTTATTCATGTGACATACACATATAAATTTTCTCATTAGCACAACATTCATATCACAATCTAAAAGGGTAGGCATGCCTTCAAACATATCGACACGCTAAGCTGCACTATTGGACTTAATAATATTAATATGTCTATATGGATTTCAGAGGAGCAAAAAAGCACAGCTTATCAGCCGCCCTTCAGTGTCGATAAGCAAGATAAGAGAAAGCCTTTGGCAAAATATTACAAGAGTTCAGCGCTGCTAAACCAAATATTGAGTGAAAAAAATTAGCTGCGGGTGACCGAGCATTCTGCTTCTTCTCTTGTTCTTCCTCAGCCAACATATAAAGCCCCGCTTTAACCATGCCCTATGAACGTGCCTTAGTGGCCTATAGGTGTAATATGAATGCCAGGGTCCTAACACAATAATTCTGACATACCCGTCCCATCTGAAACGAGCGACACAAGTTGGCAGCTCCTGCCAACTGAGCTGCCAACTGAGCCGCGGCTCCGACCGCGCCATGCCGACCACTTGAGTAGGGAGCCCATCTCTCGCTTTTGTGTCTTGTGGGGTGCGACGTCAATGCGTCACGTGAGTAAGACGGGGCTACCGCCGTGGTACGCTGACTTCTTGAGTTGGTAGCCCAGCTCTCACCCTAGTATCACGTGGGGTGTGACGTCACAGCGTCACGTGGGTAAGACGTGGCTACCGCCTCGCTACGCTGAAGGCTCGAAACCTAGAGTAGTATTGCTTTCGCAATAAAAACAAGAAGCAACCTGCCGACAGACCAGCAGCATGCGCCACAATAACATTGTAATCAGACAAAAAGGGTCCTAGTGCCCTCTCTGTATCCTGCTCACTCTCAATCTTCGTTTCATGGACAGCGACACAATCAAGCCGCCTGCTGCTGAAAAGTCGGAGAAGTTGCACCGACTCCTGACGCGACCTATGTCCTCGCAGATTCAGCGTTGCAAACACCAGCTCCTCAGAGATCGCCATGGTTACAACACAAGTGCTAAATAGACCTATTTGTCTCTCCGGAGAATCCGACGTCATCTCCCAACCGCCGCCACGACTGCGGGAACGCGAACGTTGGCACTTCCTCTTGTGTTTCGACGTGCGCCGGCGGCAGCGATGCTTCACACTTACCGGACCGCCATCGTCACTTGAGTCAGATGCGCATTGTTCCCGGCGCTTATTTAGATGCCCTTCAACAGGAATAACGGCCTAATTTGCAAATAGAGTGGCCTGACCTGCAAGCTCTTCCTCAGCATTGACCCCAGGGGCTCGAGTAACCGGGGCGGCACCTTTGGTAGTATTAGAGCAGGTAACAGGCTCTCCACCATGTGCCGGATACAGCGTCTCATATCGAGGCAGCATCTCACGTTCTTCCACTTTCTGCTCACTCTCTTTGGAGCCACCTTGGGGAACAACCGACGGGCCTCTATTGGAAGTCGTGTCCACAATAGAGGCTGGAAAGGCAGCAGCCGCGTCAAGCACTCCGTGATGCCTATTAAATGCTCTTGTAGAGCGTCGTCGGGGGCCGCACACGATGCCGCAGCTTGTCAGCGTAAGTAACGATGCACTCTTCCGCAGGATGCTGCTGTGTATCTTGCTGAAGGAGTCGGCGTTGTAGACGTACCACATCTGCTGACTACTTGTGGCATACAGAGCCTTGTTTTAATGCCAGGCAGACCTTCGCTATGCTCTCGGGGACACCGTGTTGGCCACATTTGTAGGCAGTGCCGTATGCTGCGCTGTGAAGACTACACGTCAGCCGTCCTCACAGCGCGGCGTACGGCGCTGCCTACAAATGTGGCCCACACTGTGTTATCGGGAGCATAGCGGAGGTCTACGCGGTATTATTAAAACAAAGCTCTGTACGCCACAATTAGCCAGCAGATGTGGTACGTCTCCAACTCCGACTTCTTCAGCGAGAGACACAACAAAATCCCGGTACAGCGTACTCAAATCTTCCATTTCCACCACTTTCCAATTTTCCGTCCAGATCGAAGTCACCTTTCCTTATGCCTGTAGTGCCTAACGTATGAAGGCGTCTTGCAAGCGCTCGGGAAGACACAGAAGCTTCAAATTCACCACTTTTGGTTCTTAATGAGATCACCACAAGCCACCAGTATCTCTTTCGATTGTGCCTATTTGCAGGTGACCATCCATACAAGGCACATTTGAAATTGGCCAGTTGAACTACTTTTTTTTTGAGTTCCATAACATTCCAAAGTGAGTCTCTGAAGCCCTATGCCCGGTACGGGCATCCGACAAGGTCCGCATGCAAGAAAACGGAGTCAGTGACCGCTTACCAGTTGTGAGATTGGGCAAAACAATACGGTAGTCGTTACGGCTTGTATTAGACTGAGCAGTACCCGGCCAGAGGCCGATTGAAGCCTCTGTGCAGAGAACATCGAGGAACGCAACCACGTGGAGCATCCGGCATAGTGAAATGCACATCATAATTCTCCTTGTCTACAGTGAGGAATGTAGTTAAAAATAATTAAATCCTTTCTCCACATGCAATTGAACCACGCTCCCTAGCACCCCCGTCGAGCGCTTTAAAGGGCCACTGTCCAGGGAAGGCCCTTTTAAGAAAAGGAGCCCAGTGTTTCGATCAGGTACCGGAGATAATCTGTGCAAAATTCTACAGCGACACGAGCGCCGCAAAGCATCGAAAATACAATTCAAAGCTCCCTCATGCTCTCCTTTGAGAAGCCAGCTTCACCGTTTCCTGCGCTGGCCCGACGGGCCCCGATAATGACGTACGTACCGCGAACGACGTCCATTGGTCCGTCTCGCTGACTGACGGGAGAAGGATGGGTGTCTCCCGCTCGCAGCGCGCTTTTCCCTCGCCACGGCCAGACTGAATCCAGCGGCGCGCGCTCCCTCGACCGTTTTTTTTTTCGCGCTCGCGGAGAGCCACGCCCCACCTCCCGCCAAACGCGGAGGAGGAAGGGGAATTTGTATTGCGGAGGCTAGACGACCTCGGGCAGGAGAGTGAAAAACCTTTGCGAGGGAACGGAAGGAGAGAGGCAGGATAGAATCGGGTGATTGCGGTGGCTGTAACTGCGTTATTAGTTACTCTTTTCAAAAACATTTTGCGGCCTTGCGTTCCAGGGGCGAAGTCTCACAGTCACCGGGGAATAAAATATTTTCGACCGGAGGGTGGACAGTGGGCCTTTAACCAACTGCGCCAAGCCCGGGATTGTAAAAGGCACATCATAATTCTAGTTGTCTGCCGTAATAATCATTGCAGCGATGACAATGACGCCGCAAATAATGATAATGACAAAGATGACATTATCAGTGATAATAATGGTGCAATTAGTTTCTTATGATAATGAGGGCAAACGTAATGCCCCCGTGTGCCGCAGTAACGCCTAAGCTTTCGCATTTCTGCAGTGCAGATTCTAGTGTTCTGGGAATTTTTCGATTGCCCTTTCTTAAGCAATTTTTTACCTTGTCCTAATGCCATCAGAACTTGAATTTTTTTGCATATGTGTTATATAATAATCATCGGAATCTCATTGTCTTGCGAGCTATCGGCCTCACCCTTTTTCCAGTACAATCTGTGAAGACCTTTATGACAGTTTGAGCAAAGTTGTACCTAGATAGCCAAAACTTCCTATTTTCTTATGGGAGATTTCATTTGTCCAGGTATTCAATGGACTGATTCCAACCCCGTCGTACATTCTAATTAATCTGGGCGTGTACCTTTCCTTGACCTTTGTGCGACATTTAATCTATGTGAGCTTCTAAAGAAACCAACTCGCATTACCCTCTCATGCGCAAATGTGTCGGACATTGTCTTCATGACCTATTCTGGTGCTGTATCGTCCCTAAATCTACTGTCGGGTCTAATTAAGGGATCGTAGCCAAATCCACTTCACTGTCATAACTCTTTCGTCACCTATTTAAACAGTAATCAATAACCCGCGACTCAGGGAAAGCCGATTTTGATGCTGTAATTTAGCTCTTGAAAAGTTTGTTGACATATTTTAGCCGCAGTTCTCGGAACACAGATTGCATGAAGACTGGAGATTAGTTCAAAGTCAGTTAATAGTGCTAATCAATAAATACGTTCGTCTGCGGCGAATATCTGTCATGAAACGTTCGCCCTGGTTTAATCTATTCTTAACGCGTCTACTAAAAAAGAAAAAGCTTGTTTCGCCATTTCAAGAAAGTGAAGAATGCAAGAGCGCAGGTAACTTATTTATCGAGTGCAGCGGCCTATTAAAATGCTTTCTCATCGTGCGAAACGCAATTTTCACCCCACCAATTCTTGTACACTTTCTTCAAACCCGCACAGGCTTTTGGAAGCTGAATTAGCAAGCGTGATTACAAAGGCGTACGTTGTAATAACGAACAAGTAATTTTATTTCGAATGAGCAGTGTTCTATTCTTCCTACTTACCCTTTTTCATCGTTTTTCACATGCTGCACCAGCACTTTTCTGCTCATGCTGCACCAGCATTTTGCACTTGACTTTTTGACTAATCGATGATATCCATATCAACTCAACGGGTATTTCTAGGCTCATTGAGGCAGCATAGAAAGAGCGAAAATTTAATCTTCAGAAGGTATTCAGGTGGTATGGTATTAACTACACATTTGGGAAACTCGCCCTAACATATCCATTCATTATATACATATTTTCACAGTTATTACAGAGTACCACGCTACTTAATGACTGGAAGGTGAGAAAGGTGGTTCCGTGCATACAGCTGGTTAATTAAGAGCCCCACAACATAACCAAACCTCATTAACATCACTTCGATGCAAGTTGTTTGAACGCATAATGTTTGTAACCTAATCTATCATTTTGAATGGAACTGTTTTTCCAC
The DNA here is from genome assembly GCF_055883805.1 of Amblyomma maculatum. Classification (NCBI taxonomy): domain Eukaryota; kingdom Metazoa; phylum Arthropoda; class Arachnida; order Ixodida; family Ixodidae; genus Amblyomma; species Amblyomma maculatum. The sequence goes on along the minus strand of NC_139351.1, from coordinate 21,065,717 downwards.
ATCTAATTATCATGGTTTCGGAAACATAATTCCTGCGAAACATGTCTTCACGTTTTTACCAATGATCTCTGTTTCACTCTGGGTCCATCGTCATTTGTGGAGTGCCTTTTTGTCGAAATTGCAAAAGTGTTTGCCACTTCACAAAAAAAAATCAGATAAAACTGTTTCACATAAAATTCTACTTTTGAGCCTTATGAAGTGGATTGAGTGCTCTTTGGAGACTCGTACCGAGTACGTTACAACTAATAATTGGAGCTAACCTGTTTGACCTGTAACACCTAGCGCTCCTCAAGGCTCCATACTAGGACCTCTGCTCTGCGTAATCTAATTACCGATTTTCCTGATTCCATTAACTCAACCTAAAACGTTATTCAGAAGAGTGCGTAATATAACGCCAAATATTAAACCTCTCTGATGTAGTCATTCTTCAATCTGATGGTGATAACATTCGCACGTTATGGTACACCTGGTGTGTGAAATATAAAGGTTGGTAAGTGCAAAGTACTGAGAGTAACACGTACGCTTAGCCAATATTCATGCACGTGTTTTCTTAATAACTAACCTCTCACTTCTGTCTGCGATCATACGTATCTTGGCGCATAGGCTACTAACAACCTCACATAGAAAACGCCTGATGAGCATATTACTAATAATGCTAAACGAACACTATAATTTTTCCTTGTCCCAGCTACCATGAAAGTACCTTATGCTAAAAAAAAAAGTATCTAAAATATCTGAAAGTATGCCCCGAAACTTTAATATGTCTCTTTTGCTTAGGATTCTCCGTACAAGCTATCGATTCCATTCAAAATCACTATGCTCGTTTAATTCTTGCGATTTATTCTCGCTTAGCGAGAGAAACACATAGGAAAAACATTGAATGTTCCTTATCGTTCCTCAAGCCCTGAAATTTATCGTTTATATATTAGGGCTTTTATGTTTGGTCTCTACACCGCACCGACAATGCACTCATCGTTATTTTTAACCCAGGTGATCTTCTCTGCATGGATGCTCTACCCATCTCTTGGCGGAACGAGACGCAACGACGCCATCAGACCCTCTTTGACCATGGAACCGATCAGACTAGTGAACGAGAGCAAGTCAGTGGAAAATGCATGCCTTTTACGCTATTCTTCTCTGCATCTCAACATGACATCGAGATACGGCTGGTAACAAGGAGCGCTGACGGACGACATATTTAAACGCTTATCGACGACCGTCAGATTTGGGCTCGGCACCGCACCGACAATGCACTCATCGTTTTTATAAACACGGGTGGGTTACCTGAAGAACTCCTTTTACTGTAAAAGATCAAACCGATGATTGTCCGCGGTGTCGTGCGCCTCTGACAAGGGCGAGATTGCGCGCAAATTCTTTTTAAAATTCCCCCTTGTTGTTTACCGTACTTCTTTCATGCGCTCCCTCATACTCTTGTGTGGTGACATAGAATTGAATTCAGGTGGTAGCAATATGCCTTGCCAGTGCTCTTCCCTGCTTGATACGATAACGCGTATAGAAGAGGACCAAATGCAGATACTGAGTAAATTTGAACAGCTACAGCAGTGGCATGTCCACATTGGTTATCAACTAAAACGTCTGTAAGAAAAAACGGCTTGCCTCTGAGAAAATCAATCTCCTCTGCCCGATTTATCTCCTGAGCAAACGCGAAATCAGAGCATTAGCATGATTGGTATTTATGAAGACATCGCAGCAGTCAGAGCTGCCGCTAATGACGCGGAAAACAGAGTGCGTAGAAATAATCGTTTGTTCTTTGGACTACCTGATTCACAGACTGAAACGTGAACACAGTCAGAAGAGGCGGTTGTTTCCTTGAGTGCTGAGGCTATGGGCGTTGAAACAGATGGGGGTAACATACAACGAGCTAATAGAATTGGTCGCTTCGAAGCTGATAAAAAAGTCCCTATCATAGTTAAGTTCCTGCAATTTAGCGATAAGGAGGCTGTCCTTGCTGCGCGATTTGAGCTGAATGTGGATGAATATTCGGTCCGGGAAGACGTTTCGGCCACGGTACGTTATGCATGCAGAAAACTTGGGGAATTTGCAAGACAGCAAAATTTATCACTCAATATACGCTTCGACAAGCTCATAATGAATGGCCGATGTTATGTCTACAACGCTTACAAAAACATCGTTACTGAATCTAAAAGATAACTATATGATGGCAGGACAGTCCAAAAAGATGAAACCACATGTCGTGTCGCTTATCGCTCTGCCCATTGACACACTATCCTGAACGTTCTAATGATTAACGGTCGCAGCATTGCGACCAAAAGTGATGCAAATGCTAGCCTCATCCTTTCATCCAAGCCTCGCATTGAATTGCGTCTCGAATCGGGGCTGGACGAAACTGTAAAAAACAATGAAGTTTTCCCCTCGGCTTTTACGGTTTACAGGCGAGATCGAGACAGGCATGGGGTGGCGTTTTTCTTTTAGTTTATAATTGCCTCTCAAGTGTTTCAATAGATAGCCGAAATATTGACTGTGAAACTGTGCGGCATGATGCTACACATATTGCATTTGGCGCATTCTATCATAGCCCTATTTGTAGCAGCCCAGATAGTTTTATTTCCCTCTCTCGTGCCCTCCAAAGTCAGGCGATAGATTGTATACTTGGTTGTTATTTTAATATGCCTTCCCTGCATTAGGAGCACAGATACCCTGTTTTGTCCTCTCGCTGCGCTCTCTCAAATGAATTCAGTAATATGATCACTGCCAACGGCATTTATCAGTTTATGAACAGCATCAAGTCGCAGCCCAAACCTGTTTATGCAATTCCATCGACACGCGCATATTTTTCTTTTTTTTTTTTAAATCCGGTGGAGAATTGCGCGGCACCGGGATTTGAACCCCGGATGTTCTACCGCTACGCCACCGCTGCACCGCTGCAATATAGACATACAAAAAGCATAATTTTGATTGCAGAGCAACAGTTTAACAATGAACCCAATCATTTTCAAGTTAACCCCGAATTTTTAACTTTTGCAATAAGCCCGGGTACTTCATGAGAACTCCGAGCACATTATAACAAAAACTGGTTTAAACCGAATATACTCGATCATGTTCACCCAAATAAATATAGTTTGCCAGCGCACGAAGCTTAAAGCATCGCATAAGAAGGCGTTGATAAGTAAGGTTCGAATTTCATGGGGTCACTCGGCGCGACCTAGCAGAGTTGGGTTAAAGCGATGCTTGATAGTATTGTCACGTAGTGGTGACAAGGTCGATGACACAAATGACGGGTCGATGATTGCACTGAAGAAATTCTTTATTGGGCTGACTTGAGCCCGCAAAAGAACTAAGCAACTCGGCAGCGGCGATAGCAACAAACGTGTTCGTTGATCGTCGTCAAAAGAATGCCCATCACACTCGTCAACGCTCAATTTAAAGGCTGCTCAGAACAATCTGGATAACGTCGCACACAGCTACCAGCACGGGCTGGAACATTGTGGAAAGACACCCGAGTGGCCGGAACCTTCGAGACAGATCTCGGTGCATCTTGCGCTACAACGAAACTGATAAAGGTGTGACTGGCGACATCGAGCATTAACAAAGAAAGATTACGGAACTGATACGCGGTCCAAAATCAGAGTGATAAGCCTGTATGCCGGTGGCTGTTAAAATACAACAAATGCTGTTTTGAAGGTTTCGCGGCATTACTCCCCCCTTAAAAAAAAACATCGCCTCGATGTTCCAAAACAAAGCAACTTAAACATAAACACTGCAAAGTTTAAACACCACACATTTTTTAAAGCGCGTAATATGGCTTCAGTCGTACAACATGTACAATTTCTGGGCGTGCGCGTCGCCGTTGTGATGCTGACGTTCCGTCGGGAATGACTTCATAGTCCAGTGGTCCGACGCGGCGAATGATTTTGTACGGCCCAAAGTATCGACGCAACAACTTTTCACTTCATCCGCGACGGCGAACTGGTGTCCAAACCCACACTTGGTCTCCTGGATTGTACTCTGCATGGCGTCATCGTAAGTTGTAACGTCGGCTGTCTGTGCGCTGTTGGTCTTTAATACGCAGCCGTCGTCGGGCTTCCTCTGCACGCTGCAGGTAGGCGGCGACGTCGAGGTTGTCCTCGTTGGTTACGTGCGGCAGCATTGCGTCGAGCGTCGTTGTGGGCTCCCTGCCGTACACAAGCTTGAACGGGGTCACTCTAGTTGTCTCCTGGACTGCCGTGTTATATGCGAAGATCACGTACGGCAAGATGGCGTCCCAGGTCTTGTGTTGAGCGTCGACGTACATGACGATCATTTCCGCGATCGTTTTGTTCAGGCGCTCCGTAAGGCCATTGGTCTGGGGATGGTACGCAGTTAGTTGTTCGTCGATGGCTTGTATGACTGTATTCTGGATGGCTTGCGCCAACTCTGCCGTAAACGCCGTTCCCCTGTCCGTGATGAGCCCTTCTGGGGCGCCGTGTTCGCAAGAGAATTTGTTCGACAGAAAATTTTGGCGACTTCTGCCGCGGTACCATTTGGTGGGGCTTTTGCTTCGGCGTAACGGGTAAGGTAGTCAGTGGCCACGATGATCCACTTGTTACCCTTGAACAAAGCTGGGAAGGGGCCGAGGAGATCCATCCCAATTAGTTGAAAGGGCAGGTCTGGGGGCGGAATCGGGTTTAGTAGTCCTGCTGGTCTGATAGGCGGCGTCTTGCGTCGTTGACACTCACGACATGTCTTCACTTAGTGGGCAACTTCTGCAGGCAGTCGCGGCCAGTAGTACTCCTGGGCCCGCTTGCACAAAACAATCTTAAGACTGTCTTAGCTAAGTCCAGACTTAACTGGAGTCTAAAGATTAGGCCACTAGCATGGCGGCTTAAGACTGGAGTAAAGACTGGGCTTCAGTCCTGACTTGAATAAGTCGCTTGTATGATTACGACTCTAGTGCTGTCTTGGTTAAGACACAAGGATGCCAGGTGTCTAAGTAGAGAAATTAGGGAAATAAAGGATGCGCTAGCACTGTCCCTGCTTTAAGATGTACACATTCCGTCAATTTTGCGTTGTGTAAAATCCGTGCCATTGCTTTTTGCGGCATAAGATTGTGTTACGAGGAAAAATGCCCCAAGTGGTTGCTGAGGCCGTTCTGGGAAGTCACTCTGGTGAACATGAACCCGAAGCGTTCGACGTTCGGAACACGAGCCGTCTTAAATAAGCTTGGTCTTTCTAAAGACACCATTTAAGTCTGGACTTAGCTCGGACTTTATCGTGCAAGCCGGCCCTGTATTCGATGCAACGTGCGTGCAAATCCGAGATGACCTGCTGTGGGCTCATCATGCAACGCCTGCAGAAGTTCCTGCCGGATTTTTTTAGGCACTACAAGAAGTTGCGCAGTCCTGCTGGGCGCGAAGTTCTTCTTCACGAGGAGGCCATTGCTTAACGCGAACGAAGATAAATGTCGCCTGAACACACCAGGAGGGGAAGTGGTCTTTCCTTTTAAGTAATCGGCTAGCGCTTTCAGCTCAGAGTCTGATCGCTGTTGTTCTGCGAAACTGCTGGCGTTTACCGGTCCCAAAAAGGCGTCGTCGTCATCGTCCCTCGGGGGAGCGTCGACGAGAGCGCGTGATAAGCAGTCTGCGTCGGAATGCTTCCGGCCCGACTTATAGACTACAGTCAAGTCAAATTCTTGAAGTCGTAGGCTCTACCTGGCAAGGCGGCCGGAGGGATCTTTCAAATTAGCCAGCCAGCAGAGTGCGTGATGGTCGCTTACCACCTTGAATGGTCTGCCGTATAGGTATGGACGAAACTTAGAAGTGACCCAGATGATCGCAATGCACTCCTTCTCGGTCGTCGAGTAATTGACTTCGGCTTTTGTGAGGGACCTGCTAGTGTAGGCGATTACTTTCTCCTGTCCGGCACTCTTCTGGACGAGAATGGCTCCTAGGCCCACACTGCTCGCGTCGGCGTGAATTTCGGTCTCGGCGTTTTCATCAAAGTGGTCAAGTGCAGGCGGGCATTGCAGGCGGCGCTTAAGTTCGTCGAAGGGTTCTCCTCGCGCAGCTACCCATTTACAAGGTACGTCAGCCTTTGTAAGCTGCGTCACATCCGCGAAAAGTTTCTGACAAATCGTCGATAACAAGCGTACAGCCCAAGGAATCGGCGCGCAGCTTTCTTGCCGGCAGGCGGTGGGAATTGTGCCATTGCAGCTGTTTTCTCCGGGTATGGGCGAATACCGTCCTTGCTAACGATGTGACCTAGGAACCGGAGTTCTTCGTAGGCGAAGTGACACTTCTCTGTTTTTAGTGTTAGTCCCGATGACTTGATGGCTTCCAGCACTGTCTGTAGTCTTTTTAGGTGGTCTTCAAAGTCTGACGCGAAGACAAGAACGTCGTCCAAATATACCAAACAAATTTGCCACTTCAAGCCCGCCAGGACTGTGTCCATTACACGTCGAAATGTGGCTGGTACGGAGCAGAGGCCAAATGGCATCACCTTGAACTCAAAAAGACCGTCCGGTGTGATGAATGCGGTCTTCTCGCGATCTCTTCCATCGCCGTCGATTTGCCAATATCCGCTCTTCAGATCCATCGATTAGAAGTACCTTGCATTGCAGAGCCGATCGAGAGTGCCGTCGATGCGGGGAGCGGGTAGACATCCTTCTTCGTTATGCTAATCAAGCGGCGGTAGTCAACGCAGAAGCGAAGTGTACAGTCTTTCTTCTTCACCAAAACGACTGGTGCCGCCCAGGGGCTGTTCGATGGCTGGATTACGTCATCACGCAGCATTTCCTCAACTTGATCGCGAATGGCCAGGCGTTCTCGCGGCGATACACGATAAGGGCTTTGGCGCAGAGGTCGGGCGTGTTCGTCGGTTATAATGCGGTGCTTGGCCAGTGGTTTTTGTCGTACCTTCGATGATGACGAGAAGCACTCCCCGTAGCTTCGAAGAAGACTGAAAATCTGGTCTTTCCTGCTGTGGGTCAATGCCGGGTTGATGTCAAATGTGGGCTGACGGAATTGGTCCGGTGCGTCTTCCAGCGTTTGGTCGTGGAGGGCGAATACATCTTTGAGGCCGGCTAATTCGTCGAGAAAAGCGATCGTTGTGCCCTTGTTGAGATGCCCGTATTCTTCTGTGAAGTTTGTTACCAGCACCTGAGCTTGACCTCTCCGGAATTTCGCGATGCCTCCTGCGACGCCGATCACCTCGTTCTAAGAGCAATTGGATATTTCCTTCGTCGATGCCTTCAGCACTACCTACGCAGACTGCAATGCTTGATCGGGGCGGGACGGTCAATTCTTCATCGAAGACGTTTGAGCGATGTGTTGCGTCGACGTCGTCATAGCAGGAATGGCTTTGTCTGCAGAGAGCTTGATGAGCTTGGATCGCAGGTCGATGATAGCCCTATGTTCATTTAGGAAGTCCATGCCTAAAATCAAGTCGCGGGAGCACTGCTGCAAGACCACAAAGCTGGTGAGGTAAGTACGCCCATTTACGGTTATTCTTGCAGTGCATAGTCCCGATGGAGTAGTCAGGTTGCCACCTGCGCTGCGAATCAGCGGGCCATCCCAAGCGGTGGTAACTTTCCTGAGCAGAGAGGCCAACAGTCCACTAATGACTGAATAGTAAGCTCCGGTGTCGACTAGGGCAGGGACTCTGCGACCGTCGATCTGTAATTCAAGGTCACTTGTTCGCGTCCTCGCATTGCACGTGGGCCTTGGTGTCCAATCTCGGCTCCGTCGTTTCTTCAGGTCATTGCCAGGGCATACCGTTGCGACTTCGCTGGACGGCGGTGTCGGCTTGCCCTCTGGTCGTGTTGTCGTCGATGTTGTCATGTGGAGCGGCGGCGAAATGGCTGTGTCGTCATTTGTGGTCGTCGGTGGCGGAGGATGTTCGTCTTTTCGCCGTTAAGCAACCTCACCTCCAAAGGTTGCTCTATTTAGTTTCCCCTGCGCGGGCTTGGAGACCTTTCGCGCACACTTGCATCGTAGTTACGGCCTGGCGACGCAAAGCGGGCCCTTTACGGCGATGGAGGCCTGAACTGACGGCTCGGTGGCGCTATCTCACCGCTACGCAGATTGTTGTCGATTTCTTGCGGTCGTTCACCTGGGCTTGGTCGTGGAGCGTCGACTGCAAATCCGCGGAGACTGATTCATCGGTACGGACAGTGGCGCAGAATGTGGCCGGCCTCACCGCAGTGGAAGCATAATGGCCGGTTGTTTGCTGTTCTCCAGGCGTCGCGCTTCCTGGGGCTTGGGGGTCGCTGGTAGGCTTGGCGGGTGGGGCCAAGGGGCGGTTTTCAAGAACAGGGCGGTAGCGGCGAGGGCATAGAAAGTCATCACGTCGGGGCGCAGGGCGACGTAATACAGCAGCGTAGATCATCGCTGTTGCCTCTTGTCGCTTGAGGAACGCCAAGCGCCTTCTGGACTTCTTCACGGACGACTTCCGCGAGCGTCGCCAACTGGGGTTGTTGCAATGATGGCATCAATCGGCGGAGCTCCTCTCGCACGATCTCCCGAATGAGGTCCCGAAGGTTCTCTCCGCTTGCAGATGCGCTGGGGTAGTGGCTTGAGTATTCCGGCTGAAGTGGTCGCTCGTAGTGGCGCATCCGGGTGTCCAACGTCTTCTCGATGGCAGACGCTTCCGTTTCAAATTCCGCCACGGTTTTTGGCGGATATTTGACAAGACTTGCAAAAAGCGATTCTTTACCGCCTCGCAATAAAAATTTGACTCTCTCACCTTGGGTCATATTAGGGTCGGCGCGGCGGAAGAGGCGCTTCATCTGCTCAACGTACGCCAGGACAGGCTCGTTAGGGAATTGAAGTCTTGACTGAAGGAAGGCCTGGGCTCTTTCCTTTCGGATGACGTTTGAAAAGGCAGTCAAATACGCTTCCTTGAAATTCTCCCAATCCTTCATAGCTGCCTCATGATTTTCGAACCAAACTCGGGCATGTCCTTGAAGAACAAAGTAAACTTGCCTCAGTTTCGCGGCCTCGTTCCAGCCGTTGAATTCTGCCACGCGGTCGAAAAGGTCCGTCCAGTCTTCTTCATCTTCGTCCGGTCGTCCATGGAAGCAGGGGGGCTCACGGGGTTGAACGAAAACAACCGTTGCAGTAGGCTGGGCCATTGTCAGCGTCGATGCCTTCCGAGATCGAATGGTGTCCGGCAGCAGACCGTGTTCAGGTTGGAGCCCTTGAAGCCGGCGACTGGTTCGGTGGCCTGTTGGCTCTTCCTCCAGGGTAACAGGAACAAGGCTGCGGTCTTCGCTTGAAGGATCAAAGACAGCACCTCCACCAGATGTCACGTAGTGGTGACAAGGCCGTTGACACCAAACGAAGACACAGGCTTGATGGTACTGAAATTAACTCTTCATTGGGCTGACGTGCGCCCGCAAAAGAACTAAGCAATTCGGCGGCGGCGATAGCAACAAACGTGCTCGTAGATCGTCGACCAAAGAATGCCCGTCACACTCGTCAATGCTCGATTCAAAGGCTGCTCAGAACAATCTGGATAACGTCGCAAACAGCTACCAGCACGGGCTGGAACATTGTGGAAAGACACACGAGTGGCCGGAATCTTCGAGACAGATCTCGGTGCATCTTGCGCTACAACGAAACTGATAAAGGTGTGACTGGCGACATCGAGCATTAACAAAGAAAGATTACGGAACTTATACGCGATCCAGAATCAGAGTGATAAGCCTTTATGCCGGCGGCTGTTAAAAATCAACAAATACAGTTTTGAAGGTTTCGTGGCAGTATCAAGCATCCTTTTAACTAAGCCGTACGAACGTGAACCTAGGAGCAGAGTTTCTTACCCGGTATCCAAGAGTACTGGACGTTTGCAACCCACCTGAAACGTGCAACCTGAGCTTCCAGCTCTTCCCAACTCTCTGATATCATGTGGTCAGGTTAAATCACACAAATCATTGAAGAATCAGTTCCGGCCTAGTTCCGGGTCACGTCAGCTGACAGCTAACACCTGCCAGCCCTATGCCCGTGATTTTTCACTCACAACGCTTTCGCCGTATTTTCGGACCAACATAACCCTTACTGATATCGCGTCAAAAAGAACTAATCGTTTGTTACCGTCGCTAAGGACAAACTGACACAATAAAGGACGAAGCAATTAACGTTTCTATTGATAAAATTTATTTCTACCTGCACTTAAGCAAATATATAGCTGAAAATATTCTTCCTCAGAAGATATACACACATCGGAAACAGTGTACATTGCCTCCTAGATTTTCTTCTAGCCGCGCTTAATGATGCGCAAAACAGTCAACATCCGGGGAAAATTTCGGCAGTCATTTTAAGTTAGTTTCCAAAGGCCTGCAGATTAAATTTCCTAAAATAGAGCTGTAATTATAAAACCTTGGTAAAGTACCAAGTGTCCATCAGCACCTGAATTCACTTTTACTGATTATTTCAAGTGTTAGAACGTATTGATACGTCAGCAACTCTATAGGTATTTTTATTATTGGTTCTTTAGGTAGCATTTGATTACGTACAAAAGATGTAAGGGCTAACAGGTAACAGGTGTACAGACCTCTTAATGCTTGTTGCCGGAACCCTTAGGGGTGTATTAACCAAAAATTATCAATTTAATCAAATCAATGATAATGCTGGCACGCCGACCTACCATTATTTTTATACTTGGCACTCTTCTCTGTATATATCTTCAATTTTGTTTTGCACATATATTTCTTCCAGTTGCACTTTTAATGACACCAAAAGTCAGCGGAAACAAAAATGGAGGACTTTTTCCTTCAAAGCGCCAGGTTAGATTTCGGACTCCGCCGAAAAGACGCTGTTTGTGACCATGTCTCTCCCACATGGTTATACACGACGCAGGGTCGCGGCTGCACCACGATAGGCTTTCGATCTCGCCGCGACGTGAATAGATCAGCTTGGCCACTTACTGCGCCAGAAAACACTGCTAGCGCTGTATAACTTCCCCCCCGCCCCTTGCACTACATGCCGTATTCTTCAGTTTCTGTTCGTGCGCCGTGCATCCTGATGCAAAGCTATCATATTGCCTTTCCAAGTATGTATTACTTCTCTAAGAAGTTTATAGTGCGCCGCCGCAAGGTATCCACCATTTGCGCAGTTGCCTGTTTCTAGCCTGACCTTGACACACCAACCCCGAACCAAAAGGGAAATAGAACGCTGCGTTCTAAAACACATTTATTGCATTTGGTATCCTTTGGTAATTTGACCGCAATTTCTGTTAATAATATTTGTGACATTTAACAAAGTAATCGTGCAATATATCCCTGGTGGATAAATGATTAGAAAGGCGCAGGAAAAATTTAGTTATGGTTCAGCGTAGTAATAATATTAATAATAATAATAATTGGTTCACAGGAAGAGAAAAGCACAGTATTTGTCACACTTGCTCTGTGGACACCTGAACCGCGCTGTAATGGAAGGGAGGAAGGTTGGAGTGAAAGCGGAAAGAGAGAAAGGAGAGTCGCAGTGGAGGGGTACGGTCCTTTAACGTGCGCTGACATCGCACAGCACACGGACGCCACTTCGTTTCGCCTCCATCGAAACGCAGCCACAGTGGTCGGGTTCGAACCCGGGAACTCCGGCACAGTAGTCGGGCGTCGTACTACTGCACCACCCCGGCGGGGCAGGTTCAGCGTAGCTAAGCGGAGGAAATGACGCGTTAGCACCGTTTTATTTGCAAATCATTTTTTGGGGGTGCTGAGCCCCGAACGTACTTCCATCCGTCGACCTCCATTTTCTCCGTCGTCTTTCCACATGTAGATGTCGTCGTGCACGGCGGTACTCTTCGTGGCGAAATGCAAACAAGTCTGGATTTGCTTTTAGACAAATGTATAAACTGCGGCATGACGCGCGTTTGTCTAAGACAGCTATGAAAAGGGCAGGAGAAGCAGGAGGTCATAGATGAAACGCGCGCCTGACACAGCAACGTCGTCAAAAAGCATTAACGCGTACCAAATCAAAACTATTGATTCCGGTCTCTTGTAAGATATGAAGCCGATCGATACGTCGACGTCCCAAAAGCAGCGCAAAAAATTCATCTTAGCAAATACGCAGAGAATTTACCGCAGTGGTTATAGAAGCTGATTTCTTTCTCTCAGCCTCGATTCGGAACCCAGAGATGGAGATTTTTTTTTCTACGTTTGTCTGCCCACGTTATATCGAATTTAGAGTAGCCAGGCGTTTGATGATAATGTTATTTTTGGAACGTACTACACAAGATATGAGCTTCTGTCAATTCGGTCATGCATGAGCCTCTAAAGGTTTCAAAAATACATCGGGCATTTTTAATAGTTCGGGTAAGACAGCTACGGCATTAAGATGGTTGCTGCTATCTCGCTGCCAAGTTTGACGACGGCTGCTGGTATCAGCCAAACCCATAACGTTCGAATTACGCGTGCGGTGATCAACCAACCAAGCTATGGCAACGGCAGTTCGATCTTATGCTTTCGTGGGTAGTGCGTAACCTAACTTCGAAAGTAATCACTGCCGTAACGACGCCCTTATTACCCCACATTTGATTCATTTTTATAAACGGGGTCTCGGTTCTGCCTGTCGTGATGCGTATCAGCCTATGAACGTTCCCACACAGCTCCCCGCCCTCTTTCTCCAATAACAATACATGTGACACTCATAGGGATACAGGCCCTTTTACGTCCGATGCTATGCAGGAGAATGGGGGCACTTGTGAATACCCTCTTGATTGCATTCGACATAAATCTCCACTAAAGAAGCAGAAAAAATTCAACATAAAGAAACTTCTTGTGCTAAGAATTGTAAGGTTGTCCTAACTCCGACAAGCGCTTTTTTTTTCTGAGCAATTCTCTTCCAGCGCAATATAATTACAATATTTTCTATCAACATGACAAACTTTATAATATTGAATTATTCCCCAAGCTGCTTACAGTTTCGCCGACTTGCTTCTTTGGTATTCTGAATTTCACGTCAAAACATATCCAGGCGACAAATACTGTCGGTATATTCCATACCGTTTTCTTCAAGCCCACCTGGATAAAGTACAAAAGAAGCAAACATTGCCAAATAGGGGAAGCGTACAGAGTTTCTTATTACCCTTTATTTTTCTAGGACCATTCAGTGTAAATTTACAGTAAATATAGTCTAGAAGCAAGCGAGTAATAAAGCAGTGGTCGAAACGAAGACCACAAAGTATTAACCTTTTTTCCATATCCACACTGCTACCTGCATTTGAACTTCAATATAACTCCCGACATCCACGCGAGAACATATCCTAACGTCAAATACACTTTCTTTTTCTTCTAGCCACTCTTGATAACCTACAAAATATTATAAGGTTAACAAATGGCAAGTACCGTAAAAAACCGTTGATGGACAGTTATTGTCTGCGTAGTGCTAACGAGTAAATTTGCAAGCAGAGATTAAGATTTTCCTAAAATAAAACAAGCAAATATTAGTCTGGGCGTTGAAGAACCTTATTTCTCCCAGGTTTGTATTGAATATAACTACTTGCGCCGACGCCAGAAAATATCCAGACGTCAACAGCGCTAAGCATTATTTATTTGATTTTCAATAAGTCGAGCTTAGTGTAATGCGCATATTTATTAAATGTCAACAAACGGAAGAAGCTGTTCACGGTTGGAGATGTTAATGTTTCGTCTCCGGGGTGCTTGAGAGCGAGTTTTCAAGGAACCTTGAAGTATGTCATCCGTAAAAAAAAACTTTCAAAAAAAAAAAACACTACGCCATCAATGTCACATACACTTCAATCTTACCTGCTTGACAGATAGAACACCGCTAAAAGCTCAAGAAATACGCCCTTGCGCTTTGTAACGGTGGGGATACAACGGAATATGACTTCTTTTTTCTTAACGCCTATTTTGTGTTGCAAGCGTTGTCTTAGTTAAACCATGCACTCAGCTAACGATTAAAGTCATGAATCGAGTCATAGGGAGTAAAAATTTGCAGAATTTCAGTGTGCAATATTTGTTGAGTGCCTTAAAAATACGGAGAGAATAAAGATTTCTCAGTGGCTTTCATGACTATTTTCCTATATTTGGACGAAGATATGACACACAATTTTCATCACGTATGAAAATATCTCCTGATAGAATTAAATACCAGGCATACGTAATGAAACAGGATATAGTTCCAGAGAAGTATTTTAAACTTTTAAGCTTTATACCAGCCGCATCAGAGTTGTTGTTTCTAAAAGGGAAACTCGTGATAAACTCAATTTGGCTATTCAATACACAAGGGCAATCAAAAGAGTGGTTACTCCTACAGACAACGAAGCTTTTATTACCTACAAAAGACTAAAATCTAAATACAGGCTTCACCATAACCAGCCGATTTTGACAGCAATGTGTGCTCTGATGCCGAGGTTTCCTCACGGAGCCCAGAGACATTGCTACAATTCCATGAGCAGCAAGCCTCTGTGCAAGCGCCACAAATTTTAATTGAGTAGCAGGGATATTTTTACCATTTAAATTTGTCAGATAAAAATGTGCCATTACCTGTCTGGAACACATTTATCTAATTAAAAATCGCCACAAGTTTTAATAGAGTGGCAGGGATATTTTTAACATTTAAATTTATCACATAAAAATGCGCCATTACCTGTCTTGAAAAAATGCGCCATTACCTGCAGGCGCCACGAGATATACGGGCGAGCCCGAGCGGCGGCAAATGTCACTGGGGTCCCGAACTAGGGACCTCCACCTAGTTTTTGTGAGGGTTGGCCCCATCAGGGTCAGCTCATGAGTAACGTCCTGTATTTGTATCTGATATAAATGCTTTCCGCCACCACCATCGAAAAGCTGGTGCGCATGTGCAAAGCCGTCAGCGAGAAGAAGCCTGTCTGCACCATAAAACACGATTGCAAGTTTGTACCTTGTACAGCTGGCGTCGTATACCGCATAACCCTCTCCTGCAACACATGCTAGGTTGGCCAGTCTGGACGCTGCCTAAACGAACTGCTACGAGAGCACCATGCCCTGGGGGAATCTTTGGAGGGGGACGGCCATTTGGCTAAGCATCGTAAGCGTTGCAGGGGTTTGCTGGCATCTGATCCTACGTGTGTGCTTCATAGGGGAGGCTCAATGCTAGGTCGTGAGATATGTGAGGCCTATCACATTAGCAAGATGATAACTGTGTAGGCACGTCTTAACTTGCCTTGTCCAAAAAAAGGTGAAATGTACCTCAGTAAGGTTTGCCACATATTGATTATTTTTTGCCTGTAATGTCATGATCCAGCGGTGTGCGATTCCACCACCAAAGTGCATTTATGTACCTTGCGGTCACAGCAAATCATCAGTTGATCTTTAACGCTTGTTCTGTCTTTTTCAATCTTTTTCTGCCTATGGTTCTCTGGGTCTAGTTACGTGCGCTAGTATTTTTAGTTATTGAATGTGCATTGAGGGCGTATGGTTGCTATGCGTCTATCCGTATGCTATCCGTCTTCATGAACGGCTCCACGGATTCTTTCCTTGTCGCATAGCCTGGTTCGCGCCTTTGTGTGCTGCTTTGTTGCTTTGTAATTCAAGCTCATGTTCTATGCCAATCGCTGCATGGTGCTCTCGTTACCACCGGCTGCATGGTCTGTTTCACTGATATACCTCTCATGTTGGGATACTAAGACGCTTGTGTTGATCCGGAATAAGTTATTGTCTTTTTATGAACTGTGTCTGTGTCATTGGTCAGGCGAAATCATGACTTGCGGACCCTTACTTCAGAAGACATAGACTTCAACGCATGAGATAATTTTACGAGCTTCAGATGGCAAATAGCCCCTGTTATGAAAGGATATGCTCAAGCTATTCTGAGGCTAAATCTTAGTCCAAATAGAAAGGTGTAACATTATATCTAGGTGGCTGAGAGTAAAACTTGTGACCGTGCAAGTTTGGGCTACCAATTGTGTAATCTTTCAGTACATACATGGAGATAAATAGTCTCTCTCCGTGTAAAGGCGTAACCTTAGCCCTTAAAGTATCGATTCAGCAAACAAGAGATTTACCTCCACAGGACTATAAGTTCACAACTTTTTTAGTGTGTACGCGTACGTTGGAACTAGAGGCAACAGAGCGCGGTAAAGCGGAGAGCACATAGCTTTCAAAAAGAAGTGGGGTCTGAAGAGACTGAAACGCTGCATTTACCCTTCCCTCAATGATCACCAGTCTGCTGATTTTGCGTTTTCCGTCACCGGCTATTTTTCAGATCTTGATAAATGGCACCTATGATTAATCGTAGAGCTTAGTCGCATATGCGTCATAAAAATACCTTAAAGGTGTTCATTTCGCAAAATTAGATGTTCATTACCTCCGGACTTTCATTTGCTATTTTTCAGCAACGTGAAGCGTTACCGACAAAGTTTCGGCAACATTCTTAAGTGATAAGCTATTCATCTGGATTTTTGTTATTTTTCTTCAGTGCCCTAATGTCGTTTCGGACCTCACCGATTGATACATGTTTCGATATTACTCATAAAACAAGCGATGCAGGAAGCCTGTGTCGTCAGCACTGCAATAATCGTTAATTTCAACTCGTAGACCAGGCTCAGTAATTGACTTTTCGCGGGTAAGAACATCCAGGAAAAATAAATGTTTAATCTTAATTCAGACTCACCTATATTATCTGGGACGAACAATAAATCTAGCGCTGGGATTGCTATGGAGGAAAGTGTAGTAGGTTGTTTACCTTCCTCTCTTAAATTGTGAGAGAATTTAGGTTTTTTTTGCTGGAGAAAATTTTGCATGGTCAACTGAAGTCAATTCCTAATCGTTACTGGCAACTCGAAACCGCCAGTCTTTGTCGAGTGGGTGCTTCTTTTTACACGACTGCAAAGCAACGCATTCAGCTCATTAAACATTTGGTTAAAGCATTGGATGGTCTCTAAACTGCTGCTATGAGGTACGCATCATGAGAAAAGGCTTTTAGACAGCACGAGCTCCGGCTTTCCAGTCGTAATACTGGGACCCGAAGCGATTCTTTCACAATAATGGCCATGCCGCTACCAAGGTACTTTCTATACCACTGAGCACTGTTGAGCCAGGAGGAACGAAGCATCGGACGAAACTGTGCTGTAAATCATATTTATTCCAATGACATGTTCATTCAGATGACAATACAATTTCAACATATGTTACCGGGCTACAAATGAAGCGAGTGGATCTATAAACTATTTAGACCCCTGACTAGAGACCTTTTAGGTGATCACATATTGCCGCTGATTTGGCACAGCTGCTTCGAATATCATTGCGTTGATTAGGGAACTGAAATGGTTGGTTCATGTGCAGTCTGAATAGCACAAGCGGTCAACAATATTTGAGCTTAGTGTATGCTGACGATACATTTTGCCCTTTAGACCTATCTGCAGCAGGCTGCCGCCAACGCCTGCAACTTAAGTACACCACCTGCCATACATGGATATATATGGAGCACATTATTATTATGATTTCGGGGCCGTTAAAATTCTGTGAACACAAGTCAACCTCTGAAAAATCTATGAATGCGGTCCGCGGTTAGTCTGCCCCTCAGGCAGCAGCTTACGGTAGAGCACCGCGTCCGGTAGAGCACCGGACGCGATATTCGGAGGTCGTGGGTTCGGTTCCCACCATCGGCACGTTGTTTTTTCTTCTACTTTGCGTTTAATTATCTTTCCCCTAAACAGATTCGTTACTAATTTCTGTGATTATCTAAGCAAACATTAAAAAAAAAAGAGGACCATCCCCAACGCTTTCCTTGGCCTCGCCGACTGTTGGCTTCTTTCCTTCATGTATTATAACGAGCACCCTCATTTCCCCTTAATTGATATATATATATATATATATATATATATATATATATATATATATATATATATATATATATATATATATATATATATATATATATATATTGTGAGCCTTCCACGGATCTTTCATTTGTACATACCATAATCTTCTTTTGTACATACCATCGTCATCGTCCCGCGGCGCCGGCTCCAGCACGCGCCTGGGTTCACCATCAGATTAAAACGCTGACTCGGCGTACCTTGTCTGCCGTCACGACTTTAGCGTCTCGACCTGGCCTTCTTTCACAATTTATTTAAATATATATATATATATATATATATATATATATATATATATATATATATATATATATATATATATATATATATATATATATATGATAGCGTTACTGTCATATCCTAACCAGTCTAAATGAGGCTCTTTGCTGATGATTGCATTTTGTTCAACGAAATAAATATCCTTAAAGATGAAATTCTTTTCAACTCTAACCTCAAGAAAATTCACTCATGGTGCAGTAATTGGGATATGCAGCTTAATGCCGCTAAATCTGTTTATAAAAATAACCAACAAAAAACTAGTACATTCATTTCCATACAACCTCCCATCGCATCCTCTTGCAGAAGTTGCAGATTTGAAGCGGCCTCGCCCCCTGAGGTCGCTGTCTTTAGTTTTCCCGGCTCGGACTAGGTGACCGTCGCTGCGCCATTCCGGAGGAGCTGGGCTGCGAGGATAGTCGGCGTGGAGACGGAGATCATGACTGTCGTCTAAAAGTTGGCGCCATGCGCTGCTGGGCTACGTAGTCCTCAATATCCCGGGGTCGTTGGCCTAAAGGAGGGCTACGCATGTCGATGGGGAAACCCTTCAGTCCCAGTTGTCGATATGGGCACTGTCGATACAGGTGACCAGCTTCTCCGCAGTGGAAGCACAGGCGCTGCCGATTTGGGGCACGCCACAGGTCTGCCTTTCGCTGGGGTGGTCGGCGGTTGTCGATGTACGGCTCGGGGTGGGCTGGATACAGTGAGCCTTGGTCGGGTGGCAGTAATTGCGTGGAATCAGTCGGGGGACGTCGCAAGATGTCCGCATACGTTGGCCGACAGGACTCGGTGGAAAAGGATGGCGGGTTAGCAGCTGGTACCGAAGGCCGAAGTGCTTGCTGGAGTTCTTCTCGGACAATACTAGCGACAGAGCCGACCGTCGGCTGGGGAGCACCGAAAAGCTTCTGGAGCTCTTCACGCAAAATGGAGCGGATGATTTCGCGAAGAAGATCCGGACTAGTCCCGAAGGCCGAATGCTGCTCCGTGAGCGAAGCGGCGAGTACCGGCCTGTCGTAGGTCGCAGACCGCTGCTGGAGCATCCTTTCCATCGTGATTGCTTCCGAAACAAACTCGGCAACTGTGCTCGGCGGGTTGCGCACGAGCCCAGTGAACAGTTGTTCCTTAACGCCGTGCATGAGATGGCGCACCTTTTTCTCTTCGGGCATGGCCGGGTCAGATCGTCGGAACAGCCTAGTCATGTCCTCCACGTACATGGTTATGGTCTCATTCGGCATCTGTATGCGAGAGCGTAAGGCCCTTTCCGCTCGTTCTCTGCGATCCGGGCTGGTGTAGGTGTCCAGGATGCAGCGGCAGAACTCGCGCCACGATGTTAGGGCGCCTTCACGATTCTCGTACCAAATGCGAGCGCCATCTTCCAGGCTAAAGAAGACGTTCCTCAGCTTTGCGGCGTCGTCCCACTGATTAAATGCGGCGACCCGTTCAAACTGGGCGAGCCAGTCTTCGACGTCTTCCGTCTGACAGCCGTGGAAAGCCTTAGGCAGTCGTGGGCTCTGTAGAGTGTAGTACGTTGGAGTTTGCATGACAGGTCGAGGGGCGGCTGCGGTGGTGAATTCCAACGGCCCGTGCTCAGGTGGTAGGCCTAGGTTCCTCCGGCTAGCGCGGTGAACAGGAGTGTCGATTGGCACAGGACCTAAATCCTGGGTATGCGGAGGAGTGCGGGACATATACTGGGATCGATGCCCAGCACCTCCACCAAAATATGTCACGGACAACAGGGCTAGACTTGACTAAAACGACAGGATGAAGCTGTACCAGCAGGCGAAGTCCGGCACACAGCACGCGAGAGTCAACTTCAGTGTCCTCTTCTTCCAGGCGCAGCAAGAACATGGGGACACCAGGTGGCAATATAAATACCTTGGTGTTACCATAACTAACAATCCAAGTTAGAACAGTCATATGGCCAATACATGCTCATCCTCCTACAGAAAATTTGGCTTTATTCGCCCCAACCTTAAAAATATTTCTTCCAAGGTAAAGCAGTTAGCGTACTACAGCGTCATTAGAACCAAATTAGAGCATGCCTGCACAGTTTGGGACTCTTACACCAAGAATACTGTGGCATTGGAGGCTGTCCAGCGGAAAGCCGCATGCTTCATGTTTTCAAAATACCGCACATCTGACTCTCCCTCCATTTCAATGAATGCAAATTCCATCCCACAATTTCAAATACGAAGAAATATTTAGAGACTAAAATATATATTTTTGCTAAAAAGCAACAAACTTGCTACCTTACCTTACGCCCCTTACAACACATCCAACAAGACATCATCATGCACAATCTGTAACTCCGCATCAAGCCAAAATCAATGAATTTAAGTATTCGTTTTTTCCTAGTACTGTTGAAGAATAGAACAAGCTGCCTTCTGATGTAATAATGTCCATTGATTCTATTCATAAATTGCTGGCGTTTTAACCATAGTCGTGTTTTATATTGGTGTATATTTTCTTGTCAGTGTTGCACATGTGTCATCGTAATTTGGTTGTCACTTGTGTTTAGTATGTTACTTTTGATGAATTCATTTTAATCATGGAAAAATGCTAGAAGAATTGCGAGCATACTTTAATACTGTTAAGCATTCTTTTTTATCAAAACAAGTGCAGTGTGGAATGACCTGCCGATTTGCGTAGTAAACAGCCCGAATGTAGAAATATTTATTGATAACTTGAGAGCCTCTCGCATGTGAAGCCTTTGTTTGTTTGTTTTTCATCATCTGTTTTTCCTTCCATGAAGCTCGTGTAACTTTGTTGTACCTTTTTTTTAATTGTATCTTTGCTCACCCCTGCTTGGAGTCAAATGAATCCGCAATATTGCTAAATAAATAAATAAATGCGCAATATGCGCAATCTCTGCCCCTAGTTCCTACCCAGCACGACAAGTAGCTCTAGAAAACGCTGTCCCTCCGTGCCACCTACCTGATCCGCACGCACTCGCCGGTGAAATTCTGATGTGAAAAAAGTGCAGCGTGAATCACATCCATCGTGACCGCGGAGTCGCACAGTATATGCCAACGTTTCCTGTCCACGGTCAGTTCGCAAGTCAACAGATCCAGCAGGCGTTTGTCTTCCGCGTCGAAATAGCGAGCGAAAGTACGTAAAGAGGTCCGGTTCTGCCTGCAGCGGGAACGTCGCATCCTTGGCGAGCAGAGGTTCTCGAAGGTTTGGTGCGGACCGTCTGTGATTTTTTCGGTTAAAGGTGGAACACTCTCTGTGTCATTATGATTTTCTCACAGGGATTGGTTGTCCTTAGTGACACTCACGTTGTCATGAAGGTCCGCCTCGTCGGCTCGATGCCACGATAGCGCTGCAAGCCGTCTTTGCGTCTGATGACACTCACTCCTGTGAGGGCATCACGCGGCGGCCCCCTTGTCCGGGTAGGACCCTCACCTCGAACTAAAAAACTCTCCCAGACCCCACTTGGCCCTGGGGGGGGGGGGGAGTTTGCCGGAGGTGTTGAATGGATGATGATGGGCTGATGAGTTATGTGTGACTCTGGGGCACGGCACCTCCGGGTGTCAATCCCCCTCCCCATCTGACAACGGCAAAGGTACCTTCTCCCTTCGACAGCCGCTCACGACACGCTTGGGTTCGTTACTAATATTATGGTGAGGCTGCCCAAAAATATTAAAAAATAATATGCCTCTGCCCATGCCACTAAGTAAAACAGTGGAAAAAAACTGCCGGTTTCCTCTTTTAAAAAGCTTTAACACGTTCCTTCTCCCTCTTTTCTTCGTCAGCATCGTTTCTTACGGTTGCGACATTTTCGCGATCCTCCTCGCTTGTTTCTTTCTCTGCATGTAGGGTGGATACTAGTTTCTCAATCCGCGATGGACGCTTCATAAAATCCTTGAGAGGCTAGTGACTGCCCACAAGCTCTCTTTTCCTGCACCGCCCCTGACCTGAAACTCTTCCCCGAGCTCAGCGTCGCATTCCAAGTTTTCTTTTCGAACCTGTCTTGCATCCACAGCTGTACTTCCTCGTTTAGGCTGTTCGAAAACTATTCCAGCAGATTTCTTCTACAACTTTGTCCCGATCATAACGGGCATCTGTGGCTTCTAGCCATTCGATTCAATTTGCTTTCACGCTGTAAGCAAACACCGGAAAAGATACAGAATACTTATTCCCTGCTTTCTTAAGGCGAGAGCGAAATTCGGAACGATGCAAATGCGTACGCGGTCGCAAATGGACGCTGGAATGAGAAACACGTGGAAGCAGCACGTTCTAGTACTCTTCGATAGTCTGATAATGACAGAAATATGGTGAGATGATGACGGAACACACTGGAAAATGATTTCAAATGTACGAACGCTCTTCGAGCTGCTGCTGCTGCTTCCGCAACTGCTAGATTCGGCCGGCGTTCTACACTCGAGTATGGAGCACCGTGGCGCCAACCTCGGTGAAGACGCGGAAGCCTGAGAGAGCGAAGTCGTCTTGTGAATTCATGTTCGATGGCCAGATGCTCACGTTTTGGTGCCCGATGAAGGAAAATGGGTGCCGAAGAGTTGGTTCTCGGTTTTATTTCTATGTCCCTTAGAATTCGCCATGAACGGGAGCTAAAAGCATTTGATGCTTAAAAGGAATGTGGATAAATGTTTCAACTTGGGAGACCTAGGCCCGGTCGCGTTGAATTGTTCCTTACTTTAAATAAAGTCATTACTCACTCACTGATGGCAGAGAAGCCAATAATGGAGTGCGGCTGCTACCTTGCTCGTGTCATCGTCATATAATGGAGTTTAGAAGTAAAAATTTCTGATGAGCTAATTGGCACATGATACTTAAAAGCCGTCTGTGCTAAAAAAATAAACACAGAAAAGTATAGGGTAAATGACTGAAGCGCAGCTTCCAACTTTAATAACAGGAAAACAGTAGATACAGGCGTGCTTATATATCCGCTGACATTGGGAAGAAAACTGCAGGTTTAGAATGACGACTTGTTGGGCAAGTTGGTTATTTACTTCACGACCTCTGCGGCGCAAAGAAGACAACACAAGAAAAAAGACGACATGTGCATGTGGTGTCGTTTTCTTTTTGTGTTATCTTCTTTGCGCCGCAGTGGTTTTCAAGAAATGTAATGGAGGAAAAACGTTTTTTTTTCCAATTCAGTTCATAATTTGCAGCAGCTGAAAACGGTGAACTAGGCAATGCATTTCACTTCAAAATTAACTGCAGCGGATTATTTACTACCTCTTTCTCGTGTGTCTCATATTAAGGCTTATGGAAGCAGTTTAGATGCTATAGTTGAATGTCCCCTTTAAGAGAACAGAATGCTTGCTTTGTTACAACTAAGTAATTGAAATTTGTAACGGCATTTTTACCCTGTCCCCCTTGGCCTACCTGGAGTTCATGGTCGCAAGGCACAAGTTGCCGCAAACGCCCTGAATATAGATGTGTTTATTGAATGGAAAAACTGAGAGATCGGCAGGAAAGTTGAGCATATGGCCTGCTACTCTGCACTCTATCAATGTATGCCTATTGTGGCTCTAGATCACCAGTACAAGGTTGACTTTTGGGCAGAAGATGAACGCATTCACACTGAAGGCTATGTCCCACCACCCAAAACCCAGACGACTTTTTGCTTGCGCAGATGCATCAAACATCTACTGCTGCAGTAAATTTGTAATAGCTTATTCCGATTAGATTTGGACAACTTAGCAAAAACTTCGACGAACATGAAAAGAGGAGCTCAGAGAATTTTGTCCTACGTTTTTAATAGGTCATTGGTGCTATTTGCGCGACAGCTATTCAATCATATTGTTATAGTTATTTCCGCTCCGGCGCTCGTCCAGCATTTGCTATATTCCGGGCTTCAGTATATGAGTCTTTCGCCTGAAGGAAACTATGCACTGCGCCATTATTATCCGTCCTCATATGCCTGCGCAGATTATCTAGCAGTGAGGCTCCGAGTTCATGTCTCAGTTTCAGGTTTCTTATTGTCAGAAATGTTTTACACACATTAGTGTGATTTATTTCGTACAGAAGGAGGTCCCAAAGTGAAGCTGTCAGGGGGACCACTTGTAACAAAATGCTTCAAACAAATTCACAAATATGGGAGAAATTGAACATTAAAATATGTTAAAATCTATGAACAAGAACAACGATACATAAAAAAGGAAAAACTTGACCCTGCGGTTATAACTTTCCTTATAAAAATATTTTGATGTTATTGAAAAGCCTGTACGACTGAACTGTTTTAGCATATGACGGTAGTGAAGTTCATAGAGTTATAGGTGAAAACAAACGGGTTTGCTTGCCATAATTAGAGGGTAACTCTAGGAAATATCAAATTGTTGTTTTGGTAAAATCTATTCAGATTACTGTTTATAACGGAAGATGACGGAAGAGCATTAATGACAGTGTCACCATTAGGAGCACTTATGTAAGTGTGGCTAATCTTAGGTGGAGCAGATTCAATAAAGGGAGGATATTAGGATTTCGATATGTAGAGGCAGCTGAGGCAGTGGACGGGGAAAAGGTAAGTATCCGAACTGCTGAGTTTAAAAACACTTTTAGAGAAACCCGCCGCATAAGCAATGGGAATACGTAAAAGAGAATTGACACACCTAGCGTGGTTGTTGAAACGGAGACTGTGCTGCAGGAATGTATCTCTTTAATGCACTAAGGTGTAGTGGTGCCCGGCCGGCTGCTACTCGCCGGAAGAGCGAATGAGGAATTTTTATGCCAGTAGACAACTTTTGGGAAGTGTTTTCGCCCATTGTCCTTTGCTCACCGCTCACCTTATGCAAGGAGAAAAGTGATGTTTTTGCCTTAAAAAACATTCCTTCTTAATCTTCCTCCTATAGGCATTCCGGCAGTCGGTGAAGAACAGCTTTTATTGCCGATAAGAAACGGGTTTATAAGGAGACAGGAGGGTGACGTAATAGGTCACGATGTTAGGTTGTTGTCAGCAGGACGTCAGAGTGACTCAGCTCTGCTACATCTTTCCTTTCCTAAACAATTAGTTTACCGTCACTCGGCAGTGGGTAGCGGCAGGGCTGGAGACGTCGTCTGCTTCGCCGTAGCTGTAGAGGGTCGTGTGCGACATCTGGCAGAGGGTCGTGTGCGTGTCTGGCCGAGGAGGTACGTCGCTTATGTGTTTCCGAGTCCTCCTGATCTCCCGGACGTCTTCCGTTTTCAGGATCGTGGAACGGTGTGTCTCCCCTGGCGTCAGGAAGGCAGCAGGTGCCCTGGTCCGCTTAGGCGTGTCGCACGTTCTTATCTGCTGTCCCTGCGACAGGGGTGGCAGGTGCCTGGAGCCACAGGTGTAGTAGGTTCTCTGGCGCTGGCGAATTTCTTGGAGCCTCTTGTGCACGGCTCTGCTGGGCACCGTCTCTGGAACCAGGTGTTCTGCCGGTACTGGGAGCTGAGTTCTCGTCTGCCTTCTCATAACAGGGGACTTCAGCACAGGAGCTCTGGGGGTATTGCACCACTCGAATAAAGCGATTTGAAAGATAAGCACTTTCTCAGTAGCTTCTTGGCCTCTTGGACTGCCCTCTCATCCATTCCGTTAGAGGTCAGATGACACGGGCTCGAGGTGACGTATGCCATACCTAGCGTGGTTAGCAATGCTTTGAATTCTGCATTATTCAACGGTGAGCTGTTATCACTGCACAGCTTTAAGGGCAGTCCATGAACAGCGAAAATTTCCGCACATCATGATTTGAGCAGTTTCGCTGTCACATGTTGGAATTCATGTATTTCAAAGAAGAATGAATAGAAGTCATCAATTATGATAAACTGCCAGCAACCGTAAAATAAGAAGTCTATTCCCACGGTTTCCCATGGTAACCTAGGTACTTTGTTGCTCGAAAATGGCATCTTCGTGTTTCGTGATTGATGCGTTTGGCAGAGTTTGCAAGCTTTGGAGTACTGATCGATCTCTGCACACATGCTTGGCCAAAACATGGCACTTCTCGCCCGTTCTTTCATTTTGTCCGCTCCCAAATATGCGGCGTGAAGAAGACAGAAAAGTTCTGGTCTCTTTGAATGTGGTATGATTACCTTATTACTGCGGAATAACAGGCCTTCTTGGATGTGTATCTCCTCCCGGAATGACCAGTATTGACGGACGGCTTCGGGGACCTCCCGCTTGTCGTCCGGCCAGCTTGTTTCCGCATGCCAACGTAGCTGGAGCAGAGCAGGATCACCATCAGCTGCTGCAAGGAGGGCTCTGAGACGTTCATTTGAAGCAGACAAAAATCTAGCACATTCACTTGAAACTGCTCTGTCTTTTCAGCCATGAACTCTTTATTAGGAAACAGCGACAAAGAATCTGCGAGAAATAGTCCTTTGCCCAGTTAGTAGATGAGGATATTGCTGCAGGTTTAGTTTCATGCATTGCAATCGAAGAAGACACCGATGAAACTTCTTGAATATCGGCATCAAAGGGTGGTGATCGATCTAAACGGTTACCTCTGGCTGACCGTAAAAGTAATCGTGGAATTTCGTGCAACCGTGCACAATAGCGAGCGTCTATTTTTAATTTACGCATAGCGCTGTTGTGCGCATGTGAGCGACCGAGAGCAAAAAGCGACAGGGCGGACTTCTTGAATAAGAATCGCGTCGACTCCCAAATGGCTGGCATCGACTGAGAGAATGACAGATTTACTTAGCCGTGTCTTCGGGGGTGTGGGTTCGAATCCCACCACTGCCACCATGTAGGCAGGCCGGCAGTCAGGGAAGAACAACCTTTATTGCCTATAACGGGTTGACAAAGAGACAGGAGGGTGACGTAACAGATCACCATGCTAGCTTGCTGCCAGCGTGACGTCAGAGTGGCTCAACTCTGTAAACCTCCTTTACACGTAAAGCTAGAATTTCTCCCTTTTCGCACGTATTGTTCTCATTATAAAAGCATTCATGGAAGCACATATCTGAACTAATACACTTTGTTCATGTGCAAGTGACGGTATATATAAACGTCCTCTTAAAACAAACTAGAACTGGTCACCTAGCTCTTCTCCCAGCTGTACCAGTTAGAGCGCCTTCTCTAAAAAAAAAAAAAATATCCTAAAGCTGTTAGCGAGTTTTCATCTAGCGCAGCTAAAATAAAATTTTCCTGTTTTCACCGTAGCGCCCCGTAATCTTGAGAAGCGAGGATATTGACGAAAATATTATCGCACAGTGGCTGTGTGGAAACGTATCAGCCACTGTGCGGTAAGTGGTCAATTATAGCTGTAAGCGGATAGCGCGATTCTCATTGTAGCTTCCTTCGTGCAGCTAAATAAATATCGAGTGCATCCGATGACTAGTGGCACAAATCTTACTGCACTATTAGAATCCTAGTTGACATGTGATCAATGGTCTTTTAATCTGGTTTATAATTTCAGGCTTCTGGATGCTGGTAATGACAAAGGATTGTGGAAATGTAACACCAAGTAGCTTTAAAGTACAGCAAAACAAGTACAAGGCTTTCTGCGAAGCGCTCAACAAAGACAAAGGATTTCCCGAGGGCAGCGAGTGGCTCTTTGTTGTAAGTGTTGAAAGAGCAGTTTTTTTTATATACCTTACCGGAGCTGTATTATGCCTGTTGTTTGTTATTATTCTATATAATATGATTTTGGAAGCAGCCATTTCATCATCTGAGGTCATTAAATGTTTTGTTACCTTCTCACTGCCGCGACAAAGCTGTGTACAAATAAATTATTTTCAAAATTTTTTTACTGATTTACAGCTGTTGTTTAGTCTTTTTGTTCGGATGGGATTTCGACTTAAAGCCAGTCTCTCTATTTATAAGCATCAACAATAGCCTAAAACCTAACACTCACCAGCTGTGTTTTAGTGTTATTCAAATGTAGTGGGAACATAAATCCATAGGGTTTATGTTCATGTTCGTACACGACTATAGCATCGCTGCCACCAAGCAGTGAAATCTGCGGACGTAAAGATGGAGTTACCACAAAGAAAATAGGCCGCAGTGTTTGTTTAGAGAAGCATTCTGAAACACTTAACAACGAGCAATATTCGTTGTGTTGTCTCCTCATGATAACCGCGACATAACGCAAAAACATGACTACACATAATCCTCCACTCAAACTAAACTTTAATGGCCTTGGCTACTATAAACAAAATAACCGAGGAGCACTCAATTCAACGGCGAGGACGAAGGAGGGCGACTGATCACAACCACCGAGCTAAGAGGCTTAAAGAACTTCGGCGACACTGCTAGGAATGGGAAAAATTTGGGCAAGACCAAAACACAGGGGCACAAACTCTTTCGATACCTCGGCGGAGGTAATAGGACACTGGGTGCCGGCGAGTGGCATAGATAATGAGACCGCTACGTGTTTCGAGCGATATCTTAACTGATGACCGTCCATCACACGTGGACCCATGGCGATGGCGCAGTGGTTAGGGCGTTCGACTGTGAGATCGAATCCCGGCCACCGCGGGATTTTAGATAGAGACGAATAGTCATGCGCCCGTTTGCTGTGCATTGCAGTGCATGTTAAAACACGTGATGTGGCCAAAATTTCTCGAGCCCTCCACTACGGCGTCTCCACAGCCTGGGTCGCCTTTGGATGTAAAACCCATAAACCTTAACCTCATCACAGTTGATTCGGGCTTACCCCGAATTACCCCCGCTTACCCCCGCCAAGTGTCAACTCTGCGGCAAAGGGCACATTCTGGGCGAAAACATGCCGGGAAATTTCCGGACTTCCTACGTAGTCAAGAAGAAGCTGTGGGAGCAGAAACAACGTCAGACGCACTCGTCGGAATGCCAGGGACAAAGCAGGAGGACTACATGGTCCGAGAAGGGTCCTTCCCAAGGATAGATACCACTTAGCTGGCGGAGCAAAGAGGGTTATCCGACTCCCGAGCCGGGAAGAAGCAAGTCCAGAGGGCGCTCCAAATCCAAAGACCGGGCCAACCCATAGGTAGGAGCCAGAAGCGTAAGAACGTAAGCTTCACAAAGGTCTCCCATGCTAAGAAAGATAGCATGGATGAAGAGACAGCTCAGTTAAAAAATGTCGAAAAATAAATTAAATCGTGAAATCTCAGAGCGCAATGGTATAAAATTTAAAGAAACCACAAGGGTCACCTGCCATTCTCCCACCTCACCCTCGGCCTACGGGCCCGAAGCCGCCGCCGAGCGAGTACAAAAAAGTTACCGAGGCGGCCCTCTTACCCCTGTGAAACAAAAAATTGAGGATGCGGACCCTATTCATGCATCGCAAGTTAGAATCAAGAAGCAGGAAAACAAATCAGCCGATTTTATTAATCATATGAGCACCCAAATTCAGGCCAATCTGGGAGTTATCCAAAGGCAGAGGCTAATCAGAAGCGAGACTCGGAGATTGCCTACTGATCTCGTTCTCATTAACATTTGGCAGCAAAATAAGGAGCAAGTTGTCTCGAAATTGCAGAATGACCAATCGCACTGAGAAAAACAATTGGCAGAGAACTGTCGCGGCTTCTGCCGTAAGCGGCCGATTCTGCAGCAGCAACTTCCTCCACTTGAGACTGCGCTTCAGGAGACGGGGTGCACCACCACATTTTCAGAATATCAAGTGTTCTATAGCACCCGGGGCGAGAATTCGAAGGTCATGACTCTAGTGAAACGAAACATCGCGGCGACAGAACGCGACTTCGGTTCGCGGAACATCGAGAACGACTTTGTCGAAATATATACAGCTCGCCTAAACAAAAGAAGGTGAGGTTGAGAGCTTTGTTACGCAAGCCTCTCAAAATTATTGGAAACCGGCTAATTGGGGTAATATGTGATTTTAACGCGCATCTTCAGGCTAACGCTCATCATCGTCAGGGAAACAATTATGGGAGGACATGCAAGACCAGGAGTTTCATTACATACTGACCCCGGTAGCGCTACATGATGGGGCAACAGTGTTAATATGGATACATCCCCGTATCTCAACCTCACAAAAAAGTCACCGGCCTTGAATGGTACGATTCAGAGCTAAATTTTTATAGCGACCAGTACATACTGGAACCCATCCTCAAAGAAGGACTGAAGACACGCAAGGCACGCATGCTGGCCGTTGTCGCATGGGACCACTTTAGAACAGTCAGATCAAACCAGGAAGAGAAGCCCATTCGCGGCATCGGGGAAGGGTTGGAGCAGCTAAAATCGAACGTTAGGGAATTTACCAAAACCTTAAGAGGGAAGGAATCCCCGAAACTGCTGATAGCTACCTCCTGCATATGTAGGAGGCTAAGAAAAGCATGGAAAGATAGCTAAAAAAACTGAAATGGAACCAAACCCTTCACAGAAGGTTGGCGCACTAAACAAATTGAAGATTACTCATTTGAATTATGTAAAGAAAATTGGGGCAGAAAATGTGACCCCATGGAGGGAGAAATGAACCTCGCCAGAACATGGGGTATTGTCCGCCATTTGCTCCACCCATAAAAGTCGAAAACCCAATTGGGAATTTGGTTAGCCAAAGCTCGAGACACGTTTGACAACAGAGATGATGATTTCAAGCAGAAAATAATAAAAACGTATACATTGGTGAGACCTAACCAACTCTCCTTAGAAACTATAAGTGTGCGCCAAAGGAGGAGCTTGGTACCCCCATCAGAAATGCTGAAGTTAGAGCTTAATTAGGCTTCGCACAAAGCCTGTACCGGTTCCTAAGAATTCTGGGACAAGGGCGAGCTGCTGAAGCAATGGAAATCAGCAAATGCTGACTTTATTCACGAGCCGGACAAGACTCCGCAGTTCGAGAATCTCAGGCTCGTATCGCTTACCTCCTGCGTAGGAAAGCTAATGTAGCACGTCATGAATACAAGATTAATCGAACACATTGAAAAACAAGGCCTCCTGTCACACACGACGATTTTAAGTGTAGGGTTCAATCCTTCAATTACTTGCGAAATTTCCCTTCTGGCAGAATGGGCCTGTGTAATATTCCAATCTACTGAATCTTGTTTAACTAGCATTGGCAGGAGGAGCACCCCACAGACTCGATGTTGTTCCCCCTACTCTCTAAGGTGGTGGCGTGTGCTCCCCCCCCCCCCCCCCCCTCCCGGGCAGTTTAATTATTTTACCCTCGAGGCTTACAAAAGCATTGTAGAGGGGATGGGCAAAGGTACAAATGGTAGAGTAGAATTGAATTGAAGGAAAGAAAATTGGGGAAAGAACAACAAACAATCATACTGCACACACTTGTAAGTTGCAAAATATCAGGTTAACTGACCAGAATACGTAGTTGCATGTAAGAGCAATTGCTTCTGTACCAATGTATCTAGGGATGAAGTACACAAAAAAATGAATGGGATGCGCGAGCAATAAAATGTTTCACAGTATTTTAGTAAGCGAAATGCGAAAGCGATGGTTGTCGGTGATAGCGACCAGGTCAGCAAGTAAGTTGTTCCACTCATGGCATGTTCTTGGTAAAAATTAGTGTCCATACGTCATAGTATTTTGGCGAGGTATAGCAGCTTCGTACCAATGATCGACACGTGCAGAAACATAGGGGCGTGTATAATAAGGCTCGATCTGAGTTGGTCATTACCTCCTTGGAGATAAATCCTATGAAAGAGGCAGATACGGGAAATCTTTCGACGGACAATGAGGAGCGGCAAGTCTAGACTTAATTTCATGTTATAGACGCTTGCAGTACGGTGATATTTATTGACGATAAAATGAGCTGAGCTATCTTGTGCAATCTCCAGGGTGTTATTTAATGATACGAGGCCGAGGTGCCGTATGGAACAGGCGTACTCAAGGTTCGGTCGGACATATGAAGTATACAATTCTTTTTCAGTGAAGATGGTGCAAGTGAAAAGTTCCGTTTTAAATATTCAAGCATGCGATTTGCTTTGGATGTTATGTAGTAATATGAGTATTCCAAAAACGAATATTCGTAATATGTACACTGACGTACTTATAAGCTGAAGCAGAATCCAGTGGGGAATAATAGAGTAGCTGGGACTGGGTGACTGACTGCGAGAAATTCGCATTGCTTCGCATTTCGCAGCGTTCAGTTGCATTTGCCAAAGAGAGCGCAAGAAGCGATGTTATTTAAATCACTCCGAAGTAATGTCATATCAGAATAGTTAGTTATTTTGCGGTAGATTACGCAGTCGTCAGCGAAGAGACAGATGGAGCTAGAGACACAATTGGGTAAGTCATTCATATAGATAAGAAAAAGTAATGGAGCCAAGACGGATACCTGAGGTACCCCTGATTGCACAGGTACCTGAGGGGAGTCCACATCGTTAGCTGTGGCATATTGGGTGCGGTTAGACAGAAATGTAATTATCCAGTTAAGTACTGCAAGATCGATTTTAAGGCGACTGAGTTGTAGAATAAGAAGTTCATGGTTCATCTTATCAAATGCCTTGGAGAAGTCTGGGAAAGCACAATCAGTAACGAACCCTGAGTCCAAAAATGAATGAAGATCATAAGTGAACATAAGTAGCTTTGTTTCGGGTGAGTTGGAGCGCATCGAGGGAATAAAATTCCGTTTCTACGCAGACGACATTGCCATATGGGTCAACCAGAAAGTGACTCAGAAACAGAAAAAAAGACTCCGGCGGGCGGCGACTGGCATAATGAAAGGTACGCTCCCGAGCGAGAATTGACTTGTTCGCCCCAGAAATTGGAACTATTCGTCTGCAATCCTAAGCAACTAAGGTGTAAGGCACCTTCAGAAATTCGAATTCAGGTTGCGGGAGCAGAAGTCACAAAATAATAGGAGATACGTATTCTCTGCCTAGTTCGCCAGTCTAACGGCCGCAAAAGAGAGATTCTAAAGCGATAGGAGAGCGATGTTGCAATCCCTGAGTCTCATCAGGCGGGCTGGGAGCAAAGGAGTGGGATTAAAGGTAAAGAATTTAATGGAGCTGGTACAAGATTTCATATTCAGCGGATTTAGCTACTTTAAGCTTTATCTCGACCTGAAGTCAAAGGTAAAGATAAAACTTGACGGACTAATACGTTGATGCGTATAGCGCGCACTGGGCCTTCAGACGCACACATCCACGGAGCGACGTTTGTCACTCGGGATGCACGACACGTGGGTGTAAGAGGCAGAAGTGGTGCATCCATCTCAGATTGAGAGATTGTGCGCCGCAAAAAGGCGCAGGGCTGTCCTGGCATAAAGTAGGAATCAATTCCGACAGGGACCATCGTGCATGAGGCATATAACAGACGGATGCTTTCAAGCGCTACCAGCAGGAACCGACGGCCGGTATCTGAATGAGCTTTCCTGTATAGCAAGGCATCACGTAGACAAAACTGCCTGTTCGAGTTTGGGTCCTAAGCAGCTGTCAAGAGCGACTCCATATGCTGGTCGTTGTGTTGCTCGGTTCGGAAGACGCGAGAATCGGGAAATCTTTCAGATAATACAGCGATGTTATTATCGAAGTTGTGCGTGTCACATTCCTGTTGTGGCAAATGGAGCCGGGAGAGGTAGCCCGCATCTGCGTGCCGTCGTCACTCTTGTAGGAAATTGTGTAGTCGTACTCTTGGAAGCGAAGTGACCAGCCGTCCAGGTGACCAGACGGATCACGGAGGTTGAGTAATCAGCATGGAGAATGGTAACCCGTTACTACTACGAAAGGGCATCCGTACAGCAGTGAAACCGCTGCACGGCGAAAACAACTGCGAGACACACCTTCTCGGTGATGGTATAGTTGGGCAGTCTTGCTTAGAGTTCGACTGGCCTAAGCAATCACATGCTCGCGGTTGCCATAGCGCTGAACGAGAACAGCACCAAAGCCTATACCACTTGCGTCAGTGTGCAATTCCGTTGCAGCAGAATGATTGAATGGACTTAAGATATGATGCGCCGTTAAAAGGAACTTGAGTTGCCGGAAAGACGAGTCACATTCAGATGTCCACTGAAATGGAAGCGTCTTTATGAAGTAGGCACGTGAGCGGGTAGGTGACGTTTGGAAAAGGAGGGAGGAAGCGTCGGAAATAGAAACAAAGCCCCAAACAACTGAGGGGCTCCTTCCCATTTCGAGGCTGCTGAAATCCGGCAACAGATACGGTCTTCTGGGGATCAGGCCGGACGCCATCACCATCGACGAAATGACCAAGTACCAACGCCTGTCGCTCACCAAAACGGCACTCCTTTGAATTCAGAACGAGGCCAGCTTGGCGCAGGCAGTCCAGCACGAGCACTAGGCGGCCGTTGTGTTCTTGAATGACCGGTCCAAGATGACTACGTCGTCCAGATAGCACATACAGACCACCCAATTTAGTCCACATAAGTTCAGAATCCATGAATATTTAAAATGTCGCAGGTGCATTGCGCAAACCGAAGGCGATAAAATTAAATTCGAGAAGTCCATCGGAAGTGATGAAGGTGCTCTCCTCCTTACATGTCGGGTGTATTGGAATCTGCCAGCATCTTGGCCGCAGGTCTGCAGATGAACGGTATGACGCTGTGCACAAGCATTGGAAACGGGTAAACGTCTTTTTTAGTGATTGAATGCAGGCTGCGGTAATCTACACAAAATTGCCATGTGCCATCTTTTTTTCGCAAAAGATTTACTGGAGCTACCCAAGAACTGCACGGCTGTTTAATGAAACCCTGTTGCAACATTTTCCGGGCTTGCTCATTGCTTACCTGCGCTCTGACGGCGCCATGCGGTGCGGTTTTTGACGAATTGGTTGTGCATATCCGCTGTCAATGTTGATTATTGGTACGTGACCCGGGAATGGAGCATGAAATAGTGACTTTCGAGAAGTCGAAAATGGGCGAATATTTGATAGCAGATCTTCCAAAACAACTGTGTGGTATTAAGGGAATTACTATTCATACCACACAGTTGAAACTTCACGGACTGTACTGCAACATGCCGCTGTGGTACATCCGTAACCAAGGCCACTGATATTGACACGTCTTCACTACAAGAGGCAAGGTTCATTCCAGCTGCTAAAAAAACTGGTAGCGTAGAGCAATTAATAGTCCACAATCGCGTGCAGCCCTGGGTTATCGACACTAAGCAATGAGGGACCGGAATAGATGTCTTCGCGCAGTTCGCACAAGCAGCCAGTTCTTTTAGCAGCTGCAATGAATCTTCCTTCTTGTAGTGAAGTCGTGCCATTATCTGTGGCCTTGGTTACAGATGTACTCCGTGAATATTCAACTATGTGGTATGATTAGTAATTCCCTAATACCGCAGAGCGTATTGTTTTAAGAGATCTCCTATCAAATATTCGCCCGTGTTTTGACTTCTCGACGCTCCGTTCCGGGGTCAGGCACCAATCAATTAGAAGAGATGTCTTCGCGCAGTTCGAATAGTTAGGCGTCACGGTCGCAACAAACGGTTCGGTCGAACGGTGGGAACACGAAACCCGAACGCACTGCATCGACATCGGCGGCGCAACTATATCGTCGCACACTCAAAGCACGTCATCACAAACAAGCGATTCCTTGAAGAACTCAGGTGGAAGGGAGCCTTAAACACTTATCTCCCGTGCTGCAGTCAACGGTTGCGCCACACATGCGCAGGAAATTAATACTAAAAATTACATCATGTGTGGAGTGGGATAGTACAGCGAAATCCGCCGAAAACACTACACCTTGCCACACCTTGCCACTACACACTCCGACAGGATACAACAAATCGCCACTAATGCTATGCAAATTGCCATATTTATCCTAAGAAAACGTAGCTTTGGGTCCCTGCACGTTTTTAAACGATAAGCTCATGATCGGAATAGTTGCACCCGTGTCCACTAACGCCATTGTGGAAACACCGTCAACAGATACACGCATATTATTTTGTACATCGTGACGGAAGGAAGTATCTCTACGATTAGCGATTGGTCTCCGGCGGCCTCATCTCCATCGACCGCGGGAAAAAGTTTTCTGGAGGTGGGGACTAGGAGCGACGTAACGGGGACAGCGAACTGCGGGCACGAAATGCGGGCGGTGGAGTCAGACTCCGGTCGGAAGATTAGGAATGGTTGCGTACACAACCGACCTGAAACTGACCGCTTGGAGGAGGCGGCCAGTACCAAGGGGAGTAAACTTGGTGATCATTGGTCGTGTATGGGCTAAATTTTCTACATGTGCATTAACATGTCCCAAGTAATGATTGAATCCTTTATCAATAGTGACTTCTCGTACTAAGAAAACGAAAAGTCACTGTCTAGCATGTTGTCAGCGCTCACGAACAGTAAAACATCTTGAACATACATGTACGTTCCGTGGAGCGACCCGTAGCAGTCTAATTAAAGTTCACTCTAGTGCAACATAGTTTTGAACAGAAAACAATACCGCCACAAGCTGCTACAATAATGTAAACAGCAAGGGGACAAAAAGTTGGGCATGTTGGCAAATATTACTAAAAATAAAAAAAGACGAGCACACTGAAGGAAGAGACCACACAGGACAAGCGCTTACTAGCAATAAGTGTTCTATTCTACGCTCGGAATATATAAGGTTCACGAAAACTAAAGAAGGCGAAAAAGGACACTAAGCACGAAAGCAGAAAACCTGAAAACAGAAAGCAGAGAGCAGAAACCATGCTGTCACGTCCAGCACATCGCCCAAAACGACTACTCCGCAGCAGCCATGCAAGACCTCCTGACAGTATTTCCTTTTTAACGTAGACCTTAAGCGGACATTGGGTAAAATTGGACCATCACTAACCTGCATTCCTCATCGGCTGCAGCCCAAGCGTTCTACGACAATCCAGGCCCCAATCGCGGGTTGGGAAGACCGAGAAGACAGAGAAAGTATTCTAAGGCAAAATAGATCAGAGCAGCTTGAACTATCGCTCGAAGTAACCGACGTCGAGAACCGGATGTGGAAGATATGCATTCGTAGAGAGTTTATACTTACTGCGATGCTTCTTCATTGTTTTTCGTTTTGTGTTTTTATTCTTATTATGGTGTTATACTGACTTTTTAAACGAGGCGTAATTAAACGTCAGCAAATTATAAACAAAAGTTGTGCAGTACCAGTCAAAGAGAATCCTGTCGCTGAAATCTACACAACTATTTTTGATATGACATCTACGGTGCCATATAAACGCGCGAACTGACAGAACCTCCTCAGGATAGACTCGCACGTATTTGATATGGCAAACATTTACTAGTGTCATAGATTCCAAAAAAATAAAAATCTTATTTCGAAAAATACAGGCCGCTCTCTTGAGCCTCTGCTAATCTAGCATAATTTTCAAAGAAATAAAGCAGTGCAATAACAACTCCATCAAACACTAAAGCGAAACACGTCCTATATACTTTTCGGCTTTGGTATCCTGGAAATTTGGAGTACGCACAGTGAATTGCTTAT
This sequence comes from Amblyomma maculatum, assembly GCF_055883805.1. Lineage (NCBI taxonomy): Eukaryota > Metazoa > Arthropoda > Arachnida > Ixodida > Ixodidae > Amblyomma > Amblyomma maculatum. Next base: position 21,028,425 of record NC_139351.1, on the reverse strand, counting down.
GTTAAAGTTCCGTAACCACGAAATAAACTCTCAAATGCATGCTTTGATTTCAAGTTAAAAATAGTTATAACTATGTCTGGTTCCTGTGCCTGTAGCTATGCGGCTTGTGGGTATTAATCACACAAAAGGCATCAAGGTGAATTCAGATCTAAATGGTAAATAAATACAACTCGAATATATATTTAAGGTATATAAAAACAGAAGCATACGGTTACTCAATCCCCTGTAGTGGTATATGGTTAAAAAGACGCAGAGGAAGGGCAGGAGGAGGCTGTGAGGAAAGGATGATTAAAAGGGAATACATGTGTGAGCGCTGTACCGAGTTTCGCTAAAAGTATGGCATAAAATTAACTGCCTGTCATTCACAGTTGAAATACCGGTCAGAAGGTCACTATATCCTTCGGTACTTTGATGCGCAGCGTCGATACAGATGTCGCAATTCGATTGCCCGACGACACCTGCTTATGGCACTAGACCTATAGATGCAGTTGTGCGCAACAGGCGGCATCTTTTTTTGAAACGGGTCTATATAGGCTGCAGTTTTGCTGTCCGTATTATTTGTCATTGTCTCTGCCGTTGCCACTAGTGTTTCTGCCTTGTCATACTCAGTGAAAAGCAGTTCTTCTAGGTCTGTTCTGCAAGTTTTGAATTCTTTGAGGAGTAAAAACTTTTTATAACTATTATGAGTGGCATTCTATCCTTTGTTTAAAGTTATTTGTCTTGTCGAGCCAAACAGGATGCTAAAAATCCACAATTGTTTTCCAATACTCTTATTGGTCTCCTAGACATATCATACCTAAATATTTTATAGATTTCAGGCGACGAGAGGGTGGGCGACGACTCCAGTTATTACGATACATCTCTAGGGCTCAGGGTACATTTGTGGCTAAGCTGTTGGTCAACCTTCACTTTAAGAAATTTGCTTATAAGGCGGCAGCTTTACTTGGCTAATGAGCGGCGTGCACAGGAAGTGTCCGCAAAGAGCGACATAAAAAAGTCCCAGATTACCTTGCTAAATTGTCATAATAATTGTTGCGTCAGCACTTGTCGAGCCATCAAAGGGGCAAGTGGGACGGCGACATGCAGTTGGCTTAGCGCAGCGAGCGTTATCAGATTAGTAGTCAGGGTGCCGTAAGAGATTGAGAAAGTAGAGGGCCTAGCGCTAGCAGTCGCGTGATGGCGCATTGCGTAAATGTCTCTGCTGATATTTTTACTATGTGTACGCACAACAGTTCTTGTCCTTTGTTTTCTGCCCTTTCGGCCTTTCAGTGCTTTGCATCTTTTGCACGTGCATCTTGGGGCGAGTCTTTTATGCCATTTTATTTAAATTAAATTTTATTTGACCGTTTAGCCTTTGTCTGGTGCTTGTCTGTTCGCCTATGTTGCTTGTTTTTGCTAGTTTTAAGATGAATCAAATTATTGCGTCACTTAGTTCAATTTCTTTCTTGCTTTGCACAGCGTCAAATGCCCCGAAAAAAAAGTCTGCTGTGCTGTGAAAGCCCCTTCCGGGAAAATAACCTACCATGAAAATCCTACAACAAATAAGGCTTTCTGCGGCAAAGAAGTGAGTTCAGTGAAGCAGTTGCAGTTTCATGAAGTGTAAATATTATTGGTTCGGTTCTAATATTGGCACGACAAATGGAAAAGTGTCCAGGCAGTATACGTGCTCTTTGCCGTTTTTTGTGCGCCAGTGAACTTGATTCGCGCTTGTAAATCAAGGTACTGTGTCTGTATACATATTTCATATGCCTTCTCCTACATCGTCACCCATCATGATCTTCTTTCTTCTCTCCTCCGCCTTCAACAGTGCAGAGTAGCAGGCCAAATCTGAATTATCCCGGCCAACCCCTCTGCCGTTTCCTTTCAATAAATCCATCTATGGCTAGGTTTTGTGCAGTAAGAAAGCCTTCAGCACATGTAGCAGCTTTTTTTCTTATAAACTCAATTATGTTGCTTGTAGCCTATCCTATCGACCACCTATCGAAAATTGATCCGTAAGGCTTTTGCGAACATTCCGCATCTACCACCAATTCTCAGCCGTCACTAACGAGAACCTTTTAGTTAATGGGGATGTTTAATCGTCTAATTAAGAGAAACCTAGAGAATCCCAAGGATATTCTGCGTCCTAGTCGCAGCACATTTCTACCTTATAACGTCTCCTGCGCTCACAACAATTATATTTAACAGCCATTTAAAATCAATTGTAGTACAGTAACTCAAATGTTTCCGTAGAATTTGACTACTCACTCAAAGTTATACGGCAAACCTGGACAAGGAACGCAACTAGAACATTTTGTTTAGATTTTCTGAGCTTGGTGGTAACTACGGTGATCATTTGGCTTTATCTGAAAGTGCTGAGAGCTGCCGTATTCCAATCAACACAAGATGTCAAACATCAATGCTGCGAAGAAGAAAAGCCTGCGTTTACTACTCCTTTTAGGTATGGCGTAGGTTTTTCACAAACAATTGGTGTAGACCACGAAGACTATGGATAAATAAATATCAATATTTCAATTATCCTCTAATTACAAGACACAGAAGAAGAAAGTCCAGTAGCGACAGAGAGATGCATACGCCATAAGTATTTAACAACTTCACTTTGTCTACTATGGCCGCATGCTTTATCTTGTGGAAAAATAATATCATTCATATATGTTTCCAAATTTATCCCTCCTGGGATATCCACTTATGGCTTTGCTGCAGATACTACGATATCTGACCAGGCCTCTGCTTCACTGCACTCAAGCGCTCGCACTGCGCTAGTACAGATAGTAAAGACAGCTTAAGTTTACTACATCATGTCCTATACCTGCGTGCAACAACGCGATAGCTCTAAAGGCCCCAACCTTTAAAGAATCCGCTGTCGGCGTTATCGCCTGTATGAGTGAATTACAGCGAGCGCATTTAAGCTCCATCTTTAGAGAGACAACGCGACAGCCTGAATGTATCCGCTTTACCGGCTTCCCTTTGTCGACTTCCCAACGGATCCTCGTTGGCGCACAAGCACTAATTGCTACCCACTTTATGAAATTTTGTCTAAGGGCTCACGCACGCACTCTGTAGCATCAAGTCTTAAGCTCGAAAGACCACCCGACAGAGCTTAAGGCGGACAAGTATGCACTCTTCAGGGCGAAATTGCCTCGGATTCGACCAACGCATTGAAGCAAAGTCGCCGACTTTGCCAAGCCCCGCTTTAGGTTCGCTTTGTGCGTGCGCTGCTTTGCTTTGACGAGTGGCCGCCTCGGATTCAATGGCGCTTTGAAGGCAGCATGCTTGTTCGAACTACGATTGGGTGATCCTGTACCTCTTTAGCCTAGGCAGCTTGCCCAACCCGCGATCGAAAGGTTCCAAAGGGTTGGATTCTGCTCTAACCCTTCAATATCCCAAATGCGAAACCCGAGTTGACAGCGCCTGCTTTCGCGGACTCGTGATGTGGTCACGCAATGTCACAGAGCCAGTAAAGGCGCATGTCAACTGCGCAGAGTCACGTGCGCACGTCATAATACTTTGGACATCGAAGTGTGCTAAGACCGGCGAAATGGTGGGCTTAGAGATGAGTACGGCAAAGACTTTTCTTCGGCTGGGTCTTCAAGAGAAAGTCGCATCTTTTTCGAGATCTGACAGTGACGAGCTTAGAGATGACTGCAGAAAAGGCTTTCGCTTGGCTTTGTTCTCAGGAGAAAATCGCGTTCATTTTGAGATCTGTGAACGGATGTGCGATGTCAGCGAAGCCTCGCAAAAATCTCTCAAAGTTTGAGCCCAGCCCCAGGAAGCTTTAAAGGTTACAGCAGGAACAGCGCAGCGGGTTATCCACGGCTCGAAGTTTGGCTGGGTCAGGATGAGCACCATTTTAGTCGAAGACGCATGGCCCAAGGTTGTATGCTGACGACACGGAAAACGGAACTTAGAGGCGTTGAGCTAGAGGCCGGCATTTTGAAAGATGAGACCTTGGAAGAGTCAGCGAGACAAGAAGAAAATGTGGTACAAAAGACAATCACATCGTTGGTCTAGTAGAGAAAAGTCAGTCAAGCGAAAACTTGGATGAGGGCGTCCAACATAAGCTCAAATTTTGGTCGTCGCTTTGCCTAAAAGAGAAGGCATGACTTTAAATAGATAAATCCCATCATGTGTTACAAACGCACATTCTTCATATTAAGGTAGTCTTTCGCAACGTACCATCAGCCGGACATAATAGTATTATAGCGAAAAAATTAACACCTAGGAGACAATCGAGAGCATCTTCGATTCACAGCAGGAAGCACATGTGTCTTTTTTAAATGTTGTTGAGGCGCCATAAATACAAAAACGCCAGGACCCCTTGTTTTCCTTTATCGAGACAATTGGTGAGGCCTAGGGACTACGAGAAGGTTCGATTGTGTTTTTGAAAACAATTTCGGTAATCTCGGTATTGATAACATGGCGTTCAGTATTGGAGAGACGGTAGGATCTGCGAAAGACAGGACACGTATCCCCAGAGTCAATGCGGTGGGTCAGAGCATAAGCTTGGCTCAGAGGATTATTGTTACCAAGATCGGAGATATCCGAGAAATTTCCTGATTTTCGCAAAGCTGGGATAGTTTGGCATGAAGGCGTCCGCTTCAATTAGGGGCTAGGTGTGAGGGTCTGTATTCTTCCTGACATAAGATTAAGTGGAGACAACATGACCACACAAACGCTGCATGCGAGAACTTCAGGATAATCGAAGTTTCGAGATAGCAGAAATAATGCTTTATCCTTAACTGTGGCGATGACACGGGGCAGTGCAACTCGGTGGATCAACAGGAGATCAAGAACGGCCGCAACAAAGTAGTCTGTATGAGAAATAGGAGGGGATGATATCAGGGCAACAAAACAGGCGGCACAGGATGGTGACAGGCAAATTCTGTGCAAAATAAGCACAGTGAGAAATAACTGGCGTGGAGCCAAGCAGAGGAAGTTGGCAACACAGCCTCCAGATTATTTTAAGATCAGTCCTTATTACCAGCTCTCTAAAAAATATTCAACGAAATGATTGCTCTTTCAATCTAACTAGGCATTGATAATGAGGTGGTATTGTTAAAGGTGCAATAAAGAGAGTTCACAGCTCATCGATTTACAAGAGCAGTCCATCGACAAGATTCGGGCGTACTTATAAATTTCGCGTTAGTCGTTCTTGTGGCCGACTTCATGATTACAAAGCAAATGAAGCACCCCGGCTGCCGCCTCTTCCTAACTGACCGCAAAGAGTAGGAGGAGGCAATCACGACGCACCGAGAGCTTTTCAGCTAACTGATGGGAGCTTGCCACTATGCCATCGGTGCAGTAATAGGCACTGTGAAAATAGTCCCATTGCTTCAGCTTGTCGTTTAGCTGGTATGTTATAACAACGTAAAGTGTTCGTCAATATATTAATCACGTCATATCCGAAAATAATAGCAAAGTTCTCAGCAGGGTAAAGAGGTTGAATCTAGAGAACGAGAGCAGTGCACGTGTATTTTTGCTTATGCGAGATTAACTTGGTGCTATTTTGTCTGCGACGAAACCTAATGAACCGAAAGCTTCACTACACCACTTCGGACCAAGGACAGCGGCGGCTCGAGTTTGACCTTCAATGAGACAGAGCACACTGGCCGCGAGCACTCTCCGTGCCGCCGCAGCTGGAACCGCCGCGAATACGCTCTCTCGCTGTCAGTCTGGGTTCCTCCTTCGCGCTGGCGCTTGACGGAGCAGAGCAGTTAATAGAGCAAGACCTCATGGCGGTCGAAGCCATGGGCTCTTGCTCTACGGTTCCGTCAGCCAGCGTCAATGGAATTCTGCCCCAAAAAGGACGGACCAGTAATCGTCAGCTCGCTTCTCACGTGACTCCACGTCACGGCTTGCATGTAGCGAGCGAGCAAGAGCATGCGACGCGGCCGCCCTGACAGCAGCTTTTCTTCATTTTTCTTGGGGTAGAAACTACAGCGCTGCCGCAGGGTCACGTACATTATAATGTTAAAGCGCTAAACCTCAACCACACACAGACATGGTAAGGACACACAGCACAAGCGCTCACTGCCAACTGCTTTATTGCCTGAAGGTGACTAATTATCTACAGCGAAAACAGCATGAAAAAGATGGAGAAAAAAAACATGACAGAGATTGATAACAGAACCGGCAAGGCAGTACGCATGCGCAGGCAAGAAGGAGCATAACATTCAAATTAAAATTGGTATTCTTCTCTGTAGTTGTTTTTTTTTGCGATCTAACTTTATGATGTACAATATGCACCAACTTGTCCCGAAAGAAACTTTAAGAGTCCCTTGGGGGCAGCCAGTCTTCTCCTGAACAAGCTTGCCGGCGTCCGGGACCTCTTTCTTCTGCACGCCGTCTCCGTGTACTGTGCGATGTCAGTGCACGTTAAAGAACCCCAGGTGGTCGAAATTTTCGGAGTCCTCCGCTACGGCGTCTCTCATAGCCTGAGTCGCTTTCGGACGTTAAACCCCACAAACCAACCAACCAACCTTAGGGTTTCGTTGCGCCTGCCATTAATGGCTACGGCCTACGAGTGTGGAGCGAAAGCTTTGGCTGCGGGCGACTGAGCGTTACATCGAACAAAACCATCGTTCCGTTGAACGCATCAAATTTCACCGGCGTTTGAGTGGTGGTGGCAAAGGCTTTTATTGCATCTAAATATGGGGGACACTTAAGCTCCATTTTTAAGGCTGTGACACGATAGCGTAGACTACCAGCCCACATATAAAGCCCGCTTGAACCAAGCCGCAGGAACGTAGCTTAGTAGCCTATATGGGTAACGTGAACACCAAGGTCATGGCAGTCTGATTCTGACGTAACCGTCTCATGTGAAACGAGAAACCCCAAGTTGACTGCTTTTTGCCATTTGCGGCTCCGGCATACGAGCCTACGCGACGAGCCCAGCTGGCTTGCGTAGTGTTAACAAAAAGAATATACAAAACATTGTAATTAAAAGTAGAAAAATTGCAAAGAAAAAGACTTAAACAAGAGGAAGGGCAAACTAAAAGTGGTCAACCACTGCGTCGTAGTTCGTCCTAACTAAAACTGCATGTCAAACAAAAGTGCACACACTATCGCCTCTACTGTTGAGGCGAAGGTTAAGTGTCCGAAGTTTTATTACACTGCCCCTGACGGCCGCTCGCAACCGATCTGGGTGATATTTAACCATTCGTTCCGAACGTATAGTGAAATGTCGGCCAGATCGGCGGCGAACGGTTCTAGCTACTATAGCTGCCCTTTCCTGTCGATGTCAACTGGGCTTTGTTACTGCGTCCTGTCGTTGGGCGCGGTAAAGTGATGCCGCAGAGCGAGCGTGGTGAGCACCGTCGTCGACACGCGCTTTTATTATGCTATTTTCTTGTCACCGGCGTGCACATCAGTTGAGAAAAGAGGAAATTATGTTTGATCGCCGATAACTTTGGTGCTACTAAAGCTGGCTTAAAAAGTTAAAGGAAAGGACCGATGGAATGCCGACTTTTCGTGAGCTCAGTAAGGCTTTTTCTTGGGTTAGTCGATGAATTTTGCTCATTTTAGCGAAGCCAGAAGCTGAAAGAAGTCCGGCATCTGAGAGCGACACTGGAAAAGCCGCTTTGTCCTGTGTCTCCCTCACGTCTCCTTCATTTTGCGCTTCATTTTTAGTGAGTGTTTTCTGCTTTTTAATACATAGCGATGCATTCTTCTTTTAAATTGCCTGTGAGCTTCCCTAAAACGCTATATATATATAGTGTAGGGGTGTATAATTGTAGGGGTGTGTTTATTCGGTGAACCCAGGTGATTCCAGCCGCTCAGGGGAGACTCGCAGCGAAGCGTCAGGCGTGGCGAAAGAGCAAGGCAGCGAACAACTTCTTCGTCCTTGAGAGCGGCAGCACGCGACGCATGTCAGTGGTTATATCGATGAAGATTACCACACTACAGTTTATATATATATATATATATATATATTTATATATCATATAAATTTCCTAACGACTCACTGTAGGGTAGATAGCTTTATAATGTATATTTAACACCAATCTTGAAAGTGCAGTATTAGCACAGGCGCATTTACACAACGGCAATGACAGAGATGAGCTGTGGGAGCCGCCGGGCGCAAGCTATGGTTTGGTTTTAGGGTTTAATGTCCCAAAGAGGCTCATGCTATGAAAGACACCGTAGTGGAGTGCTCCAGAAATTAGAGAGTGCCTTGTTGAGGGTAAAGGACACGCCTACACTTTCTTTTGTTCCGCAAAAGCTGAGCCCACCGAGTTAGCGATCGCTTTATAGAAGTACGCTAACGCATGCGTTTATTTAGAGGCTGCTCGAATGTTCTAATTAAGCGTTTACTTACGCTTGCAAAAATAAAATTCAATTCTATTAGGCGCAGTTTGGTCTTACAAATTATCTCTACAGCTTTATAAGGAAGCTCCCCAAATTTGGTTAACATCTTTCTCTTCAAGCAAAACACATTGCCTTTTGTTTCATTTCATGCTCTTTCATGCAGCAAGTGCAATAATTGGAGCACGCACAGTAAATTTCCTGTGTTAAGCTCTAGACACAAGTCGCACCAAAATATGAAGAGAAGTAATGTACTCATCATATATTGCAAGCCCTTCATGTTCAAATCACTTTTTTAAAAATTCGGCCCAAACGTTTAACACTGCTCACATGCAGGAATGTGAAAACTTTAGGTTATATACATAACGGTATTTTGTAATAGTTTATAATATTTAACTTCCCAAAGCAGCTCAGGCAATGAGAGACGCCGTAGTGGAGGGCTCCGGATGATTTCGGTCACGCGTGATTCTTTATTCTGTACCAATACTGCACAATGAGCTGCACAATGAGTGCTGAGCCGTGCTATATTGTATAATGGGTTTGTGTCAGCTCCCGCGCCTTATATTACATTACTTTGTAATGTGCTGAGTCATGTTACGGCCCAGCAATCACTGCCTGGCCATGTGAAGGCGTCTACAAGAGACGCGCTCACAGATTTAGTGCGATGGACATCGCCGCCAACGCGGGCGGGTTTTGTGTTAGTGAGACGCATAATTGCTTGGTTTCAAGATACCTTAGACAGACCAGAAAGTGCACCTTTTCTAAATTAAGTTGTTGTTTCATTCTGAGATTGTAACTGTTTACCAAAACTCTAATGCTCAGTGACTATACTGTTATTTTCTTCAGAAAAATGTAAAAAAGCAAGGTTAATATTTTTATTTGTATTCAAAAGAACAAGTGGTAAGTAACTTCAACTTTTTAGTATTTGTTGCACGTCTTCGAAGTGTGGCATGCAATTGAACATCTGCGTACATTGATGCAAAACAAAACATTTGAGGCCACTTAAGCCTCCCTAAACGCGGAAATGCGAAAGCATTTCTTTCCTGGATAGGCAGTGGTGCCACCGCTCTAACTATGGCAACGCCTAGCTTTTTAGTTGTTGAGACACTGCCACCAGGAATATGACTAACCTTTACTATGACTATGACTAACCATGACTATTATTACGTATAAGCTTAGTCACAGTCGTAGCTGTATTCGTAGTTCGTTATGGTTTGCAATAGTTGATCATACTCATGGTTAGGCAATGGTTGATCATACTCATGCTTAGCCATCGTCAAAGTTACGAGAGCCATAGTCATAGTTAGACAATCAGTCATACTCATACTTAGTGATGGTAGCAGCCACGGTTAGTCCTAGCTATAGTTAGTCATATTCATAGTCATCGTTGTAGTCAAAGTTAGTCATGGTCATTGACTAAGGAATATGAAAAACTGGCCTTGACTGTATACCTATTACTAACCATAGCTGACTATGACTAGCCACGACCTTGACTATGATTATACTAGCCCAGACTAGGCTATGACCAAACAAACCATAATTACCAACGACTGACTTAATATTATCGGTCTCTGGGGATAGACAGGTACGAAAGAAAGCTTTCTGGTCACATGTTTTGCTCACCTGAAGCATGAGGCAATTAACTATATCACATTAATAAACTAGTTTTCAAAATCACGGCACTATGCTTATAGGCAGCAGGTCCCCGCACCAACCCGAACAAGGTATCGCTCACGACTTCTTTACTAATCGCTGATTATTCACGGACGAAAACAGGATTGGACTCGAAACATCTCTCAGCGTAGTTAGTTTGGAGGCCCCTTAAGGTCTGCTTTTAGGTTATGCGTGACGGAACCAAGCGGCATGAGTCTTCATTCGTTTGAGCATGCAAATCTTAATGAGACCTATGTACGCTTTATACGAATAGCAATGTGGCGTCAAAAAAAATTCCGAGATTACTGCAGGATCTGCACTGGATAAATGCGTAAGCCTAAGCGTTGATGTATTCTCCGCGAGACGTGTCAGCGGGATTCTGTGAGTGACAGATACTGCGCCGTTCCTTTCCTGTAAACCAATAACAGAACGCCAGTTAAATTGGATGTGTTCAACGAAACGCTGGTTGTGTTCGACAACAGACGCGCGATGTAACCTGTGCAGCATCAACACTCAGGCTTTCGCGTTTCTACACTGAAGCCCGTGACTAGAAGCTGAGAACCGAAACTGGCTAGTGGCCATCTTGGCTACCAATTACACACCTAAGTGGCTCTAAATAGTTACCCAGTTTATCCATACTAACAATTTTGTCACTTGCATACCTGTCCTCGGCGATCTATCCAATGGTACCTTTCTTTTTCCGGTATACCAAGGAATAGGAAGAAGTGTGCGCGCCCGTTCGACCTTTCTTTTGTAGCAACACAGGTGCCACAACACAAACGTCGAACGGGCGCGCGCAATTTTTCTTCCTTTTCGTTCTTCCGTGCTCTGCTTGAGACCAAGTCCGTAACTATATCTTGTTTTACAGCTCTGACAAGGTCATACCCATGCGAAAGCCGGCCTGCGTGTTTGCCGGATGAAGGCGTACATGCAAGGCATATCTTCCCTGTTTTGAGATATGTACGCGCTCTTCGGAATGTACTGAATGATGGATGTGTAGACTGGCAAGGAGACAGCGACCCGACAGCGTTTTACCCAATATTCTGCGTTGGTTCATCAAATGTGCCTCTCGTAGCTCTTTAAAGGTGTTCACCGTCCCCAGGCCAAGTAGGCGTTGGTTACAGGTGTTGACCGGGCGGTCGAGGGCCCGCTTCTATATTGTCACAGAAGCCAGTGAAACTGGTTCAGCAGGTTTACTTAGGATTAAGTAAAAGCACCGGCAAGATCAGGCACGGAACCGACTGGCGGGCGAGCACCGAGAGCGAAGACGAGCGCGTGCCAGTCTCCCGAGCTCGCCACATGGCGGCGCCAGTACGATAACATTGCGGCATTGCCCCTTCCGGTGGAAAAGGCATCGTCCCGATGCCGAGTGGCGAGGTCGAGGATAACCGTAGTCGGTGAGGATGCGCGTTCACATCAAGTAGTTAAAGGAAGCAAAGAAAAAAAAAGACACATGTAGCTTGACCTAGCGGGAGTAGAAGGGCTTCATCCTGGCGACATGTACGACTTCCGATTGTGCTTGCCGTCGGGATGAGCGAACAGTTCCTTGCGGGGTCACTTCGTAGGTGACGTCGCTGAGTTTGCGTTGTACTTCGCACGGGCCGAAGTAGCGGCGCAGAAGCTTCTCGGAGCGACCCCGCTGGCGAACAGGTGTCCACATCCAAACCTGATCGCCAGGGTTGTAAATTACCTCCCTGTGACGAAGGTTATACCGTCGAGCATCTTTACCTTGCTGTGTCCGGACTCTCAGTCTAGCCAGCTGGCGAGCAGCCTCGGCATGCTGGACGAATTGGTCGGCACCGGCAATCGATGGTTGGGCAACATCTGGCAGTAGCATTGCATCCAGCATGGTAACAGCTTCGCGACCGTACACCAAACGAAACGGTGTAAAGCGGGTCGTTTCCTGGACGGCGGTGTTATAAGCAAATGTTGCATACGGTAGTATTTGGTCCCAGTTCTTATGATCTTCGTTGACGTACATAGAAAGCATATCGGCGATGGTCTTATTGAGTCGCTCAGTAAGGCCATTCGTCTGAGGGTGGTAAGCTGTTGTCCTGCGATGACAAGCGCCACTGAGCCGCATCACTTCCTGGGTTAGAGCTGAGGTGAATGCCGTGCCTCTGTCATTTAAAACGATCGCAGGGGCACCGTGACGAAGGACCAGATTAAAGATGAAAAAGTTCGCAATATCAGTAGACGTGCCGCTGGGAAGAGCTTTCGTCTCACAATAGCGAGTGAGATAATCTGTGGCGACTATAATGTACCTGTTGCCCAATGATGACGTAGGAAATGGCCCGAGCAAGTCCATACCGACTTGGTGAAAAGGTACTCGCGGAGGAACAATAGGCTGCAGCATGCCGGCCGGCTTGACAGGTGGTATCTTCCGACGTTGGCAATCACGGCACGTCCTAACATAGCGCTGAACCATAGCGGCAAGCTTGGGCCAGTAGTACTTTTGTCGTACTCGTGCCAAGGTGCGCGAAAAACCGAGATGTCCGGCAGAAAGCTCGTCGTGGCATGCCTGCAAAACGTCGGTACGGAGCGGCGTTGGGACAACCAGCAGATACTGAATATCTGTGGAAGCGTAGTTTTTCTTGTAGAGGACGCCGTCACGCAAGCAGAATGACGATAGGCCACGCGTGAAAAGGCGAGGAGGCGATGAGGCGGTTCCTTCGAGGTAATCGATGAGGGGTCGCAGTTCGGTGTCATCTCGCTGCTGTTGAGCGAGATCTGGCGTCGAGAGAGCGCCGAGAAAGACGGAGTCATCTGTTTCACTTGAAGAGCACGGGATAGGGTTTCGGGATAGGCAGTCAGCGTCACTGTGTTTCTTGCCGGACTTGTACACAATAGTGACGTCGAACTCTTGTAAGCGGAGACTCCAGCGGGCTAACCTGCCTGAAGGATCTTTAAGGTTCGCTAACCAACAGAGTGAGTGGTGGTCGCTTACCACTCTAAACGGCCGACCATACAAATACGGCCGAAATTTTGTTACCGCCCACACAACTGCAAGGCACTCCTTTTCGGTAGTAGAATAATTCGCTTCGGAACGAGACAGGGTGCGGCTGGCGTAAGCAATCACCCGCTGAACGCCTTCTTGCCACTGAACGAGAACTGCACCGAGGCCAACGTTACTGGCGTCGGTATGCAATTCTGTGTCGGCCTCCTCGTCGAAGTGGCCAAGTACGGGCGTTGTTTGAAGGCGCTTGCGAAGCTCCTCGAATGCCCTTTGCTGCTCGTCGGCCCAGATGAAAGGCTGGTCGTCCTTTGTTAGACGAGTCAATGGTTCCGCTATTCGGGAGAAGTCGTGCACAAATCTCCTGTAATATGCACAGAGGCCCAAAAACCGACGCACGGAACTTTTATCAGTGGGGGTCGGGAAAGCAGCTACGGCAGCCGTCTTCTCTGGATCAGGGCTAATTCCCGCAGCACTCACGACGTGACCCAGGAACTTGAGCTGTTGGAATGCAAAGTGGCATTTTTCTGGTTTTAGTGAGAGTCCGGCCCCGCGGATGGCATTTAGCACGGCCGTCAATCGTTTGAGATGCTCTTCGTAAGTCGCAGAGAAAATGACAACGTCGTCAGGGTAGACGAGGCACGTCTGCCATTTCAGGCCGGCTAGGACAGTGTCCATCATTCTTTGAAAGGTTGCGGGAGCGGAACACAAACCGAATGGAAGCACCTTAAATTCATACAGTCCGTCAGGAGTAATGAATGCGGTTTTCTCTCGATCACGTTCATCGACTTCGATCTGCCAGTACCCGCTGCGTAGATCGAGCGATGAAAAGTATCGGGCGTGGCGAAGTCGGTCGAACGAGTCATCGATTCGAGGCAATGGGTAGACGTCCTTTTTCGTAATTTTGTTAAGCCTCCTATAGTCGACGCAGAATCTGAGTGCTCCGTCCTTTTTAGCGACCAGCACAACTGGTGAGGCCCATGGACTTGTGGACGGCTGGATGACATCATCGCGGAGCATTTCATCAACTTGCGCCCGAATAGCCTCTCGTTCTTTCGGCGATACTCGGTAGGGGTGTTGGCGGATAGGGCGCTCGGTGGGATCAACTATAATTCGATGTTTGGTTACTGACGTCTGCTTCACTTTGGAAGTGACGGCAAAGCAGTCACGGTAAGTGTCCAGAATTGCTTGAAGGCGGCGTTTCTGGGTAAGAGACAAAGCTAGGTTCACGTCAGTTTGAACAGTATGTCCAGTGCTCTCGGGAATGTTCTCGTTGGCCAGCGAAAGGGCGCAATGGGCGGATGGCGTACTGACTTCGTCAAAATAAGCGATAGCTGTACCTTGCGGTAAGTGGCGGTATTCGGCACTAAAGTTCGTTAAAAGCAGTTCAGTTCGTTTATTTCTCAAGGCAAAGATCCCCCGAGCGACGCAGACTTGTAGGCTCAACAATAAATTCACGTTCGTTTCCGCGAGGCCTTGCAAGGCGGGAGGGTTGTCGCACTGCACTGTAACAAACAAGCTGGTGCGTGGAGGTAGAGTGACATGGTCGTCGCACACTCGGAAAACTGGCCTGTCTGTGTAGTCGTCGTTGTGCTGTCTGTACTCGTCGGAAATTGCGCGGTGAGTGGAAAACGTCACTATGAAGTCACGGAGGTCGATGATTGCTTCGTTTTCTCTAAGAAAATCAAGGCCGAGAATCAGGTCCTTGGAGCACTCTGCTAGCACAACAAAGCAGCACGAGAAAGTTACGTGGTGAATCTCGACGCGAGCGGTGCACACTCCGAGCGGCGTTACCACGTGCCCTCCGGCTGTCTTTATCGGGGCTCCGTGCCAAGGAGTCAGGACTTTTCGCAGAATGGTAGCAAGGCCATGACTCATAACGCAAAAATCAGCGCAAAAATCAAAAAATACCGATCGTCGTTGATAACCACAACACGACTGCCCTTGTAGATACAAGGGCAGTCGTGTTGTGGTTATCAACAACGATCGGTATTTCGGCGGAATGTAGCTCACCGTCGACAAAGTGCGGCGTGTCAGGGATCGTCGGGCTGACGGGTCGTTCGTTGCGTCGAATTACGGCGTCGAAGGTAAGCTTCTGTGATCGTCGGGAGGTCGTCGGACTCGTTGGTCGTGCGGTGCGTCGATTGGGGGCGTCGGAGGAAAGCTTCGGCGATCGTCGAAAAGTGGTCGGACTGTTGGTCGGAGCGAAGGGTCGGAGGTCGGTCTGTGTGATCCAATCGGTGAGCGGAGGATGTTGGTCGTAGTGTCCATCGACGGCGGCCCTACCCCCGAGGGTCGCCGTCTGCAGTTTTCCCGGTGCGGACTTGGGGACTGCCTGAGGAAAGAACGGCGGCTGGTGGAAAACTGTCTCGGCGGTGGTGACCTGGACTGGCGTCGCTGGAGGGACGCAGGTGGGGGACGTGGTCGCTGAGGTATTGGTCGATATCCCGAGGTCGTTCGCCATAGCGCGGCCAAGGGGCATCCGGGGAAAATCCGCGCAAGCCCATCCGACGGTACGGGCAGTGGCGCAGAACGTGACCGGCTTCGCCGCAGTGGAAGCACAAAGGCAGATTGTTCGGCGTGCGCCACGCGTGTGCTTTGCGAACGGGTGGTCGAGGTTCAGGCACACCAGTCGAAACTGGATATTGCGGTGGAGGACGTGCGGGAGGGGCAGGGTTGCTGGGTGCCAGTTGTTCAGGCGCAGGGGTACGCAACACGTCGCTGTACGTCATGATCTGTGGCGCAGGCGGCTGGGGTGATGGTACTGATGGCACTGATGGCACTGCTTGGCGGAGCTCTTCGCGCACAATATCCGAGATGCCCCCAACACGTGGATGTTGTCCGAGAGAGGGCAGCTTTTGCAGCTCTTCGCGCACGATGCTTCGGATAAGCTCGCGAAGGGCTTCCCTGTCGTTTCCGGCCATTGTCAAGCGGAAGTCTACAGCAGCAATGTTCGCAGAGCGATCAAAATGTACAAATCGCTGATTCAAGGCACGCTCGATGCTTGTTGCTTCTCTCGTAAAATCAGCAACAGTACGTGGAGGATCACGTACAAGGCCAACGAACAGCTGCTCCTTGACGCCTTGCATAAGGTAGCGCACCTTCTTTACCTCCGACATGAACGGGTCCGCCCGGTTGAAAAGCCGAGTCATTTCTTCCACAAACATGGCGACGCTTTCATTAGGCCGCTGTGCTCGGGACTGTAGAGCGAGTTCGGCCATCTCTTTTCTTGTATCGTTGCCGAATGTTGCGAGCAGCTGTCGCCGGAAATCCTGCCAGGTGGAAATGGTAGCCTCATGGTTTTCGAACCACATCTTGGCGGCGTCTTCTAGTGCGAAATAAACATTCTGCAATTTTCGCTCCTCGTCCCACGCATTAAACACAGCGACCCGGTCGTAGCTGGTTAGCCAGTCCTCAACGTCTTCGAACCGACTGGCGGGCGAGCACCGAGAGCGAAGAAGACGAGCGCGTGCCAGTCTCCCGAGCTGGCCACATGGCGGCGCCAGTACGATAACATTGCGGCAATATTTTACGGAGAATGACTTCTAATGCATTCTCCCCAAATTTGTGCAGATGTAGGTATGGAGTCGAGTATAGGACTCGTCTGGCTACAAATGCATCCACCATCCGCAAGGCATCCTTTGAATCGTAACCCCCGTGCTTGTTCGAACCCCGGCGGACACTCCTGCCCACCTGGCCCCCTACCTTACGTAATTTGGCCAGTGTTGTGCTAGCTCTGCGATTTTTGTGAAGGAAGAGACTCTGTACTCGGATTTCGTCCTGTTCGGGTATGGATACACTGTTAAGGGTGAGGCCAATTTTAGTGGGGCACTTTGGTGAGGGGCCTATGTGCACGAATTCGGATTCGGAGGGGGGGGGGGGGGAGGGGGGAGCACTGAAGGCCGCTACGACGGGCGTAGTTCTCTACGAAGTTCGTCGCATGCTGCAAGTTAGCCTCCATTCTACTACCGAGCCGGCTTTAGCCCAGACAGTGATGTCGGCATACAGCGCGTGCTGGATGTCGTTAATCCTCAACAGCTGACCGAGAAGTCCCATCATAGCTAAGTTGAACAGGAAGGGCGAGAGGTGTGCTCCTTGCGGGGTCCCTAACGTGCTTTATTAGTATGGGCCGTATTCGATGTTTTGAATCTGGATGTATGATTGTGGGGCAGTGGAAAATTGGCTAATGAAATTAAAAGAGTTTGGCCGCAGTCTTTTTGGGAAAGATGAGTTGGAATAATTTCTTTGGTGATGTTGTCGAAGTCCCTCTTCAAATCCAAAGCGAGTACTGCTTTATCATTTAGGGGATGCTCGATTGGGTTGAGAATTTCCCTGTCAAGTTGAAGAAGGACATCCAGTATGGACTGATGTGCGCGGAACCCGAACATAGTCTCTGTGAAAAAATTTTGCTCTCCAGTAACTCGGACAACCTGTCGGGAATTCCATTAATTTTTCCAGACAAGAACTAAGGAGGTTGTCTGCGGAGGCTGCTAATTGAAGAGTTCGTTGTTCAGTTGCCTAACGATTTGACCTGTTGAACTGTTTTGAATGCTTCTATGTTATCTGTTTTCGTTGTCGCAAAAATCCTCCTCACCATTCCACCGTTCCGATACTGCCCTTGCCCTGCCCCAGCCGGCCATTTGACCATGTGGGTATTAATCTTTGCGGGCCACTGCCAGTCACTACAGCTAGTAACCGTTGGGTCATCGTGGCTGTTGACCACCTTACCCGCTACGCAGAAACATCCTCTTTACCTTCGGCGTCGGAGCCAGACGTTGCATCTTTCGTCCTGCACCACCTTGTTCTGTGCCACGGTTCACCTAAAGAATTGCTCAGTGACCGTGGCCGTGTTTTTCTTTCCGAGACCATTGAAGCCCTTCTTAAGAAATGCCGCATTGTCCACCGTTCTACC
Organism: Amblyomma maculatum; assembly: GCF_055883805.1. Taxonomy (NCBI): domain Eukaryota; kingdom Metazoa; phylum Arthropoda; class Arachnida; order Ixodida; family Ixodidae; genus Amblyomma; species Amblyomma maculatum. The sequence goes on along the minus strand of NC_139351.1, from coordinate 21,010,603 downwards.
GTGGCTTACCATCTGCAGACAAATGGCATGACGGAAAAGTTTTAGCCGCAGCTTGAGTGCATACTTTCCATGTATGTCACGTCCGACCACTCAAACTGGGACCGGATTCTCCCATTCGTCACGTGCGCATACAATACTGCAATACAAAACCCGACCGGCTTCTCCCCCTTTTTCCTTCTATACGGCCATGAATCCACCTCAACTATGGACACCGTACTCCCTTATCGCCCTGACAACTCCGAATCGACACAGTCTCACACGCGGCAGCATATGCAGAAGAATGTCGCCAGTTGGCCCGATCATTTACAACCCAGAACTAGGGTCATAAGCAGTTCCTTCGCGCACCGACTTGTCCAGCTCCTTCATACACCACAGACTCCCTCTTGCGGCTTTGGGTTCCTGCCATCCCTTCCGGCCTCTCTACGAAACTTGCTTCCAAGTATCATGGTCCATATCGGGTTATTTGCCAGACCTATCTGGTGAACTACGTTATAGAAACGCTTGCACCGACACCAGATATGCGTCGCCGCGGGCGTGAAAGAGTGCAAATTGACCGCCCTGTTATCACCCGCCTGTTGTGTCGATGCCATGAGTCGGCAGGATGCCCCCTTTTAGTGCGAAAGCAGTACTGCTCGCAATTTGAGCCGTCATCGTGGCCCGGCGGTGACCACCATTGACCTCTGACCTTTACACGACCCCCGTAGAAGACCCCAGCTAGCATGAGCTGCAAACTTGGGTCTCTCGTTTCATATGGGACGGTTATATTAGAATCAGCCTGTCAGGACCCTGGAATTTTCACTTTACTCCTAGAGCCCAATAATGCACGTTCATACGGCTTGGTTAAAGAGGGATTTATATGTGGGCTGGCAGGAGCTGCCAACTTGGGTCTCTCGTTTCACATGGGACGGTTATATTAGAAACAGCCTGCCAGGATCCTGGAATTTTCACGTTACTCCTAGAGCCCAATTTTTTTTCATTATTGCCTGACTTTGGCACAATACACAAACCCACTTGCAGGGCACAATTTTTTTTTCTTTATTGCCGGTCATCACCAACACAAAACAAAACCAACAAAAACGCGCTACAAACAGAATGCTCACAGCAGAGAGGGGCATTTACAGGGCACAATGATCATTCATTAATACAACAATCAGCCAGGTGGGTTCTGGCGTCGTCATTCTAAAATTCTCTTAGGGTCACTAATGGCTCCAATCTTCCGAGCCACTCGGGAGCTTCAGGAGCAAGTTTTTGAATTTCAATATATCTATTCATGCCTTCCCGAAAATAGATCCGTGCTGGCCGTGCGTCAGGATCGCAATGGTATCCTGCCATTCTCGAGCGCCAAATACAGTGGAGGGCCCAATAATGCACGTTCATACGGCTTGGTGGGCTGGCAGGAGCTGCCAACTTGGGTTTCTCGTTTCACATGGGACGTTTATGTTAGAATCAGCCTGCTAGGACCCTGGCATTCACGTTACCCCTATAGGCCACTAAGGCACGCTCATACGGCTTGGTTAAAGCGGGGCTTTATGTGTGGGCTGAGGAAGAAGAAGAAGAAGAATTAGAAGAATGGTCGGTCACCCGCAGCTATTGCTTTCGTTCAATATTCGGTTCAGCAGCGTTGAACTCTTCTAATTTTTTTTCTCCCCGGGATAATTGCAGTGTAGCACCAACGCTCGGTGACTGTTGCAAAGAAGACGAGCTTATGTCGAAAGGCGCGTGCTAAAAAAGAAGACGTCAGCCAAGGAAGACGACGCAAGAGACTGGCCTGCTAGTTAAACGTTCGACGGGAACATCGACCTGAGACTGAACGTACTCTTATATACCTATGTTATTTGTATCTATTATTGTATTTACCCACTCCGACTATGTCTGCCCTCCGAGACAGTAGAATTTGTAAATAAAATACTAACGAGAATATAAACGAGAAGTGGATCGGTTAGATTGGCAAGTACTATGATTGGGGTTTCATCCCATGCCGGTGCATGCCGAGCCTTTTAGCTCGTACTTTAGCGTTCATCGACTCTACGTAGTGCCAAAAAAAGAGAAAGAAACTCCTTTTACGCACAAAAATTCGCAACCTGTCAAATGAACTCGTAGGCATAGACAATAAAGTGGTTAGTTTCCTATACTTCTCGCTACCGTTATTAGGGGCAGTGAGAGCTTAGCACGCCATGTCGCCATTAATGTATTCTGTAACGAAACTCTGTGAACTATATATCAGAACTGAAAAAAAAATCAGTGTTATGAGCGCGGCTTGAACCTAGTGACAGAGCGAAAGCCCTGAGTGTTTCAACGATAGCCTCCTTAACGCCCGCTCTTCAATCCGCGTTGGTTGGTTGGTTGGTTCATGGAAGGGAAAGGCGCAGTATCTGTCACACTTGCTCTGTGGACACCTGAACCGCGCCGTAAGGGAAGGGAGGAAGGTGGGAGCGAAAGTGGATAGAGAGAAAGGGGGGGCCGTAGTGGAGGGCTACGGAGTAATTTCGACCACCTGGGGATCTTTAACGTGCGCTGACATCGCACAGCACACGGACGCCGCTTCGTTTCGCCTCCTGTTTTCATAATTTTTATTTACGTTAGGTTTCGAAGGAGCCGTATACGTTTCAGTGGACGCCCCGGAATTGGGGATATCCCCACCTAACCAGGTTACACGATCAGGCTTTCTTATTTTTTTCTTGTATATTTTACATTGGTTTATAAAAAAGGACAGTCGCCATATCTGTCAGACTTGAAAGAATGGAGAAAGATGGGAGTATACGTGGAGGTAAAGAGGTCCCATAGTGGAAAGACACTGAGTAAATTGACCACCTCAGGGCACTTAATGTGCGCGAAAATCGCACAACCCAGGGCTACCTCTCAGTGCAAGTACGGTTTTGGAGAAAGGAAATAAGAGCACAAAATCTTGGATAGCCATACTTAAATAGATCAAGATAACTTGAAGGCCAAATTTACTAGCGTAGTGAAGCTTTCGCTTCTATCATAAATTGGTTTATAAGAAAGGAAATACGCAGTAAATATCGATGTCACTTGAAAGTGGTGCCGCCACTGCTTTGCTCGGTGGCACCACGCGGTGCCCTGGAGTCTGTAAGCTGAAGCTGGTTCGTACCACTGCTCATTTCAGTAGCTAGGCAAACATCATTGGTGAGGTAAAACAGCAAAAGATGCGTGATGAATTCCCTGAAACTAGATCCGAAAACTGACGCGGGGACTGCTCGCGTGCGTGTTTCGTGCGTGTGTGGTGCGCCCGATTTTGTGGCCATGGGCCAAAGCCATCCCAGAGTAGGGCAGCGCGGAGGGGGCTGACACTGGCGCCTCGAAGGCGGCGAAGAGACGAGGCGTACGCGGCCCTTTGCTGAGCACGCGGCCACCAGAGGTGGTGGCATCATAGCTGGCTGCTGTCCACGCCTGGGAGATGAGGCGTGGACCACGGCGCACCAGTCCCGCCTCAAAGAGGCAGGGCTGATTTGCCTTCGCAACTGCAAGGAAAACCCAAATGCTTGATTCTAGTGAGTCCTCGCTCGTTTCCTGGTGGTATCGGGAAGAACAGGTGAAAGAAAGAACCTTGTTTATCTGGCGCATTTTATGCCGAGTGAAAAGAATACAATTCATGACAGAGCTTATTGCATTTCGCGCAGAATGCCACACCATGTCCACTACACACATCGTTACCGTCTCCTAAACCTTCTGCGGAAACTACATGCGAGACAGGGTCTGCCCTTTTACAAGAAAAAGTTGTCAAAGCTTAGCCCATGCCAGACACCAGGCTTCAGACAAAGAAGAATGGGTGCCTGGTAATCAAGGGGTAGAGTGAAATGAGAGTGCACACGCCGCCTACTCAGCACTGCTCTCCGGGGATCCCTTATCGATCCCCTCACTTGACCAACCCCACTCTGACTACATAGCGTCAGATACTGCAACACGTCCGCTTATCCAGACAGATATTCCTGACACCCGCTAATAGACTCGGTAAATTCGAGGAACGTCACCTCAAGTCGTTAAAAACGCTGTCCTACAATAGCCCAACAAGACTTTGCAATTATCCCAGAATGTTTATTATCTGAATGCGCATTTTGCGGTCAAAAAGCATAAATTTAGCATATTGTACGGGTTTGTCAAGGAAACCCAAGCCGTACACCGGAAAGGAAACCTAACGCAGGGTTATTGGGAGGTGGCTCAATTCAGCTCCGACGTTCGGCACAAAGGACCTTGGTTGAGAAAGTGTGTGCACCCGGCTTCAGACAATTGAGTCCCGTGCTGAGGGCCCGATCAACCCCGCCCTTAATCGCTAAAACATTTTCTCAGTTAAATCTTTTATACTAGTACTACTAGTTTATTGCACTACAGATACTATTGCGCCGTGTGCATGCCACTCATGAGCGTTGGTGATGCTCACACATACCGATGAGCACCCTTGCCTACAGCGCGCGCCGGTGCACAGCGAGACAAGGCATGGTCATTTATCATTAGCCATCAAGCTCGAGATATGTTCGAACTGAGCATGTATATACAGCCAGAATACAGAATTACCATTGAAAACTAGGTTTTCATGCCGGAATAAACTCCTCTTTGGTTGCTCTGCTGCTATCCATTTCCATCTTGAAACTATAGTCATGCACAGGCCGTATATGTCACAGCGGCATCGCAAGTTCAGAATATTATTAATTAACTGGCAACGCGTGCAGTTGTGTAGAAGTTTGAAAATTCGGGTAATTATGCACCCTTTATCCGTGTTGCTCAGTCTGCTGTCACTGCGAAAGGTTGTGCATGGGTAGGGAATTAAAAATTGAAGCGAAGGAACGTGTCCAGGGCGAGAAATAAATGGGGTACAAAACCAGACCCCATTCGTGCAGCCAGACGCGGGAGCATATGCTGACAGAAGGAGGATAACCTAGGGCCGATAATCCAGGTAGATCTCGAGCAAGCAGTGAGACGGCACGGCAACCGTGCGTGACTGAACTCCTGTCAGTGTGTAATTCGGCCATGTATCGCTTAAGTTCGTGAATGGAGAGGCTTCGACTTACTGCTGACAGTGCTAGCGGCCCGTACGGCTTTTTATTCATTCTCGATTTCCTCGTTTTCGTCCATCCTTTCTGTTATAGTTATGTCAATCTGTCAAGGCGGACGTCACGGATGGCCCCTAGATGTGTATATAGTGCAGCTACTAATATATTAAAGGGGGCTCTTTTCGTTCGGCTACTGGCGCCGTGCTTGCTCTGCTAATTGCATGTTCCGTCGTTCTGCGTGTGCCGGCCGGCGATACAACGCTCTCCTTTTTAAAGCAAAAGCCTTTCTAGGCTCACGGAACAAACTCCCGTGCGCATAATTCGTGAAATTCCCCTAGATTAGTTCTTGTCTAGCTTTCCTGCCATCTGCAATGCCATACTTAGCGCGAGCCAAGGAACAGCACGCGACAGGCGCGACGGCGTACACTGATTGATTTATAGAAAGGGAAAAAGCGCGGTAACCGTCTCACTTGTTTTCTGTGGACACCTCGACCACGCCGTAAGAGAAGGGAGGAAGGTGGGAGTGAAAGTGGACAGAGAGAAAGAGGAGCCGTAGTGGAGGGCTACGGAGTAATTTCGACCACCTGGGGATCTTTACGTGCGCTGACATCACACAGCACACGACGCCTCTTCGTTTCGCCTCCATCGAAACGCAGCCGCCGAGGTCGGGTTCGAACCCGGGTACTCCGGCACAGTAGTCGGGCGTGTTACCACTGCACCACCCCGGCGGGGCGCAACGGTGTAGCGTCGAAACACACTGCTGGAGAAATTGTGAGAGAGACGGCGCGTTTCCTTTCCTGTAAACCAATTATAATTACATGCAGCACTAAAACGAACGCCGATAAGAGGCAAACTATGATAGTGAAATTATAGGAGAGGAAGGGTAGGCGTTTGCCATTCTCCTCTTAAGAAACATCAAAGACACCATATAATATTTCGTGCTGCTGCAGCACTACTACCCGCATTCTCGCCAAAACCCGACCTCTACAGCCAATTTGGCCTTGCCGAGGGACTTCAGGCGTCCATAGAAACATGTAAGACAGGTCCTGCGCATTTCCTTTCGTGCAGATCAATTACAGAACGACTATGAACTCTGACTGGTTGCTTGACGGGGGCCGCCTGATCTACCGTGTGCACCATCAACGCTCAGGCTTTCGTATTTCTTCACTGCAGATTCTAATATGCTTTCGGAACTTTTAATGCTGCAGCACACGTGCAATGTGTGGTCTGGAAGCACGGCTGCCTGATTAACACAGCAAAATAACGTTCAATAATTGCGACACAGCAACTAGAATCCTGTCAAAACGCCCTGCTGCTGCAGATATTCCGGGATTTACTGAGTTAACCCATCAGTGATCATTGCTGTGATGAGACACCTTCATTTATTACTGTCATTATCAATGTTTGTCAGTCCGACGATGGGTCCCAGCAAAATATTTTGTGAGTTCAGAGCCATGGACACGAAAGTGTTTCCCAACCCAATATTTGTCGTAACAACAAACTCAAGTGTATGTTTCTTGCTGAATGAAGTCATTAGCTTTCGGCATGCGTACTTTGAGCAATAAAAGGAAATCTGAAGTGCTTCTACATTCATCATAAATTCGTAAACACCACGTTTTTTGTTGGACAGCCCATGTACAGAGAAGTCCGCGATCGTCCCCCTATGTTTTGCGTGCTGCCTCATTAAAAGAGCGTGCGCATCCTTGGTGTAGACGCTAGTACACGTCCTCGTGGATAAACAATATATATATTGGCTAATTTAAGGCAGTACAGATGTTATTACGTTTGACAAATCTAAATGCGTGTTTCGTTTACTTGTGCCAGCCCCTGTGGTCAAACGGATTGCAGCAGGTGAACAACAGCCTTTGTCAAAAGTGCAGGGTTCAGGCTGTCTGCTTCCCAGCCATGCAGTGGTGCTGATTTTGCGTTAGTTGAGGCTCTTCCCTTTGAAGACGGTAAAACAAAAAAAAAAACTTCTTACCATCAAGAGATTGGGAACACTGGAAATGTATTGCAAGCCAAACGAAGTGGCTACGAAGCAGATCCCCTGCACTCTACACTTTCGACGAAGACTGTACATTGGTGTATATCATGTCTCTTTGGATCAGCGCACTTCCCATGCCTAGCCACTACCGGTGTACATGGGTATACAACGTATACTTCTTATCAACTTTGAAAGGAGACAGGTGAAAAGCGATAACCACAGCTTTACTGGTCGTTGCCCCCTCCCTCTTATCAATTATATGACGTTTACAGCTTCCGCCCCAGTTTCACCATAGATGCGCGGTAGAATCTAAAGCAATTAAAATGAGAATCCTTTTTCCTCTGTTGCTAGTAAAGGAGATGGTAATTGGTAATTGGTTCACAGGAAGGGAAAGGCGCAGTATCTGTCACACTTCTGTCTGTGGACACCTGAACTGCGCCGTAAGGGAACTGAGGAAGGTGGGAGTGAAAGTGGAAAGAGAGAAAGAGGAGCCGGGCTACGTTGTAATTTCGACCACCCGGGGATGTTTAACGACATAACATTTCGTGACATAACAGTGACGCGACACGCACGCTGAACCAGGTACAGCTCGATACGCACGTTAGGTCGGTGCGTTGTAGCCGACGGCACAAGTACTAGTGATAGCTCGCTTAAATTTGGTGCAGATTAAGGTTAGCGATAACGAGAATGCTCACTTAGTGCGAACCCAAGGCACCTAACGAACAAGCGTCTGCTTCCATCCGCCGCGTCTCCTGCAGCCGCCACTTGCTGCAGCCTATAGCGCGAGTGACACGCGAAACCTGGCATGAAAACGACGGTGCAAAGATGTGAGAATGGGCGAACTTCTATTGGTAGGTCCTTGGAGATCATGAATGTACAGTGTAACTAGTGTAACTTTTGCGAGGAAGAGCACGCAGCAGGCGGCATAAGAGACATATTTTGGACATTATTTTATCTATTCTATGCTACAACCCCAGCTGCACCTATAATGCGATTTGAGTGCATATGCGTCACACATCTTTAGACACGTCATTGTATTAAGCAGTGTCAGTAAGCACTGACATATTTGAGTTCCGTTTAGTTTAAAGCGAAGTGAAGATACCACCGCACGCCCTATGCTAAGCATAGAGTACCGTAATAAAAGGTTTACAAAAGCCACCTTTTGTCACAGACAGGCGCATGCGCCTTCATATTGGCAAATGATGCTTTCTACAACGGCAGCTATCCAGCACCAGCTTTCATACCCAAATGTAGCTGATGTCTCGTGAAACCAGGCCGCGGCTGTTCGAAACAAGTGCGCTTGCTTTTAGCCCTTAGAAGATGAACTTTCGCCACTTACCAGAGGGCACCACATCATGCGAAAAAGGCCAATTCGGCACCGGGCCTCAGCGCTCTACATTCCGTAAAAGTCGTTTAGCTGGCACCTAACTACTCTTCCCTCGGCTAGCTACTTTCTCAGCGCGGCTGAAATTGCAGAAGCGCTTCACTCTTCAGGGTTCAACAACACTTCGCTGCCTTACTCGTGGCTCCACATACATATTAATCCCAGGAGCTACACCAAAATCCTTGAGTTGACTATCACTTGACACCATTCTCTGAGCGGCTAACGTTTCTTGGAAAACCTGGAAATCTTTAGTAGCAATCTTTGCCCACTGAAAAGTAGTACCACAGGTTTACATACCGCAAACGCAGCTCAAGTTACAGGGATTGAATCAGCTGGCTGAATTTTCATAAAGTAAAGTTCTTGCAAAGCGTACTTTGTGACATTCATCAGATCACATTATTAGACTATATAATATATTGCCCTGTTTTTTCGTTTCATCGCAGGTCTGAAATTTGGATGCACTCATCAAATTTGAGCTGTATTTATGACTGCTGTATCTATACGGGCATGAAATATGTTGGCTGATTTAAACCCTGCTTTTATTCAAAACATGTATTTAAATGTGTAAAGATGAACAATAAAAATGTTTCGCACTGTTGTTTGGATTGTTTTTATTTCAAAAACAACTAACCACGCCATGGCTACACCAAAGGCGACGCCACACAGGCGTTCTTACATTGTTGCATTTTGATACGAATGAAGTCACCTTCCGCAGAACAAGAACACAAGTCTGTCTTTTATTTCATTTTGTACGCAAAAAACTAGTCATGGGGAGTGAGAAGCAGCGCATTGTACAACATTTGACGGGCCTCATCATCCTTGTAAATCAGCAGTAGGCTGTGAGGTTCTTTTCTTTAAACCTTCTGGCCACCTTGTTCTGTGGCTTATTCAGAGACAGCAATCTAAATAGATGACCAGACCGACTAATTTAACGACGAATAATTTTATGCACACACATAAACGGGACGAGAGTAGGACGAGCAATTAGGACGAAGACTAAACACAAAATTGTCTACAGTCACCAGTTCGTTGGGTATGCAGGAAAGTCGTTGTAGACGCTCCGGTGTAGACGCAAGACTAGGCCACCGGATGGGGCCCAGTGGAGGCACGAGGCCTCGGTTTACCGTTCCACGGCCGATGAGGCAAGTCTCCCCGACGTGCCTGGGTCCAGCACGGCGCCGAACACCCGTGCCTGTGACGAACTGCCTTTAAAGCAGCGGCGATGAGCTGAAGCTGTGGTGCTCCCGGGCCCGATCGCCTGGGACAGCAGGAGGAACAGGACAGGATGCGGCCGGTAGGCCCCAGGTCTGGATCCCCGGGTCAGGCCTGGCAGAAGACGCACCGCTCCGAGCTCCGAGCTTAACCGATCGGCTCCGCTGCTCGCCTGTTCTCTCCTGCTCGTGCCTCGCGCTCCTCGAGCCAACCTCCCCGTTTTCCTCTTCTTTCTCCAAACGTGGTTTTCCTTCTTCGTCTTTTATAAAATTCTCCCCACTCACACACATGTTCTTTCACATAGGCACAAGGCAAAAATGACCACAGGTAAAAATTGGTACAAGTGCACTTATATAAAGAACAAGGCTGATCGAAACAGACCCCACTGAGCGCATCTGTTAAAGCAGATACTTGCGTCAGGAGTGCGGCACCACGGACCCGAGCACCTACGCTAAGTGTAGAACACTATACTAAGTGTGCGTGGCATTGCCGTGTCTGGGGAAATGGGGATCCTGGTGGTTGAGCCGATGCTGAGTGTTTGGACCTCTAAGGCCCATCGGTGGAGGCAACACACAGTTTTGGCCCACGCTTCCCATAAATGGCTCCTCCGGGCTGACCCACTCGGGGAAATCGGCAGTCGCCTTTTCCTAATCTCCCCTCCATCTTTTTTTTTTCTCACTTTCCTATCCTCTATCTTACAACTTCCCTGCAGCCTACTCTCTATCTTCTTTGTTCTTCCCTTTTCTTTTTCAGGTGGGTTAACTCTGTGTGTTGAACCACCTTGAGCTCAGCCATATATTTCGTAATATTTACGGTGCACGGCAGGCGTAGGCAGGACTTCGTTTTTAAGGTTATGTCCAGTACCCTTGTTGGGATCCGCGGTGAGTGGCTGCACCATGGCCGAAACCGTTCTTTTTTGTGGCTACTTCTCTACATCTGAATGATCGTTTTCAGACAAGAGGACGCACCGAAGAGACTATAAACTTTTTGAAGAAAAAGTTTATTGTGGTTTAATTCTGGTTAATCCTAAATGAATTGCGATAGCAACAGCGGAAGCTTCTTTTGCCTGCTAAATTATTCCACTAACTCGCCCTACCAGTGTAAGGTGCTACATTATGGGGGACACTTAATTTCATCCTTTAAGAGTATGACGCGAGAGCGTAAGCTACCAGCCCACATATAAATGAGAAGGGTTCAATGATGCTGAACCGAACGTGGAGCGAAAGCATTAGCTTGCGGTGACCGAGCGTTCTTCTTCTTTTTCTTCGCGGCTGTTCAAGGTTTAACGTGGGCCTTCCCGGGACGGCGCGACAGTCCGAAACCTGGCGCAGTATTGCTATCGCAATAAAATGCTTTGAACTTTCCACGCTTCCACGTGGTACATAGTGAACATGCTGCGAAACCTGCCACAGTGATCTCCCCATTCATCATGAGTGACTGAAGCAATTGGTGAAGGATACAGCATCAAAAAAACTAGCAAAAGGCGACCTTCTCCTGCAACATCTGTACTACTACAAATATGAAAACGTAGCGGAATAACTTGCTTTGGAGAAATCCCAGTGACAATCACCGAACACCACTCACTGAACAAACTACGAGGAGTAATCTCAGGTTATGAACCAAATATATGACCGAAGACAAACTTGTGGAAGACCTAAAGGATCGGAATGCGGCTAATGCGTGCCGAATAAAAATCTACCGAGAAAACAAAAAAAACGCGCTTTCGTGAAAGATAAAGTTCTAGAGTGGTTTCTTTTTGACTGATTCCATAGCGCAGGATGATTGGCTGCGTGTGACCACAAGACAAAGTACAGATGGGTATTGTTCACAACCTGTTAGAACATTCTTACCGTAAACACGCTACCAATCATCCAATAGTTTTGTGAATTCATCTATCAAGACGAATCTCAGCTCATCTACGACAGTGTTTCTACAGAAACTGCGATATTATATTCTATATGCTTAATTGAAGTACGGCAAATAAAATTCATTACTCCGAGCTCTGTCATAATGCGAAGAACTAAACATTTTAGAATTGGTGGCACCTGTAGAAGATGGCACCTCTGCTTCAATATCGAAAAATTTAAATTTTTTACGCCTTCCATAATCAATGTTATATATTCGCATTTATACAGATTATGCACATTTACGAAAGCCATATTGCAAGGTAACGCGAAGGTCGGACTTGGGGGATCAGGTTTTATTGTAGACCTGAAGCCTTGGTCACACACTGCAGCCAACCACGCTCCGCGATGACGATGGGTATCTACAAGAGGGAACAGGATGAAGATGAAGCAGCACGTTCAGCCGTGTGGAAGATGAAGCGCCACACAGTGCTCACACTATTTCGCCGTATGTCGGCGCCGTGGCAGGTGGTGCCAATGCGGCGACATGAGCAGTGGTAGGCGCCAGTGGCGTAGGCGCTCCAACTGCACGTGGCAAGGACGTGACCTGAGCGTACGTTGGCACATGACAGATGGTAGGAGCGACCGGTGTTGGGGGGGAATAGGTCATTGAGGCCAGCTGTTCTTTGATAACGCTGCGCAGGCCGGCACTTGAAGGATGTGGCTCAGATGCAGGGCGGCACAAATTACCTTGAGCCGAGAGCTCTTCGCGAATTAATCCGCGAATAAACGTACGGAGGTCAGCGTCGGCAGTGAAACCAAAGGAAGTGGGGTCAGGCTGCAGACGTATTGACTGTAGTTCGTCAAGGCGTTGACAAGTCGATATGACCACTGCACAGCCATGGTGTTAAAGGCGGGTGGCCAATTACCTTTAAGGACGTGCCGAACCCGCTCGGCCTCTGGCATGGTGTCATTTATGCGCCGACAAAGTGCAAGAACATCTTCTATGTAAGAGGTATAGGTCTCATAGGACCGCTGAAGTCAGGCTTCTAGCTTCTTGGCGGACTACGTGCGACAGTAGAAGCGCATAAAATCTGGCGTAACTTTTGTTTAACGGTAGCCCAGTCCGGAATCATCGATTCATGATTTAGGAACCACGTTTTGGCCACATCCGTCAAATAAAAGGACACATTAATTAGTTTAACAGAATCTTCCCACCGATTGAAAGCACTGACCCGGTCGTAGCTGCCGAGCCAGACATCAGCGTCGTCGCCGCGGAGACCGGCGAGCATCTGCGGGTCGCGCTGACGGCTACTGACAGTCCAAGTGGCAAGGGGAGCTGGGGTCGAGTTGGTAGAAGCCGAAATAGCGAAGTGGCCCTCTTGAGTCGTGACGATGGTGGTCGGGGTCAAACGGCGGCCAGGACGGAGCTTCAGGTGGATGCAGGTGACGAAGCAGCGGGGAAATCAAGGCGCACCTCCACCACGTGCAAGGTATACCGCGAAGATCGGACGTGGGAGATCAGGTTTTATTGGAGACCTGAAGCCTTGGTCGCACACTGCAGCCAACCACACTTCGCGATGACGATGGGTATCTACAAGAGGGAGCAGGATGAAGATGACGCAGCACGTTCAGCCGTGTGGAAGATGAAGTGCCACACAGTGCTCACAATATATTTACATTTTACACATATTTTCCACTTTAAAAGAGGACGCACTTTTGCGTGTATCGCACACGTTTTCTGCTTTCACTGTACAGAATAAATTTAGGTTTTACGAAATAAGCTATGCAGCTCTTCCCACTGAGAAGCCGCCTGTCGTACACGGCAGTGGCTACTTAAGCTCCGTCTTTACGTGTATTAAGGGACAGCGTTTATGGCTCCCGTTTGCCGGCTTGCCTTGAAATCGTCGTTCGCGTACGTGCACGTTCCTTTAAAATAGGGTGGACACTTAAACCATGCTATCGCGTCTAGGATTTTCCCGTAAATGCAATCACTGCACACTTTTCTTCCGCTAAAAGGAAACCTTGATGCGTCGATGCCCCAGCTCGTTGCAAGCTCGCACGTATTGTGGGCGCGTCGACCCAGAAGCCCCGATTTACAGAAACATCACACATTTACATAACGAAGAAAATAAGTTTAAATATTTCCCATTCAACTTTTGAATTGGACGTGTATTCGCATAACATATCTGTGTTGTTGTTGGTTTTTTTTTTTTTTTTCACTCCACTTTTATGCATGTGAATAAATGCATTTACGTGTCTGTAAGCTTTTTCGAGTCTTCAGATGGGAGGATTTCTTGATGAGATCAACGCTGACAAGCCTGAGAATCTCGCGTCTACACTCCCGGCAGCGACATATTACTGATGCGGCTGTCAGCTATGAGCAGTCATAATCTCTAACTAATAATTTATGCATTTTGTCACACCTTTCACTGCTTACGCTGAGATTAATAAAACACACAATTGACCTCAACAGCAGTAATGACCAAAGAAAGTGTGTTTGTCAGCTGGTACGAGCTGACTGCCAACTGAAGTTGAAGTTTAAAATTTATTCTTAGTTTCCTTATACAGAAACTAAAGGACCCCGAACAAAAGGTGCGTACTTGCACCTGACCAGGCTCAGAGCCCCATACAATTTGTACAGGGGAAACAGCGCGGTACAGATTAAATTGTTTTCTCCACCCAAAGATGCAAACTAACAATGGAAACATACAACAGTAAGAAGCACTCAAAAAGCTCAACAAATTAAAAATGAAAAAAAAAAACAGTATCAGGCACTCAAAAAGCTAAAAACTTTTTGACATCGATTACAGTTTTAATTAAAACACGTAGTTCCACATCTCGATCAGTGTACGTTTAAATACACCAAATGATGCATGCTGTTCAATAACGGCAACAAGATTCTTATTTTTGTTCAAAAGAATGGGTATTTGGGATCGCAAGCCAGCCGAGAGCCAGCTATAACCCGTTGATTCCACTTCACCGCCAACTGGAGGGACCCGCTGACTTCTAACTGACAGGCATCTGGGGCCAGCTAATGCCACTAGAGTAACAGCTGGGACCAGGTAAAACCAACTGAAGCCAGTTGAAAGCAGCTAAAACCATTTTGAATATTTCTTTATCTATGTGGGCGAATACAAAGTTTCGTACTTTGACAGGCGAAAAATGAAGCTGACTATAGACTTAAGCGTATTAGACTACGAACAGCTTTTGAAGCATTCGACATTGCAATACATAAGCTTCAACTTTAGTCATAAGAAATAAGAAATAATATTATTTGACTATTTTCTGGACCAAACGTCGAAATCCGCCATTTTGTTCACCTCTCGAGGGGCCCCTAAAAACGCAGGGCCCGGTTAATTTGAATCCTTTAAATCCTGGATAATCCCGTCCCGATAAACCATACTGCCAGAATCTGTTGAAATGAGCTACCTGAAACTCCAAACTAGGCACTATATCCCAAATCCATGACGCTGCTTCCAATGCCAACGTTTCGTTGGAGCAACATGTGCAAAATGTTCTTCCCGCGAACACAACTCAGAAAAATGTGAAGTCCAGCTACAATATGTTCAAACTCTGAGGACAGCCATCCTGCTTACTGACGCTCATGCCTTGTACGGAAAAAGAAAAAGGAAATTCTAACTATCAAAATAAAAGAAAACTTATAGCATTCCAAGAAACACGAAAGTGTGTTTTGCCGTTCTCTAAACTCTCCTACTATACTATGCCGTTACAAGGCATAGCGCCACAACAGATTCTGGCACCTGCCTAGACCCCGCACAATGAGCCTGGAGCAGGGCCATCCATGCCCCTGATGGCAGCAGCTGTCGGTGCGCCACCGCCCCACAAACTACTCGAACCTATAGGTCAATCCCCTTCAAAGTCTCTCTTCACTTTGGGAGCCCTAACACTAACCAGGCCACAGAGTCTGTGCCAACGTCCAATGTATCTGATGATGTGATGGACACAAAACAATGCAGTGTGCAGTGAGAGACTGGAAATAGGTTCTCAGGTGGCGTTGCATATAGGCCAAAATATCATCTCGGCTCATGAACATAAGCTTAGTACCAGGTTCGAAGCGGTGGCAGCCACCTCACATTTAAAACAATTGTGTGCAGTGCATTACATCGAGTCCCAAATGAAAATAACACTCAATGATTTAGAACACTTTTATTAATCAACGGCCAGAACCATATCTGGTAGTTACAGATGTTAATGCATATTCTAGTCTTTGGGGTAAGTGAACAAACTGACGCGACAGACCAGATTATAGAAGGCCTTATTCTTTCTAGCAATATCGGTTTACTCAATACGGGCAAACCAACTTGCTGCTCCCCAAGCACAGGCAAAGTGAGTTGTTTAGCTCTGTCCTTTAACTCACCGTGTTTTTTACGATATTAAATGAAATGCTTTAGATAATGCACACGGCTGCGATCATTTACCAGGAATAATATCGTTATCACCTGCCCCATCAATTATTCCACCAAAACCACTGCCCTGGAAGTTATACCTAGCAAACTGGCCAAGTTTCAAGAAAAGACCTGTTTACAAACTCTTTTTCTCGTACAACCTAACCATCAAAGAACTGAATGAAAGGTTCACTGCCTGCATTCTCGCTGCAGCGGACCTTCTCATTCCTCGCTCGTTAGGGAATGGTAAGATAAAGTCACAAATATTCGTACAATCAGGAATGCAGAGCAGCCACAAACGACAAAATAAAGCATAGGGTGTCTTTCGCAGATACCCAACATTTGATAACTTCATAACCTTTACATAGGCAAGGGTTAAAGCTGTGTACATCGGTCGTGGTACAGGAAAAACTTCCTGGCACAAGTATATATCATCCATAAATAGCTCAATAACATTCAAGAAAATATGGGAGCGGGTTTACTAACAAACATTGCTTACGCACCCTTCACACTTTCTTCTTCTTTTCTTACTTCCCCACTTGTACAAACAAGTTTAGGTGAACAGGTTGATATACTGTGTGAACATTTTTCCATGCTCAAATTCTGCACACTACGCAGAATCCTTTGTAGAGTATAACAGCTGAAAAAAAAATCAGACAAGCAGCTGTGCAAATGAAGCGTACAATATTTTAATTACAGTCCAAGAATTAAAAACGTTTAATCTGTAGGTAAACGCACTGCACACGGTTCCGATAAAATGCATTATTAAATGCTTCCTACCTAACAGAATCATCAGAAGAAGCACTTTTAAAATGTTTTAACAAAATGTGGATTGCCGGAATGCTCCCGGAGGCTTGAAAGAAAGCTATAATTGCACCGTACTTAAAACCAAGAAAACCACAGACACCAGTAAGCAGTCATAGACCTGTTTCTGTCACCAGCTGTATAGCCATATAATTTGAAAGCCTTCTTAATATCACATTAATGTTTCCTCTTGAATCTCGGGAACTTCTGGACATCCATCAATGCCATTTTGGAAAGACATGTTCAACAACAGACCATATGGTTCGCCTTGATAACGCAGTCCGACAGCCTTTTATACACAAGCAACACTGTCTTGTTGTTTTCTTTGATCTAGAGAAAGCGATAAACCCTGGAACACCGTGCCCTGGAGCCCTGGAGGTTCAGAATCCTACGCGACCTAACCGAGTTAGGTGCCGTGGCAAAGTGCTTAAAGTTCTGAATGATTTTCTATCGAGCCGCACACTTCAGGTGCGTCTTCTGCTACTGTGTCAAAAAGCTTTACTCAAGAAAATGATGTTCCTCATGGGTGTCTTTTAAGCACAACGCTGTTTGTAGTAAAAATGATTTCAGTTTCCAAAGTAATACCAAAATCTTTTATCTGCTCTGTCTGCGTCGACGACCTTCAGATAGCTTGCACTTTTCTAACGTATCCACATGCGAGAGACAAATACAGTTAACTATAAAAAACTAGTGACATGGGCACGCAAAACGGATTTTAGGTTTTCCCACAGAAAACAGTGGCAGTTACGTTCTCAGACGTGGCCTACAGATCAATCCTGCTCTACGCCTAAAGGAGTCCGAATTACCAGTTAAGAATGAGCCCAAATTTCTTGGTATAACGTTTGACAGGAAACTCGCACTATTGCCTCGTATCAATGCTCCTAACAGGAAATCTATCAAATACCTAAATATACTCAAAGCTCTTTCACAAAAATACGGTTGATCTGATAGAACATGAATTTTGTGCGTTTATCAATTTGTTGTGCGAACTTGTTTGTATTACGGTTGTGTAGTCTACGGGTCTGCAAGAGCATTATACCTAATACGTCTAGACCCAGGGCATAACCTTGGTTTGCGCCTCGCATCTGGTGCTTATGGAACCTGTCCAATAAACAGTCTGTACGTCGAAAGAAAACAATATTCTCTTGAATAAAGGAGGACCATGATAACATTTTCAAATGTCTTGAAGATAAGCGCCGTACCATAAAATATATACTACCCTATAGTTACTAAGTGCACCTCCAGAATATTGTTCACCCCCCGCCGGGGTGGCGCAGAATCTGGCGTAGCGGAGTTGGTCAAGCGCGTAATCGATCCCGGGGAGGGTGTATACTTCCTTTTTAGTAAAATTTCTGTTCCTGGTAATTAACACAGAACCGCAATGCGTTGTCTTTCTTTTTCCCCAGGACCACCGATGACGCCCACGGACTTGTTGATGCCTGTATAACATCGTCTGAAAGCGTTTCATCGACATACGTTCTAATAGTCTCCCGCTCTTTGGCGAAACACGGTATGGATGCTGGCAAACTAGTGGCGTGGCCCAATCAGTGATGATGCGATGATTGGCTACAGGCGTACGCCCGACCTTGGAGCTCGTCGCGAAGCAATCTAAAATAAAAATGCAGGGACAAGTTTTTTTTTTTTGATGAGATGACAAGCCCGGATTGATTTTAACATTCGGGGGGGGGGGGTTACATGGTGCGGTATAGTCGCGGATATTCATCTGTACGGGGCACAGATTTGCCAACCCATCCACTTCGTGGAGGAAGGCACCATTCCCTTGGCGAGGTGCTGAATGTCATTGGTGAAATTCGTCAGGAAAACTGTCGCACAGCCGTTATTCAGTTCGACAAGACCGCTTGCGATAGCCACTCCCTTCTCGAACAACAGCGAATATTTTCGTATCCATGAAGTGAGTCATTCGTCACTTACACCAGTACACTGCACCGTGATGACAGCATTACCATTTAGAGCGCAGCTCTTCGGCGTCCGTTCCTGGGTTTCGCGTCGGCGTCGGCGTCGGCCTCGTAACCAGCTCCGCCCCCCTTTCATCCCCCCATCCTTAGCAGCGACCGACTGATACCGCTGGATGCCGCTGACGCCGCTAGAGAGTCAAGATAACGTGACTGCATAGAACACCGTCGCCGCCATGCAGAAAGAAAAGGGGAGGGTCCCTCCCCCCCTCCCCCTGTTCCTGTGTGGCGGATACGGTGCTCTTCAGTTGCCGACGCGCCGGTTATTTCACGAAGGCCCCGGCACGTCGACGAATACGTGACCACCTTCCCACGGCTAGACCTGGTTCTTGGCGCTGCGGAATCGAGGGTATCATATTGTTTGCGTCGGCATCGGCGGCGTTGTCCCTGAAACCAACTCCGCAGCTGGGGTTGACTCACTATCGGCGTCAGCAGCATCAGTCAGTCGCTGCTATCTCTTCCCTCCTCCCTTTATCGCCTTGTCCGCTTGCTGCGCGCGCTTCTGCCCCCATCGTTTGCCGCTGGGTGTACACGCCGCCCCCCTCCCCCCTCTTCCTGCGAGCCTCCGGTTGTCAAAGCGCCGGCTCGAACTTAATTCCTTTCTTCGCTCCTCCTCCAATGCAACCCCTGTGCGGTGGCAATGACAGAGCCAGATCGGTGGCGGCGGATCTGTATATGTGCACCGCCCGAGCCGAAATTGCCGCTGCCGTTCGCCACTGCGAAATTATCTGCCAGTTCTTTCTGAGCCATGAGCGAGACGAATGTTGACATAAAGACAAACAGGAATTTCTTCACACTTATGCGGGAGAACATCCCGTTCCTCTCGCTCGTAACGCGTCCCACGGCTGTGACAACCTCGCGAGGCACTTGTATAGATCTCGTCTTTGAGAATCAAGCATTGGTGTACCAAGTCGAACATATATCAGCCTATTTCTCCGACCGCAAAGCTTCCTTCATGACTGTCAAGAACTGTTAGTGGAGTTTTTGTTAAAGGAATACGTGTGAAAAATTTAAAAAATTCTGTGATAGCGCATACATGTGTTGCTCGATTTCTTTGCCTCAATCTATCGAAAAGGTGAAACAGCTTATTTGCTGCGCTCAAATTTCGCATTAGGAAGTAACGTAATCGTCGGTAATTTTTTCATCAGTACGCAAAGCGGTGATTCCTGGGTCTTCTGTGTTACTGTGCGCCATGGCTTGCGTCGCGCCTCCTGTAGGTCGATGACAGCACCGTTCGCCTGCAGAAACTCGAGGCCTAGGAATGTGTGAATATCGTACACAACGAGGGAATTCGTCGAGACCACCAGAAGACCACTGTAATTTCACAGCTTCCACAGCTCGGTTATAAAAAATGAGTGTGCCGATTCCTTGGGCTGTGCGCGTATTACCGAGGATTTGTCAAGAACGTTTCGCACATCGCACACCTTTTGACGAAGACGTCCGTTCTGAATGGAAAGCATGGAAAGCACCTCCAGCGGACAACCTTCGAGGAACCTAAAGGGGTCACGACGTGGGTGGCGTTTGAATCTTTCACTAAAAACAGGCCTTCTATTTCCAGGACACTGATTTTGCCTTGTAGAAAGTTTACAACCAATTTTCGCCATGTGTTGTTCTCTGACGCGACTACGCGGAGAGGCCACTCGGGCTTGTGTGCTTTTGCAGATAGCAGAAAAATGTCCCTCAGCATAATTTTTACTGTTCCACCGAAAAACAAAATTCGTCCCCACGCTCCTTCGCTCTCCGCGTCCTCTCCTTGCATCGGTATCGAATACACGTCTTACATACTCTTCGACGTTAACCTGCTTGATCGACATGTTAGGGTCTAGATCGACCTCTCCGAGCATCGCGTCCTCTCCTTGCATCGGCTTCGAATACACCTGATACGTCTTACATACTCTTCGATGTTAACCTGCTTGATCGACAAGTTAGGGTCCTGATCGACATCTCCTTGCATCGCGCCCTCTCCTTGTATCGGCTTCGAATACACCTGATACGTCTTACATACTCTTCGACGTTAGCCTGCTTGATCGACATGCTAGTATCCTGATATTATCCATCTCGATGCGTATCCGCTGCCCCGCCTCGATGAAGCGCTTGACCGTCTGAAGAGAGCCCGCAATATTTCCAACCTAGATCTCCTCTCTGAACCCTGGCAAGTGCCTCTTCATCCCGACGACGAGGTAAAAGACAGCGTTCGTGACTCTGACTGCCTTTCGGTCTCTCCAACTATCCAGCCACATTCCAGCGTCGCATGGATTGCGTCTTGGGCAATATAAAGTTGAATATGGCGCTGGTCTACTTAGATGACGTCATTCTCTACGTCGATACATTTAAAGAGCATCAGAGACACCTCAAACTTGTCTTCGAAGCCCTTACATGTCTGCTGGGTTTCGTTTGAAACCAAAATAAGTTTTTTTCGATTTTGCGCAAGTTACGTAGTTGGGTCACGTTGTGAACCGGTATGACATTCGTCTCGACCCTGAAAAGCTGTGGGCGCTCATGGCTTATGACGCCTCAACCTCTCCCAAAGAACTCAAAGGTTTTCTCGGGTTCGCTTCCTATTTCCGTCGATTCACCCCGAACTTTGAAAAACGCAGTGTATATTTCACAGCCCTACTCAAGAAAAGTGCTCCTTGGAATTGTACACCAACTCAACAGCACGCTTTTCAGGACATCAAGAGGGCCCTTTGCCCATTACGATGAATCGGCCCCATCTATTTTACATACGGGCGCGAGCCAAGAGGGTCTAGGGG
Organism: Amblyomma maculatum; assembly: GCF_055883805.1. NCBI lineage: Eukaryota > Metazoa > Arthropoda > Arachnida > Ixodida > Ixodidae > Amblyomma > Amblyomma maculatum. The sequence goes on along the minus strand of NC_139351.1, from coordinate 20,989,234 downwards.
CAGTTCTCCTACAACAAGACAAGTCTGGGTGCCAGAGTGTTCTCGCTTATGCCAGCCGACAAATTTTGGATGTTGAACGACGCCTCCACTCTTCGTACTCTTCGTAACTAGGATGTCTCGCCGTTGTCTGGGCCGTCGAGAAGTTCCGGTCCTACCTTTACGGGCGCCCCTTCACTATTGTGACAAACGATAGCGCTTTGACTTGGCTCCAGTCCACCAAACACCTGAATGCGAAGATTTCCCGTTAGTTCCTGCAACCTCAGGAGTACGATTTCACCATCGTGCATCGCCATGGCGCTGCTCATCAAGCGCTGGCTTACTTTCTTGCCATCCTAGCTCCATAATGGCCTTGACCGACTTGCGGACTGCATAAGTCTAGGAAGCAGGCTGCCATAAAATGCTCTCTCAGTTCCAGTGACGCGCAAAGCAACCGAAAGCTGCGCCGGATATGCCGGATAGAGGATGAACTCTTATTCCATGTGAAGCAGGGCCGACCTTCTGTCTGGTTTCCGGTGCTTCCTGAAGCATTACGAACGCAGGTGTTGCGCGGCTTACACGACGCTCCCATGGCAGGCCACCTTGGTAGAAGGAAGAGCTATGTTCGCGTCTCGGAGCGATTTTGGTGGCCTAATATACACCTCGACGTCAAGCTTCACGTGTCGTCGTGCCAGAAGTGCCAGTACACGAAGCCGTCTATGAAGGCGCCCAAAGAACTTTCTCTGCCTCTCCCCAGTTCGCCTTTCCAATTGGTTGGATTGGACCATTTGGGCCCATTTCCGAAGACGCGCGCTGGAAGCAGATACGCCCTCGTTTCAATCGACCATTTCTCCAAGTGAGTGGAGGCATTTCCCCTCCCAGATACATCGTCTACCCATGCCGTCTTCTTTGTGGAGCGTAATCTTGTTTTCCGTCATGGAGCACCTCGCCGCCTCGCCGCCGGCCATGCTGCGAAGCTTTTTCCCAGACATCGTGGCCCATACCGAGTCATTCCTCTTCTTGGCACTGTGACACACCGTCTGGAAGACCTGCCTGAGCATCGCCCATGCGGTGTGCACATTTTTTCAAGCATGTTTCCGACATGAAGCCATATGTTGCCAGCGCATGCAGTCATTCCGGTTTATTGGTTGGTGCCGCGCACGACACGTCACAATGACCTCAACAGCCACTGGGTTGGCAAGGGTCTGACAAAGCTGTTCCTGGAGCTGTTTCCCACGTGAACCCACCTAGTGTCGAGGCTTAGAGTGCATCGAATGGTCTCTCCTTTCTTGTACTGGAAATTTTCTCAGAGATTCCCGATTAGTCTGGCTTGTGTGTCCGTTAGTGTATGTTTCTGCGCATGTGTGTTTGGTAGAAGACACTTCAGCCGGTTTAGCGCACAAGCGCATTAGTGATGTGAAGTCGTAGCACTTTAGAGTCAACGAAGAATTTGCTCCAGCTGAATGTGGGCTGAATACCGTTCAAGACGAACCTGATAGGCAGCGAGAAGACGTAGCGGACGCTATGCGACAAGTGGCGCTTTTCTGCTGAGATGTGAAGTTGAGGCAAGATAGCCTGCTTGGGCTGAAGAAGAAACGCAACTGTGAGAGACGCAAAGCGCGAATACTGGTAAAAACGATGCACGCGCTGCAGGCCCGACTGGCGGCCTCAATGTCGAGCTGGTCACAAAACACAAAGCCTCAGAACAATTCGCGGACGAAGCGACTGTCCACATGTGCCCGTCTGCAGATTCTGGAGACGCGTCTGGGCTCGCGTGTCGCTGTGCAGAGCTCATAGCGGAGCTGCAAAAAGCGAAGGAAGCTAAAAAGTCGACACAACTCTTCGTGGTTCGTGGCTCAACTCGAGGAGCGCCTCGCGAAGGCAGCCGATGTTCTGCTCAGATTTGGGGAAGAAATTTCCTGGCTGAATTACGTATCATCGATAAACAGCTCCACTACATCCAAAAAGATCTTGGAGCAAGTTGATAAACTAGGTGGAAAACACTCCGCCTTTGCAATTCCACATTTGGCAACCTCTGGCACATAAACAAGTATAGAGGAATAAGCAGTCATATTGGAGAACATTTTGTGCATTTTTAATCTCCACACACTATACACATTCTTTTTCAAAGTACAAATCAATACCTGAAAAACAAACTCCCATTGTCTGGTAGTGCAAATGAAGCTTTTAATGCTGTTATTACACTTGAAAAAATAAACAGAGTGCTGTTATATGGCAGACACACTGCAACAGGGAATATTGGAATCCATTATGAAATGTTAGCTCATTTATCTGAAACCACAGTAGAAGATTGTCGAAACTCTTTAATAAAATCTGGATATCCGGGAAAGTTCGTGAGACCTGGTAGAAAGCCATTATAGTGCCACGTTTAAAATCTAGGAAGTCGCCAAACTCCACAGGCAATCATAGGCCAACGGCTCTGACGAGCTGTCTTGCCAAGTGCTTTGAAAGCATTGTGGACATTTTCGTTTCTGTGCGCACAAGGCAGCGGAGGTGGCTCAGCTACAGAACCAGTAGCGGGGCTCAAGCACTTTATTTTCCTTCTTTCTACAGTCGCAATAACGACACTCCCATCTTCCTGCACTCAATTCTGACAGATACTCCGCCATTATTTTCTTGAAATATGAAACCTGATCTTGACCTGGTTGGGTGTGCGATTCCACAATTGCGTGGCATCCATTCAAAATTATAAGGCTCCTCCCTTTCCTTAAAAGCTTATTTGAGTTATGTGGGGTCAGTTTTGATGCAAACCTGTTAGCGACTTGCCTGTAGCAGAAAATAAATGCAGACCTTGGGCATTTTCACAATTAAAAAAAAATTGCGGATGTTTAAGCATGACTTGAACCTAGCGACTGAGTGCTACAGCGATAGCCTCTAACATCCGCTCTTCAGTCCACGCTGTATCTGTCATACTTGTTTCTGTGGACACCTGAACCGCGCCATGAGGGAAGAGAGGAAGGTGGGATGGAAAGTGAAAAGAGAAAGAGGAGCCGTAGTGGAGGGCTACGAAGTAATTTCGACCCCCTAGGGTTCTAACGTGCCCTGACATCTCACAGCCCACGGACGCCTCTTCGTTCCGCCTCCATCGAAACGCAGTCGGCGGCTCGTCACCTGCGTTTCGACGGATATCCACTCTTCCCTTACGGTGCGGTTCAGGTGTCCACAGCAACAAATGTGACAGATACTGCGCCTTTACCTTTCTCTGAACCAATTAGCATTATTATGAAAACAATGGCTGATTGAAGAGCGGGTGTTAAAGAGGCTATCGCTACAGCATTCACAGTCATTGCAATTTTTTTTAATTGCGCAGAAGCCTGCGGTCGGCATTTATTTTCTTCTGTATACAGGCAAGTCGCTTTGAGGTTTTCTTTAAAACTGACACCACATAACTAATCGTCAGTTGGTTTACAGGAAAGAAAAGTACAGTATCTCCCACACTTTTCGTAGAAACAAAGGAAGGAATGTCGAAGAGAAAGTAGAGAGAGAAAGAGGTGCCGTAGTCGAAGGCTGCGGAATGATTTCGACCACCGGGGGTCTTTAAGAGCACTGAGATAGCAGAGCACAGGGACGCCTCTCCGTTTAGCCTCCATCGAAACGAAGCCACCGGCGGTCGGGATCGAACCCCGGTGACAATGATGATGATGATGTTGGCTAGTTCCTTTGTATCGCGGGGACACCTTGTCGGTGTCCCAGCCAGACCTCCTAACCACTGCGCCAGCGCGGCAGGAAATGATTATTCGTTCTGTAGTGAACTAATCGAGGATATTACGAAGACGAGGATTAACTTTCTCAGCCGCTTGGATCATAAGACGCCGCATTTGTATGGAGCCGGCTATGGCTGCTCGATGAAAGTTGGATGAAATGCCCCGCCGCGGTGGTGCAATGATTAAGATGCACGACTGCTGTAGCAGATCACATCACCCGGTTTCGAACCCGACCGCCGACGGTTGCGTTGCGGAGCAGAGTGGCGCCCGTGTGCTGTGCGATGTCAGTACAAGTTAAAGAAACCTAGCCGGTCGTAATTTTTGGAGCCCTCTAAGACTTCGGCATCACTCATAGCCTGAGCCACTAAGGGATGTAAAACACTACAAATCAAATCAAACTAAAATGAAATAACGGCATCTGACACTTGTCACGTCGCTCCAAAACTGCAGCAATCGTCAGCTCGAACCTTGGTTTTAGAACATTTTCAAGGTAGCGCGAAAAACGAGGACCAAGAGTAGAAGGACGAGTAGGAAGAGTAGAAATTTCGAGTGATGGTGCCTAAGCAGTCAGCCAGTCTAAAAGGTCTACGTTGCTTATGTTTCGTATCAGCAATCATAGCGCCTGCATGGAACTGAGTAGGCACTGGCCTGCGAACAACAAGACATCAAAAAAGTGTGTTCACACCAATGTCCGTATTCCTAGTTTGCGTCGTTATTGAAATTGTCGCTGTCTCACCGACCTCGAGTTATCTTATTGATGGAAACGCCGGAACTTGATGTTGCCACCACCTCTTCCACATCCGGTGTTTCTACCTTCGACACTTTCACTGACAACGCAAACTCGGATGACGGACCCTGAAGCGAACAATTTCTGCCTGCCGTCGTCATACTTCTCACTACAAAAATGGGGGCGTTTTGCAGAGATGTCTGTGTGAGCGGAACTCAAGTTTATGATGTTGTTAGCGGGGCCACAGTGAGCAAGTGGTACGCTTTAAAACGCCCTGTAATCTGCTGTCACGGCGATGGAACCACTCCTGAATGAGGGAGCATGACATTTATTTCAACTCAAGCCAGTAGATCTTCTCAGCCAATCTAATTTGCATCGCACCTCGTTGCTGCGCCAACAGGCAATTGCGCGCAGTTATAGACAGGCAAAATCACCAATTGCACATTAGTGAAACACTTACTTCACACAACCGTCGTTGTGAAGTCAGCTGTGAGCATTACATGACGTCTGAAAATATTTAATAGCACTATGCGCGAGTGACGGCGAGTGTCATCAACAGTCATCGCCCAGGTTCGCAAGCCCTTGGGAACCGTGGGTACTGGAAATGCGCAGCAGTTTTTTTTTTTTTTTTTTTTAAGTCGATATTTATTGCCTCAGGGCATCAGTAGGTTATGAGATGAAGGATGAATAAATGATTAAATTAATGGAAATAGGTTGGCTGATTTTATGAAGTCCAGAAGTGAGCGATGATGAGGTCCCTGCGTCCAAGTGACGTATGAGGCAGGATTGGTTGCTGAAAGGCCAGCTATTCTCAGGTGCCGGATTCGTGTTGGCTTGAGTGCTGGGCGGTCCCACAGCAAGTGGTGGATGTCGGCCTCGACATCTTCGTTGTTACAGATCGGGCATCCTGGGCGTGGATATAAGTGTTGGAAGTATGACCACGTCCTGGTTACTGCTGGTGTAAGGGCAACACCGACCCGGATCCTCCTAAGCGCAACCTCCTCTGCACGGGTGAGACCGCGGGGAAGGGATATCGCACACGGAGGGATAAGTGCACGTGTGCGGCGCCGGAGGTGCTCCTTTCTTGACAAAAGGAGGGTAGCGTCGTCGACTTCGAGAAGCCGTGGGATTGATGCGTCTTGGTTCACGAGGCGGGTTGCAAAATCAGCTTGACTTTGGGAAGGCAGCAGATCCCGTGGGACCCACTCAATGCGTATTGACTGTGCGATGCGCGCCGCAAGCTGGTGGATGTCCTGGCAAATTTTAGGGCAGCGGCTGACACGTCGGAGCTGACGTACTGCATGTAGTGCGTCAGTGCGGATGACAATGTGGGCTGTAGGGAGCATGGTTATAGAAGTCACGGAGCAGAGTGCCTCTTGAACTGCCACAAGCTCAACGCAGAAAGATGTAAGTGGTTCTGAAAGCTGAAACGTAGTTGTCTGATTCAGGCTAGGTCTCCGTGGACAGTGGATTGCCGTTTTGGCTTCACAGCCTTGCAGGCTTCCATCTACGTACACTACTATGGAATCTTGAGGCAGGTTAGTATCTTGCTCTTCAAATCTCTGGCGTAGCAACGATGCAGAGTTGGCAGACGTCGGTCTGCGGATGTCAGTTGGCTTGTTGTCTCCTAACTGTATAAATTTCCAGGGAGGGAGAACTGGCGCAGGTGGCTGAAGAATAATGTGTGACGTTGCATACGCCCTCAGTGCTTGCGTTGAATGTGACAAAGTGGCCTTGAGTCTGCGAGCATCTCGGCGCTGCTGCACCAGTTCATCGATGGTGTTGAGCTGCGCATTCTCCTGTAAAGCTACGACCGGTGTGATTCGTGGAAGGCATGTTATGGTCCTCATAGCTTCTCGATTTACGGCTTCAAGGCGATCCCATTGTGCCCTTGTAAGATGCTGGAACTGGGCCTGATAAACAATACGGGGCTGCAGAACCGCCCTCACTAACTGGCGTGCAACAGACGAGCCAGCGCCACCCGTTTTAGGTGCAATTCTTCTTATTAAACTTATAGTTTGAAGTGCTTGCTTTTTTGCCTGAGAGAGCCAAGCAGTCGCTGATCCAAAAAAAAAAAAAGAAGGGTGGCCGTGGCAGCAGCCTTCCGTCGGCAAAGCCCAGGTGACCGCCGCACGGAGTCACCACGGCAGCCAGCCAACGCGAGTTGGTGATTTCGTCTCCAGGAAAAGTTTGCCTCGAGCCGAACACGTCGTCGCCGGACACGAGGAAAACAAGCGGTCGCTGCACCCGAGACAGCTTGCCCTGCGTGCGCCATTGCATTTATTGGCTTCTGTTGTTCAGTTCCGGGATCCCTAGCACGCGCAAATACGTTATGTAACGATCCAAAAGCGCAGTACAGAACAGCTTAGTGAGAAAAAATCAAATATCTGTTTACATTGCGGCTATTAATGCTTTGGTAAATTACCAGCAGAAATTTTAGCAACATCCTGACAAAGCTATAGGTTGCGCTTTTAAATTTTAATTTACCAAACGATTATTCCACGGGAATAACTATACACGTTTCAAAAGCGCATCTGAGCTCTTGGAAAAAGCCACTGTGCACCGGAACTGGATAGATACTGGCCACTACCATTGCACCACCAGCCAGCCATTGCAAGCCATAGTCCACACCGTCATAAAACTTTTGAACACTAAAACGGGTGAAAAGCTTAGGTGGCGAGTTGCAAAAAACCGCAATACAAAACACGTGAGTCCAATTCTCTAACTGCTATTTTATTAACAGCATGCAGAAAATGTTGAAGCCGTGCGTGAGAATCAAATTTTCTCAGCAAAACCTGCAAATGAAATTAATTGTTGCGTGCGACGGCACTTATCGCTAAATGTTGCCGTGGTGCACTTAACCTAGACTGGCTGAATCGATTTTTAGCGATTGCAGCTTACAAAGCAGACTTGTAAATTAGCTATTTCGCATTTGAGATCCTCCCCCCCCTCCCCCCCCCCCCCCCGTCTCGCCCAACAACTTGTGAGCCACGGGCGTGTCCTCATGATTCCAAATAGACGACTTCAAAATGAAGCAATTCTGTAGCTGTGCTATTTCTAGTTTCTTTTCAAGCTTTTCAAGCTTTGTGCGTACATTTTGTGGTTTGGCTGATTATTTATAATGCTGCTCAAGCAGTAGCAGTAATACAACTACTATAAAGCTAAAAGTAGCAGTAACAGTAGTATTAAAACAAAGCAATAAAACAGTAGTAGTATTAAACTTTAGTTAGGCAGAGCGTTAAGCTTCGAGCAGTTTTGCAATTTCAGGATCAGGGTCAGGAGATCTTCCAATGTGCACAGAAGCCTTCGGCCAAGCAAATCAACAGGAAGATCGAGGCGATATAATACTGGAGAACTTTATTAGTGATGGCGTATACACTTGGCCTAGGCAACTGCCAGCAGTGGTGCTTTTAACTTTGTTCCTAGAACATCTAAGCTGGGCCCTTGACTATATGTAGGCTAGGATCTCGTTTTCTAGGACACCATGCATCAACGCTTTGTTGTAACTTTGGTATGTACAGTGATTTGTGTACAAGCGCTCAGAAGTACTCGTTTCCCAAACTATTGAAGCCGCGCTTTACGTTTGTGAACGATGACATAAAGCGAAACAATACTCAAACATATCTAGCTCTGCGTAATGGCGACTATTCTTCTTTGAGATCCTTTTCCAGCAGGTGTCTACATGTATATACATCTAGTCCGCCATTCGCAGTCGTACCCGGAGAAAGCGTGGAAAATGGTCGGAGTTGTGTGCGGCTAAGTTTGGGAAGCGATCCAATCAGGTGCACAAGAGTTCTTGCCCCACCTCGTAACGGTAACAAGCTTGCATGTATTGTGAATCAAGGAGGTGTAACTGCGTTGAGTGCTTTTGTCAGATAAGTAGGCCAAGCCCATATTGCGTACAATGGAAAAAGGAGTATTCCCAGAGCATGGTAAATGTCTTTGGAGGTCTAATTATTGAGTGAATTGTCAGTGGACAGAATTGAAAACGATTTACGCTAGGCCGATTTCATGAGCAAATTTACCTTGAGGCTACAATTCTCGTAGAGCTCATCCACAGAAGTGAACCCGAACACTGGAGCAGTGTACGCTTTGTCAAATTGGCTCAGGGTCCAGCAGGAGAACACGTCGTCCGCGTTGAGCTCATTCTGCGCACATGCGGAAAGGTTACAGGTCTGGTGTATACGAACCCTACAGAAAACGTTTACAAAGCACATTTCTTCCCGGGTTCGAACCCGACCTCGGCGGCTGCGTTTCGATGGAGGCGAAACGAAGTGGCGTCCGTGTGCTGTGCGATGTCAGCGCACGTTAAAGATCCCCAGGTGGTCGAAATTTCCGTAGCCCTCCACTACGGCTCCCCTTTCTCTCCTTCCACTTTCACTCCCACCTTCCTCCCTTCCCTTACGGCGCGGTTCAGGTGTCCAATGAGCAAGTGTGACAGATACTGCGCCTTTACCTTCCTGTGAAGCAACCAACCAAGCACATTTCTAAGTGGGCTGTTCGCATATCGAAGCTGCAGAACCAACGCTGCCGGTTTCCTTTCTTTTCTCTTTTTTTTTTTCTCTAGTGATACTGTGATCAGTGAGTAGAATAGGAGAATCAACATTAGAAAGTTGTGGGATATACGTTAAGCAATATATACTCGTTAGGAGAATGGAGCAACAAAAAGTCTATTAAAACTCCGAAATGTAAACATAGTACGAAGGTGTGACTTGGAAAATAGAGTAATAATCCTTTATAGTTGCAGACGTTCAGAAAACGATAGTCAACATTACCCTAGAAGGCATCTTTGTGAAGACGTTTCTCCGTTACTTCCTAAGTATGGCTGTCTTTGATGGAGAAGAAGACTATATATTTGCTGCTTGTCAGTCATGTTCAGTATTGCGATGACTAAATCCTCTTTGATGGAGCATATGTGTACAACGCACCAACATAAGTTACACGAATGTCTTATACGGCGCTGCCAACATGCAACAATAGAACTAGAGCATCATGACAAGGAGCGCATAATCAGCTATGACCTGAGTCTTCCTTATATGTTTCCAGAGGAGCTAACACTCAGTGAGGATCGCGTAAACAAATCTGTATGCAGATAACATGTAGCGATGTGCATCGCAAAGAAAGTATGAGACCCACGGTGGCCCTGAGCACGTCCTCGTTCTCCTTTAGGTGCTCAACCAGGTTGCTGGCCATGTACAGGAGTACTGCATAGTTTGTGTTCCACCACTGCTCCAGGTTTTGCTTGGCTGTGGCAAGGTGGAAGGGCGTCGAGATGGCCAGCGCGGCGTCGATGCCCGCCTGCTGAGAGAACTTGGCCAGCTACAGACCGATAAGCAGGCCGCCCAGCGAATAGCCCACAGCCACCAGGCCGCGGTCCGGATAGCGCCGCTTCACACTGTCCACCACCTGCACGAGGTCGGGAGTTTCCACAATGTCACCCGGCAACGATATCAGCATGTGCTACGCCTTTAAGATAGGGAGCAATCTGTTAATTGTTCCCGTCTTTATCTGCTTCCCTCGCAGATCCTCGTTCGCGTAATGTGTTTTGCTGTTCGCTTAATCGGTGATCCCTTAATTTGTAACTAAACTCTCTAACGCATATTTATCTGCATACAGTGGTAAGACACCACATTGTTTGAAAGACCACCCGGCGCAGATGTGAGGTCTTGCTCTAATTGAGGCGTACGAGCATGCCTACCATGGCGTAGCAGCCGCGTAGCTTGCCCAGGCAGCACAAATAATGGGCTCAGTATTGGCATTGTGCTTGCAATGTCCGGCCTTACATAAAACGAGTGCATTGAAACACATGCCAATATTGTACCGCTGGTTTGCGCTGACTGGGACTCTGGACCTAAATGTCAAGGTATGTTCGAATCCCAGATCACCCTCGGATCTCAAACGGAAAGCCTGAGTTGGCAGCTTCTGCCATTGTACGTAGTCTCCTAGAGTCAAGCAACCCGCCAAGCCAGAGATGTTGGTTTTAACCGTTGCGACACTTCCCAAAGGGCCCAAGTATAAAAAATGGCAATTTTGGTTGCTCAAAGTTTGGATATTTGCGGGTAGGGCGGCGCCCGCGCCAATCAAGGGTACCTGTCTATGTTGCAAGCTTTACTATTGTTGGTAAATGCACTACCACCTAGAAAATCAAATAAGGTGAAAGGTTCCAGTAGCAAACATTCTTAGGCATAACAGCCGTAGATTTAATCAACATGAAAAAGAAGAGAGAGAAATGGGGTTTCCTGAAGGTATTGACGGCAAAATCAAAAAGAATTTATTGATCGCTTCTGGGTGGCGCGACAATCTATAAACAATCAAAATTTGCGTATTAAAACTAGTCACTTTCCCAGCTCGTATGATTCAAAAGCTCTGCCGTCATACAAGATCAGTGCCCGGCACTCTCAGCTGCCAGCTACCAGCTGCCAAAGCCATGCCAGTGATTTTTCGCTCATACAGGCAACGCCAGGTTTTCAACAGAATAGGGGCCGTTAACACTATCGCGTTATCATCCAAGCTGCCTGACCGAGGTGCCACTATAGTGGGTGCGATAAATCTATTCATGTCCCGGCCTCGGCGGCCGCTTTTCGCTGTAGGCGAAAAGCAAGGCGCCCGTGTGCTGTGCGATGTCAGTGCACGTTAAAGAACCCCAGGTGATGGAAATTTCCGGAGTCCTCCACTACGGCGTCTCTGATAGCCTGAGTCGCTTTGGGACGTTAAACCCCACCATAGCCTCCTTTATACACTGTGCCTGTCAACTCCGCGCTCCGCGGCCGTCGCCGCCGCTCCTCCTCCGTCGACAAGTTACGCCGCTGGCTGCCGAGAGATGGGGACAGCGACGTAGGGTCACCTTCGCCAGGCGAGTGCCGGGTGCGCCGTGAGTGTGCCGGGCGCGCCGTGTTGCCAAGCGGTCCGGATAGCCACGCGCTGCCGCTGGTTGGTTGGTTCATAGGAAAGGAAAGGCGCAGTATCTGTCACACTTGCTCTGTGGACACCTGAACCGCGCCGTAAGGGAAAGGATGAAGGTGGGAGTGAAAGTGAAAGGAGAGAAAGGGGGGGGGGGGGGGGGGGGGGGGGGGGGCCGTAGTGGAGGGCTACGGAGTAATTTCGACCACCTGGGGATCTTTAACGTGCGCTGACATCGCACAGCACACGGACGCCACTTCGTTTCGCCTCCATCGAAACGCAGCCGCCGAGGCCGGGATTCGATCCCGGCCTCGGCGGCTGCGTTTCGATGGAGGCGAAACGAAGTGGCGCTGTCTCGCTGTTTCGTAGACTGTTCTGCTGTGTGCAAGGTCATGCTTCTACTTTTCTCTGCCTTCGGGTGCTGCAGGAATACAGCATTGCACCAACTGGTAAGTGCCAGCTTTGCTTTGTCCTTCCGGCGATCGCTGCGTAGTATTCAGCTGCTTTGAGGCTTGTAAAAAATAGTGACAGCACCAATGTTTTTATTAAGCGTCCATACTGCAATAGTAATGTTAGATGCGCTCTGTGCTTTCTGGACTGCATTGCTAATTGCTTCCCTGCCTAGCTCGTCTGCGTAGTGTGTTAGTGTGCTCCAGCGAAGCTTTTTTCTTTTTTTGCAGTATACGCTGATTACGAAAGTTTGTGATAAAATAGAAACACAAGATTTACCTATTGTGAAGATAACTACTTTAAAGTGAGTTAAACCAAATCTTGCAAAGCCTATATTAGTTTCCCTTCTCGCACTCAACCGCATTAAGGCCTGTGAGAAATAATGACAGCACTAGAAGCGTGTTTATTACGCGTCAGTAAGGTAATAATAATATTAAATGTGCACGTGTATTTTCTGGACTGCGATGCGAACTTCCTCCCTGGTTAGCTCTTCTGCGTGGTATGTTACATGAGCTCCAGCGCAGTATTTTTTGTTTCGCTAACTGCGCAATTGTGTGAAAAAATAAAAACACGAGCTTTGCCTATTGTGACGATTATTTTGGAGTGATCGAAACAGAAAGATGCCAGGCATATATTTGTCTTTTCTTGTTTTTCTAGTTAAAAAAAAAAAACATTTGTACGACGCGCTGAATCACTGAAAGTTATAGCTGATACCAAAATTGTTCTCCTTACAGATCTCAATGGCATACTGCGATGTAGTTTTTCCAATCACCTGTAAATCAAGCTGGCTTCTGAAGTGCTATCAGTGACAGCAGTCACCGTGAACTTTTTTCCCTACTTGTGGCAGCTATTCATCACACCTCTTCTACATGGTACTCTTGAAGCACAATTGCTGTTGTGAAATGTGCAAATAAATGCTGCTGCCTTTCTTAAATTTTGTTTTATTGCAGCGTAGACTAGCATTCTAATTTTTCTATTACCATTGGCGCTAGCGGAGCAGTCATGCAGTTTTTCGAGCCATGCGCAATGTCTTGAAACTGCCTGACATAAAATGTCTTATAGCGTTGGTGTTATAGCCTAACAAGTATCATGATCACTTGTTATGCTTAGTGGATGTCGGCCTTACAAGTAAATATGCTGAATGTGCACGACTCATGCTTAGGAACAGTTATCCCGCTAGAGAATAACAGCGCTCCCGCCCCGCGCCGACATTCGTACCCGTGCGACCCGTGCACCTCGACCTCTACGTCAGCGGCGCCCTCAGCGAGGGGACCGCGCAACTTTACTCGACGGCGCCGCTCTATTGTTCGCGCGGCGCGTTGACAGGCACAGAGTATAAAGGAGGCTATGACTCCACAAACCAACCAAACCGATTCATGAAGCACGTTTGTTCATGCGTGTTTCGGAACGCGTGGTCAACTTTACTTGTATACTTTTATCCTTATGATATTTTGGTGCATAATCACTGCTTCATGAGGTCTTGTGCCATGTGTCCTTCCTCGTCCGTGTCTTAACTGCGCTGTTTTATCACGAAGGTCTTCCCGGGTCTTCAAAATTGCGTGTTTCTCGACCGCTGACCTCTGAGCACCTGCCAAATTAGCAGACGCTGCCAACTCGATCTTTTCAAGCGAGATGGCACAGTGAGACCTGAATCCAGCCTTTCAGGACTCTAATCCTGACACGCGGCACTAGGCTACGCTTGCTTAAAGCTGCACTTTATATATCTATCGCTCCTGGCATCTAGGGTAGCTTACATTAGGCCCCGCCACGGTAGTGCAATGGTTAGGGCGCTCAACTGCTGTACTCAAGAATGCGGGATAGAATTTCGGCCACGACGGCCTGTTCATGATGGAGGTGAAAAGCATGGCGCCAGCGTGCTGCATGATGTCACTGCATGTTAAAGAAAAGAAGTGGTCCAAATATCCGGAGACTTTCAGTACGGCGTCCCTCATAGCCTGAGTAGCTTTGGGACGTTAAACCTCGCAAATAAAACCATATGAAGCTGATATCATGGTCCTCCTCACGAAGAGTATCAAGCCTAGCAAAACGGAAAGCATAAAGATCGACCTTGCATAATGCACGACCTCGTCACTGCTTTCCTAAGCGCATCAAACACAGTTATCACGCAGCTGTCCTTTCGCGCGATTAAAAGGATTTAAATAGTTTAAACCCTGGCTAACCTATTTGTAGTAGAAGCATATGCTATTCTTTTTCCGCTTATGTGTCAGAAAGCTGTAGGCTTATAGCTACTTCAGCGCTTATTCGGTATGTACATGCGTGCACAATGCAGATATTCGCTCAAAGTGCTCAAGCCGCATGCTGACCAGGGGTATGTCTGACAGCGCTTCCGGAAATTTCGCTAAGTTATAACTTATAACCGTGGAACAATCCTCGTATCAATACATTATAGTTGCTATTCATCACGGACAATATAATTGCATATTCCTGGTCTGCATATGCGTATGCTGCGCAGCTGGAAAGGTGCCCATGTTCCTGTTTTAACACGTTCCTGCAGCAACCGTTCGTTAGCGCGGCACGTAGCGTGGACGAGAGTCGTGGGTATAAAAATGAAACGTGCGAACCCCGGAGCATGTTAGCGTTCGAGACAGACGAAGCGAGGGAAAGGACGTGCCTCTGTCAGGTCTCCGATGCTGGGGATGTGAGTGATGCGATGCGTGAGAAGAAGCACGCCACCTCGTCCTCGACCGTTCATGACAACTACGGGGCAACCGAGTGACTTGGCAAGCGCGACAAACGAGCGCAGGTAGTATGCTTGGCTGTCTCCGCACAGGCCCGGGACCACCAGCAGCACTGCGCCCTGTGTGCTCTCGTTAAGCCAGTCGAGCGCCAGCCGGCCTCCGTCAGGCAGAGCCAGGTACTCGCGCCGGTACGACACCTCAGGCAGGCATGACTGCGCACAAGAGCACGCACGTTGAACGGCAAGCACGCAGCTAATAATTTGTTCTTGACAGTGTCCACAAAGGTAACATTTGCACAGAGTGCAGGTGTTGCGCGGTACAAACTCAAAGGGGGTGCTACCAGCTTTTAAAATGGTAGGGTAAGGCTAAATTATTCAGTCCTTCAATCGGATCCAGGTTTCAGATGAGACATCCAACATAATCTGGCCATTCTCGAAACGGCTCACTTCAATGCAGTCAGCCCTCATGTAACAGGTAGTATCTCAAATAACCACCAGATTTTTCAGCGAATCTGGGATCGATACGCTGAGCTCACAATTCAGGCATCTGCTCTAAGACTACAAGTGCGAAATCGCGCTTTGCTTCAACGTCACATGTTCAGTGTTCGTGTCATAAGTATGTAGAGTGCTGCTATAGGCATCGTGGTCTGACCACTACTAGTTTTTATGCACACTCTAGTAATGAAATACGGTCAAACTCGCACCGACCTTTCTGCTTACAGTAAACTTTCAAGATTATCCTTTATTTATAATCTAGTTACCCGTATCGAAAGGGAAGATAGAGTAAAAATGCCAAAATTGTTAGCCCAGGCAACCAGTATAGAGCAGAGAGAGAGAGTGGACAGAAAGGTTAAAGGTGTCGCAGAAGTGAAGTACTGTTAAAAAATGGACTAACAAGCATGCATTAATTGGTCCAAACTTGTGCTCATACCAGTGATATCGCAACTTATCGTTCGTCCCCTTCGCCGCGGCTGGCTAGAAGTCATGATATCACCTCTGTTGAGAATGAAGTTGATAAGAGCTTAAAACAAACGTGAATCGTCCTTGAGAAAAGACCAAATAAGTTCAACAGGGATGAGATGATACACCTGTTTTCATGCACGCATAAGTATGGTCGCGGTATCATGTGAGTTATTGTAGAGCCTGAAAAAGGTGCACCACCTTTCCGCATCTCACAAGAGTGTTTAGGATCCGCTACTTCACCTGGTAGAGGAAGCTGACGAGTGACTGGAAGTTTGCGCCGATGCACCAGATGGGCGTGCGATAGACACTCCGCAGGAAGTTCCCGAAGTTGGCCGTCATGAAGTTTCGCAACCTGCCAGGGCGGCAGACGAGGCGAGGCCGACGCTGCGCGGCCAGCACGTAGTAGAAAATGTACATGGCGCAAGACGCACACACCAGGAGCTCCAATTTGCTCGGTTGCCCGGACATTGCTGCTACAGATGCCCTTTCTCTCCCTCTTCTCCTTCTTCTTCTTGCCTCAGAACACTTGACACATACCAATAGTTAAAGAGTGGACAGAGTTTGGTGTAGGCACACTGAATAATTGGGTTTGACTTAGTTTTTACCGTACGTGATCTTAGGGATCAATATTGGTGGAATATTTTTTGGACAACATTTTTGAGGTAGCAATAATAAAATTCAAGAAAAAAATATGAATTGGGTAAGCAAAACTGGGAAGTAACACAAAGGCAATGAAGCAGTAAACGAAAATCCTCCAGCTGAAAACATAGCGTTGAATTTTTTAATTTGTAAATACAAATCTCAATGTTCTCCTACTGCGTGCGGTATTAATTATTCTTTTTATTTTGGTTTTTCATTATTTTCTTTCCTTTTCAATTCCCTAGCAATCTTTTTTTTTTCGTTTTTCGCTATGCATTTATTCATCTCAAAATCTAGTATCTCTGCACCCTAATTCTTGGCGATCCCCCTGTGTGGGTATGTGCTATCAAATTAGAAGAGAACGACAACAATAACATAGCTATGAAGTAACTCATACACCAGCTTTAGGGCCAGCCCCTCGACGGTTGCATGGAAGGAGGGGATGACATGAATTGTACAAGGCAACCCTAATCGAGTGAGAGGACATTTTAAATAATATTGTAATGATATAGGTTTCCCACGCCATCGCATGACGCATAAAGATTCGACGGCACTGATTGAAAAAAAAAATGGTATGACACCGCTCTAACCATTCCACACAGAGAACGGTTAAGTTCCAGTTTTGATCGATAACATGTGCGTATATTTATCTGAAACTTTTCTTTCTCAATTCTGAGTTACTAAGACTGCGATGGTCGACCGTGATGGGGCGACGGCAGGAACGAGCTAGCTTGTTCGGTCTAAATTATGGCTATTGTGTCGAAATCCTCCTGTGATACGGCGAAAGGAGACTGGCCTAACCTAAAATTAGCAGTGGCTTAGTTCGGCTATGCCATCTAAATCTTGATTGCAAGTCTGGTTGTCTAGCTATGTTATTGCATTAAAGAGGAGACATTTTCTTCGCCTGGTTGCATATTCATTGCAAAATGGCGCGACAAGCGTGAGGCGTCCGCAAGCTGCTGCGCTTGCTAGGCAACGGCTCTGTTACTCCCGCCAAGCCAAACTTTTCGTTCGTGGCCAATCTAGCTTTCGCTACAAAAATCTAGGGGCACTTTAGCTGCCACTTTGCAGCTTATACTGAGCCAGAGAAACGCTGAAGTTTGGCAACTGAAATTATACAGGTTGCATTGCTTCTGTCCATATAAAAACTGTACCTACGAGATCGAAAAAGCACAAGTTCAGTATGCTTGATACAGCTGGCAAAGCCCCAGGTGGCGAAGAGTGGCTGTTCCTGGCCCTACGGGGCTGGGACTGGTAGGTTAAGTGGTGGTACAAACTTTATTCATTGAAGGCCAAAAAATTAAAAAAAGTAAAATTATGTTGCCGCCGTTCCGTGGGTGGCCTTCCGGCTGCTGGTCGTGGCCTCCAGGTCACGCCTGGCGGCGACTTCCGCTGCCCAGGTCGTAAGCCGCTGTTGAATATGCGGCTCCGAGCTGGCCAAAGCAGCCTCCCACAGCTGCGGGCTGTTTATTTGCCAGGAGACGGGGGGAAAGTGCGCCGGACAAGAGTAAAGAATGTGAGCATAGTCTGCTCGGGGAGAGCTGCAAAGCGTGCATTGGGGCGAGAAGGCACCGGGGTGAATAAGGGCAAGGCGTGCAGGGGAGAGGAAAGTGTGGGCCTGTAAATGGCGCCACGTATTCTGTTCGATTTTAGATAGGGACTTGTGAGGGGGAGGGAGGGATAATCGGGAGTTGCGGTAGTGGAGGGTGATGTCATGGAAGGTGAGGAGGGAGTCACGCGTGTCCATCCCGGGGTGGAGGGGGCCAGCTCGGTCGGTCATTTCGCGAGCGATAGAATTTGCCGCCTCATTTCCAGGGTGCCCCGCGTGAGCCGGAACCCAAATTAGTTGGATAGATCGGGAAGGGGGGGAGGAGTGCTTAAGGATATTGAGCGCAGAGGAAGAGATTCTACCCTTTGCAAAGTTGCGGACTGCGGTCTTAGAGTCGCTAAATATGAAAAGGGCTGGTGTGCTGGCAATGGCGAGGGCGATGGCTGCTTCCTCTGCGGCAGTGGAAGTGAGAGCATGGATAGTGGCGACGGAGAGGGGGGCTCGTGTATTAGAGACAGTGGCCAGGGCATAGGCGGGATGCGAGAGGTAGGGTGCCGCATCAACATACACGGCGTCAGACCGTGTACCGTACTGGCACCAGAGGGTGGAGGCGCGGGCAGATCGGCGAGCGGCATGATGCTCAGGGTGCATGTTCTTGGGAAGGTTAACACCGCTTGCGGTGGGGGCTAGCCTGCCACCGAATTTTTATCTGTTGTAAGCCGTCATTGCACCCGCCACCGCTTCGGTGGTGGACAACGGCTGTTGCGCCGCGCGTCTTTTTCTCTCTCTTCTTTTTCTTTCCTCTCTATTTTCTCTTCTATCCGCACGAGGCAAGCGGAGGTGGCTCAGCTGCAGAGCAAGTAGTA
The DNA here is from genome assembly GCF_055883805.1 of Amblyomma maculatum. Taxonomy (NCBI): domain Eukaryota; kingdom Metazoa; phylum Arthropoda; class Arachnida; order Ixodida; family Ixodidae; genus Amblyomma; species Amblyomma maculatum. Next base: position 20,970,741 of record NC_139351.1, on the reverse strand, counting down.
AGCCCGTGCATTTTCTTTTACTGCTTCCTACAGCTACAACAACAAGTACAGCAGGCATCAGCGGCGTTTCAAATTGGTTTACAGCAACGAAAAGGTGCAGTATCTGTCACAATTCTCCGCGGACACTTTAAACGAGCTGTAAAGAAAAGGAGGGCAGTGAAAACAGAAAGAACGCTTACGAGAAGCAAGGCGGTGAAAGTGTTGGCTGTGCTGGTGTGCTGTTCTGCATTCTTCTCCTGACTGTTGATCCTGTCTTGTCTGCAAGCCTGACCGTTCTCTCTGCCTGACCGTTCTCTCTGGTGAGGCCATTTCACGTCGGGGGATTGGCCAGTATTTGTTTTAAACCGAACCTAGGATTCATGTACAATTAGGCCTATGTCTCTAGCTTCCCCAGGGGGTGGTTCGGCATCCTGGTTTGCCAGCCTGCCGGCCCAAAGCTTGGACTTGGAATCTTTCGGACGAAATGGAATAAGTATAATACCGGTGGCATTTGTACCAATTGGGGATGGATTCCTGAAGTTGAAAAATCCAAAAATAATCCAGGAGCAGCTAAAGGCTGTCACTCCCCACTACCTAGAAATCTCTGAGGTGCGTCCGTTTGGCAGGAGAGGTATCCTATGTAAGTCCTCGAATATACAGTGTGTGTCGGACTTGCTTCGATGCACATCGTTTGCATCATTGCCTGTTAAACCTTTTATACCTGAACAGCTGGCATGTGCAAAAGGTATTATACGCGGCGTGGATTCGTCGGCTTCTCCGCAAGAAATGATTGAAGAATTTAATGAGGCTGGCATTGGCATCTTGTCACTATTCCGTTGCAGCAGGGATGCTGGTGGCTCTAGGGTGCCGACAGAATCAATGATAGCGACGTTTGCCGGGGCTAACTGTCCAACAGAGATTAAAGTATGGCCCATTGTGTACCGTGTAGATCCCCTGCAGCCTCGCCCTTTGCAGTGCAAAAACTGCTGGCGATTCGGACACAGCAGCAAGGCGTGCAAGTCCGCATCACGCTGCAGACTGTGCGGAGACAACCATTCATCTGACATGTGCACTTCTGCTGTGGTAATTTGCGCACTATGTCACGCAGATCACCCTGCTGATGATGGTACATGCCCAAAACGCACAGATGAACAAACTGTTCTTAACATCATTCAGCATAAAAGGTGTTCTAGAGCAGATGCCTATGCCCAGCTAGACCATAAGAGGAATTCGTATGCAGCTTGTGCAAAAACAATAGCTTCAGATGTGGAAACAGGCATAACAAAGTCGGTTATCTCAGCTGTTGAGAAATCTCTTGAGGGTTTCTTCGAGCGTATGTTAAGCACATTTACAGAGGCTGTGTCACAGGTCATAGCTACAAAGATTGGTTCGACCGAAATTGCAGCTTTGCCAGTTGGCAACCCTGGTATAGCTGAATGCCATGCTCCAATGGTTGCTAGGGCTTCAGTTGAGGGAGATTCTACCCAGACGACGCCTGCTCCTTTTTTGTCAATGAAAGTACAGGGACAGGGTTCTGTGGATACCCATGTGTCCACCGTTCACCCATTGGATGTAGAGATGCCATGTTCGTCCCAGAAGCGTCGCGCTTCTTCCTCTCCCTCAAAATCCGCCCATTCTAACACTAAAAGTAAAAAAGGTTCCCCTAATCCTCAGAATAACATTGATGTCTTAAAGGAGGCTGTTACAGCCTCCCGGATTCTACAATAATCATGGCGGGGTTAAAAGTACTACAGTGGAATTGTCGTTCAATTGCATCTTCGTTTCACGATTTACAGAATCTTATCTCAAATTTCAACCCAGACATAGTTTTATTACAAGAAACTTGGCTTTTGCCAAATCGGCCATTTTCTCTAAAGTATTTTAGAACTTTTAGATCAGATCGCACTAGCGGCCGGGGTGGCGGCTTGCTAACATTAATTTCGTCAAAAACAATTCATCGGGCGAAGGTGTCACAAAAAATTCTACGACAAGACTGCGAACTGCTTGCAGTTGATATCGCAATTAAACAGTCTGCTCCTCTCACTATTGCAAATGTCTACTTCCCAACAGGTGTCCGTACAACAGATGATTTGAGTGATCTTTTGAGTTCAACCAACAGACTGATTATTGCTGGCGATTTTAATTCACACCATGTTATTTGGGGTTACCGTTCAGATATATGTGGGCAGCGACTTTGGAACTGGATGTCTATAAACGATGTGCATTGCTGTAATAGTCCAGGCATAACCTTCATGCGAGCATCTGCTAGGTCAGTAATTGATTTAACGTTAGCAGCAAATGGAGTAAGGGTCTCATCATGGGCTACGGTGGATTGTGGTACATCTAGCGACCACTTTCCAGTTACGTTTAATATAGAATCTACTCCCCTTAGAGTAACTACTTGTGAACAAAAATTTGTCAACCATAAACTATTTAAAAAGTTTGTGAACTCCTCTTTTTCCTCAATAGCATCATCTCAGCATTCTGAACGTGCTCAACAAGCACTCTCTTCACTGCTAGATGCCACTGAGCGTTCAGTGTTCACTGTGAAATCGTCTGTCCCTAACAAAATGTCATGCGGATGGTGGAACGAAGAATGTGAGAAAGCATTCCGTCGTAGAAAAGCTGCGTGGAAGAGCCTTTCCCATAACCAGTGTCCCCAAAATTGGATAAATTATAAATTTTATGCGGCTTCATTTAAAAAAACTATTCGTATAGCAAAGGATGAGTATAATGCTAATATGAATATCTATCTCTCTAATCCAATTAATCGGAAGGCATTGTATAGGTTCATGGAACGCAACCAAAATTCTTCTCCACCACATGTAACCGAGTCAGAGGTGTTAGCACCCAATGAAGCAAAAGCGAAACTTGAACAAATTGCGAACGGTCTTGCTATTCGCTTTCAAGCGCAAACGGTGGCTCCCTTACTTCGACCTACACCACGTGCTGATTTCGTTGCAGTTGAGTCACCGGAATTGCATTGTATAATGGCTGCTCTGAAACCTGCAGCTCCTGGGTGTGACGGTATTACAGTGGCTATGCTGAAAGCTTTAGTGCAAGACCACAGCTCGGAGGTGTTGAATATTGTCAATTTTTCTCTGGAAAATGCTTGGTTACCTCAAGACTGGAAAGTTGCAAAAATTATACTAAGCCTCAAAGATCCGAAAAAAGGCTTTGATTTGGATAATATTCGGCCAATTTCTCTGACTTCAAATCTAGTGAAACTTATTGAACGCATAGTTCACCGCCGCCTCACAAACCATGTGATGACCCTGAATGTATTTAATGATGCACAAATTGGTTTTCGTCAAGGGTGCTCCATTTGGACGGCTCATACAGATTTGGAAAGTAGAATTAGGTTAGCAATGAAGAAGAAAGAAGTGTCGGCATTGGTCACTTTGGATATCGCCAAAGCATATGACAGTGTAGACCATTCTATTCTGTTGAATAAGATAAACGAAATTAGGTCGCCTTCTTACATGTTTGCATGGTTAAAAGAATTCTTAAGCAATAGAAAATTTTTCTGCACGAGAGGTTCTATAACTTCTGAAACTTATTACCAAACTAGAGGCGTGCCTCAGGGATCGGTGCTGTCTCCATTGCTATTTAATATATTAATGAGAGATATTCCTGTTCATCCAAATATAAAATTGTACGTGTATGCGGATGATATTGCCTTTTTCTCTTCTGCACGAGATGTTCATTCCTTATATCAGCTATTGCAAGCCTACTTGAATGCCCTTGAAGTTTGGCTCGGTAAAGTAAAATTAACTCTCAACGTGAAGAAATCCTCAGTACTCGTTTTCCCACCGGCACACCCTCTTTATATCTCCCTTATGTATTGCGGTTCACAAATCTCACAGGTTGAATCATTAAAATACTTGGGTGTATTATACCACTCCCAATTAGACTGGCGGCCTCATATCAAAAGTAATTGCCTGAAAGGTGAACGAGCCCTTGGTCGCCTGATTCGAATTAGCCATAAGAAATTCGGTATGCGTAGAGATACTCTTTTGTTTCTCTATAAAACTTATTTGAGACCAATTCTGGAGTTCGGCTGTGTTCTTTTCTCGGGCAGTCCTAATTACAAACTACGACCTTTGTTGCTACTGGAGAGGCGTGCTTTACGACTATGTTTGGGGTTGCCAAGAACAGTTTCAAATGCAGTCCTCTATTTAGAGGCCCGTGTACGTGACTTGAAATCTCGATTTGAGCTGCTAACTGTGCGAACCTTTTTAAGAGCACTGGAATCTCTGTCTGGAGTGGCTTCTCCCATTTTTATTACACACCAATCTCAGTTTCTAGATTATCATTGGCCGCAATATAAGCAACCACAATTTGTATTTACTCAGTCCTTGCTGTCCAAAATTGCAGTTTCGCTTAGGTCAGTAAGACGTGTTGGCAATGTTCAAGCTAATTCCACACTGTGCTTTGACCAGTCGTTGCCATCTAATGCAAAACACTTGACTACCACGGTAATAAAGGGACACCTTGAAGATTATCTATTACAATATCCACGACACGTACCTATTTTCACAGATGCCTCACAACGAAATGAAAAAGCAGCAATATGGATTTACTCCAAAGCACTTGATTGGAGTTTTTCTGTACGGATCCCTGATTACACACCAATATTTACTGCTGAATTGCTTGCAATTGGTTTGGCCCTTCAAAAAGTTCCCGGCAATGTTACTCACGTAATCATACTCTCTGACTGCCTGTCAGTCTTAGCAGCATTAGAAAGTCCGAAAATGCGTCTTTTGAAACAAACCCTGATGTTTTTCCTTCCGATACACTTACAAGAAGTACGTTTTCAGTGGGTTCCGGGACACTGCGGCATCGCTTCTAATACAATGGCGGATTATTTAGCAAATTCAGCTCTCAGTGGGCCTGTTGCCGATGTTGTACCCAATATTATCTTGCTAAATATATCCCGTTTTGAACGATTTCAAACGTTAAACTCCTTGAGCCATGAGCCACTCCTTGCGACTACGGATTTTAATCATTTAAATTTTCATTGGAATGTCCGATGTTGTACCTCGAGGCAATGTGAGGTTTCCATGACGCTCATGCGTTGTAGAATTCCTTCCCTCAATCTTTATTTATGTCGCTCTGGATTCACGCCGTCCAATCTTTGTGCGTCATGTAATGACGTGGAAACAATTGAACATTACATCCTCTCCTGCCACAGGTATGCTACTCAGAGAAGACATTATCTAGAAATACCTCTTGCTCGCCTAGGACTGCCATTTACAGTTCCTGTCCTCCTCTCCTTTGGTGCAACCGTCAAAGGGTATGCCCTAAAACCGGTGTGTGAAGTACTTCATAATTATAATATTGCTACTGGAAGATTTGTGTGTTAGCGCTGAGCTGTCTGAATTGTATTTTTTCTCCTTATTATTTTTAGTAATTTACAATTTTATTCCTTTTTTCATTGCTTTCTATTACATCGCCTCAAAATTTCAAATTTTTTCAGCAACACTAGCTCCTAATTATTAGGTTATTTATATCATATAGTCAAATCTTCATTATCAAAAATATTATGTCACCTACAACGAATTCTGGCCAATCCCCCACTGTGGGCATGTGCCATTACAACGAGGGAGAAGAAGAAGAAGAAGAAGAAAGAAGTGCCGTAGTGTAAGGCTTCGGACCACATCACCACGAACGCGTCCGCCTCATCGCACTTTAGTAGCCCTATAATTTTTTTTTAGTTGTCTACTGGCCAGAATCCTTGCCGCTTCCGGCGAGACCCTACCCTTTCCTAAGTTCCAGATGGCCGTTTTGCTATCCCTAATTATAAAATCGGCTTCCGTTCCGACGCGAACGAGCGCTATTGCAACTTCAGCCGTTTCCATGTTGCGGCTTCTAATGGTGGCGGCGGCCGATACCGGGGCACCTAGGCCGTCGTTCACCGAGGCGACCGCCAGATCCTATTTGCCACTTGCCACGTCCACGTACTCAACCGACTTGCTGTCCATCGAATCGAAGCATCTGATTAGTGCTTGCGCCCGCTTCTCCCTCCTCTCTGTGTTAATATGGGATTTTATTTATTTATTTATTTATTTATTTATTTATTTATTTATTTATTTATTTATTTATTTATTTATTTATTAGATACAGCAGACCTTGCTCAGGTCCAAGCAGGGTGGTAAAATACAACAATATTACAAGTGGGCAATACATCAATCAATAGAAACAGGCAACAGCGAGTCATTCCAATCTGCAATTGTTCGAGGGAAAAACGAAAATTTGAAGACATCCGTCCTTGCAAAATAAGGTGTTAGTGAATTCGGATGATGGTGTCGAGTAAGCCTAGATGTTGAAAGAGACAGATAAGATGAAGAGCCAAATTTCCTTCACAAAGCATGGAAAGTAACCGCAATCGTAAGTCTTTCCTTCTATGTTCAAGAAGTTCAATACCATTATTACGCATTATTTCTGAGGGAGAGTCGTATCGAGAGAATTTGGAATAGATAAATCGTACTGCTTTTCTCTGTACCCTTTCGAAACATTTAATATTTTGTTTTGTAAACGGGTCCCAAACTACACACGCATATTCAAGTTTAGGTCTAATTAAGGAATAATAGGCAAGCAATTTTACGTTAGGTGGAGCACTTTTAAGCTTGTGCCGCAAAAAATATAATTTACGCAGAGCCGAAGAACAGATATTATCAATGTGTAAATTCCATGATAAATTGTTAGCAATTGTGACACCCAAGTACTTATAATTGGTTCGTTTCTGCAAAGGCAACGAATCTAACGTGTAAGTAAAGGATAATGGAGCTTTTTGACGAGAGAAACGAAGAAAGACAGTTTTTTCAGTGTTAAGCCTCATTCCCCAGATATTGCACCAATCAGAAATGCCAGCAAGAGAAGCATTTAAATCAATTTGATCGTTTGGTGCCATGATTTCGCGAAAGAGCACACAATCGTCCGCAAACAAACCGATTTTCACAGTGGAATTGATTGCAGTAGTAATTTCATTTATGTAAATTAAAAAAAGCAATGGGCCTAGGACACTTCATTGAGGGACTCGTGATGTGAGCGGAAGACAGCCAGATTGTTGCTCATTAACAGATACGAACTAGTGGCGATTTGTTAAATATTTCGTTATCCATGCGATCAAAATTTCAGGAAGTTCAAGATGTCGCAGTTTTAGAATCAGTTTGTCATGTGGAACAGTATCGAAGGCTTTGCTGAAATCAAGAAACAGCGCATCAATTTGACCATTTTTATCAAGGCTTGAGGCGAGTGAATGTATTACGGTGACTAGTTGTGTAACTGTCGAATAGCCTTTTCTGAATCCGTGCTGAAAATGACACAGTATTGAGTGTTTATCCAGAAATTCATTAATCAGATTGGCAATAATATGTTCAATTAGCTTACAACATGAGGATGTCAGTGATATCGGACGGTAATTTTCTTACAATCAACGGTCGCCCTTCTTGAACACCGGCACAACTCTGGCTATCTTCCAGTCATCCGGTAATTTTCCAGCGATTAATGAAGCACGAAATATAATAACAAGAAACTTTGCAATGGATTCAGCATATCGTTTCAAAAAAATGTTTCCGAGGTTGTAAGGACCACTTGAAGATTTAGTTTTTAAGTTTAATAGCATCGAAACTATGCCAGGTTGCGAAATAAAATTTGTCTCAGATGGGTGAAAAATTTTTTCATTGGATGAACAAATACCAGAATTAGAAAATACGCTATGAAAATAACAATTGAAATGACTCGCAATATCCCGGTGATCGGTAATGATTGAACCATCAATGCAAATCTGGGATACTGGTTTCTTTTTTTAGCTCATATGGTTCCAGAACTTTTCGGGCTGTTCAACAATAAAGTTTGGTAATACTGTATTGAAGTAGCGTTCCTTCGAGGTCCGTACTGCACGCGCAAGTTTTTCTTTCATTTCTTTAACGTGATCGAGTTGAAGGGGTTTTTTCTTTAACCTTTTTATCTTGCGGGTCATGTGAATAAAATCACGTGTCATCGACGGATTTTGTTTGTGAATTACTTTGCATTGATCAGGCACAAAGTTATCAATACAGAACTGACAAATGTCTTTAAAACGGCGCCAAAGTGTTGTCACGTCACTGTCGTTAAAGTCTGTGAGGCAGGTTTCCATATGTTCTATTACGGCTGCATCATTTGCGCGTGAGTAGTCCTTGAAGGATCGCTTTACAGGTTTTTCATATGAGGCGGAAGAGACTATGGGTACACCGATACTGACTAGACGGTGATCAGATATACCTTCTACAACTCCAACATTATACTCAGTTAACATTCTGGGCAGAAATACCAGATCAAGCACAGATTCGCAGGGTCCTTGCACACGTGTTGGCTCCTGAACTATTTGAATTAAATCATGCGTTAGCATTATGTCAAGCATAATGTTTAAATATTTACTGGTCCGCGAAAGTGCTTGCAAACGTTCCCAATTGATGTCAGGTAAATTTAGGTCACCTACTAGTAACAATTTATTTGATTGGAATTGAGACATGTTTCCTTCTAGCTTGACTAAATACTCAGGCGGCGCATTGGGAGGTCTGTAAATGGCGAACAAAATAAATTTGTGCCGCCAACCCGTGATTTTTATGCCTAAACTTTCGAGACTTGGGTCATCTTCCAGGAGAACAGCTTCTATATGGTTCTTAATAAGGACTGCAACGCCGCCTCCCCTAGAATTTCGATCCTTGCGGAAAACTTGATAGCACTGAGGGAACACATCTTCGTCACTTATTTCAGACCGCAGCCACGTCTCCGTTATCACTGCTATATGTGGATCGTGCTCTAATAAAGTAACTTTCTGTTTTGTTTAACACGCTGCGAGCGTTTAGGTTAATAATACGCAGTTGCTTGTCGCACTTTTGTAAAAAGCGTCAAGTTTCTGGCTGCGGGGAGGGTTTGCTGTTAATCTTTACACGCATGTTCTTAGCCTCATCCCAGAAAAAAAGTTCTTTATCAATCTTGAGTTTGTCATGAACTAGGTATATTTTTTTACCCTCAAGTTTATCAGCTTGTGCGCTGTCCCACAGAAGCTTCCTTTTTTTTTAGTGTAGCTTGAGAGTAGTCATTCCTAATACTTATGTTCGAGCATTTAAGTTTTTTGCAGTTTTCAAATATCAGTTTCTTTTCATTGAAATCCTGGAGATAGAGGATCACTGGACGATTAGTGCCTTCTCGGCCAAGCCTGTGAATGCGGCCGATAGAATTGCACTCCACATTCAACTTATCCTTCATTACCTCCGTTATAACCTTTTCCTTGAGCAGCTCTTCTGTTTCATCGAGGATGTCAGTTATGCCATGAATAACTATATTTGACCGCCTGTTTCGGTCCTCCAGATCTGTTAACTTTTTTGTCTGGAAACCAATGACGTGTTCCAATGATTTAAGGGTAGTTTCAACCTGATCGTCGTGAGAAGGAGAAGCTTCTGATAGCTTTTCTTCAATTTTAGTGAGCATCTGTTGAAGGTTACTTATCATTTTTTCGGCATTAGTTAACTGAGCTTTCATTTCGGAAATGTCATTACAAATAGCAGTTTGACCTTCAAGCAACTGCTCAAACAGCTCTTTCTGCGTTGGACCAGGGTTGGCCTCAATGTCCCCACAAAGAAGCAACTTGCAAACATGAAAACACTCGTATGCTAGTTCGAGACACTTCCGTGGGCACGGCAGGACAATAATGCTGCGACAATCGCTGCGCAATGAACTGCCGTAAGAACTAACCTGCAGAATGCAGAGCAGATTTCTGGTTAGTGACATAGCCAGGCTGCGTCCGCCGTGCCCACAGAAGATGTACTCGTGAGGTGCTTCTTTTATAGCGGCGTGAGTTGATGACGTCACACCACGACTGCCAGGTGGCGTCGCTAGCTGAGGCATGATGCCTGGAAATGGCCATGTTGAAATCCGGTCCGTGGAAAAATCAGGACGAAGGCGGTTGGTGACGATGATGCCATCAAATTGCGAACACGTGTAGCCGCTTGTTGCCGCAGATGCGACGAGCTGCAGAATGCAGAGCAGATTTCTGGTTAGTGACATAGCCAGGCTGCGTCCGCCGTGCCCACCTCATACATGTTAAGAGGGAGGGGGAATGATTATATTTTCTCGACAGTCCTGCGGGTTGATTTTTTTCGTAGTCCTCTATCTGTCTGCAGGCCTAACATACTTAACCTCTCCAGCTGCGTATTTCTGACAGCCTCCGGTATTTCGTCAGGCAGCTAGCAAATACCACAGAGCAGATCACGCGAATGATCCCAAGAATCTCCAACAAATGAAGAGGCATGTCCGAGGAGCACACATGTAGGCTGGTACAGGCCCTAGTTGTAAGTCGCATTGTATATGGTGTCCCCTACCAATTGCGCTCGGACAGGAAAAAGAACAACTGGAGGCAATCCTGAGGAAAGCCTACAAATGCGCTCTTGGACTACCGGTCAACACCTCGACCGAAAAATTCACTAAACTGGGCATAAACAACACAGTGCAAGAGCACATCGAGGCCCACCTTCTCGCGCAGAAAATAAGACTCATGCAGACGAAAACGGGAAGGAACACGCTAAATATACTGGGCATGAGAGATGCTTGCACAGAAATAAATAGCACGGGGAGCATATCGAAGGAGGTAAGAGAGATCATTAAGAAGAAGCCGATTTCGAAAAATATGTATCCGAAAATACACAAGGCCAGAAGAGAGGCAAGATCGGAAGCACATGACAGAAGCTTTGCAGGGAGAAAAAAAGACATTGTACGTCGACGCGACGACATACAAGGAACAATACGGAGCGGTAGCCAGCGTGGTTGATTACCAGCTTAGGGAAATCAACTGTGGTTCGATCAAGGGCAACAACATTGAGCGGCAATCGCTCTCGCTGTCACCCACCAGGGCGAGGATCCACTGTGGCCATCCGCATACTCAAGGCAAGAAGAATCACCTTTTCGAGATGCTTCATAGCGTGGACACCAGGCCATGAGACTGTCAAAGGTAACCAACGTGCCGACGCCAATGCCCGAGCATACGCCAACCGGGAGGCGCTCAACGAAGGGGAACTGGACGCAGTCTCTAGACGCTATTGAGCAATCCTTGAACATTAACTACCCCTAAGGAGAATACACCCACCTCCCAACGAAGACCTTAACAGAGATCAGTCGGTTGCCTGGAGACCGCTACAGACTACCACATACTCCAAACTGAGTCTACTCAGTAAAATTCATCCCACAACATACGAGAATAAATGCCCACTATGCGGGGAATCCCCTACACTCTACCATGTTACACGGGCGCATCAAAAAACGCAGGTAGCAACACTAAACACCACACCTACACCAGAGCAGTGGGAGGCTGCGTTGTACTGCTCGACGCCTGATGACCAGCTCAAGCTGATCGACAGAGCACGCAAGACGGCAAAGGTCACTGGGGCCCTGGATTGACGGCCTCACCCACGCAGGGAGAATTACCTTTGTCTAAATGAAGTTTTTTATTCATTTATTCGTCCCAGATATTCTGCACTCCCATAGAAAGGAGCTTCTCTGTGGAGGTGGTAATTGGTAAGCCCAGGGCCCTCTTTATGCACCGTTGAATGAGAGTCTAACCTCCTCTTCTTCGAAATGACATTTAGGAACGGCGTGGCATAGCTCTCGCGGGTTATTACGTAAGCTTGGGTTAGTTTACGCAAGCTTCTTTCCTTCAGACCTCGTCCTTTCAGCGCGACCCTTCGATGTCATGCTGATGTCACATCTGGTTATAACATCATTATGACGTCAGTTCCTATTATTAAGCTGGACTAAGAACTCACTCGGCCCCTGTCCCGGATAAAATATCCAATGTCATGCTCAGGAACCTAGACGACGACTCGATAGAGCCGATTGCACGATACTTGAACAAAGTATGGAAGGAGGGTAAATTGTCGGATTAATGGGAACAGGCAGAGGTGGTTCTCATCCCCAAGCCGGAGAAGGAACCAAAATTGGAAAACCCAAGACCGATCCCGCTGACGTCGTGCGTGGGGAAACTCATGGAGCACGTAGTGCAGACGTGGTTAGCGAGATACATTGAAGGTGGAAACATGTCGCCGCACGAGATGATGGGATTTAGACCTAAGCATAGCACGCAGGATGTAATGCTCTGACTAAAACATGACATTATAGACAAGAAAGGATTAGATGCCAAGGTGATCCTAGGTCTTGACCTCACGAAGGCCTTCGACAACTTCCGACACGAGACGGTGCTCTGAGGTCTGGAGGAAGTAAACGTGGGCAAGAGAACATACGAGTATATCGAGGACTTCCTCCGAGATAGGAAGGCGGTGATCACATTCCAGGACGCAGAGTCTCCCGGCATAAGCCTGGGCAGCAAAGGTACCCCGCAAGGAGCCATACTGTCCCCTTTCCTATTTAGCATAGCTATGAGAGGTCTCCCGGCTATGCTGAACAATATCCCTGATATAAAATTCAGCATGTACGCCAACGACATAAACATTTGGAGGAATAGCTGAAGCGACGCGGAAATTTAGTGGAGTTTGCGAAGGGCAGCAGACGTAGTGGTGAAGTATGGGGCCGAAAGAGGCCTGGCGTGCTCACCGCAAAGGTCAGAGCTTTTTGTATATAATAGCGACGACAGGAACAAGAAAGAAGTAGAAATTAAAGTGCTGGTGGATGGCCTGGAAGTGCCCAGGGTCAAGAACATCAGGATCCTAGGCATGTTTATCAACAAGAAGGGCAACAACGCCAACATCATAAAGAAATTAGCCACATATGCAGACCCAGTAGTAGACATATTAAGGAGGGTAGCAGCAAAGGGGACAGGACTAAAAGAAAGGAACCTCCTGAAAATGTCACAGGCGTACGTAATAAGTCGGATATGCTACGCGAAGCCGTACCTAAATATGATCAAGACAGAAATAGAGAAGATAGACAGAATATTGAGGAAATGCGTCAAGCGAGCTCTGGGACTCCCCATATCCACGTCGACGGAGCGGCTTGAGGAGTTCACAACAGATGGGTTGAACTGGCAAAGGGGGTGAGAATATACCAATGGGAACGGCTCGGCCAGTCTGAAACGGGCAGAACAATACTCGAATGACTAGGAATCCGGCCAGAAAGTAGCATGCACAAGATGGTAAACATCCCGCCAGGAATCAGGGCCAAGATACGCGTCCCACCTATGCCGCGAAACATGCATCCCGAGTACAGCAAAGAAAGGCGAGAGCATAGGGCTAAGGCCTGCGAGAGAAAGGTGAGGAAGCGACCGGTAGACCAGGTGGCTTATGTAGACGCGGCGTGCGGACAGCACGGGGCGGTTGTATCCGCGGTTGTCGGTGGGGCAGGAGCATTAATGGTAGCGGCTTCGAGCCGCACGAGAGATGCCAGCACGGCGGAAGAGCTGGCGATAGCGCTCGCTTGCATCGGTACCACGGCCAGAACAATTTTATGTGACAGCAAAAATGGAGTGAAGAACTTTGGGAAAGGAAGAATCTCGGAAGAGGCCAAACGCGTCATCGAGGCGAGGCCGATGGAACGTAATATAGAAATAATATGGATTCCACAGCACGAGTGTATTGCAGGAAATGAGGCTGCACACGAGCTTGCCCGAGCTCTCTATCACCGGGCGGCCGTAGAGCAGCCCTCTCGCATAGACATGACAGATAGCTTGATTTCATACAACGAGATCACGGAATATTATAAGCTAAGCAGGAGGGTCTATCCGCCGCCCGACCATTCACTCGGAAACGAGGAGGCAATTGCGTGGAGAAGATTGCATGGGGGAAATCATATAAGCCCCTTCTGGGTATACGTGACAATTTCTAAAGAGGAGAAAGGTCAGTATTGCATAACATGCGCGGAGAGGGGCACTCTAGACCACATAATTTGGGAATATGCTGTCAGCCCGGGCACCGAGCAAAATATAGATAGAGAAGTCTGGGAGACCTTGCTGTGGAGCGAGAACCACGCTCAACAGCAACAAACCATCCGCCTGGCGGCTGAGGCCGTGAAGCAGCAATGTGTCTTCACCAGACGTTAGTTTGCGAGGCTCCTAAGTAGGACTTCCTTAGGCCTGCGTGCCGGGGGGTACAGAAAGGAGTCTCATTTCGGCGGAAATAAAACGTTTTGATGATGATGATGACATGGCCGGATAGGACTCATAATGACGTCACATCCGATCAGGATGTCAGAACATGTAGTGTCAGCAGGTGATGACATCATGGTAATATTTGGTATCATCATCACTGTCACTATTCCAAACTACCACTAACTGTCATTATCGATCACTATACCACTATAACTAGCAGTGGCGGTCTTCATTGCAACCGCACTGGCATGACACTAGACAAGGAGAACTAAGGTCAGGTGCCCGGCGTGGCTGTCAGGAGGATTGACAGCTAGAGTAGGACAAGGCGCCGGACGCGGTCGTGCGTATAAGGCATTAAAGGCTTTCGCCTTATATGCCTCCAGAATTTGCTGTGGAAAATGCGAAAGCCTGAGCGTTGCTACTGCAGACGGTGCATCTTGCGCCCCTTATTGAACACAGCGAGCGTTCTCTTGAAATCTCTTCAACTGGAATTCGATCATCGGTTTACAGGACAGGAAAGGCGCAGTATCTATCACTATGTCAGTCGCGGAGTCTAGTTCACATCTCGCGGACAAATCTCGCCGACACGAGATTTTCACCATGAGTCTAGAAAAGCTTTCGCGTTAAAAAAATTCGGAAGGCACTAAAGACTACTTGCGTGCTTTGAAGGAAAAAGCATAAATGTCTGATTGCGAGTTCATATATCTTCGGTTGGAATCCCCACCATGAGCTCGCACCCTAATTGGCTGGCAGCTTTCCACGTGCAACGAGAAGTCGAGTGAAACCATGGTAACGTTGTACGACGAACGCAGGACGAGTGACCTCGTATTTGTTAAATGAAAGTTGTAGTAATATATGTCATTCAAACGTACATACCTGGCTGGTTGGATCCCCTTGCAGCTAGATAGCCTGAAATTTGAATAAGAGGTGTATGCTAGGTGCAAAGCTAAATGATGTGACATCCCACGAAATGCTGTACGATGAACGCTAGCGTCACAGTCTTGATAAGAAAGTCCACTGCACAACGAGGAATGGTTTCACATCCCGACGTAAAAACGTCGGTTCGAATCCCTGTCGCAAACTAGCCTCCAATTCGACCAGCATATGGACGCTAAATGTGAAACGCAACGATATGAAAGCTCACTGAACGCCACTCAAAGAACTATTGTGTCTCATTAATTGACATAATATTTAGGTCAAAGCCTTTCTTGGCTTTATGCGGACAATGTGAAGAAATGTGATCAGAAAATGTCCATCGGAATGCCGCCTAAAGAAAACAATCTTTATCTAACGGTGAATCGAACCACCATCTAACCGGTCCAGAGGCGCGAGCTCAAGCAACTACACCTTACACGGCCTTTTTTTTTCATTTCATTTCATAAAGACCCCTTTTGAGGGGCATTACATTAGGGGCGGGTACAAACTTTTGAATGTATGTGAATATATGTTAATACGAAGGGGATGCAGTCGACTTTACGGTCTGATGTGGTATAGAACAATTTCGGTGATAAAAAGCTCACAGTACAAGGGAGTGAGATACCAAGACTGGCAGGATATAAGTACCTCTGTGTATGAATAAACGAAGGACAGATATACATGGAAAACATGAACAGGTCATCAAGGCGAAGGGGCCAAGGGATGCCGCGAGAGCAAAGCACAGGGCATTAGGAGGGCACAACAAATGTGAAGTAGTTAAAGTATTTGGAAAGAAATAATGGCACCAGAGCTTACCTTCGGGAACATAGTTTCGTGCTACAGGGCAGAAGTTCAGTCGGGGTTAAAAATAAATCGGAGATATTTGGGAAGGTTAGCACTTGGAGCCCATGGTAAAACTACAAGCGAAGCAGTGCAGGGAAACATGGGCTCGTCATCTTTCGAGGCACGAGAGGCTTAGAGCAAAATATTCTACGAAGAACGCCTCAGGGGAATGGACGGCAATAGGTGGCCAGCTAAAGTATATAAATATTTATACCGAAAGGGCATTGGCTCACAGTGGCGGAAGAGGACCAGAAAAGTAACGACTAAGTATGTAGGAAGGAAGGACGGAGAAATAAAGAACATTAAACGACAAGCAAAAAAAAGACAAACTAAAACTGGAATAATTCAAGGGAAAAGAAGCCGACCCTAGACATATATAGGAAATGGAAAACTCGGATTAAGAAGGCAACCTTCTACGACAACTCAAAAGGCAACGGCCTTTGTGTAGTTAGATCAGGGTTCCTTAGAATCCGAAGCTAAAAAAAAGGAAGTTCAATCAAGAAGATGAAACTTGTGCTATGTGTGGTAGATTAAACATCTAGTGAAGTGTAGCAGTATTCATCCAGATGTCGATGCGGACATAATCACTCTAGCAGAGGCCCCGAGGTTTAGAGTTAACAAAGGAAGCGTGAACGAATCGGCGCTAGAGGTAAGCATGAGACGTTTGAAAGATTTTTGGACAAATAGTGGGGAGGGGACATGGAAGCTAAGTCGAAATTAAACCCGTGTGTTTATAGATAACCCTGGACTACAAGGGAAGTCGTTAAATTTGACGAATTATCTCAGGTAAAAACATCAAAAAGAAAAGTTTAACATGGTGATGACTATCACCACCCTGTTTCCATCCATTCATCCATGTGACAGTAAACAAAGTTGTGTTATGATTATGATAAATAGATGAAGCTTTGCGGGCAAAGTTCATGGGACAGGTTGTTGTTGCAATGTCTTTGGGAAGGCCATTCCAGTCCGCGGCTGCGCAAGAGAAAAATTGTGTTGCTAGGGTGCACGTGGATGGCTGATCTGGAGTTGGTGGAGAGTGCGATGCGATGTGCGTGCCAGCGGGACCACAGTGGGCGCAGTTGAAGATGAGTTTATTAGTTAATCGAAATATACAAGCATATGCAGCGAGAGGTCCCGAGGCATAAGAGGTATAAAGCGGGACACATTTTGTCCAAGGAGGTGAAGGGTGGCTGTTCCTGGCCCTACGGGGCTGAGACGATAGGTCAACGACGCTTGCGGCAGGAACTAGCCAGCCACCGAACTTTTATCTTTTGTAGGCCGTCATTGCACCCGCCACCGCTTAGGTGATGGACGACGGCTGTTGCGGCGCGCGTCTTTCTCTCCCTCTTATTTTTCTTTCCTCTCTACTTTCTCTCTTCTGTCCGCACGAGGCAGAGGACGCCCCGCCGGGGTGGTTCAGTGATAAGACACCCGACTACTGTGCCGGAGTACCCGGGTTCGAACCCGACCTCGGCGGCTGCGTTTCGATGGAGGCGAAACGAATAGGCGTCGTGTGCTGTGCGATGTCAGCGCACGTTAAAGATCCCCAGGTGGTCGAAATTACTCCTTAGCCCTCAACTACGGCTCCTCTTTCTCTCTTTCCACTTTAACTCCCACCTTTCTTCCTTCCATTAAGGCACGGTTGCGGTTTCCACAGAAAACAAGTGAGAGAGTTACCGCGCCTTTCCCTTCCTATAAATAAATCAGTTTTTTTTTTAAATCAGAGGCAGATGATTTATTTATTTATAGGAAGGGAAAGGCGAGGTAACTGTCTCACTTGTTTTCTGTGGACACCGCAACCGCGCCGTAAGGGAAGGGAGGAAGGTGGGAATGAAAGTGGAAAAAGAGAAAGAGGAGCCGTAGTGGAGGGCTACGGAGTAATTTCGACCACCTGGGGATCTTTAACGTGCGCAGACATCGTACAGCACACGGACGCCTCTTCGTTTCGCCTCCATCAAAACGCAGCCGCCGAGGTCGGGTTCGAACCCGGGTACTCCGGCACAGTAGTCGGGCGTCTTACCACTGCACCACCCCGGCTGGGCAGAAGTAAATAAATCAGTTTTTTTTTTTTAATCAGAGGCAGAGGAGGTGGCTCAGCTTGCTCCGCCGGGGGGGGGGTGCAGTGGTAAGACGCCCGACTACTGTGCCGGAGTACCCGGGTTCGAACCCGACCTTGGCGGCTCGGAGATTCCCGGCTTGGAGCTTGACACGGACGCTTGGTGTTCGCATCAGCTCCTCCAATTTTCGGCCGTGAGTGCGGAATTCTTGACTGTTCATGTTTCGAATAGCCGCAATCGACGCATGAAGGTGTTAAGCACCTGTCCACCCTCTCTTCGGGCCCGTCTTCCCGAGTTTGCGGATAAACTTTGAGATTGCTCTGGGAGCCGGCCACCGCCACATTAGGCCTAGGCCTAACCCTTCACTCCCCCGACTTCACGGACCACGAACAGCGGCATGGTGCGCACTGAAGATGGGACTACTGATACTGCATCAAGATGGGACCGGGCCATGGAGGCTCGACGTATGGCTCACCCCGATGTCCTCTCTGCCCAGCAAGCCCCCAAGAGCTCGACTCACCAGCCCCCGGCCGGCACAGCCACACCAACGCAGCCTACGCAAGGCAAGTCTTCCACCGTTCTAAAGCTTCCGCCACCGTTGCCTAAGCTCCCACACGAGACCTTAAAATCGTGTTCCGCCCCGGTGGAGGCCTCGACCTAAGTAAACACAACGGGGGCTATATACTGTCTCTAGTCACCAGCGCTGTGCAGCTACCGATAGACGCAGTGCGAACACAAGACGCGATCCGAATCAACTCCAGGCACAATTCATTCACTATCAGCACGCCAGCCGAAGACCATGCCCGCAGATATGTACAACTAGAATTTATAAAGATAATCAACCAAGTCTACCCAATGAAAACGCATATCGCTCCTCCGGACAACGCCATTCGAGGCATCATTTATAATGCTATCAACGACCAGACATCTGAAGAAATTTTTACAGAGCTAAAAACGTTCAACCAAAGCCCCTCCTATCTCATCACCAATGCACGCCGACTCGGCCACACCAAATCAATTCTGGTCACTTTCATAAATACCAAATCAGTACCTAAACAGCTGCGCTTCTATGGAGCGGTCTACCACTGCCATTAATTCATCGCCAAAGCAGAAGCCTGCTTCAACTGCCGTCGTCCGGGACATCGCAGCGACGTGTGCACGGCACCCAAAAAGGACTTATGCCAACGATGTGGGGCGACCCATGTACCGACCGACCCTCCAACGTGTCCACCCCATTGCATTCTATGCGGCGGCCCCCATTTTACGGGCTCCCGCCATTACTCGGAGCGATTCAACAGACCGGGCAACAAGAGACTGACACCCTCGACAGCTGGTGCAGACGCCGAGCAAACAACCCGGCAATCCCGAAGCAAGCACCGGACGAGTTCCACTAACCGCGTCCGCTCCAGGTCCGCCGCTTCGACCAACGCCAGGAACCGCTCGCCATCTTTCCCGCCCCTGCCCAACACCACCTAGACTACTCAAGGCCTCTCCGCTCCTCCGTGACGTCATCACACTACGACAAACGCGGAAGCTGCGTGCTGGTGCGGGCTTATTCTTGTTTCACTAGAATTGTGGTTGTTGCCGCATGCGAAAACATTGATGTTTTAAGCCCCATTGCTTAATAATAATAATAATAATAATAATAATAATAATAATAATAATAATAATAATAATAATAATAATAATAATAATAATAATAATAATAATAATAATAATAATAATAATAATATTAATAATAATAATAATAATAATAATAATAATAATAATAATAATAATTGGTTCATAGGAAAGGAAAGGCGCAGTATCTGTGACACTTGTTTCTGTGGACACCTGAACCGCGCCATTAGGGAAGGGAGGAAGGTAATACATAACTTTTCAGTCGGCTCCAATTTCCAAGTAAACGTCTGTATATTCGTGCAGCGGATGTTCTAAAGAAGATTAAAGTTTCAGGAAACAGCACATAATCTAAATGGATTTATGAAAAGCCAGAAGCACTGCTTTTATTGTGCCAGTATTAGTATAACGCTACGGATATAAACGTAGCTTCAGAAAGTCAGCTCTATAAACGCTGGGGCATTCTGTAGTCTCTGTACTCGTTTTGGAAACAAATGGGCAGAAAGTTTCGCAATGATTTCGTAGCACTGAAAACATGTAACTCTATGATCAGCAGTGGACTTCAATAAATACGTAAAATGTATCGAGTATGAAAGTAATTATCAAAAAATGCTCTCGAGAGGCACTTGTAGCTGAACCAGAAAGATACTTTGGGCAGCTTGGGAGTATGCTTGGTACTGCGTCAGGTCGAAGTCGTACCAGTTTCAGCTTAGCTTCAATCACTTTTCCTGTCTTCGCATCCACGTAACTTGTTTTGTCCACCATGTCCGCAGGCTTAAAGGGATGCTCGCAGGCCTAGGATTTGAAATGAGACGTTAGAAGGATGCAATACCTGAAGGTAAAAAAAAACAGCAGCCCTACCTTTTAAGGTTCTAATGATCGCAATTTAGTTTAAAGTCCGCGCGCACTAAATATCAGTAATACTGTGTCTCTAAGTCACATTCACGTAGTATAAAATAAGGTTCGCACCATAGCTATGGAAACTTTCTTTTTTTCAGGCGGAAGCCTTTAAAGGCTCATACTGTCGTGAACAAAGTGTGTCCCGCTTTTGCGGCAGCTGTCACTTGGCGTTCCTCGGTGTGCGTTCAAGTGTGGAATTCAGATGCAGGAACGCTAGACAAGATGAGACTTCTGCAGGAAGGCGCAGTATCCGTCGCACTTTCTCCGATAAGTGTGCGTTTGGATGGTACGCCATCGCGATCCTGTCGCGTGGCGTTCCTTGGCGCGCGTTCAAGTGTGGGATTGCAGATGTCAGGAACGCTAGACGAGATGAGATTTCTCGGACTTTCGCCTTCCACTACTTGCTAAAGTCCCTCGTTATTTTTAAGGTATGTATCACGTACACATAATCTCGGAGTATCTACGTAGCGTTAATGATGCAAAGAAGTTGTCGATAACAAATAGTAAAGAAGAATATTTGCCTTACCACCGATCGCTTTCCTGGTGTGAAATCGGCACGATGGATGGCTTTTATCCACTGAGTCCTTCTCACTGGGTCCGATGGGAACGTGAAGACTCTCACTGTATCCCCACCATCATAGTTTCCGCGGCACCGCGGTACACAGCAATGTCCAGGCATTCTCAAAACGTGCACACTTGATGAAAACACTGCAGCATCAGCGCAGACCTATCACCACCACTCATCCAGTGCTTATTTCTAAAAAAAATCAGCAAAACTTTTGCGACACACGTTACACAAAGGCGAAATCTCGCACTGCCGTTGGAGCATGAACACCACCTATAGACTAACCACTCGCGCCCCTAGCACCCGCCTCCCGGATATGCGCCGAGACGGGAGACGACGAAAAAGCTCCGTCGTAGTGTGATGACGTAGGCGCGAGGAGGAGGAGGATATGAAGAGGACTTGTAGTCTAGGCGGTGTTGCCCTGACCGACCAGCCTCCGCCGGAAAATAAGGTGGGCCGGGGCCCACGATCTTCCTCCCTTGTCCGAGAAAATAAGCAACTTGAATAAAAGCTAGAAACTCAGGGCAAGCAAATTCAACAACAGAATGATCAAATAAAAAAACTCAATGATCATATTGCAAAGCTCACTCAGGAAATGCAAACGCTAATTCACAGGCTCTCCCCCGCAGAGGGAATGGAAAGTTCTTCCACTCCCCTCCTAGGTCGTTCCACCCCACTTCCGCCTCCTCCTCCCACATACAACAAAGCATCTACTACTAAAACTCATACACCCGCCAAACGGAAGGCACCTCACCAAGACATTCCTGCAGTGGTCGACTCCCAAAAGCCTGATCTGGTCGCCTCCATAGATTTACTCGAAGAGAAGTTTGCGGAAAAATTTGAATCTATGACCACCAGTACGAACGCATGGGTAGCTGGAGTGGACGCGTGGATAGCGATCCTCGAGCAGCAGAAGCAGCAGCAACAGATCCAAATTCAAACTGCTCTAGAAAAGCTACTCTCTACCACAGTATCTCAAATGATCCCACCCGAATCTAAGCCCCAAGATGGCAGGACGTCGACAGGACATTAAGGTGTGGCAGTGGAACTGCAGAGGCTTTCGTTCCAAGCGTAGTAATCTGCAGCTCTACATTCAATCCCTTCCAGCCGATGAAACACCAGCGGTAATCGCACTGCAGGAAACAAACTCCCCTGTAAAACTGCTCAATTACACTCCTTATACACCAACAAACTGTCCTCAGTACAGAGTGGCGACGCTGGTTCACCGCAACTACACAGCAACAGATCACAACATGGACGTTGCAGATATCGACTTCCATTTGATGGAGCTGATTCCCAAAGAGCGGAAAGGAACGAGTCTATTCATTCTGAATATCTACAGCCCCCCGAAAGGGAAAACTGCTCCTCTAATGGCGGCCATGAAAAAAGCCCCTCAAATCAGCGCTAACCAACCATTGATAGTTGCAGGAGACTTTAATGCCCGCCATATCACATGGGGATACAAAACGACTTGCAGTTATGGCGCCCGACTCTGGACACTTCTCCAAAATGAGTTCATAACCCTTGTCAATGATAGACAGCAGTACACGCGCATCGGCAACAGTGTACAGAACAACACCACCCCCGATCTTACACTCACGAAAAACATAACACAATGCTATTGGACAAACACGCAAACCTCTCTTGGTAGCGATCACTATATAATTGAGACCTCTTTCTCGCTATCCTCCATAACCCCCCGTGTAAAGAGGAAACTCAAAATCACCAACTGGGATCGCTTTCGCGATCTTCGTACCGCGGCCCCGAAGCAGATAGACCACCTTACAAATTGGCTGGCTAACCTCAACAAGGACGTGAACATGGCCACATCGGAAATGCCGTGCACACAAACCTCGGAGGTGATTGACAGCCGATTACTCCACATGTGGGAAGCTCACTCTAGCTTACAGAAGCGATGGCTTAAAAACAAACACAATCGCGCCATGAAGCTACGCATATCCGCTCTCAAAAGGAAATGGGGACGCACGCGGCACAGCTCAGTCACCAGCAATGGGGTCAAGTATGCGACCGCCTTGCTGGAAACCTAGGACTTAAGGACACGTGGCGGTTGCTACGATGCCTTCTTGAACCCGATCACGCCAAGAATGTACAGCAGAAAAATGTGACGCGTCTTATCCATGGCATAGACATGGACAACGACAACATTATTCAATCCTTAAAAGATACATACCTCACAACCACACCGGACACCCTTACCACAGTACCTTGGAACCCAAAACCATGAGCTAGACGAAGACATCACAAAGTATGAAGTCAGAGCAGCCATGCTCCAACTCCGCACTACATCTGCTCCAGGAGCTGATCAGGTCACGAACAAAACACTTAGAAACCTCGATGAAAACTCCATCCAGGCAATAACGGAACTCTTTAACAAACACTGCCAAGAGGGAACGCTTCCCTCAGAGTGGACGCACGCTCAGGTTACCTTTATACCTAAACCCGGCAAACCGCTCACTCTTTCAAACTTTAGGCTCATTTCGCTGAGTTCATGTCTTGGTAAACTTTTTGAACACGTTGTCTTCAATCGGCTACATACACACATGCAAACCCGCGACATTTTTCCTCACACAATCCTGAGCTTCCGCAGCCCCCTATGCACCCAAGATGTCATGCTACAGATATCAGAAGAAATTCTCCATCCCCGACACTGCAAACGCAAAAGAGCATTGCTGGCTCTAGACTTGCAAAAGGCATTTGACAATGTCTATCACTCCTCTATATTGAATGCACTATCCACTCTGAATGTGGGAAACCGAACACATGCTTACATTTCAGCATTTCTCCGGGACACACAGCAGAACATAGCGAGACTGTAGCGCAAAGCAGACAGGACACACGAGAAGAACGAACAACACGAGCGCTAACTTCCAACAATCTTCTTGTGAACATTTCAGACATGCAGCACATTTATACGCCAAAGATAGGAAATCACTTGTTCTGACAGTATCACCGCCGGAGAAAAGAGAGTTCTTTATCGCATAAACTAATAGACGGAGTGCTAACACAAGTCTCTCCGCAAGCATTTATCTTCTCAGCTTCAATTATCATTCGCGTGGTCATGTCCAAAATTCTTGCTAGCACATCTGTTTGTTCCAAGTACGGTTTGCAAGTTTTCGATTCACAAGAAAGAATATGATCAACAAGAGTACTACCCTTCCCATTCTTGACGTTACGTGCGTGTTCCATTAATCGCTGATTTAGGCACCGTCCTGTCTGTCCGATGTAGTGGCCACCGCATGATAAAGGTATCTTGTACACAACACCTTCAATGCAACTGACGTAAGGCTTCAGATGACGAGTCGTGCAAGCTCGTGCTCCGTTACTGTTTGATTTGCCAATCTTGCACAAGGAAGCGATTTTTTTTGGAGCTGAAAATACGACAGTTGTGTTTGCCCTACGTCCAATTCTCTTTAGATTATGTGAAATTCTGTGCATATACGGCATAACAACAGAGCGTTTTCTTCCATCGGACAACGGAGGTTGTTGACACTGATTACTATTGAATTTTCTCAGAAGTTTCTCGGCGACAGATACCTGGACATCGGCAGGGTACCCAGCATTAGTCAGTCTGTCGCCGAGAAACTTCTGAGAAAATTCAATAGTAATCAGTGTCAACAACCTCCGTTGTCCGATGGAAGGAAACGCTTTGTTATTATGCCGTATATGTACAGAATTTCACATAATCTAAAGAGAATTGGACGTAGGGCAAACACAACTGTCGTATTTTCAGCTCCAAAAAAACTCTCTTCCTTGTGCAAGATTTGCAAATCAAACAGTAACGGAGGACGAACTTGCACTGCTCGTCATCTGAAGCCTTACGTCAGTTGCATTGAAGGTGTTGTGTACAAGATACCTTTATCATGCGGTGGCCACTACATCGGACAGACAGGACGGTGCCTAAATCAGCGATTAATGGAACACGCACGTAACGTCAAGAATGGGAAGGGTAGTACTCTTGTTGATCATATTCTTTCTTGTGAATAGAAAACTTGCAAACCGTACTTGGAACAAACAGATGTGCTAGCAAGAAATTTTGACATGACCACGCGAATGATAATTGAAGCTGAGAAGATAAATGCTTGCGGAGAGACTTGTGTTAGCATTCCGTCTATTAGTTTATGCGATAAATAACTCTCTTTTCTCCGGCGGTGATACTGTCAGCACAAGTGATTTCCTATCTTTGGCGTATAAATGTGCTGCATGTCTGAAATAAAGATTGTTGGAAGTTAGCGCTCGTGTTGTTCGTTCTTCTCGTGTGTCCCGTCTGCTTTGCGCTACAGTCTCGCTATCTTCACGCACCAACAAGCCCAAAAAGCCACCCTTTTGGACACAGCAGAAATTCGGTTCGGTCCCCTAAAATCCCCCACTTTTACCCTCGGTAATAGAGGCACCCCACAGGAATCAGTCCTTTCCCCTTTTTTATTTAACATCACACTCATCCCCATAGCTAAAAAGCTGTCACAGATCCCAAACCTCTCCCATTCTCTATATGCAGATGATATCACCCTGTGGACCACCACTGGGAATGTAGGTAGCCTGGAAGAAACTCTTCAGGAGGGGGCAGACATGGTGCCAAGATTCGCAGCTTCAATAGGCCTTGCATGTTCCTCCACCCAAGCCCGAGGAAACACCACCAACCCCCTATGCTCATCACCGTAGACGGTCAGCCAGTACCACAAGTTCACAAACTTCGAATACTAGGTATGTTCATACAAGACAACGGCCTTAACACGGATACACTCTCCAGACTGACTAACACAACACATCAGATCACCCGCCTAAACAAACGTATAGCCAACAAGCACTGTGGAATGCGCGAGCATGACCTCAGACGCTTAGTACAGGCATTTATTATAAGCCGCATTCTTTACTCGATTCTGTATTTATATCTAACAAAAACAGAGACAGACAAGGTGGATGCTCTCATCAGACAGGCTTATAAGGCAGCTTTCGGCTTACCTAAGCGCACCCCAACCTATCGACTCTTAGGCATGGGAGTTCATAACATCCTCAGCGAACTGGTGGAAGCCCACCGCATCGCCCAACTAGGACGGCTCTCCACTACCCCAACTGGTCGCCACATTCTTTTCTTTCTCCAACTTAGACCGTTAAATGCCCCTCCAGTAGAAACTTATGCAGTTCCAAAGACAGTCCGCGATCCCCTCACTGTCCACCCACTTCCGAAAAACATGCATCCCCTTCATAACCAGGCCAGACGGAAAGCGAGAGCACGTGCCCTACTCAGAGCACATGCGAACGAACCCGACACGGTCTAGGTGGACGCCGCAGAATATCCACACCGCTCAGCTTATGCGATATGCACGGTATCCAGACGCTTCGAACACATCACATCAGCCTCTATCATTACCCGAACGTCCGTAGAAGCGGAAGAATCCGCTATAGCCATCGCGATAGTCTCTTCCACTGCCACCCTTATCTTCAGCGATTCTAAAACTGCCATACAAAATTTCGCCCGAGGCCAGCTACATGCTGCCTCTCACAACATCTTAACTACCAACGTTCAAACACCCCGACCCATAGACCTTGTCTGGGTACCAGCCCATTCGGGCAACCCCGGTAACGAAGCGGCCAATTCTGCTGCTCGAGCATACGTCGACCGAGCAACAGATACCGAGTACCTAGGCAGTACCAGAGATCGGCTGATCACCTACAACGACATTACACTATACTACTGGTCTGAAAGACTTCACTACCCTCCGCCACACCCCTCCTTAACTAAACCACAACAAATAACATGGAGACACCTCCAAGCCCGCACCTTTCTCTCCCCAG
Organism: Amblyomma maculatum; assembly: GCF_055883805.1. Taxonomy (NCBI): domain Eukaryota; kingdom Metazoa; phylum Arthropoda; class Arachnida; order Ixodida; family Ixodidae; genus Amblyomma; species Amblyomma maculatum. The sequence goes on along the minus strand of NC_139351.1, from coordinate 20,943,974 downwards.
CACTGCTGGCACTCTTCTCCCCCTCTACTCATCAGTCCGAATGTTCCCTCTGCGAGGCCCCAAGAGCTACATTCGAACATATTATGTTCAGATGCCAGGAGTTTCAACCATCGGCCAAATGGCGCCTTATGGACAACGAGGCTTGGGAGATCGCGGTCTCCAGCTCAGAACCGGCTCCACAAAGGAGACTGGTCGACTCGGCTGAAGCGGTCGCCGTCAGGCACTGCCTGCTGGCCACCACCCGTGATCAGGAGCCGGCCCAGCCCTTGTAACGAGTATTTCGTGGCTCCACCAAATAACGTTTTTCACCACCACCACCACCACCACCACCACCACCACCACTTCTTGGCTGTCATGAAAGAAGCTTTGTAGCCGGTGAAATGAAGAGGGCAATTGAGTTATCGGGAAGTTGCGGGAAGCAGCGCGTGGGCCCATAGAAACATTGCGCGACGAGCAGATAGCAGCGACTAACTGATGCCGCTGACGCCGCTAGCGAGTGAGAATGGGATGCACGCACCGTGATTAGCTGATAGCGAGCCGGCGTTTCGGCAACCGGAGAGCACTCTCGCCACCACGCAAAAAGAGGGTGGGACCCCCTCCTCTTTCTGCATAGCGGCGACGGTGTTCTACGCAGTCACGGCCCCGCCGGGGTGGTGCAGTGGTAAGACGCCCGACTACTGTGCCGGAGTACCCGGGTTCGAACCCGACCTCGGCGTCTGCGTTTCGATGGAGGCGAAAAGAAGAGGCGTCCGTGTGCTGTGCGATGTCAGCGCACGTTAAAGATCCCCAGGTGGTCGAAATTACTTCGCAGCCCTCCACTACGGCTCCTCTTTCTCTCCCACCTTCCTCCCTTCCTTTTTGGCGCTGTTGAGGTGTTCACAGAAAACAAGTGAGACAGTTACCGCGCCTTTCCTTTCCTATAAATCAATCTACGCAGTCACGTTGTCCTGACTCGCTAGCGGCGGCAGCGGTATCAGTCTGAAGCTGTTAGCGCTGCCCCGGTGACCCCCCCCCCCTTCTTTCCTAGTGTTCTCCAGTTGTTGAGCGCGCCTTTCCCTTCCTATAAATAAATCAGTCAGTCGCTCCTGCCCCCATCGTTCGCCGCTGAGTGTACCCCCGAAGCGCCTGCTAGAACTGGTGGATGAAAGGAGCGGAGCTGGTTACGAGGCCGATGCGGCCGACGCCGACGCGAAACCCAGGAATGGGCGCCAAAGAGCTGCGCGCTAAAACAGCGCGAAAGAGGCAGGAGCCATAGCAACACATACGATTACGCGCCGCATGCGCGTCTTTTTGCGCCACGGGGAAGGACGCCACAACACATCAAGCAAGAAAAATGCGCACAAGAACACATGACGGCGCTCAGCCAATCGGAGGGTCGAACGCCAAAGGAAAGCGCCGGAGATAAGGCGGCCGGCTATCCTCCCATGTTAGTACATTGAGCTTATTGAAGCGCTTTAACATTAACACCGGCCTGCAAAGCGCCTGCGCTGAATGCCGGCTGTACAAAGTTTGATGGACGCTGATCTTACGCGCATTTGTAATTACATATGTGATAGATATGCTGCCGATTAACAGTGCCGGACGGTCGTATGAGTCGTGTGTGTTTTCTACAAGTGCGCTAGGGGTATCTCTTTGCTCTTGCTCGGGTGTATTCTGCGAGCGCGGATGGTGGATGTGTACGTCTGATCCTCGGCGGCAGGGTCTTGCAAGTAAATATGAAGCCGAGAAGCCGTAGACGGGTGAGGGTTATGCGGCGCGAAAATGCACAGATGCGGGCGCGAGAGTCGGAGGCAATGTTGCAGACGCGTGCCCGAGACGCGTATTACGGGGAGACTCAGCGGAGGCAAAGATGCTGACTGCCGAGCTTGGGAATCGGACGCTGTCCGCCAGAAGCCGGCTGAAGACGCTCAGAACCGAGTGAGGGAGGCGGATGCCCGGCGAAGAATTCGAGCTTAAGAGGCCAAGTGCTAAGCGAGGGAGGCGGACGCTATGCGCCAGAAGCTGGCCGAAGATAACGAGTACTGCATGGCAGAGTTGAGCGCTAAACATCGAAGACAAAGTGAGGATGTCGAACTGCGTACCAATGAAGCCTATGTCAGACGCAAACAGCGACAAGAACACGATTACATGTCACAACAAACTCATGCTATGGGCAAATAACAGTGCTGAGCCATGCGTAGCAGGCCGGTGCGCGGCTTAAGTGCATTAGAAGCGATGAAAACGCTATGCGAGCTCCCGATGACGCTATCGCGTATTATTCCGAAATGTGGCACTTAAGCGTCCTACTAGTTTTTATTGTGTCCCGTTATCTGTGCACACCAGAATAGCGCCGAAAGGAAGTGAGGACGATGGGAGTGAAAGCGGAAGGAACGAAAGATGTGCCGTAGCTGCAGCCTTCGGTGTAATAATAATAATAATTGGTTCACAGGAAGCGAAAGGCGCAGTAACTCTCACACTTACTCTGGGGACAGCTTCGGTGTACTTTCGTCCACCTGGGGATCTTAAGCATCAACTGACATCACATCGCGCACGAACACCTCTGCGCTTCCTTGCCCTAATGGGGCTGGGGCAGGTAGGTCACCACCGCTTGCGGCGGGGGCTAGCCTGCCACTAATTGTTATCTGTTGTAGGACGTCATTGCACCCGCCATCACTTCGGTGGTGGTGGATGGCGGCTGTTGTTGCGGCGCGCGTTTTTCTCTCCCTCTTCTTTTTTTCACGAACACCTCTGCGCTTCCTTGCCCTAATGGGGCTGGGGCAGGTAGGTCACCACCGCTTGCGGCGGGGGCTAGCCTGCCACTAATTGTTATCTGTTGTAGGACGTCATTGCACCCGCCATCACTTCGGTGGTGGTGGACGGCGGCTGTTGTTGCGGCGCGCGTCTTTCTCTCCCTCTTCTTTTTTTCTTGTCTGTTTTTTTCTCTTCTGTCCACACGAGGCAGCGGAGGTGGCTCAGCTTCAGAGCCAGCAGCAGGCCTGTGCATTTCCTTTTCTTCCTACAGCCACAACAACAACAACAGCGCTTTGCCTCTATCGAAACGCTGCCACAGTGCCAGTTTCTCAGCAAGAACTATGTAATGATTTTGGACCTTGTAATTTGCTTAAGAATTAGGGTACTGTGTATCTGCACTATCTCAATTTTGTAGCTAATAGCTGTGCGTGCCTTAGGGAAGACGGTGAGGCATATTCGCACTTGTTGCCATTACGGAGTGTATTTAATCAGTCGCAGAGCAGATCTGGAGCTACTTTGTGCACAGTGGAGTGTTTCAAAGCATAAAATCAAAATTCCAGTTTATTTCAGACAACCTTGTAGACAGCCACCATTAATTCAATCTTGCAGTTGTTCATTCATTGTTATTTGTCGGCGCTGATGTCAGTTTGGAATATTAATGTCTGATATTTAATAAAATGTATTCTAAATACAATAGTGAGACGTTATTCTGTAGCTGTCGTGCAGCTGACCGCTTACAGCTTTCTGGGCGCGAGGACATACCGTGGCGCCACCTTTCGGCAGACCCGCGTGACGTACTAAGTGGGATAACGCGCGTTGAACTGCTGCTGTGCGTTAGTTTCGTATGCAGTTCAGCTGCGCGCTAATGCTGCATTCACATATTTATTGATTTCAATTTCAGTGTGGGCTTGTTTATGTTTAATTGCCGGTATTACGCCCATTCAATAAGCACGACAGCACTTCATCGGGCCAGCTAGCTGCCGAAGCGTGGGCCCGGCCTATAAGTTTACTTGGACGAGGACGCAGACCCTTCCAGCGTTGCTGTGGCCATTAAAGAAAGAACGGAACCTTCACATAACCAGTCAGTAGCAAGGTACCAATGAATCTCAATTATAAGGATTCTTAGCTAGAGGAAGCAGAGCTGCCAGGCATCCGACCGATGCTGACCGCCTTCAAATATCACCGGCGGAAGCGGCTCTGTTCAACTGCTCTGTTGAACATAGTAGAAGAGACAAGTTAGAGTGTGGGGAAGACGGGGTTTAATTTTATAGCAAGTAGAAAAAATTGCTTCCCACGCAGCGAATTCTTGCGCACTGACTACCGGTTATTCGCAATCATGATTTGGGCGCGCATATTCGTTTCCCCCGCACAGAGTAGCTTTGATGACGCATACCTCCACATATCGCAACATGTAATGCTCTAGTTCCCATTTATTCGCGGACTCTGACATTCAATAATACATTAGCACTACAGACGCTGCCTGAGACTACTCATCATGCATACCGCTGCCCGAGGCTGCAGCATCTTTAGTTCACATAAGTGAAACTATACGTGTACACCCCTTTTGTTCAGAAGGATGAGACCTTCTGTCTTTCGCACGATCTTTCCTTGTTCTGAGAGCGTACTGCTCCTTGAAAGCAGCATATTTTGTATTTTGCCGGCAATACGTCGTCGTTAGCTTCGCAAATAATAAGCACAAATTAAAACGCGTGCGCTGTTACTTTTGACAGTACTCACCGAACTGTTTAGGGCTAACTCCACGGACAAAATAATGCTCGCTGAAATGTCTGCTGCACACATGAGAATGACCACTCGCTTCTTTGCCCATTAAAATCTTGAATAAAGAAGATTCCGTGAGCTTTTGGGTTTTTCAGGTAGCAATGGAAGCTTATTGCGGCAGGTTCCGTCGCGTACGTCCGGATACAGAGCAATAACGGACCGTGGCAACCGGTTAAATAAACTTCAGCAACCCCAGCAACAATGCAAGATCAAAAGTACAATGCTGGCACTAATTAACAAGCAAAATTACAGGGAAACAACGCGACCGTTAGCGTCTAAAACGCACAAATTCAATCGAGCGTCTGCTGCAGCAGCCGCAAGAGGAGCACGTGATCCCACTTGCTCCTCTACGTCGACGCTAGCGCCGTTCGCTCCAGTGATGGCGCTCGCGCCTAATACCGTATATGACTATGCGATACCTGAATACGTTGCCAGGCTAGTGTGAACCAGCTCGTCGCTCATCTCGTACAGTACACTTAAAGGTATGGCTGGCGCGTTCTGCGACGGTATACTGCGGGAGGGTTCCGGCCTCCATGAAGTAAGTGCAAAGATATGGAAAGAGGTCTTGTTCAACTTGCAATTGGATGATTTATGTGACTCCTTGCAAGGCACTTTCGGGTGTCAAGTCCCATTTCGATCTGACAACTGCAACCAACATGTTATTGATGAAGCTGTGACTGATGGGGCTACATCCGAAAGAACGTCGAGGAAGCGAAGTTCGCTGCTGTTGAAATGGGGGAAATTTACTGGTGTGACGCATTTCTGAGTGCAAAACTTCTAGGTTATAATCCAAAGGGAAGCCGCTACGGCTACCATGGTAGACGCATCGTTCTTCTTCATAGGAATGGAACGCTGGTCCGTCGTACGCTGAGAACCGAGGTGGCCAAGTTTACTGCTTTTCAAGCAGTAACTTACACGGCTAGTTTGGCTTAAACAACGTCAAATGAGCGTGGTGAAACCCTTCTGGCACCCAGATGCCTGGGAGACCCGAATTCATCTGCAAAAAGAAGCTGACCACTCTGTCTATAAAATCGAGTAATAATAATAGCTTTTGGATGAGCGTGTCAGAAATCAGCCTGAAATAATGGAATTCATGTTTAGGTAAATGATAATTCACTCATACCCTTTTTCCATTTAGAATACTGTTTACCTCCATTCGTTCGACTTAACTTGGACATAAGATTTACTGCAGCATTCACAGATCATATTGATGTAGCGAAAGGTTTTGGAAAGTCGGCGCACGCGATGCAGACGGAAAGGAAGTCAATGGAGGCACACGTTGAGTCTGCATTCCCCGATGTTCACTTTCATGTTTGCCGCTTTCAGTTCAGTTCAGTCGTTCAGTCGTGTCCGACTCTTCGTGACCCTATGGACCATGTCACGCCATGCTTTCCGGTCTCTCACTATCTTCCTAACATCGCATAACTTCATCTGCAGTGCCTCGAGCCATCTAACCATCGCGTTCGCTGCCTACCCCTTCTCCGGCGACCCTCAACCTTTCCCAACATCAAATCTTTCTCCAGCGACTCCTCTCTTCTCATCAGATGACCAAAGTAGCTGAGCTTTAACTTTAACATTTGACCCTCCAATGAGCAGTCAGGGTTTATGGTCGACAATATCGACTGATTTGATCTTCTGGCAGTCCAAGGAACTCTCAAGAGTCTTCGCCAGCACCACAATTCAAACGCGTCAATTCTTCGGCGGTCAGCCTTTTTCACAGTCCAACTCTCGCATCCATACATCACAACTGGAAAGACCATAGCACGAGTTATACGGATTATGGTTTGCAGACTAATGTCTCTGCTCTTTACTAGGCGGTTAAGGCTAACCATTGCTCTCTTTCCCAGAAGCAGGCATCTCCTAATTTCATGGCTGCAGTCTCCTTCCGAGGTAATCTTGGAGCCCAAGAACAGAAAATCTGTCACAGCTTCCACTTCTTGTCCATTGATGCTCCAGGACTTGATAGGGCAAGACGCCATGATCTTTGTCTTTTTAATGTTCAGTTTAAGCCCAAACTTCTCACTCTCTTCTTGTACGCGCATCAGAAGTCTCTTGAGTTCCACTTCACTTTCTGCCATTAAAGTGGTATCATCCGCATATACGTTTTGATACGTTTTCCAGCAATCTTCATTCCAGCTGAAGACTCGTCCAGACCGGCCTTCCTCATGATGCACTCTGTATATAGGTTAAATAGGCAGGGCGACAGTATGCAGCCTTGCCCCACTCCTTTCTCGATCGGAAACCAATCAGTAAGACCATGCCCAGTTCTGACTGTGGCCTCTTGCCCTTAATACAGATTCCTGAGGAGACAGATGAGGTGAATTGGAACTCCCATCTCTTGGAGAGTTTGCCACAATCTGCTGTGATCTACGCAGTCAAACGCTTTCGCATAATCAATAAAGCAGAAGTAGATGGGTTTCAGCACCTGTTCAGCTCGACAAAAGCCATCCTTCGCGTCTATTTAATATGTGCTAAGAGGGATAAGCATACAAAATAAGTCGAAATATTGCTTCCTCCTTTATTTACGACCGCAAAATGTTATATAAATAAAATAAGATTTATTCTGCTAAACCTGGAGGGCGATTCATCCTCTTTCTATTTTGTAACCGCCATCTTTCTGAAGAAATGTACTCTATTGATTGAAATTCGCGAAGACAATGAACACTCCGCAATTCTATTCTATTCCGGCAATGTCAAACATGTGGATGAGCCATTGAAGGCGCAAAAGAAAGCACGTACCAGCCGCCGTCCCATAGGCAAGCGTCCAGGGTCGGAATCAGGATCCTCTATTGTTTAAACGATAGCGAAAAGTACACAAGCACCCTCTCGAGTAGTCCAAGGAGCAGCGCTAGGAGACGACACGCCACTCTCTTTCGTGCATACCACGTACTCATGAAGCTTGGCTCGGCTCACACATATACCGGTTAATTTAACATATTTGTAATTTTAGATGCTCAGGAAGCTTCCAAGGACCGGGACAATAACTGCCACATGCCTGTACCACATAGATTAGTAATACAATGGGTGCGTTAAACAAGCCAGGTCATTCACCTGAACCATTCGACTGAGTACAGTGGATAGGAGGTTTTGTGTAAAAGTTTCCGCGCTGCCTTCAGGAGTGCCTACATGGGTGTGTGCGCTGTACCTGCCTGTACCCGGACTGTTCCTGCCATGCTTCTAGGTTGAGTCCCTGTACCTCTAATAAACCCCCATCCAACACTTTGTGGACGTGTTGGGTCGAAATGTCAATCCTGGAACTATTCGTAACCCCACTCTTCCTACACCTGCAACGCCAGACGATGTCTAACATCAAGTCATGCAAGCGGGTGGAACTGTCATCTGAGCCGCCTCCCTTCTCCAATGGGATCAGCGTATTTTCAGAGGGACCGATGAGCACGATGTTGACAATTGGCTCATCACTTACGAACGGTTGAGCCTCGGCAGTTAATAGAATGACGAAACGAAACTAAATAAGGCTAAAATTTGCCTCACCGGCCGGGCCAACTTGCGGTACCGTAACCATTAAAACGACTCCATTCGTGGGCCGCATTTAAAATGACGCTCGCAGAACTCTTTGCTCACCCGGCTGCCTGGACATTGCGCGTGCCGAGCAGCGCGTGATTGAATGGGGACAGCAGGGCGGTGAAAGCTTTACAAGTTATATCGAAGAAGTCCTATCCGAACGTGTGAACGCCAACATGTCAGAGGCTAAAAAGATCTCTCACATCTTGAAGGGTATTGAAAATGACGCCTTCCAAATGTTGCCAGCGCGTGACGTGCGCACTGTCACCAAAGTCTTCACGCTCTACCACAGTTTCAAGGACTGCGCAAGCAGAAAGTACTGACGTGCCAGCCCCAAGCACAGGTTGAATCGCTTGCGGCTGATGGGTACAGCCTGCAACCAATCGTTGCTGAAGCACATTAAAGCATTTATTCGCGGAGAGGTGGCGCATCAGCTTTCCTTTCTTCCTAGCCTTCAATAGCAGCCACACCATTTGGCCCCTGCATTGCGGGGGGCTATTCAGGAGCAGATTGATGATTCGCTTCCACCTTCCCGTCCGCCATCAGATGTCGCTGCTGCTCCTGTGACTTTCTCCGAAGCCATTACAAGACCTGTCGTCGCTCCTGTGGACGATGTCATCCCAAGGCCTATCACCGGTGCTTTGAGTTATCCATGCAGACATTGTTGCATGACGCCGCCAACTTACACTATACCGTCAGTATCTTTGCAAGTGCCAACACCCTATTTTTGATCGGCTCCAAGACACTGCAGTGCCTGGCGCACAACAGATAACCGGCAAATTTTTACACTTGCGGGCTGGCTGGGCATAATGCCCGCTAATGTCGAAACCATCTCTTAGTGTCAGCACCACATAAGCAAGGTTTTGAGTACTGGTCTTGGACGCCTCAGTTATCCGCGCCTACTGAGCGTCCACCAAGCCGTAAGTTCTCAAAAAACAAAAAGGCTCGGCCATCTCCGACCGCCATTCACCGTCGCCGCGACGATACTCCATTTCTCTGACTCGACATCGACCAAACGCTTCACGTGATAAAATCAAGAGGCCGCAGTTCCTGATGCGAGAACTGCGACTTCGTTGAACTGTACAAGTTCTCGTCTATCGTAGGCCAACCTCATTGAAGTTTTCATCGAGGGCGTTTCTGTTATGACTCAAATTGACATTAGTGCAGCGATGTCGGTAATGGACTCAAACTTTTGCAGCTGCATAAAAAAATTCAAGATACCAATTGCAGGACTTTGGTTGCAAACGGCGAGCGCTTAGCAAAACCAAGCCTTCACGACTCGAGTAGTAAACCAGAATTGCCTTTGTGCAATCGAGTTCGTCCTGCTGCCAAGTTGTTCACAGGCATCGATGGCGCTCTGCTGAAGTTGGCTTTTCAGTGGTGACCGGGCCCGCTCTAGGTTATGCTCTTCTAGTCTGTGCGCTAAAGCTCGTTACCAAAGACATCGAAATTCTTCCCTCTTCTTCTCTGCTTGCAAATATCGCTTGTGACGCTGCGATGGAATGGTCCTCTTCCCGCTAGCACATACATTTCTTCGCCGAAAGTGCCTTCCGTTGCCCTATGCTGCACTCACCATTTCTGGTGGCTTCTCTGCACTCTGGGCCTTTAAATCGTTTCCTATCTCACTGTCTTGCGCCACGGTGAATGTCTCGGAAGCCTACAACCTATCACATTGGTTACGAAGCGCCGCACCTCGCCATGACTGCGCTCAGCCCTCCACTTTCTGTACCCACTCGCTCTTCCACATAACTGTTGCACCACTCCATCGACGCCAATCTTCCTATGGCACAGTGAACGCAGCTTCATACCCTGCTTCAACATCTAAATTCCTCCTTCGACTCCAATCAAACTTATGTGCAACTGTCCATCATGAGATCGAAACCGGTGCCCACGAACATCTGCTCCAGCGGCCGTATCGTATGCCTGCAACTGAGCGCAAGGTTATTGAAGAGCAAGTAGACCACAAGCCATAGAATGGCGTCATTCAAGCCTCAAACAGTGCTTGCGTTTCGCCAGTTGTTGCTGCGCTTGTTAGAAAGAAAGATGGCTTCATCATCTTCTGTGTGGGTTACCGCCAGCATAATAAGATTGCAAAGAAAGGCGACTATCATCTTCCACGGATCGATATCGCGCTGGACTGTTTGACAATGTGCTGAACTCTTTGCCGCTCTAGATTTATGTTCCGGGTGCTGGCTGGTACCGATGGAAGCGGCCAACCGCTGTAAAACTGCCTTTTTTACACCGTACTGCCTATACAAATATATTGTTACGCCTTTCGGAGTTTCCAATGCTCCTACGACATTTGAGAGAATATGGGCACCATTGTGCGTGGACTGAAATGGAAAACCTGCCTCTGCTATCCTAATGATATTGATACGTGACAAGGTTAATCGTACTTTCTCCTGACATCGACACTCATCTCTACCACCCCAAAGAACGTCCTGACCTGTCAATTTGATGCCGGCTTGCAGCTCAAGCTTAAAAAAAATGTTTTGCCTCCTGTCAACTGCCTAGTTTAGAACATGTTGGCTCTGTGAATGGGTTTCTTCAGACACGGCCAAACTTCGTGCAGTCGCTGCGTTTTCCAAGCAGATATTCGTCAAAGACCTGCGCAGCCTCCAAGGCGAGTGCTCATACTCTCGTCAATTCATTCTAATCTTCGCCTGTTGTAGGTTGTTGTTGTTGTGGCTGTAGGAAGAAGGAAACGAAAATGCAGGGGCCTGCTACTGGCTCTGTAGCTGAGCCACATCCGCTGCCTCGTCGGACAGAAGAGAAAATAGGGAAGGAAGGAAAGGAAGAGAAAGAGAAAGACGCGTGCCGCAACAACAGCCGTCGTCCACCACCAAAATGGTGGCGGGTGCAATTACGGCCTACAACAGATAAAAATTCTGTGGCAAGCTAGCCCCCGCCGCAAGCGGTGGGGACCTACCTGTCCCAGCCTCATCAGGGAAGTACAGTACCAAATCGCCGCTTGTTGTAGGGTTTTGGATGGAAGCGAAACCAAGGGGCGTCCGTGTGCTGTGCGATGTTGTGTTGTTGTGGCTGTAGGAAGAAGGAAACGAAAATGCACGGGCCTGCTACTGGTCCTGTAGCTGAGCCACCTCCTCTGCCTCGTGCAGACTGAAGAGAAAATAGAGAAGAAAGAAAAGGAAGACGGAAAGAAAGACACGCGCCGCAACAACAGCCGTCGTCCACCATCGAAGCGGTGGCGGGTGCAAAGCCTGTTGTAGGCCGTCATTGCACCCGCCACCGCTTCGGTAATGGACGGCGGCTATTGTTGCGGCGCGTGTCTTTCTTTCCCTCTTCCTTTTCTTTCTTCTCTATTTTCTGTTATGTCTGGACGAGGCATAGGAGGTGTGCCCCGCCGGGGTGGTGCTGTGGTAAGACGCCCAAATACTGTGCCGGAGTACCCGGGTTCGAACCCGACCTCGGCGGCTGCGTTTCGATGGAGGCGTAACGAAGAGGCGTCGTGTGCTGTGCGATGTCAGCGCACGTTAAAGATCGCCAGGTGGTCGAAATTACTCTGTAGCCCTCCACTACGGCTCCTCTTTCTCTCTTTCCACTTTCACTTCCACCTTCCTCGCTTCCCTTACGGCGCGGTTGCGGTGTCCACAGAAAATAAGTAAGACAGTTACCACGCCTTTCCCTTCCTATAAATAAATGTTTTAAAAAAGGCAGAGGAGGTGGCTCAGCTACAGAGCCAGTAGCAGGCCCGTGCATTTTCGTTTCCTTCTTCCTACAGCCACAACAATAACAACACATCGCACAGAACACGGACGCCACTTCGTTTCGCTTCCATCGGAACGCAGCCGCCGTGGTCGGGTTCGAACCCGGGAACTCTGGCACAGTAATCGAACGTCTTACCAATGCACCACACCGGTGGGGCCATGTTGAGAAGTCTGCCCACCGATTCGGTGCTGTGAAACCTTCCTCCGCGCTGCACTTCGATTCGCGGGCGGAAATGTAGACAACCGCTTGCCATCATGCTCGCGGGTACTCCACCCGAAAGCGCAACAAAACTTCATTTCGAGGTACAGACTTTTCTAAAGAGAATTACCCACGATTAGGTTACTTCCTAATGCGAAATTAGGGCGCAGCTCATCAACTTTTTAACTTTTTCGATTGATTGAGGCAAATATTTCGAGCAAGACACGCATGTACAATTACAGACAACTTTGTTTAGTTTTTCGTGTGTATTCCTGCAAGAAACACTGCACTAACAGTTCTTGGCTGTCACGAAAGAAGCTTTGTGGGCGGAAAAATGGAGAGCAATTCAGTTATCGGGAAGTTGCGGGAAGCAGTGCGTGGGCCCATAGGAACGTTGCGCGACGAACAGATAGCAGCGACTGACTGATTCGACTGACGCCGCTAGCGAGTGAGAATGGGATGCACGCACCGTGATCCGCTGATATCGAGCCGACGTACCAACTCCGGCATTAGTCAGTCGCTGCTTACGCTGCCTCCGGCGACCCCCCCTTCCTTTATTCGTGTGCCCCGGTTGCTGCGCGCGCTCCTGCCCCATCGTTCGCCGCTGAGTGAACACCCCCTCTTCCTGCGAGGCTCCGATTGCCAAAGCGCCTGCTCGAAATGTGGGATGAAAGGGGGGCGGTACTGGTTACAAGGCCGACGTGAAACCCTCGAAACGGCCACCAAAAAAATGCGCTCTAAAACAGCGCGAAAGAGGCAGGAGCCATAGCAACACATACGATGATACGCGCCGCATGCGCGTCTTATGGTGCCACGGGGAAGGACGCCACAGCACAACAAGCAAGCAAAATAAGCCCAAAAACACGTGACACGGTCCCAGTCGATGGGAGCGTCGAACGCCAGAGGAAAGCGCTGGAGAAGTTGGTACATTTAGCTTATTGAGTGGCTTTAAAACCGGCCGGTGAAGCGTCTGCGCTGAATGCCGGCTATAAAAAGTTTGATGGACGCCGAGCTGACGCGCTTCTGTTATTACATGTGTGATAGATATGCTGCCGATTAACAGTGCCGGACGGTCGTATGAGTGGTCTTCGTCTTTTTCAAGTGCGATAGGAGTATCTCCTTGCTCTTGCTTGGGAGCATTCTGCGAGCGCTGATGGTGGATATGTACGCCTGATCCTCAGCGGCAGGGTCTTGAAAGTAAATCTGAAACCGAGAAGCCGTAGACGAAGGTTAGTCAAGCCTGGGTGATGAGGGTTATGAGGCGCGAAAATGCCTAGATGCGGGCGCGAGAGGCGGAGGCAATGTGACAGACGCGTGCCGGAGACGCGGATTACGGGGAGACTCGGGCGGCAGCAAAGATGAATGCCGAACTTGGGAATCGGACGCTGTCCGCCAGAAGCGGGCTGAAGACGCTCAGAACCGAGTGAGGGAGGCGGACGGTATGCGCTGCAGAAGCGGGACGAACATATCGAGTACTGCATGGCAGAGATGTGAGCTAAACACCGAAGACAAAGTGAGGATGTCGAACTGCGTACCCATGAAGCCTATGTCAGACGTAAACAGCGACAGAAACACGATTACATGTCACAACAAACTCGTACTATGGGTAATTGACAGTTTTGAGACATGTGTAGCAGGCTAGTGTGCGGCTTAAATGCACTTGAAACGATGAAAACTCAATGGGAGCGTGGTCCGATAACGCTATCGCGTGCCATTCTTAAATGTGACGCTTAATCGTCCTACTAGTTTTTATTGTGTCCCGTTATCTGTGCACACCAGAATAGCGCCGAAGGGAAGTGAGGACGATGGGAGTGAAAGCGGAAGGAACGAAAGATGTGCCGTAGCGGCAGCCTTCGGTGTGCTTTCGTCCACTTGGGGACCTTTAGCATGAACTGTCATCACATCGCGCACAAACGCCTCTGCGCTTTGCCTCTATCGAAACGCCGCCACTCTGCCAGTTTCTCAGGTTACTACGAAGCAAAAGCTATGCTAATGATTTTGGACCCCGTAATTTGCCTAAGAATTAATGCCTAAGAATCAATGCCTAAGAGTACTGTGTATCTGCACTATCTCAATCTTGTAGCTAATAGCTATGCGTGCCTTAGGGAAGACGATTCGAATTATTCGCATTTGTTGCCATTAGTGAGTGTCTTTAGTCAGTCGCAGATCATATCTTGAGCTACTTCGTTCATAGCGGAGTGTTTGCAAGCGTAAAATCAAAGTGCCAGTTTATGACAGACAGCCATCAATATTTCAATTCTGGTCCGAAAAATCATTATTTGTCACTTGTCGGCGCTGATGTTAATGTCTAATGTTTATTAAAACGTTCGGCAGCCCCGCGTGACGTACTAAGTGGGATAACGCGCGTTGAACTGCTGCTGTGTGATCGTTTCATATGCAGTTCAGTTCAGCCGTTCAGTCGTGCCCGACTCTTCGTGACCCTATGGACCATATCACGCCACGCTTTCCGGCCTCTCACTACCTAACATCACATAACTTATCTGCAGCGCCTCGAGGATGCCATCTAACCATCGCGTTCGCTGCCTACCCCTTCTCCGGTGACCCCCAACTTTTCCCAACATCATATCTTTCTCCAGCGACTCCTCTCTTTTCACCAGATGACCAAAGTAGCTGAGCTTTAGCTTTAGAATTTGACCCTCCAATGAGCATTCAGGGTTTATGGTCGACAATATCTACTGATGTGATCTTCTGGCAGTCCAAGGAACTCTCAAGAGCCAGCACCACAATTCAAACGCTTCCATTCTTCGGCGGTCAGCCTTCTTCACAGTCCAACTCTCGCATCCATACATCACAACTGGAAAGACCATAGCACGAGTTATACGGATCTTGGCTGGCAGACTAATGTCTCTGCTCTAGCTGCACTCTAATGCTGCATTCACATATTTATTGATTTTCATTTCAGTGTGGGATTGTTTAGGCCTAATTGCAGGTATTACGCTCATTCATTAAGCAAGACAGCACTTCATCGCGCCAGCTAGCTGCCGAAGCGTGGGCCCGGCCAGCGTTGATGTGGCCATTAAAAAAAGTACGGAACCTTCACAAAACCAGTCAGTAGCAAAGTACCAATGAATGTCAATTATAAGGATTCTTTGCTAGAGGAATCAGAGCTGCCAGGCATCTGACCGATGCTGACCGCCTTCAAATATCGCCGGCGGAAGCGGTTCTGTTCAACTGCTCCATTGTACATAGTAGAAGAGACAAGTTAGAGTGTGGGGAAGACGCGGTTAATTTTACAGCAAGAAAAAGTGCTTCCCACGCAGCGAATTCTTGCGTACTGACCCAATTTATCACACATTTGGTGCGATAAATTGGTTAACGTTTTGTTGACGTACTTCTAATGCAAAATTTAACGCAATTAGTGAAGCTACCTACCCGTGTTCACGGCGGAAGTGCGTCGACATTAGATTTATTTCTCATGAATGACAAGGTCATACATATGAATCCAAGTGTGCATATTTTTGAAGGGATTTCTGACCACAAAATAGTTACCCTTACCTTGAAATTGAAGAATGTTTTTAAGCTGAAACAGAGGGAAACGGTTGTACTCGAATTTTCTCGCGCTTGTGATGTGGATGTACTTGATGCATTGGACATTTCGTTCTCTTCTTTTGTTGCCAAACATGAATGCAATAGCATTTCCGTTGATGTGTTATGGTTATTCTTCAAAGGTCTACTTATGCACTGCATAAAACACTTCATTCACCAGAGAGAGGTTATAAAACGCACTTCTAAACCTTGGATGACAAAAGAAATAGCCCGCGTAGGGCGAAAGGTTAAAAAGCAAGAAAGAAATATCTACAGCGCCCTTCTCCTGCGGGCGCACACCAGTTATCTGAACTGCGTCTGTTTCTGAAGAATGCAATAAAGATCAATGGACATTATCAAAGTGTACGTCTAAAACAGTTTCTTACCGAGTCCCAGCAAAAATTTTGGCGTCACTTGTCGCCAAAGAAGCAATCAGTTTTGAATCTGTTGATCAATGGTAATGTCGTAACGGATCAAGGGGTAGTAGCTGATGCCTTAAACATTTAATTCTGTTCAGTTTTTATCAAGGATGATGGCGTTACTCCGCAGCTCAACGCTTTTGCCGAATTTCCCCCGATAAATATTCCAGCTATCAGTGAAGAAGGCGTACTAACACTTCAGCTCAATCTAGATGTTAAAAAGTTGCCGGGGATTGACGGCATTCCTGCTTCCTTTCTTTTCCGTTACTCTGAATGGTCCGCTAAGTACTTATGTCTGATATTTGAAAAATCTTTGTCACGCGCAGAACTTCCAAGCGATTGGAAACATTCAAAAATTACCCCGATACTGAAAGCAGAGGACCGGCTTCTTGTTTCATCAGATAGGCCCATTTCCGTGCTATGTACTTGTATAAAGGCATTTGAACACATTATATTTGCACACATTTCTACTTTTTCTGAGCAGAACGGCATTATTGATAGCCGACAGCATGGCTTCCGTCGAAAACATTCCACGGTAGCACAACTAATAGAAACTGTCCATGATCTCGCAGCAGCATTAGATAGGGGTAGTCAAGTAGACATAATATTTCTAGATTTTGAGAAAGCGTTTGATCGCGTTTGCCATCAAAAACTGCTTTTAAAACTGAAACCTATCCTTAAAAATGATTCATTGCTCTCATGGCTAGCGGCATATCTTTCATTCCGGCGTCAGACTGTATCCATTGACGTAATCAGTTCGGATTCCGCGCCTGTTGAGTCCGGCGTTCCTCAGGGTTCCGCCCTTGGACCATTACTTTTTATGCTTTTTAAAAACGACATTGCTTCCGATATATCGATCACGATATGCTTTATCACGAGATTTACAGCCAGAATGATCAGAACGGCATCGTCGACGTTTCTCCGAAAGACGATGACGACGATGCCTTTCTGGGACGAGTAAACGCCAGCAGCTTTGCACAACAACAACGATCAGATCCTCAGCTCAAAAACCTAGCAGATTACTTGGATGGCAAGACCGCTTCTCCCCCTGCTGTGTTTAGGCGTCAGTTTTCGTCGTTCGCTTTAAGCAATGACATCATCGTAAAAAAGAACTTTGCTCCCAACAAGACAGCGCATCTTCTTGTCGTTCCTAAAAACCTCTGACAGGAAATTCTTCATGCGTTGCATAACGAGAAATTCTTTATTGGGCTGACTTGCACCCGCAAAAGAACTAAGCAACTCGGCGGCTATAGCAACAATCGTGCTCGTCTAACAAAGAATGGCCGTCGCACTCATCAACGCTCAATTTATAGGCTGCTCAGAACAATCTAGATAACGTCGCAAACTGCTACTAGTATACCCTGGAACATTGTGGAAACATACGCAAATGATTGGAATCTTCGAGACAGATCTCGGCGCATCGACAAAGAAAATGATAACGTCGTATCGTGACAACGAGCATGAACAAACACGCGATACAAAATTGATAAGTGCGCCAGAATAACAATGATAAGGCCGCATGCCAGTGGCTTTCGAACAGGAACAAATAAAGGTTTGAACAGCTGGCGGCAATATTTTTAAACATCATGGTTATGATTTGTCTTTTTTTTTCTTTTGTCTGTCTTTTTCAAGAGAATGACCAGGCCCTGCTGGCGATTTTTAGGTGTCTTCGAGGCAATGTAGCTCCTGGCACAGCAATCCTTTGCAGAATGTAGGACGCACATAGGTTAAAATGCAGGTGAATACTTTTTCCGTCATTTAAGACCTTCGCCGGTGGTTAAGATTATTCATCGAGTACTCCCGCATAAACAAAAGTGTGGCGACGGAGATGTATGCATGAAACGCCATCTCTTGCAGGCCATTGGATCTGTGCAATGTTACATTTGAGCATAAAGCAGCCTTTCATATACAATGCACAGCCGATATTCTCAACGCATAATGTAAGATGGAATCCAAAGCCAGATTCCGCCCGCACCACTAATGTATCACGGGTAAGTTCCGCAACCCGAAATATAAATGAATAGGTCATTGAGACAAAAGGTTTTGACTGGAAGTTTTTAAATAAAAGGGGCAGCTACTAAAGCGACCTACAGAGGAGGAAGCGGGCCCGGGGAGACTCCACGTATCTTCCCTGGGAAGTAGCTGAAGGGATGGGTTGTAGGGTAATGGGTAGTAGGTATTAGGTAGGGTTATGGGAAGCTTGAGGGGAATGTAGGCCGCATAGGATTTTGACTGGCAGACAATCCGAGTCGACCTCCCATATGGGCCTCCGTAGAGGGCGAGCACTCGCCCTTAGCCGAATGTGCGGCCCTCGGCCCTAAGATCATTTCACCACCACAAGGCGTTTGCTGGGTCTCCGGCGTCTGAGACAGGTTCCCTACTTGACGCCGCTTTTGAGGTTCCCCGTCCCCCAATCTCCGGCGTCTGATAAAGGTTCCCTACTTGACGCCGCTTTTGAGGTTCCCCGTCCCCCAAGCCTGGTTCCCCCACCCCGACTCTAGTTTCGCAATGTTGATACCTGCTTCAAGGTACTCGGCAAGTGACCAGACTTTACTCTGGCGCACACTGATGGATACTCTTCCATGAAATTTGATTCAATGAGAGAACAAAGCGATTTTCATTAAAATTTAAAATGAACCTTATGTCGAGAAAATAGCAGAATGCTCGCCGTATACAGTGAGCCCACAATAGCTTCATACGGCGGTATGGCGAGCACTGCCTGAGGCCTTAGCCTTCTCTTTTTTCCTTTCAACCTGAAAACTAGCTGGAATGCATCAACTAAGCAAGCAGAGGCCGGACGGCAGCTCGTCGCACAATTTCAAGCTCGCCAAGCTCGTGTATAAGGCTGTTGGGACATTTGAGGCTTGAGATGTGAAAGGAGAACCTGGTACAAATAGTTGGGTCTGCAAGCGATCAAATACTATAGCCACAGCTCGCGTGGCTTTTACGAAGCTTAAAATTTCCAATGGAACCCGGTTACCCGACACCGAAAACCTGCGTAGAAACAGATAACTAGTGAAGTGTACTCGCTGATATTTTAAGCCAGCTGATACGGCCTGATCTTCCGACCACGTATACGCACATGCATCAGCCAAAAAAGGCGACGATATGCAGTGACGATTGTTTCTGTGTTTTCCATTCAGATTTTTTTGTATTTAAACTGTTAGGTTAGAAATACAACGAATCATCGATGAATGAATGTAAGTGCATCAACAGGTGCCTCAACGAGGCTTCAAACGTCCAGGGAGAGCCGATAGCGCAAAGCCGAACAACTACAGAACAACTTCCGTAGAATTTGAAAAAAAGAATATTCATAATCACTACTGGGCATAACTGACAGCATGTGTTTGGTGGTACCTGATTCCACCTGGCTCTTCCCAAGATTTCCACTGGGTATACCCGGCCCTGGTTGCTGATTTAGTTTCTGGGGTTTAACGTCCCAAAGCGAATCAGGCCATGAGGGACGCTTAGTGGAGGACTCCGGATGTTTCGACCACTTGGTTTTTTTTAACGTGCACTTATATCTCACAGTACACGGGCATCTTTGCTATTCGCCTCCACCGAAAAGCGGGCGCCAAGTCCTTGATGCGATCCAGCATCCTTGGGCACACTAGTCGAGCGCCGTAACCACTGCGCCACCCCGGCTACACATCTAATATACCTCCCTTATGGAAGAGCGTATATGTCTCCCTTTCGAGTGGAGATGTGCCCTCCACGTACGCCCTGTTCCTAAAAACATGAATAGTGAATACCACTATGGCCGGCGCCTGGTACGGGCAAATGCCCTGAGCCACCAATGTGTTTCGAAACATGGCACGGATTACGTAGACGCGTCCGGCCCCCAAAATGGGGGATTGTACGCAGCCGCAGTGCTCAATCAGTCCAAAACAGTTAACAGGCTTACATTTTGCGCCCGTGACATAACTTACGCGGAGGAGGTCGTCATTCCGTTAGCTGCTACCCACACCGATTTCAAAATATTATCTCTAACTCGCGAGGAGCCTGTCGGAACGTCGAGCAAGGCTGGGCACCATACCTAGTCTACCAATCACTTCAAAACTGCACCCATACCGCGGGCCCCACTCCCGGAATATAGTATGGGCTCCTGCTCATATGGACCCCAAGAGGAATGAGATGGCGGACGCTGCCGCCTGCGCACTCTATTTCCAGACTACCTCTCGCGACCCTCTAGACCAGGAACTCGAACGCGCGTATTCTGTTAAAGGCGTTGTTGCTTATTATCAATCTTGTCATAGCCTTTACTGCCGACCGAATAAAGTTCTATCTAAAACGGAGGAGCGGCTTCTACTTCCGCTCTATACCAACACTCTGCTATGCCCCGCAGCACTCAAACATATTAATCCTGACATCACGTACTGTTCTCTGCACTCTGCAGAGAAGTCTTCGGACATCTACCCCATGATGTCGGCTTGCCCATCCAATCCAGCTATTCCTCCTCACCCCAACCCCACTAAAGAGGACTGGGAGGCGACTCTGCTCAGCTGCTCTGACCTGCAGGCCCAAAAGACCATGGTCGAGGGCGCCCGAGCAGCGGCCGAGTCCCGTGCTAGGACCTCCACCTAGTATTTGCAAGAGCCCGATCTTAAAGATCCGTCTCATGCGTACCTCCACCCTTTTCAAAACATTAATTTTTGTTCACCACCACCACTTCCCAGGTGGGGTTGGGGTCTGCTTGCGTTGCACTTGAAGCTTTTCTGTGTATGAAATTTTGTTTACAGCACTCAAGGTGAGCTATAATTGTTGTCTTTAAACGATATCGTGCTCGATGAAACAATGAAGTCACACTTCTCTGCGTCTTGAAGTGCTTACAGCACTTACGTTTTATTTTAGACCTTTGTGTGCTCAGTCCACTAACCATTCGAGCAACCATGCTGTTATCTATGCTGTTATTCTTCATAAATTCCACGTTAAGCCACCAAGACGGAATACGAGGTAAAATGCACGAAGGCATCGATTCGCATAAAGCGTGAAATTTTGTCAGGCTATATACTGTCGCCGTAGGCCGTCTGTACTGAACTGAAGCGTTAGTAAGTTGTCTGGCATATCCCGTAATGCGCGGGTTATGGTTTGGTACAGCCACACATTCCACATTTTTCCACGTGCCTGGCTGTAGCGCCATATGCTCAAAATGATAATGTCAATCGACAGAGTAAAACGACGTGCAAAGTTCAAGACCTTTAATCGACAGCACAAGTACAGCCGCGCGTTCTAAGCGTGCTCATATCAAAGTACATAAACATGCACATATCACCAACGCGCACACATGCTTGTGAACAGGTAAAAGCTAGCGGTTGATTACCGTACTGTATTGTTCATATATTGTACGTAACGATCCGAGCCTCCGACCCTAACCACTTCCACAGGTAACCAGATTTATCAACAGAATGTATCACGTTATAAGTTTGCCATTAACTGGTAGAAAGATATTGAACCTGATATAGGTTTGGAGTGCAGATACACAACGAACTGTACAGTATGCAAAGCTAATACGCGTTTTGATAAGCAAGGAATAAACGAAGACTACACAAGTACTCAATGTGCCTAGACGCAAAAAATGCCGCTCACTCAAATCCATAATTTTGCTGTGAACGGCCGGACAGTTGCTGCGGCAGTCACAAAATAACTGTGTTAGCTGCGAAGTCGTCCGACGAGCAGACAATGACGTATCGCCGAAAGTCACATAAAGATTGGTTGCAGCTGCCGCGTTGCACACCTCCCAAATCCCTTCCTGCTTAACAGCATTGGTGATTTTGCAGTACGCACGCAGGCCTAAAGACTTCTATATCCCCCCAAACAATAGAAAGAAAAAACGCCGCCAGAAAACGGCGTGGTCCATGACAACTTTGAATCACTCGAACTCGCAGCAGTAACACCGCAGTCGCTGAGCACTGTAACGTTCTGGCTTTCCCGTCATCCAGAACACCACGCGTGCAACGCAGCCAACCATTGGGCGAAAGCGCCTCTTTTCAAAAAGGTAGGTCAAGCGCCGCGCGTGTGCATACATGTGTCTCCTTGTACGCATGTCCTGGCTTAACACATATGTTACCATAATGCTCATAGGCTACTCTGCAAAAGTTACTTGACAATAATTTGATGGCAACCTTTGAAAGGCTTCACAATTGGCTGTTGTAACCTTTAGTATGTGTAAAATAAACAAAACATGACCAAAATATCAAAACTGGTGATATTTAATCTTTGCTACATAGCTTGCTGAAGTCTAAAAGTTACATTATTGGTTACTGTGTTTAGAGTGTTGACTCTCTCGTCCTATCCTTTCCTTCTTCGCCGATTCCCTTCTTGATAAAGTAGTCATAGAATGGTGCTCTTCTGCAAGAACTGCGGATTTACAGTCGTGGAGAAAAAGATTCAGCTCTAGTGACATGTTTCCGGCGCGGCCGAGAACAACGCACGGTGTCAGCTGTATTGAATGCGCCGGCAATAATAGTGCCAACCTTGTTAAATAACCATAGTATCGCGCCAGACGCGCCATAAAGATTTCGCCGCTCTGGGACATCATTCTATTAATTCTTTTTCGCCTCAACTATACCATAGGTAGAAATACAGGATAAAGTGCTAAGTACTAAAAATGTCTTAGTTGTGCTCGCAACAGAGACCAGAGATTCGCCGTGTGGCGAGCCTGCTTCTCACCCGACATCTGTCAGAATTGATTCTTCAGCAGGAATTTTTGCCGAGATCAGCGCTCTCTGTAGTACAGCTACTGCTTTCAAAGCAGTACTGTTCAAAGGTATAAATTACATTAACTGAGTATTCCAGATAGCAAATGTCGCAATATCATCGGCAAAAACTGCGCAATTATCCACAGCGCTATATTTAGCAAGATAACTGAATTTGCTGTACATAGTAACACTATTGATGAGACCATCGATAGCATTTCAAGCTATTTAAAGTTTAAAAATCTATACAGACTATAGA
Organism: Amblyomma maculatum; assembly: GCF_055883805.1. Classification (NCBI taxonomy): domain Eukaryota; kingdom Metazoa; phylum Arthropoda; class Arachnida; order Ixodida; family Ixodidae; genus Amblyomma; species Amblyomma maculatum. The sequence goes on along the minus strand of NC_139351.1, from coordinate 20,921,097 downwards.
TGACCAATTTATCAATAGTTTTGCATAAATGACAGCCAAAGCCATTAATAGAATAACAGTGAAGGGCCAACATTCAACCAAATATGCAAGCTCAGTAACAATGCTGGACAAAGCTCTTATCCTTTCTGTGGCTATAGGGGAGGGGGAAGCTGAGCGATGTCGATCACATGGGGATCTTTACCTGCTACGCCGCGGTGGTGCCGTGGTTGGCATCAGATGGTTGAATCGGAGTGCCCAGGTTCAATACTGACCGCTGGCGGCCACGTTGCGATAGAAGGGAACGGAGAGGCCTCCTTGTGCTGTTCAACGTAAGTGCAGATTCATAAAAAATCCACATGGGATCGACATTACCCTGTATTCCTCCACTACGGCACTTTTTTCTGTCTTGCTGCTTTCGTACCACGTTCTGCCTTTCCTTTAGAGGCGGTTCAGGCTTCGATGCAAGAGAGAGAGAGAGAGAGAGAGAAAACTTTTAATTGTCATATAATCAGTAAAAATTCGCAGGAGCTGGGTGGTCGGTGCCCCTAGTCCAGGGCTCCGCTGGCAGCAGCTGACTTGCGGACTAGCTGGATAATCCAGGCTTGCTGGTCCAGGTTGCCGCTGGTCAGGGCCGCCTCCCACTGCTCGTGTGTCGGGCATGGCACTATTCGATGCAAGTGTGTGCCAGATTTGGCATCTTTCCTTTCCAATAACCGAATGCATTCTTCTTATTTAATAATTTATCGTACGCTAATCTTGCATATCTAGGTATGCATTTCCGCTTCGTCTCATTCAAAACAAAGCTCCCTGCGGGCGGTTCGATCTCGGGTGTTTTGATACGGTCGTCGAATGTCATAACCACAGACGCGCGGCTCCATTTTGGTGCCATTTTCAGAACGTTTTACGACCGTTGTCTGTGTCGTTGTTGTTGTGGCTGTAGGAAAAAGGAAAGAATGAATGAATGAAGCCTTTATTGAAAGGAAGGGATGGCTCTCGGCCGCTGTTTGGGTTCTTGGGGAGTTAGGAGGGATGGGAGTGTAAGTTCTTCGTCTTAACGGTTCTTCAAGCTGTTGCTTGTTGCTTGCCATGCGGCCGATCTTCGCGCTCTAAGTCGACCTCTCTCACACTACTCGAAGCAGGCCGCTCTCACTGCCGTATGTAGCAATGGAGTGTTGTATTTCGGTGCTTGATATAACCTGACCTGCTAATGTGGGCATGTCGTCGTGTGGAATATGCGTAATTTTGTTTCTTCCTTGTGAAAACGATGGACATTGCCATATAAGATGTTCTAGGTCTGCTGTACACTGTTCCTGACAGTGCGTGCATATGTTGTGTTTGAGTGTTTCGTGTCTTCGGAGAAACCACTTGTCAAGTATGTGCGGTGTGTAAGCAGCTTTTGTTATTACTTTGTTGAGAAATATTTCTTGTGGTCGAGTGAGCCCTGTGTCCTCAAACACCGGCGTTGGTGTCGCTTCATGTAATCTAAGCTTACTGTCGTGTTTTATTGTGGTGCGTACATAGTGCATCATCGATCTGCCAGAGGAGCCTTTAGTGAGCATTGTTTGGTAAGGGTTTAAGTCTATCGGTTTAGGCATGGAGTTGGGGTGTGGGCATTGTACGTTACAGCAAGCCCACCCGCTTGCGCGGCGGCCGCATGCGCGGCTGCGTTTCCCCCGTCCGTGCCAGTATGTCCCGGTGTCCATATAATTTGAATTTCTATTCCAACTTCCCGCATTCCCTTCAGCCTCTTTCTGATGTCCTTGGCCACTGAGTCGTCTGTAGTTGGTGCCGTCAGCTCTGCAATCGCTGCATATGATTTGGTTAAAATTCGATAACCATTGAAGTTACCTTTTCTGGCTGCAGCGGTAGTAATAGTATTTATGGCTCCCCATATGGCAAGCAACTCGGAGTGTAAAATTGTTCCTCCAGGTAGGTGGCACGTGTGCTGTCCGTTGTGCTGAGGCGCTGGCACACACACCCATGCCACACTCACCCTTTCATTTGTAATTGCAGCGTCAGTGTAAATGTCTATTGTATTGAGTGGTCTTGTGAGGGCAGTTCTCTGTGCTAACAGTTGCCTAGCTACCCCATTCCGCCTACTAATAGGTCGTTGTGGCCTTAGTGCGATTACCGGCGCCTCCCACGGGGGTGAAGTGTCTGTCCCCAGGGTCCTCGGAGCAATGTTGATTCGGTTGTCCCATGCCATGATCTGCTGCCCTTGGGTCGTGTTTTCCAGTCGGGATCACATTCTTATTTTTGCTTCTCTTATAATGTCTTGTATGGGTGGTATGCTGACCAGCTTAAGCAGCTCTTCATTCCTCGTGTGCTTAGGAAGCCCAGTAATGGTGCGAAGAGTGGCCCTGTGTAGCTTTTCGATGCCTTTAACGTCGCGATTAGAAAACTCATAGACAGGTGCCCCGTACAGAATCCTGCCGACAGCAACCGCTCTAGACAGTGTTTGGCACGATTTTTGCCGGGCTCCACCGTATTTGTTTGAAATCCGGCGAATCATATGCAACATCGGGGTCCAGTTACGTTGCAATGTACGAATCCATTTACGAGGACTGTTGCAACTAGAAATCTGTGCCCCCAAGATTTTTGTCTGCCCATTTGCAGACGTGATGTTGTGTTGTTCAAGATGCAGTGTAATCTGCTTTTTGGCGTTCGTAGAATTCTTGCCGTCTATGCTTATGAGTTGTGTCTTTTCAGGTGAGAGCTGTAGCCCCAATGCTTCCAAGCTGTCGGTGAGGCTGAAGATTGCTGCTTGGAGCTCCGTCTGCACGACTTCTTCGTTTGGGTAATCCACTGCTTCTGTCCATATGGTGACATCATCTGCGTAGATGCTGAAGCGGGCCGAAGTGTTTCGCTCGAGCGCTTCTGCTACGCGGGTCATGGCCAAGTTAAAAAGCAAAGGCCCGAGGATAGAGCCCTAGGGTACGCCCCTATCCAAGTAATAGGTTCTGGGGCTCCATCCCGAAGCTTTGCCATGAAGCCTAATAGGTCTACTTTGAAGGAAGCTGCATATCCAATTGTATGCTTTTTGGCTGGGATATCTTTTTGCTAATTCTTGTAGGATTAAATGTTGGTTTACATTGTCGAATGCTTTGCGCATATCAACCGCGAGGATGTAATCTGGTGTCTGTTTGCGAGACCTGGGGTTGATTACCCTGCGGAGCAGCCAAAGGCAATCATGCGTGCCCATATTCGGACGGAATCCAGCCTGGGCTGGATGCAACCCACGCTGTACGTATTCGATATAATTCTGCATTCTTGCGGCTATCATTCGCTCAATCAATTTGCAGATAGTGGATGTGAGAGCTATTGGCCGTAGGTCCTCTGGTTTTGTGTGGTCCTTCCCTGATTTCCGTATGGGGTATATCAATGATAGCTTTAGTGCATCTGGCACCACTCCGGATTCCCATGAATCGTTTATGATAGTTAAGAGCTGATCTTGGGCTTCGTCGCTAAGGTTTTTGAGCTCCTGCCATGTTACTTCGTCGTGTCCTGGAGCCGATTTCGGTTTGCCGTGTACTAATGCTGCCAATAGCTCGCCAAATGTAAATGGTTTTTCAAGTTCCATCACTGTGTTGTCAATCGTGATCGCCGGCAATGGTGGCGTGGGTATCTCAGAAGCATGCGGGAAGGACATGTGGATCACCTTTTCCTCGAGTGCAGCTGGGTTCTCGCGCAGGAACAGCTCTGCCAGTGGTGGTGCTCTTTTCGTTTTCCCCAGCAGGCTTCGTAGAATTCCCCACAGCTTTTTAAGGCTGGGTTTGCGTCCGAGCGTCGCACAAGTGCTGTGCCATGAATTTGTTTCGAGCTGTTGTTGGTACTCCTTGATGAGTCGATATTGGCGCTTAAGGCTCATGAGATCCCGGTGGCGCTTTCCTTTATATCTGTATTGTTGCGTAAGGATATTGACCTTTCGCCACAACTTGGCAAGGTGCCTATCCATGTGTGTGGTAGTGTCGTCACATATTATTGTGTCTCGGGACCATGGCCGTGCTTCCGCAACCATGGCACTGAATTGCGCGAAGTCCATGAAGTTGCCGCCAGTGGCTGTCAGAAACTTTTCCGAGTCGATGGCAACCGTTTGCCTTTTTTCACGAATCTGTTTTCGGTTAAGGGTGATCAAAATTGGTAAATGGTGGCTTCCCCATGTTGTCTGTTCGACTTCCTATTGCCTGATGAATCCTGGTGTGGCCAACGTCAGGTCTGGTGTCGTATCTCGTTGTCGGGCGTGTAGTCCTATGCGCGTTGGTGTGTCCGGGGTGTGTATATGTATAGACCAGACATTTCTGCAGTGTCGTGCGGCATGCGTCCCCTTGGGTCAGCTGTGGCGTAGCCCCAAGTCGGGTGCTTAGCATTGAAGTCTCCTCCCACCAGGATGGGGAGGCTTCCTGACAGGGCCAGGACTTTGGCGAGCCACTCGTATGAGTCGGTATTATGACTGCCAGTAAGAGGCCTATAATACACGGAGACTGCCACCATGGGCCGCTGCCCAGGAGGACATATTTTAACAGCGATTACTTCTCTGAACTCATTACTTAGATCAGGAATTTGTAATTCGGTTGTTGTACATTCGTTTCTGACAAGGAGAGCAGCTTGACCCTGTGCATGTTGGTTTCCTCTGTTCTGGTGAAGTATGGTAGGCTGCTGAAATGTACGGTAACCCCGAATAGTGCAAGGTCCTCTTGTTTCTTGCAATAGGATGACCAGAGGCTTCAATTTTCTGACTTGTTCCCTTAAGGTAGGTCCAGTCTGCGTGAAACTTCTGCAGTTCCATTGTAGGCATATTGATCTGATTCTTATTGCGCCTCTGCGGGCTTATGTCTTTTCGGCTCATCGTTCTGGCGTTGGATGCTTTTGTGCAACTCTATAAAAATTGCTTCAATCTGAGTCTGTATCGCGTTTGTTATCGTTGGAAACTCATCCCGCAGGCTTTTTTCTAGATGCTGTGTCTCGTTGTGTCGCTATTTGCCTCATGATGCTCAGCATTTGCGCATACGCCGAGTCTTGTGCGGTAAGTGCCTTTGTCGTCTGATGAGTCTTTGGCGTTTGAGTAAGTGATGTTTCGGTATGTTGGTGCTTTATGGAGTTTGCACTTGTTTTACGACTGGACGACCGTCCGGGCCGGCTTTTCGAACGCACGCGTTGCATCCGCCAAGTGGGCGAGGCTGAAGCATGTTGCCGCTGCGTCTGAGATGCACGAACGTCTTGTTGCGGTGGTAGCCTTGCAAGGACTTTCTCCAGCATTTCTCTAAGTTGCTGATTTTCTTTTCGTAACTCTTCCAGTTGTTGTTGGTGAACAGGGGGCAGCGCAGTTTCTGTCGACGAGTTCTGTCGCGCCTTGTCTGCCCATGTAACTTCTCCCTTAACTGCATCAGGGTTCTGCTTATTTTCTTTCGGCTCTTTTGGTACACGACTAGAACAAGCCGAATTGATTGAAATGTGGCCCGGTTTCGGGCAGGCGACGCAGAATAACTCTTGATCGCATTCTGTGTCTTTAGAGTGCAGCCGTCCGCACTCCTTACAAACCTCTTCTGCTGGACAATACCTAGCAATATGTCCCAGTCCGTGGCAGTTATAGCAGGCAATAATTTTCGGTCTGTACTCGTAGACCCTTGTGATTTCGTAATCAAAAACGAGCCTTTTGGGTAGCTGCTCTGTATCGAATTTTAGCAGCAGCATGTTTGTCTTTCCTAGGAGACGCGCGTCAAGAATAGTTGCAGTTTCACATCTTAGGTGGTCCTTGATGTACTCAATGGTTTGACCAGGACGCACCTTGATAACGCCCCGACTTTTTTCCTCGCCTCGTGTTGGCGTTCGTTCAATCGTGACCTCGTACGTGCAGACGCGTCCGTTCACTTTCCCGGCCAGTCGCGTTAATGCGGTGAGCCTATTTGCGTGTTCCTCATCTCTAACAGTGACCTTGACGTGATTTGCTAGCACATCGTAGCGGAAAGCAGCCAAATCTGCCAATTCCCAACTTTTTGCGGTCATTTCTAACGCCTCTGTAATGGCTTGTTTAGGTATATCATGCACATGTACTCGGTTGAGTGGCCTGATCGAGAGTGGAAAGAGAGGTCGACTTACCCGTTCAAGACGAAGCTGTTCAGGCTTCACTTTCCTTTGAGGTTTCCGTTTCTTGATTAAATTCTAGTCGCCGTAGTCGCCGTAGCCGCCGTAGTCGCCGACGTTCTCACTTTCGTCTTCGGTGTCCATTTGGTCGCTTGCGTGCTGCTCCTTAGTCTTAGTGAGTCCCACAGAAAGACCACTCTCAGCGTCCGCGTTCGGCAGCTGATGCGTTCCGTCCTCTTCATCGCGCGTTAGGCGTCGGAACGCCTTTTCTTGGAGGCTGCTTACAGTTTTTTTGATGCCTACACTTTTTGATGAACCCACAGCTCCCGCACTTGCGCCACTCGGGTGTGAGCGAACCGGCGCCGGCTTCGGCATGGTGCGTCCTGTCAGCCCGGCCAGGGCAGCAGCTGAGCTGCGTCTGGGTGTTATTAGGGTTAGCAGTCTGTCGCAGAAAACGTTGTTGCAGGCGGAAAAACGATGACTTCAGATCTACGAAAATCACTCCGCACTCACCGGAGGTACTCACTGGGTCATTGTCCTTTGTTTCGTACACAAAAGAACAATATTTCCGCACACAGTTCAAAAAACATTGAAGAGCCGAGGTGCCACACGGTTGCAACAGTTTCTGATTAACTGCGTTAAGGACGTGATGAAAGACTGGTTTTGTTTTACGTTTTTACGATAGGCTAGCAGCAGCCTGAAATCTAACAGAGAGCAATTTCAACTGTTTGAAGAGAGGTGCGGTATGGGCGTCTACTGGAACATTACAGATACTACGTATTACCTTTTTTTGAAGCAAGGATAACCGATTTATGTTTGTAGCAGACGTCGTACTCCACACAGCAGTAGTGTACGTGACTCAGGAAAAGAGCGTTGTATAGAAGAAGTTTGGCCTTACGTGGCAGTGGTCTTAAACTGAACAGTACACCAGCACTTGCGCAAGTTTTCCTGCAAGAAAGTCGGTGTGATCAGTCCATGAGATATGGCTGTCAAAAAACACACCTAGCGTTTTCGCAGACCGGACAAGCTCAATTCTTGAGAGACCTATAACAATGTCGGACTCTAAACTCACACCTTTATTTTTTGGTTGAAATAAAATAGCTTTAGTTTTGTCAGTATTAATTTTTAGGCCATTATCCTGTGACCATCTGTATATTTTGCAAGAACACAGTTTGTGGTTGAAACCAGGCTCGCGATATTGTTCGACGAAAAAAGGACCGTAGTATCATCTGCGTAGATTATGTACTTGGGTTCACTATCAACATAAACAAGATCATTTACATATAAATTAAAAAGAAGGGGGCCCAGTATGCTCCCTTGGGGAACTCCAACTGTTACTTGTTTGAGCTGAGAGCAGATGCCATTTATTTGAACAAGTTGATTCCGTTGATTTAAATAAGATTTGACTATATCTAAAGCAATACCACGGATACCATAGTGCTTCAGCTTCTTTAACAAAAGTTCATGATTAATAGAGTCGACCGCTTTACTAAAGTCGATTAGAACTCCGAGTGTGAGCAGCTTTTTTTTCAAAGTCTCTGAGTATTAGTTCCTTTTGTGCTAGTAACGCGAGCTGGGTTGACCGTCCTTTTCGGAAAGTATATTGACAGTCAGTTAACAGGTTGTGTTCTTCAAGGAAAACTGAAATACGTCGAAATATTATTTTTTCAAGTCCTTTCGAAAATACTGGAAGTATAGATATCGGTCTGTAATTAAATAACACAGTTTTATCACCCTTTTTAAACAGTGCAAGTACCTTGGTAGTCCCCCCCTTCCCTAGAAATATGCATCCAGAATTTAATGTGGAAATAAGGGCCAAACGAGCCGAAGCTCTAGAGCGACAGTTGAAGAACATGGGAGCAAAAGAAGTAGTCTATGTTGATGCGGCAAGTGGCAGAACAGGTGCGGCGGTAGCTTCGGTAGTCGATGGCCGAGGGGCGCCGGTATCCGCGGCAGCCATCAGAGAGTAAACAGCGCAAAAAAGACGAGGACGAACGAAGTACACAAACGAGCGCTTCGTTCGTCCTCGTCTTTTTTGTGCTGTTTACCCTCAATGGATTACCAACTTGCCCAAGCATCTGTTTTAGCCATCAGAGGCCGCACCATAGAGACTGCGGAGGAAGTTGAGATAACGCTAGCTTGCGTAGGAACGGAAGCCAGCCCCGCCGGGGTATTGCAGTGGTAAGACGCCCGAGTACTGTGCCGGAGTACCCTGGTTCGAACCCGACCTCGGCGGCTGCGTTTCGATGGAGGCGATGTCAGCGCACGTTAAAGATCCCCAGGTGGTCGAAATTACTCCGTAACCCTCCACTACGGCTCCTCTTTCTCTCTTTCCACTTTCACTCCCACCTTCCTCTCTTCCCTTACGGCGCGGTTGAGGTGTCCACAGAAAACAAATGAGACAGGTACTACGCCTTTCCCTTCCTATAAATCAATCGTTTTTTTTAGAAATGGAAGCCAAGTTCATAATTAGCGACAGCAAAACTGCCATTCAAAATTTTGGAAAAGACAGGACATCGCCAGAGGCGGCCAAAATCCCCACCCAAAGAATGCTGAATATGAAAATTCAGTTAATTTTGACATCCGCTTACACTGCCGTCCCTGGTAACGAGGCGGCTCACGAGCTAGCTCGAGCTCTCTACTTCCGGGTAGCCATCCAGCCCCCCGAACACTGCGCATACGACGAGTGTCTGCAAAATTACGGGGAAAACATCGACATTATAAATTGGGACGTAGACTGGTACCACCGCCAGATGTTAGCCTAAAAAATTTGGAGGGCGCTTAAGCTTCGCCTTCAAGAGTGAAACGCGATAGCGTTATTGCACCTCGTTCCCACCGCCCAGCGCTACCGGCACTGGTAGACGGCGCCGCTTCCATCACACGCGTCTCAAGAGCGAGCGCGCAAGGCCCTGCAATACAACACCCGTCGACCTGCCAAGGAGTGTAAGACAATGCGATACGGCGCAGCAATCACTGATGAGGCGCCCCGCGTCGGACTTTGCACTCCCGAATCACGCGGTGAGCGCCGAGCAACGCAGCGTTCGGCGCGGCAACGAAACGTGCGCCTGAGCAAGCGGAACGAACCAAAGAACTCGGTGTCTCGGAGGGAGAAAGCCGGGCAGCGACGCGCCATGAAGGCGGACGCGATCATGGGGCTGACGCCTTGATGGGATCGTCCTCTATCTCGCTTCGGAGCACCACGCAAAAGCATGATTCCTCGGAAGCAGCTCGGCACACATCGCAGGGGACGCTTTCCCAGCAGAAGCGCTACCGCGCAGCGATCACGTCAGAGGCGTCCGGCATCAGACGCTACACCTAGCAATCGCGCTGTGAGCGGAAAGAGGAGCCGCGTCGCCTAAACACCACTGTTCGAGTGACGCACGCTGGATGTTGGAAGGGGAGAGAGCGAGAAAACTTATTAAACGAAAGGGTATTGGGGCATCCTCGCACCGGTACCCGCGCGGCCCGAAGGGGAGAAGCGGGTGAGCGAAGATAGTGATCTAAAGAAAGGAGAGACGCTTGATTCTACAACCCGTGAGGTAGCACGGCGAAACGTCAGGGGCGAGTGGCGCGCCACGTGTCGGGGCAGCGCCGCACATTGTGAGGAGGGGTTCTGTGTTTGCCGCAAGATGGCTCTGCATGTGCGCAGAGCGCAGAAGAAATGTAGCGGAAACGTACTTCGGTACTCGTGTAACTGCGACTTCTGTAAGTAACATGCTCATAATTACCGATATACACTGCAGAATAACGTTCTACGGCACGTTTATAAGGCAACACCGCATTCACTAGAAGCGCTTTTGTACCGCTTTCAAGCATCGAACTCGTTCGTGGCTGAGTGGTAGCGTCTCCGTCTCACACTCAGGAGACCCTGGTTCGATTCCCACCCAGCCCATCTTGGTAGTTGCTTTTTATTTATGAAGTGCATGCCGGGATTTATCGCTCACGGCCAACGCCGACGACACCGGCTTTTCTGCGACACGAGCTCTTTAACGCTATCGCGTTAATAATAGAGAAGCTGTCGCGTGGAGGCGACTACAAAGTAATACGTTCATGAACCCGGTCTGGAATTTCACGTGCTGCCAGACCTTAGGGACAATGATCTGTGCAAACACTATGGGGCGAGAGGGACCCTCAACCAAATAATTTGGGAGTGCGCACAATCTCCAGGGATAGGACAAAATATTACGAGTAGCCTGAGATACCCTGCTGCGAAGCGCGGACCCTGCGATCTAGCACCGCACAGTCCATGTGGCGGAAGAGGCCGCAACAAGCCAAGGGCTACCTGCCAGCCTCTAATCCGCGGGCGCACGACTGCCCGTCTTCAAGCCCATTTCCGATGGAATTAAGAGTTGTGCAACCAAGCAGTCAGACGCTACGTATGCGCCAAGGGTGCTCCTGCCTATGATGTGCAGAATGGAATCATCCCCTCAACCTTCTACCGAGCTCTGTGTCATCATTTCGAAGTCAGAGCTTCACTACTCTAGGTGGAGCCAGCCTTCGTATGATTGATTGATTGATTGATTTACAGGAAGTGAAAGGCGCGCTGTCTCACTTTTTTTTTCTGTGGACGCCTCAACCGCGCCGTAAGGGAAGTGAGGAAGGTGGGAGGGAAAGTGGAAAGAGAGAAAGAGGAGCCGTAGTGGAGGGCTACGGGGTAATTTTGACCACCTGGGGATCTTTAACTGGCGCTGACATCACACAGCACACGGACGCCTCTTCGTTTCGCCTCCATCGAAACGCAGCCGCCGAGGTCGGGTTCGAACCCGGGTACTCCGGCAGAGTCGGGCGTCTTACCACAGCCTTCTTATGCTATTCAATTCAAGCTTCCTTTGACATTCAAGGAGCCTCCGAACAGTACAAACTTGCTATGCGGGTAGGTGTCCACAGAAAAATGTGAGATACTTGCCTTTCCTTTCCTATAAACCAGCATACAATGTCACCATGGGTTAACCATCGACCTTCAAGGAGCCACAGGACAAAGTGTAGCTATGTTGTTGTTGTGGCAGTAGGAAGAAGGAAAAGAAAATGCACGGGCCTGCTACTGGCTCTGTAGCTGAGCCACCTCCGCTGCCTCGTGCGGACAGAAGAGAAAATAGAGAAGGAAGAAAAAAGATGAGGGAGAGAAAGACGCGCGCCGCAACAAAAGCCGTCGTCCACCACTGAAGCAGCGGCGGGTGGAATGACAACCTACAAATAAAGTTCGGTGGCTGGCTAGCCCCCGCCGCTAGCGGCGTTTACCTACCGTCCCAGCCCCGTAGGGCCAAGATCTGCCACCCTTCACCACCTCCTCCCCTCCGCCCGGGTCAAAGTGTAGCTATAAATATACTGTGAGTTGTTATCCAAAACATCCAACCGCTTGAATTGTAACCTTGTAACAACACCCTTCACCCTTTGGCATTTGAATGCTGTTGTGGCTGTAGAAGCTGCCATGATGTAAATCGATGAATATAAGAGCGAGGAGCTGCCCTGTCCCTTGAGAACTTGGACTAGGGCTTTCCATCAATTACCTGCGTCAGACCCCTATGAGAATAATGTGGGCAAGCCCTAGTGCGGCTTGCACTATTGAACACGTATCGGTCCTTTGTCATATCTGAGGGGCTAACCAAAATAAAAAAATAAATCTTCATCCAGAGCGGCTGCCTGAATCTGTCCAAAGTAGGACCATCGGAGGAAGTTGGCGAGATGTGTCCTTCTGGCAATGCGGGAAAAATGTGGGCAGCTCCGCAAGGGCTGCCTGCATCGGTCCCTAGTGGGGCCCATCGGGGCTTTGTCGACAGCTCCCCTCAGGCCTACGTCGGCCCCTCTTGCAACACCCACATTGAGCCCACCAGGGCTGCCCTGCATTGCCTACACCGGACCCGTTAGCCCCCCCCCCCCCCCCCTTCATAGCCCACATTGTGCTACCTGGGATGGAAAGCTTGCGAACGAGGGGGTTCCATGACCATATACTTTGGAAATGCCGTAAGCCTCCGGGAGCTAGGGACAACATTAAAAGTAAAGAAGCCTGGGAGACCTTACTGCGACACGAAGTCCCCGCTGACCAGCAAAGAGCTGTCCGCCTGGCGGCTGAGGCCGCGAATAACCAATGTATATTCGCAGTCCTTTGTCGCGGAGGGCCCCGTTCCCCGTTCCTCAGGCCTGCGTGCCAGAAGCGGGGAGTAGGGGGCCTCCTAACTCGGAGGAAAACAAAGTTTTAATCATCATCATGATCTGCCTTAATTAACTACTTTAATCTTGGGTACTTTCAAATTGCGCGTCAATGCCCATTTTTGGCTCGACTTCCTGTTGCGTGCCGTCACATCTTTGACGTCGCCTTCATTGACTCATATAATTAACTATTTTACTATTTCATACATTCAAATGTGGTGCCAGGTCATTGGCTAATGAGACCATTTTCGCCTTTACTTTTACATTCTCTGACTCTCATTACTTGCCTAATTAACTTATTGGACTAGTTATTTTTCGGGCACAACAGTACGTCACCCTCAATCGTTTGACACCACTCAATAATCTCTACCACTTCTCAATTACTCTCGAGAGCTGCGTGCACGATTTTGCGTGTTTTGCCTCTAATTAATTACCCAAATAAATTATCGGCCTAATTATTTTTTGGAATAATTTTTAACCTCTAACACTTCTCAAGCAGCACGCCGTCAATGGACCGCCACTGGTCCAATATTGGGATTTATTGGTCCCAATATTGCTCAATATTGGCGTCTGATTGGGGCACACAAAGATCCAAGATATATGCCAACGAATTTGATTGGCTCTCATATTAAAACCAGTATTGGCATACTACCTTGTTTACTGGCATTCAGTGGCCCTCAATGGCTACTCAATATCTTCCACCCAAGCTCACTCACTGGTTGTTATATCACCGCTATCCCGCCAAGCTCACTGGCCATCCAATATCTTGTATCCAGGCTTATTCACTGGATATTCACAACTGGCATCCAGCCAGATTTATCGGCTACCCAATATTTCCAATCCAATCTTGCCCACTGGTTTTGCATTATCGGCATCCAGCCACAGCAATTGGCAATCCAGCACATTATAGTGCTGAATGTTTCAATAATCAGTACTACGGCTAGTTGCTATTTCGTGCTATGGCTAATAGGCAACTACAAAGCCATCCCATACGTATTAAGTGCTGATATTTTTTATGTAGCTTTTTATTTAAAAAATCATGCTGAGAATATCTATGCACAGAAAATAATACAGCTGCTAGGTTCATTGCATGGTGATTTGTTAGGTGTGCATGGGTTACAGGGCTTGGAAAAATTTAGGCAGAACTCATAGACTTCAGTGCTCCTCCTGTTTTTGCGTCCCTTGGCAAGGTGTTCTCAGGTCCAAGGTTGGAGAAAGGCGCTGGGTTCATCGCAGCTTCTTTTGTGGTCGGTTGTAGGGGCAGCAGCTCCCAGCAGCCTTTAAAGATATATGGACTTGAGCTGCGTGCATAACAAAGTGTTTCCTTTCGCAAATGATACCTGGAAATAAAAGCAACATTCATAAATCCCATTAAGAGAGAAAACTTTTGGAAAGTGGAAGTACAGCTATATACCGTGGAGTAAAAATGCAAAATAAAGCACCACCTGTTGGCCCTCAGGAAACTTTCTTGTCTGGTTTACTCAGGTTGAAATAAGCTGCATACTCGGTGAGGCCGGCCATATTAACTTGGTTACATTGGTTGCGACATCTGGCAGTGCACGGCTTCCCATCTGGATGTGTTTTTGACGCTGGAAACATAAAACAAAATGATATTTGCCGTTATCTATGCGTTAAACGGTAGTCAGTGCTTGCCTTCTTCTACTTGTAGTGCCTTTGTGATCGAACACCTGTAGAAGAAAGACGTCGTCATAACTGCATGCTTGAAATCAATAGCTTTCCTTTAAATAGTTTTCGTTAGGGTAGATTGCCGCAAGGACTAAAAGAAACTACAAAAGAAAAAAGAGACGCAAGAAATGGCAGTCGCACTCCGACCGCGGCTGCTAAAATTATGTACACCGCATCATGACTGCAAACAGAACATTTTAATATTTGTCAAACCTGCAGCCAAAACAACGTACGACACAGATGCTTTGGGGTTTGTACGACATAGTCAAATTGAAAAAACAAAGAAATCCGTAGCTTTGCATCACGTTTGTTATGGGAACAAGTTTGTACGTGTGGTAAAGTATAAGAACTATGGTGGCAACTGTAAATAAGAATCCCCTTTTCAGAATTTTTTTTTCATAGGGTTCTTCGCGCGGACAGTAGAAGCCCTGGCACGTAGAAGATTAAGTGTCATGTTTCAGGCAAGCCCCTTTTTTCTGCGGGATATAACCTTCTATAATTGTGGATAAGACCTAATTTTTATCTATTGTAGGCCGTCAATGCACCCACCGCCGCTTAGGTAGTGAACGACAGCTGTTGCGGCGCGTGTCTTTCTCTCCCTCTTCTTTTTCTTTTTTTTTCTGCTTTCTCTCCTGTCTGCACGAGGCAGCGGAGGTGACTCAGCTACAGAGCCAGTAGCAGGCTCGTGCATTTTCTTTTGCTTCTTCCTACTGCCATAACAACCACGCTGGGGGGGGGGGGGGTCGTTTCGGAGAGCAATTGACCCTGGGAAGAGTTGAATAAATTGTGTCGTTGGTTTTCACCAAGGACCAACTTTTACATCTTCTCGACTCGACTCTGGGAACAGGAACGACGCTTACATTGGATTCAACTCGTTCGTGTCAGAGAGACTGAAGTAAGCTTTATTTTTCCGAAATTATTTCACAGCATACTTTTGTTGCTCTTATAATAACTATAAAAGGCTGCTTGCTTCTTACATGTTGCCGAGATTTCTGACTGAAAACAATATGCCGTGATAACCTCGTTTCTTTTTCCCGGACTCATTTTTCAGCGACCTGTGGCAAGCGGTGCCGTTTATTCGTGTTTTATTATTTCTCTTTAAAGATGACGGAACAGAGTGGCAGCCTTCAATCCACTCAAGAATATGCAGCAAACATTTTGTTGCAAACGCGAATGCAAATGAATATACTATCATTTTGATGAATTTCGAGGGCGCCGAGATCCACGTCTGTGCGATGGACCGGCCCGACACTTTGCTGCCATTTTTTGCCGAATATTCTTTTACATCGTGAGCATGTCCGGATCCAAACAGCTTGATGCCTTTGGTTATGTTCGCACCAAGAAAAAAAATCTTGTCAGCCCTAAGGCAGGGTGCATACCGGCAACTATCAGCAGCGGCGCGTAGGCTCCCGTGCTATGATGGCGAGATTAGACCGATCCCACCGACTAGTTTCACGGCGCCACCGTTGCTGCGGTGCATGCTGGTAGATGTAGTTCTCTGGCCGCTCCAGCCGCTCGGATTGCATATGCGTCGCGCGTCTGGTCGATTTTTACTTCGTGTGTAGCTATCCTGCAATGAGAGGATTCAGTTGTTGCTTTCCTGGGTGCTACAACAACAGTGCAAGGGACAAAGGTCTCTCGGGTTTTATGTCTTTCCTAAAGACCAAAAACTTCGACAGACGTGGATTCAGCGGATAAACAGGGCCGGACAGTCTGGCAGATAAGACAGCGTTTTACGATGTTTGGAGCCTTTTTGCAAGTAAATTGTGCAGCTGCTTGTATCGGAATGTAAAACCAGTAGTTGAACATTTCAAAGAATATAATGTTTGGGTGCCTTTGACTTTGTATTCCTATTGCGGAATGGAACAACCATCGTTAGCATGGGTGTACTTGCACGCCGATGTTTCTTGCTGTAGGTCCTCCGTTTTTTTTTGCTTCATTTTCACTGCGTGCTTTTATTACAAGTAGAGGAATTCTAGATCTGAACATGGCTTACGTTGTTTCATTTACGGCAAGCTCACTTACGAGTTTACAGCGGAAACACAGATAAGTGCGAACTGCGCAGTGTCGGTGCGCTTCGCCGTTCGCATTTCTTTTCACGGTGCTTCTAGCCGTATCGTAAAAAAAAAAAGAGGTTACAGTCGTCCATGGCTGTGTCGTGAATTACTCCAGAATCGTCTTTTTTTTTGTTACCATGCGCCGTGGTACAAGCGCGGTACAAGAAACGACGCAAACGGCGAAGCGCGTAGACGCAATACTTGAATTTTTTTTATCGCATGACACAACCAGGCATTACATTTTCTAGCGAACTAATATACTCGCTTCACGGGACCCTTGTGTGATGTTATATATGGGCCCAGGTCCGTTCTGGAGCTCTGGGCAGGTAGCAGAGCAGGTTCACAGACACACGGACGCTTTTCTTTTCTTGACCAATTAACGTAACTGGCAACAGACATGCATACAGCCTAGCTTATCCTAATAGGATATGTCCCAACACAAAACCGTCCTACTTCTGGTTTTCCGCTCGTGGACTAGATGCCGGTGCAGGCGAGTCCGGTTGAGGCAAGACCAGCGGCCGAGGTGTGACGCGGCCTTCGTTCACGCCAGTCGCCCGAGGACTCGGTAGCGCGGCAGGCCACGCTCCGGCGTCTGTGTCCGGCGTCTGCTTCACAGTCCGGGGTACTGCGGTGTACCGCGGGGTACCGCGTCACGCCCGGGTACTGCAAAGTGCGGCACCAGTGCGGCAGCACAAGTGCGGCGGCCAGGCACGCTGGAGCGGTTGAGCTGTCTCCGCAAGCTGTTCGCCGGATGGCGAAGCGCTGGGCAGTACCAGACCTCGGACCAGGTGCCCGACAGGTGCTGGCGAGCCGGCCTTGAACGCCAGGCCCAGGACGATGAACTCCGCCGCCAGCGACGCCCAGGAGCGTCCGACCGCCGGGGAGGGGGAAAACGTGGCGGGGAGAGAACAAACTACAACATAATAAACCCAAATCAGAAGCACACAAAACTTCACAATGCAACACACGAGTTCGTTTTTTTTAAATTTTTGTTCGGACACCAGAAACACACTTCCACACCTTTCACACGCTGCTCATGTAACATAGACACATGACTTAAACACTAACACAAGAAATACAAGGCTGCAGAATGCAGGCTCAAGTTCACACACGGCTTACGTAGTCAGCGCCCACATTGTCAGTTTCCTTGACATACTCTTTCGCACTTCATATGGAAGCAAGTTCCCATAGTTTGCGACACCTAAGCATCAATGGTAGTCCTTGCGTGGCACAAACTTAATAGCGGGATACAGTCAATGCAGTCACATTTCTTGCGACAGATGGGATGTGTGTTTGACATGTTTCCTTCTACAGCGGCGACAGCCACGGTGGGGAAACTGGTACGCAGTTTCTCATATTTTTTCAGCATGTTGATGTGGAATTGTTCCTTTGCACCTCCCAAGTCAGTGAGGTAGTTAACCTCGTTTCTCACGCCCACAACTTCAAATGGACCTCGCCATTACATGAATAGTTTGTTTGAATAGGCCAGCAGGAAGATGAGCACTTTCTCTCCAGGCTGTAGCTTCCCCGGCCGACTCTTGCGGTCGTAGTATGTCTTGTTTTGTGCGAGCCCTTTCTAGGTGGTGGTGGTGTTTTGATGCCAAAAGGCATATATCGAAAGTGGTACAGTCCAGAAATACTGGAAAAATCCGTTTTTTTTTCTCCTGCTTCCAGCAACCATAGTGACCTTCCAATGACGTACCCTTAGTAAAATTGAACTTGGAGAAAAACGTTTTCTGTCCTGCAAGGATGAAGACGGCATCAATGCGCGGAATGAACCCACAGTCAGACTTCAGGACGTTATTGAACTCCCGGAAGTTACTGTACAATCGTATGCGTTGTCTGACATCTTAACAAACACAATTGGTGCATGGTAGAGAGATTTCGACTTCTCGATAATTCTAAGACGCAACATCCTCCGTTATTTCACAAGCTGCTTTTTTCCGGCAGTGAGTACGATGCCACTGTTTTATGGCATGTGGTTTCATTTCCGTCCTTGGCTTAAACCGAATGTGCTTGCGGAAATGAGCTTTGCACGTCGAGGTTCTTCGCGCACTTCTGCACTTTCTCGCACAGCTTGCTTCTCGTAGGGGGTGTTCTTTCCGGCCACCAACATTCTTCTTGAGATGAACCATCACTGATTTTACGGCTTTGGGAACATGGAAGATCTGCGGCCAGTCTTTCGCCTCCGCCTGTTCTCCAGATAGTCTAGAAACATCAGAATATGTACTTTTCTTGGTATGCCTCGGTCACCCACCTTTCCGGCGGCGATCCTCACCAGGCGTGTGAGTCGCTGCAGCTGTATCTAAAGTAAGATAGCCATCTCGACGTTCCGGAGAATTTCCAGTGCTGCTCAACAGTCCATTTGCGAGCTTCTCACGCTCAACATTTCGTAGCAGCCTTATATAACCTAAGCCAGCCACAGTCTTGACTCTTAAACTCTCGTTATGCATTTTCTCATCTTCACGCATGCTCACATTTGTGCTCACAACGACTTTATTCTCAACCTTCTCATGGATGCATAGTCCTTCCCTGTGATCCTTTATCAAGGTGCTTACGTTTTCAGTATTACTGTGACAGTCAGTAAGGCACCTTTCCATGCAGACATATGTCCTTATGGAGCTCTTAACCTCGTTAAGAAGAGAGGTGAACATATTAGGACGGTGTCCAACTGTATCTATGTCAAAACAGAGCACATGTAGGCTGAAGGCTTCGTAAGGTCTTTCACAGCTTTGTACTCATGCTCTAGATGTGATCTTACACTACTAGCAGGTGCTGCGGCCTGTAATGCCCCATGTGCTTCATTAAACAGTAGGGTCACTTTGTCAGGGCTGCTCTGATCCAACCCAGTAGCTCTATCTATGTAACGTCCAACACCATGAAACGAGGCGTTTTTCTCCTCCGCTGTCACGCGTTTTCGAAGCTCTAATAGTGTTTTTTCGGTCGCCTTCAACCACTGTTCTCTTTCACGGAGTTCTGTAACCTCATGCAAATGCTTGGGTTCGGCATTAGGCGTAAGCCGCCCATCCATTCGCGTTTCTGCCCAGTCCGCTTCTAATTCCTCTTTGTCAATGCTAAGCTGTTCTTCGTACCAGCCGAGGAATTCTTTAAGCGTCATACCTAGCTGCTCGCTCATCAGCACCAACGCCTCGAGCTCCATCTTTGCTCAAACGTCGCGATGCGTGTGAACCCGTCCTCGACTCTCTGCCCTCTTTCTGAATGATTAGTTCCTTGAATCTACTAATTTCTAGGATCCTGGCAGGCTCGCCAAATTGTGATGTTATATATGGGCCCAGGTCCGTTCAGGAGCTCTGGGCAGGTAGCAGAGCAGGTTCACAGACACACGGACGCTTTTCTTTTCTTGACCAATTAACGTAACTGGCAACAGACATGCATACAGCCTAGCTTATCCTAATAGGATATGTCCCAACACAAAACCGTCCTACTTCTGGTTTTCCGCTCGTGGACTAGATGTCGGTGCAGGCGAGTCCGGTTGAGGCAAGACCAGCGGCCGGGGTGTGACGCGGCCTTCGTTCACGCCAGTCGCCCGAGGACTCGGTAGCGCGGCAGGCCACGCTCCGGCGTCTGTGTGCGGCGTCTGCTTCACAGTCCGGGGTACTGCGGTGTACCGCGGGGTACCGCGTCACGCCCGGGTACTGCAAAGTGCGGCACCAGTGCGGCAGCACAAGTGCGGCGGCCAGGCACGCTGGAGCGGTTGAGCTGTCTCCGCAAGCTGTTCGCCGGATGGCGAAGCGCTGGGCAGTACCAGACCTCGGACCAGGTGCCCGACAGGTGCTAGCGAGCCGGCCTTGAACGCCAGGCCCAGCACGATGAACTCCGCCGCCAGCGACGCCCAGGAGCGTCCGACCCGTTCGCTTGCCGGAACAAACTCACGCGCACTGGCACGCCCCGCACGCGGCCACACTTCACTTCCTTTCGAGCCACCCGCACACTCGCCACAATCACCATCATCACACCTTGACAACAGCTTAGCAGGGATGTCATGGCCCGAGATTAGGTGAACTTTCACGTGTTATCCCAGGGGCTAGCGGTATCTCGAAACCTCGCCTTTACTTCCGCGATGTTGTCAGCTAGCGTAAGCACGCAACCGATTTCAGTGTAACTATTGAGCTAAGTGTCTGCAGCAATGTATATTATATGCATTCGTGGTTTTGAAAAAAAGAAGAAAATTAAACCTTCACCATATTGACGCCATCCTTATGTTATTGATCAATATGTACTTTTAATCTAGAGAAAGTTCTAGTGTATTAGCGCTATGAAGGCATACAGCTTGAGCATACAAAAAATGCGTAAAGTGCAGTGCAGTAGCCCCGGCCGTGCTTTGCTGTACCATGGTTGTGCTGCTGAAACTCTCTGTACTTAGGTTTTCAAAGTTTGTGCCAACGATGGGACTGGTTTTGTAAAAAAAAAAAACGTAAAAATGAAACTTTCATTATATCCACCGTCCTGATTTTCTTGATCAACATGTACTTTTAATCTAGAGAAAGTGCTACTGTAGTAGCGCAATGAAGGCATACAGCTTGAGCATACAAAAATGCATAAATTACAGTGGAGTAGCCCTGGCCGTGCTTAGCAGTATTATAGTTGTACTGCTGAAAATCTCTCTACCCAGGTTTTCAAAGTTTGTGCCAACGACAGGAGACAGAGTATGCAGTGCCCACTTCGAAGGGGGTAAAAACACTTACATGATCCGTGTTCCCGCAATTTTCCCCCTAAGACAGCAAAAAGTGAAGAAGAGGCGGCCGCTGAGAAGAACTGAGGTAAAATAAGCACAAGGAGGAAATAAAAATAGCATGTCATGTTTATATATACTTCATTTCTATTTTTGGGGATAGTTTGACCCAAGGAGATGGCTAGATTAATTGTACTGTTAATAAAAAACAGGAGAGAATATTTAGTCAATGTGAAATCATGTGAAGCAATAAAAAAATGTGTGTGCAAAGCATCACCTACAGCTGAATTGCAAACTAACATTTCTTAGGTTACTAAAACACATTGGTTTTTTATTTTCACCTTCCAGCCGGAAGTTACCAGCACCTCAACTGTGCCTACCGAACAACGTGGGCAGGAAGTCTCCACCTTTGCCAGCAACAGCAATGACAGCAACTGTAATTCAGAGCCTGAAGCGAACATACTCCTGGACCCCTCGTACAACAGCCAAAAAATAAATTATGATGACCTTGTCAAGAAGTTTCTGGACAGAAGCACATTGTGACAGATCTCTTGGAACAAGCTGAAGCAGCAAATGCACAAATGGCAGAGCTAAAGCGCCAGCTGGAACGAAGTTGGCTTGATCACACTAAAACAAAAAAGTTGTGTTACCGTCTTCAGCAGAAGAACAGGTGGTCCATACAAAACAAATTAAGAACTTGCAAGGCTAAAGCTGCTCATAATATGGAAAAAAACGTATGAAGGGCTTGTGAAAGATCAGAAAAATCTTCGCTATTACACAGGCTTCACGTCCAGCGAGCGTTTGGAGGCTTTTTGGTCCTTTTATAGCCATAAGTAAAACGTCTTAAGTTCTGGCAGATGAAAGAAATCAGCAGTGAGGAGAGAAAGTTCACCCTGCCTTTGAAGACCCAGCTTGTGCTTATCCTGATGCGGCTACGGCTTGGTCTTGATGGCCTTGATCTTGCATACAGGTAGGCTGTCAACATGTAAAGCTTGAAACATTTTTATTTGGCGTTAAGAGCCATTTCTACTTAATTTTTGTTTGGTTAATAAGAGTGACTCATCGAAATCTTTTCCCATCTGTTTATGGGGATATTCGCTGCAAACCATTTTGTATGAACCCACTGTGGAGAGTAAATAGGCAAATCTGACCAGTCTTTATTTATTTATGCCATTACGCGGGTGTACCTTGTTGCACAGTCCAGAACCCATTATGATTGTTACTCTTGCTTTGATTCACATACACAGTATGCTTGTAGGATTTTATCAAAAGGTCCGCTTCAGTATATGCAGTTACTCCTTATACAGTAGTACCTCGCTGTAGAAACACTTTGATTCTTGAATAAAAATGTCCAAAAAGTTAATCACCTTACATTCTTAAAACACTTTGTGATGAACAGCTGTGCAGCGCACAATAGCCTTAGTTGCTTATGCTCTGTAAAGCTACTTGCTGAATGCCTTAGAGCATAGTGTAGTACAGTGTACTCCAAATTACAATTTTCAGCTAGAAGTCAATTATCCTTTTTTGTTGTTTTGTTTAAGATCATGCAACCTGATTTTTAATAACGCAGGGGCTGCATGGCTAGTGAGCACCATGGGTAATGTGTTAGGTTTCCACACTATGATGTCGCTCTTTTAGCAAAGCATGTTGGCCCTGTAGATTCTAACAGTGGGTGACATGCCTGATGACCTCAAGGGACCACGATGCTTCTCCTATACACACATTAATATTCCAGGAAATCTTTGTCCATATAAGCGGATAGTCACATTGACAGGAGGGGGGGGGGGGGGCACAGCATACTTGTAAGCGTGCCAGCAGTAAGTTAAAGAAATGACCATTACCAAGTGCTGCTTTTGTTAACGATTACTTCCACTGAATGCCGCATGGAATTTGGAGGCTAATCTAAGGGTACCTTTGTTATATCTCCTGCCTCTGCAACTGAAGGTGTTTAAACAGCTGTGTTATGAAACCTTTCAACTAACTGCACTAGTAGCTTCCTCTTCTCACTTATTTTGTTGTCTAGCAGCTGCAAATTACTGAAGTGCATATTTTGGTAAATGATGTTTTATTAACAGGTTTGGTGTTCTTCCTCTTCTCACTTATTTTGTTGTCTAGCAGCTGCAAATTACTGAAGTGCATATTTTGGTAAATGATGTTTTATTAACAGGTTTGGTGTTTCTAAAACAACTGTCTCAAGGATCTGGGCAACATGGTCGGATTTTTTTGACAGTAGGCTTTGCCAGGTATGTCAGCATCACTTATTTTTTTATGACATTCCTTACTGTGCCTTTTCTCTTCTCTCTTTTTTATGGCCTTGATGAATCGCAACATCATACCTGCCAACCTAGTAACATGAAAATTCGGAAAACTGCTGGGGTTGGGGGGGGGGAGGCATATCTTTTAATTCAGAAATTCGGAAGTTATTGAGGCTGATAACTGAAAGAGGTGAGAGTCGCGGCCTAATAGCTTATTTTCAACTGATCTCTGTGTTGTTGCATCGCCAGAAACTCTTCCAAGTATACTTACAAGTACTTTTTTTCCATAACAAAATTCTTCTTCGATTTTGATAGCACCATCAATCCTTCCAACTCGGGGAAACACAGAGAGTAGTTCAGCATTCCTCACTTCACTCAATGACATGAAAAAGCCAACTGAAGCCTAGCACATTGCTGGCGCCACAGTATTCCAGGCACTGTACTAGCGCACCCGAGATGATATAACAACTGAATTACTAAATGCACGAGCCATCCAGAGACCAGCCAGTCCGGAATATCCAGCTCCTGTCTGTCGCTCACATTCATGGTGATGCTGACGGCTGCTACCTAGATTCAAGGTGCATGCTGGTGACTAACCGCTCCTGCGCTACTTTCCAGCATGGTTATATTATAGGATGTTATGGGATTTTTGCTATAGCATGCAGAAAAAAAATAGAAACACACATGGTGGGCTGTGTTGGCCACTTTTCAGGAGATTTGAGGTAGTGTCCTTACAATCAGGAGATGTA
The DNA here is from genome assembly GCF_055883805.1 of Amblyomma maculatum. NCBI lineage: Eukaryota > Metazoa > Arthropoda > Arachnida > Ixodida > Ixodidae > Amblyomma > Amblyomma maculatum. Next base: position 20,897,450 of record NC_139351.1, on the reverse strand, counting down.
ATCAAATTCGGGAGAGTTGGCAGGGATGCAACATCCACAGCGGGCCTTGTAGTATTGCAGTACAATAGGCACTGTATATGTATGTATAGATTACAAGTATAGCTCTTTTCATTACTCATTCTATAGCTCCCAACCTGGATGTCACCAGAACTATGCAAAAAGTACAGGCCAAAAGCCTTCATTGACAAAGGCTACACAACTGTTGACGGCACGCTTGACTGCACTGAAATTTTCATCCAGACACCATCTTCATTCCGAGTCCAGAGTGAAACGTACTCCACATACAAAAAACATAATACTGCAAAGGGACTAGTTGTTTGCAGCCCCAATGGATTTGTGGCATTTGTGTTAGATCTGGCTCCCGGGAGAGTGTCTGACACATCACTATCAAATTCTTCTGGAGTATTGGAGAAGTTTGCACCAGGGCGAAGTGTAATGGCTGACAGGGGATTCAGTATTGAATAAGAGTGCAAGCAGCGGTCCCTGCAATTCAACATACCACCATTCCTGGAAGGACGGCCTCAGCTCTCAGAAGAAGACGAGAATGAGACAAGACTAATTGCTACTAATTGCTAATTTGCGGATACACGTGGGAAGAGTGATCAGGAGGACCAAGACATACAAAATACTCTCCCAAGTGTTCCCAAACAGCATGTCTGGGCAACTGAACAAAGTGTGGAACATTTGTGCACTCTTGATTAACTTTGCGGGTGAACCATTGCTGTGAGCCGGTGTGAATTCTCAGTGTTTGCTGTTTGATTTGATTTATGGAGATTAGTATCCCAAAACAGCTCAGGCTATGAGAGATGCTGTAGCTAAGGGCTACAAAATAATTTTGACCACCTGGGGTTCTTAAATGTGCACTGTATACAAGTGCCTTGTGATTCACCTCAATCAAAATGCTGCTGCAGCACCCCGGTTTGAGCCCGGTCTCTCGGGTCAATAGTAGAGTACCCTAACCACTTAGCAACAACAACAGGCTCTTCATGTTTGCAATGCAAGGCTGTGCCAGTATGGTCGTGCATGTCTTCATCATGATCCATGTTTTTTGTTGGTTGACATAGCCATTATCAGGCCAAGGCAGGCTTCTGTATTAATGTAAAATAACCCTGTGCGGTGTCAACTGCACGCACCTGATGTCCCCAACTTCTATTCTCATCCTGCAACAAAACAGCACTCCCTGCTGTGCTTTCCCCACCCCCCCCCCCTCAGAATCTCATCTGCTGTATTTATTTATTTATTTACTGTACCCTCAGGGCCAAAGGCATTACAGAGGGGAGTGGGTTATATATGATACAGAGCAATGAATATAATACAGTGAAAACAAGTAGTACAAAATAAAATTCCTCCAGAATAAAACAAACAACATTCACAAAGCGTAAATAACATAAAATCAATGTACACAACACAGTGGAAACAGATATAACATATGATCAAATTCCTTCAGAATAAACATTGTTAGCTATTGCGTCGTGAAAGGTTTTGTTATCTGAAATGGCTGCAATATCGGGGGGAAGGCGGTTCCATTCCACAGATGTGCGGGGAAGATATGACTGAAAAGAAGATTTGGTGTGGCATGTTCAGATGCCAACCTTGTGGCGGTGATCGATGCGATGTGAAATGTATTCTGGGGGTGATATGAAACAGTCGTGAAGCGCAACGTGATGATATAGCTTTTGAAATAGCGTTAGGCGACCAATTTTACGGCGAGATTGTAACGGTGGGAGTGAAACGTTAGATTTCATGGCTGTGATGCTTGCCGTACGATTGTAATTTGAAACAATGAAGTGGACGGCAATATTTTGGACTAGTTCCAAGGAATATGTGAGGTTTTCATGTTTAGGGTCCCATATTGATGATGCGTATTCAAGTTTAGGACGTATAAGTGTTTTATACAGTAAAAGCTTAAGAGATGAGGGAGCGGCAGAGAAATTCCGACGTAGGTATCCTAACATGCGGTTAGCGTTATTAATAACGTAGTCAATATGAATAGACCATGTTAAATTTTGAGTGATATGAATACCTAGGTACTTGCATGTTTTTACGCAGTCAAGAGGAGTGCCATTAAGATAATATGAAGGAAGAGCGTTAGATGCACGGGAAATACGCAATGCTTTACATTTATTATTGTTTAATTCCATATTCCATGCATTGCACCAGTCTGACACCAAATTGAGGTCTGACTGGAGAGTGTCAGTATCGTTAACGTTATTTTTTTCCCGAAATATTACACAATCGTCAGGAAAAAGGTGAATGTTAGAGGATATGGCAGAAGGAAGGTCATTAATATAGATTAAGAATAGGAGGGGTCCGAGGACCGATCCCTGTGGAACACCAGATAGCACGTTAGTAATCGGTGAATTAGTGTCATTAGCATGCACCAATTGCCAACGGTTAAGAAGGAAAGATTTAATCCAGTCGAATACGTTAGGACTGAGATTAAGATGGCTCAATTTATGTAGCAGCAATTTATGGCATACCTTATCAAAAGCTTTGGAAAAATAAAAAAAATGCAGTCAGCAAACGATGAGTTGTCAAGTATGCGGTATAGCTTATCAGTAAAGGCAAGTATGTTTGACGAAAACCATGTTGCGCAGGTGTGAAAAATGAATTCTCATCGAGAAAGGTAACGACATGCTTGAAAATAATATGTTCTAGTAATTTGCAGCATGTGCTTGTGAGCGAAATGGGACGAAAGTTTTCAGGGGAGTGCTTACCACCGGACTTGTGAATTGGAATCACCTTCCCAATTTTCCAGTCGTTAGGAAGGCTTGCGGTGTCGAGTGACTCTTGAAAAAGTTTGGTTAGTATAACTGAACTATAAGCACAAGTATTTTTTAAGAATTTAGCGCTAATCGCATCGAAACCAAGTGAAGAATCATTTTTTAAAGAGTCAAATAATTTGGCTACGCGAGGTGGATCGATTGTTATAGGTGGCATTGTTGGGAACCTGTGGTGCTGTATGTAAGGCAGATTAACGCTTGAAGGGGAGGAAAAGCTTTCAACGAATGTGTCATTCAGCACGGAAGCACAGAGATTACTGGGGATAAGTTTACCGGTGGAATCTTGTAGTCTAATGAATGGGTCATTCGCCGGGTGTATAACGCGCCAGAATTTCTTAACACTCGTTTTCAAAATAGTTGGTAATGTGGTAGACAAAAAGTTATTTTTTGTTAGTTTAATCGCGTTGACGTAAGCGTCGGAAGCAGACTTGTACTTCGCCCATCGAGTGTTAGATGGTGAAAGCTTCGCGCGGCGGTATAAACGTTTATTTTTGTTAGATAGTCGTCTGATGTAAGAGTTGTGCCAAGGTGCTTGTGGATTAGAGGTGATGATGCGCTTAGGGATATACTTATCAGTTAGTTCGTGAACCTTTGTTTTGAATGATATCCAGTTTTCCTCGACAGAGCAGTAGTCAAAGTTTGCAATAAAGTAATCAACAAATATGCCCAGTTCATGTTTAATAGCGGCAAAGTTGGCGCGATTGTAATCTAGGATGAATTTTTTTTATTTTTTCCGCTTTTGGACGTGGGATATTAATGAAAAAATTAAGCAGGACATGATCACTGATGCCTGGAAGATGTGTTATATCAGTAACTAACTCTGGATTAGTTGCTAGAATTAGATCAAGAATGTTCGAAGCGTTATTTAGCGTCCTAGTGGCTAAGGAACCGTCGGTTATGTTTCCTTTGCATTACGTGTCCGATCCATGCCCATTTTTTCTAGATTTCAACCATGATGTCATGAATCAACATATTTTCACTGACTAACTGCACTCATTTTTTGTTGCTTGTAATCACACGATCAATACTACACTACGGGAGAGGATAAAAGGAGGGCGGAAGGCAGGGATGTTAAATCATGTCCTCAATTCTGACACTTCCTTAATGTAATGTTATCACTTTCTCCGTGAAGGACATTCATAGCTGTGTAACTGAGGATTTTTAACTACCTTTTTAGATGCCTCCTCTCCACCTTGTTGCGGAATGTCTGCACAACTTCTTTGATTTTAACCAAGTCAAACGTTTTATAATTTATAAAGGCTTTAAACAGAAGTTGGTTATATTATATGCACTTTTTATCAACTAATTATGTTGTGAGAATAGTCCATTGCAGAACAGCCCGATTCTTTGGTTACTCCAAGTACGTTGATGATAATCATGTATCTCAAAATAACGGCTTGAGGGGGTAGTTGGTGCTGCATAATATTCAGAAATATGGCGCAACAAACACAAACACAAGAGAAGAGACATAACACACGCACACACTACCAACTGTATTAAGGATCTGAAACCACTTCCTCTTCACCACTCCTCCCCTTCTACACTCAGGCACATCTTCTTATCTTCCTCTTCTTTGCCAAGGAGATATTGGCACTTTCTTCCTCGCAGAACATAAACATCGCCCAAGCATGGCAGTCACCAATTCTACACTGTCTTGTTTCTCTACACCTCTGCTTTGCCCAGAAACTCATACCACGCAGGACAGTCACAACGATCACCACATAGTCACATAGTCACACACTAATAACCACCACCACACATGTACAGTAGGACATGTCCATCCACAACACATCACTTGTGAAGTCCCTATGTATTGAAATACTTTAACCTGCCAACGTCTACGAAGCCACGAAGTCCATGTACTTGAAGGAAAAAGATTCTTTAAACTACCATGGCCACAATACGTGAGAGGTGTCCAAGAATAACAGCTTTAGGCCAAGAATAACAGCTTGAGGCCAGATAATAATCTCGTTCTTTGCATTACTCAAGAGGATTGCTCAATAAAAGTAAATTCTTTTCTACGTAAACTCAACGAAGCTTCACTAATACATCTGTCTTCTTTCTTCTGTATCCAGTACGCCTCTAAATTTCGCGCGCCATCTTATCCCGACTCTTCCCTAAAATGTTAAGCCTGCTAAACAACGGCTCACACTTGCACTTCTGACAGTGCAGGGGTAAATTTGACCCCTTGCCATTTTCTATGGACTTCTCGTGTTCCCTCATTCTATCATTGATACATCTTCCAGTTTGCCCTATATATACTTTACCGCACGTCAGTGAAATTTCATAAATCACTCCCACCCGACATCCAATAAAACTCGTTACATGCTTCTTATCGCATTGTCCTTTCTTTTTCCTCCCTATTATTGCAAATAACCCACCCAGTTTTTGGGGGGCAGGAAACACAACTAGCACCTCAACTTCAATCTTCAAGTTCTGTATACATTTGTATACAGAACAGACAGTAAGTTGAACAGTCCAATCCTTCAAGAGGTTAACATCCCCATCTTTTAATATGATAGCATTCCCCGAAGATTCCAGCATGCTCATGGTTGTTAGCCATTGTGTGCAGAGCATGACAAGCTTTCTAGCACACTGTTTCCATTTCCTTTCAATACACTGAACATTTTATAGTACCAGTGCATAAAAAAAAATTACTGATGCATGCAAAACAGACCTGGTTAACCGTTGTTGTCGCAGTCCGTCTGTTTGAACATGGTCTGCAATCCAATGCCCTCGCCAAACTGTAAAAAGGTAGCTATTTGTTATCAATATACTGGCAATGCTCCAGCACAGTGAGTGTGACTGTTTGACTTGAAAATATGTGTAGAATATGCTCAGCTTTCGAGCACATAAGTCACTAAACAGTCTTCATGACTGGGCATGATCACGTGGCTAACAAAACATCTGAAATCCAAAGAATGTTTTGTGGTTTGTTATAAGCTATTCAGTTTGCCTAAGAGAGGTTTGTGTAAAATTAATAAATGCAAGAAAGCATTCATTTTTACTACAGGTGTCTCTTGTGTTACCTGAAATATCATTGACTTTAAGTCAACGGTGAACTTTGGAAGTTTTTTTTTTAATACTTGCACACACCACTACTATTATTTGAAGATTGTATGCAACTTAACAGTGTCGGAACAACGTTGCTAATAATTCATTTTATACCGTCAGCCAGAAAATGATCAATTATGCACTAGACCGAGGCATAATACCATGTTAAAGAGTCCAGCAGTAAAATTTATTATTCCTGATTGCTTCAGTGTGCATTGTTCTTTGACTTCTCAGTTAAATAATTTATTACTGCACCTAGGCCAACGTACAAATGCTGTTCAAGAGTGCCCGCAATACAAACATACTTTACAAGCACAGATTCAGCGGTCAGTTAGGCTACTTAATTAACAAGGCAGCTTTTTAACAGCTAACCTGTCCTCCCAGATTCGTAATGCTGCTGATCGTATGCAATTACACAAGGAAGTACAGAAGAAAAAAACAGCAGTATTCATTTCTTGTCCAAACTTCAGAATACAGTACTTCAGCAGTTGCTAAAAATGTGGGGTAGCAAATACATAGTAGCAAAAAATTTGCAACGTTTTACTACCTCTGCAAAGAAGCCACTGTCAAAGGGCACGAGATTTGCACACACTTTTCTTAGCTGTTCACGAAGAGTACACAGGAATCCAGGCCAGTCACACCCATCTGGACTTGCACTTGCGTATAACATTTGCTGCTTTTCTTTAACTGCCCATCACGTAACTGCATTTTGGCAAAGTCTTCAACCTTGAGAGGAACTTTGATTTCTATTAGACGTGGTGCACAGCATTTGCACTTCACAAGACCGTCTGGGCTTGCTCCTAGGAAGCTGTGCTCCCGAGAGAAGAGGTCAGTCTCACTAACTTCCAGCTCCACATGGGTGTTATTTGGGTCCTGAAAGGCTCGTCGGGCTTCGGGCTCGCACAATACTCCCCGCTTCATAGCAAATGTTGCCCTAACTTTTTTCCCTCCCATTACTGCAGCAGTGAGACTTCGGGCATCATGTGGTCCCATTTTTGTTGGACATGTTTAGACCCAAGTGAACACTGTACGTGTCAGTGATGCTGTAATGATACCCTTCGCATATCTATGCCAAAGGAGGCAATCACTTTGAAGTCGTGTGGCTGAACTTTCAGCTTTCTTTCGTTTTAGTGGCATGAAGTCGTTGGCTTCCAGGACATCTGCGAAGCAATCCAATTTGGTTGTTTTAAACTTTCCATGCAGGTTTATAAGGCGCAATGTGGACAAATCCATGCCCTCACTTGGCAGCGATGAGTATACTGCTCTTGTTTTGTGATGCCTAGGTGCGTCGCTGAGACCTTCAATGGTGTCCTTAGAAAAAACAATGTGCTGAAATTTCTCTGTTACTTTCTTTGGGTCTCGTGGATTGTACCACTGACGCTCGCCTTCGGTGCATGCCACAGCATCTGGTAAATTAGCAAGATCATGCTGTGCAATGTGCATCAGCCCATACAAAACAGCACACATGCTTACATTCTCTGCCTTTCCCAGCATTACATGAACAGTTGCCACTTATCACTTCTCCATCACACTTTAGCAGCTTGACCCTAACATTATATGTGTTCCGTGTTGCCATAGACGCCAGCACTTGTGCTTTCACCACGGTCTGTGACGTGTCTTCAGTTGAAAATGTCAACTTCTGTAAATGGCCTGATGTGAAAAGCCGCAGGCTACTTTCTAGATGTTTTTGAGCGCCTTTGCTCTCATGTACCCCCCTAAAAAAATGAACTTCAACATTAGTATCGCTTCCGAGACATTTTTTCAAGCATGTACATCTACGCATTCAAGCCATAGATCGTACGGTGAAGCTTCCTCAAAAATGCAATGAGGCCATTTAAACACCCCCCCCCCTTTCGTTGGTCCACGAATGTCCACCTCTCAAAATTTTCTGGGTAGAACCCTGATTACCTTGCATACTAAAGTTTTTAGCATTACAGAAACTAAAAATAGAGAAATTCCTTCTTCCCATGAGCTTAAATCTGGTCTGTACATCAGAAAAAGTCAATTTAGGAGTACTTTGTTGGTTAAAGACGGACACCAAGAAACCTTAGTGCTGCTTTATAAAACAGACAAATTAACAAAATGAGCACTTCTAAGCTTTCAGTTCAGTTCAGTCGTGTCCGACTCTTCGTGACCCTATGGACCATGTCACGCTACGCTTTCCGGTCTCTCACTATCTTCCTAACATCACCTAACTTCATCTGCAGTGCCTCGAGGATGCCATCTAACCATCGCGTTCGCTGCCTACCCCTTCTTCGGCGACCCTCAACCTTTCCCAACATCAAATCTTTCTCCAGCGACTCCTCTCTAAGCTTTACTTCATTTCAAATGAAAGGATACCCATAGGATGCATTTTAAACAATCAGTAAAAAAGCGTCCTGCATAGTAAAACTGACACCATTATCATACGTTAATAACGTTAAGTTCTGTAAAAACGTTGGAAACACTTGATAATGAAATAAGGAATTTGTAGCACCACACTGTTGGATAGAAAAAAAAAACTTCCTCAAACCTTTCGACATGGTCATGCTCCCTCAGGTTTCGAATAGGCGCTGATCAGTTTTAGAGAGCAATGACAGCTTACTATATAGAGTTTGCATAACTGACAATGTACTCTTTTCCGAAGAAAGGGTTCAGTGACCGCCTTTCAGTGCTCCAGCCTTGACCATTGTGGTTCCGTAGTCCACATGACATGGCAGAACCGTGCACAGCTGTCAAAAAGGTAAAAAGTCTAGTCATACAACATGCCAGTGCAATCTCAAACCTAAGACTGCATGCTCAACTTCCTGCTGTCTATACACTTTGCTAGACTACATATTTTGACCATGACATTTCCATTGTCATAAGTGAAATAGAAGTATTTGCACACCATGCAGCACTAGGAAAAAAAGCCAGGTAGTACCAGGCAATCAGAGCCCCATAGTCCACATATATGCTAAGTTAGTAAAGAGGCTGTATGTTTTGTTAACATGATACAACCTTCATTTCATAACGTTTATACCCTACAGATATCAATTCAATCCTGTGTCACACTGTGCTGTTAATCTGATAACAATTATATTTTCCTAGAGCAGAGATAGGCTTCAATGAATGCTATTTCTCATTTTCATTGATTTTATTATTCAGACACTGCCTAAAGTACTTTGTAGGTAGGTACTGTACAGAGGTTGAGGTGCTCTTAAAATGCCTAAAGAAAGCTATAATAAGGCAAATCTAAATACGTTAGGTTGCATTTACAAGGAACCCTAAATATCAAATTAAATATAGGATAACAGTTAGTTCAGTCGTTCAGTCGTATCCGACTCTTCGTGACCATATGGACCACGTCACGCCACGCTTTCCGGTCTCTCACTATCTTCCTAACATCACATAACTTCATCTGCAGTGCCTCGAGGATGCCATCAAACCATCGCGTTCACTGCCTACCCCTTCTCCGGCGACCCTCAACCTTTCCCAACATCAAATCTTTCTCCAGCGACTCCTCTCTTCTCATCAGATGACCAAAGTAGCTGAGCTTTAACTTTAGAATTTGACCCTCCAATGAGCAGTCAGTGTTTATGGTCGACAATATCGACTGATTTGATCTTCTGGCTAACAGTAGAGAAGAGAAAAAGGCAGGAATAAGACAAAATCATAATACAAAAATAAATCCAAAACAAATGCGTCACCGCGCATTGTTTCTTCTGTACGCTTACTTGCAGCTTAGACCTAATCCGTCAGTATGAATCATTAATAAAATATTATTACGGCTACTTATATGAAGGATGACGCGTATTCCCCAGTGCGAAGTTGGTATACTTGAATCAGGCTATGCAGTTGAAGTTTTCGTATTAGTAACGAGACGCGATTCACTTTAACACAAATAAAAAACGTCACCGAGTCTACTGACGGACCTCAAGACATCACAGCGGCTAAATATTAGTTATGCGCGATGGCCACGTAAATACTGTCAAGGGCTCAAATTACTCGGCGCCGCATTTCAAGACTGTCGCCAACAAGTACGCGGTGCTCCTATATTCATAGCTACGTTAACGTTACACTCATTGCGATGTACGTCAGCGAAAACAGTGCACCAAAATCAAATGCTTACATCAAAATAGTCAGTCAGTCAGTTCAGGCGTTCAGTCGTGTCCGACTCTTCGTGACCCTATGGACCATGTCACGCCACGCTTTCCGGTCTCTCACTATCTTCTTAACATCACATAGCTTCATCTGCAATGCCTCGAGAATGCCATCTAACCATCGCGTTCGCTGCCTACCCGTTCTCCGGCGACCCTCAACCTTTCCCAACATCAAATCTTTCTCCAGCGACTCCTCTCTTCTCATCAGATGACCAAAGTAGCTGAGCTTTAACTTTAGAATTTGACCCTCCAACGAGCAGTCAGGGTTTATGGTCGACAATATCGACTGATTTGATCTTCTGGCAGTCCAAGGAACTCTTAAGAGTCTTCGCCAGCACCACAATTCAAACGCGTCAATTCTTCGGCGGTCAGCCTTTTTCACAGTCCAACTCTCGCATCCATACATCACAACTGGAAAGACCATAGCACGGGTTATACGGATCTTGGTTGGCAGACTAATGTCTCTGCTCTTTACTAGGCGGTCAAGGCTAACCATTGCTCTCTTTCCCAGAAGCAGGCGTCTCCTAATTTCATGGCTGCAGTCTCCTTCCGAGGTAATCTTGGCGCCCAAGAACAGAAAATCTGTCACAGCTTCCACTTCTTGTCCATTGATGCTCCAGGACTTGATGCGGCAAGACGCCATGATCTTTGTTTTTTTAATGTTCAGTTTAAGCCCAAACTTCTCACTCTCTTCTTGTACGCGCATCAGAAGTCTCTTGAGTTCCACTTCACTTTCTGCCATTAAAGTGGTATCATCCGCATATCTAAAGTTGTTGATACGTTTTCCAGCAATCTTCACTCCAGCTGAAGACTCGTCCAGACCGGCCTTCCTCATGATGCACTCTGCATATAGGTTAAATAGGCAGGGCGACAGTATGCAGCCTTGCCTCACCCCTTTCTCAATCGGAAACCAATCAGTAAGACCATGCCCAGTTCTGACTGTGGCCTCTTGCCCTTCATAAAGGTTCCTGAGGAGACAGATGAGGTGAATCAAAATAGTACTCATACATATCTCAAATTGTAGTGTTCTAGAATAACACTAGCTAAAACCAATGCGATACTCGGCTCATATTATCAACAGAAAAGGAAGAGCAGCAAACACTTTCAAACGTTGAGCTTTCATGAGTCAATACAATTTAGTAAAGTACTCACATGACCAAATTTCCTCAATGGTGAAGTCGGAGAGACGTACGAGAAGTTTGCGCTTGCTCATCGAGCGCTGATTGGAATGGTGCAGTGGTGCAGCTGGCTGTAGTTCGGCTGACAACTGGACTACAACTACCATGGCGGCGCCGCGACTTCCGGAAAACCCGCGCATGGGCAGATCGGTTGGTGGAATCGGTCTAATACGGGGCTCACTCAGGACGCCAAGCTCGCCACTTGTGGCGCTGAACTCAGCACCGCCGATGGAGGCTCCTGGCGGGCGCATGGTGCCTATTGTGCTCTAGACGATTTGCAGCTACTCAAGCAAAAAAAAGTGTATGGCAAAAGAAAAATGTACGTAGTAACAAGATGCGCATATATATACGCACTCCAGAAACAGTTTCAGTATATAGTCGTATCGAACAAAATCAGTGCTAATTGGACTTACCTGATCGGTATAGTGAGTGTCCCTCCATATTAAAAGGCGGGCATTTTGGGGCACGAGATACCCAAGGACCCAGACTGCAGCAAAATGAGCCAATTCTGCCGCCGCAGCCAGCCGCAGCCTTGTTTCCAAACGGCTCAGCGAGTCTTCCTGCGCGATCAGCGCACACACTAATTATATATATATATATATATATATATACATACATATATATATATACATATATATATATATATATATATATATATATATATATATATATATATATATATATATGTATGTATAAAGACATATGCAAGGAGTATATAACAAGATGAGCATATGTTCCAAAACAATACATTACTGTGTTCAGTATAACATCGAATCGAGCAAAAAGCTCCTCTGATAAAGACCGAAAGATCATGTACTTACGCATGTTTTGGTGAACTTCGGCACGAAGAATCTGTACAGAGCGGCTGCAATCATCAGCTGCATATGTGGGCTGTTCTTTTCAAACGCTGACAGCTGCAGGAGGTTGAGACAGATTGAATTTGTGTGAAATAAAAGCGAACGATAAAATTAGGCAGTAGGCATCGCGCCCACACGGAGGCTGGCCGTCGACTGAGTAGCCCCGCGCACTTAGCTCGCACGGAAGGTGTTTTCCCGCCATTTGGACACGTGACCTCAAGAAGGGGGAAGGGGGTGAATCTTTCTGTGTGCGGTGCATGCAATTCTTTTTTTTTTTTCCCGCTATTTCTCTCCGCTTCGGCATTCCGTCGCCCCCGCGAAATGGAGGAGCCTTATTAATGCCTCGATACCTTTCGCCTCCCTGTGGTTCTTTCCGCCTTGCCGCAGGGAGAAGAGATGGACCGATGGGGGCAGCGGGTCCCACGCAGCGAGAAGCAGTTTTTTTTCTTCTTCACGCCTACTCCCTCCCCCCTCCCTCGTCGTTCAAGACCATAGTTCAAGAAGCGTCGAGGTCGTTTCTTTCCTTTTCTTTTCTTTTTTCGACGGCTTCTGTAGAGCCCTCGTCTTGATACCAGCGGCTGTAGTTCTTTGCATGAAAAACATATGGCTTGGAATGAATGCATGTAATGTTCTTTTAACCGAATATCTTCCACACAAACCAAGTGTGGGGCAGTAGAACACTTGCAGCTCTATTTAGCCAAAATAGCAAGACCTAGCTACGTATATAGTGTTCAGCAACTTTATCGGAACCATCATGGAAAATGTTTCCACCGGTCAAGGTGGAAAAATTTTTCAAGACGGTTAAGTTGCAAAACACTGTATATTATGAGTGCTTTTTCAGAGATTACATAGTCCATGCGGATTTATACTTACCAAAGCAGTACGTGGGTCATTTAGAGCACCTGGGGCTGTCATATCAATCGCAAACCACATTTCCGTTTTCGGGTGTGGTTTTCCATCATAATGCGGCTTATGCAGCTCGACTAAAGCCTGTGACCTCGAGTTCAAGTTGGTAAAAACCGATTGAACCACATAGTAACTGCTGCAAGTTTCTGACAAAAATATTTGTTCTAGGGATGCATGAAAAGCAGTAGAAGGTCGCAGGGCAAAATGCACCGGATCCGGTTGAAAGCTCATAAAAGCTCACCGCCTCTTTTCTTGACCCTGTACGAAATGTAAACTCACTGAGGCGAATCTATGGGCGTTTAGGATTGATAGGTTTAGAGGGTACTGGCAAAAGTAATTGACAGTTAACGTCTAAACCTTAAAGGCACGTGATCTCTTCGGTTTACCGTGGGTTATGGGGGGGTTATGTTATAGGTTAACTTTATGATGAGGTTGATTTACTTCAGAGGTTACCATTTAACCACAAAAAAATTAGCAAATACATTCGTAGGTTCATAGCAGTTTACCACCCAAATCTTAGGCACTTAATACTAGGTATGCTTCAAACAGACAATCAGCGCCTACCAGTTCACAAATTCAAACATAAATTCATGGCAATTACTCGCGATCAACTACAGAGTGTACCATCCCCGCCGCGGATCAATTAGCACGCGGTTAAAGCTTTATTTCAAAGTATGTATAAATAACAGTTATATTAACCTTTTGTTGGGCGATGTATAATTATATCAGCAGGCTCAAATGACATAGTGTCAGTATATATCATGCGCGCGGTATATATAATTCAATGTTGCATAAAAATAGCTGTTTCAATGATACGAATTTTCCACTTTTCTCCTGCTAAGCCGACTGCCTAATGGAACGTAGAGGGGAAACCTGCTGTATTGCAGGAAACTTTACCTTGATATGCACAATGTTATTTAATGATAATTATAGCAGCAGTGAATACGCGGCTGGAGAAAAGGGGATTCGAGAAACTTTATATATATTCTGGCATTTAATACCATATTTCTGCGTGTGAGGCTGACGTTGAAGAATTTAACACAATGTAGACCGCCACTGGTGCAGGAGCCGATCGATCCTCGTCATGCTGCGTGGAATTCTCAAAACGCAATTCCTTTGAATTTTCTCAAAAGAACCAAAGGTTACTTCTTGCACAATACTTGTGTTCGCAGGAATTTGCGTTCGACAGGCGAATCGTCCGGGTGATCGGCTCTTTGTGTGCCTTCCATTTTTATTTGGAAACTATCAGTAACACATTTGTGTTCTGGACAAAGACAGTCGGCCTCGGCATATTAATATATCAGGAATAAAGCTTTCCTAATCCCCGTGTTTTAACTGAGGCGGGCAAATGTTTATCCCAAGCTGTTCCATTTATCCTCATGTCGGCAATATCCCCGAGTTTCGTCTATCGAGAGTGCAGCATATATGTATATATGCGAAGCGTTACAGCTCATTTGGTCCAAAACCACCTCGCTAACCCGGTGTCGCTTGAGTATTGTCGAGGTTTGTCTGAAATATTCGGAACGTGGTAGTAAAATGGAGATGCGGTTCAGGTTCCCACCTGGATCTGACAGATGCTGCGCCTTTACTTTCCTATAAACAATTTACAATTAACTGCGGTTGTCCACTGAAATTGAGAGATAGAAAGAACAATGAGAAGGCGTTGTATCCCGTCGAATATTAAGGGGAAGCTTGAGCGTCCCCCTAATTTTTATTTCCTTCTTTCAATTATTATTAACTATTCCATCGTACCACTGTGCAAGGTCGTGGAACAATTTACTCTGTGCGAGTGCACACGTGCGTGTGTGCGTGCACGTGCATGCGTCACATACGGCTTCGTGCCGATGACGGGGTAGACTATTAACTCAATAATCTGGGACATCTTGTTCATTCTAAAGTTATAGCTAATTGAAATATGCGCGAAACTCCTGATAAAGCCTAGTGCACACAGGTTCCAACTTTCCTATATCTGTGCTCCTTGATTGTTTATTGATCCAGCCTCCCAATCATACGACCCTGCATGGCTTAGGACGTGTTTTCTTGTGTATTCCTCTTGCAAAGTCAATGTACTTTGATTATATTTTCACTATAGCTAGGTGGTGGCGCCTATTTGGGTTTCGCCTTGTCTTCATTATGCTCTTTTTGGTGCGCTAATGGGTATCCGAGTTAGTGGATCACATAGGTTACGTTTGGCGGCCTTAACTTTTCTACTGGCTTGGAAGTAGAAGGCAGATTTTTGTAGTGCATGGTCAGGGGAAAGCCAGGCGCACGTATTTGCGTAGTTAGAGGAGGTGATTGTAGACGGAGCATAGATAGTCATAGCCGTATCTACTCTCTGCGAAGCGCTATGCTATTCTGCGCCCCTAGACATATGTGCCAAAGGTATGCGAAGTGGGAGACGCCTGTTGCACCCAGTTTCCCGCATGCTGTAAGAGACTTTCGGCGGTGCACTGAGTGTGGCGTACTCGATCCCAACCAAATTAAGACAGGCTTTAAAGCTGGCATATTGATCCGCACTGTACCAACTTTGGTCAGGTCGAGTCTCACACATATGTGTCCTTAAGGACTGCGTCGCAGCTTGGACGTTCCGCTGCCTAGCGCCGTGAGCTTTTTCGTCGCACGGAGGAAGGCCGAGCGAAGCGTTCGAACAACATGAAAAGTCCGTGAGGTTGATCATTTGGTAGAATAGGAACGCGGTCGATCGTATTCGGCGACCCCGTTGTCTACTGTTCCCCATGCTAGTGCGTCTCACCTAGATATAGCCAGCTGTTAGTTCTTGGAGAGCAAAGCTTTATCCGGAGGTGTTTGACGCGGCACATCCACCTCAGGAAGGTCACTTGTACATCGAAGTAATTTGAACACGGTTCTTGCCTGACGCAAGCTTGCGGCTCACGCGTATGTGAGCCCAAAGGTTCGAGCAATCGACTGCCTGGAAATTTGTTAGGTGGTGGTGGTGGGGGTTAAAACATTTATAAATGACAATTAAATGTTTACAGAGAGGTATTTGGGTTAGAGACGTATCGGACTCCTCCCCTCACAATACTAGGTGGAGCCTCTATTCCGGGGCCCCATTTGCAAGCAACGCCGCCCGCGTCCGATGAACCAAGACCTTTTGAGCCTTGAGGTCTTGACAGCCGAGCAGGGCCGCCTCCCAGTCCTCTCTAGTTGGCTTGGGGTTGGGGGGAATTGATGGGTTTGACTGGCACGCCCAGACCATGTGGAAGGTGTAAGCCACCTCCCCACAGTACTGGCACGCACCACCAAAGCACGGGTTGAAATGTTTAAACACCGCCAGGCACAATATAGTATTGGAAAAAATGTTGATGAGGAGGCGCTCTTCAGCGCGATCCGGTCCCTTACAAGGGGCCGGTAGCGCCGGTGCTCCTCCTTGTAGTAATCGGTGATGTCTTTGAATGTAAGAGCCAGATTGTCTGATTGGGAGTAGGCTTCCAAGGACAGGGAGATAGCCCGGGAGAGACTGCGCGGGCGGCCTGATCGGCCTGTTCGTTTCCCCTGAGTCCCTGGTGACCGGGTGCCCAAATGAGATTATGCGGAGTTGGGTCTATATATCGGCAGCTAGATTGCAGTATACGCCGGGCAAGCGGCGGAGCCCATTCCAGCCTACAATTCCGACAGGCCCCTCGCGAGTCGGTGATGATGTGTTTCGAATTGGGAATACTGAGAGCCAGAGCGATAGCAATCTCCTCCGCGTGAGTTGTGCTGTAGGCTTTGAAAGTTAGCCCGTTAATCGTGTTTGTGTTGTGTACGACTGCAGCCGTATACCATCACCCGTGGTAAGGACCGGCAACATCCACATAATACACGTGTTGCTGGTGACCATAGTATCGCTCCAACGCTTCCGCGCGCGCCTGGCGACGACCGCTATTGTCTTCTTTGGACATGTTGCGGGGAAGGGGCCGGACCCGGAGGGCGCGTCTCCAGAGTTCTAGCACTCTCACCCTTTCCTCAATGTGGTAATCGTGTTTGATGTGTAGCCGGTCCAAAAAGCGGCGACCGGACGTGGTCTGTGTAAGACGCGTCTATTGGCTTAGTAATTGGGCTTCTCGTAGCTCCCAGAAGGTGTTCACCACGCCCAGAGCCAGAAGTCTCTGGTTGGACGTGCTGACCGGAAGGTCGAGAGCCCGCTTGATGACTTTCCGGTGGATGGCCTCCAATTGATCCTCATCGTGTTTACGCAGGTATAAGTAGGGTGTCGAGTAGAGGATTCTGCTCGTTACAAAAGCATGGGCAAGCCGCAGTGCATCCTTGCTTCGTAATTCGCCCCGCTTGTTGGAGACCCGGCGGACCATACGGCCCACCTGGTCTCCCACCATGCGAAGTTTGGCCAGAGCGGTGTCAACTCTGCGTTCATGGTGTATGAAGAGGCCAAGGACGCGGATCTCTTTGGCCTCCCGGATCGGTCCCGAGGGGAGACTGATGCGACGTTGAGTTGTGTCTCGATGGAAGGGATGTACGTGCACAAATTCAGATTTAGCTGGGGCGCACTGGAGTCCGCATTAGGTCGCGTAGTCGTCGACTACGGTCGCCGCTGCCTGCAGGCAGGACTCCATGTGGCCCAGGTTACCTTGCGTGGCCGCGTGGCGCGTATCATCCGCGTAAAGTGCGTGATGTATCCCGGGAAGAGAAGCCAATTTGGAGGGAAGATGAAGCATGGCTAAATTGAAAGGAGGGGAGACAAGACAGCGCCCTGAGGTGTTCCCCTCGAGCCGATGGTGTATGGCCCGTGTTCCGCATCTTGTATGCGTATGTAGGCTTGGCGGTCTCTAAGGAATTGTTTTATGCAATTGAATGTTTTGTTACCACAGTTGGTGTGACTGAGGTGATCGAGGATTACTTCGTGCTTCACATTGTCAAATGCGCCTTTAAGGTCCAAGGCCAGGACCACCTTGTCATTATGGGGACATTCGACAGGGTCTAAGATGTCGTGGTGGAGCTGAAGGAGTATATCCTGTGCTGATTTTTGAGGGCGGAAACCGAACATGGTGTCCGCGAAAATGTCCTGTGTTTCGAGAAATGCGGAGTGTCTGTCGCGCACCATTGTCTCCACCAGCTTGCCGACACAAGACGTGCGAGAGATGGGGCGAAGGTTCTCCACATAAATAGGTTTGCCGGTTTTCGGGATAAAGGTGACGAGAGCCGACTTCCAGTCGAGAGGGAGAGGAGTGTCTCTGTCTTAAATACTATTGATGTATTTGAGAAGCACGACATATGCTGCATCGGGAAGGTTGGCCAAAAGCTTGACCGTAACCTTGTCGCGCCCGGGAGCAGTAACCCACTGCATTATATATTTCTTGCCGCTGCCTTATACGTTGGGTACTGTTTGCTGTTTTACTGAAACATTATTTATTGTCCTAGTGTGCTTTGTCATTTCCATGTTTATCAATAAAATTTCTTTGGTTCCCTGCTATGCAGATGGTTGAAGTTCACGCCTATGACGTCATGATCGTTTCTACTCTCTTATCCCGGTACTTTTCAAGCAGAAGTCTTAAGCTTCTGGACTTATGCAGCATTACTTCCATATGCAGGGCTATTCTACAAGCGATCTCTCGGCTTAGTACGTACGACAGATAATTCGCTTTAACCACTTCCGATATATGTTTACGCCCTAAAACTAAAAGTTCTTCATATTATTAGTCTGCAAGCCACAACAAAAACTCGAAATTGCGGCAGCTGCTTCAAGAAAGAATTCTTTTCAATTAGCCGTTTTAATTGCGCGTACCTCGTGTAGATCTCAATATTCGTAATTTTCAATCACTATGTATAACATAGGGGTCTCAAACTCATATTGATATGCAGAATGCGTTGAGAAAATATGTTTCTCGGGAACCTTGAATGGACAATAACAAGCAAGAAATATAGAAGCCATAATTCAAAACAATCTGTAAAATAAAAGCAAAATACTGATAAAATAAATAAAATTCAACTGTTTCCTTTCTATGAAACTACACTCCCATTATGTGAGAAAAAAAAAACAGGAAAAGCGGAGCATCTTCGAATTTTTGTGTCCAAACGCGCAGGAGGAGCGCGTTACTTCAGGATGGCTTGGCGGTGTTACTGAAAGGATAACAGCGGTTGAAAACTACCACAGTCGCTTGTCCTGACAATGTATAAATGCGAATGAAAATGAGGTCTGGTTGTCCAGCGCCTGGTTATTGAAGGTAACAAAGTTGACTCTCATAATTTTCACTAATAACGCGCAAGTTTGGAAAACGCGCTTGTATTTCCAACATGTATTTCGTTCGCACGTACAGCGTCCTCGCACGCTCGCGATCGTCTCTTGGTTCGCGTTCTATGCTTCTGCAACGAACTTGAAAGCATGCGCCCTCGAGCACAAGCTGCCTAGTCTTCCAAAAATTGTTGACAAGAAGCGGGGGAGGAGAGGGGGGTAGTTTGCAGACCATTGTAGAATCGGACTGCTCGCTGCGAAAATGCGCCCCTCCGACTTCCGAAAAAAAAAATGAAAAGAGCCGCCCGTCCCACCCCGGCAGATCGTAAAAGAGGATGAATGGGCCACACGCAAAGAAACAAAACCAAATGACAAGGACGCTGGCCCGTTTTCTCGCGGCTCTTAGCTCTACCAGACTGCTTTGAGAAAAAAAGTATGTGAATAATAACCTGGCCAATAATCATTTTCCTTTGTTTTTTTTTTTTTCATGTGTTTGATCGGAAGACAACTTTGTTCGTAAAGAGCTCCTTCAAAAATAGTAAACAAATACCACAAAACTACATGCTCTCTTCAAAGTCTGAGTGTACACATCTCTTCTCTCGCCCAGTCAGGAACGCTCGCCACCAACTTTCGAGCTGCGGGGGTGACACAGTTGCCCCGCCCTTCCCACCATTTCCCCTCTCTTTTCCGTCCTTCCTTCGAAACGTCAGAGCGCGCGGTCGGTTTGTTTCGTCCGGGTCTCCCTCCGTGTATGCATTTCTCTTCTCCAGCTGCGAAGTCGTGTTTTTAGAATTTGCCTCTTTGCTTGCCTGCCGGAGCGTTCGCTGCGGCCAAGGCTTGCCAGTGCCCTGCGCATAATGTCTGCCCCCGTATGCTTTTTCTCTTCTGTCCGCTTCTTTTATTTTACACAATGGCCTTTTCCCCCCTCACAATGCGAACTTGCGTCTACTCAAGTGCCCTGCCATGTAGCGGACGAATTTCAGTGAGTGATACGGGCTAAATGGAGCGCACGGGAGCTTGTGCGCCATAATATACCTGATGTTACATCACCTACTGCTGCGCTTCGTAACAAGCAAACTGTATAAAGACATAATCTACACATGAAATCGCGCTCACCTCGCGGCTTGCTGTTTATCAGAATTCGGTAAATAATTTTACTAACAGCTAGGGTTCACTAAAAATGTGAGCCACAAGTTAAACAAACAATAGCATTAATTAATGTAGCAAAACATTTATACTAAATATCATGTATCATTTTGTTCCATAGTAAGCGCAAATTACATAACATCGCGAAAAACCAAAGCGAAGTAATAGGCAAGTTAAAAAAAAGTCGCAGTCTTGCTCTTCATAACTTTTTTTCAATGCCCCACCTCAACAGTCGGGCCGACGCATTGCCGCACTCTTGCCATTAACCTGGCGCCGTGCCCGGCGTTTAGTCCGCCCGAGAAGTAGGGCCAAAGCCCGCTGCGAACTACTTGCCGAAATGGCTGGCGGCCACCTCCGGGCAGACCGCTTGCCGTGGTTCACTAGTCGACAAAGTCGGCTGCCGATCATTTGCCGAACGTCGGCCACACGTAAATTGTCGGTCAAGGATGCTTGGGTACAGAGCCAGTAGCAGGCCTGTGCATTTTAACGCGGTAGCGTTAAGGAGCTCGTGTCGCAGAAAAGCCCGTGTCGTCGGCGGCGTTGGCCGTGAGCGATAAATCCCGGCATGCACTTCATAAACGGCAAACACAGAAGAATCTCTCCTCGCAATGTGCGGCGCTGCCCCGACACTTGGCGCGCCACTCGCCCCTGACGTTTCGCCGTGCACCCTCACGGGTTGTAAAATCAAGCGTCTATCCTTTCTTTAGATCACTATCTTCCCTCACCCGCTTCTCCCCTTCGGGCCGCGCGGGTACCGGTGCGAGGATGCCCCAATACCCTTGCATTTAATAAGTTTTCTCATTCTCTCCCCTTCCAGCCTCCAGCGTGCGTCACTCGAAAAGTGGTGTTTAGGCAACGCGGCTCCTCTTTCGGCTCACAGCGCGATTGCTAGGTGCAGCGTCTGATGCCGGACGCCTCTGACGTGATCGCTGCGCCGTAGCGCTCCTGCTGGTAAAGCGTCCCCTGCGATGTGTGCCGAGCTGCTTCCGAGAAATCATGCTTCTGCGTGGTGCTCCCAAGCGATGTAGAGGACGATCCCATCAAGGCGTCCGCCCCATGATCGCGTCCGCCTTCATGGCGCGTCGCTGCCCGGCTTTCTCCCTCCGAGACACCGAGTTCTTTGGTTCGTTCCGCTTGCTCAGGCGCACGTTTCGTTGCCGCGCCGGACACTGTGTGACTCAAGAGCATACCGAGCGAATGAGTGGGCGGTGCGAACGAGGTGCAATAACGCTATCGCGTTCCACTCTTGAAGGCGAAGCTTAAGCGTCCTCCAAATTTTTCTTTTTCTTCTTCCTACAGTCACAACAACAACTGACATCGCACAGCACACGGACGCCTCTCCGTTTCGCCTCAATCGAAACGCAGCCGCGGATGGTCCGGATCGAACCCGAATATTCCGGCACAGTAGCTGGGCATTTTAATCACTGCACCACCACGGTGGCGGAACGTTTCGATTGAGCAGAAACGGAAATACGTCCATGTACTGTGCGCCACCAGTGCACGTTAACTCCCAGGTGATCAATAATAAACAATAATAATTGGTTCACCGGGAAAAATGCGCAGTATCTGTTACACTTGCTCTCTGGACACCTGAACCGTGTTGTAAGGAAAGGGAGGAAAGGGCAAATAAAGAAGAGATAAAGATGTGCCGTTCTGGAGAACTCCGAAGTAATTTCCAACATGTGGGGATCCTTAAGGTGAACTGACATAGCAGAGCACACGGAGTGTGAGTGAGTGAAAACCTTTATTTAGCTCTAGATTGGCTTCTCTTCTTCGGTTTTCAGATGGCTTCGTCCATCTTCTAAGACAAAGGTCGGTTGCCCTTAGTCCAGGGCTCCGCTGGATGCTGCTGCCAGTTGTGCTCGCCGAATCAGACCTTCTTGGTCGACTGCGATCGCTGGAGAGCACTCCCTCCCATTGCTCCGCACTCGGGTTTCTTATGACGGGTACCACGCTTATCCTCTGGCATGCCCACGTAATGTGGTACAGCGTGGGTGGTTCTTGTCACCAAGGGAATTTGTCAATATACTGTGTGGGCATGCCCACGTAATGTGGTACAGCATGGGTGGTTCTTGTCACTAAGGGAATTTGTCAATATACTGTGTGGGCATGCCCACGTAATGTGGTACAGCATGGGTGGTTCTTGTCACCAAGGGAATTTGTCAATATACTGTGTGGGCATGCCCACGTAATGTGGTACAGCATGGGTGGTTCTTGTCACCAAGGGCATTTGTCAATATACTGTGTGGGATAAATTTTGTTGAGTACGTGTAGGTTCGGATACGAGCCCGTTTGTATCTGCCTCCACGCGACTGAGTCCTCTCTGCTAAGGGAATTGTGTGGTGGTGGGTAACGCTTTCTGCAGCCCTTGTAATTGTTTAGTATTGCCGAATATTCTTGGGGTACAGGTTCGTTCCCCTCGAGGTCGCCTACGTTGGAAGCTCGGTAATAAGTGTACCCTCGAGCTATCCTGTCCGTCTTTTGGTTCCCTGTTACTCCCGCGTGTACCGGCGTCCATACTATCGTATGCTTGATTGGTTTTTCGTTTGGTTGTCGTGCTATGTGGCCCCCAAAGCGGAGTATGCGGAGCGCTCTGTGCCCGATTCTGCCGCGAAGATAGTTGCGGCATGCTGTTTGTGAGTCTGTAATGATTGTTAGAGACCGTTTAGATCGATAGCCCTCCGCTGCCGCTAGAGCAATGGCCGCTTCCTCAGCCTCGACTATCGTACAGTCTTGTAGTGATGCGCTGGTGATCTCGCGTAGCGTCGGCTCAATCACTGTTGTTACCACATTGCTGTTGTGCTGCCCCGCTGTTCTGGTGCATGTGGCTGCGTCCATGTATACCGTCGTTTCTCTGGGTGCTTATGTCTTTTGTAGGTATTCAGCCCTTGCCTCTCTGCGTGCTTTGTTTGGTTTGGTTTGGTTTGTGGGGTTAACGTCCCAAAGCGACCCAGGCTATGAGAGACGCCGTAGTGGAGGACTCCGGAAATTTCGACCACCTGGGTTTCTTTAACGTGCACTGACATCGCACAGCACACGGGCACCTTGCTTTTCGCCTCCATCGAAAAGCGGCCGCCGAGGCCAGGATTCGATCCCGCGTCCTTGGGAACAGTAGCCGAGCGCCGTAACTTTTAGTGTGTGGTGATATTCGTCCGGGATTGTTTGTGTCCTCTGTATCTCTTGAATTTGATCACACAGACGCTTCTTCGTTTCACCTCCATTGAAACGCAGCCGTCGGCGCTGGGGACTGAAGCAACGAACGCCACCAGGTGATAAAAAGCACTGCCTAGCATTACAATACCGCACCTCTTTTTTCTGAAGAGGTGGTGTAGAGGGTGGCTACTCCTGGCCCTATGGGGCTGGGACTGGTAGGTCATCGCCGCTTGCGATGGGGGCTAGCCAGCCACCGAATTTTTATCTGTTGTAGGCCGTCATTGCACCCACCACCGCTTAGGTACTGGACGACGGCTGTTGTTGAGGCGCGCGTCTTTCTTTCACACTTCTTTTTCTTCCTTGTCTATTTTCTCTTCTGTTCGCACAAGGCAGCGGAGGTGGCTCTACAGAGCCAGTAGCAGGCCTTGGTTGGTTGGTTCATAGGAAGGGAAAGGCGCAGTATCTGTCACACTTGCTCTGTGGACACCTGAACCGCGCCGTAAGGGAAGGGATGAAGGTGGGAGTGAAAAAGGATAGAGCGAAAGGGGAGCCGTAGTGGAGGGCTACGGAGTAATTTCGACCATCTGGTGATCTTTAACGTGCGCTGACATCGCACAGTACACGTACGCCACTTCGGTTCGCCTCCATCGAAACGCAGCCACCGTGGTCGGGTTCGAACCCGGGAACTCTGGCAAGTAGCAGCCCCGTGCAGTGTCTTTTCCTTCTTCCTACAGTCGCAACAACCGCTTTTTTCTGCTTTCATTCCTGTCTACCTCCCTCCCCTTACGATGCGCATCAGGTGTCCACAGAGAGACTGATGCTGCGTCTTTCCTTTGCTATTGTCCAAATTAAATTCCTTAACATACCTCCGGCTACCATACTTCGCCTTGACAGGAATCGACTACTACATCGCGAAATTTAATATATAATGAAAGCTGGCTTCCCATCTAGAAAAACAAAGGTGTGCTCCAAGATGTATAAAATTTTGCAGAGGATAATAGGTTACATAGTAGTGCGCATATGAAAAAAACATAAACTGTAACATCCACGTATGTTTTCAATTTGTGCGAGTTTTTTAGCGTGACACTTTAGCACAAAGCATTGGGTTGGCGGCTGTCACTGCTTCATTGCAAAAATATTGTTGCGGGGTAGTTCAGCTTGTAGCAGAGGGCGGACACCGCAGACAAGGCTTCCAAACAGACGTTCTCTGTAGGCACCAGCCGACGCTGTCGAACGTAGTCTTCTCTCAAACTCACGAGAGTCTTCTTCTTCTTTCCTTATGCGTATGCACCGCCTAATGTGACACTACCCCGCCGGCTGAAAAGCACCGTCCCGGTGCGTACTAGCGTCCAAACCAGGGCCCATGTAGTATGGTTTTAGGCGTGCAACATGGACCGTCTCGGTGCGTGGTGTAGAGGCATGGGGGACGGGATGCAAGGGCGCAATTTCGTATGTCACTGGTGTCACTTGTCGCGAAATACGGTAGGGTCCTGTATACCGGGGCAAAAGTTTTTCCGAAAGGCCAACGCGGCGAGCTGGAGTCCAAAACAACACGAGAGAGCCGCAAGAATACTCGGTGTTGCGATGACAGGAATCATAGCGACGTTTCTGGGAGTGCTGAAAGGCTGCGAGTCGGTTGCGAGCAACAACGCGGGCAGCATCAGGTCGGGCTATGGCGTCACGAACATATGAGCTGGCAGTGGTGACAGACGGGAGCAGGCTGTCAAAAGGAAGCAGAGGTTCACGGCCGTATAGAAGATAGAAGGGGGAGTAGCAGGTAGTGTCGTGACGCGACGAATTGTAAGCGAATGTCACAAATGGCAGCGTTATGTCCCAGTCACGGTGGTCATCAGAAACGTACATAGACAACATCTCAGTCAGTGTTCGATTAAGGCGTTCGGTAAGCCCGTTCGTCTGTGGATGGTAGGCAGTCGTGAAAGAATGACGATTGTTGCACAGCCGTAGGATCTCGTCGACTATACGAGCCAGAAAGCAACGGCCACGGTCGGTGAGCAGTTGGCGCGGAGCTCCATGGACGAGTATAACGTCGTTGAGGAGGAAAGCAGCGACATCAGTTGCACAACTGGTTGGTATTGCTCGCGTGACCGCGTAGCGTGTGGTGTAATCAGTGGCCACCGCAATCCATTTTTTCCCCGATGCGGACAGTGGAAAAGGCCCTATAAGATCCAGACCCACTCGAGAAAATGCGTCTAGGGGATGTCGATTGGCTGCAGAAGTCCAGCTGGCAAAACTGATGGCTTTTTCCGGCGTTGACAGCGGTCACAAGCAGCTACGTAGCGGCGGACTGCGCGATATAGGCCTGGCCAAAAGAACCGACGACGCACACTGTCGTATGTGCGAGAGACGCCTAGATGACCCGCTGTAGGAACGTCGTGAAGCTGTTGAAGGACGGCTGAGCGTAGGTGCTGAGGGACTACTAGTAGAAGGTCGGGGCCATCAGGTCGCATATTGTGCCGGTTTAAGGGGCTGTCGTGTAGCACAAACAAACGAAGGGAGGGGTCATGGCGATAAGCGCTGAGGCGATTGATAATTTCGTGAAGCTGAGGGTCTTGGCGTTGCTCATGGCGAATGTTGGAGAAATCAGAAATAGAGAGCACGCAAGCGTCATTGTCACATTCAGGTTGGCTTGGCGGGTCGACTGGACGACGGGACAGGCAATCGGCGTCTCGATGCAACTGGCCAGACTCATAAACTACTGAAAAATTGTACTCCTGAAGGCGCAAGGCCCAACGTCCAAGGCGGCCAGTAGGGTCTTCGAGTGTAGAAAGCTAACACAGTGCGTGGTGGTCAGTGATTACTGTGAATGGCCGCCCATACAAGTAAGGGCGGAACTTTGTAATGGCCCAAACTAGGGCTAAGAACTCACGTTCAGTGATGGAATAATTTTGTTCGGCCGCAGAGAGGCGTCGGCTGGCATAGGCGATGACGCGAGGTAACCCGAGCTGACGTTGTGCGAGAACGGCACCAATTCCATGACCACTTGCGTCGGTGCGTACTTCTGTGGGCGCTGACGGATTGAAGTGAGCCAACACTGGCGGACCGGTGAGGTGGGCAATAAGAGCGACGGAGGCGGCCGATTGTTCGTGGCCCCAGGTAAAGGAGACCTCTTTTTTCAGAAGCTGCGTGAGCGGATGGGCTATTTCTGCGAAGTTTGGTACAAATCGCCGGAAATATGAGCAAAGTCCGAGGAAGCTACGCACGTCGCTGCTAGATTTCGGTTTAGGGAAATCCCTTACAGCGCGAATTTTGTCGGGGTCCGGCTGGATGCCATGGGTGTTGACTATACGTCCTAGGACCTTGAGTTCCCGGCGACCAAAGGTACACTTCTTGGAGTTCAACTGAAGGCCAGCTCGTCGGAAGACGCGAAGAATAGCCGAAACACGATGGAGGTGGCCTTCAAAGGTTGATGAAAATACAATGACGTCATCGAGGTAGCACAGGAATGTGGTCCATTTGAGCCCGCGTAATATGGAGTCCATCACACGCTCGAATGTCGAAGGAGCATTACATAAGCCGAAAGGCATCACTTGAATTGGTAGAGGCCATCCGGGGTGACAAAAGCCGTCTTTTCACGATCTCTTTCGTCAACAGAGATCTGCCAATATCCAGAACGGAGATTGATGATGGAGGAGAAGTAGTTAGCACCATGCAGGCAGTCGAGAGCGTCGGCGATCCTTGGAAGAGGGTACACGTCTTTCTTTGTTATCTTGTTTAGGTGTCGATAATCAACGCAAAACCTCCAGCTGTTATCTTTCTTTTTGACGAGTACTACCGGAGGTGCCCAGGGGTTGCTCGACGGCTCAATAATGTTGCTTGCCAACATTTTCTCTACTTCTTCCTGAATGATCCTGCGTTCGGAAAGAGCAACTCTGTAAGGCCGTCGATGAGTAGGTCGGGCATCTCCAGTATCAATACGATGTGTGACGACGTACGTTTGGCCCAGGGATCCGTGACCGAAATCAAAATGTCGCTGTATGACCGCAAAAGGCCGGCAAGGATGCTGGCATATTCGGGACGCAGGTCAGAGGCAACCATGGCTGAGATGCGGTCCTCCGGACTATGTGATGGCACAGGTTGTGGATGTACGTCGGCGTGACGGTCGGACGGCACTGCAGAAATAGTTCAGTTCAGTTCAGGCGTTCAGTCGTGTCCGACTCTTCGTGACCGTATGGACCATGTCACGCCACGCTTTCCGGTCTCTCACTATCTTCTTAACATCACATAGCTTCATCTGCAATGCCTCGAGAATGCCATCTAACCATCGCGTTCGCTGCCTACCCCTTCTCCGGCGACCCTCAACCTTTCCCAACCTCAAATCTTTCTCCAGCGACTCCTCTCTTCTCATCAGATGACCAAAGTAGCTGAGCTTTAACTTTAGAATTTGACCCTCCAATGAGCAGTCAGGGTTTATGGTCGACAATATCGACTGATTTGATCTTCTGGCAGTCCAAGGAACTTTTAAGAGTCTTCACCAGCACCACAATTCAAACGCGTCAATTCTTCGGCGGTCAGCCTTTTTCACAGTCCAACTCTCGCATCCATACATCACAACTGGAAAGGCCATAGCACGGGTTATACGGATCTTGGTTGGCAGACTAATGTCTCTGCTCTTTACTAGGCGGTCAAGGCTAACCATTGCTCTCTTTCCCAGAAGCAGGCGTCTCCTAATTTCATGGCTGCAGTCTCCTTCCGAGGTAATCTTGGCGCCCAAGAACAGAAAATCTGTCACAGCTTCCACTTCTTGTCCATTGATGCTCCAGGACATGATAGGGCAAGACGCCATGATCTTCGTCTTTTTAATGTTCAGTTTAAGCCCAAACTTCTCACTCTCTTCTTGTACGCGCATCAGAAGTCTCTTGAGTTCCACTTTACTTTCTGCCATTAAAGTGGTATCATCCGCATATCTAAGGCTGTTGATACGTTTTCCAGCAATCTTCACTCCAGCTGGACTCGTCCAGACCGGCCTTCCTCATGATGCACTCTGCATATAGGTTAAATAGGCAGGGCGACAGTATGCAGCCTTGCCTCACCCCTTTCTCAATCGGAAACCAATCAGTAAGACCATGCCCAGTTCTGACTGTGGCCTCTTGCCCTTCACAAAGGTTCCTGAGGAGACAGATGAGGTGAATTGGAACTCCCATCTCTTGGAGAGCTTGCCACAATCTGCTGTGATCTACGCAGTCAAATGCTTTCGCATAATCAATAAAGCAGAAGTAAATGGGTTTCTGGAACTCTCTTGCTTTTTCCATGATCCAGCGAAGGTTGGCAATTTGGTCTCTAGTTCCTCTGCCCTTGAGAAACCCAGCTTGCACTTCCGGAAGCTCCCGATCCACATACTGCTGCAGCCTACCTTGCAGGATTTTTAACATCACCTTGCTAGCATGCGAAATAAGCGCGATCGTGCGGTAGTTGGAACAATCCTTGGCACTGCCTTTCTTTGAAATGGGGATGTAAACTGACCTCCTCCAATCCTGTGGCCACTGCAGGGTTGTCCAAATCTTTTGACATAATGTATGCAGTGTGTTAACAGCGTCGTGGTTGAGGTTTTGAAGCAACTCAGCTGGAATACCATCAATTCCGCTAGCTTTGTTCTTAGCAAGGCTGGCTAAGGCCCATTCAACTTCACTCTTCAGGATGCCCGGCTCGAGATCAGTAATCACAACCGCCCTATGTTGGGTTTGCACATCCGGGTCCTTCTTGTACAGCTCTTCTGTGTATTCCTGCCACCTCTTCTTTATCTCTGAGGCTTCAGTGAGGTCCTTGCCTCGTTTGTCCTTTATTACGCCCAGCTTAGCACAGAAGCTTCCTTTGATATCTTTGATTGTCTTATACAGAGCTCTTGTGTTCCTTAATTGGCTGTTGTCCTCAACTGCTTGACACTGTATGTTCAGGAAGGCATTCTTATCTCTCCTTGCTATTTTCTGAAAATCCGCATTGAGAACCTTGTATCTTTCTCTTTCCCCCATACCTTTTGCCATCCTCCTTTCCTCAGCTATTTGCAAAGCCTCTTCAGATAACCAGTTTGCTTTTTTGCATTTCTTTTGCTTTGGAACTACCTTAGTAGCAACTTCTTGTATTATATCACGAACATCAGTCCACATCTCTTCGGGCTCTTTGTCTTCTAGATCTAATTCTTGAAATCGATTCCTCACTTCCACAGCATATTCTAATGAAATCTGATCCAGATCATACCTGAAAGGCCTTCTAGTTTTCTGCGTTTTTCTCAATCGAAGCTTAATTTTGGCAACAAGAAGCTGATGATCGGTGCCACAATCGGCCCCAGGCCTTGTTTTTACTACTTGTATAGCGCTTCTTCATCTCTGCCGGCAAATAATATAATCGATCTGATTCCTGTACAGACCGTCCGGTGAAATTCATGTGTACAGGCGCCTCTTGTGCTGTTGAAAATGAGTATTCGCTATGGTCAGGTTTTTTCTTGACAGAACTCTACTAGCCTCTGCCCAGCTTCATTTGGCTCACCAAGATCGAACTTGCCTGTAATTCCGGATATTTCTTCGCTCCCGACCTTAGCATTCCAGTCTCCTATGAGAAAAACGACGTCTGATGATGCGGTGCGGTCTAAAAGGCATTGTAGGTCCGCATAAAATCTCTCAACGCCAGCTTCTTCAGCAGCAGTGGTCGGTGCATAGACTTGGATAACTGTTATGTGTAAAGGGTGACCTTGGATCCGAAGAGAAATCATTCGGTCGTTTTTGGGGTTGTACCCTAGCACTGCTTTGCCCATTCTTCTGTTTACTATGAGAGCGACCCCATTCCTTCTCTTGGATTCGTGCCCACAATAAAAGACATAATGGTCGCCGGAGTTAAATTCTCCCATTCCGGTCCACTTGAGCTCGCTGATACCCAAGATATCAATGTTCAATCTGTCCATTTCTCGCTTGACGATATCCAGTTTACCTTGCGTCATAGATCTTACATTCCATGTTGCTATGTGATATATCTCCTTGCAACATCGGACTTTCCGGTCGCTTCCCGACACATCCACAACTGAGCGTCCTTTTGGCTTTAGCCCAGCCGCTTCATTCGTCCTGGAGCTACTAGGAATCGCCCTTTGTTCATCCCCAGTAACATGTGGGGCGCCTTCCAACCTGGGTGGCTCATCTTCCGGAACCATATCGATAATGGTATTGTGACTGGCCATAGGGTTTCCTTGGCAGGAAATACTGGAGTGAGTTGCCATTACCTTCTCCAGTGAATCACATTTTGTTAGAACTCTCTGCCGTGACCTGTCTATCTTGGGTAGCCCTACACAGCAGAGCTCACGACTTCATCGAGTTTCGCAAGCCCTTCCACCACGACAAGGCAGTGATCCATGAAGGGGGCAGAAATAGTAAAGCTGGACAAAGGCGACAGCTCGGCAAGGAAAAATCCCTCCGGCAGAACTTGTGAAGACATGCTGAAGTTGAGTACGGGAATGTAGGTGAGGTTATTCTCGACGTGTACAATGTTATGAGGTAGGACGATGTTGCGCTGTAGAGTGACGTCGGTGATGGGATTGACAACGTAGTCGCCGTCAGGAAGGGAGGGAAAAGGTGACATGGGCACGTATACCGCCGCCTCGGGAGGTAGGCGAGTAAATGTACTGGAGCGGAGGCGAGGCTGGGATTGGTCAGCACTGGGGTCGTGAACACAATAGGGCAGGGCTAGGCGCAGAAGTCCGGAGGAACAGTCAATGAGAGCGGAATGGGCTGTTGAAAAGTGTAGGCCTAAGATCACGTCTTGAGGACAAGTAGTAAGGACGGCGAAGAGCACAGGGACGTGGTGGCCGGCGATGCTAACGCGTGCAGTGCACATTCCGATGATGGCAGCAGTGTTTCCATCAGCAACACGAACTGTAGAGGTGTTAGCGGGCGTAAGAACTTTTTTGAGGTGCTGGCGGAACAACGAACTAAGAACTGAAATATGGGCTCCAGTGTCAATGAGAGCGGGCACAGGGACTCGATCTATGAGGACATTGGTCAGGTTGCGGCGTGGTGCGATGGTCGAAACACAGTTAACTGTCCGGGTTGGTAACGCAGCGTCACGTCCGGGCGCTGCGTTGCCTAGTTTCCCGAGTAGGTGCCTTGGTACGTTGGGGACAAGCTGCGGCGACGAGTAGGTGATCGGGAATGGTGGGCTTGAGGCGATGGAGAACGGCTAGGACGACGGTCTTGCTCTGTGTTCTCAGTACGAAGATGTGCTGGGGTGACAGAAACGCGTCGTGGTGCATAATAGTTATGGCGGACAGGGCTGTAATAGGGTTGAGAGGGGGGAGCTGAACCACCCCGCACCTCCACCAAGGTGTTACGGGGTAGTTCAGCTTGTAGCAGAGGGCGGACACCGAAGACAAGGCTTCCAAACAGACGTTCTCTGTAGGCACCAGCAGACGCTGTCGAACGTCGTCTTCTCTCAAACTCACGAGAGTCTTCTTCTTCTCTCCTTATGCGTATGCACCGCCTAATGTGACAATATGTTCGATTGTCGTTGACATTTTGCTCGATGGCCGCAAGGCTCGTTTTGTTAACGTGTACGCGCCAGTTACGCGTAGTCTGACAAACGAGTTCTTCCGATCCATCATGACATATTTTCTCGACGACGTGCCCCGCGTTCTGCTCGGGGATTTCAATTGTGTTTTAGACACAATGCGTGACATCAGGGGGCCTGGTCAGGGCGCCTCCAATTACCACGCGAAGGAACTTGGAAAACTAGTGCGATCATTACGTTTAGAGGACGCGAGGGTCACTCTTCACAGAGACCATTTCGAGGCAACACGAGTCTGGGGCCAGAGACTTGTTACAGTGCGAGGCATTGTCTTTCCCACCAGGCCTTAAACTAAGTGATCACTTCCCGGTCACGGTTACTCTGCGAGCAGCCCCGGGCCGTACAAACAGCCCCCTGATGTGGCGCATGGATGCAGCGGTACTACGCGATGAACAGTGCTTCACTGATATACGCCGAGAGTTGTGCTTGTCTATGGCAGCAGTTAGTGACGTAACACCTGTTACCTGGGACGCGCTGAAAACACACTGGCGCGATGTTTTTGTGCATGCGGGGAAGGCGCGGCGTGTGGTGGTGGTGGTAGTGGTTATTTATTGTATGCACAAAAGGAAAGAAAACATGTTTGCCAGGCCCGGTATCTGCTATCTGTTATCTGAAGCACCTGAACTGGGGCTGCGGAAATAAAGGGATAGCGAGGAGAAGGTAGAGGAAATCAAAGAGGTGAGTGATAGGGAGAAAGTAAAGGGTAGGTAAAAATAAAAACAATATGGTACAGTGTACAGTAGTTTGCTTGAGGCCCACCCACAAATGTCTTAGGTCACTGAGCACTTGGCACATCGGGCGCGGCGTATCCGCATTACGACCATGTTGAATGATGTTCTGCGCAGTATGCGCATCGTACCGGGCGGCGAAACGCTTATGTTCGCGATGCGCGAATATCCCGAGACGCTGCACGAGCGTTATCACCGCATCCTCGAAGACAGTTCTCGTGCATCACTCTCAGCGGGACCATCAATCGTGCCGCTTGAGGATGACGCGGACGTCGGACACGCTCGAGCCATTGCCAACGCAGTAACAGGCGAACGCACGTGGAGAGCGTCACGTTTGCGGACGGTACGACGTCTTCGGAACCCGCGGACCTCCGCAACTCGTTTGCCGTGCATTTCGCGGCCCTCCTTTCGTCGCAAGGCCTCAACCAGGAGGAGCATTTTCAAGAAGCTGTCGGATCCTTCTGTGGGCCTCTCCCTAAACTTCCAGAAGACGCATATTCGGCATTTAAGGAGCCGGCAACTTTGGAGGAGGTGCGTTGTGCCTTAGGCGCCATGAACCAGTCGACAGCTCCCGGTCTTTTCTGACGTAGCGCGTTTCAACCTCACGCTGGATGCTAAAGTTAGCGTCGTGTAGACACGAGCGCGCGCTTTCACCTTTTATGTGGCGCGTATCGCGACAATCCCGCGCCGGGTGGTGAACAGACTCGCGTCCTTAATAGGGACTTTTGTTTGGGATGGCAGGACAGTGCTAGACGCCCGTCACATTATACACATTCCGAGGAGCAGGGGAGGCCTTGGCCTTCCGTGCATCCCGACAGTGGCTCGAGTGCTCGCGTTGAGGCTGTTAGAGAGGCTATTAGCTGACGAGTCTTACCCCGGTCGCTCGCTCATCCTGTACTGAATGAGCACGGCCCGTCGTGTGCTTACACCCGAACAATACCTCGGTCCACAAACGGACAGAGCCCTTCATACTTAACCAGCCAAAAGACGAGACACAGCAAAGAGGAGGACAGGACAAGGCTGGACTATCAACTGAATTTTCGTCTTCATCTTCTTCCCAATGTCTTACATTCCACCGGTTGGGTTGTGCGCGAGCTTTTCGGAAGGAGTCTTCGTTGTTTTCTTCCGATCATAAACATTCAGTTGATAGTCCAGCCTTGTCCTGTCCTCCTCTTTGCTGTGTCTCGTATTTTGGCTGGTTAAGTATGAACCCATACCAACGTGCCCAGTCATCAACCTTGTTGGACAGAGCTCTGCCTTTTTACCGCGAGGTTGCCGAGATAAAGTCGACTCTAGATGCAGACCTGTCAGATGTTAATGTAGGCGACCTACCAGCCATACGCATCATCGAATTAGTAGCGGTTCGCAGGCTTTCAGCTGATGAGCAACGAGAAACCG
The DNA here is from genome assembly GCF_055883805.1 of Amblyomma maculatum. Classification (NCBI taxonomy): domain Eukaryota; kingdom Metazoa; phylum Arthropoda; class Arachnida; order Ixodida; family Ixodidae; genus Amblyomma; species Amblyomma maculatum. Next base: position 20,863,377 of record NC_139351.1, on the reverse strand, counting down.
ATGTACGCAAATAGCGAGCGTCGGCAGCTTGTCGGCTGCCAAATGAAGTGCGAGATTTTGACTGGCTTAGGCGCTGGGGCGTCCTCCCCACGAGACAGCGCCTTGCCAGATGGGATATTGTACCCAATGACCAGTGTGCCAACTGCGGTGCTCCCGATAGCTTCGCGCATGTTTTTTTTTCGAATGTGAAGTTGCGAGAACAATGGGGCGGCTCGCATATAGGATGTTTAACGTCCGCATGAACCCCGGCGTCAGGTGCCGGCGCACCCCTTTTGAACACCTTGTGTTCAGTGTGGTTCTATTTGTGTTGTGGCGTCGAAGGTGCCTCGCTGAGGTGCGTCGAACTCCCGCCCGAGCATTGTACCCAGACTTGCAGAGGCTTCACCTCGTCATCTGGAAGTATCTCTCTGAACAGTTAGAAACTGACGGCGGGACGCGGTTTCTGCGGCGCTGGCACACGCGTTTCTATGTTGTACGAGGCAGCAGACTTGAGATGCCTGTCGTCCTTTATTAGAACCCTCCTCGTTTATACTGTTTTCCCTTCTTAGGGGAATCATGTTATATTTAGTTGATTATGTATATGTAACCTATAGTGTTTTGTATAGTGCTTTGTTTTGTGAGTAATGTGTGTTTTGGTATGCATGTGTGTATCCAATAAATTCTCTTTATGTGTTCATTTGGGCAGGTCGTACGGAACTAGTATGCCCTGCTGCACTCGGCCAGCCACGTTTGAAGGGTGGGTTTGCCTTCCCTTCTTCGTCAGTCTGCAGTCGGCTGCTGGCTCTACGCTTCCTTTTTAGTTTGCTGCAGGGTGATAAGGGCCCAGCACGGGTACCTGCCTTTTATTTGTTAGGCACAAATGTGAGTGAGCTTGTGCCTGACATACCAATCAATAGGGGACCTCAGGATTTCCGGATACCTGTTTTTTTATTCGTGTATGGTGGCATTTCGTCGCCACGTCCGCCATGTGAGCCCTGACTTAGACGTCTCGGCGAACAGAGTAGCGGAGTCAATGGGAACGTTACTACTTCCGGTGGTGCCTGCGGAACGTAGGTGAAGAGCGGATTCCACTTGTTGGTTACCACTCACAGCGTCGTTTCTTCCAGGGCATTTACGTGACTTTATGTGGCTTTCGGTGTGGGTGGTTTTGCCTACACGAGATCGGCAGCAGCGATGGGGCATTGTGCGGACAGCGCAGTGCCCCAACTACCCACTTCAAGAATCGAATCGTCACATGGCCCAGCAATGCGTCGTTGCTCGTGTTTTTTGGAGGGCAGTTCATGCCGGTTTCAGATGTCTAGGTATTATTCGATTTCAGATAAATGGTAGATGCCCTTGCGGTCGCTTTGCACGATTGCTGATTGTAGCTGGCGCTTTCGTGTTTTGGCGCAATCGTTGTGAGGCTGTCGCATCGAGCCGGCGCCGACGTGCGCTTTTCCCTATCCTGACGCGTCAACAAAAGGAGATCGTAAGCTTTCTGGCTGAGGAACTTTTCTACCTTGGTGAGCGAGAGTTCCTTCGCCAATGGTTTTGCCCTTCTGTTTCCGTGTCCGATGGACGTGTCCGGATGGTTTTTAACCCCCTTTGGTACCTGTAATATAATGTAAATATTTATGTCAACTCACTCCTATATGCAACGCAACACACATGTGCATCTAAACATGTCGAATGAAAGTGTATTGAGTGATGTTTAACGCACTTTGGTACCTGCAATATAATGCAAATATATATGTCCACTCACAGCATTTCACATCGCAACCCACATGTGCAATACAAACTGTACATGCGATTGCAGTATATGTTTATATCTATTTTATTTGGCAAATTATTCTACACTATTCCTTCATGCACATTGTCATTCAAAATTGTATATATCATCATTACAAACTGCCCAGTTTTACTCTATATGTAAATACTGATTTGTAATGAATTTGCTCAGTAGGATGTATTTTATGAGCACTTTCCTTTGTTGTTAATCATGTGCATTTCCTGTTTTGGTCATTTGTCGCCGCTCGTGTGAATGTCTAATGGGAACGCCTAATGTCTAATAAAACTTTTTCTAAACACTAATCGCTGATGTCCGCAATTTCATTTCGTTGGAAGAACGGGTGGTGGCATAGAGAAAGGGATTTGCTAAAGAGCGGACACTATGCGAACTCTGGGCCCAGGAAATGAGGAGCTTTTTATTTTTCCAAAATGAGCCAGAACCACGAAAACCAACTGCGAACAGGGCCGTATTTTCTTGTTTGGAGGGAATGCGCTGGTATTCAACCTAGTACCTCAGAAGTTTTATGGGTAGATAGAGCACTCAAACAGCATTAATCGCCAAAAATATACGTGCATAGTTTGGCCTGTGCAACAATAGAAACATTAAATTTGGCACATTTTGAAGCGAAGCATTGGATTCGACCCGGTTTTCTTCTCGAAATTTTATTATTACTGAAGTATATTTCAGGTATATTTCAGGTGAAGTATATTTCAGCCGCAGTCGATACATGACCATAGCGGCGGTAGATGGGGGAGGCACCCTCATCACGGCGGCTACCATACTAGGGAAAGAAACCGAGATAGCGGAGGAAGCTGCGATAGCGATCGCTTGCGTTGGCACCAAAGCTAGATATATTATTAGCGACAGTAAAACTGCAATCCAAAATTTCAGTAGGGGGAGGGTAAACCCCCTCACCACCAAAATTTTAACGCAAGGAGTGATTGATAGGACGATCAACATCATCTGGACCCCGGCGCACGAATCTGTCAGCGGTAACGAGGCGGCCCACAGTGCAGCTCGAGATCTCTACCTCCGAGCTGTACAGGATGGCTCGACTCAGGCAGAACATAATAGAGAAGGGCGATTAATCTCGTATCAAGACATTACAGAACACTACAGGCAATGCCGGAGGCGTTTCCCCCCACCAAACAAGGCGTTAAATAGAGGTCAGGCAATGGCGTGGAGACGCCTGCAGACTGGAGTATACCCAAACCCAGTACTAAATAAACATATCCGATCGGACTGCGAGGACGATAAATGTAAAAGGTGTGGGGCGAGAGGAACCCTCGACCATATAATTTGGGAGTGCGCTTACTCCCCAGGCAGGGCGCAAAACATTTGCAGTAGGGAAGCCTGGGAAACCTTATTGCGAAGCTCAGACCCTGAGCTCCAACTCACCGCCGTCCAACTGGCAGCAGAGGCCGCCGGCGAAACCAAACCGGCCAGCATCTAATGCGACCATCCCGTGCGGCTGGGCCGCTAAGTCCCCTCCCCCTTACAGGGGGGTGAGACAGAGCGGCCCAGGCGGTGTGGTCCTTCTCTGTTGGACAATAAAAGTTTTCAACAACAACAACAACAACAACATACATGGATAGTTGGCCTGTCTTCCTGGCAGCATAAGCAGCCTTCTTCGTAATCTTCCATGGGCTCCCTTTTTTTGAACGATGTTTCTGTCACAAGCGCACACTTGAGAGACTTCTTTCTGTGTTTGAATTTCGGAAGCGGCAAATTTTTTGCGTGCCCCGCCGCGGTGGTGCAGCGTTTAGACGCCCGACTACTGTGCCGGAGTACCCGGGTTCGATCCAGACCGCCAGCGGCTGCGTTTCGATGTCAGTGCACGTTAAAGATTCCCAGGTGGTCGAAATTACTCCGGTGCTCTTCTACGGCACCCCTTTCTCGAATAACACGATCTGTCGGGCTAGTTGGTAACGATCCATATGTATCAGCAGCGCGAACACAATCAGAGGAAAAGAAGAAGCGCGAACACAATCAGAGGAAAAGAAGAAGCGCGAACACAATCAGAGGAAAAGAAGAACAAGAAGGACAGAAGAAGAAGGTCCTTCTTGTTCTTCTTTTCCTCTGATTGTGTTCGCGCTGCTGATACATATGTACCCCTTTCTCTCTGCGATTTCACTTCAACGCGGTTCAGGTGTCCCCCCCGCCGGGGTGGTGCAGTGGTAAGACGCCCGACTACTGTCCGGAGTTCCCGGGTTCGAACCCGACTTCGGCGGCTGCGTTTCGATGGAGGCGAAACGAAGAGGCGTCCGTGTGCTGTGCGATGTCAGCGCACGTTAAAGATCCCCAGGTGGTCGAAATTTCTCCGTAGCCCTCCACTACGGCTCCTCTTTCTCTCTTTCCACTTTCACTCCCACCTTCCTCTCTTCCCTTACGGCGCGGTTGCGGTGTCCACAGAAAACAAGTGAGACAGTTACCGCGCCTTTCCCTTCCTATAAATAAATCAGTTCAGGTGCCCACAGAACAAGAGTGGTATACTGCGCCTTTTCTTTCTTGTGAAATAATTATTAGTATTAAAATTCTTGCTTTCTCGGCGTCTTCGCAGGCAATTTTTCTTCCCTCGTCTGGGCACGGAACGTTCACCGATCTCTTCATACCCGTCGCAATCCACGCTGAACTAAGTTCGTCAAAGCAAAAGTCTTAAAAAACAAACAAACAAAGGAACTCGCGAAACAGACCACGTAGTCCGCGCTATCAGGCACGAGCACCACCTATAAGGAGCCTATAAGGAGGCTGCCATGTGGCTGAATCGGGTCAGTATCCTATTTATAGTGCTCTAGAATTCCAATCTTCTATAGCACTATATCCTATTGGTTGAACGGATTTGGCTCATTTCGATCCACGCAATACTCTAGACCACTATAACGCAACGGAAGAATTTAGCTCGTTTTCGATTAGTTGGTGTGATTTGACCCGTTTTGTTCTGACTTGTTTTTTAAAGGAACGTTGACTGGATTAGCTTCACACTACAGTTGGGTTTGCGTTAGTTTCGGTTTGTGGATTTGGCTCCCCCCCCCCCCAATTTCGAAAAAGAAAAAACTTCTCAAATGACGCATGACTGATAACTAGTGTAATCCCCCGGCACCACTAAACGGATGGCGCCACCAACTTTTGCCACGCCGCGCGCGCGGGTGCCGCCGGCACCGACTTAAGCAGACTCCGGAAGGGCAGGGTTGTCTACGCGGCCTGCGTGTTTGTTCGTGAGGACAGACTGCGTATTTTATGGATTCCTTGGCCTTCGAAGTGGACCTACTGCAGTTTGTCAGGACGACAAGGTGAGGAAAAATATTTGGGCTTAAAACGCTGCATTTCGAGCAGTTTATGCCGACCGGCCGGTCGGTTTCTTGAAATGCGCTGCTCGTGAACAGGCGCCGGTGTGCACGCCATGGATCAGCCAGTTCGTGAAACCCGGCAGCTTCCAGCAAAGGCAAGGTGAGAAATGTTTATTTGCAATCTACGCTGCATTTCAAGCAGTTTAGCTCAGCACTCTGGCTGGCGCGGTTGTGAAGGAAATACCTATATGTGCTCGGTAATGGCGCAACAACGGCTCGCCGGTTACTGCGCAGTTAGATAAGAGCGAACCCACGCCTGACGCTCTTTGCTTGGTTTGCCTAGTTGTTACTTCTGCGTGATTTCTCGTTCAGTTTACGTGTTGGGGCGTTTTTTATGGCTCTGCTATGCCTGGATAAACGTAGCGAAAAGCAGTGACTACCTCGGGATCAGAGGATAATTTCCCCAGTTTTCTGCGCAGTTCGCCAGCAGCTAAACTTTCCTCTGCTTCCATGTCGAGTGCATCTAAGTTCACCGGCGTTCTGTAATTCTTTTACAGGAAAGGAAATGCGCAGCATCTGTCACTCGCAGAAGACACGAAGCGCCGCCCGGGGGCTTTGGAGCGCACTCGTTGCCGCTTGGACCTCATAGCCGACGGCACATGGGCTGTTGGGGTTGGGGTTGTAGGCAGAAGGAAAAGAAAATGCACGGGCCTACTCCTGGCTCCGTAGCTGAGCCACCTCCGCTGCCTCGTGCGAACAGAAGAAAGTAGAGAAGAGCAAAACAAGAGGGAGAGAAAGACGCGCGCCGCAACAACCGTCGTCCGCCACCTAGGCGATGGCGGGTGCAATGACGGCATACAACAGATAAAAAGTCGGTGGCTGGCTAGCCCCCGCCGCAAGCTGCGTTGACCTATCCCAGCCCCGTAGGGCCAGATACAGCCACCCTCACCACCTTCGCAAAAATGCGCGACCCCGCAGATGGGTGACGTCACATTCTTGACGTCACCCTAATTGAGTGTGTTAACTATTTTTAACGCGAAAGCGTTACTTTGCGATGTCCACAAATTTTGTCTGCAGACCCTGTCCGCAGACCGCGTCCGCAAAATCGTGTCCGCCGCAGTTGCGAGTAATTGGGAAGTGGTAGAGGTTAATGAGCAGTGTCAATCGCGTCGTGATGCTTGCGGCCGGAGCGGTAAACAACGCGGACATCATATTCCTGAAGGCGAAGAGCCCACCTTACCAGTCTGCCGGATGGGTCTTTCAGTGAGGAAAGCCAGCAAAGCGCATGGTGGTCCGTCACTACCTGAAAAGGGCGGCCATTGAGGTAAGGGCGGAATTTAGTAAGCGCCCAAATAATCTCTAAGCAATCTTTTTGCGTAACAGAGTAATTGGAATCAGCCTTCGTGAGTGTACGGCTAGCATAGGTGACCACGTCTCCAGTGTAGCCTGATTTGCTCTGAGCGAGCTCAGCGCCGAGACCAACACCACTGGCGTCCGTGTGGAGCTCGGTAGGCTCTGTGGGATCGAAGTTGCGCAGGACAGGTGGTGCCGTGAGGATGTGGCGTAAAGCATTTAAGGCATCTTCGCACGTTCGCGACCACTGCGAAAGGTCGGAACTGCCGGACAGAAGTTCTGTCAAGGGAGCAGCAATGGAAGCAAAATTCTAATAAAGTGGCAAAAGTAAGAGCACAGTCCGAGGAAGCTACGTAGACCTTTGATGGAAGTCTGTTTGGGAAAGGCTGCTAGGCACGAAGTTTGGCAGGGTCTGGAGATGCACCTTCCTTGGAGACAACGAGGCCGAGAATGGTGAGCTGGTGGGCGGCAAAACATTTTTTTTCAAATTCAGCTGTAGTCCGTCATCAGATAGGCAGATCAAAACGTGCTTCAAACTGCAGAGGTGTGTGTAAAAGTCAGGAGAAAAGACGACAATTTCGTCAAGGTAGCACACACATATGTCTTCCACTTTAGGCCACGCAAAATGGAGTCCATCATCCGCTCAAATGTTACCGGAGTATTACAAAGGCCAAATGGCTTAACTGTATATTCGTACAAGCCCCCGGGAGTTAGAAGGGCAGTTTTGGGGCGATCAGTCGCTTCTGGAACGTAAATATAGATAAGAAAAGAGCTCGGTGCATTGCAAACAATCGACAGCGTCGTCGATGCGTGAGAGATGATAGACGTCTTGGCGCGTGATCTTATTAAGACGGCGATAATCGACACAGAAGCGGATAGAACTATCTTTCTTTTTTACGAGGACAACAGGTGACGCCCAAGGGCTGCGTGAGGGCTGAATCACGCCGTTGTGGAGCATTATGTCGACTTGCTCTTCAATAGCCTGGCGTTCGGTTGCAGACACACGATAGGGGCGCTGTCGCAGTGTCGCAGGTCGATATTTTCGGCGATGAGGGCTTTAGCACAGGAGTTCGATAGTTCGGCGTCTGGTAAGGCATCGGGCAAAGTCGAGAACCCCACTTAAGCGCGAGCACAATCGATAATAGCAGCGTGACGCGATAGGAAATCCCAGCCTAAAAGCGTTTGAGCAACTTGGCAGCACGACAAACTCAATTGTGTAAAGGCAATTCTGGATTACTAATCAAGCGGTGCACCCTCCTAACGCTTGATATGCTGAGCGCTGGCCGTTCGCAACGAAAGTCCCGCACTTGGCGCCTTCACTTTCGTCAAAGATCTGCATAGTTTTGCGTCCATTACCGAAATCACAGCATTAGTGTCAATTAGAGCCATGACAGCAAAACCCTTGACGAAAAGTTCATTAAGATTGGCTGGCGACAGATGAGGACTTGGGAAGTTCCACGGGGTCGCAGTTCTCGCCTCAGAAACTGCGGCGTCTAGTTTTCCTCACGTGAAGTGTTCTGTCGACGTCGCATCGGAGAGATAGAGCGGCGTCGTGTCGACGGTGAACGGCGGTCGGACATGGCAGGGCAGTCTGGGGAGAAATGACGGCTCGCTGGAGGCTCAGTAGCCGCAATGCCGAGGCGTCGAAGACCAGTAGCCAGAACCATGAGTAGGTGGTGCTGACACTGGGAGACGGTTTCGGCAATAACGGGAAATATGTCCAGCCAGCCCGCAAGTGTAACAAATTGGCCGGTTATCTGTCGTGCGCCAGGGATTGTGTGGTCTTGGAGCCGGTCGAATAAACTGCGAAGGTTCTCGAGCAGGACCAGGAGGTGGCTGAACGTAGGCAGGTTGTGGCGGAGCATATGTAGGTTGTTGTCGGGCAGCAACAGCCGCATATGTCAACGGGGCTGCGACAGGCATGGATTGAGGGGCTGGAGGAAGATATTCAGATACCTGGTCTTGAATAATCTGGCGCAAACTGGGAGCTAGGTGTGATGAAGGCGCTTCATGGCAGAAGAGAGCTGTCGAGCAACTTTTTCCCGAATGAAGCTCTTGATTTGTGGCAGGAGCGCAGAACGTTCACCTGCATCTGTCAGGCCAGCAAGAAACTCAATGTGCATGGTGTTCGCGCGAGTTATGGCAGTCTGTTTGCGCAGTTCATCAAAACGTTAACACAGCGTGACAACTTTCGCGACGGTGCGGATATCTCGAGCTGTCAGCATCTGAAAGGCGTCGTCATCGATGCCTTGCAGAATGTGCTTTATCTTGTCGGCCTCTGATATCTGTGCGTACACGCGCTTGCACAAGTCGACGATGTCCTCGATTTAAGTCGTAAAATTCTTGCCAACCTGCTGAGACCGCGCACGCAAGCGCTGTTCAGCGCGGAGTTTCCTCACAGCAATACGACCGAAAACTTCAGATAAGCTGGCTTTGAACACGGACCATGATGGAATGTCCACTACATGGTTCCGAAACCATAGATTTGTTTTTTTTTATTTTTCTGAGTTTGTCATGAACTAGGTATATATTTTACCCTCACGTTTATCACCTTGTGCGCTGTCCCCCATAAGCTTCCTTTTTTTTTAGTGTACCTTGAGAGTAGGCGTTCCTAATACTCATGTTCGAGCCTTTAAGTTTTTTGCAGTGTTCAATATCAGTTTCTTTTCATTGAAGCCCTGGAGATAGATTATCCCTGGACGGTTAGTGCCTTCTCGGCCAAGCCAGTCAGTGCGGCCGATAGAATTGCACTCCACATTCAGCTTATCCTTCATTATCTCCGTTACAAGCTTTTTCTTGAGCAGCTCTTCTGCTTCATCGGGGATGTCGGTCATGCCATGAATAACTATATTTGACCGCCTGTTTCGGTCCTTCAGATGTGTTAGCTTTTTTTTTGTCTGGAAGCCAAGGACGTGCTCCAATGATTTAGGGCAGTTTCAACCCTAACACAGTGAGAAGGAGAAGATTCTGATAGCTTTCCTTCAATTTCAGTGAACATCTGTTGAAGGTTACTTATTTTTCTGGCATTAGTTGAGCTTTCATCTTGGAAATATCATTGCAAATAGCAGTTCGACCTTCAAGCAACTGTTCACACAGCTCTTTCTGTGTTGAACCACGATTGGCCGCGATATTCCCTCAAAGAAGCCCTTTGTAAACATGAAAACACTCATATGATAGGTCGAGACACACATATATGTTATACTTTTAGCAAAACAACGTATTTATCTAATTTTTAGGCTCACTGTTTCCAAGAGAATTGACTCATCGAACTTATATTACGCCTTTTACGGTTAAATACAAACCAAAATCACGTAATAATGACCGCTTGTTAGATTTGGGGCGTGTTGAAATCAGGTAATACCACTAGTCACTGTAAGTTCTGGCATATTTATTGCTGTAGATTTAACAGCATGAAAGGCGGTTTTAAGTAATTGGAACCAACTCCGAAATGGAACGCAAAAAAGTATAGTGACTCGCGTTAATGCTGGTATTCTCTATAATGTCCTGCGCGTCATTTCAAAAACAGAAAAGAACCAAAATTTGCTGACTTTGAAGAAAAATGTTTGGCCCGCATCCACTTTAAGAATGCAAAAATTAGGCCAAAATGCGGAAGCCGGTCCAAATATGTCGGTGTTCCTTCTTTTCAGAAGAGGAAATCGAAGCCCAGTGAAGAGAAGCACGGAAATGCTTGCTATTTAGGGGGGATATTTCGCAAGTGGCGATGCCTTAGGCGTTGCCTTAAGGCCGGAATACATGGAGCGTTTTTGCCGCATCAAACCGGCGTTTTACGCCCGACGGCGCGCACTCGACGCTCCGCGTCAAAAAAAAACGCCCGCCGCCTCCGATCTGGACCTGCCAGATATTTGACGCGCGACGCGCGCGTCTGACGCTACCGGAAGTGACCAAATTCAACTCACTTCCGTCTTTCCGTTCCCTTTGGCGCGAACTCTCACATCTTTCCTCGCGCGCGATCTACCCTCATAGAGAAATGGCGACCAAAGCCTCGCGTGTAGAGTTTAATGATAAACTTATATGCGCGGTGCAAAAGCGCCCCATATTATGGGATAGCTCCCGCAAAGATTACAAAGATCACAGGAAGAAAGCGGCGGCATGGGCCGAAGTTGTCACGGAAATTGGATGCGACTCAGGTATGTTTGCACGCTACAAGTATTTCTAGCAAAGTGCAGGGCAGTCGTTTTCTGCGCCTTTTAACGGTCTACATGCATGTTCTTCTTAGGAATGTATCCCGCCGTGGTCAAAGAACCACTGTTCCGCTGCCGCACTACTAGTATGCGCGGCGGAGCCAGTCTTCGAGCCGATCTTTGCTTGAGTGTTCCCCACAGTGAAATGACGCAACATATGCTCTTTAATTACGCTTGCCTGTCTCAAAGATATCTGAGCTCTTGTTACATGCATATGCAACGAGGTTGTCGATCTGCATGAATTTGTTCATGGTTAGGTGCATGGTTACGAGCGTTGGGGTAGTTGGCTCACAATATTTTGAAAAGCGTGTAGCTAGCCACAAGGGCGACCAGCCTTCCCGTGTCATCAACGTGGTGTGTTACGTGCATTTCAAGATAACGTCAATACTTATTTCAACCTCACCGCGGTCCCTCAATAGTGTGTTGCTCCTCCTCGAGGACGCGGATGAGATCGCGGCAGCCGTATTTCAATCGAGGTAAAACGCAATAGGAGCCTGTATACTGTGCGTTGTCAGTGCACGTTTAATTCCTACGTGGTCAAAATTTCTCGAGCCTTCCAGCAACCATACCGTGACGAGCCAAGGCTAATTAATGGCGTGCTGTTTTTGATGCCGAAGATATTCACCGTAACGTATTTAATTCGTGTGAGTGTATAGTAGTGAACAGAGATTAATCTGTGAAACTCTATTTGTAGGCGTTAATATAATTGCGCGTTGGAAAAGCCTGCGCGATACTTTTATAAAGAAGCATCGCGCATGGAAGGATGGCGCACCAAGTGGCTCAGGAGCCGTCGATGCTGTGCAAGTGCGGTGGCCTTACTTCCACCTGATGATGTTCCCCAAAGATTAGGTGGACATTGGCAGGTATGGCCATTGCTTGATGGTTACTGGTTTAAAACAATTTATTTCCAAAAGCCCAATAAAGGATGCTACATACATAAGGAGGCTGGGAAGCAAAGTGCTTTGCATGCAAGATCAGATGACATATGAGCAGCTGAAAAAAATATATACATTTATATTCTACAGGTTCAATACTGGAATGGGTTGTGTATCATTTTGTGTGCAAAACATTAACATGCATGATTGCAGCTGTTTGCATTATTTACAACAGTCTTTTTTATTTTTTTAAGAATGTTGTTGATTGCCTCAGGACATAAAGGAATATGTAAAAGTAAAATAAAAAGGTATTAAATGAAAGAAAAAAAAGCTGGCAGTTCTAATAAAGTCCAAGGGGGAATGATGATGAGGCCCCTGCGTCCAAGCAATGTGAGAAGACGAGTTGTTTGGCGAAAGACCCACTGCTGTCGGCTAAAGTCTCTTTCAACCAAGCATCATACCAGTAAGAATTTGTGCAATTGTGAAATGTAAAGACGTTTGTGGCACTGAGGCTCATGTGATGTTCCATTTTTATTTTCAGCACCATCTCAAACAGCCATGGGCAGAGCCCATGTATTCAGGACGCAGAATATATCGAAGCACTGCACAATCAGTGCACAGCAGAATCTCTGCTGCACTCAATATACAGTGAGGCAGAAGGTATGAATTTACATTTGGGTTATGCCACTAACTACTTGGAAATGGGGTTGTGTTTGCAAGAGCCCACACATGGAGTAGAAAGTACTGACAGTGAAGCCTCTCAAAGATCGAAAGTGTTGCTTTGCTTTTTACAAGTACCATTCTGGTATTAAAAAAAAGAAAGCTATTATTCCTCATGTTACAGTCAACATGATGCTGAAAACCTATGTAAGGCTCAATCCTGGAATACATGCTTGCATTTATGAAGAAGCAGCATGGCACGTTCCTGCTAGTCATTTTGTTCCTTGTTTGTATAATTATTCTAAATCTTTTATAGTGCTTCAGCTTTGAAATCCTCTGTTTTGTCTGGACACAGATGAACAGTCTCAAGGCGAGATCAGCGGAATGCAGGCAAGGAGGAGCCAGAGCCCAGAGCCACTTGCAGCAAATGGCCTGACTCAGTCCAGCGGGACGTCAACCCCGCAAAGCCCTCGGCCTGTCCCCAAAAAAAGGAAGCGAAAAGAACAGGCGAGCTTGCAAGAAGATATGAACAAAGTAGATGCCATGATTATACAAGAACGCGACGAAGCTGCTATGTATGGGCAGCTCGTCGCACAAAAGCTTCGAGCATGTCCAAAGCATGCCAAGCATGCGATGGAGCTAGATTTGCTTCAATTTATAGCAAAATACACTTTTGACAACAAATAAAAGTATTCAGTGGCCTGTTTCTATATGGGCCATCAACTTCTTATAGTGTTTCCAGTCCACCACTGCTAAACCAGGCTGTGTAGCATGTTATTCCTGAACATTTGCCAAAAATCCCTGACCACTGAAGAGGTGGGAAAGATACCAGGCAATGATAAGGAACAGTATAAAGGATGTATTCGCTATTCACAGCGTAATATTTACTGAAATTAGAAATGTACCTTTGAAAATGAATTTGCTCGTTTGAAGGAACCGACTTCTTCGTGAAGAGGGTCCAACCTTAGAACTGACTTGTGCTTCTCTTCAAGCTCTTTCGCAGCGGTATCTACCTTCGCTTTTATTCTTCTGTGCATATGCGTTTCCACTAAGAGCATTCGAATGTCAGATGTTCATTTTGGATCATAAGTATCAAAAATTGGCTGATATTACAACACAAGCATTTTCACAAAATGCAACGATAAAAGGAACACGGCACTGCAACAGATATTTAAACCCTCATCATTTATTGCGATTTAACACCAACTGTGAACTTCAATATAAGGGATCTGGGCACAAGGGAGGTGCTGAATGTTCCCAAGAAACGCTGTGAGCTGCCCTTCTCAGCATGGTTCAGATATATAAGGTTTATATTTCCAGCTACTGACTTGTCATTGGACACCTCACTGGGGGGATATCTCAGTTAACCTTTCTTATATGATCAAGTTATGACAGATGTGCTGCGTATTCCTGACAAACACAAAGTGATATAATCGAAAAGCAGCAGCCTGCGACACTCGCTTGTAATAGCTAATGGCTCGGCTTCATCTGTGGAATAGTGCCCAAAACACAGCACGCTTGCCAGGACGTGGCCCGCTTATCCCTGTGACTAGGCACATATGCTCACCAGTTTTTGTGCTGCGTTAATGCCTGAAGGCATTGATATGGACGAAGGCCTTCCTACTCCTTTAGGCCGCAAATGGGTTGGAAAACTACACCTTGACGGAAAAATAGTTCACAGATGGAGAAGAAAACAAATTGCATCGAATCACATTTCTGGATATAATACCATTAATAGCACAGAGTGCAGCAAAAATCTGTGTTCTGCTAAATTTGATGACAGAACATTTGAGGCAACCGGTTTGGAACAGTTTTTGAGCAATATTGTGTCTTGGAGCAGAATGGAGCATATGAAGGCGCACTCCCACCCCTGATACACTATTAATTCTGAGGTGCTGGAATTCCAGTATGTGCCCACTGCCAAGTAACGGCACCTTCGTTGGAGAAGTAGTGGGCGAAAAGGTTTCGTGTCTCGGCAGCATTTCCTTGATAGTTCCTCGACTGTATGGTCTCCAAGTCAAGTAGGCTACTTGATGCAGCTTCTCTCCTCCACTGTCCTGGGCCAACATTCCCATAATCATCTTCGCAATCGACATAGCCTGGCGGGCAATAGGCTGCATCTCGAGTTGTCGATATGAAGTTGTGAAGGGCACAACAGGCCAGAACAGCAAATGTAGCGTTTTTGGGATGTAGGTATGTGGGCCCAAGCAGGATTCGCCACCGAGCCGCCAGAATACCAAAAGCATTTTCCACGATGCGCGTGCAGTGCAATTAAAAAGCATGATTATATGTTTTGTCACTGTAAAATAGTGCAAGTTAGCCATTTTCACTTCAAGCAAGCTTTGTATTAGTGCACATGATTAGTTAGTAATTAAAAAAGGTATTAGATATGAAGGAATGTACGCTGAACCATATAAATCCAGGAGCGCAGACATCAAACATTAATAGTGCATCCACGGGTTGCTTTAGTTTTTTACCAGAATGCTAAATCCTGCCTGGCGCAGGCATGAGAGTGAAAAGGAATAAAAAAGCAGCGACTATACTGCAGTTTGTTACATGCCTCATGTGACCTGTAGGCAACTATTGCAGCCACCAATTAGCTGTTTAAGCTGAAACAGCTTGATAAATGAAATTTAGTTATATTCGGCGCCTGTGGCGAACATTGGTGAAAAAAATTCTCATAGTACACAAGATTATAGAATTGAAAAGGCAAACTTGGTACTTACCTTGGAACAAACTGTGTTCAGGGTTGATTGTTTTAGATACAAGCATACTTAAACTGTCGGCAATCATGTCAGCACACTTCTTTGTTATGAATGCATGCAATTGTGTGAGTGCTAGATCAGCATTAGCGCTTGACACAGGAAAACCTAAAATGTGCAAAGACACTTGGGCTAATACTAGCCAGCCACATGCACGCAGTTTTGAAAACAAAGGGGGCTTGACAGCAGAGCCCAGCATGTACTGGCGGTAACTGTGGAACTCTGACTTGAGCTGTTTTACATTGTGCTCATCCCTCACTGCGAGTCCTAATCTGTTCAACTGACGAATGAGTTATTTAGTTGAAAAATAAGTCTTAGGGAGAAGTTGACGGACAGATTTACGTAAATGATCCATGATAGCAGTGTGTTTCGGTGGGTCAACGTGACAGATATTCTCAAGCAGACCCCCCCCCCCCCTCCTTGGTGTGATTTTTGAGGATCTCCTTGCCTGCTTCTCTACTTTGAAGGGAATCATGAACATCCCCAAAAAACTAGGTTTTTTTTTGGGGGGGGGGGTTAACAGATTTCATAATTTTTTTTTTTTACTGGCAAAGTTTGTGGATGTTTTCAGTTAAAATTGGAAACTACATGGCCTAGTTATGAATTATGAAATGGTCACAGGCAAATGCCATGTAGTGATTACTGTTTACTAATGTTTTACGAATCGCTGCAAAGAAAGCATGCAAACTAGATGTTTATACCCCTATTTTGCTTGGCCGTATGTACTGCAGAAAATAATTTTGCTGTGCATTTAATTGCTCATATGTTTTTATGTCAATAAATACACTTCTTCACAGCAGCCTTCACAGCAGCTCTTCTCCCTCCTCGTCACTTAAGCACGGTGTAAAATACTATATGAAATAAATGCTACTGACGAAAACCAATATGAAGGAATTTCAATATCATCCTCCTTTCTTTTCTCATACCGAATAAACCTATCCCTATCTATACAATGCCATTCATTACCTTGCTCTGCTCAGGCGGTAGTTGAACACCCTCTGGCTTGATTGCATACTCTTGCCGGGGTATGGGCGCAGAAAATCGGGCCTCAACTGGAACGCCTCGTCCCCGACGAAGACGTGCGGCGCAACCTTCTTGCTTTTTGGAAGGCGTGCTGCTGCTGGTAACTTCACCGAGGCATTGCTTAGCCTCTTCCCAAAGGTGCATGACTTGAAAATTCCGCCGTGACTATGCCGCCCTGGTGCACCGACATCGACCATCAAGAACTTGTAGTGTGCATCGACGATGGCCATAAGAACAATAGAGAATGTCCCCTAGTGAAAGCAAAAAAGACGTGCATGAGCAGACTGTGCACATATGACATCTGATCTAGTTCATTACCATGCCAAGCTGCTGTTAATGAACTGTACCTTATAGTTGTAGTAGCGGCTTCCCGAATTTGGTGGTGCTATGATCTGTACATGTTTGCCATCAACGGCTCCTACGCAATGGGGAAAATTCCAGCGCCTAGTGAACTTTTCTGAGGACTGCTGCCACTGTACAGGCCCTGGATCCTATACAACAAAGAAAAATTAGAAGACTTGAAGGAACAGTTTGGAAGAGAGTAAAATACTAAATATAATTTTGCCATATTAGGTCATTGCAGCCACTACAATATGTTCCACTGCTACCCTCATGGCTCTTTAATGCTAATTTGTTTCCTAAACCCCTTACTTAAGCTTCATGACAAGAGTTAAGAACAGAATGAGGCAAGCAATACATACAGGCAGATAAAGTGGCTCCAAATGCTGCCAGATCGCTTTGCAGGCATTGTGTATGACAAGCCTACATGTTGCTGGCGCCACTCTAAACACCATTGCTATCTGCTTGATAGCCGTTCCAGAGGAGAGGTACCTGCGCATGATAAGAAAGTTGAAAACCTGTAAGCGAGCCTCAGTAAAGTCACAAGGGTTACAGTACCTGAGAGTAATGGCAAGTCGCTCTTCAGGGCAAACAGGCTCCCGGCAAAGAAAATTCCTCTCCAAGTCCTTTCGGATAATGCTGTGGAGCTGGTCAAATTGCTTCGGAGTCATCCTGTAGTACCTGAAGAACATATCCTTGTCCTGTCTCATGATTTTGAACTGCAATGACAACAGTGGAACAATAATTATGAACTGTAAAATAGGCATATGACTTCTTTCAAAACAGAGACCGAACATATGATCTAACCTTTATCATTTATGGGCTTTGTATAACATGGTAGGTGACACAGAGAGGCATACAGCATCTTTTTTTAATGCAGTGGGCGACGCATTCCTCAGTTCACATAGCTTTAATTTTAAAAACCGCACAGGCGTCTCACTTAAAGTACTTCTTTTTCTCAACCGGTCGATCGTGCTGACCGTAATCTGGAGCTTAGACAAAGGTGTCCGATGAGAGAGAGAGAGAACAACTTTTATTTAAAATGCCTGCAGAATCGGTTAGGCTCCCTCCACGCAGGGAGGACAAGCTTTTACCGCGACGCGGCCACTACGTCAGTCTCGTGCGTTGTGCTCCTTGAGGTCTTGTTACGTCCCTCGCTACTTCCGCGGGTTCGAGAGGGCCGCCGCCCCCTTCTTGGGGGTGCTGCCCCCCCTCTCCTCGGTTTCGCTCGGTCGCTGCCTCTCTAGAGCTGCCGAGACCTGCTGGACGGCCTTGAGTTGTGTCTCTTGATCACAGCTCCTCGTTGCAGCCTCTAGCTGCGGCGGGATCGTCGTCTTCTCGCTGGCTTCGCGCGGATTTACTCTACAGTCCCAAAGGATGTGAGCCGCGGTGGCTCTCTCCTTCGCGCATAGTCTACACATGTCGCTCGCGTGCACACTCGGACACATGTGCTTAGCTAGCACCGGGGTAAGCAGGGACCCTGTCTGTAACTGTCTGTATAACACTGCCTCCTTCCGGGTAAGCCCCGGGTGAGGTGGCGGCATAGTCTGTCTGTTCAGTCTGTACCATTTCACTATTTCGTTGAAGGTGGTCATCTTGTCCTTGGCACTGCGCCGCGACCAAGACTCCGAGTCGGCCGTGCTTGCAGCCGCGCGGTTGGTTAGTCCTCGCGCGGCCGAGTTGGCCGTCTCGTTGTGGTTCACGTTTCCGCGTTCCGACACGTCACTGCCCATGTGGGCCGGAAACCACTTGATCACCACAGGACTTTTGCGTTCGATGTCTTCGGCCTTGCGCAGTATGCGCGCGGCCTCACTACATACCCTACCCTTGGCGTAGTTCTTCACTGCCGTTCTAGAGTCACACAACACTGTAGTGCATCCGGGGTCGGAAACGGCCAAGGCGATGGCCACCTCCTCCGCCCGGTGCGCTTCTCGAGTCCGGACGCTCACCGCGGTCTTCGTTGCACCCGTCGATGCCCCGACAACCACCGCCGCGTATGCGTCGGTGTTCCCTCGATACTCCGCCGCGTCCACGTAGGCGGCGCCTTCTTCTCTGGCGTGGAGGTCTACGAGAGCCCTGGCCCTCGCCAACCTCCGCTCCCTGTTGTGCTCGGGGTTCACGTTCTTCGGGATCGGGAAGACCCTGAGCTTTCTGTTGATGCTATCTGGTATAGGTACGTCTTTCTGCTGCTTGCCTTCCCTCGGTTCGAGGCCAAGGTCCCGCAGTATCTGTCTTCCGGTTCTCGTTTCAGAGAGACGCTCGAGTTGCGCCGTTCTCTGGGCTTCGGCTATTTCGTCCAGCGTGTTGTGGACTCCCAGCGCCATGAATTTTTCGGTGCTCGTGCTCCCGAGGAGACCGAGTGCCGCCTTATATGCCTTGCGTATGGTGGCGTCTATCTTGTTACGTTCACTCGGCCTCCAGTTGTGGAAGGCGGCCACGTACGTTATGTGGCTAACTGCGAAGGATTGAACGAGCCTAGTCAGGCTCTCCTCCTTCATCCCCGCTTTTCTGTTGGACACCCTCTTGATGAGTCTCATTGCCGCAGCCGCTTTGCCCGCGAGCTTGTTGACCGTTTCACCGTTGGCTCGGTTTCGCTGGATGAGCAGCCCGAGTACTCGAATCTTCTCGACCTCCGGTATTACTTGTCCTCCTGCCGTCTTGACCGTGATCTTGGGACGCTCGTACTTGACTTCCATATTCTTTCTTTTCCTGCCCGATCCTTTCGGGGGAATCACCAGCAGTTCTGACTTGGCCGGAGAGCAAACGAGTCCAGACCCGTCCAGCTGCTCCTCGATGGCGTTGACCGCTTCTTGCAGCGTTGTCTCGATGTGTCCGTCGCTTCCTCCCGGTACCCATAGCGTAACGTCGTCGGCGTAGATGGTGTGCCGGACTCCCGCTACTCTTTCTAGCCGGGTGGCCACCCCGATCATCACGAGGTTGAAGAGTAGCGGGGAGATTACCGACCCCTGCGGAGTTCCGACGCTGCCCAGCTTCTTCTCTTCGAGCTGCAGGTCTCCCGCACAGATTTCGGTGGTCCGTTCCGTCAGGAAGTCTTTTATGTACTGGTATGTCCTCCTGCCCATGTTTAGCCTGGATACTTGGGCCAGGATAGCCGAGTGCCTCACTTTATCAAAGGCGCTCTGCAAGTCCAGCCCGAGTACGGCTCTGTTGTCCTTGGTGCCCGTCGTATCGTCGATGATCTCGTTCTTCAGTAAGATCATGGCGTCTTGCGTCCCGAGTTTGTTCCGAAACCCGATGATGGAATTTGGGTAAAACTCCGATTCTTCCAGGTAACGCTGCCACCTGTTCATGAGAACGTGCTCGAGGACCTTTCCCACGCACGAAGTGAGCGAGATCGGCCTGAGGTTCTCTATGTTGGGTGGCCTGCCAGGCTTGGGGATGAGGATCGTCTTGGCTGCTTTCCATTGCTTGGGTAGCCTTCCTTCTTGCCAGCACTTGTTGTAGAAGTTCGTGAGCGTTTCGATGGCCGCTTCGTTGAGGTTCTTGAGCGCTCTGTTGGTCACTCGATCGGGACCCGCGGCAGACCTTCCATTGAGATTCTGCAGGGCAACTCTGACTTCCCAGGTCTGGATGTCGCGATCTAGCGTCTCGTTCTCTTTGCCTTGGTAATCCGGGTGTCTTTCCGTGGGGGTGGTCGGCAGGTACTTGGCGTCCAAGCGCCGCTTGACCTCGTCTTCCCCGTGTTCGCAGATTGCCTTGTGTAGGATCCTGGCCAGGTTGTTGTGTTGGTGGCCCTTGGTCTTGGTTTCGTCGAGGAGGTTCCGCAGCATGTTCCACGTCTTGCCCTTGTGCATCTGTCCGTCGGCTTCGTTGCAGGCCTCGTTCCACTGTTGGGTGCATAGCACCCTGCAGTGGACCTCGATCTGCCTGTTGAGCTCGGCGATATTCATTTCAAATAGAGTATTCGTCTTTCGGGTTTATTGGGGCTGAAATGACTGGTCGAGGGTACGTTAGAATTGACAGCATATGCTGCTGAGGTGGCAATATCATGTGTCAAAGCATAGCTTTTGCACTTCTAGCTTCTAGAAAAGCCTGGCTTGCGCGTTTTATGCACTGTATTTCTCATTTCACTTTCAAATGTCAAAGTCGGCAATAAAGAAAAAAAAAACGGAAAAGCAACGCCCAGAAGAATGGTATCGCTTACGATGACAAACGGCAGTTACAAGTTTCAGTAGTTATTACAGCTCACGTCCCTATTCTCGCGTTGTTTTACGCGTGATCAATGTTTTTGGGTGGCATTCAACAAGCATCTTGAGGGTAAAAAGAATAATAGAACAAAACTTCATTGTGGCATGTGGTAAGATAAACAGAAGTGGCTAGTTGGTATTTTTTTGAACGCTGAACAGTAGACGGATTCTGGAGATAAGAGTTACTTACCGCGGTGTGGTATTCGCCCTCCTCCTTTCTTGCTTGCCAGACGGGGTGCACTCAGAATTTCCCCTTTTGCTTCTTCTTTTCTTCCAAGTCCCTCATCTTCATTAGCAATAATCTTTTTTTCAACAACAGTAGGCGCACTATCCCCATTGCAACCTACAATAATCTGGGCAGCCGCGCGTTCTCCCTCGTAATAGCGGATTACTGTTTTCAACAGAGGCGGGTTTACAGAGTGCTATTCGGCAACAAGTGCCACAAGTAACTCACAGAACGAAACTGAAAACTTTTAATCCTGCTTGCTCGCGTCTGCTCTCCGTGCTACGCGTACCGCTATGGAGGAAAGAAAGAACTTCGTACCGCGGATTTTCACGCACAGTGTAGCCAAACTGAACACTCACAGCCGACTCTCTCCGCTGAAACGGCAAAAAAGTACTTAAACATTGGGAAGCGTACCTAAAAATATTTATAGCGATAATAGTAGAGTGTTTATTGAGTATTTTGATGATTAGGAGAGGAGCAAACGGCATATAAACATTGTTCTTGCATTTCGTGGTGACTGAAACATTGTTGTCTTGTCTGGCCACACTGAGGCGGCAGCCGCTGCTTGTTCGCTTCATGTAGCTGGCCCCGCGGACGCTTGGCGTCACACCGCGGCGGTTTTTACTGCCGCGCGATAATCGTTAGAAAAAAACGCTCCATGTATTCCGGCCTTTAGACATTGCCTCGTGGTCGGTTTACTGTTTGCAGCGTTGATTGTATGTGCGGTAACCAATGTACACTGCAGGCCACGGGAGTGTCAAGTTGCATGAAAATGTCGCGTGATAATGACAGTGTCACGTGAGAAGGTCATGTCACTTCGAAGTCCATTGTCATTTTCACGTGACTATGACAGTATTACGTGGCGGTAATGTTGCATGGGATGATCAGGTGCTATGAGAAAGCTACGCGACAATAGCGATGCTGTACCGTCTATCTCACACTTGCAGGAGTACTGCAGGAATGGGCTCTAAGGAACGTCACAGCAGACCTTACCGTCTAATCCTAGAATTCCAAGAGAACTGTTATTAACGCGCGCCAAGGAAGGGAAATTTCGGCTCAGCCTTAGCATTGCTACCAAAAGCTATACAGAGGTCACCCGATGCACCCTAGGGGGATATAAAAAATAAGCAGTAGCCTAGCTCGGCTATGCCAGGATATACTTCGCGAGAGGAATGTCATCACTGGCTGAGTTCATTGTGGTCACTGTATGTTTAGCCAGTCTGACACACACTGCACATGTATGCAAATGGATTGCTGCCAAATTATGCTTCACATTCCGGAACAGTAGATGCACTGTAGGAAAGTGGAGTGGTGTGATCGGTCACATGACGAGGCTTCCCATCTTGAACATTTATTGTTTACTGGCATCTTAAAGCACACGGGCACCTTTCCTTTCGTCTGCCTCGAAAAACGCCGCTGCCGGCGGTCGAGTTCGGACCCAAATTCTCCGGTACAGCAGTCGGGTGTATTAAACATTTTTTCACCGCGGCAGGGCATATTGTATTTTCGCCGCAACAGCAGTGGAGCGTATGAACCATTATTCTGTAGGGCATATTGTCTTTTTGCCTCTCATGTTCAACGGTTGTTGGTTTCACCAGCATTTAATTTTATTGGTCTTTTGGGGAATAACCAGCCTGTTTTCCAATCTTTCACTTTTGCAATTACTTTATTAAGCACATACTATAATTTTTTTTTATTTAATCAAACATTGTCTTTACAGTCCGACCATTCTGATATCCTTGAATCCCCTTTCTTATTTTTCAAATATATATTTAATAAATCTTTAGCTATTAATTACACGAATTTTGTTAACTCCTCATTGCCTATCACTCACCTGTATATCATTAATCACTGGACCTACAAGTACCACGGTACAATTGTTTCACGTATCCCCCCTTATTTTCCGACTCGGTGGGACAACAAGAATCCTATTGATAAAACCTATACGCGATTTTATTTTGTCCAATAGGAAATAATATGGTAGTATGCACGAGCCGATATGGAGCATAAACATTCCATAAAAAGCATGAAGGACTAGTAGGAGAAGCGTAGGATATGCATATTGGTCCTGAGTTCTCCTTAACAGGCTCCTCTAACACCTGTATTTCGCGTGTGGGATACATCTTAAGAGATATCGGAGCTATTTTTAGGCCCTGTATTTCTTATGGGCGAGTATGAAGGTCCCTTGTAGCATTGCACAGGGGCTGGGTGTATCCTGTACCATCAGGATGTTTTTATACAACATTGAAAAGCCAAATTTGTATATATGCAAGTGTTGTCTCAGCTAAGTTGGATGAAGAATTAAAACAAGAAATCGTGTTTCAAACTTGAATGAAGTGAGCATTGTCAAAGCATAATTTTTATTGTCGACCTCTGTATGGCCTCTCGTAAGCGTACGCTATAATTACACGCAAGAATTACTGTACTTCATCTGACCTTATGTTGCACGTTCATATCTGCAACTGACGAGGCCTCTGCAATGCAAAAATGCTATGAATAAATTAGCCTTTCACAAGGAACATTGCAAGTGTTCTCGAGCACAACTGAAACACGTCCCCTTCGTCTTTCCTATACATCGACAGCTGCATCTGAACAGCGATGCTTATTTGATGGTTGGCATATGCAACAGGTACAGTGGGAAGTGATACACTACCGCAGCTGCTCGGCTGGCAGCACGTGAAGCTAAAAGATGCATTATGGCATGCAGCAATGAATGATATCTCTCTAGTAGAAAGAAAAATATGCGTTAGAAGACGGCGAAAAAATAACCACACGTGACAAATTGGGATACTCTGAGATCTGTGTACAAAAAACTGATACGTTAGAGTGATGCACGACATGATAGGAAAAACTTTAGGTTGCTTACCCTTGATTGAAGATACACTTGATAATATACACAAAGTACGAAACAAGTAACGATAAAAAAGGATGAATATAATCGTAGTAATAGTTGATTTGTAACAGTGTAGTGAATTTTTTTTTTATTTCACAACCAACAAAGGCTGCTGGATTATTTTGTTGTAGCCAATCTCACCTGCTACCAAAATATCTACCAGCCTGTGTTAGTTGTAAAATAAAGGCAATAATTAACCACTGACACCGGAAAAATGCTCTGATAAGCTATTATTAAAATATACTTGCCTATTCCTGTGTACCTAAAATGATTGTCTTCTGAGTCGGGGAAACATTCATTGAAAGGTGTAACAAGACTCACCAAGCACCAGGCACCAGGGATCGAACCCGGTACCTCCCGCCTCGCATTCGGGAGGTACTGGGTTCGATTCCTGGTGCCGCCGGTTACCCACCGGTTTTTAAATGGGTACAAGCTTTCCCCTGGGCTGGTGCTCCGCTCTTCTGGGGTGAAATGCTTGGGAAAAGGGGTCACGGCCCAAATAGTTGCGACGATGTGGCAGTGATTCATTCCGCCATCGGACAACATTAAGTCCGCCTTGCGCAGCAACAGCCCATTATGTGGCCCACTTTTTTTGTTTTTGTAGTGCTGGAAACCCTTTTGACTGGTGCCCACACCCAGTTTTTTTTTTTTTTCTAGCCTTACCTGACCTGTGAGAACCCGACCTTTGCAGGTCATCAGTTGTTCGAAACTTTAAGCCCTCTGAGGAGCATAGCAGGGTTAGCAGAGCCTCTTCCAAACGCACACCCCTTAGAGAGCCGGGTGCCGGGCAGGGGGACAATTGTACCCATTTTACCGGTGGGTGTCCGGCGGTGGGTTTCGAACTGGCCACCTCCCACAGTCGAGACGGGCGCCCAAACGCCACGACTTGTTGTGAAAACGTTTTTGTCAAATTGCATATACGGGTTCTGATTGGGAAGACATTTATGGTGGAACAATAAATCTTGGTGCCTTGGGGTGTGAACGGTAATTTCTGTAAGACGCCGGAGGCTGTTGAACATGTGTTTATAGATTGTTGGGACGAGGTTTTCTTTTGGGATCTCCTAGAGCAAACTTTGCGAAACAAGTTTCCTTTAAACCTGAGTGGAATTCGGTTATTGCCTGTAGAAAATTATAACGGTCCCGTATGATATAATAATGTTACTACGCTTGTATAGCGTATGGAAACACCAAATGGCTGTTTGTCATGCTGATCGCAATGTCAGGCTAATCCAAGAGCATTTTAGGGAAATTATTCGACATTTAATTGATGTTTTTAAAACTCAGTCTTGTGTACCTGAGCTTATAACTGCATTAAAAAATTGAATAATTTGAATTTTTGATTGCATGTAAATCGGCTTATGAAAAGTCCGTGTTGGTTGTGAAATCAGGACAATAAAGACAAAAAAAGCAGGTTGATCGGTGGCACTACACGATGGGGTCATGATTCTGGTCCGTGCCGGGGTATTAATTCTCCACGTCCACACGATCAGTTAAGTGAAAGATGAATTTATACAATATTTACAGTCATGGCACAAGGCACAACAATATCGGCACGGGGGCTGAAAGCTAGTGGTTTCACGCGACTGTATTCGCAAAACGACGGCCACGGAGACTCCGCCCCTCCGCTCCAGGCGCACAGCAATGCTCGCGACGATTCTTTCGACGGCCTCGATGGGTCTCGCCCGACCACCAGCAGAGCGCCTTCTTTTATGGGGGCCAGAAAGCCGTTGGTCTTTAAACTATCCAATCCTGACATTGGAGTTAGCCGTGGGGCTAGAAGCCCAATAACGAGCGCGCTGGGTTCCCTCTGATATGCGAGGAGGCTGAAGAGGAGGGGCGCCTCCATGACGCCGGCGGTATTTGAGACGCCAGAATGTCTGGCCTCTGTTCAGACAAGCGCAGACATGCCAGACGCCAAGGCTTCCCTTAAATGCATTGCTACCATGCGTAGCAGCACCGGGCTTTTAAGGGGCGCCCGCTCTACTGGAGGAGCCGCGGGAACCGCGGATAAAAACCCAGAAAGCGTATGCAGAGATTGACTTTAAACCGGAGTGGCACTCACCCTTATGGAGCATTCGGTTGGGGGGATGAGAGCAGAGGCGCCGAGCAGTACAGAGCAATACAGGAGCACGCCGAGCGAGGGTTAACTGTCCTCCCACGGGAACGCTCTCTGCGTGCCTAGAGCAGTGCTAGCTGCGAGCCACGACCGTGTGACCACACGTCTCTCCCCAGCATTCTCCGCCCGCCCGCAGTGGTGGCAGTTGCAGCCCGAGGAGAGGCCAACGTTCCCTTTAGAATCGCTCGTTTTGTATGCCTTTGCTCTCACAGCGCGGCGATCTGCCTTCTTTGGCCCTTTTGACGCCAGCAGCGACTCTCAAACATGCATACAGCACGTGAACAATGATTTCCGCTCGCCGAATGCCGATGCTTTACAGCCGCCATTTTGAGCGTCGCCGATTCAAGAGAAGAAAAAATGGCGCGGATATGACGCTTTATGCCATGTGACTTCCTCTACTCTTGCTTTAGACGAGGGAGCCGCCGGGAGTGCACTCGGGTGCTCTCAGCGGAGGAAAAGCACTCCTCCTCTACCATTGGAAGCCACTGATGCTACTCCTGCTTTCTCATTGGAGGGCGCCCGCTTGTCTGAAAGGACTTTCGAGGTGCTCTCGAGTGCGCCTGCTCTTCCACTCGAATTCGCCATTAGTGATGAGCTCTACTTTTCCTCTTGTTTAGGGTTTTGTTTATTTGGCGTATCCTACAGCACAGCGCGTTGATTCGATGCTCTTTTCTTAACCATTTGTACATAGTCCATGTACATAGGACATGGATTCAGTGTAAAACAAGACCGTGCTAAAAACAAGACAAGAAACATGATCATAACAATGGTTGACATATTGGTCAAATGTGCGGTAGGACACTGGTTCGAATCGAGCTGACAATATTTTTCTTCTTTTTGAATTAACTATGTTAACGTATAAATTGGAAAGTGTTCTTAGCCTGGAACTGCATTTTCCCCATAAAGAGGGCCACCGACCACGCCCTACGCTCCGTATATCCTACAACTGCCATCTGCAATAATCCTATATGAATATGCCTCATATATGTAGAATTTTTTCAATAGGGATACTACTACTAAGCCGGTGACTGAACGAGCTGTGTATTCCATCGCTTAAAACGGATGCCAAGCTAGCTTTTAAGAGCACCGCTGTAGAATATTCACCTGTAGAATGCAATTCGCCGCGAGATCGACCTAGTCGTGGCGCCACCGTCACTTCGGTAGTCTGGATCGGCAGCCGGCGGCGCTGGCAGAAACACACGCTGCGTAGGTCTGCTTCCGGGTTTACGGCGGGTTTGTTGGCAATGAAAAAGTGTCTTCTGCAGTATTTCTGCAATATTGGAGAAAAAGATCCAAGGATGTCGCCAATGCAGCAGAAGAAGAGCGGATTTTAGGAAAATAAAGCACGCAACCACCAGACTTCCAGATTTACTTTGCATGTTTCTTGCGCTGTACCGCGCTCACGCGCTTAATGCTCGGGCCTGCCTAATGGCAGCTTTGTTTTTCTTATCGACATTTAAACAGTTTGCGCGTGTCTCATGCAAGTGAGACCGGCGAATTTAGTGTCAAGCCCACGCAGATACCTGCAGTACTTTGGATTGAATCAATGCAGCCTAGTTCATTATATCGTACTTGACTCGAGGATTAAACAGGTTAAGTGTACCACTGGCAGCGCACTGCATGGCGAGTTGCTTTAGACTGAGTGCACATAAACTCTGGCCCAGACAACCACGCACAAGTATTGCCCAAAAATGAGATCACGCCGACACTATACAGGAAACCTCGCCGCACAGTAAAGCTGATTGTTCACGTGTACAGCGCTGAGTGGATTGAATTTGCCGAGATGCTTTTTGCGGCCACTGTCATAGAAAGTGATAGTGTATTACTGCATGCGCCACTAACTGTAAATGAGTTCCTGAAACCGAGGAAAGTATAAGGGATTTCTGCTGTGTGTGATGTTATTATATAACGGTAAATTAGTAGTGTAATTATTTTGTTTTGCAATGCCAATAAATTTTACCGTGTGAGAGAACTTTTACACACTTGACAGAATTTACAATAATCAGCGATTAATTTTCAGTAACGTTAAAGTGCAAGCTACGAATTACTAGCTGCGAAGACATCGTTATAAACTGCGCATGGACACTGTCATGTTCTGGGAAGCAATTTTGCAGGCTGAAAATTTCTTTATCACTAATTATTTAGCAGTGAATAAATCTTATGCGAAGTAAAACATTAGGGTCGCTTCCAAAACAGATGTTGGATATAAAATTATTCCGAAAGAAATGGAGGTCATCTTATCATGCGACTATAAAGATGTATTTATTTCCGAACTAAACACTGATATTTAAGCCCGCATGAAGCTGTTTTACTCCCCTTGTCAGAAACGACGAGTTTGCTCGGAAGACAGCACTTGGACGAAAAGGGATTATAATGATTATAATAGGCTACCAGTAAAGTAAATTAATCTATGTGTATTATGTAATATTTAGGGTAACAATTATGTGCAGGGAATATGTTTTCCAAACAGTCGAGCATTTCTCTAAAGCAAAATGTGCTCATTAAAACTTTTACGGATGCACAGGTGTGTGGGGACGCGGGGATAGCAGCGGAGGCGGCAGGGCATTCTACGGAGAATGGGCACACGTTGAAGTCTTTTGCACACAGAGTGTCTTGAATAGCCGCAACGTATCTAAGCCGATTAGCTGATGTGAGCGATGTGCTTTCTTATCCTGTTCTTTCTTCTTTCGCCCCTTTCTTTCCTTCATTTCTCTGATCGTTTCATTTCCGCCGGCCGCAGTTTAGCTGCTAAGAGCTGCCGCGGTTAACGAAATCTTTTTTTTTCAGTTGTTTGCATTAACAAAAAAATAACCAAAAGGAAATGATTAACAGAAGATAAAAAATCAACAGCGGTGGTATGCGCGTGTGTTGTTACTGTTCCACTTGCAACTCACTCAATTGGGCGAAGACGAGCAGCTTCTGAATTTCAAGCCCCAACCGAAAATGTTTCGCTTGGCAGCATTTCGTGCGAGTTCCGAACACTGTGTTTGTGGAGTAGGGACCGGAAAAACTGAATACCCGTGCATCAACGGCAGACTTTGGGCAACAAGCGGATGATATTCATTGCGTCAAATATTTACGAGATGCCGCCAGGTAAAGAAGAACTATTTCGATTCAGTCACCTGAGGTTAATGCGAGTATGAAAGAACCTGTCGCACTTGAAGACAACGATCTATATACTAATAAATTTGTTGTCAACTTAATAAGTGAAACAGCGCTAAAATATTTTTTTTTAAAACACGCATCTCGTAAGATTTTGCTGCCGATAATAAATGGGAATATGATCACAGGAATAGAAATAGGAATAACAATAGGAATAGCAGCGATTGCTTGCAGTAAGCAAACCTTGCGACGAAAAATGGACTATATAATTGTTGACAAAAGCAACTTTCGATGAGGTCATTATGGGACATAATTTAAGGTCCCTATTTCATAGGTACCATTTGTTCATTTTATCTTGTATTTTAATGTCAGCATGACGGCAGCGTCAGACAAGCGCAACTAACGCCCAGTCAGAGAAATTGCAGGATAGCAGCTTCCGCTGTTGACAATTCATCGCCACTCCCCGCACATACCGGCAAGCAGGCGGTTGAGTCATGTAGGCAATGCTGAAATCCGTTTGCCTGGTAGTGGACGCTTGAACACCCTGCCTTATTGTCACCCAACAACAGTAGCCAGGGTAGAGTAAATTGATCCGAAATGGATAATGGATACTTAAGAATAGAACCCCAGTGGAGGTGTGGGAACTTCCGCAGTAGCCGCTCAAGCAGTAAAGAGTATATGAATGATCGGTTGACCCAACAAATCTAGCGCGATTAGCATTGCTCCTGAACGTGACATGAAATGGCTACATTCGCTTTCTTTCTTTCCTCAAATTGTTACGGTAAGCCGTCTCTAGAAATCATTTAAGAATAAAAAGTAGATCGAAAGCTGCCATCACTGCCAGTGGTGCGCCGCCGCCTCTGTGCCACATAAACGTTACACACTAATTGTAATCAGGCCTGTAGCCTTCAGCCGACCTGATCAGGAGCATAATTTTTTTGTCATTTCTGACCGAACGGCTTCGCTGCTACCGAACACTTTTTTTTTTGAGCTAGGTACTTTCAGAAAGCAAAAATTTGCACGCGAAAGCTCCAAAATGCCGATTTCCGCTACTTGTCGCCTGTTCCGCGGATGGGGCCCCATATACCAGCATGGCGGTTGTTCACAACTCGGCCCCTAGATGCCGCCACATGCACAAAATGGCAGCGCCCATGATAAAAAGGTCTATAGGTAAGCAAAAGCTCACAGGAACCGCGAAGCAAACATAAACACTCCTGTACACGCCGCATGCGCGCGCGTAAATCACTGCGGGCTGGCACGCGACGTGAAAATGCATCCACACTGAGTAGGTTTCGCCACTGAGCCGCAAGGTGGCGACTCTGCTCGATCTCGAGGCCAATACCTGGCGCCGAATTCATAAGGTTTGTGCATTCGTATGCTATTAATAGTTGGTTGGTTTGTGGGGTTTAACGTCCCAAAGCAACTCAGGCTATGAGAGACGCCGTAGTGGAGGACTCCGGAAATTTCGACCACCTGGGGTTCTTTAACGTGCACTGACATCGCACAGCACACGGGCGCCTTGCTTTTCGCCTCCATCGAAAAGCTGCCGCCGAGGCCGGGATTCGATCCCGCGTCCTTGGGAACAGTAGTCGAGCGCCGTAACCACTGCGCCACCCCGGCGGGGTGTATGCTATTAATAATGCAAGCAGTTCTGTTGCATCAGCGTTTTGAAGCTGTCGAGTTTACTAGCACCTTATTTTGAGCGGGAAATGTCGTGGCACTCTGCGAAAAAATAGGATGCCGCCTGCGGTTGTCCGTCACTTTGTTCCCCACAGCAAGACGGCGCCATGTGGCTTGAGTTCCACTGCATTGTCTCTACTTCAGAAAAATTTGTATCCTCCTGGGATGTACCGTGTGCAGTAGCAACGATTATTATTTGGTTCACAGGAAGTGAAAGGCGTAGTGTCTGTCACGTCTTACTATCACTACCTTAACCACGCGCCAAAGGGGAAGGGAGCTAGATTGGAGTGAAAGTCGAAAGAGAAAAAAATAGCTGTGGTTTAGCTTGGTGGTGAAACCTGGAGTTCTGCGATAGCTATCGCAAGGCTACGTGTTTAGGTTTGGCTTGAAATTAAAGACATTACTTTTACACATAGTAATTTACGTATGGCTTCAGCTTTTTTTATACCATAGTGGGCGCTTTTGACCACAAAAGTGCGATGAGGCGAAAGCCTCTATCGCGCGGGGGTCCGAAGCTCTCCACTATGGCAACTCTTTCGCTCTGTTTTCACTTCCACCTTCGCGATGACACGATAGCGTAAGATACAAGCCAACATATAAAGCCCCGCTTTGACCGAGCCGTATGAATGTGCCTGCGTGACCTAGGGATAACATGAATTGAAGGGTTTTAGCAGGCTGATTCTGATATCATCCTCCCATATGAAAGGAGAGGTCCGAGTTGGTAGCTCCGCAAAATGTAATGTCAGGAAGCCCTACGTTCAGTTAGTGCTCAGCTATGTCAGTTGCCAGCTACCACCTCCCAATGCTTCTTTTTCTTCGCTCTTCGGATAAGCACAGACAGTGTCCAATGTACTTCTCGCCACAAAACAGGAATCGTAGTGGAGGGCTCTTAATTCCAACCACCTGGAGAGTTTTAATGTGCGCTTACAATCCACAGCACACTGATGCTTCTTCATTTTGCTTCCACCGAAACGCAGCAGCTGGCGGTTGGGACTGAAAGCGGGTACTCCAGCACAGTAGTCGGCCATCTTAACCACTCCATCACCTCGGCAGGCATCGCTCGGGCATTCAGATTTGTATAATGCAGTCTCTGTTGGCTCTCATTTGGCAACATTTGACCTGGCCTGCGCCATAAGCGAAGGGAGCAAGGTTTAAAGATAGAAAGAGAAAGCGCTGTGGAGGAGTACGGAACAATGTTGACTGCCGGCACATCTCTAACGGGCACTGAATTCAGTCAAGACAGATACTGCGCCTTTCCTTTCCTGTGAACCAATAAGACCAAATAAAAAAAGACCACGGAATAAAAAACTCTAGGGGCACTTTGGACTACTAAAGTGCAATGAGGCGAAAGCCACTGTGGCGAAGTGGTCCGAAGCCTTCCACAACGGCACCACTTTCACTGTGCTTTCCCTGCCACCTTCTTACTTTTCTCTGCATCTCTTTTAAAGTGTCAGCGCAGAATTGTCTGATACAGCACCATTTTTTTTTCTGTCAAAAAATTTGAAATGCCTCTGATGCCTGCTGTACTACGTCTATTTCTATACGCGCTGTGATGCGTCATTTAAGGAAGCGCCAAATAAAAGGCGCCGCTCAGACGCCTGGATCGAACGCCCGAAGGGGTCAGCTTCATGTATGCCTGAATCGCCTGGTAACATTATGACCGGATGTGACGTCGTTAACACTTCCGGTTATTAGGCATGGCCGGATGAGACGTCATTATGGTGTGATATCCGGTCATGACGTTCCCATGTGTTGTTGTGGCTGTAGAAAGAAGGAAAAGAGAATGCATGGGCCTGCTACTGGCTCTGTAGCCGAGCCACCTCCGCTGCTTAACTGATTTAACTGATTTATTTATAGGAAGGGAAAGGCGCGGTAACTGTCTCACTTGTTTTCTGTGGACACCGCAACCGCGCCTAAGGGAAGGGAGGAAGATGGGATTGAAAGTGGAAAGAGAGAAAGAGGAGCCGTAGTGGAGGGCTACGGAGTAATTTCGACCACCTGGGGATCTTTAACGTGCGCTGAAATCGCACAGCAGACGGACGCCTCTTCGTTTCGCCTCCATCGAAACGCAGCCGCCGAGGTCGGGTTCGGACCCGGGTATTCCGGCACAGTAGTCGGGCGTCTTACCACTGCTACAGTATTCTAGCCACTGTACCACTGCTCCACCCCGGCGGGGCCCTCCGCTGCTTCGTGCGGACAGAGGAGAGAAAGTAGAGAAGAAAGAAAAAGAAGAGGGAGAGAAAGACGCGCGCCAAAAAAGCCTTCGTCCACCACTTAAGCGGTGGCGGGTGCAATGATGGCCTACAACACATAAAATTTTGGTGGCAGGCTAGCCCGCGCCGCAAGCGGCGTTGACCTACCTATCCCAGCCCCATCGCGGCCAGGACCAGCCACCTTTCACCCACCATGTTAGTCACTAGTTAGAACTAGTTGTCAGGCATGCGACACGGCTGGCGAAGCGATGGATGGATGGATGACAACTTTTATTGTCCACCTTAAATAGAATACCCTTACTCCCCATCCCCGGCACGCAGGCCTAGGGGATGGGAGCTGGAGCCTCTGGGACTAAAGGCTAACAAACAGATTTTGTCTTCTCGCGGCCTCGTTCCTCTGGCGACCGCTTGCTGCCGGGCGGGGTCTTCGCTGCACAGCAGGGCTCCCCAGCTCTCTCTGCTATTGATATTTTACTCGACTCCAGGGGAGTCGACGCAATCCCATTAATGAGGTCGAGAGAACCCCTCTCCTCAAATGCTTTACAAAGATCATTTTCCTGTTTTCCTGGTAGTATGTGAAAGGCCAAAACTTGGTTGTCGAAATTTCCAGCTTGCATTCGCCGCCATGCGGTCGCCTTTCTATTACTTAGTGTCTTATCCTCTGGTGGCAGTAGTTTTCTGTTTAATTTAAAACTCAACAGTCTCACAATATGTTTGCGCGCTTTCATCTAGGTTCTGGCAATCCGACGGTTATACGGTTATCCGGAAGTAGATAGCTCTGGCTAACCCGTGTGCCGCTTCATTGCCAGGGACCGGCGCGTGCGCTGGGGTCCATATTAGGTTGACTTTGAGGGTCAACTCTTTACTGGCCAGGATCCTCGCTGCTTTCAGCAAGATTCTGCCTTTCATGAAATTCCAGATAGCAGTTTTACTATCGCTGACTACAAATTTTGCTTCCGTTGCAACGCAAGCGAGCGCTAGAGCAACTTATTCGGCTGTCTCTATGTTGCGGCTGCGAATAGTGGCTGTCGACTTATGGCTCCTAGTCTGTTAACTACTGGGGCGACCGCCGCGCCAGACTTCCCACTAGCGTCCACGTAGGCAACCTCTTCAGGATCCATTTTTCCGAAGCGTTTTGTTAGCGCTTCGGCTCTTATTCCTCCTCTCGGTATTATGCTCCGGGTGCATATTTTTCGGGAGTGAGGGTTTCACTATTTTCTCCCTACATTTAGGAGGGACGTTAGTTTTATGAGTAGCCCGCGGTACGACTGCAAGCCTGCCATCTGCAAGATGGCTCTGCCAGTGGTGGTGTTGCTAAGGTTCTCTAACTGAAACATGCGAACTGCCTCAGCGTACTCTTCACAGGTATTAGGCACCCCCATGGAGAGGATATTCTCCGTAGAGGTGCACATCGGGAGTCCTAGTGCTCTCTTGATACATCTTCGGATGAGAGAATCTAATTTCCTCTTTTCATCCGATCTAAGATTTAGGAAGAGTGTAGCGTAGCACATTCGGCTAAATATGCAAGCCTGTACTAGCTTCAATAAGCTTCTCTCTTTAAGGTCTCTGCCCCCAAGGGAGATTCTCCTAAAGATGCCTAGAAGTTGCGACGAGTAGTAATCAAACTTTTTATGACGCCGTCATTGTATCCGTTTTCTGGGATAAAGAAGCCCAAGATTTTGATTTGTTCTACTTTAGGAACAGTTTTACCCTCGACTTTAATTTCGAATTTTGAGGCAATGTTTCTCCAAAGGGATCTAGGATTGTTGACGGATAGTTTCGATTTTCGCGGTGAACACAAGAGTCCCCTATAGGCGGCGTAGGCAACTACCATGTTCGCTGCCTCCTGCAAACGCTCTTCTATGCTCGCGTCGTTCCCCTGGTTAATCAAGAAGTTTACGTCATCCGCGGATATGCTGAAATATACACCCTCGATTTTTTTTAGTACCGTGCGGAGTCCTATCACGGCCACGTTGAGGAGGAAAGGCGATAGAATAGAGCCTTGCGGCGTGCCCTTGCTTCCTAGCTCCGCTGCGGGGCACTCGATGTCTTGGAACTTTAAATAGACTTTTCTGTCGGACAGCAAGTCCTTTACGTAATTGTAAGTTTCCTTGCCTACACCTATGTATATTAAGCCCTGGAGAATAGCCCCGTGCTTGAAGTTATCGAACGCCTTTGTCATGTCTAGCCCCAAGATCATTTTAGAATCTTTTGACTTTGCATCCAAGATAACATGTTTTAATCTGGCCATCACTTCCTGTGTGCCCAGTCCAGGCCGGAAGCCGATCATTTTATGAGGCCACAAGTCTTTTTGTTCCATGTACTTTGTGAGCCTAGCCTGCACAACTCGCTCAATGAGTTTCCCTGCGCATGAAGTCAGGAAGATTGGCCTAAGAGTTTGAAGTTTGGGGGGCTTGCCCGGCTTCAGGATTAATTCAACGTTCGCCTACTTCCATTGCTCTTCCTTCATGTACTCTGGCTGCGTTTCGATGGAGGCGAAACGAAGAGGCGTCCGTGTGCTGTGCGATGTCAGCGCACGTTAAAGATCTCCAGGTGGTCGAAATTACTCCGTAGCCCTCCCCTACGGCTCCTCTTTCTCTCTTTCCACTTTCACTCCCACCTTCCTTCCTTCCCTTACGGCGCGGTTCAGGTGTCCACAGAAAAAATTGTGACAGATACTGCGCCTTTCCCTCCGTGCGAACCAACAAATCAGTCAATCATGTACTCTGTAAGAACGATGATGGAGTTATATGACTCCATCGTCGGTCTTACAGAGTACATGAAGAAAGTCTGGCGAAGCGAGCGAACGATGAGGCAAATGGTGTGACGTCATACGAAACAGCGGCGGTGAACCTAAAGGCAGATGAGAGGAGAAAGATAGACGCGCTCATCAGAAAATGCGTTAAAAAGGCCCTAGGCCTCCCAACATGTTCATCGACAGAGCAGCTACTGGCCCTAGGACTGCACAATACGATTTCAGAAATCACGGAAGCGGTTAAAACCTCGCAACTTGAAAGACTCAGCGCGACGCGAGTGGGAAGAGCTACGCTAAGTAACCTTGGAATAGCCACAGACAGGGGGCAAAAGGAAAGGGTTGACATTGACAGGAAAATCAGGGCGCACCTAAGAATCCCTCCCCTACCCAAAAACATGCACCCTGAGTTTAATAGGGAAAGGCGACAGAAAAGGGCGGAAGCGATGGAAACAATATATCGGAGCAAACCCCCAAATGAAGTTGCCTACGTAGATGCGGCAGGAAACAGACACAGTCGATACATGATCATAGCGGCGGTAGATGGGGGAGGCACCCTCATCACGGTGGCTACCATACTAGGGAAAGAAACCGAGATAGCGGAGGAAGCTGCGACAGCGATCGCTTGCGTTGGCACCAAACCTAGATATATTATTAGCGACAGTAAAACTGCAATCCAAAATTTCAGTAGGGGGAGGGTAAACCCCCTCACCACCAAAATTTTAACACAAGGAGTGATTGATAGGACGATCAACATCATCTGGACCCCGGCGCACGAATCTGTCAGCGGTAACGAGGCGGCCCACAGTGCAGCTCGAGATCTCTACCTCCTAGCTGTACAGGATGGCTCGGCTCAGGCAGAACATAATAGAGAAGGGCGATTAATCTCGTATCAAGACATTACAGAACACTACAGGCAATGCCGGAGGCGTTTCCCCTCACCAAACACGGCGTTAAAATGAGGTCAGGCAATGGCGTGGAGACGCCTGCAGACTGGAGTATACCCAAACACAGTACTAAATAAACATATCCGATCGGACTGCGAGGACGATAAATGTAAAAAGTCTGGGGCGAGAGGAACCCTCGACCATATAATTTGGGAGTGCGCTTACTCCCCAGGCAGGGCGCAAAACGTTAGCAGTATGGAAGCCTGGGAAACCTTATTGCGAAGCTCGGACCCTGAGCTCCAACTCACCGCCGTCCAACTGGCAGCAGAGGCCGCAGGCGAAACCAAACCGACCAGCATCTAATGCGACCATCCCGTGCGGCTGGGCCGCTAAGTCCCCTCCCCCTTAAAGGGGGGTGAGACAGAGCGGTCAGGCGGTGTGGTCCTTCTCTGTTGGACAATAAAAGTTTTTAACAACAACAACAACAACAACAACGGTGACTCCGCTGCGAGCGCCAGCGTCTGTTAGCTTGCTGGTTGCTAGGCAATTGCTCAAGGTCATTCTGTGCCTTCTACGAGCACCGCCACAGCGAAATCGGAAGTTCGTGACTAGTGTAGCTTTCGCTACAAAAGACGCTGTTAAGAGGCTATCGCTGGATCACTCACACCTTTCGCTCTATCACTAGGATCACGTCATGCTTAAACCCCCCGAATGTTTGAAGTGATAGTGTAGTGTATCTTTATCGCATCGTCACGACACTGCATTTCTTGCGCCATCACTTATCAGCCACGCAAGTAGCGGTGGGCGTATCACTCGTTCTTCATGCTATAAAAACGGCTGTGCATCAATAAAGATTGTTCAGTTCCACCCTGGCGTCCGACTGAGTTACAACAGCTGGCGACGAGGCGGCGACGGTGACGGACGGCGATGGCCGTCGGCAGGATCGGCGAGTACCGTCTCGGCACGAACGCGTCATGGGACGAATACGTCGAGCGCCTGGAAATGTTCTGCGAAGCGAACCAGATAACGAAGGAAGAGCAGAAGAGGGCAGTCCTGCTGAGTTGCTGCGGCGAAGAGGCGTACGGGCTCATCGTAACTTTGGTGAAGCCAGCAAGACCGACAACAGCAACTTACGATGAAATTAAGACAGCGGTTCGCAAGCACCTGCATCCGAGGCCTTCAGAGCTGTACGCAAGATTTTTGTTCTACAGAAGAAACCAGGCTGCCGAGGAATCTGTTGCGGACTACGTAACGGCGCTGCGGAAGCTAGCCGAAGACTGCGGGTTCAGCGACAAGCAACTCCCACTGGACATCATGATGCGGGATCGTTTCGTATCTGGTCTCCAAAACGAAGGAGTTCAGCAGCGACTACTCGCAGAAAGCGACCTTACATTTACGGTTGCATACGACTTGGCCGCGACCGCAGAAGCAACAGCCAAGCAACAGCAAGACATACGGAAGCAAGGCCGAGACGAGACAGCGGACAACCAGGGTGTGATACAAGTAACCCGCCCGAAACAAGCCTTCAAGAGAGAGAGCTGGAACTGCTATCGGTGCAACGGTAAGCACGCTCCTCATTTATGCCGTTTCAGAAAAGCGACATGCTTCAAATGCAAAAACGTTGGCCACATAGCAAAGGCTTGCCGTTCAAAAGACGAACCTAGAGAGGCCCGGAAGACCAAACGTCAGAAAAAAAGGGAAAATAACGACAAGGGCGTGTACGAAATGAGTGCATTATTTTCACTCTGCGAAGTGAATGAGCAGGACCAGAAGTTCATTGTTCAAGTCGTAATTGAAGGGCATGAAGTCCCGATGGAGGTTGATTCCGGAGCGTCGTGCTCAATTGTGAGTGAAGACACATTTCGAGCAATCGAGGGAAGCGGGTGTAAAATTCCGCTGAAAGATTCCGGAACAACTATCGTAACATGGTCCAAAGAGGCGTTACCTGTTTTGGGTCGTGCAGTAGTCTTTGTGGAATTCAAAGGCCGGAAGGCAAAGCTACCTTTGCTGGTAGTAAAGAAGCAAGGCAACAGCCTTATTGGACGAAACTGGTTTACTCCGTTAGGCATTGGCTTGCGAGGAATCCAACAAATGAGCGTGGAAGACGTGCCTTCAAGATTTTGTGAAGTGTTTCGCAGGGACCTTCCTGGCTTCAACGGACCCCCAGTTCATATCGAGCTGAAAGACTACGCCCAACCAGTGTTTCTCAAAAGTCGACCAGTGCCACTGGCACTCAAGGATGCCGTGGCCGAAGAAATTGACCGCTTGGTGCAACAAGGCGTATGGGAACCCGTTGAATACTCAAACTGGGCTACGCCACTGGTAGTGGTAAGAAAAAAAGACGGCACTTTGCGTTTGTGCGGCGACTATCGTAGCACAGTAAACAAGTCTCTAAAAAACAGCGGGTACCTACTGCCCACTACAATGGAAATGCTGACTACTTTGGGTTCAAGCAAGTGGTTTACTACGCTAGATCTAGCCCAGGCTTATCAACAGCTTACGCTAGACGACGAGTCGGCTGAGGTGCTCACAGTTAACACGATTAAAGGACTTTTCAAGGTTAAACGTTTACCTTTTGGTATCTCAGTGGCTCCGTGGGTGTTTCAACGCGTCATCGACACACTCTTAGCAGGCATTCCCGGCGTGAAAGCTTATCTCGATGACATCTTGATATCTGGAAGCAATGCCGAGGAGCACGCCGAGCGATTGCAGACCGTACTAGAGCGTCTTCAGAAGGCACAGCTAAGAGTAAATAAAGAAAAGTGTGAATTCAAACAAACAAGCATTGAATTTTTGGGTCACAAGATTGATGACGCAGGCATACACCCCAGTCAAAGCAAGACGGACGCCATCCAGCAAGCGCCGGCGCCCAAGAGCAAGAGAGAGCTGCAAGCTTTCTTGGGGTTGCTCAATTTTTACAGCAGTTTCCTCAAGGGAAAGACGGAAGCGGCCGAGCCACTGTACAGACTCCTCGATCGTGACCATGAATGGGAGTGGACAGGTGAGCACCAATGTGCCTTTGACAAGCTGAAACAATTGCTCAGCTCAGACTCTGTACTAGCTCCTTATGACAGCAAGCGTCCTTTGGTTTTGTGTTGCGACGCATCTCCTGTTGGGGTGGGGGCAGTACTAGCTCATCGTGCAGATGATGGAAAAGAGCAGCCTATTGCCTATGCTTCACGAACTCTTGGCTGTAGTGAGCGAAACTATGCCCAAATTGATAAAGAGGGATTGGCTGTGGTATTCGGCGTAAAAAGGTTCCACCAGTATCTGGCAGGACGAGAATTTACGGTGATAACTGATCACAAGCCGCTACTCGGCTTGTTTAACCCAGACAAGCGAGTGCCCGAAGTTCTGTCGCCCAGAATGCTTCGTTGGATTTTGTTGTTGTCTGCATATAACTATCGCTTGGAGTACAGACGAGGCGAAGACAACGCCAATGCCGATGCACTTAGTCGTCTGCCAGCTCCGGGAGACGAAGATGAGCCACAACCACCGGGAGACGTGCTGCTGTTAGAAGCTGTTGAAGACGCGCCACTGCAGGCGACGGACATCGCAAAGCTGATCAAGACGGACAAAGTCCTATCCACGGTAAAGGAATGGCTGCTCAGTGGCTGGCCTTCAACGCAACTGGACAGCAAGTTC
Organism: Amblyomma maculatum; assembly: GCF_055883805.1. Lineage (NCBI taxonomy): Eukaryota > Metazoa > Arthropoda > Arachnida > Ixodida > Ixodidae > Amblyomma > Amblyomma maculatum. The sequence goes on along the minus strand of NC_139351.1, from coordinate 20,823,386 downwards.
GCGCCTTACGAGGTCCAAGGTGGAAAGCGGCCAGGGTTGTGGCTGTGAGAGGCCCTGTGTCGTACACGGTTCTGCTGGACAACGGTGAGCGCCATCACAGGCACCGGAACCAGTTGAGGTGCGCCTGGACCAGACCCGAGCCTGACCAACTCACAAGTGCGGACTACCACGTCAGGCTCCCTCCTACTGCCAGGCGGCCAGAGAAATCGCCTGCCACCGCGGAAGCAACGCCGGAAGCACGTTCAGGTCAAGCTACACAGGAATCAATCGAACCGAGAAGATCAGCACGTGTTCGACGACCTGTTGTGCGTTACGGCATTAATGATTAGCCAACATCATGATTGTGTTAATAATCTTAGGGGAAAGGAATGTAGTGTATCTTTATCGCATCGTCACGACACTGCATTTCTTGCGCCATCACTTATCAGCCACGCAAGTAGCGGTGGGCGTATCACTCGTTCTTCATGCTATAAAAACGGCTGTGCATCAATAAAGATTGTTCAGTTCCACCCTGGCGTCCGACTGAGTTACAACAGATAGCTTCACCAACCAACAATAATCCAAGGTCACAATGGGCTTCCGATGAGATTCAAACATCTTCGAGTTTAAGTTGGAACTTAAGCCACACCACTGTGATCAGCTATGCTCCCACCAAAGGTCAAATTCAATGCTCCACTCATGCGGGAAGTAGTTTGCCACATGAGAATTTGCGTGGTGATATACACGATCGCTGACATCAATGGCTAGTGCTCAGCCACGCACAGACTCTGAGTGTGCCAAGTTCAAACCAAACACTTTATGGATCACCGGAGTGTGTTGCTTGCAATAACAATAAACCTGCTGAATAAGAGCTTTCCCAAGTGCAACCGTGCTTCATCTTTCGCTGCACACTGGGTTTAACCCAATCTTGACCACAGCCAATTTTTCTACGGACACCTGAATCACGCATTAAGGGAAGGCAGGAGTGAAGGCCGAGCTGTAGTTGCACGTTCTAATTCAGGTAAATTCATTTTATTGGAAAGAAAAGGCACATCTGTCACTTCTCCGGGAATGCCTGGATAGTGCAGTCAGCGAAGAGAGGAATCTGGGAAAACTACTGGAACGATAGGGGCATATGGGAAGGCGGTGGAGTAATTTCGAACAGTGCCATTAATGGACAGGCTCCAATGACATTGATTCTCGATATTCCCCGCATCACCAACGCTTAACTTCAGAATCTCCTTACAGCACTCATGACTCATACATATATCAATGCTTGCCAAACAGAAAAAGCGCAATTGAATAGCCTCTGGGTAGGGGAGCACTGTCCATCGGCATGCATCTGTTGTCATGATTAAAAGCGCATGCAGGTGTGGACGCTGCATTCAGAGAACAACTGAAATGATAGTGGCATATTGGAGCATAGCGGAGTAGTTTCGAACAGTGCCATTAATGGACTGGCTCCAATGACGTTGATTCTCGACATTCCTCGCCGCATCAATGCAGAATCACCTCACGGCGCTCATGACTAATAGAAACAAAAATATCAGTGCTTGCCAAACAAGAAAAAATTTGTAGAAAGACCTTTGGTTAAGGGAGCGCTGTCTACCGGCATGCATCTGTTGTCATGATTAAAAACGCATGCAGGTGGGCAAGCTGCATTGAGCGTTTTTGTTTACAAAGTGCCTCATGGTTAGGTCTTTGTAGCAACTGTGCATTATCGGCGTTTCGTTGCGTACAGCTGTTATCGACTTCGGTAACCCCACACAGAACATGTAAAACATTAAGAGACACTTGAGCTACGCCATTAAGGCTTAGGCGTTAAGCGTTTCACCCACGATACAGTTGTTTTCTCAATTTTTTTTCTTTATTTTTTATATTTTCTGTTATGAAGTGCCTACCGAGCAATGACGTCAGAAGTAAACTCAAACGCCGCTTCCCAGAAATTGCGGGCCTTGCCATAATATGTGGTCAAGGGTCCCTCTCGCCCCACAATATCTATCATGGCCTCTAGTCTCGGGGTACACACGGTAAGCCAAGACCGGATTCATGAACTTTTTAGTTTGCATGTGCCTCCATGCAGAAGCTTCTTTGTTATTCAATTTTGGGTCTGGTAGGGGTACCCGTTTACGTGTCAATCGATAATTGTTGATCATTTTCCCATAATTTTGCAACTGCTCCTCGTTACCCCAGTCTTCGCGGGGTCCCATGGCTGTCCGGAAGTAGAGTTCTCGAGCTAGCTCATGGGCCGCCTCGTTGCCAGGGACGTCAGCGTGCGCGGGTGTTCAGATCTAAATTATGTTTTTGAGTGATTGTTGGCTAAGGATTTTTCCGCCTCCGGCGAGATAATGTTCTCTAAAAAAGTCAAAATGTGAAAGCGTACTTCATGGTGCTTTCTTTTCAGTAAATGTCTTGCTTTCGGGTTAAAAAATAAATACATTGCAGCTTCGAATAAAGTGAGTTAGGAAGCTATTGACAAATCTCAATGGCTTAGAGAGATTAGTATTTATAATTGTTGCTTTCAACAAAGTAAATAGTCAGGTCTAGATCAAAGTAATATTATATCTACACAGCTCAAGCTGGTGTAGTCAACCAGCAATATACAAGCAATCAGTAACCGCATGTCAGTATGAAGAAATACACACAGAACAAGAAGCTGTAATGAAGGGATGTGGAAGGCAAATAGCCTGAGAAATACTGAATGGCTTTCTGCTGTGCAACCTCAATACGTGATTTCTGCGATTTTTTTAATCAAATATAATCACGTACGCTAAATATTATATCGCTTAAAGGCCTTGCACCTCCCAAGTCGAGTGCTACTCGCATGACGACTACTTCGCCATTTCAATAAGCTGTATCTGTCATTCTGCTATTACACCACAGCAAAACTCATATAGCGATAGCGAACAAGTTCCAACCTTTGCTTTCATGAAACCTATTGCAATTTCCTTTCCAGTCGCAGAAGAAAATAGCAGAGAGAGCTAAAGCCAATATATGAATGCAAAACAAAGGCAACATTTCATACCTAGCGAGGCAATGTTTCTTTACAGGCAGCATGTTCATGCCAAGGCTCCCACATTTGTTGACAGGTTATGTGGCACTAAAGTGTTGATGATATCGTCTGCCTCGCATTCAGGCAGCATTCTCTACGATGACTGATAATTGCTGATGCAAAAGGACTACGGGCATGATAGAGCAACGAGCCCTAAATGAGGGAAAGTCTCTATTATATCAACGCCTCTAAAACATGACACAAGCATACCATGGCTCTTCTCTGTTTAGTTTACTTACACTTGCCATTGAAAGTTCTCGCAGAATTGAATTACTCGCAAATCTATGTTACACACGGAATAAGACGGCTGTGTAAGCGTGGCAGTGCAATCAGCAAGCATAACGACTGTAAAATGAATACTGATGTTGAGTGTAGCCGTGACGCTGGTGAAAAGTGCCACGGTGCGAAAAACAAAATTAAAAGCAGGAACAGCTGCAAACGCGCGTCACCCAAACGACACGACTAGAGATCTGCATGAGCCTCAATTTTGAACCCGACTCAGCTCCATGATACAAACCCGAGCACGGTTTGGCACTGAAAATACCTGAGCCCGCCCGGTGCTCAGACTTAAAGTCTGCGTCGCGCCCGACATGCTATAATTGAAGTTTAGGCGACGATACTGTAAGAAAAATTTCAGGATAATGACTTTATATGCCCTTGACATGTTCAGTTCTCGCTTTTAATATCACCAATTTCCGGCACATTCAGAAAATTATCATGCAAACTTATTATGCAAACAATCAAGTTCTGCATTGATGAAGCATTGAAGCATTTACTTGCGGCAGTCCTGGATAGTGAATCCGTTAGCGCGGAAGTTTATTTTGGTGTTCTAACTTGTGGCTGGAATAATAAACACGTTCTTAGATAAGAAAGCGAGTGTTGCTTAAGCGGCTTCTTTGCTTCAGAAATGCACGCGCTCTAAATCTAAGCAAGTGGTTGATTCAGTGCCGAAATACCCGGTGAGCTTGTTTGGATTAGCGAACGTTTATAATGGCACCGGCAAAGTGGGGCACTGCATTCCCTGCGCCTTGCAACAATGAGGGTGCGTTAACCGAGACCACGACGAGGAAGCAGGAAGCCACACAGATGCGTGAGAGATGACAGCATGGCCCGAATTTCAAAACGGATAACTCAGTTGAGTTGTATGCTACAGGTAGGATTAGCCTTGCTTAATCTGCCGGCAATTGCTCCACCGTAGAGTCACTTATGTATTAAACTATTCCTAACATCTGTAAAATACGCTGAACTATGCGTGCAACTACGCATAATAGTACATATTTTACTCTGGCACCATCTATGCATATTTTCACTCACAGAAAATACAGTCCAGTCTAGAAGTCATCATCGACGCGCACATTCACTCACAGTAAAACATTTATTCCGCTCCAGATGTCACCATTTACGAAGACATCCACTCACAGTAGAACATAGTCCATCCAAGCTGTCACCATCAAGAGTCCAGATCAGTGTCCTTCAGAAATTGTAAAAGTGTGAAGCCTCCCTTCTGCATGTCTGCTTTCCACTAGGGTAGACAATGTCCTGAAGTGGACTGCGAAGGGTCCCTGTCTTTTAGAAGTAAACGAGCAACACACATCTTTCCGCATTGTACTCTGGACAGCACATACTATAATGTTCTATATTGCCGGTCACACCACATATAGAGCATAGCAGAGTCAATGCCATGGCCGTCTTATGTGTCCAGGCAGGAGTACGAGCTGATCCCGTGCGAATTCGACGTAGTAGAGCGGACAGATGTCTTCTCAGACCGTTCGTCACACATGGCTTGTGGGGCGCACTCCACAGGGTACCAAATGGTTCAGTACCGTTTCTCTGAAGAGTATGTTTTATTTTGAGGGACTTTTGGGGACTTTTTTGATGAAGTACCTAACAGTGCTTTATGGGCGAGACTGTCTGACACCTCGCTGCATCAGAAACCTATGTGTGAGGGCGGCCGTTGAAAATGTAAAGCCTCTGTTGTGCAGATTCTTCACCAAGTGTAGAAAGCTTATAGACAAGGCATCATTAGGGAACCCGCGCTCTAAGCTTTTAAGGGCAGATTTTGAATCTGTTAGGATGACCACAGGTTGAGCCGGACAAAACCCTAGCTTCCGTAAAGCCACCTCCAGAGCAACACTTTCAGCCGTTGTGGAGGACACGACTTAAGGGAAGCGTCTAGGCCGCGTATAGTCCATAGAAGGACTGTAAGAAGCTGCTGAGCTAGATTTTCTGACCTTGTCTACAGAACTATCAGTGAAAATGTGAAGATGGCGGGCATACTCTCGAAAAGTTCAAGTATGAGCGAACGCGTTACGAATAAACGAGAACTACGCTTTGCGCTCACGTGGGGAGTAGTGACCTTACAGTCAAGGGTCGGAAATGACCAGAGTGATTTCAACTGTTTCCTTTGCCTTCGAACAATAATGCCTAGAGAAAGGGAGTATTAAGCGCCAAGTAGGTTCTCTATTGAGATCTCTTCAGGATCCACTGAAGAAGGAATTGCCCAGCTACCGTCTCTCCAAGACGGTCAAGTTGAATTCGTAGTCTCTGTGAAGCGACAAGGCTAAGAAGTTTCGATACAATAAGTACTTTCTTCTGGGCGAGTTGGTTCATATTAGCAAAAGGTAAAAGACTTGCGCAAGGAGCTAGCCTTTTTGGGACATGTGTGATTTGCTGTGTTACTTGCTGTTACACTGCTTCTTGTTTGTTGTTGATTTTTATGACTGACGCGGCTTTTGCCTAGAACTCAACAATTCTTCTTGTTTGTTGATTTTTATGACTGACGCGGCTTTTGTCTAGAAAATTGATTTTATTCACTTAGTTTTTCGGCCATTTGGCTGTTTTATCGGTTTTAATTTGCGACTGCCTGTTTTTACTTTGTATTTAGGTCTGACTTGGCTTAGCCATAGAAATGTGTTAAGGTTTTACGTGTGCTTGTCTGTTTGTGTGTTTGTGTGTGTATCTCTGTGTGTGCGTGTGTGTGTTGTTTGCGCGCGCGCAGTCTTGCATGTGTCTGTATCTGTCTGCGTTTGCTGGTATACCTCGCTTACATCATTCAGCCTTCTTACACAGCATTTTTTTTGGCCTCAGTGATAATCTGATGAGATTTAAGTCATTTTTTGCCCTGCTTGGTAGATGATCTTCGCTGGTTGTGTGCTCACGTGTTTACTCTTGATCAATATGATATGATTTCACTTGTCTATATAAGTAGGTACCGTTTCCTAAATAAAACCAGTTGGAAGTTTGCGCTCTGTCTTGTTGTCACGTCTCTTTCTTCATCTACTTTTTGCGCAAGTCTTTTACCTTTTGCTAAGTTTCGATAGTTACCCATGCAGTACTGCATTGTTTGCTGCCGCCTGAGGCGCTTTAATGGCTTTTCTTAACCCCTTTCTATGGACAACTTCGAGACGTTCAAACTGTGATGCCGAGGGGGAAATTAAAGGGAATTGGTACATTATGCCACTGGTCACCAGTGCTTCAGAAGTTTGACCATTGAAGAAGGATTATTTTCCCTTGCTCACTTGCATTTCTATAGATTACATAGAGACGCGAAGATAGTTAATAATAATAATAATAATAATAGTTGGTTCACAGGAAGGCAAAGGCGCAGTATCTGTCACACTTGCTCTGTGGACACCTGAACCGCGCCGTAAGGGAAGGGGTGAAGGTAGGAGTGAAAGTGGAAAGAGAGAAAGAGGAGCCGTAGTGGAGGTCTACGGAGTAATTTCGACCACCTGGGGATCTTTGACGTGCGCTGACATCGCCCAGCACACGGACGCCACTTCGTTTCGCCTCCATCGAAACGCAGCAGCCGAGGTTGGGTTCGAACCTGGGAACTCCGGCACTGTAGTCGGGCGTCTTGATAGGTGAGATGATCACGTCGACAGCTTTTTGGCACTGTAGACAATAATGAAACCCAGAAAACGCGTTGGATTGAATTGGTGAATGGAAGAGTGATCAAGGTTACCTTTAACCGCGAATGACGTCTTCCACCACCTGGAAACAGAACAAAGCTGCTGTTTTTCACCACGCCATGAAGGTAAGCTTGTGCTGTAAGTAGAGCCTGTCGAGCTATCAGGTCTAATCATTTGTGTTGGTAACCAGTAATCCAAATACAAATGTCGTCAGCATATATTGATATATGCACTTGCCTGCAAGTTAGTCGCAATTAATTGAGAAGGCTAGCCGTTACGACGTTAAACAACGTGGGAAAAAGAACACTTCCTTGAGGCACACCTCGTGTTACAGCCCTTTCGGTGCTTATGGTATTTGTTAGCCGTACTATCCTTGGCAAACGAGTAAACTAACCTTGCATGTGACGCTGTATGCCGACGCTTTGCGATCTGGTCGAAATGGAGCTCTGAAGAACTCTGTCATAAGGTTTTGCAAAGTGAAGAAAAATGGCTAAGTTGGAAAGGCCGAAAGCTCTCTGGTGTTCAATGTGACTCACCAAGTTTAAGACGCTATCTTTGGTACTCAGTCCTCGGCGAATTCCTGTCATACATGTTGGCAGTGCCTTGGTTCCCTCAAGCCGCTACGATAAGCATTCATCTGCCAGGTTCTCTATCAGCCTGGCCACACAGGAGGTCAGGGACACAGAAAGACATGAGGCAAGATCCGTCATGTCTTTGCCAGGCTTCAGCACTGGAACTTCATATCCCACTTTCCATGGCGGAGAAATATCGCCAGTCTCCAAAACACGATTGATGAAGTTTAGGGGCTCCTTCCTGTGTTCTAGGGGCAGGTTCTGCCGCCTTTGGTTTGTAATACCATCTAGACCTGGTGAACACCGGTGCCGGAGACCACTCAGCGTAGTCGTAAGCTCTTTAAGCTTGAACGGGGCGTCTATGGTAGACGTAGAGAAAGCAGCCGGTGTATATAGGTCATACCAGTATTAGCAGATACAAGCACGCAATAGGTTTTCTTTGCGCACAGCAAGAGCTTAGAAGGCTTCAAAGGGCTACGTTCTATAGCACGACTGCCAATGAACTGCTATATTCTCGTCACCGGTGAGAACAAAGTCAAACCATGGCCGCTCGATTGAAGCGCGCACTAGGTGCGGCCTGCTACATCGCCCGAAACCCGCGGGAGGCGCCTACTTCCCGTCGCCACCGCCGCGGCGCTACCGTTCAGGGACAGCCGCACGCGGAGCGCTGCGCCTGGCTGCGCTTTGAGCGAGGCGTCGGTACGGTCGGAGCTTCCGTTTCACACAATTTTGAGACATGAATTCCGATATACTGTCATGTCTAGTGTGAACATGTCAGCACTACCGCGTTTTCTTCGCAAGGATGTATATACTGGCGTGTACACCAAAAACATATTGTGACGGTAGTTCAAAGCCGCTCGATAGTTCGCGCTTTACCGTGATGTGCATTCGGGTCAAATTGGTTGTCAGATGAAAATTTCACTCGTCTGTCAGCAATTGGAAGCTGTTCAGCGGCCAAGGTAGCACAATGCATTATCCTTTACATCACAATGTCGCGAATTCCTTGCGTGTCATTTTCACACCGTTTACTCATTCTTGCATAAAATGCGTACACAAAAGATTGATGTCAACCTCTTCTATGCTGCCAGCGCAATCCAATAACAAAATGTGATCCTACTGTGACTGGGCGACTGTACTCTACTGTGCAACTTACAGCTAGCATTCAACAATTTCTAGTCTCAAGATTGCGCATCAAGTCTTCCAGTTTGAAACTAGCTTACCCGCGATCAGAAAAATTGCTTAATGCTTCGCTAATATTCAGCACATTTCCGTGGAACATCAAGGTTGTAAACTGTTGTAATTTAGAAAAACAAATACATTTAGTATACTGAAGTTGTGAATTTTTCTAAGCGCAACTGGAGCCGAGGAAACCACAAACTGCTTTTTTTTTTTTTTTTAAGAAGAAGAAGTTTGTTTATTCATGAAACCGGTATTACATAAATAATACAGAAGGAGGTCCCAGAGCTCAAGGCTGTATCGGGACCTCCTATGGATGGATGTATAAACTTATGAAAAAAATATTATTGGACAGCAAAAGCAGTCAAAAGGGGCAAAACCGGCGAACATAATATGGTAAAAACAAAAGAATAGGAATTCAATACAAGCTCGAAAATTTCATGCGCGGCCGGTATTGTTAAAATTAAGTATACGAAGTGATGCATATTCATACAAAGATACATATACAAAGTGATACGTCTTCCCTACGGGCATATGAAAACACTCATGAATTGAATGTGAACAAAGCGGTAAGTATATAAAGAAAAAACTTGTTTGAATGTGACACTATTGTGATAATACAGATAACAGTTGTTTAAAACCGGACAGAGATGGGGATTGCTTGACATGAGAAGGGAGGTTATTCCAAATTTGTAAAGAAGCAAAAAGAGCCGTGTGCTTGCCGTAGTTTGTTCGAACGGTTGGTAATAGAAAATTGTTGTCCTTAGCAAATCTTGTTTGATTGTTATTGGTGAGGGCCTCCCTGTTGATTACAATTGAGGGTATGGTGTTGTGCACAGCTTTATAAAGTAGGATTGCGAGACTAGAGGTAATCAGTGAAGCGATCGGTAAAATGCTGTGCTCGTGAAGAAGTGATAGCGCTTCGCTGCGGTATGAACTGTAGGTTATTATACGTATGGCCTGATTTTGAAGGTGTTGCAGTTGATATAAATGTGATGGGTGTTTCCCCATGAAGTGATGCAGTAATTAAAATGACTATGAATGAATGCGTAGTAAATAGCTGTCACGATTGAAAAAGGGACGCGCTTTTAGTAGTGCTCTGATGCCAAAACCACATTTTTGTTTCAGGTTAGAAATGTGCTTATTGTATTTAAGGTTAGCATCCAGAGTAACGCCAAGAAATGTGCAATGTTCTGAAAGTTCAATGCAATGGGAATTAAAAGTAAGTGGTGGGATGTGTACGGGAGCCCTGCGATTGGAGCTGAATACCATGAATGTTGTCTTAGAAGGGTTGATCTGCAAGCAGTTACGATGACACCAGTTTAAAATATTATTGAGATCAGTAGTCAGCACAGATGTTAATGAGTGGATTGATTTATCAGTAGCTAATATAGTAGTGTCATCGGCATAAAGAAACGGTTCTGATTTAGCAAGACAACTAGGTAGATCATTAATATATATTAAAAACAGCAGAGGGCCGAGAATAGAACCTTGAGGCACACCTGTATTAATTGTATTTAAGTTAGAGAGCACATTAGAAATCGACACGGCTTGTTTTCTGTCTAGTAAGTAACTTTTGATGAGATTAAGAGGCGGCCCTACTACCCCTACAGCTTCTAGTTTACTTAGTAATATAGAGTGGATGATAGAATCGAAAGCCTTGGTCAGGTCAATAAATACTGCCCCGGCAAAGCATCCCTTATCAATGGCAAATTTAATTTTGTCAGTGAAGGCAACCAATGCTAAGTTAGTTGAATATCCCGAGCGGAACCCAAATTGATGAGGTGAAAGTATGTTGAACTTAGAGAAGTAACTAGTCAGGCGCTGTGCTATGCACCTTTCTATTACCTTGCTAAAAAATAGTAAAATGGCAATGGGGCGGTAATTCGAGATACAATGACGGTCACCCTTCTTAAAAACTGGAATAATCTTAGCGTTTTTTAGCTGAGGAGGAAATAGTCCCGTTTCAAAGATGATGTTAATAATATAAGAGAGAGGATCGGCAATAAGATGAGCGATCCATTTGATGTTATTGGGGGGAATGCGTTCAAGCTCTGCACTTGTTGTCTTTAGATTTAGAATACATGTTTGAATTTCCTGTGCGGTGACAGGAGATAAGAAAAATGATTCTGGGCAGCGTGGAAAAGGTGAAAGACGAGCATCAACTGGCAATGAGGTGTGACTGCAGTAGAAATCGTTGAATGAGTTTGCAATATCAAATGGATGGTCGTAAACGGTGCCGGACGGCATGATTATTTTTTCAATTTGTAGATCTTGGGTCTGTCTGTTTAAAAAAGTATTGAACACTTTCCACTTTTCCCTGTGGTCATTTCCAAGCTGGTGAATTTTTGATTCATAATATTTCCTTTTGGCTTCTTTAAGTAATCTGCTGAGCATGTTACTGTATGTGCTGTAGCGGGACTTGAGTTTGAGGTTGAAAGGTTTCTTTTTGACTTTCTTGTAAAGATTGTCTTTCTTACGCATTGAGTTAAGCAGGCCGGTTGTTAACCAAGGGTTATGTGGGGCGGAATATTTTTTACGACATTTAACGGTCTCCGAAGAACTGTTCAGGCAGTGTTGTAAGGCGGTAGAAAATGTTTCGAAAGCGATCGCTGCATCTGTTGCTGACTTTAAATTCGTCCAGTCGAGATTAGAAACTTTAGAAATAAATTGGTCTTTATTAACCACAGACCTATAAAATACTTTTTTGCTGCTGGATAAGCTGGAATGAAGACGAAAGAAAATGGGGTAGTGGTCCGTTATGTCAACCTCGAGGACCCCGCAGTCTTGTGGAGAAATGAAGTTAGAAAAAATGTGGTCGATGAGCGTGCTCGGCCCTCCAGGGACACATCTAGTTGGCAGCGTAATTGCAGGCTCGTATCCGAATCCGAGGAAGCAGTTCGAGTAGTTGACACTGGCAGGATTGTTTTCCTTTAAAAGGTTAATGTTGATGTCACCCATTATGACCACATTTTTTCCCTCTGATGATAAAGTAAATAATATCTCGTGAAGTGAAGAGCAAAAGTCGCTCACTGATGACGATGGGGAACGATATAAACATCCAAGAACAAACCTATGCTGACCTGTGGGTAGGGAAAGTTCGGATACCTCTATCCACACAGATTCACAGTCGGCAATGCAAATATCAAGATCTGACCTTCTTGAGTAGTTTATATTTGGCGATATGAAAATAGCGGCACCACCGTGCGGCTTCGATGGGCGATAACAGTATTCTGAACAGTAACCATATGGGCTATATAAGTTTTTATTGTCGGGTGATAGCCACGTTTCCGTCATGCAGATGAACGAGAAGTGATTTTCAATAGACGATAATAGCGCATAAATATCATGATAATGCTTTCTTAGGCTTCTGGAATTGAAATGTATACTAGATAAGTAAGAACCATCAAGAAACTGGGTAAGCTGATCAGGCGAGAAGTAACTTAACATGCTAGTAAGGAACAAAAAGAAGCTGGCAGTGTGCTATTACACCAGTCTTCAGCAAGACTAGATACATTTATTGCACAGTTACACAAAAAGAGGAAGAAGACGTTCACAAACGGAGAACCTTCCTGGAGAGAGGTTTATGGCATAGCCTTAAAAGTCGCTCCACTGTTGCGTTGAGATTCCCGGCCCAGTTCGCTATCAGTGGGCGCAGCAACTTAGGAATATCTTGCAAAGCTCCTCAGTGTGGGCACGGTTGTTTTTTTCGCAGATTAGCTGCGGATACTGTGTAAAGTGCGGAAGCAATACTAAAATGAACAGTTCACACAGCTTGCTGCTTCGCCGGACCTCTTGAGATTTCATTATCCGGTTAATGAAGACGCACGTAAGCTGACAAAGCTTGATTGCTTCCATTTTGGGGTATACCAAGCCTCCGTTGTCCATGTTTTTCATTAGCCCGTAAACAGGGTCGGTTGGCTCTGGTTCCTGCAACAGAGTCTTGCACGACTCGCACGTCACCTGAAAACCATCAGAAAATATCACATAAACCAACAACTTGGTATAGTGGTAGACAAATTTGGAGCTTTCTCCCCTTACGGATCCTCGTTAGCATACATGCACTTGCTACCCGCTTATTAAACACATCCCTTAATTACCGCCTCTATCCCTCTCATGCATACTCTTTAGCATACAGTCGGAGGCAACCACATTATGTGAAATATACCACCCGACACAGATATAAAGCCCCGCTGTAACCAAGTCATATACGAACGTCCCTGTGTAGTCTCGGTGTAGCGTGCCTGACTCATGATCCAAGGATCCCTGTTTCCATTCCCATCTCACCCTCTCATCTTAATGAAGCTGCAGAGTTCGCAGCTCCTGCCAACTTTATCATGTCATGTGGTCTCGTTGCACCACACATCCCGCCGAACAATCAAGGTCCGGCCACATCACCTGTAAAAAACCTCCTGCCACAGACATTCTCACGGCGTTTTGCCGACAAGGCGGTCACCATTGTTTCTGCGGAACAGGGCTTTTAACGCTATCGCATTGGCTCCTACTCAGACAATCTCAAGAGTATAAACAAATATTTTATGCACAGGTTTCTTTGCTTCCAAGGCCGTTCAGACAAGAGGAAATTTTATAACAATGTGTATGTTTATGTAAAAAAAAACAGTTCATGCCTTTTCCTGACATGTTCTCGCAACATAACCAGCGAGGAGCGTTAGTGGTGCCACTTCAAAGTGTTCCTCTGCTTCAGAACACAGCGTTAAAAATCCGAGTTCACTGGTCAGCTCCCTGGTAGCAAATTCAATGGCAGTTGGCAGGGCATATGTTTCAGCATCTTGACTTGTTACCTTCAGCGCTGCTTTCATTTCAGAAGAAGTGGGTGCATTGCCACTTCTCGCTGCTTGAAGGATGCCAACCTGAAAAAAAAAAAGAGAGGAATGTGACCTTGCATATTGTACCAGCGAAAGACACGGGGACACAAGAACTGGTCCAAGTGATCACCATGTTAACGTGACCTTGATGAGCACACTTTGGAATATTTTTAAGCAGTACCTTTAGCAGTTTCTCCGATGTCAAAAGTGCAGTCCTGGCATCCACCCGGTTGTTGCCGCCGTTGACCTGCCGAAGACAGCTAAACAGCGATTCCACAGGGTCACTGTTTAGCCCGCGTGTTAAGACATAGTGGAAGCTGCAATTATGAAATTCATTTGAGTAACCTGTTGCAAACAACGTAAAACTGAGCCGAGAAAAAAAGAACCTACTTTAGGTGGTCAAGAAGATATTCAATCAGTGCCACTGTTGACCGTGTTGTCAGGAGTGTGGCTTCGTAGGTCTCTTTTGTGATTCGCCTCGACCGCCCAGCATTCATTTGGAGGTTTTCCAAGTAACAGATGAAATCTAGCTCCAGCCAGGAGAGTCGTTCATCATCTGTTAAAAAGAATGCTTTCTCATGAGTCCCGCTTGCCTTCACTGCACCGATATCATGTAGGGCATACCATTTCGCAACCATTCGCATAAAATATATTGTAGCCTAGCTGTCTTTGAAGTGGCATGCTTCAGGATGACATTCCGGGTTCTCTTGAAGAAATTCTAGCGTTGCTATTACTGCCGGAGAAAAGATTTGAGTGGCCCTGCAAACTTTCATTTTCTCCAGGTTGTTTGGTTCAACGTGTGCACGAGTAAGGAACCTGACTGGCTCAACCAGTAGCTGTGACTGAATTTCGAAGAGCTCTCTGTCATTCTCTGTGAAATGTAAGGAACATACCAGAGACCTGTCGCTAGGTGCCCACTCGCTACTTTTTCCCGCTTGTCCTTGGCAGGAGATATTCTTGAGCCGCGCTTCCCTACGCTGGAGGTCGCATGGGAACTCATGATACCTCACGGTAGGGTCTTTTCTCGCGTTTGTGTCGCAGAGCGGCACACAGCAGTTTCGCGGCATTGCGCCGCACGCGTGAGACGGACCACCGCACGTGCGCACAGCAAAAAGCACGAAGCGAGCCCAGCACACAACGCAAACGCGTCCCGTCTAGACGTAAACGAGCTCACACACGCGCACACAACTTGAGTTGATTACGCCGACCTGAGGCGAACGCGTCCAGAGACGGACAAAACCGCGCGCCCCGAGCCCGCAATCCCGACGGTGACGTGTCCCTGAACAGTGGCGCCCTCAGCAGAAACAGCGGGCGCAACTGTAAACTTCCCAAGGACACGCTCGCCCATTGGCGGCGGCGCGATTCAGCAGGCCGCACCTGCGCTTCCATCGAGCGGCCGTGGTCAAACTATCACAGAATGAGGCCCATTGCGACCAGTAGAGCACGTTTGTGATTACAGAATTCAGCCTATTCTAGGGCGTCTTGAAGTTTTTGTGGCCCTTCTGCATGCGTTGTCGCTCCGCCCTTCTCGCTGCGCAAAGGTTCCCGAGTTTTAAATCCGGTGCTCGACGGTATCTTTTGAATAAATACAATAAGTTATAATGTGATGGTAAAGTTCCTAACGGATGAAAGACCAGTTGCCTGGTTCTGCTTCTGAAGCCGGGAAAACCACTAATCGACCTCTCGTCATGCCATCCAATTTCTCTGGCCAACTGAGTGGGCAAAGTCGTGCAAAGAATGTTGCTAACGCACATCGAATGGTGTCTGGTGCGATACCTAATGTATTAAAATTTTATGTCCAAGTTTACCCGTGGCCGCTACTCTGTCGACAATGTGGTGGACCTCATAACGTCTGTGCGGCACCAAAACGCTTTGAAACGATTCACAGTAGCATTGTTTTTTGGACATATAGGGCGCCTACGACAATGTAACACATTAAGCTATTTTGAAGGCGCTGGTAGCTGCTGAGATCGGAGGCCGCATGTTCACGTGGATACGCAGCTACTTGCAAGAGAGGTCCCTTTGCGTCCAGACTGAAGGCGGACCAAAGTCTGTACATCGAAGCTCTCACGGAGTTCCTCAGGGTGGAGTTCTGAGACCAACTCTCTTCAAGCTCACTCTCGTAGGCCTCATAGACTTACTACCACAATCTGCTCAAATCTCCATCTAAACAGATGATATATGCATTTGGGCATCCACTGTGACTCGTCCGCAAGTCCGTGCGAGGCGGCGAAAAGCTTCAATGATATTGGCCTCGCACCTTCTTCTGCAAGGCCTAGCTATTTCGACCGAGAAGTGTTCCCTTGTAGCATTCACACTTAAAGAAATGTCACGTTACCCCATATGCCTTAACGGCAAACCCAATCCCTACGAGAGAAGCCACCGATTCCTTGGAGTTGTCATTGAAAGAATCCTTGCCTGGAGTACTCATCTCAGAGAAATGAAATGCAAACTTGAAGCGATTGTCCAAGTGCCCTCCTTCCTAGGGGGAAGTTCTGGGACACATCATTGCTCTCGATGTTCCACCTGTACCGGTGACTGTTTCAGGGCTACATGCAGTACAGCTTCCCCATATTTATTAACATTAAAATAACAAACCTCAGATCCTCTCAATGTATTCAAGCTCAAGTCCTTCTTACATGCCATGGACTCCCTAATGTGCCTCAAATGCAGCGACTGTTCTTGTCACCCGCGATTATTCTGTTACCACACATATTGCTGTTCACACAGTGAGAACGCATATTCGGCACCTAACAATGGTCCCTAGTAAACATCGAGAAACCCTTTCAATAATTAGGTCAAGCACCGAATGCGCTAATGTTTTAGAAGCTCATCGCTCCTATATTTTTTCGCAGTTCGCCCTTGCTGTATAATACCAAGCTCCCCTAAGTGGAGTCTACATGAATCAAGGATACAAATTTATATTCCTGGAATTACGAAGAAAGCTGGAATGCTCCCACCTGGTCTTAAACAATTGACATCCCATTATCTACACTTCAAACATCAAAATCGCATACATGTCTACACAAATGTCTCGGTTAATCTTAGGAGTTCCGCGGGGTTTGTGGCAATGCCTACCAAGCCAATTCTAAGAAAGGTTAAAACGTCATATCTGACTACTTCAACTGGCCTGAAAGCAGCACTACGGCGCGGGTCACATGAATAACTTGTTGGAGAGATCAGCCAGCTGTACCATGGCGCAGTATTGAAAGGTCACAATATTAATTTTCAGTGGCTGTCAAGTCACGGCGGCATCATTGGAATGCACCAGGCGGACGAGGCTGTCCATTCTGCCTACCGCGACGGCGTTCCAGTCAAAATCCCAATATCTAATGTTGACGCAGCATGTCCGCTTCGCTCTTTGGTCCTGGGGATAAGAATTGCAGCGTGGAACACGGGCAGATTTGCCACCCCGCCTCAAGGCACTGGGCCCTCAACTATGCCTTCGCCTTCCCATAAAATAGCGCGTCGAGAAATAACGTTGTGTCGTTTGTGGCTCGATGTCGCGTTCACGAACAAGTATGCTCTCAAGATTGGAACTGCCGACAGCCTTATATGTAAAAGTTGCTTTCGGGAAGTGACGATGTAATGTCTTCTATCTGAATGCCCTACATTTATGATTAAAACAGATGAGCTACGTTGTGCTCTGGACCTCCTGGATCCTCGCCCTTTATTGGCAGATAAGATCCTTGGTCCGTGGCACCGTTTACTTATTTAACACCTACCTACTTGAGTGATAAACTTTGACTGTGTTCCACGTCCCGTTTTCTTCCCCCTTTAATCCCCATATTCCCTTTCCTTAGTGTAGGAAAGCCAACCGGAGGCTTTTCTGGTTAACATCTCTGCCTTCCATCCTCTACCCTGTCTGCCTGTCAGTCTATCTGCCCGCCCGTAAGGCATCCGTAAAGGCATCCGTCTGTGGCACATTTGGAAACTCCTCGTTCACAGACTCATACTTTGTCAATCGCGAATTAAATGATCGCTTAATTAACGCATCTGTGGTATCAAAAGTACTGTTCTGCGCGCAGTGGTAGCCTGAGGCAATACTGCAAGACCACGCGAAATAGATATAAAGTCCCACTTAATTATGACACACGAAGGTTCTCAAGTTATCTACAGAGTAGCACCAGGTGTACCTAAAGTGAAAACGTCCTGAAGCGTTCCACTATCCTCGATCTTATATGTGATTTGAGATTGATTTGGCAGCTTAATATAAGTCGGTCATGTCACGCGTTGGCTTGACGCCCCACAACCGTACAGTTAATCCGTTCCAGGCAAAATCATCCGACATCTATAACCTAAAACAATTGTCGTAATTTCTCGCTCACAACGCCAATACCGATATTAGTTTCAATGCCTGGGCGCGACCATCTTAATTTCATGGTGGCGCCCCATATTCCCCATTTCACTCCGGTTGCTCTAGACGCCTTCTCGGGCTGTGCGTAGGCAGTTGATGCTGCGGTAGCTGCAGTGTACAAAGGCTATATCGTGGAGCTCGCGAAAGCTATCCGGCACTGTAGTGCTACTTTATGCTTTGTTTGGCGTGCTAGTAAAATCATAACATTAATTTGGCAGGGCGGCAGCTGATGGAAACACAAGTAGCGACCGAGGTAACTGCGAAGGAGTGCGGTCCACCTCCGCAAGCCGAACTCGTCAGAGTTGACACTCAGGATGCATCTTTCCCGATATATGTATTTTCGAGTGGAAGGAACGAACAGCTCAAACGGACGGGACGTGTAGGAAGGCGAGACAGACAGAGCTCATGTATCTGTCTCGCCTTTCTACACATCCCGTCCGTTTGAGTTGTTCCTTCCTTCCACTCAACATGAACCAACCAGCACGACATGTATTTTCACTTATATTTCATAATTGCAATAGACTCTTCTAGAAAATTCAGCGCCATCTGGTGCGTGGAGCCCGAACAGCGGTGCTTCCGCCATTGCTTGGGCATCCGGCTACCAGACTGGGCTCAGACCGGATTGAAAAGCACGACGCCCGGCAACGCCATAACAAACGTAATTTTTTTTCTTGTTGTTTCTGTGCCCTCGCCCTCTTCCCTCTCGCTGGCTCTCTGCTACAAACTACAGTCGAGATGCCGGCATGTTGCTGCGTGCCTTTCTGCAACCAACGCGGCGTCAGAGACTCGCACGGAAACAAGGTGTGTATCGAGCGCACGGAGCGTATGAAATAGCTGCATGATTCTTTGTTCTCGTCCGTGACATGTTCGTCTTCACATTAAATAAATGATATAAGTGTCACAAGAGCAGCGAAAAGTGCCTCCTGCCGTGTAGCCATTCCGCTATATAGTGAGCACAAATAAATGGGCCACCATCGGTGTAATCGAGCGCAAGCACAGTTTCCGATGCCCGCGACCGATTCGGTGCGTGTCACAAATCAAACGGTTGCTTGCGCGGGTTTGTTTTTGAGATTTATCAGCATCCGCGTCTCAGCCATACATAGTGAGTTCGTTGCGTGTGCGCCAAAGATGAGCACGGTGGTACGACGCGGCGAGTAGCGCCGTACATCTCTCCGTTACGAACGTGCAGCAAACAACCCTCGAAGTGTAGCAGCAGCAGTGTTTTTTTAGCAGCGCTAGAATACGGACAGATATAAACAAACACACATTTCTATCTCTCCGTGTTCTAGCGTTGTCTTAAAATAACGTTCAACCAACTGGCCCAACGTGCCTGCACACTGCAGATTAGCATACACTCCAGTAATATGTCACCTTGATCTTAAGTGAACCAACTATGCATGTCAACAGCCACACCGCGAGTGATGGCACTCAGACGGCTACCGCAACGGCACTGCCAGGGAGCCTAAAACGAAGCATGAGCGGCGTGCATTTCCGGGCTACGGCAACATTTTCTGTGAATGCGGAACCTATATCGCGACATGGTCAAAAAGGCGCAACGGCGTCGTTCTTCGCTAAGGCCTTCGATCGAAATTTCGTGTACATAAAGCTCAGCCCTTAGTAGCCAGTGTGTTCAGAGTCGTCCCACCAGCTTTGCAGTAAACTAACGGTACGTGAGTGAGCTTAAAAACACTGAACTCTGGTATCGCGCGCCCCGAACCGAGCTCGACAACTTACTACGTAGCAATGGATAAAATTTTCCTGTGCACACGCATTCCGCGAACTCTGTGCCGAAGTAAAGCATCTGCAGACGAAATATTCAGGACCACACTCCGTGGTTTCAACTCTTGCCTTGCATTGGGTAATGAACATACAAAGGTTTTCTTCCTCTTTAGAAGTACAAGACACTACATTACTATGCTAGTAGAAGATTAAACGAGCCTGACTGCACAAGCGTGGTCGACATTATTCTGTCTTAAACTGTACCGCCTTTGTCAAAAGTAACCAGAGTGTTTGGTTTGCTTCTAGCTCCTATAGTGTAGCCCTTGACCTTACGATTCCTCTCAAGCTCAAAGGATTGTTAAATGATTGGGAACATGGGCGTCGACAAGATTTTTTCACATGCAGGGCGGGGGGGGGGGGGGGACCACCAAGCAGGCTGCACAGCTCATCAAGGACCCCTATAAGCTGGTGTGGCTAGGAGGAGGCGGAGGGGGGGGGAGGCATGGCGCCCTTTTTGCACACCCCTGTCAAAGCCCAGGACTGGAGGTCTACTTTGGCGGTTTATCTACTAAAGAGGTGAAAAAAATGTTTACTTCTCATTTCATTACCTTGATGAATGTCAAAGAAGGCTACATCAGATATCATTGCTTTTCAAAGTGCATGTTTATTCATGCTTTTACATTGTGCATCCTAACCAATTGCTAAGTAGGCTGTACGTTTGCAGGTTTTATCTTAGGTTTCCCCAGAAATTCTGGCTTGAAAAAAAAAGTGGATTGTCGCCATAAGGAGAGACGAAGGCAAAGGGTTCAGCATAAAGAAGCACGCTAAGGTGTGCTCAAAGCACTTTGCCGATAGTGACTTTTAAGCCAAACATGCTTCCGGCACAAGGCGCTTGAAGGATGATGCGGTGCCAAGCATACTTAGTTTTGCCAAAAAACAAAGTAAGGTGCAGATGAAGCCACCGAAAGAGCGTTGCATACAGAATGTTGCTCTGAATACAGCAGTGATAACGACCAGTGGAATGAAAGCTGAAGACATTTGTGACGAACATTCTGGAAAGTTTCATGTACAAACAGAATGTCCAGGTGCCGAAATGGACAACAACTCCTTGGTTTCGCAGCCGCCTCAATGCACATGGGACTGCGCCGGACAAGAGAAGCACAAGTGCTGAGGCAATCACTTACAACAGTGAAGAATGAGCTGAAAGCTACTAAAGAAGAACTCAACATGCTCCATGTAGAACTTCAAAGAACAAAACAAGAAGCAAAAGAAAAGAAGAAGAAATAAAATCAGTAAAAGAAATGCTGTTTCGTACCAGCAGGGAGTTAGAACTCACCAAAGAAAAGCAGAAAAGCCTGAAAAAAATTTGGAAGAGAGTTTTTTGTTGACCGATTTGAACACACCGATGATGACATGCTATTTTGTACTGGTTTGCCATTGTATGTAATGTTTAAAACAATATTAGATTTTGTAATCCCGGGGAACAGGGAGAGAACATCAAGCTCAAATCTTCGTTACAAGTGCACCCATCGCAGGCCGGTAGGCCAAGGAGCCCCACAGGGGAAAATACGTTTTTCCTCTTCCTTGTAAGAATGCACCTTGGACTTTTTGAAAAGGATCTTGCTGACAGGTTCTGTGTAACAACTGCCACAATATCAAGAATCTGTATTACGTGGGCCAGTTTTGCTTTTACTAAGCTAACACAGATACCTCTGTGGATGTCTAAGGAACATGTTCGAAAGGAAATGCCACTTTATTTTCAAGGAAAATATTGGGCAACAAGAGTCCTCTTGGATGCAACAGAAATTAAATATCAGGCAGCCAGATCACTTGCGCTGCAGTCGGCAACATTTGCTTCTTACAGATCAGCAAACACCTTCAAAAGACTGATTGGCATCTCACCCGATAGTACAATGACGTTTGTCTCCAACTTGTTTCCAGGTTCCGTTTCTGACAACGAATGTGTAAAAAAGAGTGGCTTCCTGGCCCTCCCTTTCAATGAACGCGACGTTTTCATGGCGGATAAGGTTCCTAGATAGAAGAAATGCTTGAAATAATCAAGATGGGTTTGAACAACCTGCCTTTCTTCACAAGAGATCAATTCAGTGAAGAGGAGATAAAAGAAACGGAAGAAATTGCATCCGTACGCATACATGTAGAGCGACGAACACAACGCATCCAATGTTTTCATATCTTTGATAAGCCCGTACCGCTTTCTCTGAGACCCATCATATACGAAATGGGGATTGTGTGCACTATTCGAACAAACTTCCAGTCACCACTGGTGCAGCCACCTGATGAAGGAGTGTTCACAAATCTGCTCCTTCCGCAATAAAAGGCAGGCTTTGTTCTGCTTTTTCGGAGCCTTGATCTTAATTATCATGTAACTGCAAATAAGCGATGCTTAAAAACTGGCACTGAACATTCTGAATAGGACATATGTACAACCCATTACCCATTACCCTTTTCTCATAACTGTGACAGTCATTGTTTACACAGACGTGAAAGAGGAGAAAAGCTGCATGATGCAACATTCAGAATATGATGCGCATGCGCGAAAATCCGAGTTATCCGTAAATGTACCATACACCTAGTACACATTAGGAGTGGATGTAAGAACTGAGCAGTAGTGCTTGGCTTCATTAGTCACTCAGGTAAAGCAGTAAGTTCTAAAGGGTCTTCATCCCTTGTTGCTTGGTTACCAGGGACGACACTAGTAGATCATGTGATACTCGTCAACTCCTTCTGGCTCATGAGGCAGCCTTGCTTTATTGCTGCAGTGAATGGGAGAGAAAAAAAATATGGTGTGTATTGTTCTTTAACGGTAATGATACTGGATGGAAGCCAATGAAAAGGGCGACAAAATGACATGAAATGATATTAATGGCTGTGGGCCTAGCATGAGCACCTCCTGGGCTAATGGTCGCTTCTTCGTTTGCTTCATAACAATATTATGAGCATAGCCTTTATTTTAGAGCCAATATGCATTAAAGTGCTTTAGAGGACATGTATGGCAACAGCCCCCCCAAAAAAGAACTCAAGTTTTCGTCTTGCGACAGCCCAATCTTCAGCAGAAAACTTCATGCGGTCGATGATTACGAACTGATCAGAAAAAACAACAAAATCGGTCAAGAACAGGTCAGACAAAGCCATTAGGTCAAGAACCTGACAATAGTAGTCATGGCTGCAGTCCAGTCTAAACACACCCATGCTGTCCTTCTTGAGGCAGTGCCCATCTCCAATACCGTCGGGAGTTTTTCCCTTTAAACTGTATGGGCAGTTCACCTCAAGTAGGCCATATTATCACAATGGAAGGGGTGGGACAGCCAAGCGTGATTCCGTTTTCTCAACGGTAGGGTCCGCTCGCCAGCATCCCCAGAGCGAAAAAAGCAGTAAACTTATGAGAATGAATAAGAGCGAGAATTAAAATGTCCTCCTCTCTAGCTTTTGTGGCGCAGTGGAGTAGCACTACAGTTTTCAGTAAAACAATGGTTCGAGTCCCCTTTATGATATTTTTAAATTTATTTGATATTTCAAAACAAGCATCTCAATCAACAATGTATCCTGGGGGTGTGGTTCCTTTTAGGATGTTATATGGATTGCTTTTAAATCTAACCAGCCGTAAAATAATGGTCAACACATCCAGAAGGCGGCGGTATATGTTAGGGTGCGGCAATGATGAAACAATAAAATGAACTGCACCAAAATCATTTAAAGCTTTCTATTGATGTGTGTTACATTTTAAGTTGCGCTTAGAAAATGTTTTCAGCCGCAATCATTGTTTAACGTGCTTCTAGTTGACCCAGGAGGAGAAAGACGTTGTTTGACCCTATGCATGAGACTGAAATTAGGCGATGACCAAAACAGGTATATATAGCATTCTTGTAACAGAAAAATAGGCATTTCTAAGTAGGTATGAAGCGAAAATATGGGTTATGGAGCACCTTAGGAGAGAAATGTCTTGTTTTGTAGCAGCAGTATCTGCAGTTTGGAGCGACTTGAGAGCATGCAGTAAAACTTTATAAAATAAAAGAAAGCCTGCGCTATCTCTCTTCGCAGTGCAATGCCGTAGAAGCGGTACAATGCTTAGAAACGGCTCCTTAGAGCTTTGAGGATACTTCACTGTACGGAGAGTGAGCAACGCGCAACCAATGAGCAATTTCAGCGTACTGGAAAAAGCACACGTTTGCAAGCGGGAGAAATATGCATAAGCGTTAATACGCCTGACGCTATCCCTAAATAAAAATGAAAGGCCAGTGACGAGCCAGCAGCACTCGAAATAGCGCGACTGTCCGTTGAACGCTCGATCACAGCCGCTGGATGGCGCCTAGTTGAGGAAACCGAAACTATGCAATTGAGCTTTGCTTCAGCAGCGGATGACTCCGATAGTTGCCGTGCCTGACAGCACTCATGAGCACCCTTGCACCTCTGCTCCACTACATTCGGATTAGAATCATATGCATCTGAAGGTGTCAAGCCTCGATGCAGTCCTGCTCTACCGCATTGCGTCTAACGCCAGACTTGCATGGAGATTGGCCGCGATCCTAGTCCGAATTAACAATTGTCGAAATGACAGGATTTTACAAAAACTTGTCAGGGAGGGAAGTAGTCACCGCGACGCGGCGCAGGAGCGCATCCGAACGTGCTTATTCTGTTCCGCGATGTTGCGAAGAAGCCGCGCCTCTTTTGCGCAGAAATTTAAAAAGACCAAAGCACATGGTACCCGTTCTCTTTTATCGTACATTACTACTCGCTGATTGCGCCGTGGCCCTGCGCTGTGATGTGCAGCGCAGCAGTACAACTCGCCTGCTCAACATCGCCTTCTTGTCTAATTAGCATTACATACTATTTTTCTCGAAGGATGACTCAGTGGAGTATTGTGACAACACTGTATTATGACCGATATGAGCTGATTCGAACAATGAGCGCTGCATGGAATTGGTAATAGCGGCTACGAGTTCAGAAACACGAACACTGTAATTTGGAACATAGCTCGATAACATAAGGGCCCTGTATCGCAGAAAAGTCGGTGTTGTGGTTTTATCGTTGTCCGTTGTAACGCGAAAATCCACAATGAAATAAAGGTAAATAAAAGGCTTCCGAACATTCCGGGATTCGATCTTCTGGTCATCTGATTGCGATATAAGAACGCTACCGATGCACCAGAATGCCATACTATTTTGTACCAGTAGTGGGGACTCTTGTGTAAGCGTTGCCGTAAATTATGTTATCACACAGACACTATTCTGAGCGAAATAAATTAAACGAGCGCCACAAGCTCACCCTATCTCAGGCTGACCGGCCAAGCCCCTGCACTGTATGGCTGTGCAATTCTAATGGATGCGAAGACGACGTCTTTTTTTACCTAAAGCTTGATAGATACGCTGGCAACCAACAGTGCAGGACGTTCGTGAGTCATCTTCGTCTTCTACAAGCGCGATGGTGTATCTATAAGTGATCCTGCTCTGGAGCTTTCTACAAATGCGGACGCTGCATGTACTGGCGCGGACATAAGTAAACAAAGCACGCTTTTTTGTTCACATTGAAATCACGCCTCCTGCACTGGAGATAAGAAAACAATATTTGTCCAAGTGAAAGGGCACTGGTGTCTACTACTTGATCGCACATGCCAGGAGTGCCAGTTTCAATTATGTAACGCGTGAAAAATGGTACGAGAAAAAGGCATGCTCTGTTTACTTTAGTCCACAGTGGTCCGTCTGGTTCTCTGCGGTGGGGTCGGTCAAGCAAGTCTTAAAGGGGCCCAAAACAGCCATAGCAATACAGTTTCCCTATGCCTAGTATGTGAAAGAATGTCGATGTAAGATAACTTTCCCGCAAAAATTTTTTAAATGCGGCATTTGGAAGCAGAGTTATTTGCAATCAAAGTTTGAATATCTGTGCCTTCGCGGCTTTCCTCCTCTTTTCAACTTTTTAGCGCGAACAAAGGCTGGCCCTCCTCCAAGGCCTCGCCCACTGACACGTCACAACTGACGCAACTGCGCTTTTACTTTTTTTACTTAGCGCCGCACGCCGCAACTTCCGTTTTGTCGCGCTTGCTTGCCGACGCGCCGCCGGGGGCCTCTTGTCGTCTGCTTCATCGTCATCGCCCGATCCCGATCGCCCTTCGGCACGAACTCGCAAGTTTTGTTGCCACGCTATACATCCCTGGCGTTGACGTCACCTTTGATTTTGTGTTACGTCGTGTGCGCGACGGGTGCAGGACAGTTTTGGGCTAGACTGGTGGCTCTCTTGAATTCGCGAAGGCAGTTATCGAAGCGCTGAATTGTTGTTCACGGGACATGAGCGGGAGGTTGTTACAGTGTGCAGTCCCTGGCTGCGAAGGTATTGCTAGTGACGGGAGGAAAAAAATTCTGCATCAAGTGCTTCAAAACGCCAACCTCCGGAAACAGTGGCTACAGCTCATCGGATAGCCAGCATCGGTGAACAAAGCGTTTATCTACGTTTGCTTTACCAGGATATGTGGTTCGCGATTGGGGGATCCCAACAAGACTGAGTCTGCGTGAAGGAGCGGTACCAACGCTCTTTCTTCCAACCCTGCCGGTAAGTGTAAAATGAAAAGATTGTGATAATATTAGCTTTAGACGCGTTATCACAGTAGTGTGGATTTTTTTTTTAACTCAGGCGATCTTGCTCGGCGTTGTGGCATGCATATAGCAAGATTTGTCATGATCACTGTGAACTACACTGCTCAAAATAAACCAGTGGCGAGCTTAAGATGGGATTTTATTTTTTAATGTTACGCTAGTCGACCCCACGCACCAATGCACCCATATAAGCCGTATACTATCATCGTCGGAGTTCAGCAGCGGATTCTTCAACGGCGTGTACTTATGGGGGTCGAGTCCCTTCTCGGCACTCATTCGCCGAAGTCGCTTTTCGAGCTCGGGGTCCATAATATCCGTACCTAAGCAAGGGCATGAGATGTTAGCGAAAGACTAGAAATTCAGAATCGATATCGCAGAGAGCGGTCTTCCGGGCGTTGCGGAGGAAAACTCTCTCGTGCACCTTGCCCGAACCGCCCGAACCTTGAAACCTTCGTGTTTAGGCTCCTCTTGCGTTTGACTATACGATGCCCCTTCGTGAAAGATAACGATCGATTGTAAAGAAAAAAAAAAGAAGGGGATGAGGAGAAGGGGACTGCGAGTTGTGCGCTGTGGTGTAGTTTGTCAGCCGCGGTTCGGCGTCAGCTGACTGCAACGGAGAACGCGCGCGCCGACAGGAAGTAAACAAACTATGTTCGGTGCCCGATTATTATCGCAGCATGACTCCCGCCCTGTAGCATTTTCTTTTTTTTACGCCATGTGGTGTTTGTACAGAGCGCACTCTGAAATGTCGCGCGAATGGAGCCGCGTCCAAGTTCACCAACCGAGGTAGCCAGGAAAGAAACACGTGAAACCGGGATGGGCGTTGATAAGAAGAAAGAGAAGAAAGGAGGGACACTGTCAGGAATGAAGAGATGGAAACAAAAAAAAAAAAAGGGGGCCAAGAGGCTTTACCCTTCAGCAAAAAGGGGGGAGCGGGGGGGGGGATCGCAAAATAAATGTTATCACTCGCGTGAACTGGGCGTGAACTGGCTTAGTCGCTCAAAGTTGTGCCTCTTTATCCCTAAGCGATCAGCTGCCGATCGAAAGTGTAAGAGTTGGTTTTGACAGAAGCATAGACAGGAGTTATACACAACTAGATTTTTCCTGCGGAAAGGGCGGGGGGGGGGGGGAGATAAACCGAAACAAGGGAAGAGGGCTTCTCCAAATGGCTCACCGACAGCAACAAGAGCAGGAGCCTTCTCCGGCTCCTAACGGAAAATAATTTGCACGGGTTCTTATAATATGCCTTATGGCAAGCTTGCGTAATAGAAAAAGAAAAAACAGCGCGCGCATGCAGTAGTGCAACGATCGAGTGACACAGTTCGGCACAATGTTACAAGTGGCTCACAAATGCACATTTATTTTTGTCCCAGATTTTCCAGGAACAGCGGGTACAGATCATCAGCCAGCTGGATGAAATGGAAGTGGACCTCGCAGGAGATGGGCGTTGCGACTCCCCGGGCTACAGCGCCAAGTACTGCATGTACAACGTTGTTATCATTCAGACTGACCATATTCTACATTGGGAACAGGTAAGAATAGGAGAGGTAAGGCAATGCTGCGATACGAAAATTGGCAAGCTGCAATTTCTATTAACTGTGTGAAGTCAGCTGCAGTGCCCAATAGTGCGAGCATGGGGCCTGGCCTCAACTAACGAGTCTCAGTGCAGTCTTTAACAAAAGGCGTCAATTGCTGCATATTACTAGGAGAAATTTATTTCAGCCTCACCAAGAGTGCCCTTGGCAAGTGCTGCTTGCATGTCTATATATAAATAGAATCAAATTAATCATTATATAATGCAAACAATTGAATTACAAAATGCTTCATCGTTGCAAACAATTGGGGCAGAGGTAAATTTGCTGACATATAATATTATGTAATGAGGTTTTAATTTCATCTATCTACAAACTGCCACCCAGCTATCTGGACATATTGCAAGAGCAGCAAATCGCCCATACAGCACTACTTTGATGCTTGGCGCATTACTAAAGATGCATGCAGTTGCTTGCTTTAATAATTAGGGCGAATACATGGTAATAACATTATTCTATACTGCATTTACTAATTTAAAAGCTGTGAGCAGGTCAAAGGGCTGTGAAGCAATAGAACCATGGATCCAGACAATCACAAGTCTATGTTGCTGCCCATGGCCAGGGTAATGTTGACCTGATCATCATCATGTAGTGCAGCCTGTTGAACCACATATGCGATAAGCGTGATGGCCATGATAGACCATACAGCAAATGCCTAGCTCCTTGCAAACAGGCAATGGATGAGCAGAGGTAATCTGTTTTGTATAGGTGTTTTTTTCTAAAGTTTTTCACTTTGATGTTGTTTGGAAGGTGCACGGCTCACACTTGTGGCATTTGCCAACCAATGATAAATTTAAGATAGAACTTCACGGAAAAAACTTTTTACACATTCGCACATCACAGCAAGACATAGCCAAGAAAGAAACCCATAATGAAGTGAAGAAACAACATAATGTAAATGTGAGTGCTGAGACTGCGAGATGAATTTAATACTGAGGCAGCTTGGTTATAACGCCAGTAAGAAACACAAAAACAATGGGATGTTCTATACTTTCTTATACTGACAATTGTTTGGTCAACAACACCTCTTAGATTTCTTGTCACAGTAAAATAGCAGTACAAGACCAGGTGTCTTAACGAATATGTTGATAAAACTGTTTTCAACTGTAATGCAGCAGCTGTAAGCAGGTTCAGCATCTATGATTGACTAGAATACACACCAACACTACGAACTCATCAGTCAAATATATATATATATATATATATATATATATATATACACAGTCGGCGCGTTGTTTTTCCGTCCGCTTTGCATTTAATGCTCTTTATTCCAATAATCATCATAAGAGGAATTCCTGTAAATGTCAACAGTATAAACATAAAAAAAATGTTTGCCTTGCACTCGCAGACTGTTCGCTTCTTTAAATGCTTTATATATATATATATATATAAAGCATTTAAAGAAGCGAACAGTCTGCGAGTGCAAGGCAAACATTTTTTTTATGTTTATACTGTTGACATTTACAGGAATTCCTCTTATGATGATATATATATATATATATATATATATATATATATATATATATATATATATATATATATATATATATATATATATATATATATATATATATATGTATATGTGTACATTTTTTACAGATTCATGTGCTTTCAGGAAGCTAAACTGCATTCTCATGAACTCCCTGTTCCTGAAGGACATTTGACAACTCTCACCTAAAGCCCAAACATCCTCCCTTGAATCATTTCATAATTTGGTCATCAGATTTGCTCCCAAATCAATTGCATACTCGGATGATGGACTGCAAGCAAGGTAAGTTGAATGAAAGAGAAGGATACGACATCATTTTTTACTCCAGTGCCAGTACGAATTCAAACTTTTCTGCATTGCATATGCAAACAATCAATCCTTGGATGAAGCATTTAATGTATGTTCATAATATTGTCATTGTAAAAGGAACAGAGGCCAGAGGAAATAGAACTCAGTAAAAAAAAAATCAGAAGTTCATCTATGAAAGCCTGTGCTTCATTCGCACCATATCCTTTTCCTCCTTTCGATTCTTCAACTTGCTTAGCCCAACTAAGCAGATCGCGTTTAGTTAATGCTACAATAGCCATTATGATCAGCAGTCCCCTTAGTACAGTGGTTGATCTGGAGCTGTCATGTTATCAGGCCAGGTAATATGAGACCTTACAATTACGACTCACAGGAGTCAATTCTGACATCTGCCAAAAAAGGGCACCCACTCTGTCAAGTGAATCCCAACTCCTGCTCAAAGTATGCACCCAATGAGAAATTTTCCACAATCCTTCCATCCTGACATTAAATATTCTGCTGTAAAATTAGCTGAACCTATCTTGTGTCTTTCTGTTCGAATCTCAAGACTGCTGCCATGTCAAAGGTAGTTTTCATACATTTTGAGGAGACTGCGGTGCACACTTCTGACATTCTAAGAATGCTTCATATAATATCGTAAAAACATATTTGCTAGCATGGTAGCACTAGCCATTCTATAATCTCCTTCCATAGAAAAAGTGAGACAGGAGGCTGCAGACTGCACAGGCCATCTAAGGGTCCTCATTGGAAGTCACTGCTCTTATGTTAGAATAGGCAGATGGGATGACATAAAGAAGGAAGTTGAGGATAAGCATGAAGCGCAGGCTGAAAAAACACCTCGTCTCTCTTTTGTACTCCTCATCTTAGTGCAGTCCCAAGACAAAGGCAGTTTTTAAAGAACTGGAAGTTATCAGCGCAAGTTTCTGACCCCTCTAGAACCATCTCGAATGTCCCGAGGCTACTGTATTGAAGCTGCAAGAATGCTCAAGGTTCACTTGACCACTTGAACTAATGATGATCGCTAGAATACAACAGCAGGGAGAACACAGGTGATTCACGATATGATGTTGTATAGCCCATGTCATACATTCATTTTGCTACTTGGAGATCATTGCATCACATTCTTAATTCTAAAGGCGCTGAACATAGTAGCTAAATCAGAAGCAATTTCTGCTGCAGTGTTGTGAATATAATGCATAATGGTTCCTTATGGTAGCCTCTTCTGTATAATTTTGCTGGTAGGCAACAAGAAACACATTTTTTTCCAAAGTATGAAAAATTAATTCATATTTACCTTCTTTATAAGTCACATCTGGCTGTAATTCACTTTAATGAGAATTCCTCAAGGCTCCAGGCACAGACAATAAAAGGAGATGACCGCTGGAAAGTAAAGATGGCAAAAGCAAGGAAAGGACATTTCAGTGTCGCTCCAGTGAAAACGCAGCCTACGTTTTGTAAGTTCAAAGTTTGTTCTACTTATAATATTACACGAAAAACTAAGTGCACTGTTGTAATCTCGATGACTATTTCATGCAGCGTACGTCCACAAGCTCCTCCAAGATGTGGAGAAACGGTCTGAGGGCTCTTCGCACAGAGAGACAGCTGCAAGCACAGCTTCAGAGCGTCACTTTATGACGGATGCCTATGAAAGACCGTCAAAAGAAGAACTGATTGCTGCTCACAGACACAGAATTGCTCTTCACAATGACTAGTCAGTTACACAGTACAACTGTCAGTGTGCTTAACCTAAACGCTAAACAGACTGGCATCATTTTTTTTAAATACACAGCGCAACAAACATAGGACAAGCGAGTAGACGGGAACAGCGCTGACTATCAACTGCATGATTTATTGAAAGAACACTAATATATACAAAAATGCTCTGACAACCAGGTGCGCATGTTCACAGATAAAACAACACTTCAAGTTTTATCTGCGAACATGCGCACTTGGTTGTCAGAGCATTTTTGTATATATTCGTGCTCTTTCAATAAATCATGCAGTTGATTAGTCAGCGCTGTTCCCGTCTACTCGCTTGTCCTATGTTTGTTGCGCTGTGTATTTTTAAAAAATGTTGCACCAACTAGCTCAACTCACAGTTCTTTTGAGACTGGCATCAGCGCCGCAAAGCATTGGCCACTGGAGCCAAGAAAATTGTTTCAATATGTTTGCTGCGGCTGACAATAGCTGGAGCGCAGTTTCATATGACTTTTGTTGTCTGAGTGAGTGCAATCTTGTACCCATATCTCTGCGTTTTCCTTGTGGCTACGGCTAAGCAAAAGTGCAGACAAAACATGTTGCTGTTTGCTTATCGCGGCAACTACACATGGTGTGCGACCGCTCGCAGGCCTTTCAAGTATTATATCAAAGCTGCCGCTTGAAACAAAAGTAAAAAAGGCAGAGCAACTGTGGGTTCAAGTTGTGTAAGGCTAGATTGCGAATAATTATGCCAGTTAGAGGTTTTCAGCTTCTTGAGGCCAAACTAGAAGTAAATGGAAATTTCAAGTGAGCCGGCTTCACAAGTGACCATGTAACATCTCTCTTTTCATGGGCTTGCTGTTCCTCATCCGTTAAGCCACACAGTTTACAAGACCACAGTGTAATTATGCTGATTATTATTATGTGCGCGAAATAATACAGTGTTCTTAGCGGCAATTTAAACTGCTGAGCGACTCAATCAACTTCATTCAGATTTTTTTCCTCCTGTCGACAGAAAAACAAATGCTAAGGTAGGAACAAAAGGCTACTAATACAGTAGCTTGACGAGGTTTTTACCCCTGTTTGACATGGACGACAGACAGTCATATTTTTACAGCGATCTGCTAGCGAAAGAAAAAAGATCAGCAAGTAAAAGAAATGTGCAATATGGACAGGTGCTGTGTCAGAAACAAAGTGTGAGAAATGTACATGTATTTACATTCACCTGCCACTGACTCTTGTACACACTTTGAGTATCTTTAACGCGCAGAACATAAAAGAAAGACATGGTGACAAAAAAAAGTATTAAAGTGTCACATACATGCGAATGTACACCGGCTCAAGCATAAGAAACAACAAGGTGGTCAGTTATAAAACTAAGAAAGCACAGTTTTTCGCCGAGGAGAGCAATTCTCTAGGAATAATCTCGAAGTAAAGTCGTTTTCTTTGTTTCTTCGGTGCGTCCTCATCACTGCACGTCATGTGAAACCTTGCAAGGGCCAGATACAGCATGCGTATCCTAATACTACATGTTTACCGCGGCGGCTTGTACCTCTCCGGCTCTACCGCTCAGTCGTTTGTGGTGAAACTGCGCACGGAGCTTTGATATTACGGTAAACTTTATTTGCTCGTAGGAAGTTAGGTAAGAGTGCTTAATTCGTTACTGC
Source organism: Amblyomma maculatum (assembly GCF_055883805.1). Lineage (NCBI taxonomy): Eukaryota > Metazoa > Arthropoda > Arachnida > Ixodida > Ixodidae > Amblyomma > Amblyomma maculatum. Next base: position 20,790,437 of record NC_139351.1, on the reverse strand, counting down.
TGCGTACAATGCAAACCCGCAGTCTGTACCGGGATCGGGGCCGAAAGCCGCCAACGCCGGCGCACGATTCCGCGGGTTCGCGCACGGCCGAGCCAGGTAGGCGCAGTTGTCTTAGGTAATTTACTATAAGGCAAAAGTTTATAACCTACAAACTTACTACGAGACAAAATGCAACCTCCGTGAGTAGTTTTACGCAATCAAGTCAACGGTTAAGACGGTAGGATTTTAATAGCCGCCACAGTAATGATGCATCACAACAATGACTAACTCATTGCACCTGTGAAACCGTCGCTTATCTGTGCGCTATGTTCAAGCTAGTAAACACATTACTTACCAGCGTATGTTGTCGCCTTGACTTGATCCGAGGTGCGTATTTTGGTTTGGTGGACACAGGAACGGAGCAGCGGTTGCCTCCGAAATTTTGCTGCACTACGTAAGGCGCAATGGATTGGGGCCCGACATTTAAAGCACCGACTTAATGTTGTAAACCTGTAAGCCGACTTCGAAGTTCATTTCGCATGGGCGACACAAGAAACGAGAACATTCACAGGCGGAAAGTGCCCCGCAAGTACACTGCAAGGAACTGAAACGAGACCGCCGCTTGCGACCGCGCCGCGATTGAACAAGGGCAAAGATGCGCGCGTGCACGCGCGAGACCGGAAGTGCAGGAAAAAAAAGCTTTAAAAAAATGTTTCTGTGTACAGAACATCCTAATTTTCTTTCCTGATAATTAAAAGTTAAGCGTATTTCAATTTTTCTGGCGTAAGCGATAGTTTAATGGCTGTGTGACGTCGCAAAGAAGCAGACCAATAGTCATTCGAAAACGCATGCACGTAGCAGCGTTGCACAGAGGAGGAGGAGGACTGGCAAAAGTCGATGGAAAGAACGCGCCAACTTTCGAATAGGATTGTGGGACCTGCACTGCGCGTAGACGTGTATTATTGCGTTCAAATGTGTATCGCAGCATAATCTAGCGACTGAGATAGTTTGTGAGGAGTGCTCGGGAGGTGTTTGTGGGCCCCTTTAAGCCGAGAAGGCGGAGACGAAAGCTAGGCGAGCAGAGGCGATGTGTGTTGGCGACGAGCTGTGTCGTGAGTAGTAGCCCGGTGTGCGGTTATAAGAGCAGGAGAAACTAATGAGAACGCAATGCTAGCGATGTCTGGTAACGCTATCGCGTACCACTCTTAAGGGCGGAGCTAAAGCGTCCTGCCTATTTTCAGAATGACAATATATATAATACATTCAGTGTGAATTAAATATCAGTCGCTATAGAAAAACATTTCCAATGCCCAGACGAATTTGCAAACTGTAACAAGAGGGGCGAAAAGAAGTGGGGACTGCGTGTTTGGTGCAAGCTAGCGAAAATAAAGCGAATTTGCTGCTTTCGGCGCAGTATCGTACAGAAAGTTGTATCTGTGTGAAATAGACTGCAGAGCAATCGCCTGCATTCGTACATGTAGGGTTTTTTTTTTCATTCCACTTTCAAGGAAGTAAATAAAAGTATATACGCTTGTATAAGCGTTTTCTACATGTTTAGTGGGAGAGTGTCTTCAGGAGACTTTCAACGCTGACTAGCCAGAGAATCACATCTCAAATCACAGAAGCGGCAAATTACTGAGACATCAGTGAGCGTAGCTTTGCCACAGATTTTACTACCTATGCTCAGATTAATAAAACACACCACTGCATAAACAGTAGTAATAATACAGGCCAGTTGGCTTACCAGCTAGTACAAGCTGACTGAAAACGGAAATCCAGCTCGAACAGGTGAATTTCACTTGATCACCAACTGGGACCCGATGGAGAGAACTGGTTATTTAGAGAAAAAATGTGCTAAAGGTGTATTTCAATTCAAGTGCATCCATTTCATATTCTAGCGACAGGCACACTGGGTTACCAGGCAAGAGAGAGAGACAGAAAACATTTATTGCTCTAAAAAGTTTCTGGGTTTAGCGGCGGGCCGATGTCTTCATATCTTCGGCCTCTTCACAAGGTCGGCGCCCCTATTCCAGGGCACCGCTGAGTCTTGCTGCTTCGCAGGCGTGCCGCACCAGTGACCTTTGGTATAAACAGCGCGAACACGAAAACAAGGGACAAGGAACAAGAAAGCCACAGTACATGCGCTGACTCACAACTAAGCCTAAGCCGTTTACTCCAAGGCCCAGAAAAAACAAACATGAAGAAAACGAAACAGTCACGTGAAAAAACCCCTGGGTTCACCTGCTGCCTAAAAATTACTTTAAAAAATCACTTAAAAAAGACACCTCTTTGCTTGAAAGAGCAAGAGACGTCTTGCTGACACACTTATTGTCCGTTGAAATAAAATACGCTTCCACTCTCTCGTTATCTTCTCTTTGTGGCGATATAAAATCTTAACACTGTCAAACTTAGGAGTGCACTTCTTCTTCTCCTTTTTCATTATTGCACATGACTGGCAATGGGATACCAGAAACGTTTTGTCCTTTCCAATTTCCAAGTTGTTACAGTGTTCCTGTAGTCTCTTATTTATACACCGTCCGGTTTGTCCTATATAACTGGTTCCACAAGAGAGTGGAAATAACCGCCGTATTCAAGAACTAAACTTAAACTTAACTTACAAGTTAAGTGACTCATCGGCACTTAACGCGTTTCATGAACAACACTTGCACTTAAGCCACACTTAAAACCGCACTTATCGGCCCCAAACCAAAAGTAGCTCCCTACCTAGCTTAAGTGCAGCTTTTTCGCATTCAAAATGGCCGACTCCTACCACTGCTTTTCCGATTTCGTCGACTACTGCGCTCGCGCAACTGAAATCGCCGAAGACAGAGCGTACAGATACGCACGCGCACCGCGGCCAGTGCTCAGGGATTGGCAGAACCCAATGGAGTTATACAACGACGCCGAATTCCTTAGCAGGTACCGCTTTTCCAAGGAAGCGGTACTGGAGCTGCTCGGAAGGCTTCCCCTTCGCGCCAACAGCGACGAACGCGGTCTCCCCGTGAAGCCGCTCCTGCAATTACTTGTGGCCCTGCGGTTCTACGGAGCTTAACCTTCCAGGTTGTCACCGGTGACCTTGTGAATGCGTCGCAACCAACAGTGTCCCGCATAATAGCACGGATTTCGTCTATTATCGCCTGCACTTTGTTCCCGACGCTCGTCAAGCTGCCAAGCGCCACCGAAGCCCCGGCGGTAATGCAGCAGTTTTATGCAGTGGCAACCTTTCCCGGTGTCACTGGGTGCATTGACTGCACCCACATCCCGATAAAAAGCCCGGGAGGAGAAGATGCGGAAGTGTTTCGGAACAGGAAAGGCTACTTTTCCATCAATGTTCAGGTATGTCTGCAGCGAAAATATTCAGCGAATCGAGGAAAAAAAAAAGAACGCAATATTTTTTTATAGCTCTGAAGGAACTTCATGCTTCATTCATTACCAAGATATGAAAAGAGTGCGAAATGTACCGTTGTTTTTCGATACGTTCATGGTAGCTATAAACCAACTTTATAGAGGCTTGCGAGCCGGTAGGAGAAGCCAGCTTTTCGTTTTGTTGACTGTGTCAAAAGCAACGAATTTTACAGTAATTTCAGAAAAGTAGGGGTGATAGCTGTGAACTATAGTATGCAATCATAATTCATGATTTTAAGCATAGCTAAATGTTTTCACCATAACTGCCTGGCAATAAATAAAGTAATCATTAATTTTCACTGTTTCAGATAGAAAATGTAACTTATTGCCGTATTTGCTTGGTTTCCATATGTTGTGCATGCTTTCAGCAATACAACAGGCTGTTCACAGTTCGTGTCAGTAGACATCGATATAACAAAACAGTACTATCCGAATTTCCCGTGTCGTTGCCACATTTTTGTGCAGTGACCTAAAATGTATATAAATCTCTTAAATCAGGCAGTACTTGGGCTAGTGTGCATACGTTTGCACTACACAAGTAGCCTTAATTTTTCTTCATCTGACCACTACTGTTCTCGTATATAGGCCATAATTACTGGCAGCAATGCGAGTGGAGTACATGTTGCAAGAGCCAGTTTACTTCTTCTTGCAGGCAATAACAGGGCCCAACCTCCAATTTTTGGACCTGGTAGCCAGCTGGCCTGCTTCGGCTCATGACAGCCGTATTTTCGATAACAGTCGAGCCATCCCTTACGGAAATCCCATCTCTGCTTCTGATATGGAACATATGCTGCCAGATACAAATATATAAGGCAGCAAATAAGTCCTTATCTGGGCCAGATAAGGTCATATATGTGCAAAATGTTGCCCTTATATGGCTCAGATGTGGCCATATCATGCAACATATAATCCATATCTGAACGGCTAACGGGACCTTATATGGCTTGATCAGGGGCATATATGGTATCCTCGCGACCTCATGTGGCCTGATAAAGGGCATATATGGCATCGTCATGAACTTATATAGACAGACCAGGGCCATATGCCTGGCATCAACAGGACTTTATATAACCTCATCGGGGCCTTAATTACGTAGGTGCCATAGTTATTGTATATTAGCAATATATGGCCTTCGTCTACCTTCTGCAAATATCCAATATTGGCGTCAAGTGGTCGAGCTTCAATTTTTCTACACTCAGCATGGCCTGCGTGTTAATTGTATCCAATTTAGAAAATAGCTACGACTCATATTTTAAATATTCTGCAGATTTCGCTGCACTATAATTATTACACCATGTGTTCGTTAATCCAGTAGGGCACTGGGTTATAGCTACATGCTCCTCTTTCCGCCTACTAACTCGCATTTTCATTTAAAATGCGGCCGCAGTCCGGCGCACAAAAGCATGGTCGGTTAAGTTGAGCGATTCAAAATATCAAGAAAATGATGGCGGTTCAGTATACGGCCCCCTCCGCGCTGTCAGACGGTGACTCACCCTCAGAGACAGCTGGCGGTTGCTTCGTCGAGGGCCGCAGTGGCTAGACAGTGACTCCTCCTCTCCCGCGTTCCCCTCTTCCCTCTCAGACAGCGGCGGCCCCTGCGTCGCTGGCTCGCATTTCATCTCTCCTCCTCGCTGCCACGCTCTATACCGCGTAGGCCTCGCGCTCTCCGTTTTGTGTGTGCTTGCTTTCCCCTCCCCCTTTCAACTCCGCGCGCCTACGCACTTGGCATCTCGTTCCTTTTCGGCGGCAGACATCGGAGTTCGGTGCGGCTGGCGGGCGTGCTGCATGTTGTGTATGCTGGTGTGTGTGCGCGTTCCAGCGCCTGTTCGCTATTAGCTGTGTGCATGTAACAAAAATGCGACAGCAAACCTACAAGAGCTTCAGTCTGACCGTCGGCACTGAGGAAATTACTGTGTCCCACTGCGGGTGGAAGCTGCCTCCCCAGCCTTGGCCGCGAACCTGATGGTCGATTGAGCTTTTCGCGGATTCTGCGCTGGGTCTCCCGGCCAAATCTTCACCATTGTGTAGGATCGCACCCTAATCGTGCCGCCTCATCTTCACGCCCGATCACCAAAACCGTGAGCGTAAGACTTCTTGTCGGGAACTAGCACTTGCCAGCCTCAGGATATTGTCCACTTTATTATTTTGATGGAAAATTAATTTTCCAATCAGTAAATTGGATGGTAATTGCCAGTATGTGATACTTTTCCGTACATTTCGTTGCTAATTTGTCTTTCACTCTAGCAATTTTGACAAATTTCAGTGAGTGGATAGGGTCTTTCTTTGTTTATTATTATTATTATTATTATTATTATTATGATTTGCACTACCTAAGTACATTCATGCTTGATTTGGTTTAGGGGCAGAGTTGTCGCTGTCATGACAAATGCCATGGGACATGCTTTTTTTTTGTTTTCTCTCCTAATTTGAAAAGCAACCACGAGTTAGGCGCGTTCGCTCATTTTGCACTGCAGTATGCTTGAGGTAACACCAGTACTTCCTGGCAGCCTATGTGTACTTTGCTGAGGTTTAGGTATTATCAGCAGTCCCAGCAGTGTGTGGTTTATCGCCCTACGGTTTAGCGCTACCTTTTCCGGGTGTCGACAAACCTTTAAATTTCATTTTAATAGTCTAGTTCGATTAATAGCCTTTTCTTTTATTTAGCTTCGCAAGTAAACCAGCTCAAACTAAAAGCATTTACTGGTTAAAGCTCTGTGTGTAAAAGAGCAGAATAAAAATGTAATATCTAATTTAATAGTTTAATGTATTTCACTTTAGCTTCTCGTGTAGATATTATTTTGTTCAGATATCTCATTAGTTTGTTATAGTATCGCGCGTAAATGAGTAGAATCTCAATATTTAGAATGGATGAGCATGTCTTTGACCCTCGGTACACACACGTAATTCAGGACCGTCTTTGAGCGATTCCATATAGGCAGGGAAAAAAGAAAACCTGTGGTTTCAAAGCTATTTTCCTGTAAGGTTTGAAATAAAAGGGGAAATTCAGGTTTCCCTTGGCAAACTTGATTGAGCGTGCATTTAGCTGGAATACTGAAATTGTTTTGTGTGTGTTGTAATAAAGTGTTATGTTGATATGCAGATATATAGATCTATAGTTCAAAACCTACCTGCCATGCGGGCTAGATCTTTAAATCAGGAATTGGGTAGATAAGGCATATCTGACCAGATATGCCTTATCTGGTACTCGAAATCAGGAATCGGGCAGATCAGGCATATACAACCAGATATGCCTTATCTGGTACTCGAAATCAGGAATTGGGCAGATATGCCTTATCTGGCCCAGATCTGTCCTAATATACCATATCTGCCCAATTCTTGATATACCTGATCTGGATTTTTTTTTATAAGTCCAGATATGGCATTTCCGTAAGGGATGGTCCTGTACGAGCAGGGCAATATTCCTGGTGTCCTCCTTGGTGATATGGGCTATGCGTGCAGGCACTACCTGATGACACCTTTGAGAGATGACGTGCAACAAGGGAGTCCACAGCACAAGTAAGTTGAAGCTATAGCTTTAACAAAGGCAAGTGCAGTGGCTCAATAAAGAAAAACTTTTATTTTTCTGCAGGTACAAGTCACAAACACGGACACGCTGCACCATTGAGAGAACCTTCGGGGTATGGAAGAGAAGGTTTCCATGCCTCGATATGACGCTGCAGATTAAAACAGCTACAGTGCCTGTAGTGATCACAGCATGTGCAGCACTGCACAACCTGGGCAGGCTGCTCAGAGACCCCAACCCCCCAGCAGCGCAGTATGATGCCACTCGTGACAATACTCCGCCTATTCCTAACTCTGGAGGAGCTCAGCCATCCCCCTTGGTGCCACTGGTGCACACAACAAGTGGTTTCAGAACCAGAGAAAGAATCATTGCGCAGTATTTTCACTGAGCGGAATCAATATGCTAGACCCATATTCCTTATCTTTGATTAAAGGTGGGAAACACAGACAGGAGGAAGACACGACTGAGCAGCTCACAGCTGCTTTATTTGCAGATAGAACTCACCAACATACAGCCGTCATATACGCAAGGAACACAATCTCATCACTGAACTGAAGCTCTTGCTTGAATCTTTTGTGTTCCTTGCATGTGTGATGACCGCATATTTATGCTTTCTTTCTGCCAATCATGAAGTTCCTTTACACTGATTAGCTGTTTTGCGACAGGATGTGTAAAGAAGAAATTTTATACGTTTGCTCTCCTAATGCATAACAACCTCTGTACCCCAGCATCATTACAATATTCCAATGTCCTGCTTTGAATATTATTCAGTTTTATCATTTGCTTGGTATTTCAATTTTTTTTATGGCAATGTTAGAAGTTTTCTGGCGAATTTAGACCACCTGGGGATTTATTAATGTATTTGGTTTGGTTTGCATTGCCCTAAAGCAACTCAGGTTTTGAGGAACACAGATGTCGAGAACTAGTGCAGCTATTTTTTCATTGCTCTCGTCGACTTGTCTCTCAAGCATTCCGAAGCTTTCCAACTTTTTGTCAATTGCATCAAGCTTTTGGTTAGTCGCTGCTCTACCTTTCTTTATTTCTTGGATATCCAGAAATTTAAACCACCTATGGTTCTCTAACATTGCCCAGTATGCCAACATGAATAAAACACCATAAGCATCATACTTCCTTGTTGTATTTGTGCCTTCATTGGCCGTGAAGCAACTAACTTTCTTGTTCCTAGATATATTTCGCTTTGATAGCGTCTTGTGCACAAATTTATCGTGAACAATTGAAACCATGCTTGACTGGTTTCACACTGTTCCAGATCATCTTTGTTGCCTCTGGCGACTTTGTCACAATGTATAATTCCTTGCAACCGCTGGACATCGACGACAGTATTTTCACTTTGTTTTTGGCTAACCAGACGCCTCACACACCTGTAACTTTAGAAATTATAGCTCGACTTGAGATAACCAAGTTCCAAGCAAGAGTTCACATGACACAGTAGCATTATGATTGCAATTGATAAAGATGATGTCACACATTTTCTGTGTTCAGAGTGGCTTGTTGCTATTAACCGTGTCGAGGTGTGCCGCTTGCCCTCAAAGTAGACTGGAAATGGGCCTACAGCAAGGGGACCAGTGTTTCACAAGCAAAAACTAGACGTCGACAACAGTATTTTCACTTTGTTTTCGGCTAACCAGATGCCTCACACACCTGTAATTTTAGAAATTATAGCTCGACTTGAGATAATCAAGTTGCAAACAAGAGTTCACATCACACAGTAGCATTATGATTGCAATTGATAAAGATGATGTCACTCATTTTCTGTGTTTAGAGTGGCTTGTTGCTATTAACCGTGTCGAGGTGTGCCGCTTGCCCTCAAAGTAGACTGGAAATGGGCCTACAGCAAGGGCACCAGTGTTTCACAAGCAAACACTAGACGTCGACAACAAGTAAGCAGACGCTGCAGTGTTCACAAATGCAGATCTCATACAAAAAAAACTTTATTTTCTGCAGATACAATAAATCACAGACAAGGACTCGCTGCACCATTGAAAGAACGTTCGGGGTGTGGAAGCGACGGTTTCCGTGCCTCGACATGACCCTTCAGATTAAAGCGTCCACAGTGCCCATCGTCATAACGGCATGTGCGGCACTTCACAACCTCAGCCGCATTCTCAAGGACCCTGTCCCACCTGCTGCTCAGTATGATGCCACTCATGACTATACTCTACCTTATCCCGCCTCTGTAGTAGCCCCACCGCTGCCCGTACTGCCACTGATAGATAGGGCCTCTAACAGACTTGACACACCTCATGTGTATACTATGCATGTACACATTTTTACGCATCACTGTCATTATCTGAACATTAAAAGTATATACACATTCTTAATGTGGCTTATTAAGTGGTAATTTGACCCAATTTACTTGATGAGAACCCTTTGGTGGAGTGCGTCTCAGGTAAGGTCAAAATCACTTCTAAACACTCGCATACATGTCAGCCAAACAACTACAAAGGAATCTGTAACAGCATTTTGTCACTGCAATGCATGGTCCAAATCCATTGAACTCTTGAATATGCAAAATATCAAACAAACCATGGGCAAGAAATTAAGATGAAGAGAAATGGACATTATAAATGAGACTAAGTTGACAAAATCATTGTACAAAACACTAAAAAACTCCAGTAAAATGGCGAGTTGAGCGAGTTGGTGCATATTTAGTCATAAGAAAAGCACAACATGGAGACAAGATAGAAAACTTGACCAGCGCTGATTAGCAACTGAACATTTTATTGTAAAGAACGCAAATATACTCTCCATCTACAACCAAGAGCATGCATGAGTAGTACTAACAGCACCGATACCTAAAAACTTGAATCTGAACTATCAAGATACCGCAGTTCACAGTCACGAACGAGAACAAAAGGGGGACTTAATGCATGTGTCGCGGTTTTTATGAATGCAAAATGGGGGGGGGGGGCTTCGCTGTTTCTCTGGTTAATCATTGTGGTGCTTCTACAAGATTATATTATCTTGTACAAGCACCACAGAGACTACAGGAACACTGTAACAACTTGGAAATTGGAAAGGACAAAACGTTTCTGGTATCTCATTGCCAGTCATGTGAAATAATGAAAAAGGAGAAGAAGTGCACTCCTAAGTTTGACAGTGTTAAGATTTTATATCGCCACAAAGAGAAGATAACGAGAGAGATAGTGGAAGCGTATTTTATTTCAACAGACAATAAGTGTGTCAGCAAGACGTCTCTTGCTCTTTCAAGCAAAGAGGTGTCTTTTTTAAGTGATTTTTTAAGTGATTTTTTAAAGTAATTTTTATGCAGCAGGTGAACCCAGGGGTTTTTTCACGTGACTGTTTCGTTTTCTTCATGTTTGCTTTTTCTGGGCCTGGGAGTAAACGGCTTAGGCTTAGTTGTGAGTCAGCGCATGTACTGTGGCTTGTGGCTTTCTTGTTCCTTGTCCCTTGTTTTCGTGTTCGCGCTGTTTATATCAATAATGAATAAGTACCAACTCGCCCAACAAAGTATCTTGGTAGTGCCCTTTGGGCCGTGAGCTCGCCCAGGCAAACATTTCGCGGTGGCCGGAAGAGGCCAGTTGTGCGCATGCGCTGTTACCATGGCAACCGAAGAGGAGTAGCAGTTGCGGCGCCAAAGAACAGGGTGTGAAGGCCCGTCGTGTGGCTGATCAAACCATTCGAGTTTCTTAAAATGCATCTGCGTCCCGGAAGTTTGAATCAGAATGAACAATCCGTTTGGACGCAAGTTTAGTGCGTGCGAGAAACTGTGGGACCAAAAGGACTTCGCACCGGTGAATGAGCAAGTGTATGAGCCTTTGCGTTTGGCATTTCCCGAATGCTCGAATGCGACTGAGGCGAGTATTTGTGGAACGTGCGAGGGTTTTCTGCTCAAACATAAAACTCCACTCTACAGTGTAAACCATGGGTATCGGTATCCATCTTTACCGCTTCGTTTGCCTATTTTGATGAATAAAAGATGCGTACATCCAATGTCTGTCATTGCTAAACATAAATTGATCGCAACAAACTAAGCCACATATTGCTCGCTACGTATATACCGGAATTGACGAGCTAAGCCACTGCCAATTTTATTTTTCCTTATAGTTAAAATGTACAATGAATAAATTGAAAATATTGTTACGGAGCACAGTACCGAGACGACGACGACGTGCTGATGGGAAGTAGGGAAGAAGACGACGCTCAGGTCTAGCTGACTTCGTTCTGTGGTGTGCGGTGTGTTGTGTGCGTCTAACAGTGAACTAGCGTTTACCACTGTGCACTCTTCCTTAACATTTGGTGGAGGATTGGTGGAAGTACGTAAGTCGCCAAACCTGGATCTCCGTAGTGGCCGCGAGATTGGTACTATCACTATGCCATCCGACGCGACACCTTCAACGGCACCATCAGCTCCCACCGTCGTCATGACGCAACCTCGCGATCCAGGCACCTTTTGCAACACCGACCACGTCGACGTAGAAGACTGGCTCGCCATGTAGGAGCGGGTCAGCAAGCACAACCGTTGGGACGCGACCCTCATGCTCGCCAACGTAATCTTCTATCTGGCAGGTACGGCACGCGTCTGGTTCGAGACGCATGAAGACGATATCACATCGTGGGAGATGTGCAAGGAGAAGCTTCGAGACCTATTTGGCAAGCCGATAGGACGCAAGCTTGGCGCACAAAAAGACCTCGCATCCCGTGCCCAGTCTTCGACGGAATCGTACTTGTCTTATATTCAAGACATTCTAGCCCTATGCCGAAAGGTGGACAGCGCCATGTCCGAATTAGACAAGGTGGGCCACGTATTAAAGAGAATTGCAGATTTTGTTTTCAATCTGCTGCTTTGCAAAGATTCTCCGACGGTCGACTCGGTTATCCAAGTTTGCCGCCAGTTCGAGCAAGCAAAACACCGCCGTATTACTCACCGCTTCGAACGCTTGCCAAACACAGCTGCTACGTCCTCGTGCGAAGATAGTCCAACCTTACAGCACCCATCTCATCCCTCCAACATGACCAGCATTGTTCGTCGAGAGATACAAGCTATGACACCCGTTGCGTTCGCTCCTCAGCCAGCGGATGCTACTATAGCCTTAATCCAATTAGTCGTTCGACAGGAGTTCGAAAATGTGGACCTCAACGCGAACGTGGGCTTCAACTCTTGCCAACGCACAGCCCTCGCTCCAACCTAACGTTCTAGTCGTAGCTGCTGCGGCTCCTACCACGCCCTTTCAGACGCGGTACCGCTACCGCTACCGCAACCCGGACGAATGGCGAACCTCGGATGACCGACCCATCTGCTTCAACTGCTCACATATCGGCCACATTTCTCACCATTGCCGCAGCCGCTGGGTTCCACCACCTCGACCTCGCTACTATTCTGATCGCAGCGCAGACTATGTTCTACACCCAACCTATGTCCGTGATACGCGCACTCGTGACTCGCCAGCCCCGCGCATGTCCAGCCGCTCACCGTTTCCTCAGAACCGGCGTTCCCGCTCGCCCCAATCTCGGCGTTCCTCATCTCCCCACTTCTCCGGCTCTCATCCGGAAAACTAACCAATGCAGCTCCCGGAGATGACGCTGCATTGACGACCCGGCCCGAAACTCCTCTGCTGACCCTCGCTCATTGCCGCAACCTTCTGGACATCTATGTGGATGGTGCCCCTGTTACTGCCCTCATTGACACTGGTGCCCAAATTTCAGTCTTCAGCTCAGCCTTTCGCCGCCGTCTCAAAAAGTTTTCCACACCCACCACTTCATCCGCCGTTCGTGTTGCCGATGGAAAGGTCGCTGCCGTCGTGGGACTGTGCACTGCGCGCGTGAGTATTTCCGGTCGCACTACCCCTGTCCTCTTCACTGTTATCGACCGCTGCTCTCACGACGTGATCCTCGGCATCGACTTTTTAACGGCCCATTCTGCCCTGATTGATTGTTCAACTGGTCTTCTTCGCTTAGACCTGCCCTACTGCTCCAAAAAGACCGATGTCAAGCCCCGCCTCCGAGCCGCCGAATTTGTTCGTCTACCACCCGAAGCTGCTATTTATGTCCCGCTGGCCCCGATCCCCGCAGTTACTGACGGCACATACGTCACTTGCCCAATTACCGATGTTGTTCTCCGTTACAACGTCATACTCCCTCATACCGTCGTGACTGTCACTGCTAACCGCACCTATCTTCCCATACTGAACTTCAGCCGTTCGACTCACGTTTTACCCCATGGTATCGTACTCGCTGATCTGTTTCCTTTGGCGGACTGCGAAGTTGCTGCTGTAACCCCTCAGCATCTGTCGGAGCAGCATATATCGGCTTCTTCTCATTCGAACCTCTTTTCTGGCATTATAGCCGCCGATCTGCCAGATGTCCAAGCCAGAGCTCTCACCGACCTTTTGCTGTCGTGCAGTGATATATTTGATTTCGGGGACCGACCATTGGGCCAAACATCCGTTGTGATCCATCGAGTCAATACGGGTGACGCCAGCCCCATCCACAGACGGCCTTATCGTGTTTCCCTTACTGAGCGGCATGTTATACAGAAAACGTTGACAAGATGCTGGCGCAAAATATTATTGAGCCTTCCTGCAGTCCCTGGGCGTCTCCTGTCGTATTGGTCAAAAAGAAAGACCAAAGTTGGAGATTTTGTGTCGACTATCGCCACATTAATCAAATAACAAATAAGGATGTTTACCCTCTTCCGCGAATTGATGACGCGCTTGACTGCTTGCATGGTGCCAGCTATTTTTCGTCCATCGACATGCGTTCAGGCTAGTGGCAAATTGCTGTCGACGAACGGGATCGCGAGAAAACCGCATTTGTCACCCCCGACGGACTATATCAATTCACGGTGATGCCATTTGGACTCTGTAACGCTCCTTCGCATTCGAGCGCATGATGGACTCACTCCTCCGTGGCTTCAAATGGACAACATGTTTATGCTACTTGGATGACGTCGTCGTTTTCTCTTCCACGTTCTAAACCCACCTTGTTCGACTTTCTACGGTCCTGGACGTTTTCCACCGCGCCGGTCTTCAACTGAACGCCAAAAAATGCAGCTTCGGCCGGCGCCAAATCAAAGTCCTGGGTCATTTGGTTGACGCAAATGGTGTGCAGCCCGACCCTGACAAAGTTTAAGCCGTGCGCGACTTCCCTGCCCCACGTAGCTCAAATGACGTGCGAAGCTTCCTTGGCCTTTGTTCCTACTTCCGCCGCTTCATTCGGAACTTCGCAGACATCGCTCGTCCGCTTACCTCTCTTCTGCAAAAAAAAACGTACCTTTCACATGTGGTTGTTACCAAGCCTATGCCATCATGACGCTTATTTCAGCCCTCACCACCCCACCTGTTCTGGCGCACTTCGATCCTTGTGCACCTGCCGAACTGCACACCGGTGCTAGCGGACATAGTATTGGTGCCATCCTTGCCCAGTCCCAGCATGGTTCCTCCCGAGTCATTGCTCATGCTAGCCGCCTGCTTTCGTCCTCTGAGCGCAATTTTTCAATTACAGAGCGGGAATGCCTTGCACATGTTTGGGCACTGACCAAATTCCGCCCTTATTTGTTTGGGCTTTCCTTCTGTGTAGTGACTGATCATCATGCTCTCTGTTGGCTGTCCTCATTTAAGGACCCCACTGGCCGCTTAGGTCGCTGGGCCTCACGAATACAAGAGTATGAATTTACTGTGGTGTACAAGTCGGGCCACTTACACGAAGACGCTGCCTGCTTGTTCGCCATCCCGTAGATCCTCCCGATTTGTCCGATCATACTGCTGACGACTACGTTTTGTCCATCTCAGACTTTATCAATATCGCCTCCGAACAGCGTCGTGATCCTGCCCTGCAACCAATTATTGACTAGCTGCGCAACATCCTCGATCCTTCCGCCAGCATGTTTGTACTCCATAACGAGACATTATACAGACGCAATATGTGTCCAGATGGCGCGGACCTTTTACTGGTCGTTCCGGCTCATCTGCGCTCCAGTGTCCTCGCCCAACTTCATAACGTTCCTACAGCAGGACACTTCGGAGTATCACGCACGTACGACAGTGTGCGACGCAGAGTTTTCTGGCCTGGTCTCTACCGCTCTGTCCGTCGCCACGTCGCCGCTTGTGAGCGGTGTCAGCGCCGTAAGACATCCTCGCTTCAACCTAGTGGGCCCCTGCAACCAATTCCAGTGCCGACTGAGTCGTTTTCTGGTGTGGGCCTCGATCTTCTTGGGCCATTTCCGACATCGCCTTTTGGAAACAAATGGATTGCTGTGGCGACTGATTATACCACCCGATATGCTGTAACCAGGGCTATCCCCTCCAGCTGCGCCTCCGACGTTGCCGACTTTCTTCTGCATAATGTCATCTTGATTCATGGCGCTCCCCGTCAACTGCTCACAGATCGTGGCCGCTGTTTCCTGTCTCAAGTGGTTCATTACCTTCTCCGCTCATGCGCTACTCGTCACCAGTTCACCACGGCCTACCATCCGCAAACGAACGGTCTTACTGAGCGCCTCAATCGCACACTGGCCGACATGCTGTCTATGTATGTGTTCTATCACCATCGTGACCGGGACGTCTCCTTACCTTTCGTCACGTTCGCCCATAACTCCTCACGCCATGATACCGCCGAATACTCTCCCTTTTATCTACTCTTCGGCCATGACCCTTTACTCCCATTCGACACCTTGCTGCCTCTTCACGACTGTTCCTGCAGCTACGCTTCGGATGCCATCGCCCGCGCTGATGCCGCCCGCCACATTGTTAGAGACCGGCTTGGCGCGTCTCAGCGCTCTCAAAAACGTTGCTATGACATTCATCACCGAGACGTCCACTACCCTCCTGGTTCCCTCGTAGTTCCTTGGCACCCGGCTCGCCGGGTAGATATGTGTGAGAAACCTCTGCTCGTTACGTGGGCCCTTACACCGTCTTGCGGCAAGTAACCGATGTGACCTATGAGATCGCCACTTTACAGCCCAAGAATCCTTCCACAACCCCTCATCCAGAACTCGTGCATGTCGCTCGTCTAAAACAATATCATTCGAGTTCTCCTGTGTAGGACACACCGGGACGGTGCTTCTTCGGCGCGGGGAATACTGTTATGGAGCACAGTATCGAGACGACGACGACGTGCTGATGGGAAGTAGGGAAGAAGACGACGCTCAGGCCTAGCTGACTTCGTTCTGTGGTCTGCGGTGTATGGTGTGCGTCTAACAGTGAACTAGCGTTTACCACTGTGCACTCTTCCTTAACAATATAATAGAATTATGGGCCGGCAATGCATACTGCTTGAAAAATGCCAAAGTGCATATACATTTTAGCCTGCTTAGTCCATTTCTAACATATTTAGAAGGTACTTCATAAAGCTGCTCCTGTTACACAGTAATGAAAAAT